>NC_141188.1:28187500-30587500 GCF_055505025.1 Bos grunniens
AAACCAGCCTTCCTGTCTGCACCAGAACACACATGTTCCTTTCATTAAAGTGAAAGTTCCCTCAACAGTGTCAGGCCCATATTTGCTCCTCTATGTATGAGTGGTGTACTGTCACGACTCTTTAGGATATAACATTATCAATTAATGTTATTAAATATTATTTATTTTTAATAACATTATTAATTAACCCATATGCATTTAGAATATTAAATGGTCCCTTTTATCCAGGAAACATTTATATCTTCATATGAATTTGCTCAAATTCTCAAAACAATAGAAAATAGAAAAAAAGGAAAAGGCAAGCTCTTTCATGTTAAAGAAATAGAGCAATGCCAACACACACAAACTTCAGAAAAAGAGTACAGAAATAAATAAAAACAGAAACAGACACTCATATATTGCTGGTGGGAGTATGAATTATTCAGCTTCCATTGGGAGACATTTTTGACAATACTTGTCAAATTTACAAAAGCATATATCCTTTTTCCTATAACCCTAAATCTAGGAATGATCATACCATATTTGTAGATACATAAATGGAATATGTACAAGTTATTTATTGCAATGCTGTCAGTGATAAAAAAGTAAGTGAAATCAACCTGCTGCTTAAAGCATGCAATGGTTCTGGCATTTCACTCAAAGAATTATCCCAGTAATGCTAGTGGCTGCTCTTTGTTTCTTTCTTCATTGTCTACCATTCTCCTTTCGCCTACCATGTTTCAGGCACAATCACTTTCTTGCTCTTCTTCCAAAATACAGTGCATGTGCTGGAATAAGGTCCTTCTCTTTGATTGGAACACTGTTACCATACTGCTTGTCTCTTACATCTAGAATAGAAATTCCATGAAGTTTTACTCTTTATCTGGTTCGTTCATAGATAAAGTTTTGAAATAATCCCGCAACCTAGTAGGCACTTAATAAACGTTTGTTGAATTAATGAATAGCCCCAGATAATCTATTAAGGCTGAGTGTTTAGTAAAATAGAATAACTCTCTAAAACATAATACTGCACACTACAAAAAGTCAAACAATGACTCTACATTTTATGCTCTGTGGAATAGCAATAAGACAGGTTAAATGAGTAAAAGGATACAGAAGTGGATATTACAGTTGTGGAAACTGTGGGAAAAGAGTATACTGGTTTATAGTTGTCCTCATTTTCATTTAAAATCCCTAGAAATACATTAAGAGGTTAAAAATTTGAGTCATTTTTCTCATAACCATTGTTTTGAATTTGGCCACATGGCCATACCTAACTATCAGGGGAGTTGAAAAATGTTGACTAGCTGGACAGCCTTGAATCCAGCTCTTCATTGAGGTGGCAACTGAGGAGAATGAGGTTTTATGGACAGTTCAAAGTCTCTCTATGGCCTCTGTTGTCAGTTCAGTCGCTCAGTTGTGTCCAACTCTTTGCAACCCCGTGAACTGCAGCATACCAGCCTTCACTGTCCTCACCATCTCCCAGAGTATGCTCAAACTCATGTCCACTGAGTCAGTGATGCCCTCCACGCATCCCATCCTCTGTTGTCCCCTTCTCCTCCTTAAAAGTACCATGAATCTACATAGGCCACAGAATATAAATATCCTGATTCTCCCAGAATTTTTAAAACTCAGATTTTTTTGTTTTTGTTTTTCAGTCTTATACTGGAATGGCAACTGCTCCTTAAACCTTTAAATAATGCTAGGTGCTAAAAGCTCCCCCTTGTCTTGTGTCTTCCTTTAAATTATTCATAGGAATCTACAATGGTGCTGCTGTTAATATCTCCAAAAACGTGCCTTTCTGCAGCTTTGAATTTCACAGGCCTTCAATAACTTGGCCTACTTCAATAGCAGACAAACATTTCTTCTTGTTACTTCTTTGACTGTATCCTAGGAAACTTGCATATAACCTAGAGTATATGTTTCCTCTGTCTCATGTTCTATGCTTTTTCTAGTCACTTCCAGCCCTAATTTTAATCTGACTACTTCTGAAACTTACTTGCTTGCATGCCTCTCAAGTAACGCAGGGTCAAGAAATGAAAAATGATTTCCCTGCTCCCCATTGTCACTTTCAAGTCATTTCTCCTCACTTCTTATTCCAAAAAACTTAGATCCTTTGGCATCTGACAAACCATGTCAACAACCCATATCCTGGTCCCACAACTTTATTCATTGAAAATCTTAGCTCCTATCCCACAGTTTTCCTCTGTGACTCTGCCCATATGCGGATATTCCTTTTGACATTTTGACATTTCAGTGTTTTGATAAGTCTATCAGTTGGAGTCCCTACAGGAAACATTATCATCCCTTATGGTTTTTTAAGAAGAGATTTTAATGAAAGGACAACTTATGTAAGGGAAGATAGTTTAGGAGAAAGAATGAAATAACCTGCAAAATGTCAAAAAAAAAAAAAAAAGAAAACAGCAAACAAGCAAGCAAGAATACAATATTGAAGAAGAAAGCATGCAGGAGGAAAGAAATAATAGTTTATGTAGAAAAAAATTCAGATTTCAGGTCTGCCATTTATCAGCTATGAGTGAGTGCTCACTCGTTCAGTTGTGTCCGACTCTTTGTGGTCCCATGGACTGTAGTACAGGAGGATCCTCTGTCCATGGGATCTTCCCAGCCAGAACCATTCCCAACCCTAATGGGTTGCCATTTCCTCCTCCAGAGGATCTTCCTAACTCAGGGATCAAACCCACATCTCTTGCGTCTCCTACACCGCAGGCTGATTCTTTACTGCTACGTCACCGGGAAAACCCTTATCAGCCATAGATTGCGATTATATCATGAGCAAGGCTCCATAGTTACAATTCTGGTCCTAGGTTGACCAATCCAGCTCTTCCTTCCTTCTGAACATGAAACGTCCTAAATTTTCCTGGTAAATTTGTAGTTCATAGAGCTGAGTCAAAGACAGGACCTTTTTAAGAAAATTGCCATACATCTCAGTACTGTGCTGACAATGCATTCATCCGAACACTCTGCAAAACCCAGGTGTCACAGATCTCACTGATCTGTGACTAGAAAGTAAGGTTGATCCCCATTTAATCACTAAGCTATTTAGTTCAGTTCAGTTCAATTCAGTTGCTCAGTCGTGTCCAACTCTTTGCAACCCCATGAACCACAGCACACCAGGCCTCCCTGTCCTTCACCAACTCCCGGAGTTCACCCAGACTCACATCCATCGAGTCAGTGATGCCATCCAGCCATCTCATCCTCTGTTGTCCCCTTCTCCTCCTGCCCCTAATCCCTCCCAGCATCAGGGTCTTTTCCAATGAGTCAGCTCTTCGCATGAGGTGGCCAAAGTATTGGAGTTTCAGCTTCAACATCAGTCCCTCCAATGAACACCCAGGACTGATCTCCTTTAGGATGGACTGGTTGGATCTCCTTGCAGTCCAAGCTATTACTGATCAAGAATTTTTAATCAATAGAAAAAGTTCTAGAATTTAAAAGAAATTTAAGAGATTTCTTTGCTAGAAATTACTTCTCAAAGAGAACTAAAAAAAAGATGACTAACTGGTCTTCCAACCACAGTTGATCCTGTGTTTGTCCTCCTTGTCTAGCTCCCACTTACCCACTTCAGCTACCTTATTATCTTTGCACTTGCTCATCCTACTTTCTGAACTTTTTTTCACTTAGGAATTTTGAGTCAGTGATCTTTCTCATTTTTTGATTTACAGCTCAGACACTATCTTCTCAGAGAAAACTCACTACCTGCCCTATTCAAAGTAGGCCCTCTCTAACCTGTCATGCTAAGGAAGGCTTTCTTATCTCTCCTTGCTATTCTTTGGAACTCTGCATTCAGATGCTTATATCTTTCCTTTGCTCCTTTGCTTTTTGCTTCTCTTCTTTTCACAGCTATTTGTAAGGCCTCCTCAGACAGCCATTTTGCTTTTTTGCATTTCTTTTCCATGGGGATGGTCTTGATCCCTGTCTCCTGTACAATGTCATGGACCTCCGTCCATAGTTTATCAGACACTCTATCAGATCTAGTCCCTTAAATCTATTTTTCACTTCCACTGTATAATCATAAGGGATTTAATTTAGGCCCTACCTGAATGGTCTAGTGGTTTTCCCTACTTTCTTAAGTGCAAAGAAATAAAGGAAAACAACAGAACAAGAAAGACTAGAGATCTCTTCAAGAAAATTAGAGATACCAAGGGAACATTTTATGCAAAGATAGGCTTGATAAAGGACAGAAATGGTGTGGACCTAACAGAAGCAGAAGATATTAAGAAGAGGTGGCAAGAATACACAGAAGAATTGTACAAAAAAGAGCTTTACAACCCAGATAATCATTATGGTGTGATCACTCACCTAGAGCCAGACATCTTGGAATGTGAATTCAAGTGGGCCTTAGAAAGCATCACTATGAACAAAGCTAGTGGAGGTGATGGAATTCCAGTGGAGCTATTTCAAATTCTGGAAGATGATGCTGTGAAAGTGCTGCACTCAGTATGCTAGCAAATTTGGAAAACTCAGCAGTAGCCACAGGACTGGAAAAGGTCAGTTTTCATTCCAATCCCAAAGAAAGACAATGCCAAAGAATGCTCAAACTACTGCATAATTGCACTCATCTCACATGCTAGTAAAGTAATGCTCAAAATTCTCCAAGCCAGGCTTCAGCAATACGTGAACCGTGAACTTCCAGATGTTCAAGCTGGTTTTAGAAAAGGCAGAGGAACCAGAGATCAAATTGCCAACATCCTCTGGATCATTGAAAAAGCAAGAGAGTTCCAGAAAAACATCTATTTCTGCTTTCTGGACTATGCCAAAGTCTTTGACTGTGTGGGTCACAATAAACTGTGGAAAATTCTTCAAGACATGGGAATACCAGAACACCTGACCTGCCTCTTGAGAAACGTATATTCATGTCAAGAAGCAACAGTTAGAACTGGACATGGAGCAACATACTGGTTCCAAATAGGAAAAGGAGTATGTCAAGGCTGTATATTGTCACCCTGCTTATTTAACTTCTACACGGAGTACATCATGAGAAACACTGGGCTTGAAGAAGCAGAAGCTGGAATCAAGATTGCTGGGAGAAATATCAATAACCTCAGATATGCAGATGACACCACTCTTATTGCAGAAAGTGAAGAGGAACCAAAGAGCCTCTTGATGAAAGTGAAAGTGGAGAGTGAAAGTTTGACTTAAAGGTCAACGTTCAGAAAACGATCATGGCATCTGGTCCCATCACTTCATGGGAAATAGATGGGGAAACAGTGGAAGCAGTGTCAGATTTTATTTTTTGGGGCTCCAAAATCACTGCAGATGGTGATTGTAGCCATGAAATTAAAAGACGCTTACTCCTTGGAAGGAAAGTTATGACCAACCTAGATAGCATATTAAAAAGCAGAGACACTATTTTGCCAACAAAGGTCCGTCTAGTCAAGGCTATAGTTTTTCCAGTGATCATGTATGGATATGAGAGTTGGACTGTGAAGAAAGCTGAGTGCCAAAGAATTGATGCTTTTGAACTGTGGTGTTGGAGAAGACTCTTGAGAGTCCCTTGGACTGCAAGGAGATCCAACCAGTCCATCCTAAAGGAGATCAGTCCTTGGTGTTCATTGGAAGGACTGATGCTGAAGCTGAACTCCAGTACTTTGGCCACCTCATGTAAAGAGTTGACTCATTGGAAAAGACCCTGATGCTGGGAGGGATTGGGGGCAGGAGGAGAAGGGGACGACAGAGGATGAGATGGCTGGATGGCATCATATACTTGATGGACATGAGTTTGAGTGAACTCTGGGAGTTGGTGATGGACAGGGAGACCTGGCGTGCTGCAATTCATGGGGTTGCAAATAGTCAGAGATGACTGAGCGACTGAACTGAACTGAACTGAACCTGTCATGCTAGACATACAAGTATCATTTTTATAGATTTTTTTTTCTTTTTTTTTTTGTTTATTAAATATTTAAAAAAAAATCACATGCTCCCCATCCTGAACCCTCCTCCCTCCCAACCTCCCCATACCATCCCCCTGGGCCTTCCCAGCGCACCAGCCCCAAGCATCCAGCATCGTTCCCTGAACCTGGACTGGCATCTCGTTTCATACATGACATTTCACATGTTTCAATGACATTCTCCCAAATCTTCCCACCCTCTCCCACAGAGTCCATAAGACTGTTCTATACATCAGTGTCTCTTTTGCTGTCTCGTACACAGGGTTATCGTTACCATCTTTCTAAATTCCATATACATGCGTTAGTATACTGTATTTATGTTTTTCCTTCTGGCTTACTTCACTCTGTATAATAGTCTCCAGTTTCATCCACCTCATTAGAACTGATTCAAATGTATTCTTTTTAATGGCTGAGTAATACTCCATTGTGTATATGTACCACAGCTTTCTTATCCATTCATCTGCTGATGGACATCTAGGTTGCTTCCATGTCCTGGCTATTATAAACAGTGCTTTTAATTTTAAATAGTTAATCTTATGTTTACCTATTTAAAAATTTAAACATTTAAAATTTTACTTAAAGTTTTTTTCCCCTTACTAAGTTATAAATTTCTCATGGAGAAGACTGTCTTGCTTACTGCTGAATTCCCATAGTCTAGAATTTTATGTTCCTTTAAACATCATGTATAGGCTGTTTCTATCATACATATACCTGAGAGAAAAATTGTAAAATTCAGCAATAGCCTATACTCATTATATCTATCATCAATATACCTATACATATCATATGATATAGGCATATAGACAGTGGTATAAAAATGTATTGATTCTATCCATTCTCCCTCAAACTCCCTTCCTCTTATGATGGCTGAGTCCGTTCACTATTTGAAAATATCACTATGCTGTTAATTGGCTATACCTCAATACAAAATTTGTATTGCCATTGAGAGGGCAATGGCCACCCACTCCAGTACTCTTGCCTGGAAAATCCCATGGACGGAGGAGCCTGATAGGCCGCAGTCCATGGGGTCTCGAAGAGTCGGACACGATTGAGTGACTTCACTTTCACTTTTCCCTTTCATTCATTGGAGAAGGAAATGGCAACCCACTCCAGTGTTCTTGCCTGGAGAATCTCAGGGATGGGGGAGCCTGGTGGGCTGCCGTCTATGGGGTCGCACAGAGTCAGACACGACTGAATGACTTAGCAATACAAAATTAAAAAAAAAAAAAAAACTTTAAAAAGAGTATTGATTGAACATTACTTTCCTTTCCATGTAGGGAAAGACTATAATTTGAGAAAGCACAAACAAGAGGGTTATATGCTCTTTATGGGGCTTCCCAGGTGACTCAACAGTAAAGAATTCTCTTGCTAATGCAGGAGATGCAGTTTTGATCCCTGGGTTAGGAAGCTCCTTGGGAGAAGGGAATGGCAACCCACTCCAATATTCTTGCTTGAGAAATCCCAAGAACAGATGAGCCTGGTGGGCTACAGTCCATGGAATCACAAAAGAGGCAGAAACATCCTAGCAACTCTTCATATGAAAATGCTTTTCATATGAAAAATATGTATCTTAGAATAGCCTTTTAAAAATAAATATTTCCTTGTCTTTAGATTACATAATACAGAAGCATCAGGTGCATTTCTGATTTTTACCTGTTGAGTTATTATTACTAGAGTTTGAGCTCTCATATAAAACATTGCTCCATCAGACATAGAATAAAGAAATCTCATGTTTTTACCCTCAGGGCTTGAAGAGTAAAAATTTAGTCACTGAAATACATGATTCTTATTAGCTTAAAGAGAAACAAGTTCTATGTGTTTTCTTATAAAACACATCCTTTAAATAGAAAAACCACAATCACCTAACAGAACAATGGAAATTAATGCCTACTACCTGCCATCTAACACATCTGCATTTTGTATTCAACTTTTAATGTTTTGCTTAATGGTATGGAACAATACCATGTCTTTTTTTTTCGGGGCGGGGGGCGGGTGGTGGCTAAGCACTTCAGGTTGTTGTTGCTGATAAAATATGATATCCTCAGTTGTTGTAATGAAGTCCACTCATAACTCTTTCTCTGAAGAATTGGCCCTTAATACTCCATAATCCATGAAGGACTCCAGTATAGCATTATGGATCTCTTAGGTCCAGAATGCCAATAAAATCTGAAAAAGGGAATGTATGTGTGCTTTATGTCTCAGATTTCTGATATATCCCATCAAATCTTTTTCTTGTTCTCCCTTCATGGTACTATATAACATTTTATCTTCAGAGCGGCTTGCAATTTTCATGCCAAACTTCTCCCTCAAAGTTTTACTAACCTAGAGATTTAAGAAGGGAAATAAAATGGACTAGTAAAGATTGCCTTGTGGTCAGTGTTCTTCTTTTAGTGATATGATTTAGACAAGGGAATTTCTATGATGTCAGGATCAAGCAGAAACTGTCAACTACTTACAAAGAAAATACAGATAAGTAGATAATAAATCTCTATATGACAACTTTATGAAATGAACCCTTTCAGCATAGATGTAAATGCCTATTTATGTTTAACATCTTGTAATATGTTTTTTCTTACACCTATCTCAAAAGTTATGTAGAAATGAGGTGTCAATATTCTTGCTGGGCTGTAGTTAACTTTCTAAAATCTGCCACACAGATTTCCTATATTAGGAGTCGATGCTGCTCTTGAGGGAGGAGTTTAATTGTGACTTTGCTGAAATTTGAATTGGTGAAAAGGATATAAGCAACTTCTTTTCAAGAGAGTTGAGGCAGTAACACAGTCAGTGAAGTAATTCAATTCTGGTCTTAAGTTGGTGGTTTGAAATAGACCAAGTTTCCTGCCAGCTCTGACAGTCATGGATTGGCCCATAATATTGCACATAATCCATGGCATTTTATGAAAGACACTAATAACAGAGGGCAAAGCTAGTCATCTGACAGTTGAACAGGGAACATATCAGTAGCTTGGTCTTACTTTGGGCTTGCAAATACTTGGAACTCTCAGCAAACTTTTAATAAAAGTTCCAAATCACTAAGAGCTTGAAAACATGTGGTAATTTTATAGTCTTTTTAGTCTCTCTTCTCTTAGATAAGTACTTATGGGAGTTTTGCTGATTAGCTAGTAAACTCTCAGCCTGAGGAAAAGCCTAAAAAAGAAAATGCTAAGTCAGGAAGGATTTTTTTTTTTCTTTAATACAAGGCAAAATGTTCTTATTTAGAGGAATGGAAAAGCTACTGAATATTTTACCATGAAAATGGTTCTACTAAATGTTTATTTTCATTCAGTAACCTATTGAAACACTCAAATAACATATACAAAATTAAATATCAAGTAGTTATATTATCCTTGTGGGTAACATACATCCCTGTACTTTTGAACAGAATTATCAAGAAATATTCTATAAATTATTGCTAACAAAGGACTTATATTTTTCTGTTTAATTTTTATTTTTTATGTATATATATATATGTGAAAATCATTGGTGAATGTTTAATTGTTGTTCAGTCACTCAGTCATCTGTGACTGTGACCCCATGGACTGCAGCAGGCCAGGCTTCCCTGTCCTTCACTATCTGCTGGAGTTTCCTCAAACTCATGTCCATTGAGTTGATGATGCCATCCAACATCTCATCCTCTGTCACACTCTCTTCTCCTGCCCTCAGTCATTCCCAGCATCAGGGTCTTTTCCAATGAGTCAACTCTTCGTATCAGATGGCCAAAGTATTGGAGCTTCAGCTTCAGTATCTGTTCTTCCAATGAATATCAGGGTTGATTTCCTTTAGGATTGATTGGTTTGATCTCCTTAGTATCCTAGGGACTCTCAAGGTACCACAGTTAAAGCACCACTTTAGTACCACAGTTTGAAAGCATCAGTTCTTCAGCACTAAGCCTTCTTTATGGTCTGTCACATCTGTACAAGAATACTTAATAGAAAAGGTAATTTAAAAGAATAGAAAGTTTCTTGTTTCAATGTAAACTTGGAATAAAAATTTTAAAGTAAAAAATAACTTATACGTTTGAGCCTTCATCTGTGTACAAAAATTTACATTTTGTCGATTAAGTATTTTTATTAAGAAAAAAATCACTATACCAAAAAATCATGAGTGAGGGAAAGAGAAACACCTTTATAATTACCACTAGCAGGAGATTTCTGTAGCCAGAAGTAGATTACTAGAGTACTAAGCACCTACAGAAGTGAAAAACAAGACTGAACTGTCATTTTTGTTTAAATTGTACAAGAGTGACTGTTAGAACCTGTCTTCTACTATATCTTGGTGAAGGGGAATATGGTCACGTTCCAAATGCTTACTCAGGACTCTCTTGGATTAAAAAGCAACAAGAAGCAAGCATGCTTTTATTCTCATGATTAGGCAAGATGGGAATTAATGCTGTAATTTTGGTAAAATCCTTTATTATTAGGATTAATTATCAGAAATACTCTAATTCCTTTCATAGTTTCTTAAATTATGCTAAATGATACAAAATCCTCTCAAATGTTTCATATCCAATTTGGAATGCAAATACTGAGGGCAACTGACTGTATAAATTATAATACATTTACCTTGTTTCTTTCGTTAAGTTCCTAATATTTAATTCTCTATAGTATAGCCTCATCATTGACACCATGACAAGTAATTTTCCAGACAATGAAAGCTATACAACTTAAGTACCTTTCCAACTAAGAATATTTGGAATCTGTAGTAGACATGGCAACATGCTGCCCAAATCCTGCTTCGTGCAAGGGCCCAGTGACCGGCTGCCAGGAATGATAGCTTTCAGCTGCCAATCCAATCTGAAAAGTCATGCCCTTTGCAGTCTGCAACTAATGTCTAATGGAGGCAAGGTATAAAACAGAGCAGCAGTGGAGACATAGAAAACAGACTTGTGGACAATTGGGGAAAGGAGAGGTTGGGGAGAGTTGAGAGAGTAGTTTGGAAACACGTACATTACCATATGTAAAACAGATGGCAGGTGGGATTTTCTGTGTGACACAGGGAGCTCAACCCAGTGCTCTGTGACAACCAAGAGGGGTGGGATGGGAAGGGAGATGGGAGTGGGGTTCAGGAGGGAGGGGACATATGTATACCTGTGGCTGATTCATGTCGATATGTGGCAGAAATCAATATGATATTGTAAAGCAATTCTTCTCCAATGAAAAGTAAGTAAATACAAAAGAGAGAGACAGAAATGTTTACAAAACCAAAAACAAAACCCAGGGTTTTGGGACAATCCTGGTAGGTCATATAGCACCAGACCTCTTAAGGGTTCAATCAAAGCTGTTGCTAGGCTTGTATTACGGCTGAACCTACATCTTGTCTAAACTCCACTCCAGAATCTGTTTCAAAAAAACACAGCCTTCGGTAGAATCTAAAACATTAAGGTTAATCAAACCTGGGTATAAATGACCAGAATACATGTAATAAAACTTTTAAGATATGCAAAAACACATTCTACTAAGAAAGTAGTAGCTTATTCTCTCTGTAGAAGAGCTTCTCCTTTCATTGATTATGCCATTTTGAATTAAAATAACCCATTTGCTGATAATGGAAAGTGTCAGTGCCAATGTCAGTACACATTTCAAAAGCATGCTTAGAATAGTGTATTGAGTAAAGGCTTGATAAATGTACATTGACTTGCTAGATAATGACACTGCCATATAATGCAGTGGTAAATCAAATTTTTAGAAGTGCTGTAAAATATATGATAGTTTTCCTTTATGCAAGGTAAAAGACAAGCTTTAACAGCAACAGCAAAAAAAACACTTAAAAGCTTTCTTTAATGTAAATAAACTTCAGTTCTCATAAAGACGGTGAGTTATAGATTCTTTTCAACAACTTAAAATGAAAAAGGGCAGACTAATCTGGAGCCTATAATGGGAATAATTGACTGAGATGAACAAAAAGGCAGACGTTTCTCGTGAAGTAGAAAAAGCTCAGTTTTATCATTTACTTTCTTTCCATGTTTCTTCTTAGTTCAGAACCTTATTCGTTTTTGAGTGTATGCAGTTTTGAGGTACGTTTTTCATTTCTCCAGCCTTTATTTTTGTACTGACATACTACATAAATCATTTCTTTGTGGATACCTTTGTGCATTATTGCCTTATTCACTTTTTCTTTCTTGTTTATGAAAATGTAAACACATTCTGGAACACATGAAGACATTTATCATAAGTACATAATTCCTATAAATTGGAAATACTTATTAAATTTCAAAATGCCAGTTTGTTTTCCTTCTTTTAGTAAATGATTTATTATATGAATTTTAACCTATGAAATATGATTGCCACATATCTTCTAGAGCATCCTTATTATATTGTTAAATTAAGCACTGTTTTATTTATTTATTTTTATTTATTTATTTAATGGTTTATCATTTATTCAAGTCACAACACAATACAAATGTCAATTTATTTTCTCCTATTTAAAACTTCACATAGTTTACATATTGTATATATATTGCACAAACACATACAACACATTTTATGTTAATGTAATAGAAATTGATTTTATTAAAAAATACTCCTCTAATTACATATAACCAAGAAGAGTAAAATCAATTAAAAAATTTTCAGTCAAATAGTATATGTATACAACAGAAAGTTTTTTGAAAGAATGGTCTATTTACCCTAACTAGATCTCAAGTTAGAGCATTGCAACAACTCCTACAAAAACAACCGTGAACCAATTTATTACTAAGGATACAGAAGTAAATCTAACCATACACCATAAGAAAAATCACCTACTATGTGAATGGACAGGTTCAACTTTATTATGTTATAAATGCACCTTGTTATCATACTTGGATATTCTTTTTGGCATTTATTCAACAGTCACCCACTGATCAGTTTCTAAGTACTGCTAGGAAAAATTCCAGTTTTCAGAATAGTCAAAGCCTAGAGGTGAGAAATTAGATTCAATTTCAAAATGATAATGTTCTTAAAGTTTAATGGATGATTATAATAATTTGTGATCAAAATAATAAACAAAAACACAAATGATGTGTTTAAACAAAAGTTGAAGTCACAACTTAATCAAAAATGAAATGAATAAACATTTATTTCTTTGCCTCACTATTTAGACTTATTTATGTGCGTGTGTTAGTCACTCAGTTGTGTCTAACTCTTTGCAACCCATGAACTGCAGCCAGCTAGGCTCCTCTATCCATGGAATTCTCCAGGCAAGAATACTGGAGTGGTTTGCCATGATCTTCTCCAGGGGATCTTCCCAACCTAGGAATTGAACCTGGGTCTCCTGCATTGCAGGCAGATTCTTTACCCTTTGAGCCACCAGGGAAGTTGATTTACACACACTACTGTGCTTACCTGGTAGCTCAGATGGTAAGAATCCACTTGCAATGAAGGAGACCCAGGTTTGATCCCTGGGTCAGGAAGATCCACTGGAGAAGGAAATGGCTACCCACTCCAGTATTCTTGCCTGGAGAATTCCATGGACAGAGGAGACTGGTGGGCTACAGTCCATGGGGTCACAAAGAGTCGTGACATGACTGAGCGGCTAACACACACACCTACACATGTATACCATTGTTTTTGTTTGCCCAAAACGTCTGGCAGTAACACTGTACTGCTCATTTTGGGAAGCATCTTTCCACACTTCCATTTGTTCCTCCATTCAAGCAATTACCATTCATCTGTGGACTGAGCTCTTGGCCCCAGCAGGCTAACGGGACTCTTTTCTTGGGACTAATCTCTTACTTTTCCACCTAAAAGAAGCATTAACTTTTCATGCTCCTATCTAAAAATCATTCATTTGTGTACTGTATCCCATCCCTTCTGGCCTATTTAAGAACCTTGACTCAGATACCCTCTGCCCACTTGAAACTCTGCCCCTTTGCTACAATTCTCTATTGGGTCATCCCCACCAGCACCCAAAGAAGTTGTTTGTGCTTCCTATAAACAAACAACAGTCTCTAGATATCATTGCCTCCTGGGAATATTGCTGCATTTCTTTACTTTCTTTTTAAAAATTAAACTCCATGGGAAATCTGTCTATAAGCACTGCATCCAATATCTCCTCTCTTCTTCCCTAGATTTAATCCAATCAGAATTTAAAGAACCTGCCTGCCAATGCAGGAGACATAAGAGACACAGGTTTGATCCCCTGGTCAGGAAGATCCCCTGAGGAGGGCACAGCACCGCATTCCAATTTTCTTGCCTGGAGAATCCCATGGACAGGGGAGCCTGGTGGGCTAAGGTCCATAGGCTTGCAAAGGGTCATACTCGACTGAAGTGACTTAGCACATAGATATCAATAACAAGATCATCTATTATCTCTACATTCTTTAATTCAATGAGTAATTCTCAGTCCTCACTATTTTTTTTTTAATCAACAGCACTTGACACGGTTGATCATTTCTTGCTCCTTGCCACACTTTCTTTATATGTCCTCAGATTTCATGCTCTCTTGGTTTTCCTCCCACCTACAGGCTGCTTTTGCTCTGTTTCATTCGATGGTTTCTTCTTTCTTCAACCACTTAAAGTAGGTGTGACCCAGAGCTGAGTCCTTATTTTCATTTGTTTTGTTTTTTCCCCTTACAGTGTTATCTAATAATATTAATAGCATAGAGCTACCACATACAAATATCATTTATATCCTCTCTCTTTCTCTTAGTCACTAAGTTGTGTCTAACTCCTGCAACCCCATGGACTGCAGCCTGCCAGGCTTCTCTGTCCATGGGATTCTCCAGGCAAGAACACTGGAGTGGGTTGCCATTTCCTTCTCCATTTATATCCTAAATACTCCTAAATTCATATCTCAGACCAGATCTCTCCCCTGAATTTCAGACTTCATAGTCATTTGCTAACCTCATACATTATATCAAAAAAGACAATTAAGATGATACAAACAACTTTAGGTAACACTTCATGAAGTGGATAATCTCCACTCTAAAGAATGTGGAGAACTGCAAGGTAGGGAAAAGGATTGGCTGCAAGCCTAATTCAAAGAAGCAACCCAAGAAACAAGGAAGAAGTACTTTGCTTAAGTTGCTTGGCTGGTGTTGTATCTCACCTTTATTTAGAGAGATTAAGGAAACAGGAAGTAAGTATAGAGCCCAGAGTTGGCCTGGAATTTGGGGATCTGCTGACTGAATATACCTCATTTCTGATCAAGTGGAACATTCACAGGAACACAAAAGTTAGTCAGGTTTTGCTTGGCTGATGTGGCACTCTGGGCAGGAGTGGCTCCACCTTGAGCTTAAAATATTTGTTTCAACAATATACATGATCTCCTTAGGGTTAGCCCTTCACTTCTCTACTTTATTTTCTTCCCATATTTATTCCATCAGGAAGTCCTGTTGGATCTTGCCTCAAGTTCATACAGAACACAATTACTTACCTTCATCTCTTCTAATACAAGTATCTATAATTTCTCTCAGTCGCTGCTGCCAAGTCCCCATCATCTTTTCCAAGATTTCATTGCTAATGCTAATGCTAAGTCACTTCAGTCATGTCCGACTCTGTGTGACCCCATAGACGGCAGCCCACCAGGCTCCGCCGTCCCTGGGATTCTCCAGGCAAGAATACTGGAGTAGGTTGCCATTTCCTTCTCCAATGAGTGAAAGTGAAAAGGGAAAGTGAAGTCGCTCAGTCTTGTCGGACTCTTAGCGACCCCATGGACTGCAGCCTATCAGGCTCCTCTGTCCATGGATTTTCCAGGCAAGAGTACTGGAGTGGGGTGGCCTCACTCCAAAATGACTAAATGAGCTTCCTAAAATCTCCTTGTTTTTTTCCTTTCCACCCATGGTCCGTTCTCACCATTACAGGTCTTCCTGGATATTTCTATGAAAACCTGAAGTTGAGTTATTCTAGCCTTCTTATCCTTAGCCCTGCTTTAATTTTCTCCCTAATACTCTCATTCTCTGAAACACTATAACTTATTTATTTGGTTATCTTTATATTATTCCTAAAATCATGATGATGGCAGTTTTCATTTGTGTTCTGCTTTATATTCCAGAGTACAAACAGTGCCTGGGTAATTAAGATTAATACATATCTGCTGAATAAGTGAAGGCAAACTATTGTACAGTGGATGAAAGATAAATTATGTGTCTACAAAGATATATGCAGTAGGAAATCAAACAACTTATTTAAAGAATCCTTTAATCTATTAGGAATTTAAAGTGTATGATACCACAGGAGATGAGGATAAAATAGTATGTGAAGAAGAAGAGTTATTTGGTTCCCACTGCTTCCCTGGTGGCTCAGATGGTAAAGAAACTGCCTACAATGCAGGAGACCTAGGTTTGATCCCTGGGTCAGGAAGATCCCCTGGAGAAGGGAATGGCAACCAGAATTCATGCCTGGAGAATTCCATGGACAGAGGAGCCTGGTGGGCTACAGTCCACAGTGTCACAAAGAGTCAGAAACAACTGAGAAACTAATACACACACCCACTCCTGGGATAAGCAATTCAATTACTACTCCCCTACCACCTCAGGTTTAAAGAGGTTCATTCTTTGAGAAATGCCCAAGGTGTTGGCAAGGTTGAGAGCAGGAGTGAGGCCATGGGGTGAAACTACAGAAATTTAAATTAAAATATGTACATTAAATATAGAATCCCCCAAGCTTTCATCTCTCTCCTAGTTTCCAAAATGTTGGCAGCCAAGCTTAAATGCTCAGGCAATAGGTAAGAAGCTTCCTTGGAGAAATGGTGGCTAGAGAGAAAAGATACATATAAGGTCCAATAAAAGTCCACTCTACAAAATCCAACCCAACTTACAGAGACAAAACTAGTATTTTAAGGCTCTCTTTTAAATATTAATGGATAATCAAGGACATTCAAGGAAAGTACAGTAATTGAAAGACCAAAATGAGCAGAAACAGGAACACCAGAAGTAAGGGAAGCAGGCCAGGGCAGAGGAAGAAGGGTAAGAAGGAGAAAAGCTTCTGTCTGACTCCAAGAGTGTTCTGGAGCAAGAGTTGTTGCTGAATGTGTCTTCCCTTGATACAGGGTTTTGAACCCAAAAAGTGTATCATTAAGGGGGGACATAATCTTCGGAGTAAGGCTATTTCCATTAAGCCAGGGGCACAGCTACTTGAACCAGCTACGAAAGTATGCCCAGGTCCAGTGAAAAGAGTCTGGGTAGGGAAATAAGTGTGCTTTGCTTCGTTTCAATAAATATGTCAGTGTATTTTACCATTTCTAGATATGTGGCTAAAATGACAAAAATAAATATGTTTAACATGCTACAGGAGCACAGAGGAAGGAATTTGTGAATTTTAGATGGTCAGGGCAAAACTTCCTTAGTCATTTGAGGTAGGACAAGCAATATATGTCAGTACAGCAATTCCCCTACCTAAATCATATTATGCATAATGAAGTAGTTTGTAAATTACAATAGTTCTCTTTTGTATGACAAAGATAACTTGGGATGGCATCAGAAAAAAAAATCCTGTTCTTGATAAAAATTACATCTTATATTTTAGCCAAGATAATTGCCTCCTGAATTTTTAGATTTGAAGAGAATTCAAAGCCCAAGATATTAGATTTATAATTTTAAGAAAAAAGTTTTAAGTCTTTTATCTGTATTGGAACAAAGATAGATGTGTCAACCATAAAGCTGACAAAAAATTTCAAAATTCTAAGAAAAATATTTATTGACTTTTAAGGATATTTTCTTGTTTAATCACACACTATTGCAAAACTTTTAAAGACAGCCCAGAAGGGGCCTTTTTTTTTTTCATTGTAAAATAAGTTGTAATATTTCAGATAAAATAAGGCCACTTGAGTACACTTGAGGAAGATAATATTTTTAAAAGTTGGCATCATTTCTTTTTCTTAGGAAAAAAAAACAGACAATAGGAAAAATGTTTTTTTGAGAAAATACTTTTGTGGCTATTATATTTCGTCTTAGCTGGAGTAGAAGTTCTCTTTAATTCTTCCAGAATTAGAGTTGCTTCTCTTACCGTGTGTGTGCTTAGTAACTCAGTCATGTCTGAACTCTTTGCGACCCCATGGACTGTAGCTCACCAGGCTCCTCTGTCCATGGGGTTCTCCAGGCAAGAATGCTGGAGTGAGTTGCCATTTCCTTCTTCAGAGGATTTTCCTGACCCATGGATTGAACTTGGGTCTCCTTCATTGCAGGCAGATTCTTTACCATCTGAGCCATCAGAGAAGCTCATTTTTCTCATTATTTACTTTCAAAACTCTCCTATTCTCACCCATAAATACAGCCAATGACTATGCTCTTGCTATTACAGTTTTCCTTGAACCATCAAAGTACTCTTTGTAGAAACATTCTGATAATTTTTAGTTTATTAAAAATTGTCAAACTGTGGATATTTTTGTAAACATTTGAGAGAAAAAAGGACATATAAAATGCACATTTTTCATTTTCTTGACAATTATTATTCAATTTTAATGATTTATATTAATAATTGCATTTCAAAGCAAATTGCTACATGAACTGTTGCATTTGTGTTTTTAAAAATATAAATTCTTCATGATATCTGATCTCATTACTGGTTACTGTTACTAAAATCATAGTAAGATTTTCAAAGGCTGTCATTATTTTCAGTTAAATATAAAGATATGAGTAAAAACTACTATCTGGAATACCTGAGAAGATGGAATAAAAATTGAGCCATTGTCTGGGAAAACTGATCTATGTGGGCTCATTCAAATCTAGAAAAAAAATTTCCATCAATTAGGAATAGCTAAATATTTGCTTTAACCTTTCCACTGACATTGTATGGTTAATATGACTGGTGCTTTGAATAGCAAATAAACATACTAAGAAAAGAAAAAAAATTCTCCCATAAAGCTGATATGTATGGAATAGACTGTAAAAGGATGCTTTTAGATACATACATTTGCTTTTAATAAAATAAATGGGGTATTATCAGGAGCAACTAAAGACAGAATTAAAACCTGAAGACACATGTGGCAATTAAACTGACCCCGTGGACTCCTATGGGGGAGAATATGAGTTTTGTCCAAGTGCCTGTGTTTTAAAGCCAGTGCATAGTAGAGGTGAGGTAGGACACTGTGCTTCAAGTTGTGGGAGCTGGAAGTGATAAAACATGCAAAATTTTGGTCACCAGAGTGCTACATCACCAATGAAAATGAGAGAATTAAAATTTTCCTCTTTTGGCCCAATGTATGAAAATGATATTTAGGATGTTTATATGAGTTCGAATGGGGGCAAAGAAGAGTCCTTGAGAATTCATACTCAGAGGCTTCTCCCTCACATTAATTTAAAGTTCAACTTTAGATTACCCAGGTCATCTAGTAACACACAAAATAAAACAGTCACAAAATTTTAATTTCACAGTTGCTATTACCCTTGAGTGCTCCCCAGACAGAAAAGAAGACTTCTT
Organism: Bos grunniens; assembly: GCF_055505025.1. Lineage (NCBI taxonomy): Eukaryota > Metazoa > Chordata > Mammalia > Artiodactyla > Bovidae > Bos > Bos grunniens. The sequence goes on from NC_141188.1 coordinate 28,206,723, forward strand.
TGGAGTGACTTACCCTGAACTCAAGCCCTGCAGAATTTCAATGAATTAATGACCTCTTATGGTTATGTTGCTGTTTAGTAACTAAGTTGTATCTGACTCTTTTGTGACCCTGTGGACTGTAGTCTGCCAGACTCCTCTGACCATGAGATTTTCTAGGCAAGAATACTGAAGTGTGTTGCCATTTCCTTGTGCTGGGGACCTCCCTGACCCATGTCTTCTGCACTGGCAGGTGAATTCTTTACCACTGATTCACCTGGAAGCCCACTGTAGGTATGTACCATAGCTAAAATGACATGAGATAAAATCAATCCTCAATGACTAAGGAGCAGGAGGCACTAAAGCAGAGGATTATATACCAAGGAACTTCAAATAACAGAACACTCTCTGATAATGAGTGTAAAATTAATAACATGAGAAAATAATAACACACTATGAAGCCAAATGTGTGATTTTTAAAATAATAAAATAGATGTTCTAGAAATAAAAATGGCATTATCGAAATGAAAACTCAGTGGGGAAGAAGGACTAAACAGCAGATCTGAGACAACTGCAGAGAGAATTGATGAACTGGGAAATTTACAAAGATGTTTACCAAAAAGTCATGCAGAAAAATAACATAAATAATAGGATAAGATTCCATATGTACTAATGAGAAATTTCAGAAGTACAGAACAAAGAAAATGAGCAAGAGAAAATATTCAAAGTATTATAAATAAAGATTTTTCAGATTCCTAAGTTCCACAAATAATAATAAGCCCACCTCCAGGCAAGATATTGCAACTCTAGAACAACAGAAACAAAGTTTCTCAAAAATTATTCTCAAATATAAGTAAATTAAACTGACTGCAGAGTCTGCAACAGGAAAGAAAGATAAGATGTTGTGATGATATCTTAAAAATAATGAAAAAGTTAATTCTCAATGTAGAAGCTTGTATTTATTTAAATGATCATTCAGAGCTGAAGATGAAATAAATACATTTTCAGGGAAACAAATGCAGCTGTTATTGAAAGAATCACTAGAGGATGTGTTTGAGAAAGAAGAGGAAATATCCTAGAAGAGATGAGTGCCAGAAGCAGTGGGAGTAAAGACACCGGCAAGCAAATGGGCACATGTAAATAAGACTTTGTTATTTAAAATGGAATAATAAAAGTACTTCCTTGAGAATAAATGTTTAATTTAGAATTCAGAGCTGTGTAATAATAATGGCTGTTTGGTAAAATTAAATATAATTTAGAGTGAATCAGGATCAAGGTCAAACTAAAATACTAAACAGAAATCTGCAAAGAAGCGATGGGAGAATTTGACTTTAGACTATCATGTTGTAAATTTCTTAGTTTTGAGAGGATAAAGTGAGAGATAGTGATTAAGTACAGATATAGTAAGCTGAATCCACATATACTCACTAAAATATAGAGAAATTATGTCTATGTGACAGAAAAATAATAATGATAACTTAACCAATAGATGTGAGCACTGTAAAAAAATCATAAAAAGAAAAAGAAAGGAAGCACAAAATGAAATGGTATCTAAACACATCAGAAGGTGAAAGCTAATGCATTTCAGATTGATCAAAAGATAAAATTTGGCTTTTTTTAATCTGTTTACAGAAGATGTGACTAAAGAGCAAAGAAAATCTGTCACTAAAAAGAAAACTAAAGGGATACAAAAAGACAAATTGGAAGCTAGTATTGATTTATATGAATAACAGAAAAATAGGCATAAAGGAAAAATAAAATTCTTGATATGACAATAATATAGGCATTTTTAAATTTATGTGAAACAAAAAAATCACAGAATTACAATGAAGAAATTGATGCAACCACAATCATATGGCAGATTTTAACAGCCTCTGATAGTAATTGATACATAAGAAAAATAAAATTTTTCTAAGTAATACACAAGAAAATCCAAAGAACATGTATCCATAGTAAACAAAAATAAGACTTATGTGATTACTTTTAAGCTTAAACATGCTTAATATACGATAATATATATAACTGCAATAAATAAAGTAATACTCAAAATTCTCGAAGCCAGGTTTCAACAGTATGTGAACCATGAACTACCAGATGTTCAAGCTGGATTTAGAAAAGGCAGAGGAGTTCAGTTCAATTCAGTCACTCAGTCCTGTCCGACTCTTTGTGACCCCACAAAGGCAGAGGAACCAGAGATCAAATTGCCAACATCCGCTGGATCATGGAAAAAGGAAGAGAGTTTCAGAAAAAACATCTATTTCTACTTTATTGACTACGCCAAAGCCTTTGACTGTGTGGATCGAAACACTGTGGAAAATTCTTAAAGAGATGGGAATACCAGACCACCTGACCTGCCTCCAGAGAAAACTGTATGCAGGTCAAGAAGCAACAGCTAGAATGGGACATGGAACAACAGACTGGTTCCAAATTGGGAAAGGAGTATATCAAGGCTGTATATTGTCACCCAACTTATTTAACTCATATGCAGAGTACATCATGCAAAATGCCAGGATGGATGAAGCACAAGCTGGAATCAAGATTTCCGGGAGAAATATCAATAATCTCAGATATGCAGATGACACCACCCTTATGGCAGAAAGTGAAGAAGAACTAAAGAGCCTCTTGATGAAAGTGAAAGAGGAGAGTGAAAAAGTTGGCTTAAAGCTCAACATTCAGAGAACGAAGATAATGGCATCCGGTCCCATCACTTCATGGGAAATAGATGGGGAAACAGTGGAAACAGTGTCAGACTTTATTTTTGGGGGGTTCCAAAATCACTGCAGATGGTGACTGCAGCCATGAAATTAAAAGATGCTTGCTCCTTGGAGGAAAAGCTATGATCAACCTGGACTGCATATTAAAAAGCAGAGACATTACTTTGCCAATAAAGGTCCATTTAGTCAAGGCTATGGTTTTTCCAGTGGTCATGTATGGATGTGAGAGTTGGACTATAAAGAAAGCTGAGCACTGAAGAACTGATGCTTTTGAACTGTGGTGTTGAAGAAGACTCTTGAGAATCCCTTGGACTGCAAGGAGATCCAACCAGTCCATCCTAAAGGAAATCAGTCTTGAATATTCATTGGAAGGACTGATGCTGAAGCTGAAACTTCAATACTTTGGCCACCTGATGCAAAGAACTGACTCATTGGAAAAGACCCTGATGCTGGGAAAGATTGAGGGCAGGAGGCTAAGGGAACGACAGAGGATGAGATGGTTGGATGGCAACACCGACTCGGTGCACCTGAGTTTGAGCAAGCTTCGGGAGTTGGTGATAGAAAGGGAGGCCTGGCATGCTGCATTCCATGGGGTTGCCAGTAGTCGGACATGACTGAGCAACTGAACTCACCTGAATAAATAAATATAATTTCTGAAAAAATGCTTGTCTTAAATACTTAAATGATTATATTATTAAATTTACCAAATCTTACATTTCGCTATTCATTAGTAAAACTTGGGAGAAAACTGTATCTGTGACAGGAAAAAGATGCAAAATTTAATTCTAGAAAAACTCCACTCCATTTCTTCCAGCTTTTTCCCCTGATGTAACTGAAATAAAAATTTTCTCTAACTTTTCTCTTCTCATATTGATGAGGTAGACTAGCATTAGATTTCATAAGGCTTACTTTATAACCAAAACTTACAAGTCTATATATCTGCATATTATTTAAAAAAACTTATTTTCTTATACATTCAAAACAAACACACAGACACATAAACACTTTCCATTTCTGTTCCCCTCACTACCTCTGACCTCTCAAACTGATTCTCTCACACATGTACAGTTGCAAATGGACAGTCTTTAATAAACAATTTGTCTTGGTTTTTTTTATGTCTTTTTCACTTAAACCAATCCAGGAGTTTGAAATTATTAGGAGAGTTTCTTTTCAATAATGAATCATTCCCAATATCAAACAACTGCCAGCATTCTCAATCATAAATTTACACATCAGACAGGGAGCACTCACACTATTTAGAACAAAACAAAAATTTCTCGAAGTATTGAGAGCATGTCTAACATAACATAAAGTGTTAAATCTCACATTATTAAAAACAAAACAAAGTAAAAAAATTTTGAAAGTGCTGATAGCATGTCTAACATAACACAAGGTGTCAAACCTTCACTCATTACTAGAGAACTTTCATGCCTTGTCAAGCTCCTACACAGATCCTGTACAGCTGATTTGAATGGTATTTTATGGCATGTGCCCATGAATGGCAACCCACTGCAGTGTTCTTGCCTGGAGAATCCCAGGGACGGTGGAGCCTGGTGGGCTGCCATCTATGGGGTCGCACAGAGTCAGACACGACTGAAGCGACTTAGAGCAGCAGCCAATGAATGCTGTAGTTGTCTACTGCCTTGAAAAATTTTGCAATAAGTGCAATGCAAAGGCAACAGTGATAAAGAAGATTATCTTCAACACATTTACAAGACAGTCTCTGCCAGGAGGAACTATATTTCAGTATCTTCAAACAAATTTGATTGGCTTAGACATCCACTGCCATACTGTTGTCAGATTGGGTTCAGGGGAAGAGTGCACTGGATCTCTGGGGAGGATTTCCCGATTCAAGAGGCTTAAAAGGCAAGTCTGTGACTTCCTGTCTGTAGCTGGGGTTGTTTGTGTGCATTATGCATGGTAATGCTGCCATGAGGAACAGCTAAGAGTGATGGAAGTGAAAGGGTTTGACATCACAGAACTGGTATATTATCTAGCCTGGAGCAACCCCAATTTGAGACTCATATTTCTGTGATATAACAACTGTCTACAATTGCAGGACAATGCTAGTTGTGTATTCTATAGCTTGAGGTCCAATGCAGCCTCATGGATACAGGGCCATTGCTGAAAGAATTAAACATGCAATTATTTTTTTAACCAAACATTTTACCAGTATGTAAACCAGTATGGTTACCAGAAAGGAAACCAAAGCGTGCTGCCTCTCTCTGTTTCAAACTTTTGTATGTGTTTATGAAGACGTTACACAGCTTTTCTGAGGCGTTTTCTAATTCTTCAAAAAGTAATAACATCTCCTTTGAATTCCTGTCCCTGAAGGTGTGAAATCAAATGATGACATCATTTGTAAAGTTTTTTTTTTAACATCAATTTAACAAGCTGTGCAATGCCATGTTAGGAAGGGGAATATGAGTCATTGGATGTGGATGAAAAGATAACAGCAGGAATAATTGGGTTTTGTGGTAAAGAATCTGCCTGCCAAGCAGGAGACACAGGTTCGATCCCTGGGTTGGGAAGATCTTTTGGAAAGGAGATCTTCCAAGGAAGATGGCAACCCACACCAGTATTATTGCCTGGGAAATCCCATGGACAGAGGAGCCTGGAGGGCTACAGTCCATGGGGTCACAAACAGACACTACTTAGCTACTGAACAACAACAATTACCCCTGTTATAGTGGGGCTGTGAAGCATCTAAACCCTTGTTGGTTTGAAAGGAATCACACACAGGAGCAGTGGAGACTGCTTCCCTCTGCAATAGCCCAAAAGGGTCAGATGGTCCTTCTCCCACTCTCTGGTACCTACATGCTCACCTATGACAGGGTTTGGCCAACTGGATCCATACACTAGGGACTGGATACTTCAAGATTGAAACTAAACTATCATGGGTAGTCAGAGTTTACTAACACACCTATGGAGAGGTTAAGATTGGCAGCCAGGACTAGACTCCAGACTGGAGCAACCAGACCAGACAATGGAGCAAGCAGCATGATCTCTTTCTATAGCCCACTGGCTGGGAGCTCCTGTCTTGTCTGCACCTTTTAGACTGAAAGCTCTAATATTTTCTGATGGATTTCTTTTTAAGTTAGTCACATGGGATTTCTGTTATTTGCAGTCAAGAAGCATCTGAGCACATCTACAAGTTTTTAATGCACAATTAAAAATGCAAGGCAGATTAAAGATTTACTTGTAAAAAACATGGCCTAGACTCTATTAACTCTGTTCTGTCTAAGCCTATTGTTCATGGAACAGTTCATGATTTGAAAAATTGAAAATGTGAAAGTGAAAAAACTATGTGTAGCATAATGTTATCTGTTTTACTTTTGTCTCCACCTTTATTTAAATCAAACTTAGCTAAGAAAATTAGCTGTTTTACTAATATTGGTGTTACTGTAGAAGTTGATTAAAACTTACCTGATTTAAAAGCAGATTAGAGTTTTTATCTATGAATTTGAATAGAGTTCACTAAGCTTTTGTGTAAATCACAAGAAGGCAGGCTAGGAAATTGGAATAGCTTTCTACATGTCATTCTAACTGGGTGTTAGAATGTAGTTTTCCTAAACGCTCTGTCAATGCTCTTCAAAAAAGGAAAAATAGAGAAATAGAGGAGGAAAAAGTAAAGACATTTTAAGGCTATTTTTTTTACACAGGTGGATGTGGTTACATTATATAGTGTGTATGTGCTAAGTCACTTCAGTCACGTATGACTTTTTGCGACCCTGTGGACTGTAGCCCACCAGGCTCCTCTGCTCATGGGATTCTCCAGGCAAGAATAGTGGAGTGGGTTGCCATGCCCTCCTCCAGGGGGGATCTTCCTCACCCAGGGATTGAACTCATGTCTCTTATGTCTCCCGCATTGGCAGGTGGGTTCTTTACCACTAGTGCCACCTGGGAAGCCCCACATTATATAGTATGTGTGTTGTGTTATGTATTGGAAATGGTTGCAATAAAGACTCAAAAACAATTTCCCAAAGAATGGTCCCAGAATAACACTAATAGAATCACCTGGAAACTGGTAACATGAAAATTCTCAGACCTCACCCTGGACCTACAGGTTCAAAAGCTCTGAAGGTGTCCTAGCAGCTTCTGTTAGAGTGAACTCTCCAGGTGGTTCTGCTACATGTTAAGTTTTGAAAACTGTTAGGCTGCACAGTTCGGTAAAAGAAAGCCAAAACAATGGAAGTAACTCATTCAATTCTGCTTCTGCATCTCATACTCTGCTGTAATTTATTTGTTAACAGTTCTGTCTCCCCTAACTGGTTATATTTATATCAGCGGTTGTGTCTTACTTCTGTGAATCTCTGTCATATGCCAAAATATATCTATCAGTAACAGATATCAAACAAACTAAACATTTCAGATGAACTCTGAAGAGAAAACAAACATTGGCAATTGAATAAAACTTTTATAAAGTAGCTACTGTTATATATTTCTTTTCACTACTATGAAATGTTCTGTTTTCCTGAAAAAAATCTGAAGTCATACAGAAAAAGTATTCATACAGAAAAAGTAGGAGCAATAGCTGTTTGTTGTTTCATTCAGTTTTTGTTTGACTTCTGAGCTCAAAGTGAAGAAAGAGATGGTTCTACACTCTAAATAGTAAAATGTTATGATGCATTAGTTGCTAAGTGGTGTCCAACTATTGCTATTTGATGAACTGCAGTCTACCAGGTACCTCTGTCCATGTGATTCTCCAGGCAAGAATACTGGAGTGGGTTGCCATTCCCTTCTCCAGGGGATCTTCCTGACCCAGGAATCGAACCCAGGTCTCCTACATTGAAGGCAGATTCTTTACCCATCCGAGCCACCAGGGAAGCCCACCCAATAAATATGTTGGCTAAATATTTGGGGGGGAGAAAAGTTGCTCTTGGGAAGAATTTTCATTGATGTGATAAAGTACTGAAATACTCCTCTTCCAAACAATATCTATTTTTGCACATCTATTGAAAAATCGACTGTAAAAGGAACTTGGAGTATGACAGTAAACATTTTAAGGGAGGGGCTTCCGAAGTGGCTTAGTGGTAAAGAACCCTCCTCCCAGTACAGGAGATGCATGTTCAACCCCTATGTTGGGAAGATCCCCTGAGGAGAAAATGCCAACCCACTCCAGTATTCTTGCCTGGAAAATTCCAAAGACAGAGGACCCTGGTGGACTATAGTTCATAGGGCTGCAATGAACCCTGGGGTACATGTACCTTTTTGAATTACGATTTTCTCAGGGGATATTCCAGTAGTGGGATTGCTGTGTCATACTGCTGCTAAGTCACTTCAGTCGTGTCCGACTCTGTGCGACCCTGTAGATGGCAGCCCACCAGGCTCCCCCGTCCCTGGGATTCTCCAGGCAAGAACACTGGAGTGGGCTGCCGTTTCCTTCTCCAGTGCAAGAAAGTAAAAAGTGAAAGTGAAAGTGAAGTCGCTCAGTCGTGTCCGACTCTTAACGACCCCATGAACTGCAGCCTACCAGGCTCCTCCATCCATGGGATTTTCCAGGCAAGAGTACTGAAGTGGAGTGCCATTGCCTTCTCCACATATATACACTACCATGTGTAAAATAGATAGCTAGTGCGAACCTGCTATAAAGCATAGGAAGCTCAGCTTGGGTGCTCTGTAATGACCTAGATGGGTGGGATAGGGGTGGGGAGTGGGACAGAGTTCTAAGAGGGAGGAGTTTTATATATATATATATATGTGTGTATATGTATATATGTATATGAAGAGAGTCAGTATATGTAGATACTGACTCTCTTCATCATACTGCAGAAACGAACACAACATTGTAAAGCAATTATATACTAATTATAAAAAAAGAAAAGCACAACAATTACAGATGACTTCACAAAACACTCATAAATGAAAAATTATACTGCTATACCATCACTCACTTGCCAAATAAGAAATACAGGATATGTGCCTAAATAGACTGTGTTACACACGACTGGTAGGAATACAAAGTGGCTCCAAAGCTATGGAGTGGAATATGGAAACACATAACAAAATTACACAGTCCTACCTAAGAATTTTCTCATAAAGACTAAGGTTAGGGTAAGGAGTGTAAAAAGTAAGTGTGGCATTACTAGGGCTGTCAGAAAATAAGGAGTTAAGAAAAATTAATGAGCATGACAAAAGGCTGTAAAGCTTACTTGAAGGAACTTCCATTAGTCAAATCTGACAATTTAAGCACCAAAATTTTATATATATATATATAATTTATATATATATAAAATGTATATATATATATATATATATATAGAGAGAGAGACAGTAATGAAAACCCAAGGGAAAAAAAATAAGAATCCATGAAGCTCAAATTTATAAATAAGTACATAAATAGAAGTGAAAGTGAAAGACACTCAGTTGTGTCCAACTCTTTGTGACCCCATGGACTGTATAGGCCAGAATACTGGAGTGGGTAGCCTTTCCCTTCTCCAGGGGTTCTTCCCAATCCAGGGATCGAACCCAGGTCTCCCTCATTGCAGGCAGATTCTTTACCAACTGAGCCACAAGTGAAGCCCACATAAACAGATGAATTAGCTAATTAATAAGAAAATTGGAAGAGTTCTCTCTTATAGTGACATAAATTACTAACTGGAGAAAGAATTAAACAGTGATAAAATCATCTTTGTATCATCAGTAACCATCAATATCATAATTATAATTAATATAGCTAAGAATCATCAATAAATGCTAAAAATATTGGGTGAAAATTTGGTGAAGAATAAAACATTTCGTAAATTTTAAGTTCTTTTTCTCCCAGATTTCAAACAGAAAGTGGTAACTTTATGATGAGATACTTGGCAGGCACCAACTTCACAAGTGTGAAGTTAACATCAATATTGTACCAAATATTGAGTACAAACTGGCATGACGTGCCTCTTAATGTGATACTCTGAGAAGATAACACCACTTACGCTGTGTTCTTGCCAAAAAAGCATAACCTGAACGTAATCACAAACAAACATCAGACAAGCCCTGTCTACAAAAAGAACAAGTCTGTATCTTCAAAGACAGAAATGTCATGAAAGACAGTTCCAGATTACAGGAGGCGTAAGAAATGACAGCTCAATGCAGAGGGTAGTCTTGGTTTGGATTCTGATTTGGGAAAAGAAAATACATGGAGGGAATTATTGGACAATCAGGAAAATATAATACAAACTATACATTAGGTAATAATATGTACACATTTTAAATTAGATGCATTTGATAATCATACTGATGGTATAGAAGTGAATGTATTTATTCTTAAGAGATACTTATTCCAGTTCGATTCAGTTTAGTTCAGTCACTCAGTCATGTCCAACTCTTTGCGACCCCATGGACTGCAGCATACCAGGCTTCCCTGTCCATCACCAACTCCCAGAGCTTACTCAAACTCATGTCCATTGAGTCGGTGATGCCAACCAACCATCTCATCCTCTGTCATCCCTTTCTCCTCCTGCCTTCAATCTTTCCCAGCATCAGGGTCTTTCCCAATGAGTCAGTTCTTTGCATCAGGTGGCCAAAGTATTGCAGTTACTCTCAGATAATTCAGCAACAATAGTTCATAAATGATAATAATATAGATAAAGAAAAGAAAATGTGCCAAAATGCTAATAATTTTAGTGAATCTATATGATGGATAAGAGGCAGTATGCTTTACTGTGCTCACAACTTTACAGTAAATTTGAAATTACTTCAAAATCAAAAATTAAAATTAAAACAATCTCACTACAAAGGACTTTTTAAGCAGACTGATCTTTAGAAACTAGTAACTACATCAGATCTTTCAGCAATGTTTACTCATTTCTGCAGTTTGCTTCAACTTACTAAATTATTGGTTAAGCATTGCCATGTAATTGTGTCATTATCAATATGTAATGTGACATACCATCTGGGTAACCTCAGCGTTTTGGTTGCTAGTTGTAGCACTAATGATATTTTGCTTATATTTTGAATAATTGTGTAGGACAATGTTCCCCCAAATGGGGCCAAGAGTGATAACTGAAGAAAAAATAAAACTCTATTATCCTCCCTAACATGGTTGAACATCTAGTGGGGAATACTAACATACAAACAAATATGTTTAATATGATTTGTGAAAACTTAAGAAAGAATTGTATAAAATATACTTCTGAGGACACAAGAGAGGTGTCTAACCTAATTGAATAGGTTGGAAAGAGGCAGGTTAGGACAGGTAAGGTATAAGAAGGAAAGGCTTTCACTTTCACTCCTGGTAGGACTGATTAAATGCTGCATTGGCCAAACCAGATATTTCATATGAATCTGTTTATTGATGGCCTTAAAACAAAAGTGTGTGAGACAATATATCAGGATAACATAGATGGTCAAAAATTAATTCATTGTGTTAAATACAAAAAGCTTATTTTTGATATATAGATAACATTCTGCATAATAATTTATAATTTCTACATTATTTACAAGGATAAATTGAATCTAATTTGCTTATATTGCTTTTGCCTCAATAAATGCAAAGAATTAATCTCTGAGTTAAAAGCATCCAAGCAGCAATCATGCGGCAAGGACTATGGGATCATGAGTGTCCATATATTTTTCTTGTTAAATAAATGGAAACATCAGAGATAGCCACAATTCACAGTGAAGGTCTGTCAAAGCAGGGCTAATTCTTCAGGTCAGAATACATGGGTCTCAGGGACAATTATCTATCACATTCATCATTTTTCCTACTCTCCAAACACAGGCCTGTAAAGTATAACAAATGTCCTGTGAGTCAGGTCTTAATCACCATCTTTTAAGCTTTAAAAGTTCTTGTTTTGTGCTGCCTATCTTTTAGATGCACACCAAGAAGAATAAAGTAGAAGGACATGCAAAATGGAAAATCCATGACTGCCTTGACAATTTTTGCCTTCAGAAAAGATGCTTGTCTTCAGCTTAGAGGTTGTCATTTATTAATGACAATATATCTTAGTGGCAAATTCTAATGACTTCTGAAAATATAACAAGAACCTAAAGTGGTTTGTTTTAGACTACATACATACTTTTAATTTTATAAAACAGACCCATACTTGAAAGACTGTGTAATTATATTCTCTTTCACATACTGTCTACATCTCAGTTCAATAAGACTTGCCAAATGGTAATAAATTAGTGCTCTTGCAAATCAAATGTATTTAAGCCACCACTTACACAGAGAAAACAAATGCAGGATTATATTGTTTTGTTTTTACTTAGTGTTTTGCCTGTCATCATAAGCAAATTTAATCTGCATTATTAGTAACTGTCAACAGCGTACTTTCAACATAAGGCAAATACAGCAGGTGGTTTAGAAAATGGCTGACAGCAAATATGCAAAACAAATGATTGCTAGGAAATGCTCATCTATTTTTGCATAAATTTAAGATAAAACACATGCAAAGCTCCCACTGAAGGTTAACACTGGAGAGAAAAGAAAAGAAATTAACCAACTTTTGTTATTAGATCATTTGTCTAAAAGCTAAAGTGCTAAATATTTTATGATGTACTAATTGTTTTGATTCAAGAAGTCCGAGTTACTTACTTATATTTACAATATATAAGAAAATAAACTTTGGAGTGTATAACCATTCTTTATGCTAACAAATTTGAAAGTTGTTGCTTTGGTTGTAACACATATTTGACTATTTTAAAAAATAGCACCAATTTGAACTAAAAAGAAATGATGAAAAATACAAACAGGAAATGCATATGAGATTGTTTTTATTCTGATATAAATTTTATTGAGCGTCCCTGGTGGCCCAGATAGAAAAGAATCTGCCTGCAATGTGGGAGATATCCTGGTTCAATCCCTGGGTTGGGAAGATCCTCTGGAGAAGGGAATGGCTTCCTAATCCAGTATTCTTGCCTGGAGAATTTCATGGCCGGGGTGACTGGCAGGCTACAGTCCAAAGGACCTCAGAGAGTTGGACATGATTGAACAACTAACACTTTTGAGTCAATTTATGATTACCTTTCTGATTTGGAGGGAAACCAGATAAGGCACGTTATCCAAGTTACCCTATACCTGTTAAGATCATGACATGTGATTATTTGGAAGTAAATGACAGTTTAAAAGAGAAATAACTTTATGGTTCTCCACCCACTGTTTTCTCATCTGTAGGGGTGGGGGAAGCACCAGGAGATGTCTTCTGAGTTTTCTATGTTGCTAAGTCACGTTAGTCGTGCCCAACTCTGTGCGAACCCATAGACGGCAGCCCACCAGGCTCCCGTCCCTGGGATTCTCCAGGCAACAATACTGGAGTGGGTTGCCATTTTCTTCTCCAGTGCATGAAAGTGAAAAGTGAAAGTGAAGTCGCTCAGTCGAGTCCAATTCTTCTCGACCCCATGGACTGTAGCCTACCAGGCTCCTCAGTCCACGGGATTTCCCAGGCAAGAGTACTGGAGTGGGGTGCCATTATAGGTTTACAGATATCACAGAAACCATCAATTGAATCCATGCTGCCAGATATCTAATAGGTACTTAGATGATAGAAGCAATTTCATTGCTAAAAAAAAGTCACTCTGTAAAACCTTTTATCCACCTATCAAACTAGATACAGGAATATCAAAGGGGCTTTTGTTATTTCAGTCTTCTGAAAAATTAAAAGGTATGATAAAACATTTGAGACCAGGGACTTTGCAATGATTAACTTAAATGTTTTTTAGTGTGAGTAGGGATAAGTATGGAGAAGGCAATGGCACCCCCCTCCAGTACTCTTGCCTGGAAAATCCCAAGGACAGAGGAGCCTGGTAGGCTGCAGTCCATGGGGTCGCTAGGAGTCGGACAGGACTGAGCGACTTCACTTTCACTTTTCACTTTAATGCATTGGAGAAGGAAATGGCAACCCACTCCAGTGTTTTTGCCTGGAGAATTTCAGGGATGGGGGAGCCGTGTGGGCTGCCATCTCTGGGGTCGCACAGAGTTGGACACGACTGAAGCGACTTAGCAGCAGCAGCAGCAGGGACAAGTATGTGAAAATTCAAGTGAAGTGCATATAAATCATCAATTAAAGCTTAGATACCCACAGGATACAGACCTAAGTATGGAGAACTCCTCGAGAGAGGAGAGTTGGTTACACAAAACAGAATTTCTCCAGCTGCAAAGAATTTTATGTTGAATGGATACTTCTCAGTTTTGTGCAAAGTATATAAAATCTTTTCAATCAAAATAACAGACATTGGCATTAACCAAGGTATGGCTTCTTTGAAAAAAGTCTATGAAATTGTCTTTTCTAAATAAGGTGGAGCTTAAAATGAGATCTGATTTGATCCAATGGCAACTGATACTGATTCAAAGAGCATATCTATAGGGGTCTTTCAACAATATTAGTGCAAGGATAAAAGATATATTAAAATGTACTTCAGGATATTTGTATTCCGTCTTTAATCCTCCCCGCTCATTTATCCCCTATATAAAATGGCATCTTCTTCCTCCAGTCTCTCTACTCTCTTACAAAACTTCTGTCACCAGTTATTAATATTAAATCTTTAATTTCTTAAAGATTCCAAATATTTCATTCTATCTTCTCTATTGGCAATTAACTTTCATATATTTTACTTATATATATGTTTAAATACTCATTGTATATTTTATTCATTTTATATATGCTGCTGCTGCTGCTAAGTTGCTTCAGTTGTGTCCGACTCTGTGTGACCCCAGAGACTGCAGCCTACCAGGCTTCCCCATCCCTGGGATTCTCCAGGCAAGAACACTGGAGTGGGTTGCCATTTCCTTCTCCAATGCATGAAAGTAAAAAGTGAAAGTGAAGTCGATCAGTCCTGTCCGACTCTTAGCAACCCCATGGATTGCAGCCTACCAGGCTCCTCTGTCCATGAGGTTTTCCAGGCAGGAGTGCTGGAGAAGGGTGCCATTGCCTTCTCTGCATTTTATATATAATTATATATAATTTTTGAATTATATTTTATTCTTTTGTTCTAAGAATTGTCATTTTCATCTTTATTAAAATCCACCTTAAATTAAGAATATAACACTTTAAAGCAAGCCTTCAGTTCAGTTCAGTCACTCAGTCATGTCCGACTCTGCAACCCCATGAATTGCAGCACGCCAGGCCTCCCTGTCCATCACCAACTCCCAGAGTTCACCCAAACTCATGTCCATCGAGTCAGTGATGCCATCCAGCCATCTCATCCTCTGTCGTCCCCTTCTCCTCCTGCCTCCAATCCCTCCCAGCATCAGAGTCTTTTCCAATGAGTCAATTCTTCGCATGAGGTGGCCAAAGTACTGGAGTTTCAGCTTTAGCATCATTCCTTCCAAAGAAATACCAGGGCTGATCTCCTTCAGAATGGACTGGTTGGATCTCCTTGCAGTCCAAGGGACTCTCAAGAGTCTTCTCCAGCACCACAGTTCAAAAGCATCAATTCTTCAGTGCTCAGCCTTCTTCACAGTCTAACAAGCCTTACATCAAGTTAATTCCATTTATATCACTTCTATCCTTTGTACTATAGTTATCATATTTTATTTTTGTTTATAATATTAACTCCATGATGCATTGCTATTATTTTTTGTTCTAAGTAGTAAATTGATTTCAATGAATTTATAAAATGAGTATTTTGTAATTATTCAAGTTTACCATTTCCAGTGTTCTTCATTCTTTCTTATAGCCCAACTTCTACCTGGTATCATAACCTTCATAGGGACTAAAATCTGTATCTATGGCTATGGTTGCCGGGGTCCAGCCCCGGCTGATTCAGGGTATTCGAAGGAGAGACGGCTTCGGCAACCTATTCAAATGTTAATTAGAGATATAAAGAGTAATAGAATGAGGATAGCTCAGTAGGAAAATTCAGTGGAGAAAAGAAGCTGAGTAGCTTGGTTTACGCGGAAAATCAATATAACCCGTGACACCAGGTTAGCTCTGACCACGGAGGCCGCAGGCACCCTCTTGAATAGCGGAAGGTGCTCCACCTTAGACACCTTCTCGAGTGGGTCTTAGAAGCCCAGGCAAATGGTCGCAGAGGATTTTCGTGCTCCAGATGGAGACTCAGCTGGAAGTTAAGGAGAAAAATGACATGGGAAGACCAAGCTTTGGTGAGCAAGGCCCGTAGCTTTATTTTCAACAGGGGCTTATATACCCTAAGTTACACATAGAGGATAATAGGGGATGCAAAGTCAGCAGTCTTTGATCCTTATCAAAAACCAGGGTTTCTTTCCTGCAAATTTATTGTATACAAATGGTTTAGGTGATTTACAACATCTTCTGGCCAGAAGGCCTATTAACGTTTTCTGACTCTTGACAAAGACTTATCAATAGAGACTTATTTTCTCTAAGAGTAATTATTTTAAGGTTTGGCGCCATCTTCCGAAGGTGTTAGATAAAATTGCATTCCTATAGGGCAGAGGTGCAATGGGTTTACAACAAAGGAAAGAATTTATTACCTTAAGGGTCTAAAGTTGCTAACACTAAGGCCACTACTTATTTTTTCTACATACCATCTATATTAATTAATACACATTCAAGGATACAATTCAGGGGATGTGAAAACTTGGCAACAAGCATTGGCTCATCAATGAAATCCTTTACTAGTTTATTCTGACAGTTTCTAACTCTCTGAGAGGCTCTAAACTATTTGAATATCTTAAGCTTCCCGTGCCTCTGGAGGTTGGGAGACTGTAAACAATCGTATGCATAGCTGTAGGAGTCCGGGTAAACTTGTCAGGTGAGTTAGAGAGCTATCTGAGGGGTTTGGATTTAAACACTCCTAATTGCCCAGGAACTTTATTAATTGGAGCTGTAAGTTAACTCTTTGACAGAAAGTGAGATGGTGGTGGGGGACAGCCCCCAGTAAAGTCAGAGGTGAGAGCACAAAGCAATAAAGTAGGCAGACTCTGGTTTTTTTTTTGGGGGGGTAGATGCTCGAGAATATCCAGGGGGACTCCTGAGGCTCGATCCTGCCTTTGTGTATGCCGAGCCTCCTTCCTCATGACCTTTGTCATGAGCGGAATGCCTCACCGGCTCCCGGCAATGATTATATATTAATTTTTGTATAATGAAGCTCTAGTTTTGAAAAAATACTACCAGCTTTAATTTTTCTGAAATATCATTATTCTCTTGATACATAGTTTTGATAGATATATGATATGCCTAAGAGTATTTTTCTTTGTGTTTATTCTTTTGGAGTTTGTTGAGCTTCATAGACATAGGGACTATTTTGTAAGTAAATTTGGAAAAGTTTTTGACATAACAATTATATCAGTTTTAATGATTTTTACTGATTTCTCTTTGAGTTAACCAGTCTTTTCCTCTCTTCTGTTTATGCCATGCAATATATATTTTCTTTTCAATTATTGGTTAATGTTTTGTTTTAGGATGTCCATTTGTTTCTTTTTTAGTGCTTGTATCTCCCTTGAAATTATCCTTCACTCAATATGTTTCTGATAGCTCAGTTGGTAAAGAATCTGCCTGCAATGCAGGAGACCCTGGTTCAATTCCTGGGTCGGGAAGATCCCCTGGATAAGGGATAGGCTACCCACTCCAGTATTCTTGGGCTTCCCTTGTGGCTCAGCTGGTAAAGAATCCGACTGCAATGCAGGAGACCTGGGTTCAATCCTTGGGTTGGGAAGATCCCCTGGAGAAGGGAAGGGCTACCCAGTCCAGTGTTCCGGCCTGGAGAAGTCCATAGACTCCATAGTCTATTGGGTCACAAAGAATCTGACATGACTGAACCACTTTCACTTTCAATATGTTAATTACTTCCTGCAGACTCTCTAACATATTTACTGTAGCTCTCTCTCCATGTTGTTCTGCTAATTTCAAATTCCAGTGTCTACTGACTGAGTTTTCTCTTGACTCTACCTCATATGTTTTGTTTCTTTGCATGTCTAGTAGGTTTTTAATTGTTTAGTGGACATGGTGAATGATACACTGTAGAGATCCTGGATTTTGTTATCTTTCTCTGAAGAGCTTTGTGTTTTGTCCTAGCAAATAGATAAACTACTGGAGTATCACCTTGAACTTACTTAGATGCTTACTTTTAAGTTTTTGTTTTTTCTAAACCTTATTTCTGGACTTAATATTTACTTCTTTTTTTAATTTAAATTTATTTATTTTAATTACAGGCTAATTACTTTACAATATTGTATAGGCTTTGCCATACATCAACATGAATCTGCCACGGGTGTACATGTGTTCCCAATCCTGAACCCCCCTCCCACCTCCCTCCCCATATCATTCCTCTGGGTCATCCCAGTGCACCAGCCCCAAGCATCCTGTATCCTGCATCAAACCTGGACTGGCGATTTGTTTCTTATATGATATTATACATGTTTCAATGCTAAGGCTTGATCTTTATTTATTTTGATTTACAAATGTTTTCAATAGACATTTTTCAATTTTTGTTTAGAACTGTATTTGGCAGAAGTGTTAGTCCATGATTAATTACTCCATCATTACTGGTAGCTAGAAAATCAGTGCCTTGAATTTAAGAAATTGGAGGTCATAGTTTATGTGTTAAGAGTGTTTTCTGAATGCAGGAAGAAAAGCCTGGTGCAGTCAACTGAAAAACAAGCAGCTTTTAACTAAGTAAACACACTTAGCGCTAAAAAAAATTCTGTGAAGTTTGACTGTGAATGGATTAGGGACATGACTATTGAGTAGAATTTGAAGGATGAAAGAAGGTCTGTTGTGTGTTCAATAGTAAGATTAATACTCAAAAATATTATTTTCTTTACAGATTGTAAAAGTAGAGCATGTTTTTTTTTATGAGATGTTCAAACAAAACTATAAAACAGTACATTTCCCTCTATCACCACCTCACCAACAAAATTATCAGTAACTCTTTTTAAGATCTTTCCCAATATTTGTGCAAATGTAGGACTTTCATAATAATGGGATTATAATATAGCATAAGTGTTCTTGTGTGCATGGGTGCTCTATTGCTTCAGTCGTGTCCAACTCTTTGCAATCCCATGGACTGAAGCCCACAAGGCTCCTCTGTCCGTGGGATTTCCCAGGTAATAATACTGGAGTGGGTTGCCATTTCTTTCTTAAGTGAAATCTTTCCAACCCAGGGATGGAGCCCCCACCTCTCTTGCATCTCCTGCACTGGCAGGAAGATTATTTACTATTGAGCCACATACGAATCCCATAAATATTCTTAACATGGGCTAAATAACTCCCTGGATAAATGTCTATAAATGGGCTTTCTGGAGAAACAATCATCCTTTGAATGTCACAGAAATTTGTGTTTATTTGAAAATTGCGTTTTTCTGTATCAAATCATAGTCCCATTAGTTTCTCCAAATGGTATGTTAGGTAAACATATTTAGATGTTGATTTAAAATGATATAGTGTTTTACTTTCTAGGAATGAAGTCTAAGAAAAGTAATCGGAAATATAACCAAAAATATATGTGCAAGGATCTTCACTGCAACATTGTTTAAAATGGCAAGATATTAAATAAATGTCAAAAGTATTTGACTTCTGTATAAGAAATGCTATATATTAATTGTATGCATGTTTATAAAGATATATAGACTATATGTATTGATATGGGAAATATATTTTCACAGTTCAATATATTCTCACTTGAAAACAGCAATTTTGAAATAGACTATATTATAAAGAGATATCAATTATACAGATATATATTTACATAGATCTACATCAGCATGTATCTTGGATTGTAGAATTTGGAGCTTACAATATATTCTTATTTTCTGGTTTTATTTTTCCTAAAGTAAATATGGATATTCATGGGAAAATTTGAGGAGAGAATGACTACATTTTCTGGGGATTCTACTCACTCCTTGCTAGGAGCACAATGAATAGCAGGAAGCTGTTGGAAATGTCAATCATCCTGAAGCAGCCTGAGTCAGCTTGTGGGGATATCTTACTGCTAATGCTCTTTTATGTTACTTTGCCATTGTTTATTAGACTTGTCAATCTTCCCATCTTCAATTTTGTGGCCATTTCTACAGATCCAGATCTCAAGTTTATCACTATGGAAATTTCATTCATTTCCCTATACAATGAATGTTTCCATCATTCATATTTATATATGTGGGAAAATCATCTTGGTTGAAAGCCTCATTTTTAAACGATTCTTTTTTCATGACATCTCTTTGTGAAAACCTAACTGATCAGATCAAATGACCATAAAAATACATTGCTGAAATATCCAAATAACTTTCCTGATGGAAATGTTTATTACAGGTTGATGCATAGATATTTCTAATTTAGCAGTGACTTATAATATCTAAGTGATAAAAAGCTTTATTTGAGGAATGAAAATCAACAATAGGCATGCCACTTTTGTTCTAATTTAAGCCTCTCATATCCTTCTCTGAAGAGTTTTAATTATGATGCTCAGATACTGCAACTTTCATATTATTTGATTTCCTAATAATTAAGCTTGGATTTACTTCTAAACTGTTTCCTTATAACATAAACTATGTATATACTTCTAGAGGTTGTGGCTGAACCAAACACTGTAGGAAAACAGACACCACTCCATGTGTTTAAAAAGACAAGTATGACTATCCAGTGTTTAAACCCAGGGATTTCTTTGGGCTTCCTTGTATTGATTTTGGAGAAGGGAATGGCAACCCACTCCAGTTTTCCTGCCTGGAGAACCCCATGGACAGAGGAGTCTGGTGGGCTACAGTCTATGGGGCTGCAAAGAGTTGGACACAAGTGAGTGATTAACACTTTTGTATTGAAATATAGTGAGCTTTAGATCCTTACTTCCAAGGTCTTGCCCTTGGCTTACTGCCCTGGTCCCTGAAAATTTTTAATACTTTCTAGACAAGGGACCTTGCATTTTTATTTTGAAGTAGACCCTGAAAATTATATAGCCAATTCTCCTTTCCTCATTGTCTCACCATTGTAAAAAATCTCTTTGAGAGAATTTGCTGGCCATCTGGTTGTTAAGACTTCACCTTTCAATGGCAGGGGTGTGAGTTCAATCCCTGGTTGGGGAGTTAAGTTCCCAAATGCCTTGTGGCCAAAAAACCAAACATAAAACAGAAACCATATTGTAATACTTTCAATAAAGACTTTAAAAATCCTAAAAAATACTGCTTGATTTTTTAATTCTATGGGCATTTTGAAGTCTTATCTCTTTTTTGACTCATGTAGCATTTAATACCATTGATCATTTAGTCTTTGAAATGCTTTTATATCTCCCTTTACCCTGCCTTCTTTTTTCTCTTACATCTCAGTCTACGCAGTTTCCCTATCAAGCTCGGGACCATTTGTGACTGTACAAGCTTCATATCCATGAAGCTGATCCACTGTGCAAAATGCATGAAGTGTAAAAGAAAAAATTTATGATTGATGCTTGTGTTTTAAAGTTGTTGTTATTTTTTTATTGAGAGGGAGAAAGAGCAATATGTAAAGGAGATATACCTATGGAGAAAGGGATTTTTTTTTTAGGTAGAAATAAACAAGTTTATTTGTATTAAAAAGTGAATAGAATCTAAAATCACAAGTGAGAGAATGGTAACAGAGTATGCAGAGTAGGTATCATCCCCATATTGCAGTGTTTCTAAAAATGTGGACCATGTACTTCCTGCATTGAAAATCCTTAGAGATCATTTTTTAAAAATTCAGAATCCTATACTTCAACCTGGGCTTCCCTAGTGGCTCAAGTGGTAGAGAATCTGCAATACAGGAGTGCCAGGTTTGATCCCTGGGTTGGGAAGATCCCCCGGAGAAGGGAATGGCAACCCACTCCAGTATTCTTACCAGAGAATCCCATGGATAGAGGAGCCTGGTGAGCTATAGTTCATGGGGCTGCACAGAGTCAGACATTACTGAGTAACTAACACACACACACTTCATCCTACCCTTCAAACAAAGAATCTATGAACATAGGATTGAAAATAAGCAGTAGTTTATTCACATTGTTCTTCACATTGTTTTTATGAACTATTGCTTCATAAAAGATGACAGTATGCTTTAACCCTGGAAAAACACTGGAATAATCTGGAGCACTTTTAAAAATGTACTGATGTCTGTGTCCACTCCAGGAGGTTTTTAATTAGTCTAGACTGCAACATGGGCATTGAGAATTTTTTAACTTACCCATTGGTTCAAATCCACTACCTGAGAGTTTCTGAGCAGAGTTCAATAAGCTTCTACAGAACTATGAACTCTTCTTTTAAATCAAGAGGGATAGGTGAGGAAATGAGAAGGGATGATGGGGGAGATGAAGTTGAGAAGAAACAGAATCGGAAAGAGTGCTCACCAAGTGGTTTTACTTTAAAACTTCTAAAATGTATACCAGCAATTCATCACAATGGACCTGTAGGTCAAGAGTATTCCTGGGAGTTTTATCAGAATCATTGCTTCAGATGGATGGAGGAGGAGAGGGTTAACTTCTTGTGAAAAGCACTCAAATTTAAAAACACAATGAGCTGTCAGATTATTTAAAAATCCTCAACACTTATTTTTATGATTTTTGATTTGACTGAGACTTTTCTTTTAATTAAAATAACCTATTAAGTGAAATCAACTAATTTCTAAATCAATTTGAGTTATGACAATCAAATTGGTACCATACCTAGAAAAATGTCATAGAAATATGGTAATCAGATTGATAACCTACTTAAAATGTCATACAAATGTTTCTTTGTTCAATACGTAATTCTAAATTAAACAGATTTATATTAGCTGTAAAAACACAGATTTGCCAATCTGTCATAGCATAATGTACATAGTTCCAAATGTTCAACAAAATTGATACAATTCAACAGTGTGGGAAAGGAAAAGTTGGATTTTTTCCCCCCCATTTTCTTGTAGATGTGGCTCTAACAGTAGCAGACCCAAACATAAGGTGAAGCGTGTGATTGGGAATGGGTTGTTTTAGCATTAAAATTACATTAAGGAAGTGCTCATCAAATTAACTGAATGAATATTTCCACCTGGCCTGTGGATCATGCATTCCATGAAAGGATGTAGATTTTTCTTGGTCTCATCTTCTCACATACCTCATTTCACGTCTTCATTATTTTGTGACTCGATATTGATAGCTGTTTAATGAAAAGATAAATTCTATTTTATTGTAAAGCTGTGCTATTCCATTATTGCTCTTAATTCTTTCTTTTTAAATTTATTTTGGTATTTGCCAGAGCAATATATATTGGAAATGGTTGGAGGATTAACAATTCTGATTCTGTTTCATGAGGAGTTATCCCCTGAAGCCTCGTCCAGAGCGATGACTGGCCATGCTGTGAAGTTTTCAGGAATACACAGAAGCACAAGAGTGAAGAGAAATATACAATATATAGTCTGATCTAATCCAAAAAAACGTGTGAAATTTAGAAAAATGTAGCAAAGATGACTCAGACTTATCATCTCAGCATTTTTCTACTAGACCAAGTTTTCTGGATTTAGAAGTATCTCCCTCACCCTCCCATAGAGCTTTCCCTATCAGACACATATTACACAATAAATGACTTCCAAGAAATATTAAATAGAATAGACATTTGGAAAGGAAGTACAGCATGTTTGGATTACCTTTCTCATTGCTGTCAGCTTCCTAGCTGATATTATTGAACATGGATAGACTCTGATATATTCTACACTGTAGCTTCAAGTCAAGTAACAGATGGTACAATTTAATAAATGTGAAGAAGTCACAGTCAGGAAATATGAGATTGTTTTTCTTTTAATATATTAATTAGGCTGAACATGTAAGACAGTGCTCTTCAACCAGTTGTTCATTTCTTCTAGCAAATCACTTTATCTGCTAAGTTTACTATTTAATAAAATG
Source organism: Bos grunniens (assembly GCF_055505025.1). Taxonomy (NCBI): domain Eukaryota; kingdom Metazoa; phylum Chordata; class Mammalia; order Artiodactyla; family Bovidae; genus Bos; species Bos grunniens. Next base: position 28,230,128 of record NC_141188.1, read on the forward strand.
GAACTAAACTTATTATATATATACTTATATATTAAACTTATTTATATATAACTTGTTTATATATAAGTTTTCTATAAGTATAATGCTAATAGTTTGACTTTTAAGTATAAAATACATAACAAAAATTTGTCAGTATTAATCATGAAATTGTTCTTTAAAAATTTTCTGTTAGAGCTGATGATCCCATCAGTTTCAGCAGAGATTTGAATTTGTATGTTGACATTGTTCATTGGAAGACATTTCCAGTGAACTTACTCTAATGATTTGGGAGTAAAATCAAGGATTGGTTTCCAGTTGTGACTACACAGTGTTTCTATTAGCCAAGAAGCTGTGTGTGTTCACCATTTTTAATACTACAGAAGCTATGCTGCAGCTTGAGGAAATAATCTACTTTACTAGGTCTGGCTAGGAACACAAATTGAAGTGGTTTAGTCACTAAGTTGTATCTGATTCTTAAAACCACATGACTGTAGACTGCCAGGCTCCTCTGTCCATGGAATTTCCCAGGCAAGAATACTGGAGCGGGTTGCCATTTCCTTCTCCAGGGGATCTTCCTGACCCAGGCATCAAATCCACCTCTCCTGCATTGCAGTTGGTTTCCTGCATTACAGGTGAATTATTTACCTACTGAGCCATCAGGGGATCCACTGGGAACACAGGCTGAGCCTTAAAGGAAAGTAGGTGTTAGGGAGTGAGGAAACATCTGTTTTTGATTAACATATAGTGTAAGAATATTAATTTTTAGTGAACATTATATTGGCTTCTACTTCTGGTAATGAAGAAAAAGAAATGGAGATCAGTGCTCCTCCTGACATCACACAGAACATCTGAACAATATATTAAGAAAAAAAATCTGTTTGAAGGAACAAAAGAGCTAAAAGATAATAGAGAATTGTAAATTTGAATCCTGAAGACCAAAGAAATCCAAATAAATGAGCCCTACCTTTGAGATTTGTCTCCCCCACAGACTTTTGCTAGTTCTGGAAGAATCGGCTAAGACACTAGAGTCTGAATCATAAGTGTGAAACTTCAGTAGTCAGGGGGACAAAATGTGGAGTCCAGGGATCATAAGGAGATTCCCTGGCAAACTCGCTGTGTTTAGGATTGGTTTACTCAAGTGTTGGAGGTTTAGGAATAAAAACAAAATGGAAATGAAATCATTACAATTACTTAAATTGGAATAAGTTAATCTCAGAAATCTAAGGGAAATGGATACCTGGAAAAATAAAATTATGTCGTTTTAAGATTCAAATTATTTCTATAAAACACTTTTTGATATAGTATCCATTACACAATAGAAAATAATAACCTGGTAAAATCTAAATATCAGAACTAAACCATAAGACTCCTAACAAGAAAAAAAATAGGGTAGATCTTCTTGACTTTGTATTTGCCAGTGAATTTTTAGGTAGGATATCCAAAGCATGAGTAATTTTTTAAAAAATTAATAAGTACATTGGGGTACATGTGTCTCTTTCCCTTCTGGTTTCCTCATTGTGTATGCCCAGCAGTGGGATTGCTGGATCATAAGGCAGTTCTATTTCCAGTTTTTTAAGGAATCTCCACACTCTTCTCCATAGTGGCTGTACTAGTTTGCCTAATGTTCATTGCAGCACTGTATATAATAGCCAGGACATGGAAGCAACCTAGATGTCCATCAGCAGATAAATGGATAAGAAAGCTGTGGTACATATACACAATGGAGTATTACTCAGTCATTAAAAATACATTTGAATCAGTTCTAATGAGGTGGATGAAACTGGAGCCTATTATACAGAGTGAAGTAAGCCAGAAAGAAAAACACCAATACAGTATACTAACACATATATATGGAATTTAGAAAGATGGTAACAATAACCCAGTGTATGAGACAGCAAAAGAGACACTGATGTATAGAACAGTCTTTTGGACTCTGTGGGAGAGGGAAAGGGTGGGATGATTTGGGAGAATGGCATTGAAACATGTATAATATCATGTATGAAACGAGTCACCAGTCCAAGTTCGATGCACGATACTGGATGCTTGGGGCTGGTGCACTGGGACGACCCAGAGGGAGGGTATGGGGAGGGAGGAGGGAGGAGGGTTCAGGATGGGGAACACGTGTATACCTGTGGTGGATTCCTTTCAATATTTGGGAAAACCAATACAATATTGTAAAGTTTAAAAATAAAATAAAAATTAAAAAAAATTAATAAGTAGGCTTCATCAAAATGAAAAGAAATGGAAGCATCAAGGGACGTTGTTAGGAAAGTAAAGTAAAAAGACAACTTAGAGAATTGGAAAAAATATAAGAAAATCACAATCTGCTAAGAATCTACTATCCAAACATATAAAGAACTCTTGTAACTCAATGACAATAAAACAAACAAAAAAGGTTTTAATGGGCAAATTATTTGAGAGACTTTTCTCCACAAAGATGGATGAATGGCCAGTAAACATGTAAAAAAATGGTCAACATCATTTGCCGTAAGAGAAATGCTAATCAAAGCTACAATGAAGTACCACTTCATAGCCACTAGGATGGCTATAAGTATACATCATCACAAAAAATACAAGCATTGTCAAGGATATGAGGAAACTGGGACCCTGGGTACTGCTGGTAGAAATGGAAAATGGTGTAGGCACTGTGGAAATGAGGCACGGGTTTCCTCAAAGAATTAAACAAAGAATTACCATATGGCTCAGCAATGGCATGCCTAGGTATATACCCAGGATTGAAAATGGAACAAATAGATACTTATATGGCAGTGTTCACTGAAGCATTATTCACAATAGCCAAAAGATAAAAAAGTGAAGTCGCTCAGTCGTGTCCAACTCTTTGCAACCCCATGGACTATTTACCAAGTTCCTCCGTCCAAGGAATTTTCCAGGCAAGAGTACTAGAGTGGATTGCCATTTCTTTCTCCAGGGGATCTTCCCAACCCAGGGGTTGAACCTGGGTCTCCCGCATTGCAGGCATACACTTTACCTCCTGAACCACCATGGAAAGGTAAAAAACATTGTATTGAACACAGATTTGACTATTCTTATTAACATTTTCCAGAAGCACATTAGTCAAGTGTCTTCACTGAAGTTGGTGCAGAATTTGTTCATTGAAGTTTCTTCTGAAATTTAAGCCTTATATTAACTTGATTACTGATTTTTGTTATCAATAAACCACTACATAAAAACTTTAAGCTATAAAGTCACTTAATTTATGTACTTAATCTTTATATTTAACATAATTTTAAAATATAAATTATATTTGTAGTATGCAATTTACTGAATAAAATGACATACATAAAATTAAAGAAGATTTAGTCATAAGAATTTATGTTGATAAAATTTTTATATTTGTCACATACTCAAGGAGACATTAGTACATCTTATTGCCAATATTTACATCTGGAGATGTACTTTTAAAATCAAGTCTTTGTATTCTTTCAAAAATTTACCAAAACAAACCCTAAACCCATGATATAATTCTTATATCAGACTTTAAAAACTGCCATCTTTCCTCTTATGAAAATTTCCCAGAATTGTAAACCATATTATGCTATGTAAACATGTCTTTAATGAATTTAAAATCATAAAGTTATACTTTATGATTCTTTTAAAATCATAAAATCATAAGTTATTCTTATGATTTTCTTTCCTTTATAAAAATGACCTGCATTTTAATACTATTCAGTACAAAGGCAATATGATAATACTTACTAAAAAAATTTTTAAGATTCTGCTTTACATAGGTTTGTAGATATGTTAGAAGTAAACCTTAATACAATTTAAATTGTTTCAAAACATATTTTGAATTCAATTATTGTCCACCAATCTGACAAATATAGATTAAAATATTTGGATATATTGGAATGATAAAATTGAATTAGTAATGCCATGTGGTCAAATTTAGAAAAAAAGAAATAAATATCCAACTTTAAAGACCAAGTGTTCCAGACATACATTTATATTAAGGATGATTGGTAGATTTATCTGAGAAATTCATAAGGTTAGAAACAGTAAAACAGAACTACCGATTACTTCCTTTGTGTCTGTCTACATTCTTATCAAATAATAAAAATGCATCTTAAAAAATGTTTCACTTGCATGAACATTCAGACGATGAGATGGTTGGAGAGCATCATCGACTCAATGGATATGAGTTTGAGCAAGCTCTGGGAGTTGGTGATGAACAGGGAAGTCTGGCATGCTGCAGTCCATGGGGTTGCAAAGAACCTGACACGACTGAGCGACTGAACTGAACTGAACTGTACATATATTACTACTATTTTTTTAATGTTTGTTTTATATTGGCAAAAATTTCACATACAGATGAGTACCTATGATTTTAGATCATATTTACATGTTCTCTTTAAGGTTATTGGTTATTCACAAAGTAAAATAAGCTGATTGTAGGTTTGACAGTTCATGTTTATTTTTAAATATTTGATATGATTTTTAGTATTTCATTATTATTAAGGGTCAATTCAAAAGCAGACATGAGATTTTTCTTTGGAAACTTGTCTTTCAGTAAGCACAGGTATCGTTTAATATAATTGTTTCTTAAAGTCATGAACAGTCAGCTATGGAAAATAATCTGCTTTACATAACTGTGATTTTCAAAATAATAGTCAATTCTCTCTGTAAAATAATTTGGCTTTTATTGTAAACTTTAGTTAAGTTTACATTACTTTTAAGTTAAAATTACTTTGGGACTTCCCTAGCAGGCCAGCCCACTGCAGGGGGCATGGGCTTGATACATGGTCAAGGGAATTAAGATCCCACATGCTGCTTAGTGAATAGGTAAAAAAAAGAAAATTAAAATAATAAATAAATTGGGCCAAGATATAAAAAATAACTGTTAAAAATACTTTTTGTTAGATGCAAGTTTTTCTTTTTTTACTTCACTTTTTAAAAATGTCAAAAAATAATTTTGTATATAGGTGCTTTAAACCATTATTAGCACAGAAAACTGATGGAATTATGTATACTCTTTTGGAAGACTTTTTTTTTCTTGATGATTTGTATCTCTCCTATTTGATCTTATTCCAAATACCCAACACATCAATGGTCCATTTAGTGATCACTAAATCAGAACGCCAAAAAAGCTCAAGGCTATATTAGAAGTTGGAACCACCTCAGATATTCATAGTTGCTTGCATTGCTCTCTTAACAGTAACAACAATGTGCCTTAATTTAGATTTTTTTTTTTATATTTTCTCATTATACATGATCGCCTATTCAATATTAGTGAAATATTATATTAAATATCGATGGAAATAAGTATACATGTCAAGTGCACATTTAAATGTGTATATTTTATTGAAAGGGCTTCCCCTGTGGCTCAACTGGTGAAGAATTCACCTGCAATGCGGGAGACTTGGGTTCAATCCCTGGGTTGGGAAAATCCCCTGAAGAAGGGAAAGCCTACTCAGAATTATCTGGCCTGGAGAATTCCCTGGCCAGGAGAATTCCATGGACTATAGTCCATGGTGTTGCAAAAAGCAGGACATGACTGAGCGACTTACACTTTCACTTTTCATTTTATTTAAAAGTTTATATTTAAACTCCTATGTTCATAAGTGTAACACAGTCAGCTAATTTAGCCACATATTCTCATATATAAGTATGCCATTTGGAGACTTTTATCACTTTAAGTTAAAAAATGGACATATCTTTATTAACACTTTGGAAAACAACCAAGGTATGAAGAACAGAAAGTCATGATTCTAGACTCTGGGAAATCACTGTTACCATTTTGATATAGTTACTTCCAGAATTCTACTGGGTACTCTACTTCAGTTCAGTTCAGTCGCTCAGTCGTGTCTGACTCTTTGCGACCCCATGAATCGCAGCACGCCAGGCCGCCCTGTCCATCACCAACTCCCGGAGTTCACTCAGACCCACGTCCATTGAGTCAGTGATACCATCCAGCCATCTCATCCTCTGTCGTCCCCTTCTCCTCCTGCCCCCAATCCCTCCCAGCATCAGAGTCTTTTCCAATGAGTCAACTCTTCGCATGAGGTGCTACTTGACATTAGATCAAATTATATTTCATCTTTTAAAAAGTTTTTATTAACCTGCTTTCAGAATTATTAAAAATTCAATAATATTCTTAAATTTAAAAATTATACTATTATTTTAGATAATATTTTGTGACAGAAATATTACTTTAGTAGATATTTGTTGTGCTGAAATTGTGTAAATGTTTTGGATGGTTTCTCTTAAATTTTGAGATATAAGAATACAATATCAATTATTGTGTATATTTTGTGATTTTTAAGTTTCCAGGCTGATTTCCCAAAAGGGGCAATGATTTACTCTTATTTAAGTGTGTATCATTTTTGTGCCAGACATTTTCATATCATCTTAACTATTTTTAAGTGTAAGTCCAGTAGTATTAAATATATTCACAGTGTTTGCAACTACCATTCCTACCCATTTTCAGGACTCTCTTCATCTTGTAAAACTGAAAGTCTGTACTCAAAACAAAACTCCCCATTTCTCTCTGCCACAGCTACTGGCCTATGCCATTCTTCCATCTACAAGTGACTTTGACTACTTAAGCATTAATAATTTGTTAAATGGAATCATACAGTGTTTTTTTTTAATACAAACTAATTTTCACTTAGCATAATGTCCTCCAGGGTCATTTATGTTGTAGCATATTTAGGAATTTCTTTCCTTTTTGAAGCTGAGTAACTTTCCATTAAATGTATACACCACATTTTGCCTATCCAATCATTCATCAGGCAACAGTTAGGTTGCTTCCAAGTGTCCATTGATGGATGACAATGTGCTTCCAAATAGTTAGGTTATAGCTATCATGATCTGTGCTCCTACAAACATGGGTATACAAATTTCTCTTCCAGATCTTCCTCTCATTTATCTTGGATATATTTTCAGAAGTGGATTCCTGGATTATATGCTAATTTTACTTTATTTTAGGAGCCATCATGCTGTTTTCCACAATGACCACATAATTTTCTATTACCACCAATAGTGTGCAAGGATTCCAATTACTCCACAGTCTCTCCAACCCTTGTTATTTTAAGATTTTTGATAGCAGCCATTCTACTAGGTAAGAAGTGATATCCCACTTCAGTTTTGATTTGTATTTCTCTACTGATAAATAATGTTAAGCATCTTTTCATTTATTAGCCATTTTTATTGATATATCTTCTTTGAAGCTATAAACAATTTAATGCTACAAAAAAACCAAAGACATCTCTTTCTACCTTATATTTATAGGTTATTATTTAAATAATGCCATTGATTTTTTAAGTTGTCTGTATTTTAATATAGTCATTTATTTCTGAATTAATTATGCAAAATGATCTGGATATGAAAGAGCTCTGCATGAACATCATGAATTAGCTTTTCATCTTCCTTCAGAGAATCAGTTAGAATGGGAAGCTGTTGAAAACTAAATATAAGACAGTTAGCATGTTTTAGTTTTTCTTGGAGGAATCTTTCACACTTTATAGTTTGAAAAGCCCATTTCTAGTTTTATGTGGATCTTTAGATATTCTTAATTTACATTTTAAAAATATGAAGACATTCAGCCCTCATAGAAAAATTTCCTTGTCTCTTGAATTCACAAATTCACCCTCTGTCTCCAGATCTTTTACATGTGTTGGTCTTAATATTTATAAACTCATTAAGTTCAAGTAACTTACCCACTTGTGTTTTATGAAACATTTAATTCAAAACAATAAACAGCTTGAATTTAAGCATCACCAAACAAACTTTCCTTCTGGACTACAGTCTGTGAATTTAAATGTGAATATTCAAATACCCTAATATTTGCACAAAGGGTCTTTTTTTTCTCTTTATTTCTTTCTGACAACCCCTATATCTCACGTGTAGCTATATCAGATTATCAAAAGAAAGAGTGAGACAAAGGGAAGAAGGAAGAATTGAAGAGACAGAGGGAGGGATGGAAGGAGGGAGGAAGGAAGGGAGAAAAAAAAGAAACTGCATTGTAATGACGACTGAATAACCATGAGAACAGACTTTTTGTTGTTCAGTTCAGACAAAAATAGCTTATGGTACAATGTAGCTTTAATGTAACAGGAACTTTTATATTCATCACTGAATATAATGAATGCTTTTGAGAAGCACTCAAACATGTACATCTATAAAATGTTGTCTCTAATGAATTTGAGAAAAAAAATCACTTTATAAATGACAGAATGATGAAGCTAAGTGAGGTCAAGTGCTTTGGCCAACGTTTCCCAGCTAGCGAGCGGCAAGGCTTGGGACCTCAACATTCTGCCTACAGCTTTGGACTTCCACACTGTAACCTGCCACATTGCACAAGTCAAGAGTAGTATCAGAGCCTGACATAGCTCTTACAACTCATCCTGCTTGCTAATCTTTTAGTCATTACTTCGATATTGTTGTACATGTGTACTCTCCCTGCTTTTATCTAATTGCAATCAAGACCTCTTCAGATTTTATTCAGGAGCTGATTAGAATAATATAGATCAACAAAGGAATTTACTCTCTTGGATTTTGTAGAAGGTAACCTTTCATGATTCTCTAATAAAAATTAAAGTAGTTGTGTTATTTAATTACAAAATATGTAACCTCTTTTCAGCTTTCCTATCAGGCGAGTATTGAAGCTGACACTTCAATTGAGTTTACCCAAGGGTTCATAAGCTTGGAGAGTTAAACACAAGCAGCTATCAAAGCACAGGTATCATCACAGGCTCCCCATACCTAATTACTACAAGTGAAAAGTTTCCTCCAGAGAGAGACCACTTTCATTCCAAATCTGACAGGTAGAAATTAGTTGCCTAATGGAATGGAATAGGTCTGCAAATTGAAGGAATTAAGTGTGCTTTTTTAATTTAAGCTCCCCCTAAATTAGATTTTAATTTGGATCCAAATGTAAAGAAGTTGATGGCATGAAGCAGCTTAGTTTGGCCCAGAGCCAATCACTTTATATTGCCCTTCTCTAGATACCATGTGTCTCTTTTACAGCCACCAGCCATTGTGGGGCAGAAAAATGGTCATGCCTTAATCAAGGGAAGTTTTCCTGAGAGCACTTGTCCCCAAATTTGGAATACTGCTAATTGATTTGCTTTTATCTCTAAGCAATTTCACTGGCACAGAGACATCAAAGGATGAATTTGTGTGAGTATGTGTGTGTGTGTGTTTTTTAATATTGTGAAGAAAGTATCAGCCCATCAGAAGTGGAATCCAATAAAAATAGACAACTTATTCAGCCTTGGCTCAACTGTAGTGGGATTCCTCTCTCAAGTGATAAAACAGTAACATGAAACAATAACTCAAAAGAAATCAAAACGGAGATTCTTATAGTAGGTGATACTCCAGCAGAGCAAAGTGACTAATGGGAGATTCTGTAGAACATCTACTTCATTCAATAAACATAACCTGATGCAGGCCATGGGGTTGCAAAAAGTGGGACATGACTTAGCTACTGAACAACAACAATACCAAGAGTATGTCTAATGATATTCAAGGGTTAGCTGTGGATGTTATGAGAATATATATGAATTGAGAACTGTAGCTTATACTCCAAATGAATACATAAATTATATTTGAGGACATATCACATTTAACTCCACTAGAAACAAACTTTTTCTAAATATTTTTTAAAACTTTTAGTTGAAAAACCCAGATAACCATGAAACAGCCCAATGAGTTATAAACATCTATTAATCCACTTATAATGATAATGACATGTTATCATTATGCCAATATTGCTGGGGAGTCCAATTGATGAAACGGTGATAGGGAAGGAAGGCTTGTGTTAGGTAGAAGAGAATAGGTAAAGGTATTTCACAGGTAATGACCACACAATAAATGTCTCTGGGAAATAGGGTTAAAAAAATGTCATTTCACACCCAAACGGGAAAATATTTTTCATTTTTCAATAAAAGCCATGTCAGCCTATTGCCTCTCTACACTAACGGCCAAGAAGTGTGTCATTCATAGGTAACTGATCATTTCCAGAACATTCTTCAGAAGGAAGAATCTCTTTAATATCCAGCATTAACACTGAGGTGCTAAGGAGGTGGGTAATAGGCATTGGTGTGAGAGAAAACCGACTTCAACAGAAGGGTTCTGATCAGGTTAGATTTTCAGACAGATGAGTCTCACCTTTTCCCTGAGAACCTTTACTGGTAAGAGGAAATATGTGCCTGTTTTACAAAGTGAGAAGATAACAAACCAATGCTGACATAGGAGTGAAGCTGAACCTAATGAAGCTGGATTCCAGAAGGGTCTGTACTCAGGATACATGGGAAACTGATGGCCACGAACCACCATATACCTTGACTATAATGGTCTATGAAGAAGGGCTTTCTGTTCACTTCTTTGTTTTGCCTGTTTTGCTTTGTACTACTGTTTCCTTTGGCATTAAATGCACCAGATATGAAACAGTAAAGATTAAAACAGTGTCCCTGAGAAGCTATGGCCACAGTTCAGCCACCAGCCGTCTAGCAGACATCCATAGCCTGGCTAAGTTAGGTATTTTAAAACAACACTTGGCTCTCAACAGTTTTTGTGCACAGTTGGACAGAATGAATCAAACATAAATATTCTTTGGATGGAAATCTTTTAGTCTAGGCCCAGAGAATTCTCAGTTTCAAGCATAGTGACCAATCCCAGCACTCAGTCAAAAAATACCATTAATGAGCTCAGCAAAAGCAAGAAGTACAGTAGGTGCAGCCTTGAATTCCATTGTATTTGGAAGCAGAAATTCACTAATATAAGTTTAAAACAGAGAAGAGAAAAGCTATAAGATTATAAGGCAATGAGAATACTTGAGAGATAAAGGTTGATTCCTAAAGTTATGAGAGACTTCCCTGGTGGTCCAGGGGTTGAAACTTTGCCTTCCAATGCTGGGGGCTGCAGGTTCAATTCCTGTTAAGGGAGCTAGGGTGCCACATGCCATGTAGCCAGAAAACCAAAACATAAAACAGGATCAATATTGTAACATATTCAATAACAACTTTAAAAATGGTCTACATCAGAAAAATCTTTTTAGAAACTAATGTCTTACTAGAATAAATAAAATAAATTTGAAGAAAAGAAAGACAAAGATAATTTTGAAAAAATTTTAAGGAAAAAAGAGACAACGAACTAAATTTAGAACATACAAAAATGTCTAAACCTTAATAACAAAATAAAATAATAAATAGTCACTGTCAATCATATCTCAAAAAAAAAAAAAAAACTGTAAAGAGAAAAAAGATCAAAAGACTTGCATAGACATGCCACTGGGAAAAAAACTCTAAATGGCCAACCATGTTGGAAATAAGGGAGAAGAAAAATTAGAGCCTTAATGAGATACTATAAAATAGACAAAACTTAAAATTTTACATTAACTACTGTTGACAAGAACAGTGCAACAGGAAGTCTCAGGACTGGTAAGAATATACATTGATTCAATATTTTTTATATAACAGTGTGGCATTATCTAGTAAAGTTGGGTAAATAGATACTGGATGCCCATCAATTTTAACCCTAGGTATATACCACAAAGTTATGTGCATAAGAATACCAGGATGGATAAAAATAATGTTCATAGCAGCATTGTTCTCTATACTCAAAAGTAGACACCATCCAAATGCCTATCAACTGTCGAAAAATAAATTGTAATGTTTTCATATAATAGAAAATTAAGAGTGCTATAAAAATAGATGCATTTTAGCTAAACCAAAAATACAGGTGTTTTTACAAACATAATGTTGAGTGAAGGAAGCAAGATACAAACATTATATTATGTGAAATTCATCTTGTATAGAGTTAATCAAACTAAATTGTACATGAATGAATGCTCACTTAGGAAAGGAATAAAGAGGAAAATATTACTATAAATGATGGCTATTATTTTTGTACCTTTTGTATGCACAACCATTTTCCTTTTGCCCTTCAGTCTCTTCTGAAAAAATAACAACTCAAACTTCAAGTTTTCAGCCATGGGATTCCTTGGCTTGACACAGGAGAGAAGGCACCACTTTTGTGGTTACCCTGCTCAAAAATTGGGTCATCAGATACATACAAATATTTATTGACTGAGAAAATTGTTTTTCTATTTACTATGTGTGACAGTTAATTTTATGTGTCAACCATACTGGGCCAGGGGTGTCCAAATATTTGGTCAAATACTATTCTGGCTGTTTTTGCTAGGATTTTTTGGGGGGGAGGTGTAATTAGTATTTAAACTGACAGATCTCACCATTAGATCAACACCTTAATCATTAAAGTAGATTACCTTTATCCAATCAGTTGAAGGCCAGAATAGACTATAGTGACCAAAACTTTTCTGCATAAGAGAACTCTCAAGCCCTCTGTCTTCAGATTTCATATGCAATACTGGATTTTCATGTCTGATGGTCTTTGGCAGAGAATACTGGCTTTGGCTTTTTCTGGGGCTCCCACACTAACAGCCCACTCTGCAGACTTTGAACTTACCAGTCTCTATAATTATATCAGCCATTCTTTATGGTAAATATATACTTATTATTTTTCTATCATCTATCACCTCTTATAGATTTTATTTCTATAGAGAACTCTAATACATAAATGTAACAGACATATGGCTATGTCCCATGTCTAAGGGATAAGACTGTTATGGGAAGGATGGAAGAGAATGGGTATTGATACCTCACTTATATGTGGCTCCCTGGGGATAGCTGGGACACTGAAGATGGTGGTTGCATTGATGCCTATAACTGATCTGTTAAAGACATTCCCTTAGAAATGATGGTCAGGGTTCAGTAGCTTCGTTTAGGGAAGAGCATCCTAATAGAAATTACAGTTGATGGGTCTACAAAACATCCCTAAGTACTGATCTTTCATCCCTTCTTCTTACCTGTCTCCTGCAATACAAAGATACCTTCTCAGATGATGAAAATTATATGTTCAGTTAACCTAGGCAAATGGAGACTAATATCAGACTTGATTTAAGAAAAAAAGGAAATAATCATTCATTCATCCAAAGGAAATGCAGTAGTTTATCCTTATTACACTAAACAAAGAGGAAGGTAGGTCTCATTTATCTTGTAACTGTAAATCCCCTCTAGAAATAAACCTTCAGCTTTTTTACCAAATATTCAACTCATGCAAAAGTGTGTATTTTTTAATCAGAAAAAGGATAATTATCAAGGCAAATTATATCTAAGGCTAACAGAAGGAATTACCTAGTCTTATTTACATATAAATCCATTCATGTTACCTACATGTAATATAATCAGTGAAATAGATAACATAAATGATAAAAACATAATTTATTTAGTAGTAAAAAAAAATACACACACACATCCAGTTTGATTATTCATAGCCAAACCATGGAACTGTTCAGTTCAGTTCAGCTCAGTCATTCAGTTGTGTCCGACTCTTTGCGACCCCATGAACCACAGCATGCCAGGCCTCCCTGTCCATCACTAACTCCTTCAGTTCACCCAAACTCATGTCCACCGAGTCAGTGATGCCATCCAGCTATCTCATCCTCTGTCATCCTCATCTCCTCCTGCCTCCAATCCCTCCCAGCATCAGGGTCTTTTCCAATGTGTCAGCTCTTCGTATCAGGTGGCCAAAGTATTGGAGTTTCAGCTTCAACATCAGTCCTTCCAATGAACACTCAGAATTGATCTCCTTTAGGATGGACTGGTTGGATCTCCTTGCAGTCCAAGGGACTCTCGAGAGTCTTCTCCAACACCACAGTTCAAAAGCATCAATTCTTTGGCGCTAAGCTTTCTTTATAGTCCAACTTTCACATCCATACATGATCACTGGAAAATGACTTACAGAGCTTTAAGGTAAGCAGTTATCTAGAAATTTCTTGTCCTGATACTAACTGGCATAGGAAATTCTGAAGTTTTCTTAAAACTTGCTGCTCTTCTTCAATGTCCTTCTCTCTCCTTCCCAAATGTCTTGTTCTTTCTCAGACAAACCATTATTCATCATTTAAGACCCCAAACCAAAAATCACTGAAAAAGTTTCAATTTTAACCTGGCTTCCTAAGCATTCCTTTTATTTTTTTATGTGAAAAAAAAAATCTGCTGGTAATTTCATGTTTTGAACTGAACTTGCACATTAATTTGGAAGGTATATAGTCTATTAAAGGTTTATTTTTTATTTTAATTTTTTAAAACTTCTTAAAAATTTAAATCATTTATTTTTATTGAAGTATAATTGAATTAGAATGTTGTGTTAGTTTCAGGTATACAGTGAAAAGATTCAGTTGTACATACATACATGTCTATTTTTTTCCAGTTCTTTTCCTTTATAGGTTATTATGAAATATTGAATATGGTTCCCTGTACTATATAGTAGGTCTTTGTTGGTTATATGTCTTATATATACTAGTGTTTTGCTGTTGTTTTTGTTCAGCCTACCAGTCATGTCTGACTCTTTGTGACCCCATGGATGGCAGCATGCCAGGCCTCCCTCCCCTATATATACATATACACAAATGTTACTCTTTAAATCTTTATGCATTCTCTCCCACTTTATTCATTTATTAAAAATGTATTGACTAAAAAAAATAAATAAAAATGTATTGACTGACTCAACATCAAAATAGCAACCTGATTCAAAGAAGAGATAAAGGGCTTGAATAGATGTTTCTCTAAAGAAAATATAAAAATAGCTAAGCACATAAAACAATGTTCGACAGCACTAATTATCAGGGAAATGCAAATTAAAACTATGAGATACCACCTCATACCCACTAGGACCAGCTACTATCAAAAATAATAAAATAACAAGTATTGGTAAGGATGTAGAGTAATAAGAACCCTGCATACTGTTGGTGGGATTGCAAAATGGTACAACCACTGTGAAAAACAGTACGGCAGTTCCTCAAAATTTAAAAATTAAATTACCATATTATCTGGTAATTCTGCTTCTGGGTGTATACCCAAAATAATTGAAAATTAAGTTTGGAAGAGCTATTTGTATATTCATGTTCATAGTAGCATTAGTTACAATTGCTAAAGTGTGTCAGCAACTCAAGTACCCATTGTCAGATGATTGGATAAGCAAAATATGGTATAAACATACAACAGATTATTTCTCAGCCTTACAAAGGAAGGTAATTCTGACATATGCTACAACATGAGTGAACCTTGAGAACATATGCTGCATGAAATAAACCAGTCACAAAAAGGCAAGTATTGTATTACTCTACTTATATGAAGTACTTGAAGTAGTCAAAATTATAGACACAGAAGGTCGAATTGTGGTTACTGGGGGATGTGAGAAAGCAGTAAATGGTAGTTATTGTTAGTTATTGTCTAATAGTTAGTTATTGTCTATTCTTAGTTATTGTCTAAGGGGTCTAAAGTTTCTGTTATACAAGGTATAAGGAATTCTGGAGATGAATGACAGGAATGGTGGTACAACATTATGAGTGTATTTAATGCCACTGGTATCAGTTATTCAGTCGTGTCTGACTCTTTGCAACCCCATGGACTGTAGCCTGCCAAGTTCCTCTGTCCCTGGAATTTTCCAGGCAAGAATACTGCAGTGAGTTGCCATTTTCTATTCCATTGATGCCATTGGACTGTACACTTAAAAATGATTATAGGGGTGCCCAGTTTTATATTATGCATATTTTACTTACAAGAAAAAATTGGAAAAATGCACTGACTACCTACTTTATATAGTCTTAGACTTACGAGGATGAACAAGGACAAAAATCCCTCAAACTTTTTACTGTCTAACGAGGACACCATACACAGGCAAACATTGGAGTGGGGAACTTCAAAGGTACTTCTGTAGTATTTATACTGTGCAGGGACCTAAAAGCAGCATTGTCTCCAGGACAGAACTGCTCTCATCCTGTGCTGCCTGTTGTGTAATATCTGAAGATAGTTCTGTGCTACATTTTGTTAGGTTTCCTGGTTCTTTAAGAGGAGAGGGCATTTCCAGACACTTACAGATCTGTGGCTCACAATGAAATGTCATGCATTTTATCTTTCTCAGGGTGCTAAAGCACTTAGCACACATTTTGGCTTTCCATTTTCCAAATTATATTTCTGATCTGCTATCTGCTTTCTCATTCATTTTGTCCTTTTGAGTTTACACTAATTCTTCTTGTAGTCCTTTTACTATCATTTTAGTTAGGTTTAAGAAACCAGAAGATAAATGCACATGTTCTATTTCCCAAGTTAGCCAGAATTCTCTGTATCCTCTAATTTGTTTTCTTATCTTCTCAAATGAACCAAACTCTCCTTTCACCATTGTCAAAGGACATTTTGCTTTGGAAACTGTTGTAATATATTGTATTCGTTTTGTACTGTTGCTGTAGCAAATTACCACAAATGTAGCTTAAAGCAGCAAAAAGTATTCTCTCACAGTCAAGGAGGTCAGAAATCTGAAATTATTTTCACTACACTAAAGTCAAGGATTTGTCAAGACTGTATGCTTCTGGGGGCTCTGATAAAAGAGTCTGTTTCCTTACTTTTAAAAATTTCTAGTGGCCACCTATTCTCCTTGTCCAGTGACCCCTTTCTCCATATTCAAAACAAATCACTCCAGTTTCTGCCCCAGTCAGCACATTGCTGCCTTCTCTCCTCTAGTACTAGCAGCAAGCCTGTGATTACATTACTGGACCCCTTTAGATAATTTGGTATAATCTCCACATGTCAAAACTCTTAATTATTCACATATACAAAGTCCCCTTTGCCATATAAATGAACACAGTCATGGGGTCCAGGTCTTGGCATCTTTGGAAGACCATCAATTCAGACTATCCCATATATTCCTAATTCCAACTTTGGTAATACTTCAGTGCATTTTCAACAATTATAACTAAATGCCTGAAAGATAGGAACAGAGTTTCCTTTGCTTTTTAAAAAATCCTTGGACAGTAGTAGTTTACATGTGAAAATTATAAAATAAATTCAGGAATCAGTATAGAACATTTGTATACTGTCATCTATGTGGAGGCAAATGTGAAAGAGGCAGAGGAGTACATTCTATGAGCAGCAAGAGATTGTATGAGAAGAGATGGGACTCTGAGATAATATTTGGTGTACTTAACTGTGGGTGATTTTAGCCGATTTCTTAAGAGCATTATGTCCAAGTTTGTCATTTTTTAATATGGAGATCTGGATAATTATATGTCAAGAAAACTGTGAACCTGCTTTGTGGGTTTGTTTTTTCCCTTATACTTTATCTTATTTTACCCTGAACACAAATTTTGGATATATTTTAAGAATGATACACTGGGAAATAAATCCCAATGTCTCAAATTTCTAGGCTATTTTACTATCATATTTGCACTGCTTATCTGTCAGTGCTTCCCTTGTAGCTCAGTCGATAAATAATCTGCCTGCAGTGCAGGAGACCCGGGTTCAATCCCTGGGTTGGGAAGATACCCTGGTGAAGGAAATGGCAACTCACTCCAGTATCCTTGTCTGGAAAATCTCATGGACACAGGAGCCTGGTGGGCTGCAGTCCATGGTGTCACAAAGAGTCAGGCACGACTGAGTGACTAACACTTACTTACCTGTCAATGCAGATATCTGTCATGCTTCCTTCATAACAAGTCTCCTCTGCTAACCCATTTATCACCATGTACGCATGCTCAGTCACTTCAGTAGTATTTGACTCTATGATTCCATGGACCATTTTGAGTAAAGCTCCTCTGCCCATGGGATTCCCCAGGCAAGAATGCTCGAGTGTGTTGCCATGTCCTCTTCCAGGGGATCTTTCCAACCCAGGGATCAAACCCACGTCACCTGTGTCTCAGGCAGATTCTTTACCACTGAGCCTCAAGGGGAGTCCAATTTATCAGCACAAATTTGGATAAGTATCCTCGAGGAAGAAAAATCAAGATCTTTTTAGAGACAGCATTTTAAACAAGTAAATTCAAGACTGATTATAATCCAGTATCTCAGATAACTATATTCATCAACTTCTCTGATGCTTTTTACAAACTTTATGAAAAATTACATGTTTTACAAACTCAAGAATTGAATCTGTGTTACCTTTGTAACTCTAAGGCATTTTTCAAAGTAGTAATCTAAACACCCGAGTAGACTACTACTTTGATAACTTTATAATTCATGAAAGAAAGAAAAATCAAAATTCTTCAACAAAGAGTATCCTAAATGAAAGACAGCATCTGATGTGAATCAATAGATGACATAAATGAATAATTATCTCACATTGAGAGTTCAAGACACTCAAACTGGCCCAAGGATACATGTTGAAAAGAAGCATTTAAAACTAAAGAGATGAAAGGAAAAAATAAGATTAAATGAAGAGATGTAACATCTGAAGAATGGTGATTTAAAAATCCTAAAACTCGCTGAAAACAAATATTGATTGGCTACTCCCACAAAAAGAATTATAAAATTACTCGCAAGGGAAAACGTGCTCAGCCACGTGGAACTCTGAGGAATGGTGGTTGGGGGCGGTGGTGCTAAGGTTGCTGAAGTTAATAGCCTGTCCATCCTAGGTGTACAAGCAGACTTTACTTAGGGACTTTGCCTCATTGATTGGAAAGCATTCAAGAGTTCCCAGGTGTTGGCACTTGGGAAACTATGCCCTTGTCCTTTCTAATCTCAGACAAGTTTCTTCTCAAAAGTGACAATCCCTCTTTCAGTTTAATCATGTGCTTCTATTCTCTCCTTGAGAAAGCTTGGATTTTTTTTTTTTTTTTTGCATTGGAAGAGCCCAGATCTTTGAAAACAATGACATAGTCACTGTCCCTTGAGAAACTCACTACTTGGGTAGAGAAAATTGACTCTCTATTCATTTCTGTCAAATCTATGTGGTGAAACTAAGCATATGTGGGTATTAAATAAATTAACAAGTGATGAGTTCTTAGATTGGTATCAGCTGCTAATTCTCTTGTTTTTAATGTTTTTAGACAAATTTGGGAAGGCATCTAAGAAAATAAAACAAACATAAGTACTTTTGCAACTGTGATTTTCACTTTTTGGAAAGCCCTCAATATTCATATTTCATATCTCACTCATTTTAGCCTTTAGAGTAAATATAAAGTCAACTATAGGTTAAGCTGTGTTATTGTTTATATCTCAGTAACAACCAATAAGAATGAATTTTCTGTAGCTGTTTTATTCCTAAATATTCATTGGAAGGACTGTTGCTGAAGCTGAAGCTCCAGAACTTTGCCCACCAGATGCGAAGAAACAACTCACTGGAAAAGACCCTGATGTGGGGAAACATTGAAAGCAAAAGAAGGGGCTGGCAGAGGATGAGATGGTTAGATAGTATCACTGACTCAATGGACATGAGTTTGAGCAAACTCTGGGTGATAGTGGAGGACAGAGGAGCCTGGTGTGCTGCAGTCCATGAAGTCACAAAATTGGACACCACTCAGTGACTGAGCAACAAACTTTATTAATTGTACAGTATACTCACAGATGGGGACTGCAGCCATGAAATTAAAAGACGCTTACTCCTTGGAAGGAAAGTTATGACAGAGATATTACTTTGCCAAGAAAGGTTCGTCTAGTCAAGGCTATGGTTTTTCCAGTGGTCATGTATGGATGTGAGAGTTGGACTATAAAGAAAGCTGAGCGCTGAAGAATTGATGCTTTTGAACTGTGGTGTTGGAGAAGACTCTTGAGAGTCCCTTGGACTGCAGGGAGATCCAACCAGTCCATTCTGAAGGAGATCAGCCCTGGGATTTCTTTGGAAGGAATGATGCTGAAGCTGAAACTCCAGTACTTTGGCCACCTCATGCAAAGAGTTGACTCATTGGAAAAGACTGATGCTGGGAGTGATTGGGGGCAGGAGGAGAAGGGGATGACAGAGGATGAGATGGCTGGATGGCATCACTGACTTGATGGACATGAGTCTCAGTGAACTCTGGGAGTTGGTGATGGACAGGGAGGCCTGGCATGCTGCAATTCATGGGGTCGCAGAGTTGGACACGACTGAGCAACTGAACTGAACTGAACTGATACTCACAGAAATTAAAATTACATCTATAAATATTTTTGGCTTGTCTTTTTGTTTTTGTTATAAACAATACTAATGATTATATTATCAGAATATATTGTGAGTTCAAAACTCACAAACTTATGAAACATACATAACTTACAAATCAGTCTTTAAGAAACAATATAATACTATAGAAACTCAGGAAAAAAAAAACCCAACATCCAAACGAAATAAACACACTGGTACAAAAAACAGACCCATAGTACACTTATTTAATCCTTCATATATTTTTCACATCTCATATTCATATAATTTAATTATAAAATGATTGTCATGTCCAACACCACTGTTCAAAAGCATCAATTCTTCAGCGCTCAGCCTTCTTCACAGTCCAACTCTCACATCCATACATGACCACAGGAAAAACCATAACCTTGACTAGACGAACCTTTGTTGGCAAAGTGATGTCCCTGCTTTTCAATATGCTATCTAGGTTGGTCATAACTTTCCTTCCAAGGAGTAAGCGTCTTTTAATTTCATGGCTGCAGTCACCATCTGCGGTGATTTTGGAGCCCAAAAAAATAAAGTCTGACACTGTTTCCACTGTTTCCCCATCTATTTCCCATGAAGTGATGGGACTGGATGCCATGATCTTCGTTTTCTGAATGTTGAGCTTTAAGCCAACTTTTTCACTCTCCACTTTCACTTTCATCAAGAGGCTTTTGAGTTCCTCTTCACTTTCTGCCATAAGGGTGGTGTCATCTGCATATCTGAGGTTATTGATATTTCTCCTGGCAATCTTGATTCCAGCTTGTGTTTCTTCCAGTCCAGCGTTTCTCATGATGTACTCTGCATATAAGTTAAATAAACAGGGTGACAATAAACAGCCTTGACGAATTCCTTTTCCTATTTGGAACCAGTCTGTTGTTCCATGTCCAGTTCTAACTGTTGCTTCCTGATCTGCATAAAATTTCTCAAGAGGCATAATACAAAAATGGAGATTCTGAATTAAGAGTTGAGGTTTATGTTACTTTTCTAAATGATTATTGAAACTGTTTCTCTTCTTTCTGCCTTTTTTTTTCCTCCTAGAAAAATGAGATGTATTAAGATAAGTTTCTGTATCGCTGATATGCAAACATAATAAGATGAAGTCTCCTGAGTTCAGCAAGTGTTCAAGATACCATTGGATTGTTTCACAAGCAGAAGCTTAAGGACTTGCAATGGAGGTGAGAGATTCCCAGGGTAGAAGGCCCACAGGGAACATCTATGATAAAATTTCTTTTTCCTGCACTGTTTTAAAGTTTTTGAAAGCAGTACAAACGTTTGTAATTACTATCTCTTCTGGAGATCTTCACAAGCCTTGCTCTTTCACTCCGTTCTTCTCTGGACCCACCATCAAAAATCACACCTACCAGTCAATGATTCTCTAACACTTTATCCTACTTCATTTTTCTGTCTAGCACCTGCTGTTGCTGCTGCTGCTAAGTCGTTTCAGTCGTGTCCAACTCTGTGCTACCCCATAGACGGCAGCCCAACAGGCTCCGCAGTCCCTGGGATTCTCCAGGCAAGAACACTGGAGTGGGTTGCCATTGCCTTCTCCAATGCTTGAAAGTGAAAAGCACCTAGCATTACCTAAAATAATTTACTAAGATCATTTATTATTATGTATTCCCCATGAGTATATTATCTCTATTTTCTTGTTTTTGAATCCCCTGTGCATAAAACAGTGATTAAGAGCATAGATTTTAGAGTCATATAACCAAGGTTTGAAAGCAGGTCTACTACTTAGTAGTTATACAAATTAACTCTGGCCACAGGTTTCTAATTTTCAAAATGATGGTTATAATGCAGCCTATCTAATAGGCTTGTGTAAGTGCTCAGTTCAGTCGTTCAGTCATGTCCGACTCTTTGCGACCCCATGAATTGCAGCACGTCAGGCCGCCCTGTCCATACCAACTCAAGGAGTTCACTCAGACTCAACGTCCATCGAGTCAGTGATGCCATCCAGCCATCTCATCCTCTGTCGTCCCCTTCTCCTCCTGCCCCCAATCCCTCCCAGAATCAGGGTCTTTTCCAATGAGTCAACTCTTTGCATGAGGTGGCCAAAGTACTGGAGTTTCAGCTTTAGCATCATTCCTTCCAAAGAAATCCCAGGGCTGATCTCCTTCAGAATGGACTGGTTGGATCTCCCTGCAGTCCAAGGGACTCTCAAGAGTCTTCTCCAACACCACTGTTCAAAAGCATCAATTCTTCAGCGCTCAGCCTTCTTCACAGTCCAACTCTCACATCCATACATGACCACAGGAAAAACCATAGCCTTGACTAGACAGACCTTTGTTGGCAAAGTAATGTCTCTGCTTTTGAATATGCTATCTAGGTTGGTCATAACTTTCCTTCCAAGGAGTAAGCGTCTTTTAATTTCATGGCTGCAGTCACCATCTGCGGTGATTTTGGAGCCCCAAAAAGTAAAGTCTGACACTGTTTCCACTGTTTCCCTATCTATTTCCCATGAAGTGATGGGACCGGATGCCATGATCTTCGTTTTCTGAATGTTGAGCTTTAAGCCAACTTTTTCACTCTCCACTTTCACTTTCATCAAGAGGCTTTTGAGTTCCTCTTCACTTTCTGCCATAAGGGTGGTGTCATCTGCATATCTGAGGTTATTGATATTTCTCCTGGCAATCTTGATTCCAGCTTGTGTTTCTTCCAGTCCAGCGTTTCTCATAATGTACTGTGCATATAAGTTAAATAAGCAGGATGACAATATACAGCCTTGACATACTCCTTTTCCTATTTGGAACCAGTCTGTTGTTCCATGTCCAGTTCTAACTGTTGCTTCCTGACCTGCATACAAATTTCTCAAGAGGCAGATCAGGAGGTCTGGTATTCCCACCTCTTCCAGAATTTTCCACAGTTAATTGTGATCCACACAGTCAAAGACTTTGGCATAGTCAATAAAGCAGAAATAGATGTTTTTCTGGAACTCTCTTGCTTTTTCCATGATCCAGCGGATGTTGGCAATTTGATCTCTGGTTCCTCTGCCTTTTCTAAAACCAGCTTGAACATCAGGAAGTTCATGGTTCACATATTGCTGAAGGCTTGGAGAATTTTGAGCATTACTTTACTAGCGTGTGAGATGAGTGCAATTGTGCGGTAGTTTGAGCATTCTTTGGCATTGCCTTTCTTTGGGATGGGAATGAAAACTGTAAGTGCTCAGTCATGTCCAACTCTTCGTGACCCCATGGACTATAGCCTGCCAGTCTCCTCTGTCCATGTACTTTTTCAGGCAAGAATACTGGAGTGGGTTGTCATCTTCCTCTTCCAGGGGATCTTCCCAATCCAGGAATCAAATCCATATCTCTTGTGTCTTCCTCATTGGCAGGCAGGTTCTTCACCACTAGCACCACCTGGGAAGCCTCATAGACTTATGCAGATGATTATATAATATCCTAAAATAGTGCCTGACATCAGCTTAGCACTAAGGAAATGATTTGCAATTATTTCCCTTCCTTCCTCTCTTCCTTTTTCCCTTCTTTTCTTTCATGGAGTAGGTTTACCCAAGATGTTTCCATCATTTGCCATTTCCTATGAGCAAAAGTTAAATTAATTTTTTATTGGATAATTGATTTACAATGTTATGTTAGTTTCCACCATACAGCAAATTTACTTAGTTATACGTATACATATATCTACTTTTTTTTTTTTTTTTAGATTTTTTTTCTCTTATAGCTCACTGCAGAGTACTGAGTAGAGTTTCCTGGCTGTATTGTAGGTCCTTATTAGTTGGCTATTTAATATATGTGCATGTGCTAAGTTGCTTCAGTCATGTCTGGCTCTTCGCGACCCCATCAACTGTAGCCTGCCAGACTCCTCTGTCCATAGGATTCACCAGGCAAGAATACTTGTGTTGGTTACCATGTACTCCTCCAGGGTATCTTCCTGACCCAGGGATTGAAACCATATATCTTATGTCTCTTGCACTGGCAGGCAGTTCTTTACCACTAGTGCTATCTGGGAAGCACATTTAATATACAGTAAATCCCAGTCTCCCAATTTATACCTCCCCACTTTTCTCCTTGGCAACCATAAGATTGCTTTCTATATCTGTGATTATATTCTTGTTTGGAAATAAGTTCATTTGAACCATTTTTTTAGATTCCACATGTAAGCAAAATCATATAATATTTGTCTCTCTGTGCCTGATTTACTTCACTCAGAATGACAATCTCTAGCTCCATTCATGTTGCTGTAAATGGCATTACTTAATTCTCCTTTTATGACTAATAGTCCACTGTACATATGTACCATGTGTTCTTTTCTCATTAATCTGTCCGTGGACAATTAGGTTTATTCCCTGTTCTGGCTATTTTAAATAGTGCTGCAATGAACATTCAGATGCATGCATCTTTTCAAATTATGGTGTTCTCTGGATAAATGCTCAGGACTGAGATTGCTGGATATATGGTAGCCCTGTTTTCTACTTTTTTAAGGAGCCAATGTATTGTTCTATATAGCGGCTACACCAATTTACATTCCCACCCACAGTGTAGAATGGTTCCCTTTTCTCTACACCTTCTCCAGCATTTATTATTTGTAGATTTCTTGATGATGGCCATTCTGACAGGTATGAGGTGATATCCCATTGTGGTTTTCATTTGCATTTCTCTAATAATTAGTGATGTTGAGCATCTTTTCATCTGTGGCCATCTGTATGTCTGGGCAGTAGTTTTCAAACCTTTACATTTTACTTAAGAAGTAAAGCTCGGTGTTCATGAAACATCCTCATATTCTCTTAAATTTTTGAAAAGTTATCCATTCCTTTGTATTTTTTGAACTTGACTTCCAAAGTTTTCCATAAGTTGTTTAAAGAGGTACTATAATAGTATTTATAGAATACTATAGATCTTAAAACTTTAAAATTGTTTTGTCTCATTTTTAAATGTGTCCATTAAAATCTAAATATGTAGAAACTTTATATGCAACCTTATCCATTTAAGAAAAGAGATCTCATTTTTATCAATTCAGAAATTTTACATTATTTTTTCTTTATACTCATGTATCTGTTTCCATTCTTCCACACAATTTTATCTTAAGCAATGTATTTTATACTTGAAAATGGTTTATTCTTTATTCTATAATACTTCTTTATAATAATATGTTAAATGCACTGAAATGATCTCTTTGCCTATGTGTTAAGATACTTTGGATTAAATTTTCATTGAAGTATCTATTGATATTATTGTTTTTGTTGTTCAGTCACTCAGTCATGTCCAACTCTTTGTTGGACATGTAACCTCATGGATTACAGCACACCAGGCTTCCCTGTCCTTCACTGCCTCCTGGAGTTTGCCCAAACTTATGTCCATTGAGGTGATGATGCCATCTCATCCTCTCTTGTCCCCTTCTCCTCACAGCTTCAGTCTTTCCCAACATCAGGGTCTTTTCCAATGAATCAGCTTTTTGCTCATGTGGCTAAAATATTAGAGGTTCAGTTTCAGCATCAGTCCTTCCAATGATTTTCAGGGTGGATTTCCTTGAGGATTGACTGGTTTGATCTCCTTGCCATCCAAGGGACTCTCAAGACTCTTCTCTAGCACCGTAGTTCTGAAAACATAAATTCTTTGGCATTCAGCCTTCTTTATGGTCCAGCTCTCACATCTGTACATGACTACTGGAGAAACCATAGCTTTCACTATACAGACCTTTGTTGGCAAAGTGATATCTCTGATTTTTAATACACTGTCTGGGTTTGTCATAGCTTTTCTTCCAAGTCGCAAGCATCTTTTAATTTCATGATAGCAGTCACTGCTTGCAGTGGTTTTGGAGTCCAGAAAAATAAAGTCTGTCGCTGTTCCATTTTTTTCTCCATCTATTTTCCATGAAGTAATGGGACTGGATGGTAAACAATTGATCAAAAATTTAGTATATTAAAATGTTTGATAAATGATTATTAAACATAAGCAATAAATATTTCTAGAGTTGAACTTTCTAATAAGATGTAGGAGGCTTTGTTTTCTCCTAACTGGTTTAATTATTTGAGAATAAACATTTTTCATTGCATAAATGCAAAATGATTTAGCATAAACTCTACTCCTGTTTTTTTTTTTTTGCTTTAAATGTATAAGCTCCAAGAAAATCTGGTCACATAAACAAATAGATGGAATGGAAGGAATCTTATTATAGAGGTACAATTTAATTATTTGAACTCCATCCAAAAAATCATCTAATAATCTATGTGCCAAAAACCATAAAATGATCTATCGTCAAAAAGTACTTTTAATGATTTGTCAGCTGACAGGTAGATTAGATTTTGCTTAAATTTGTTTCCAGAGATTTCTTAATTGTCTGTTGAAACGCTTTTATGATGGTTGCATAAAAATCCTTGTCAGATAATTTCAACATCTGATTTGTTCTGCTGTTAGACTCTGTTGACTGTCTTCTCTCATCATTCACGTTGTGATTTTCTTGGTTCTTGGTATGAAGAGTGATTATTTCCCATGGCTTCCTGGATATTGTGGACATTAGAAGACTAGATTCCTTTCAATTTTGTTGTTGTTGAGCAAGTGGTCCTATATTTTTTGGCCATTACTTTTGGACTGAAATCCCTTAAACCTTTTCAGAGTAAGTGGTCCCATTTTAATGTGCAGCATAAGAGCTGGATGGGCATGGATGCTCAGCTCACTGACTCCTGCTAGCTTGCGGCTGAGGGTGGCTTGGAAATTCAGCTCTTCTCTTACCTAGAGAAGGTGGGAAACTGACTTGTACTTCTCGTTGCTCCCTGGAGGTGGGGACTGGGTGTTGTGTGTTATAAGAACAGGTCCTTGCTGAGTCCTGCAGTGATCAAGCAAAGGTAAGCAAAGGAGAGACTCTTACTGCTTAGTTGCCTCAGGGTGAGTAGGAAGGTTAATGACAGGTAGGGGCGGAAGCCCAGGTGTCCATTGGCTCTCACTGACACCAGGAGTAATGGAAGGCAGAGATCATATCACTTCTAACTTGCAGCACCTTGCTCAGCCTCATTAAGTCCAGGTGGAGGTGGAGATTCAGATCCACTCGAACCCTGCTGACACCAGAAAGGGGGTGGAACATACTGGTGACTGGTAGCCCTGCCTGCTACCACCATATCAAGTTTTGTTTCTCCTGCCCCACTGATACCAAACTGGGATGAAACCCAGCACTGCCTGCATCTGCCAGGTAAGAGGATGGAAGAGCAATTTAATGCTCTCACTCTCCCAGTGAGTGGGAGGGATAGGGTAAGAGGTGTGAAATGGGGGTAGAAAATCAATTCCCTGTATTTCTCATCTAAAATCTTGATCGTGATCGTGTTTTCCACGAATAGGTATTGCTAAACATGTTTTCTGTTGTAAGGCCATCCATTTTCTAGTCCTCTGGATAAGGAGAAAATTCTTTCCCTGGAGCATTTTTGGCCTGGGCATGTTGGGGTCTCTAGGGTGGAGGCATTGGCAGTGCTCTGTCTTCCATAGAGGAGAGACCATGAGGAAACCAGGGCTTTCACCAGTGTCAGTCCTCAGATTCCTCAGGTCAGCCCATCTTCTTTCCACCTTTCAGAGTCTTCTCATGCTTATTTGATACATCATTTTCAGATTTTTGTTTTCTTTGTTTAAGTGGGAGGACCTAGAAGAAATGGAACTACTTCATCATGATAGAACCAGAGGTCTCCTACCTTCAATTTTTGGAAAGCAAGGAACTGGACACCTCTTGACGTGCAAGAAGATGCTTTCCAGTCCTTAGATTCATCTCTTTCTCAATTTTAGTTAGATGTATTTAGAAGAGCTTAATGAAACCCATTAATTTTAATTTTTCTCTGTTTTTTTTTTTTGTTTGTTTTACTTAAAACCACCTTCTTTAATCCAATAAAATAGTGTTTGATTACTTTAAGTTTGGTTAAGTTGGATATTTTGTCTACATTGGGCAGTGTGTACAGGCAGTTCAGCCAAACTCTTATAAAGCAAAGAAAAGGGATTTGGAGGACCCATGTCTGGCCTTATCACAAGTATAAGGAAGAGGTGAGTCCTCATATTAACCATTTCCTAGAACACAAAAGAGTGGGTGAATTAAATTCACTGTTTTCCAGGATCACCAGGCTCAGGTAAATTTCAATATTGTCAGTGGGATGTGAATAGACTCTTGGGGCCAACCTGTAATGAAGGAGACTAAGGAGATTATCACAGCAATAATGCTGGCTTGAACCCTGTAGGTGATTTTAGATATATTTTTAAAGACCATTGTTAAGATGTAGGTATTGCCATGTGAACAGCTACTCTCTTGCTTCCAAGTGCTGCTTCACAGCGTGATATGTAGGCATCCATATGACATATCTAAAATTAATAAACAGATACCTCAGTTAAATACAGCAGGGGGACTACAAGAGGGCACGCTCCTACCCTGTGATGACAGACCCCATCATGAATAAGAAACACTCTTCTTTCCTGCCAAGAACTCAGCCCATGAAAAGCCACAGATTCTTTGTTCATAGTCTTCCCAACTTCCTTTTCCTCCCTATAGAAGATTTCTCCTTACTTTGCTGTGTAGGGACTAGAAGGTGACTCACCATGGCTGCGGACCCTGAATTGCAGTTCTCTGCTGTTCCTGAATAAACCCATCTTGGCTGGAGAAATAGCTGTCTGTCTGTTTCAGGTCAATAGCATATAACCTACCCACAGTTCCAGGAATGGATCCTCAGATTGTCTTCAACATCTTGCCACCCCAAACATAACTTTAGATCCTTACACAGGTCCATTCAGATACACACACACACACACACACACACACGTATATACATATACACACTGAGGAAGAGAGTTACTTGGACATGGATTATGCATACACTAAAGTTAACCTAGGTTCCCTCTGGATCGTTTTCAAGAAGGATGCAAAACTACATTTTCATCAACAGTGTTTGGAGTTACTGCTCTCCCCAATTACTTCTGAAATTATCCAGTTTTACAATTATCCAAATTTAAGTTATTTAAAATGAAGTAAAATTAAAATTTTAATTCCTTGGTTACACTAGCCACATTTTAAATGCATAAGAACAGAATTTACATCTTCCCAGAAAGCTTTAAAATTTCAAACATCTTCCCCCATTCTCTCATCTGTTTATGAATGTGGTTTTTGGTATAATTTTGAAATGGAAATTTCTAATTGTGATGAAAACTAAACAAAAATCTTTTCTTAATAAAATGCTCTAAAGTATAGAGCGCTGTGAGCTCCAATCAGATGGCTGCTTTCTTATATGAAGAAACTGATGAGAAAATGTAAGAGCTGTTCATTAGACTACATGCTTTTACTGCTTTTGTCGTTCAGTCACTAAGTTGTGTCCTACTCTTTGGGACCCATGGACCGCAGCATGCCAGGCTTTCACTCCTTCACTATCACCTAGAGTTTGCTCAGACTCAAGTCCCTTGAGTCTGTGATGCTGTCTAACCATCTCATCCTCTGTCATCCCCTTCTCCTGCCTTCAATCCTTCCCAGAAGCAGAGTCTTTTCCCATGAGTTGGCTCCTCGCATTAGGTGGCCAAAGTATTGAAGCTTCAGCACCAGTCTTTCTAATGAATATTCATGGTTGATTTCCTCTAGAATTGACTGGTTTGATCTCCTTGCTGACTAAGGGACTCTCAAGAGTCTTCTCCATCACCACAGTTTGCAAGCATCAATTTGTTGCTTTACTACACTGGAAAACTGGAGATCAATCTGTCCATAATACTAATTCCTTTGACCATGTATACCTAGAAGTGATTTGTAGACAGTTCAAGGTTGAGTTATATGGTTAGGCCTCAGAAAATGCAAATCTTGACATTGATTTAGGACATATCCATATCCTTTTGAAAGCATCAGAGTAGCTTGAAAGATCTGTAATTTTAAAGAAATGAGGGATCTAATTAATACTGAGGTATCATAAAATTGATTCTGCAAGGGTCTGTGTCTGAGATAATGTTTATTAGAGCAATTATAAATCCCCAAAGCACTGTACAAATAACAATTGTCTTAGCTAGAGATACTTGGTGAGAGAATTATGAGCTAAAATTGGAAGTAGATCCTTCAGAGTTGAACTGGCAGTTTGGTATGTGTTAGCTTTGTTTTTACTGTTGTGCTACACTCTTATTACTTTCCTGTGATTTGAAACCTCACCATCATATCTGACTGGGGCAAATATTTCACTGCTGACGTGAGAAAACCTCAGTCATACTAATCTCCAGCAATGAGAGAAATGAAAGGTTTTGTTTTTTTTCCTTATCTCTTTAGTGCCATAGTTAGCAATATTAATTCCTAAAATAGAGAGGCTCCTCCACTGCTCCCAGGCAACACCGTATTTAACTTCAGTTCAGTCACTTCATTGTGTCTGACTCTTAGTGACCCCATGGACTGCAGCACACCAGGCCTCCTGTCCATCACCAACTCCCAGAGTTTGCTCAAACTCATGTCCATTGAGTCGGTGATGCCATCCAACCATCTCATCCTCTGTCATCCCCTTCTCCTCCTGCCTTCAATTTCTCCCAGCATCGGGGTCTTTTCAAATGATTCAGCTCTTCGCATGTGGTGGCCAAAGTATTGGAGTTTCAGCTTCAGCATCAGTCCTTTCAATGAATACTCAGGACTGATCTCCTTTAGGATAGACTGGTTAGATCTCCTTGCAGTCCAAGGGACTCTCAAGAGTCTTCTCCAACACCACAGTTCAAAAGCATCAATTCTTCGGCGCTCAGCTTTCTTCACAGTCCAACTCTCACATCTATACATGACCACTGGAAAAACCATAGCTTTGACTAGACAGACCTTTGCTGGCAAAGTAATGTCTCTGCTTTTTAATATGCTCTCTAGGTTGGTCATAACTTTTCTTCCAACAAGCAAGCATCTTTTAATTTCATGACTGCAGTCACCATCTACAGTGGTTTTGGAGCTCCCCATAATAAAGTCTGTCACTGTTTCCAGTGTTTCCCATCTGTTTGCCATGAAGTGATGGGAATAGATGCCTTGATCTTAGTTTCCTGAAGTACTCTCCATGTAAGTTAAATAAGCAGGGTGACAATATACAGCCTTGACGTACTCCTTTCCCAATTTGGAACCAGCCTGTTGTTCCATGTACAGTTCTAACTCTTGCTTCTTAACCAGCATACGGATTTCTCAGGAGGCAGGTCACATGGGCTGGTATTCCCATCTCTTTCAGAATTTTCCACAGTTTATTGTGATCCACAAAGTCAAAGGCTTTGGTGTAGTCAATAAAGCAGAAGTACATGTTTTTCTGGAACTCTCTTATTTTTTCAATGATCCGATGGATGTTGGAAATTTGATCTCTGGTTCCTCTACCTTTTCTATATCCAGCTTGAACATCTGAAAGTTCCCGGTTCACATACTGTTGAAGCCTGGCTTGGAGAATTTTGAGCATCACTTTGCTAATGTGTGGAATGAGTGCAATTGTGTGGAAGATTTAGCTTTCTTTGGCACTGCCTTTCTTTGGGATTGGAATGAAAACTGACCTTTTCCAGTCCTGTGCCACTGCTGAGTTTTCCAAATTTGTTGGCATATTCAGTGCAGCACTTTCACAGCATCATATTTTAGGATTTGAAATATCTCCACTGAAATTCCATCACCTCTATTAGCTTTGTTCATAGTGATGCTTTCTAAGGCCCACTTGACTTCACATTCCAGATATCTGGCTCTAGGTGAGTGATCACACCATCATGATTATCTGGGTCATGAAGATCTTTTTTGTATAGTTCTTTTGTGTATTTTTGCCACATCTTCTTAATATCTTCTGCTTCTGTTAGGTCCATACCATTTATGTCCTTTATCAAGCCCATCTTTGCATGAAATGTTCCCCTGGTATCTCTAACTCTCTTGAAGAGATCTCTAGTCTTTCCCATTCTATTGTTTTCCTCTATTTCTTTTCATTGATCACTAAGGAAGCCTTTCTTATCTCTCCTCATTATTCTTTGGAACTCTGCATTCAAATGGGTATATCTTTCCTTTTCTCCTTTGCCTTTTGCTTCTCTTTTTTTTTATTCATTTTTATTTTTT
This sequence comes from Bos grunniens, assembly GCF_055505025.1. Taxonomy (NCBI): domain Eukaryota; kingdom Metazoa; phylum Chordata; class Mammalia; order Artiodactyla; family Bovidae; genus Bos; species Bos grunniens. The sequence continues at coordinate 28,262,039 of NC_141188.1, forward strand.
ATTTTTAATTTTATTTTATTTTTAAAGTTTACAATATTGTATTAGTTTTGCCAAATATTGAAATGAATCCACCACAGGTATACCTGTGTTCCCCATCCTGAACCCTCCTCCCTTCCCATACCATCCCTCTGGGTCATCACAGTGGTCTCCTCAGACAACCATTTTGACTTTTTGCATTTCTTTTTCTTGGGGATGGTCTTAATCACTGCCTCCTGTACAATGTTATGAACCTCTGATCATAGTTCTTCAGGTACTCTATCAGATCTAATCCCTTGAATCTATTTGTCACTTCCACTATATAATTGTAAGGGGTTTGATTGAGGTCATATCTGAACAGTCTAGTGGTTTTCCCTAATTTCTTCAATTTAAGTCTGAATTTGGCAATAAGGAGTTCATGATCTGAGCTACCATCAGCTCCCAGTCTTGTTTTTGCTGACTGTATAGAGTTTTCCATCTTTGGCTGCAAAGAATAGAATCAATCTGATTTCAGTATTGACCATCTGGTGATGTCCATGTGTAGAGTCTTCTCTTGTGTTGTTGGAAGAGGGTGTTTGCTATGACCAATGTGTTCTGTTGGCAAAACTCCATTAGCCTTTGTCCTGCTTCACTCTGTACTCCAAGGCCAAATTTTCCTTTTACTCCAGGCATCTCTTGACCTCCTACTTTGCATTTCAGTTCCCTAGAGTGAAAAGCACATCTTTTTTGGGGTGTTAGTTCTAGAAGGTCTTGTAGGTCTTCATAGTACTGTTCAAATTCAGCTTCTTCAGAACTAGTGGTTGAGGCATAGATTTGGATTACTGTGATATTGAATATTTATCCTCTGCTAATAATTAAACAGATCACAACAGGAATTTAATTTTCACTTATTTCTTTTCCCAGTGCTGGTCTTACTCACACTGTTGCTTGTCCTTCTGCTTAAAGTAGGAAGCTTCTAAATACTTTGGCAACTTGGTCCCTAAAATGCTATGAAATGATCACACATAGTGAAGGATAGAAATGGTGGTGGGTGGTGCTCACACAGTGCAACACAACTTCTCTGGAACATTCTCAGATTCACTCTGCTATCCTCAGTTCCCTCTCACATTCATAGCAACTGTTCTCTACCATATTTTGAACATTAGAAAACAAAGTATTTATGTTAATAAATTAATAACCCTATTAATAATATATTGGGGCTTCCCCACTAGCTCAGCCATAAACAATCCACCTGCCAGTCAGGTGGTCTAGAGTTTGATCCCTCGGTGGGAAGATCTCCTGGAGGGGGAAATGGCAACCCACTCCAGTATTCTTGCCTGAGAAATTCCATGGACAGCCTATCTAGTCACAAAGAGTCAGATTCAAATGAGCAACTACACGACGACATGACAGACTTTGCAAAGAATCTGACATGACTGAGTGTCTGAGCACCCAAGAATAGCCTTCTTTCACCAGAAATAGAGCCTTATTAGTGTTCTCTGTCATTTTATTTTATAATATATCTTTGTATTTTGGAAATGTTGCTGAAAGTCTGAAAAGTAGGAGTTGCTGATATAATTTGAACTTGGGGAAATGACTAAGCTTGACATCAAGTGAAAACAAGAAAATTCTATCTTTAGTCTCTTCAAAAATCTTTCCATGTTATAAGAAAATCTAAGATGTATGTAATAAAAACAAGAAGTTGCAAGTTACATTGGATCTACCCTCAAAGATTACCTTTGTATCTGCTGTAAAAAATTAATAAACAGAAACCTCAATCAAATAGAATGCACACCAGCAGGAACAGCTCGCATGCTCTGTGATGACGTAGAGCCCAACAGGTAGAAGAAGGACTCCTTTCCTGGCAAGGACGCAGCCAGTGAAAAACCATGGCCTCTGTTTATGAAAATCCTCCCAACTTCCTTTTCCCCTCTATAAAAGTATGTTCCTTCCCTTGCTGTGAGAGAGACTTTCACCCAGCTCAGCAGACTTGCAGACCCTGAAATGTAATTCTCTATTGATCTCAAATCAATCTCTGTGGAGAAATATCTGGCAGTCTGTCTGTTTCAGGTCAACATTGTTTAAAGGATTAAGCATTTTACTAAAAAAAAATTCCATTTTGTATAAACATTTCTGATTTTATAAAAACTTAGATTCACATTTTATATTTTGAGAGAAATTAAATCCTTTAGCATGTAACTATTCATCATAAATGGGGCTTCCCAGATGGCACTAGTGGTCAAGCACCCACCTGCCAATGCAGGAGACATAAGAGACATAGGTTCAATCCTTGGGGCAGGAAGATCCCCTGGAGGAGGGCAAAGCAACCCACTCCATTCTTGCCTGGAAAATCGCATGGACAGACAGCCCTGGAGGGCTTCAGTCCATGGGGTCACAAGGATTCGGACACGACTTACATGCATTCATTGTAAATATGTAGGAGAAATGAAAGATATGCATTTTATATATAAAATTTTATTTATAATTTTGCATTTACCAAATTTTATTCCTTTGCTATCATTATTGCCACAATAGAATTATTTTAAATGCAAGAAACTGTTAGAAGGTCTTAAGAAAAGTCGCAGAAATATAAAGCATATGAAACAGCAGTATTTTAACTTACACTGTCTCAGATGGCTTATTACTTTTCAAAATGTCAAATATAATTAGTCACAATTTTGAATTTTTCTAAACAGACAGGCACAATGTTAAATGGGACATGACTTCTGCAGAATCCTAACTTGTTTTTATAAAAAAATAAATATCACTGATGAAATGTTATCACCTCAATTTTTCAATTTTAATGAGGAAGTATTCACATGGAATAACACTAGCTCATTCGCTTAACTTGCAGAGGGCTTTTAGATTTAATTAAGACTAGTTTTTAAAAGATATAAAGTACTGAGGTTAAATGCAAACAGAGTTTTGTTCTAGTCTGTATAATAATAGAAAATAATACCTTGTAATTAGATTGCCATTAGTGCATTCACTTGGTGGAAATGGAGGTGGAAGTAGTGAGGGTGAGGTTGGGTTTGGAAGAAAGCATTATTAAATGACATATTGAGAAATGTAAATGTAAAAATGACATATTGAGAAATGTAAATTATGAAGGAAATATAGTGACCCTAACATCTTCCTGAAAGTACTGGCCATGTCAGTAAGAAGGAAACAAAAATGCAGTACAAATAGCTCTTTTAAAATGTGTAGACTAAGCAGTAGGCCAACATACCTTTTTATTCTTGTGTTAAAAAAAAAAAAAAAAAAAAAACATGATCAGGCTTCCCTGCTGTCTAATGGTGAAAAACCCACCTGCCAATGTGGGAGACGTGAGTGTGATCCCTGATATGGGAAGATCCCACATGCTGTGGAGCAACTAATCCACGCACCGCAACCACTGAACTTGTGCTCTAGAGCCAGGGAGCCACAGCTCCTGAAGCTCACACACCCTAGAGCCTGTGCTCCGCAACAAGAGAAGCCCTTGCACTGCGACCAGAGGGTAGCCCCACTTGCCACGACTAGAGAAAAGCCTGAGCAGAAATGAAGACCCAGTCAAGACAAAAATAAATAAAATTATGAAGAAAAATGATCAAAATACAATTATGTCCAATGAAGGATTTGAAATTTCCCAATAATTATGCTGCAGGGAGCAAAGATATACATAAACTGATCAGGGAGGAAGGGGTTAAGATGTACAAAATTCACTCATCAGAGAAAAGGTCATGGACTGGTATTACCAAAATTTGATTAGACTCAGGATCCATGTACTAGAAATCAATGCATTCTTGGCTTCTGCTGTTTCCTCTGTAATATGTCATTCTCCAGGGTCCTCCCTTCTAATAGGAGGCCGTACCAGTGTTATATCCTCTCTGGTGCACAGGCACAGCAAGAAATTGGGAAGGATTTGCAGATTAAAACAGACAGGGATTGTAATTCCTACAGCTGAGGGACTTGGAAAGCAGAAATGAGAAAAAAGGGCTGTGACTGTGAAGTTAAAAGACTTGTCATGCTGGTCAATGCCCACAGGAAAAAGAAAACTGGTCCTGGGAATCTTAGAGTGTTTTGCAACCTTCCAAGTACAATCTAGTCAAAATAGAATAAATCCACAAAGGGCCTTGCACTTCAAATTGCTGCAAAGTGGTTGTAGAACAGGGAATTACCAAAGTAATCGGATTTAACAAATTAAGATACAAAAACAATGAATACAAAAATAAATAAGTAAATAAATATAAATCCACTTCAAAGCATGGTTAAGTTTCACAGGCTTTAGATTCATGTGATCTTAAAGACAACAAGAGGAGCAGAAATATCTGCTTTTTCTTTCTGAAACTGTATTTATCTCATTTAAATAAAGTGGTACATGCATGCTCGGTCACTCAGTTTTGTTTGACTCTTTGCAACCCCATTGACTGTAGCCCTTCAGTCTCCTTTGTCCATGGGATTCTATAGGCAAGAGTACTTGAGTGAGTTGCTATGTTCTCCTCCACTGGCTCTTCCAGCCAGACTCAGGGATCGAACTCACGTCTCCTGCAGCTGCAGGTGGATTCTTTACCACTGAGCCACCTGGGAAGCTCCAAATAAAGTGGTAGACAGCATTTATTATACTTTTACTACCAAACAAGACAAAATGTTATACATTTTAAGGTGCATTAACTCATTTTTATTTTCATTATCACAATAGTCCTATGACATAGACATTGTTACTCCCATTTCGTAGATGAGTACACTCAGTCTTAGATAAATAGCTTGCCCATGGCCACACAGCTCATGGGTCTGTATCACTAAAGTTCTTATTTATAAACACTGCCCATGTTGATTGATGCTGATCACTTGATAAACTTGTTTCATCCTGGTTGCAGTTTTCTGTCATTTCTGCTTTTAACTTCACCTGCTTATCTGGTGCCTCAGTCGGTAAAGTGTCTGCCTGCAATGTGGAAGATGGAAGACTTGGGTTTGATTCCTGGGTTGGGAAGATTCCCTGGAGAAGGAAATGGCACTCCACTCCAGTACTCTTGCCTAAAAGAGTCAGACACGACTGAGCGACTTCACTTTCTTTTCTTTCTCTTTCTTCCACAGATTCTCTTTGAATTATAGCCATATTCCTTTCCATTCTATGTTCCTTTATTTTTTTTCTTTTTTTGGTAGTTGCTCTTTATTTCTCTAACATCCTGTACACACTTACACCCTCCCCTCCCAATAAACACACACCCCTCACCGTACCTGGTCTCCTTTGCATTTTTCTAACCATGCAGATTTTTACTACTAGGCTTCTCCTCACACAAATCTCAGCCCAATTTCAGCTCAAATATCACGTTCTCAAGGAGACTATCTTTGACCATCCAATCTACATTTCTCGTGAAGCCTCTACTACATTATCATGTTCTATTTTCTCTATGAGTGAGTGAAGTCGCTCAGTCGTGTCTGACTTTTTGTGACCCCATGGACAGTAGCCAACCAGTCTCCTCCGTCCATGGAATTTTCCAGGCAAGAATACTGGAGTGGTTGCCATTTCCTTCTCCAGGGGATCTTCCCGACCCAGGGATCTAACCCAGGTCTCCCACATTGTAGGCAGATGCTTTACCGTCTGAGCCCCCAGGGAAGTCCGTCCTATTTTCCCTATAGGACTTACTAATAGTTAAAACTATTTTGTCTTTTTTTTTTTGTTTGTTTGGTGGTTAGAATGTAATATCCATGAGATTATTTTAACTCATAGAAGAATAGTTCGTGATGTGTGGTAATACCTTAATAAATATTTGGGGATAAATGGGGCTGCCATGGTTCAAATACGAAGCTTGCAGGTGATGCAACTTGAATAACACATTTTTTGTTTTTTCATGATAAATATAAGTAAATCCTCTTTCATCTTCTCCAAGATTTTGGTCTATATTTTTATGAGTACTTATTTTTGTTCTTTGTTAAGATGGTATTTGGGTCAGTTTTCTTTTTACTGCAAGTGCAAGAACTTCAAACTCTCAGGAGAAAATATTTGGAAATTCTTCAAGGCAGTTGCTATACCATTTGGGAAAAATAACTGAAGCTAAGCAGGATATGAAGTGGAAACTTTGCAACTTTCCTTTCAGTTCACTTCACTGGAATTCAGTTCCTAATAGACCCAAAGCACTTTATGTATTTTAGAACTGCAGGCAAATCATACCTTCCTCTGGACATTCTTTGAAGGCAGAAAAATGTAATACTGGGAAGAAAGATAACATTATATAATTATTCACTTTTTGCTCTGAAAATAATGCTGTTCATGGAATCTTCTAAGTATTCTACTTATGATGCAGGCATTTAGTTCATATATATGCCCAGAGAATTGCATGTGACACTGAAATTATTAACATCAAAGCTTCAAGCTTCATCTTTTCTGGAGTTCACACTCCTATTGGCATGGCTGGGGACAGCACTTAATGCTCTTTTCCCGAATCCTTAAATAATTTCTTGCAAGACAGAGAACCTGGTTCTAGGTATTAATTATACTATGCATGCAGATAATTATGCTTGATGATAGAATGGCCTGGGATATACATCCAAATGGAAAAAAAAAACTGGCACAGAAAACTGATCATCAGAAGTAATAATGATTAAAAAATTTATTTATAGTAGTATGTATACCTTTATTGGGCTTCCCTGATGGCTCAGCTGATAAAGAATCCGCCTGCAATCTGGGAGATCTGGGTTCAATCCCTGCATTGGGAAGATCCCTTGAAGAAGAGAATGGCTATCCACTCCAGTATTCTGGCCTGGAGAATTCCATGGACTGTACAGCTATTTGGGGGATTCTGTATATATTTTTCATGAACAAATTAGAGTAACCAACCAAGTAGCCTTAAATATTAGTGAGTAATGGGAAAATTTATAATCAAATCTATACAAATCAAATCAAACAACATCTATTAAAAATTGGTTAATACTGTTCCATAATCAGAAGCCATACTATTGAACAGAGATGTCCTAATATACTCACTACTTTAAAATCATGGTGTGCCAAATGCCAATCAATGAAAAGTTTCCCTTCTAGAAAGTCAAGTGATTCCTATTAAGAAAAAGAAATTATTAAAATATGGTTCTGATGAGTATGAACATGATTGCGTTTGACTTAAGAACTAAAAATGGGGGAAATGAGATATAAATTTGTTATTTTACCATAAAAATAAAATATTACTTATATTACTATTGCTACTAATAATTTTATTAGTAATATAAAACTTGCAATACCACTTTTTAAAAAGTGTGTATATATTATTTTTTAAATAAGAAAAAAATGTAAAAATATATCATAAGCAAATAAGCATACATGTATACAAAAGATGTTCTTTGATGCATGAGTTTAATAATAAAAGGGACAATTTAAACACCCAACAAGACAAGACTGGTGAAAATATAATTATACATAATGGAATATGCTAAAGCTATCAAAATAACATTGTGGAATATTATTTAATGGCATAAGAAATATTCATTATGTATTATGAATGAATATAAAATTTAAATGAATATAAAACAGATTATAAAACAGTATGATTTCAATAGCAGTTGTTAACATTTGTTGATTTCCTTTTATGTGGTAGGCACTGAATTAAGTGCTATTCATGCATTTTTTTCATTTGCTCTCCATAATAGTCCCATGGAATGGGTAATGTTGGTGAATCTAAGTGACTTTAAACAAGGCTATAAAATATGTACAATAATGGTTCTGTGTTTTTTTAAAATAAATAAAACTAAAATATACAAGTGTATATGTGTGTGTGTATTTAAAGTCAAAATACACAAATACACTTGCATATTTACACACACACACATTAGTGGTTATCTCTGATGGTAGGATGATATTCATTTTATCCTTCCTGTTAATTTGTATTTTTGATCTTCTAGAATAAAAACAAGTGTGTCCATGTGTGCTAAGTTGCTTAAGTCCTGTCTGACTTTTTTTGACCCTATGGACTATCACCCATCAGGCTCTTCTGTCCATGGGGATTCTCCAGGCAAGAATAGTGGAGTGGGTTGCCATGCCCTCCTCCAGGGGATCTACCATACCCAGGGATCAAACCTGGGTCTCTTGTGTCTCCTGCAGTGGCAGATGAATTCTTCACCACTAGTGCCGCCTGATAAGCCCCAAAACAAACACATATGGAACATTTAATAAAAAAATTAAGTAAAGATCACTTAGTCTTGTCTACATAAAGCATTTATTAAGTCCTTATTGTGTGTCAGACACATTACTGGGTTTGGAGGATGCTAAAATAAAGAGAAATAGATGGGGAAACAGTGTCAGACTTTATTTTTTGGGGCTCCAAAATCACTGCAGATGGTGACTATGGCCATGAAATTAAAAGACGCTCACTCCTTGGAAGAAAAGTTATGACCAACCTAGATAGCATATTCAAAAGCAGAGACATTACTTTGCCAACAAAGGCCCGTCTAGTCAAGGCTATGGTTTTTCCAGTGGTCATGTATGGATGTGAGAGTTGGACTGTAAAGAAAGCTGAGTGCCAAAGAATTGATGCTTTTGAACTGTGGTGTTGGAGAAGACTCCTGAGAGTCCCTTGGACTGCAAGGAAATCCAACCAGTCCATTCTGAAGGAGATCAGCCATGGGATTTCTTTGGAAGGAATGATGCTAAAGCTGAAACTCCAGTACTTTGGCCACCTCATGTGAAGACTTGACTCATTGGAAAAGACCCTGATGCTGGGAGGGATTGGGGACAGTAGGAGAAGGAGACGACAGAGGATGAGATGGCTGGATGGCATCACTGACTCGATGGACATGAGTCTGAGTGAACTCTGGGAGTTGGTGATGGACAGGGAGGCCTAGCGTGCTGCGATTAATGGGGTCACAAAGAGTCAAACACTACTGAGTGACTGAACTGAACTGAACTGAAAATAAAAAGATAAGAGTTTTTGTCTCTTTATAAATATATTTTATTTTTCCAAGATAATCCCTTAACTATCATCATGATCATACGTGGAGACTCCAAGGTAGATAACGCTATTACAAGACAACGTATTTTTCAAATACCATAGTCTTCTCTGATTATAGTTAAGAGTATGTAAACTTTAATGGAAAGAAATCAGTATGTTACAAAGCTTTTCATAAGAGGACACATAAAACAGACAAAATACACATAATATTTTGGTTTGTCTAACATAAACCTTTGGAGTCTTTATGCTGATAAGGTTTGCTATTTTAATATTTCAGTTATCCTACTTGGTTGTTCCCTTCATTCAACAAACACTAATTCAGCACTCACTGTGTGATTGATAGTTTTTTTTTAAAATGACTAGGAACATAGCACTGAACATGAATGATGAATTCTGTGTCTCAGTATACTTAAATCCTGATGAGAGAGACAAAGATAAGTACACACACACACACACACACACACACATGCACAAGTACACACATACACAAGCAAATACAGTTAGTTTTCTTTCCATTAGCCACAATCAGTATCTTAGATAAAATTATCTTGCCCACTGTGTATGTTTTCTCTTGCATATCAAGATTTCCTTCACAGCATTAACGCTCACCACAATCTAATTTATATCTTTTCACTCCATAGCTAATCATTTCTTCTATAGCCTCCCTTTAGGTTAATCTTTCCTATTTACCACTATTAACTGATATTGCTACGATAGTATTTTTCAAACTCCAGAAATATATTATGAAATAGATGAAATGTGTGCAACACATCATTTTTGTATTGAAATAGAACACAAATGCAAGCAAGCAATAAAAAAATAGCAGAGTGCTCTATAACTAGTAAGAGTAAGTAGTGTCTCATGAAATATTTTTTCAAAGCTAAGGTGATTGAGTTTAATGTGAAATATATTTCTTACAGAAGATCATCGTCAAAAATTTGAAAGCCACACTATACCCTCAAATTATAATGCTCTCCATATTAATAGTCTGCTCAAAGACATAGTATAACAACCTATTTTCTACCTAATTATATATTTTATTATCAACTCTTGTCATTGGCATGCAATCTTTTCTTCTCCATTGTTTGCTTTAAACTCAGATTTATTTATCTCTTCAAATTAGATAGATTAATTATTGGATTAGTTAATTTTTATTGGAGTATAGTTACTTTACAACGTGGTGTCAGTTTCTGCTGTACAGCAAAGTAAATCAGCTACACATATACATATGTTCGCTCTTTTTTGGATTTCCTTTCCATTTAGGTCACCACAGAGCACTGAGTAGAGTTCCCTGTGCTATACAGTAGGAACCCATTAGTTAGCTGTTTTACACATAGAAGTGTTTATATGTCAATTCCAACCTCCCCATTCATCTCACCACTCCCCCCTCCCCCTTTGGTATCTATTCATTTGTTGTTTGTTCTCTGTCTCTATTTCTGCTTTGTAAATAAGATCATCTACATCATTTTCTAGATCCACATACATGCAAAGCCATTTGTTTATGAAGCACCATTTTTACCCAAATTAAAAATTATTTTCCCATTTGCTAGGTTATGCTCTAAAAATAGAGGGAAAGACATAATAATGAGTACCAAACAGAAGATGTGTCAAACGTAAATATCCACTAACAGAGAACTTATTAAATGATTATGGTATGCTCATACAGTGGACTCTGAAATGGCCACTGAAGGGACAACTCTTTAGCTACAGACATGGACCAATACCCAACACATATTAAATGAAAAGAAGTAAGATAGAAGCAAAACTTGTTGGCTGTTGACAGTTGAACTGTGTTCCCCTCAAAAACATGCTGAAGTCCTTATCTCTGGTACCTTGGAATATGACCTTATTTGCAGAAAATGAGGTCATACTGGATTAGGGTAGGCTCACATCAAGACACTGGTTTTATAAGAGAGAAATGCAATACAGATATAGAAGGTCACGTGAAGATGGGAGCAAAGATTGGAGTGATGCAGCCACAGAAGCTAGTGGAGAGGTATGAACATGCTCCCTCAGAACCTTCAGAAAAACTTATTCTACCAGCAACTGGACTCCCAGCTTCTGGGCTGAAAGACAATAAATTTCTGTTGTTTCAAAAAAAAAAAACAAACCTCATATTTATCTTAACTACTGTTGTTCAGTTCAGTTCAGTTCAGTTCAGTTGCTCAGTCGTGTTCGACTCTTTGCAACCCCATGGACTACAGCATGCCAGGCCTCCCTGTCCATCACCAACTCCTGGAGTTTACTCAAACTCATGCCCATTGAGTTGGTGATGCCATCCAACCATCTCATCCTCTGTCATCCCCTTCTCCTCCCACCTTCAATCTTTGCCAGCATCAGGGTCCTTTCAAATGAATCAGTACTTTGCATCAGGTGGCCAAAGTATTGGAGTTTCAGCTTCAACATCAGTCCTTCCAATGAATATTCAGGACTGATTTCCTTTAAGATGGACTGGTTGGATCTCCTTGCAGTCCAGGGACTCTCAGAAGTCTTCTCCAACACCACAGTTCAAAAGCATCAATTCTTCAGCACTCAGCTTTCTTTTATAGTCCAACTCTCACATCCATACATGACTACTGGAAAAACCATGGCTTTGACTACGTGGACTTTTGTTGGCAAAGTAATATCTCTGCTTTTTAAATGCTATGTAGGTTGGTAATAACTTTCCTTCCAAGGAGCAAGTGTCTTTTAATTTCATGGCTGCAGTCACTATCTGCAGTGATTTTGGAGCTGGAAAAAAATAGTCTGTCACTGTTTCCATTGTTTCCCATCTATTTGCCATGAAGTGATGGGACCAGATGCCATGATCTTTGTTTTCTGAATGTAGAGATTTAACTAACTTTTTCACTCTCCTCTTTCATATTCATCAAGAGGCTCTTTAGTTCTTTCCTTTCTGCCATAATGGTGGTGCCATCTGCTTATCTAAGGTTATTGATATTTCTCCCAGCAATCCTGATTCCAACTTGTTCTTCACCCAGCCCAGCATTTCTCAAGATGCACTCTGCATATAAGTTAAATAAGCAGGTGACAATGTACAGCCTTGACGTACTCCTTTCCAGATTTGGCACTAAGGCCTATCTGACTCTTTTGCGAACCCATGACTGCAGCCCATCAGGTTCCTTGTCAATGGGATTTCCCAGGCAAGAACCCTGGAGTGGGTTGCCATTTCTTTCTCCAGGGGATATTCCCTACATTTTAACTATGAGACTGCTTTATTAAAACTCCTCAAAATGCACATGGAAGGAAGTATGGCAGAGGTAGTATTTTTATCATATTCCTTTCAGAACAGCATTAATTATGTCCTTATAGTTCCTGCTCAATAAATCAAGTTTCAGTTCAGTTGTCACTCAGTCATGTCCGACTCTTTGTGACCCCATGAATCACAGCACGCCAGGCCTCCCTGTCCATCACCAACTCCCAGAGTCTACCCAAACTCATGTCCATCGAGTCGGTGATGCCATCCAGCAATCTCATCCTCTATTGTCCCCTTCTCCTGCCCTCAATCTTTCCCAGAATCGGGGTCTTTTCCAATGTGTCAACTCTTCCCATGAGGTGGCCAAAGTATTGGAGTTTCAGCTTCAACGTCAGTCCTTCCAATGAACACCCAGGACTGATCTCCTTTAGAATGGACTGGTTGGATTTCCTTGCAGTCCAAGGGACTCTCAAGAGTCTTCTCCAGCACCAGAGTTCAAAAGCGTCAATTCTTCGGTGCTCAGCTTTCTTTACCGTCCAACTCTCACATCCATACATGACCACTGGAAAAACCATAACCTTGACTAGATGGACCTTTGTTGTCAAAATAGTGTCTCTGCTTTTCAATATGCTATCTAGGTTGGTCATAACTTTCCTTCCAAGGAGTAAGTATCTTTTAATTTCATGGCCGCAATCACCATCTGCAGTGATTTTGGAGCCCAGAAAAATAAAGTCTGACACTGTTTCCAGTGTTTCCCCATCTATTTCCCATGAAGTGATGGGACCAGATGCCATGATCTTCATTTTCTGAATGTTGAGCTTTAAGCCAACTTTTTTACTCTCCTTCACTTTCATCAAGAGGCTTTTTAGTTCCTCTTCACTTTCTGCCATAAGGGTGGTATTGTCTGCATATCTGAGGTTATTGATATTTCTCCCAGCAATCTTGATTCCAGCTGTGCTTCTTCCAGCCCAGCATTTCTCATGATGTACTCTGCATAGAAGTTAAATAAGCAGGGTGACAATGTACAGCCTTGACGTACTCCTTTTCCTATTTGGAACCAGTTTGTTGTTCCATGTCCAGTTCTAACTGTTGCTTCCTGATTCTGCATACAGGTTTCTCAAGAGACAGGTCAGATGGTGTGGTATTCACATCTCTTTCAGAATTTTCCACGGTTTATTGTGATCCTTGAATTTCAATTGGGTAGATATTAGATTTACATCCAGAAAATAATCATAGAAATACCCGAGTTTTCCTAGTACAATAATGAAAATATGGAGAGATTTTAATCTGGTATAGCAATGACAGATGAGTTTTGTTTTTTGTTGTTGGTCTGTGCCCAGCACGTAAGAGGTATTCAATAAAAGACATTTCTCAAAAGAGTTTGTCTTGCTTAAAAAGTCTTAACACCCTGATCTACTTAAAAATTTCCAATTTTCTAAAGGGAAAATGTCTGTTGAAAAAAGAAACATGGCAGAGAGCTTTTGATTATTAGATTGTTGGTTTATAACACATTTTCTGTACTTTTAACGTCCTGGTGTGTCAGAAAATTACTTGAAGAGCTTAGCTTTCCTCTAACTTTCCATAATAAATAATTTAAAAAAAAATTTTAATGTTGTTGACTGCAATATAAACTTCGATAAACACAAAGGAAAAGAAAGTAACCTGGAACAGAATGATTCTAAAGAGTGTTTGTTTGTTACAATAGAATTTCATTTAGCCTGAACATTTGATTTCTTTTCCTTGTTTTCTACTTGTCAAAATATTCTTAATTATATTAGAATTAATCATCACTAGATATTATAGTAAATACTAGTGAATTATAACTGGAAATTTTAAATACTGATTATCAACACAATTTTATCTTTGCACAGTTTTCACACCAAGTGAGACTTCTCACTCTGGTGTACTAGAAATCAAATCCCATAAAATGGTGTTGCAGTTTAATGCAGTAACATATCCCTATGAAGAAGCATGCACAGAAGATGGCAGTAAGCATATTAAACATAAACTATAATTTGGCATAAATGACCGTACAACACTAGATATATAATATGAAATACACAGAACTACCTTTGAACATTCATCTTAATACCCAAAGATTGGTAGTTTGCTCTGTCACATAGTTTTAACACAGAAATAGTGAAGCATGCCAAAACAGAATAGCCACATTTTAGTACCCTGGGCCAGGAATAATGACAAATTAGAAATCTTCTCTCCCTGTCAGATACCCTCATTTAGTTACATTACTTGGCATCATGTGAGAACTACAGAAAAAATTTCAATTTAACAGTGGAGAAGCTTAATGTGCTTAAGTTAATTAAAAATGAAAAGCAAGGCTTCATAAGTTATAATATGATTCTAATAGTTTAATTTATAAAATATGGCTAACTAGAAAAAGATATACATTATTAATTGATGAAACAGTATTTTATGCATAGCCATACAATGAACATTAGTAGGCATGGGAAGATACTCAGAATACCTAAACAAATGCCCATATTATGGGTTGCTCTCACAGTTGCTGTCAATGGAATACCATTGACAAAGTGGCTGGAGTTTTCATTAAGTGTGAGTGTCTGAGGAGCCAACATGTCTATATCATTGAGAGGGATAGTAGAAATCCTTTAGAGCAATTTGGGAAAAGGGCATTTTGAGTCAAATAAGATAATGCAGAGAGAACTGGCTGCTGATGTTTGGATTTAGAGGGTTAGAGTCAAATAGGAAGAGGGGAATGGGTTGGAAAAAGAGTACAGATAGTGAGTAAAATGGAGGGAATGTAAATTTAAAATGTCGAGCTACACTAAAGTTTGCATTTTAACACATTCCCAATGTTCTTGTTTAGGGATGTATATGAGAAAATAAATTTAGAGAAATAAGGGTATTTATTTCACCATAGAGATAATGCCCCCACTGAATATAAAAACCATAGAAAGGAGTATTTACCCATGAGAATGGTTAAATAAATCCTGGTACACACATAGAAGGAAGGAGATGCTATGCACTTCAGTTCAGTTCAGTTCAATCCAGTCACTCAGCTGTGTCTGACTCTTTGTGACCCCACGGACTGCAGCACGCCAGGCTTCCCTGTCCATCACCAACTCCTGGAGCTTGCTCAAACTCATGTCCATCTAGTTGGTGATGCCATCCAACCACCTCATCTTCTATCATCCCCTTCTTCTCCTGCCTTCAATCCTTCTCAGCATCAGGGTCTTTTCAAACGAGTCAGTTCTTTGCATCAGGTGGCCAAAGTATTGGAGCTTCAGCATCATTCCTTCCAATGAATATTCAGGACTGATTCCCTTTAGGATTGACTGGTTTGATTTTTTAGTCCAAGGGACTCTCAAGAGACTTGTCCAACACTACAGTTCAAAATCATCAATTTTTTGGGACTTATCTTTCTTTATGATCCAACTCTCACATCCATATATGACTGCTGGATAAACCATAGCTTTGACTAGACAGACATTTGTTGGCAAAGTAATGTCTCTGCCCTTTAATATGCTGTCTAGGTTGGTCATAGCTTTTCTTCCAAGGAGCAAGCATCTTTTAATTTCATGGCTGTAGTCACTATCTGCAGTGATTTTGGAGCCTCCCCCCCCCCCCGCCCTCAAATAAATTCTCACTGTTTCCATTGTTTCCCCATCTATTTGCCATGAAGTGATTGGACCAGATGCCCTGATCTTAATTTTTTGAATGTTGAGTTTTAAGCCAGCTTTTTCACTCTTCTCTTTCACTTTCATCAAGATACTTAGGCTGTTTACTATGACCAGTGCATTCTCTTGGCAAAACCTCATTAGCTTTTGCCCCGCTTCATTTTGACCCCAATGCCAAACTTGCCTGTTACCCCAGGTGTCTCTTGACTTTTGCATTCCAGTCCCCTACAAGGAAGAGGACATCTTTTTTGGGTATTAATTCTAAAAGATCTTGTAGTTCTTCCTAGAACTGTTCAACTTCAGCTGCTTTGGCATTAGTCATTGGTGCATAGACTTGGATTACTGTGATATTGAATGGTTTGCCTTGCAAATGAACAGAGATTATTCTGTCATTTTTGAGACTGCACCCAAGTACTGAGTTTCATATGCTTTTGTTGACTATGAGGGCTCCTCCATTTCTTCTAAGGTATTCTTGCCCACAGTAGCAGATATAATGGTCATCTGAATTGAATTTGCCCACTCCAGTCCATTTTAGTTCACTGGTTCCTAAAATGTCAATGTTTACTCTTGCCATCTCCTGTTTGACCACTTCCAATTTACCTTGATTCATGGACCTAACATTTCAGGTTCCTATGCAATATTGTTCTTTACAGCATCAGACTTTACTTCCATCACCAGTCACATCCAAAACTGGGTGTTGTTTTCACTTTGGCTCCATCTCTTCATTCTTTCTGGGGTTATTTCTCCCCTCTTCTCCAGTAGCATATTGGGCACCTACTAACCTGTCAAGTTCATCTTTCAGTGTCATATCTTTTTGCCTTTTCATACTGCTCATGAGGTTCTCAAGGCAAGAATACTGAAGTGGTTTTCCATTCCCTTCTCCAGTGGACCACATTTTTTGTCATTAGGTATGCACTTAAGTTATATTTGTCATTAGATTATGTGCTTAATATAACCCAAGTTTCATTGCAGCACTATTTATAATAGTCAGGACATGGAAGCAATCTAAATGTCCATCAACAGAGTAATGGAAAGAAGATGTGGTACATACACACGGTGGAATATTGTGTGTGTGTGTGTCCTCAGTCACTCAGTTATGTCTGACTCTTACTCTGCCATAAAATGGAATGCAATTTCACCATTTTCAGAGACATGCATGGACCTGGAGACTGTAATACAGAGTAAAATAAGTTGAAACAAACACCATATATTAATGCATATTTGTGGAATCTAGAAAAAGGGTATGAAGTGAAGTGAAGTGAAAGTCGCTCAGTTGTGTCTGACTCTTGCGACCCCATGGACAGTAGCCCGCCAGGCTCCTCTGTCCATGGGATTCTCCAGGCAAGAATACTGGATTGCTGAGTTGCCATTTCCTTCTCCAGGGCATCTTCCCAATCCAGGAATCGAACCCAGGTCTCCTGCACTGCAGGCAGATTCTTTACCAACTGAGGAGAAAAAGGGTATAGATGAGCTTATTTGAAAAGCAGAAATAGAGACAATGGACATAGAGAACAAACATATGGATGCCAAGATGGTAAGCAGGGTGTGGGATGGATTGAGAGATTGGAATTGACATATCCATACTACTATATATAAAGTAGATAACTAATAACAACCTACTTTATGGCACAGGGAACTCTACTCAATACCTTGTAATGACTTACATGGGAAAAGAATCTAAAAAGTGAATATATGTGTATGAATAACTGACTCACTTTGCAGAGCAGAAAGAAACATGCATTGTAAATCAACTATACTCCAATAATTTTTTTGTAATGAAACAAAATGCAGGGCTTCCTTTTTCTCTACCATACAGCTTGCCTGAGTTCCAGGTTGATAGAAAGGCAACTGAAAATTCAGTTCAGTTCAGTTCAGTCGCTCAGTCATGTCCGACTCTTTGCGATCCCATGAATCTCAACACGCCAGGCCTCCCTGTCTATCACCAACTCCCAGAGTTCACAGAGACTCACATCCATCGAGTCAGTGATGCCATCCAGCCATCTCATCCTTTGTCGTCCCCTTCTCCTCCTGACACCAATCCCTCCCAGCATCAGAGTCTTTTCCAATGAGTCAACTCTTCGCATGAGGTGGCCAAAGTATTGGAGTTTCAGCTTTAGCATCATTCATTTCAAAGAAATCCCAGGGCTGATCTCCTTCAGAATGGACTGGTTGGATCTCCTTGCAGTCCAAGGGACTCTCAAGAGTCTTCTCCAACACCACAGTTCAAAAGCATCAATTCTTCAGCACTCAGCTTTCTTCACAGTCCAACTCACATCCATACACGACCACTGGAAAAACCATAGCCTTGACGAGATGGACCTTTGTTGGCAAAGTAATGTCTCTGCTTTTCAATATGCTATCTAGGTTGGTCATAACTTTTCTTCCAAGGAGTAAGCGTCTTTTAATTTCATGGCTGCAATCACCATCTGCAGTGATTTTGGAGCCCAGAAAAATAAAGTCTGACACTGTTTCCACTGTTTCCCTATCTATTTCCCATGAAGTAATGGGACCAGATGCCATGATCTTCATTTTCTGAATGTTGAGCTTTAAGCCAACTTTTTCACTCTCCACTTTCACTTTCATCAAGAGGCTTTTGAGTTCCTCTTCACTTTCTGCCATAAGGGTGGTGTCATCTGCACATCTGAGGTTATTGATATTTCTCCCGGCAATCTTGATTCCAGCTTGTGCTTCTTCCAGCCAAGCATTTCTCATGATGTACTCTGCACAGAAGTTAAATAAGCAGGGTGACAATATACAGCCTTGACGTACTCCTTTTCCTATTTGGAACCAGTCTGTTCCATGTCCAGTTCTAACTGTTGCTTCCTGACCTGCATACAGGTTTCTCAAGAGGCAGGTCAGGTGGTCTGGTATTCCCATCTCTTTCAGAATTTTCCACAGTTTATTGTGATCCACACAGTCAAAGGCTTTGGCATAGTCAATAAAGCAGAAATAGATGCTTTTCTGGAACTCTCTTGCTTTTTCCATGGTCCAGTGGATGTTGGCAATTTGATCTCTGGTTCCTCTGCCTTTTCTAAAACCAGTTTGAACATCAGGAAGTTCATGGTTCACGTATTGCTGAAGCCTGGCTTGGAAATTTTGAGCATTACTTTACTAGCGTGTGAGATGAGTGCAATTGTGCGGTAGTTTGAGCATTCTTTGGCATTGCCTTTCTTTGGGATTGGAATGAAAACTGACCTTTTCCAGTCCTGTGGCCACTGCTGAGTTTTCCAAATTTGCTGGCATATTGAGTGCAGCACTTTCACAGCATCATCTTTCAGGATTTGAAATAGCTCCACTGGAATTCCATCACCTCCACTAGCTTTGTCTGTAGTGATGTTTTCTAAGGCCCACTTGACTTCACATTCCAGGATGTCTGGCTCTAGGTGAGTGATCACACCATTGTGATTATCTTGGTTGTGATAATCTTTTTTGTACAGTTCTGTGTATTCCTGCCATCTCTTCTTAATATCTACTGCTTCTGTTAGATCCATACCATTTCTGTCCTTTATCAAGCCCATCTTTGCATGAAATGTTCCCTTGGTATCTCTAATTTTCTAAATTATACCCCCCTTTATAGGCTCAGTGGATGAAGAACCTGCCTGCAATGCAGGAGATATGGGTTCAATCCCTGGATTGGGAAGATCCCCTTGAGCGGGGCATAGCAACCCACTCCAGTATTCTTACCTGGAGAATCCCATGGACAGAGGAGCCTGGCGGGCTGCAGTCCATGGTGTTGCAAAGAGCTGGACATTACTGAAGTGACTAAGCACCAGAGCATGATAGAGCTTTCTGCCCTTTGTTGCCTAAACTGGCACAAATGTGTTTAAACATCACCTTAATTAATATGTTATTAAGAATACATTAATATTTTCAAATCATTGCCATTTCACATGCAGTGATGACATTATAATAAAGCATAAATACATCATGAAACACTTGAGATTAAAATGAATAATACTACTGGATTTCAAAAGCTACAGGTACAGTTAGTATACTCCTTGGCTTTAAAGAAAAAATAATCTGAATTGCACATTTACTTGGCTATATAATCACATTCTGCATCATCCTCCCTACAAGAAGTATTTCAATTTAAGCCTCTAAAAATGTTATTTAAAACATTCAAATATAAAGGTAAAGATAGCAAAGTTTTTGTAGGTATAATTTCAAAGGTATCTAGTGAGACTTCATTATATTCTAACTGTGATTATTGCTTTGAAATTGGCGATAACAGATCATGAGTTTTCTACTTTATAGTCCTCTATTCACACTTGTATCAGATTAAGTCAGTCTGTTACTTCTTGAATAGTATCCTTGTGGCAACATTTTTACCAGGCATACAAATCGTATGCTCTCACTGTCATCCTTTGGCTAGTCTCTTGATGTTCATTGCAACACACATGGTTACTACAGCTTGACAGATTTTTCCTGACTCTAATTTAGCTATTTTTCATGACTCATTATCTAGCAGTCACCACCACAAGAGTTATTGAGCATTCACTTTGTATGAAATCCTGTCCTCTATAGTGAAAGGCAGGGGGTTACAAAGGAAATAAAATACTTCTTCCCTGCTGTCAATGACATTACAATCTAATGGGCTTTAAAAATCTCCGCTGTCTCAGTGTTTAGCCTGGTGCCATATCAGTTTCTGTCTAAGTATTAAACACACCAGACATTCACTATAACACCTTTTACTACAGAGCAGAATTTGCTTTGAAGAAGATTCATTTTGACACTATCCTTGGTTAATGATAAATTCAAAAGACTATGTTTTCATGGATATTGGGGACAATTTTATATGTCAGTTTAGAATAATATATTTATATTTAAATAGCATTTTATATTTAAACTATTAAAATATGTAGTATATACATGTTTATTGTATAAATATTTACATTTATTTTATTTTTATATAGGTATATACAAACTTACTACTAACACAAAAAAATGGTTGATATTATGACAGTTTTAAAGCTGAGGAAATCTAGACTCACAGTAGATTCTATCTCTGCTGGCAGAGTATGATTAGAAGTCAATGTCTTGTTTTCAAGACAAGAGTTTGGAATGAATCTCTGGTTTAAGAAAAGCAAACCGATAAGCATTTGCAAAGAACGTGTTTAGGTAAGAGGTCAATTGAATATTGCCACTAATTGTTGTCTACTTTGGGTAAAACACTGCTAATGCATTGCTGCCATCTGAAATATATATTATGAAAACAAAGTAAGTCCATAAATTTAGCAAATATGGTATGTATTTACAATAAAATATAGTTTTATCTGTTTTATTGAGAAAAATAACCTTATACTATCTTTTTATTTGATATGGAACTATAGAACTTATTCAACTGATAAAAAATTTATCTTACCTAATTATAACATGATAGATACAACATGCACAGCTGTATACAAGCATGGGTTATGTTCAAAGCTTGAAGGATGTACAATTAGCTTAACAAATATACTGAAAAGAATCTCCAACTGTCTAATGTCTCATCATTATACTTCGAATACTATTATTGCTCTGGCAGCCTATAGGTCTTGCTTACTAGCATCTAATCTTAAAAAGATAAAGGATGTCTAGGTTGAGCTATTCCTTAGTTTAACAACTTTTGGTGCATTTTAGAATGCCCTCTGATCATTATAGCTCATATCCTTATAGAGATCAAAATCTATCCAGAGAACACCTTAGTGGTTTTATTCTTCCCATGAGGTAATTTCAAATGGCTATACTTCGCTCTAGGCTGTGAAGTCTATTTTTCTTCCTCTTTACATTGAGAAATAACTTTTATAGAACCCCCAAAATAAGTTTACTTTCCAGTAGCAATATTTTAATCTCCTACAATGTGGTAAATTATGACCACTGTTGTTTCTTCAAGAGTAGATTTTTTGAAGATTTTATGTAGCATTCATATTTTTTCAAATGCTAGATTGACATTTTAATTTACTGATGCTAAAATTCTGGCTAACTTACAGCCATAATAGTAATTTTTGCTGTTATCAGAAACTCAACCATTTCATTACATTATGTAATTACTTTTCTGACATTTCCTATATTCTCACAATAAAAAAAAATGCCTTTTAAAAAAAGAACATCTTACATTATTATGAAAATGCCAAAGATTTAGATTCACCAAGATGTAGACAAATAACAAGCTATTTGACAAATAACAAAAGAAGATTTGTATCAAAGTGTTTATTAGAGGAATCTTAGAAAAATCAGAATCCTTCAATTAATACTAAATATATGGTCAGGATATTATATAGTTGAGGTATTTTGTTACCTATATATTCTACTTATATAAAGGAGTTTAAAAGATTCATGTTGATATTACCTGGGATTAAACCACTTAAAATATCTGATTATTTGGTTTAACCTAAATCTATCATACTTTAAGAGAGTTGTTCGTACATTTACAATTGACCTATTGATACATTTTAGGGCAAATTTGTAAGTCTTCTTAAGCATGTATGTGTAATTTATGTGACTAATTTCAATTTTATTGCCCTATTATTAATTGTAACTACACCTTCTATTTTAGTAAACATGAAGCATATCATATTCCTAATTTTTATCATCTGGTTAAGAGAATCTTATAATGGCTTGAAAGAGTAAGGTAGGCCAAATTTCTGGGTTGGTAGAAGGAAATTATTTGCATCCTTTTTGGAAATAACTAGCACATTCTGACATTATGAATATGACCAGGTGACAGAGAGCAGAGTTATGTCAGTGTGTGTGCCTAAATTCAAATTCAGTAGTCGGTGTTGGGGGGGATGGTCTCCCTACCATCCTTGGACTGATGCTCTCCATGGAACCACTATGCAGATCAATAAAGTGTAAAAGAGGAGAGGCAGAAAAATAGCCAGTAGCTTTTTACATATACTCACTATTGGTTTTGTATAATGAGATAAAGAAAGTAGTTGATATAAAGCAGGGATAGAAGATGGGTGTCTGGGTCTGTGATTTTTCTACATCACAGATAAGATTTTCAGTGTTATGTCCAAGTCCCTTAAATGGCCCACTCTAAATGGCCCACTGACAGAAAATGGAACTTTTCATCCATTTAAAACATATTATACCTTGTTTAAAAGAAAGATGTCAATTTCTGTCACCAGAAAGACCAGTTTAGTGTCAATGAGAATCCCCTTGGAGATTCTGCATTCAAGAACAGAGAATCTCCTTTCAAACTGTTTACCTTAGACTGAATCTGGGAAGAGTATAAAGCAAGAGTGGAATAAAGAGTCAACCATTCAGAAGACATGAATTCTGAAAAACATTAATTATTCAGAAAAGGGAACTGACATGGAATAGAAATGGTTTAAGCCTCTCAGTGTGTACTCTCTCCTTGAAAGGCAAACTGAATTTTAAGTTTCTTATTGAAACATTAATGGAATGGGGAGTCCAAGATATTTTATACAAGGAGTTTTATTTATTTAAAAGGCATATTTAAATCTTCCAACAACCCCCATTTTACTCAGAGCAAAAGCCAAAGTATTTAAACACAAAGGCCTTCAGAGCACTGAAAGTTCCTATCATTTGGTTCCTACCACCTTTAAAACTTCATCTCCAAGTATTTGCTCTTTTGACTCCTTTGAGTTCAAACACACATGACCCTCTTGTTATTTGCTGAATACACTCAGCATGCTATTATATAGGTCCTTCATTTTTTTTTTTTAATTCTTTTTGTTCCCTCTCCCAGAAATGCTTTTTATAGAGCTATTCCCTTGGGTCATTCCCTGTATCTTTCAAGTCTTTGTTCTAATCACTGTGGCTTATTGTGATCAAACTTAACCTTGACCATAGTCTATATTTTTCAACATGTGCTCTTTTAACATACAGTATGCTTTTCTTATCATTGTGTTTTTGCTTTTTAATTTTCTTTTTATATATATTTTTATTGTCTGACTTTCTCAACTAAAGTGAAAGTTCTATGAAGGTAGGGCTTTTTTCCCTTTTAATTTTTCAACTGCTGCATCTCCAGCATTTATAACAGTGTCCAGCAGATACTAGGCACTCCATAAATAAATATTGAATGAAATAATTCTAACACAAATTATATTTTTAAAAGAAAGCCCTGCAAAGATTGCAAATGAAGGTTTAACAATTGTATGTAAAATGGAGCTAGTTTCTCTTTTCATTGGAGAACTGAGTGTTCTGTCCTCCTTCGTGCTTTGGCACAATCTAGGAGAAAGCAGTGGACAATCCTTTCCACAAACTTTCATGACTATCCTTACTCCTAACTCTATCAGTTGTTCATCAACCCCAGGAAAGTTCATTGAAAAACCTGTCTTAATCCTCACAATTGAGATCCCTTTGGTCTTTTCTTACTGGCCTCATTCATGTATGGGCTCCTTGTATCAACACTTTAGACCAAGCTGACATTTTTCAACGCTTTTCCCTTAGAATGATGGCCTATCTCTTGTGGAGAAAGTAGCTCCCCTCTTACCTTCTCTGTTTGATAAAATACCTAAGCAAAAAAAAAAAAGATAAGTGCACACATAAATAAAATTTGATGTCAGGATACACTGTCATGTCCTACCTGTTCTTTCCCCTCCTTTACTCTTTGAAAAGCCATAAAAACCACACATTTCTGGGGGACAGTTTTTTCACTGCACAGTAAATGTGAGTTTCAAGAGTGTCTAAGAAGAAAAATTCTATCTTCTCCATAAAAACACACTGTAATTGACCTAAGTAGATTTAAGGTGCCTACTATACAGATACCTGCTTAATACTTCTGTGTGTGAATGTTTTCTGATGTACAGACATTCAGTGGAAAAACAAGTTTGAAGAAGCCTGCAAGCACTATTAAAGACCAACAAAGCTGTTTCACTTTGTATTTGTATTTTACAACACATTTCCAGGTGAATTTGTGATTTTGGATGAAATAGGTGGGAACTTACCTTTTTCTCCAGAGGTAGAAAGATGAAGGAAGGAATGATCCTCACCAGTTACTTCTAGTCTGTGATATTTCCCCTTCACCACGTAGTTCCCGTACAAAGGCTCTAATCTTTTTTGACGATTCCCATTCTGTCTTATTACATTAGAAGAAAGCATGGAAATAAGATGAAAATTCCCCGCCCCCGTGAAGCTTCAGAGGGTAGATAGCAGTTAGGACGGTGTATCGCTATTCATTCACGACTACGCCAATTGTCTCACTGTATCTTACTGTCCGCTGAACCCAGGGTAGACAAGCAGGGAAGCTGGAAGAAGATGCGAGGAGCCCTAGGAACTGCAAACATTCTTCATTCATTGTGGCAAGGCAGACTAGCTTTACTCTGTAAGGACTGATACAGCAGCAGCGACGACTACGCAACTCAACACAAAGCAACTGGACTGGAATTGAGTGGACTGCAAACGCGGGTCAGGTGGCACTTACATGGGGCATTGTGCGGGAACAGTACTATAAAGATCTCAGCTGTTACATAACCATTATTTACAAAACATGGGGCAAGAGCGAGAGGCGGTGGGGTGAGAGAGCGTGACCATCGCCACCTAGCCAGTTCTTCTTTCCCTGCAGATGGTGATATGAGTTGATATTGCAGAGTATTCCTGATGTGTCCTATTTCAGGAAGAAGAAATCTTTTAGAAATTTAATCACATTTAAAATAAATGCTTTGATCCTGCAACTCCATATGTAGGTGGTAGTCTATCCTAAGTATAGGAACACACACACACACACACACACACACACTATATCAGAAACTTTTTCTATATTAGTTTCTCTGTTTAGGTGCCCAGTTGCTGATATAAATGTCATTATAAAGGAGAGATGGCTTTCCTATGCAGCCCATACAAATGTAAGCGTGCTCTAGTGGGTAGGAATATTTAAAATGTCCCTGGCTTTATGAGAATTAAAAGTCTTCTGTGTTAGTCACTCAGTCCTGTCTGACTCTTTGCAACCCCATGGACTGCTGCCCTGGAGAAGGCAATGGCACCCCACTCCAGTACTTTTGCCTGGAAAATCCCATGGACGGAGGAGCCTGGTAGGCTGCAGTCCATGGGGTCGCTAAGAGTCGGGCACTACTGAGCGACTTCACTTTCACTTTTCACTTTCATGCATTGGAGAAGGAAATGGCAACCCACTCCAGTGTTCTTGCCTGGAAAATCTCAGGGATGGCGAAGCCTGGTGGGCTGCCATCTATGGGGTTACACAGAGTTGGACACGACTGAAGCGACTCAGCAGCAGCAGCAGCAGGACTGCTGCCCACCAGGCTCCTCTGTCCATGGAATTCTCCAGGTAATACTGGAGTGGGTTGCCATTACCTTCTGTAAGGGATCTTCCTGACCCAGGGATTGAACCCTGGTCTCCTCATTGGAGGCAGATTCTTTACCATCTGAGCCATCAGAGACACCTCTAGAAGTTTTCTGAGATGCATATTATACATGAAGAAATGCTTATATTCTATATGGCTTATCTTTTGGTGAGCAAGAAAGAGATACAATTGTTAAAACTTAAGTATAACTTACTAGAATAATTGAAATAGAAAGTTCCTGGGTAAAAGAAAGTAATAAAATAGAGAAAAATTAATCAGTCCAAAACAAGTCAGAAAAGAAAAATAAGTAAAATACTGTAAATTAAATTTCAGCATAAAATGGCAATGTGTGCATACTCAGTGATTTCAGTCATGTCCAGCTCTTTGTGACCCCATGGAAAGTATCCCATCAGGCTCCTCTGTCCATGGGATTCTCCAGGCAAGAATCCTGGAGTGTGTAGCCATGCCCACCTCCAGGGGATCTTCCTGACTCAGGGATTGAAGCAGTCTCTCCTGTCTTCTGCATTTCAGGCAAGATTCTTTACCCACTGAACCACCTCGGAAGTCCCAAAATATCTCAGCAATTATATTCAATTTTTTAAGCAGGATATTCTTTTCCTTTAATTCATATATTAATTCTTGGAGTGTTTTTGGTATATTCTTTGTGGTTGTCTACATACACACTGATACCTGTAGATAAAAACATTATGTCTCAAGTCAGTATGTTTACTTACTTTTCTTGCTCTATTATACTGCCGAGACTTCCACCCAGCAGGGTAAATCTAAAGTCCTTGACCTAGTTTAAAAGGCCCAGCCTAGGTTTTCAATTTCATTGAACTCTATCTCTCTTATACCAAATGAATCTTTCAGTCCCTCAAATTCCTAGGCTCTTCTCTCCTTCAAACTGTCTTCAATCATTTTATTTTTCTTGAAACTTTCCTTTCACCCCCTAACTTTGTCACTTAGTTAATTACAACTCATTCTTCGGCTTTAGCTCCTTTGGAATGTCATTTCCTGAGTTTCTCAGTGCAGGACAGACCTCCTTGTTATTGCCATTCAATTACCATGTTCATAGCACTTTTTAAATTGTAGTTACTTGTATAATACCATTTGCTCAGTAGACTATTTTCATTTAGGTAGAGACTAAAGTTAAAAAGGAGAGTGAAAAAGTTGGCTTAAAGCTCAACATTCAGAAAATGAAGATCATGGCATCTGGTCCATCACTTCATGGGAAATAGATGGGGAAACAGTGGAAACAGTGTCAGACTTTATTTTGGGGGGCTCCAAAATCACTGCAGATGGTGATTGCAGCCATGAAATTAAAAGACGCTGACTCCTTGGAAGGAAAATTAAGACCAACCTAGATGGCATATTCAAAAGCAGAGACACTACTTTGCCAACAAAGGCCCGTCTAGTCAAGGCTATGGTTTATCCAGCGGTCATGTATGGATGTGAGAGTTGGACTGTGAAGAAGGCTGAGCACCGAAGAATTGATGCTTTTGAACTGTGATGTTGGAGAAGACCCTTGAGAGTCCCTTGGACTGCAAGAAGATCCAACCAGTCCATTCTAAAGGAGATCAGCCCTGGGTGTTCTTTGGAAGGAATGATGCTAAAGCTGAAACTCCAATACTTTGGCCACCTCATGCGAAGAGTTGACTCATTGGAAAAGACTCTGATGCTTGGGGGGATTAAGGGCAGGAGGAAAAGGGGACGACAGAGGATGAGATGGCTGGATGGCATCACCGACTCGATGGACATGAGTCTGAGTGAACTCTGGGAGTTGGTGATGGATAGGGAGGCCTGGCGTGTTGCAATTCATGGGGTCGCGAAGAGTTGGACATGACTGAATGACTGAACTGAACTGAACATCTATTTGCTTTACTCCTGCATTCCTAATGCCTAACAGAGTGATAAAATACAAAGTAGATGCTCTTTAAATATTTTTTAATATATCTAAGTTATATTTAATATGTAAGTTAATAATATATAAAGAAATTGATTACTGCAATAGTTAATTAAATCCTGAGATATAAAAAATACGTATTTCTTTTCTCTAAATTGATATAAGTGAGAAGTCAGATTAATGAAATTCAAATATAACAGCCTGACTAAGCCTTGTCATTACCAGTTGTACAGCAAGCACAACTTTTCCAACTACTATCTCATATAATTGGCATAATAATAAGTGCTTTACAAACACTTTATTATTTGTAAATTATAACAATCAATGTTTAGCTATTATAATCTCCTGTTGCCATTAAACATAGCAAAGATATCCACATATCAGGAATTCTGAAGTGATTCTCTGAATTTCACAAGTGAGATAAAATCTACCTCACTAGTGAGATAGTTGCTTCATTCTGAACACACAAATCATACATCTATAGCCACTCAGAATTTAAGACAATTCTACTCTATTCAAGAATTATTTATTGTTGACCTGCTGGTCACTAACAGTTATAGATGTAATAATAGTTACAAATGAATAAAACACAACACCTCCTTTCCCAGTTGAAGAACTGTGCCAATAAATATATTGATTAAATTGTGCTAAATCAAACAATTATCTATAAAGAACAATGTCTGTACAATGTGTGGTCTTGAAGAGGGAAAAGTTAGTTCTGAAGACTTTTAGGATGGGACCAGATTCAGGTATTTCCTTAACTAACTGTGAAAGGAAAATATTTGCTAAGCGTAATGTAAAATAAATAAAATAATGATATTAGCAAGTTTCGCAGGCTCTCCTCTCCTCTTTAATAATTAAATAATATGAACTAAGATTCCCTTTTGTGCTTTAAAAAAAATAAAAACCTAGCCTTAGCAAATTTTTCTTATTTTAAATTAGTACTTACTACATATGGACTTCCCTTGTGGCTCAGCTGGTAAAGAATTCACCTGCAATTTAGGAGACCTGGGTTCAATCCCTGGGTTGGGAAGATCCCCTGAAGAAGGGAAAGCCTACCTACTCCAGTATTCTGCCCTGGAGAATTCCATGGACTGTAGAGTCAGACAAAGAGTTGGACATGACTGAGTAACTTTCACTTTCACTCACTATATTAATAACATCCAAACATTGCCTTTATATTTCCCAGAAAATGCAGGCAGTCAAGAAGGATGTTCCTACTAATTTTGAAATATTTCCCTATATACTTATCTTTTTTTAAAATATAGTTTAAATGTTACCATTTCACCATTGGATGGCAATATTGCTTATTATTTTCCTTTTAGTATTCTGGTAAACTAGTGAGGAAATAAATGTTGCTTAAGAATTAGGACTCATTATTCAATTTTATTTATTTATTTATTTGAGTTATTTTATTTCATACTGACATATCATAATGAAAATATATGCGAAACGCTGTTCACCTCCGGGCTGTTGATGTAATCTTAATTAAGAAGTCAATAGGTCCAACATTTCTTTCTTTTGGCTGGAAAAGAGGTTATCTGTCTTTTACTAAGACTGACTCTAGTCTTAATTTGCTGTTACGGCTAAATATTCTGTGCTCTAGACCTTTCAGAGTTCAAAATCGCAATAATTAAGAATCCTATGAAAAGATGGTCAATGATTATTTGCTGTGAATCATTAGAATCTTAACTTCCTGAAAACTGCCATTGCCCCATAAGTTTTATTAAAATGGTTTGAGGGACTCCCCTGGTGGTCCACTGGCTAAGACTTCATGCTCTCAATTCAGGGGACCTGGGTTTGATCCCTGGTCTCGGAATTAGATCCCACATGTCGCAACTAAAGATCCTGCATGCTGTATTGAAGATCAAAGATCCGCCGTGCTGCCACTAAGACCCAGTACAGCCAAATAAATAAATACTTAAAAGAAATAAAATGGTGTTAATCAGTAGACATAAATTTCAAAGAAAAAAAAATAATGTGTTACTTCAATAACTGTAATTTATGTTCTGTTTGCTGAATTAGCTAAGACAGTTCAAAGTGGTCCAGGGCTAGTTGATAATGCCAATGTTCAAGTATTTCTCAAAGGAAAAGGTGTTCTTTGTTTCTTTGTTTTTTTATAAAATATTATGGTAGCCTACCATGTATAAGAAAGGGGAGAATAAGAATTTTTACAAAGTATTATCCCAGAAATAGAATGCTAATAGGACAATTTTCAATCAATTAAACAATCATTTATACTATAAGCGAGTTAGAAACTGATGATCTTGTCCACAGTCAATGACAAAAACATAGTCCTGCTATGCATTTCCATTTATGGGCTATAGTTATTTGTATTCATATGTATAAATAATAAAATATTTATATTTATAATTGAGACTTCCCTGGTGGCTCAGATGGTAAAGCGTCTGCCTACAATGAAGGAGACCTGGGTTCTGTCCCTGGGTCAGGAAGATCCTCTGGAGAAGGAAATGGCAACTCACTCCAGTACTCTTGCCTGGAAAATCCCATGGATGGAGTAGCCTAGTAGGCTACAGGGGTTGCAAAAATTACTGAATTATAAATAATATTCACTGTGCCTTCCAGTTTAAGGCTACTTATAACCTGCATAGAGGTATTTGTCTGGGTAAGGATTATTTTAATCAAAATAATATCTACTGGTCATATTAATGTAGTAATGTAGTCCTGCAGGTTCAATATATCTAATAATAATAGATATTTATTATTTCTAAATATTATATTATATATAATATATTATATATATTTATTTTCTGTTTAGAATATTTATGTTCTATTTAGAATATATATTCTAAATATATAAGTATATATAAAATATATATTATATAATCTATATTATAAATAGATATGTATCTATTTATACATATAAATAGATATTTACTATATATTTAATATCTATAAATAGATATAAATAAATATATATAGAGAGATATTTAATCCTTCTAAATAAATTGGGTACATTTGGCCAAATTGCATCTTTTAAAATTAAACATTGAGACTTCTCAGTGCTTACCAAGATCACTTCCTAAATTGATAAATCACCTGACCTCCTGATATATTCATAATTTAGTTTTATTTATAGTAGTTTCATAGAGTCATCATATATTATAATATTTTAATAACTATAAGATTAGCTCAGTATTATCCTCACTGTGTTTACTAAAATTTGTTTCACTATGTTAGGAGTACATGTCAGTGTTTATAGAGAAATACCACTGAATTGGTTCAGATCAGACAAGTCCCAATCCAGAACTTGGACTGTCTTTGATTGTTACATGTCAAAAAAGTCCACATACTATAACCACCATAGTAACATTAATGGACTATCTGATGTCCTGATGCTATGTTATATAAAAATTCACCATCTTCTTATATCTAAGAATATACTGTTCACTATAGTCAAGGCTATGGTTTTTCCTGTGGTCATGTATGGATGTGAGAGTTGGACTGTGAAGAAAGCTGAGCGCCGAAGAATTGATGCTTTCGAACTGTGGTGTTGGAGAAGACTCTTGAGAGTCCCTTGGACTGCAAGGAGATCCAACCAGTCCATTCTGAAGGAGATCAGCCCTGGGATTTCTTTGGAAGGAATGATGCTAAAGCTGAAACTCCAGTACTTTGGCCACCTCAAGCGAAGAGTTGACTTGTTGCAAAAGACTCTGATGCTGGGAGGAATTGGGGGCAAAAGGAGAAGGGGACGACAGAGGATGAGATGGCTGGATTGTATCACTTACTCGATGGACGTGAGTCTCAGTGAACTCCGGGAGTTGGTGATGGACAGGGATGCCTGGCGTGCTGCAATTCATGGGGTCGCAAAGAGTCGGACACGACTGAGCGACTGATCTGATCTGATCTGATTCATAAATCATATTTTAAGTATCTTCATACATGGTAGCACTATTTATATTTCTGAAAAATATTTACATGAAATCAAGTTACTAACTATTTATACTTTGAAACATTAACACTTCTAGAACTTGCTCAGTACTCTAAATATATATTCAGGACAAATGAGAATCCATACTATTTCAAAGGTCCCAGAGTCATACATTATGTAATAATCATTGTTTAGGGTTTGTCCTTAGATAGTAAAATAGCTCATAAGTTGAGTCCATTTTCCAGGATACAGCTTTCATAAAATTAGAAGTAATCATATTCTATAATATTGCTGCACTTGTTGTATTTTAGAAACACAGGCTTCAGCTTTCAATAAACACATAAAGTTTTTTAAAGCTTTTCAATTTTTTATACTAGCAATTCAAGAGAAGACAGTCTTAACTTTACCACTGCCTGTATATTATCACCAGATTCTTCCAACTGAAATATATTTTTAAATTCTTTTTCTTTTCAAATGATGAGGTTGAAAAATGAGACCTTGCTATAATCATCTGATAATGTATTACCTCCACATAACTTTCATATAATCATTTCTATTTTTATTTTGATGAGCAATACACTCATCTTAGTAAAAGTGTTAGGAGTTTAAATATGAAAACACAATCATTTTCAAATATATAGGTTGGTCATTCTGCTGAAATTATAGGCAGATTTCTATGAAGACTGTGACTTATGCTATAATGATTAAAATGAAAATGTTATATATTTTATAAACCACATCTCATTCAATAAATGGCAAATAACTTTCTTGAATAAATAAAATGAGTACAGTGGACTTGTAAATAAAAAGAAAACCATTATTCTGGGATATATTTGACAAATGCCATTGAAGTTACTTAAGTCCTATTTTTACATCCATGACCTGAAAATGACAATAGGAACAGCAAGAGCTGCCCACTCTTACAAGTGGGAAGAATAATTAGATTTGTATGCAGAGATCAGTGTAGTCTTTTGAATTGAAACAAATTCTAAGGAAAATAATTATTGGATACATTGGCATGGTAAGGCTATATGCAAAGTTTCTATTTGCCCTTGTGACTTGTGGTGATCTGAAATATCCTCATGTTCTTTTGGAACTGCGATGATTTTGCTGGCACCATGTTCCCTATATCTCATTTCATAGAAAATGCACAAGTTGATTACCTAGTGTCAATGATAATGAAAGAGGATTTTGAGAGTTAGCTATTAATGGCTCAGGAAACTATCTGCAAACACAATTAAACACTTCATTTAAAACTTTATATCAATTATTAAAAACCAACAGAATACTATGGTAGCAATATACCACTCAATCAAGTGACTTTGTTAGGATTAATTTCTTAAATCATAAATAAGTGAATAAAAAAAGGAATGACAGGGCTATTTGAAATGCCTAAATTTTCTAAAACTAAATAAAATCTTTTTACCTGCTTAATGATTAGATATAAATAAACCAACTTACAGCACTGATCAAATGTCTTCGTTTAGAAGCCATTCACATTCAGTTGCTGAACTTTACCATAGAAACTTCAGAGGAAAGTAATTACAGAGGCAATTTCAATTTAAAGCCACATAGAGAAGTAATTAAGGGTAATAATACCCATAGCCTCTAAACAAAGATATAGAAAATAGACTTTGTATCTTATTTAAATGAAAGAGGTTAAAAAGAAAATTGCAGCGAATGTGGCTTTGGGTTAAGAAAAACCACAGTGTTAACAAAACATCTATTTCCAGATATACATCACTCACACAATTATGTGTGGCAAGACTGTGCTCTGGTATTTCCTAGCAATATTTTAAAAATATGATATAGATACACATAAACAGATTTCATATGCTGTTTTCTGTATGGTTATAAATATTAGTTTTGGCCTTGATAGCTCCAGTCTTCTGGCAATCACATTTCAAGGATTTCCGTTTAGCTCTCAAGGGAAGCTCTCTCATGTTGGCAGCCCTTAGTCTAGTGTTCAGAGAAGAGAAGGCATCGGAGTAGAAAGAAAATAAGGAAGAAGAAATAGTAAAAATGATAGTAAAAGATAATAGTAAGATGCATGATTAAATGGATCAAGAGATACAGCATATTAGAATACTAAGAAGTCAATCGCAGCAACCAGAGAGTTGTTGTTTCAAATCACAGCTTCACAATTGTAGGAAGAATGACTTTGATGAAGTATTTAAATCCCTTTTTCATTTTTTTAATTTGGAATAATAATATCAATTGGCTATTTTCACTCCTAATTTGAAATAATAAAACCAAATTGTATGTTTAATTGATTATCATCATACTAGAGATACTATATTTAGAATACTTTGGCTGGGCTTGATATGTCCTTCATATGCTTAATGATTATTATTATTATTCAAAGTTCTTTAACAACCTTTTGTTAACAAATCTTCCTTTCCATTCTCACATTCTATTTCCCCCATTTCCACTCATTATGATCCAATTATTCTGCACAAGTGAGAGGTTCAGGAGTCTACACGCTCTACTTTGCTTCTGTCTACCTGTCATTTATCTCTCTCTTTCTAGCTGTCATCTATCTTTATTTCTATCTTTATCTCTATAGCTATGCAGCTTTATTGCTATCTCTATCTCTGCTGCTTCTTACTCCTAAAATCCCTTTTATTTCATTTTGACACATTGAAATCTATGGATATTTCAAGATGTTGTGTTTTCGTGTCTGCATATGTCTTCATGCACCAGGAATTATGACACAGACTTGCCCAGGAGTGTCCAGGAGTCTCCAGCAGAGGCATGGGTCGGTGATGGCCTGCTGCAGGGTTTGGAGCACTGAGAACATCAGTGTGTGCATAGGACCTTGTGAAAGAGGTCGCCATCATCTTCATTACCTCCACTATAGCTTGGCTCCAGGTAAATAAGAGGGAGGGAACACAGCTCCACTCATCAACAGAAAACGGGATTAAAGGTTTACTGAGCATGGCCCAGCAAGAAAAGGTGGCAAAAATACACAGAAGAACTGTACAAAAAAGATCTTCACAACCCAGATAATCACGATGGTGTGATCACTCACCTAGAGCCAGACATCTGGAATGTGAAGTCAAGTGGGCCATAGGAAGCATCACTACGAACAAAACTACTGGAGGTGATGGAATTCCAGTTGAGCTATTTCAAATCCTGAAAGATGATGCTGTGAAAGTGCTGCACTCAGTATGCCAGCAAATTTGGAAAACTCAGCAGTGGCCACAGGACTGGAAAAGGTCAGTTTTCATTCCAATCCCAAAGAAAGGAAATGCCAAAGAATGCTCAAACTACCACACAGTTGCACTCATCTCACATGCTAGTAAAGTAATGCTCAAAATTCTCCAAGCCAGGCTTCAGCAATACGTGAACCATGAACTTCCAAATGTTCAAGCTGGTTTTAGAAAAGGAAGAGGAACCAGAGATCAAATTGCCAACATCTCCTGGACCATCAAAAAGCAAGAGAGTTCCAGAAAAACATCTATTTCTGCTTTATTGACTATGTCAAAGCCTTTGACTGTGTGGATCACAATAAACTGTGGAAAATTCTGAAAGAGATGGGAATACCAGACCACCTGACCTGCCTCTTGAGAAACCTATATGCATGTCAGGAAGCAACAGTTAGAACTGGACATGGAACAACAGACTGGTTCCAAATAGGAAAAGGAGTATGTTAAGGCTGTATATTGTCACCCTGCTTATTTAACTTCTGTGCAGAGTACATCATGAGAAACGCTGGGCTGCAGGAAGCACAAGCTGGAATCAAGATTGCCAGGAGAAATATCAATAACTTCAAATATGCAGATGACACCACCCTTATGGCAGAAAGTGAAGAAGAATCAAAGAACCTCTTGATGAAAGTGAAAGTGGAGAGTGAAAAAGTTGGCTTAAAGTTCAACCTTCAGAAAACTAAGGTCATGGCATCCAGTCCCATCACTTCATGGCCAATAGATGGAGAAACAGTGGAAACAGTGGCAGACTTTATTTTGGGGGCTTAAAAATCACTGCAGATGGTGACTGCAGTTATGAAATTAAAAGACACTTTCTCCTTAGAAGAAAAGTTATGACCAACCTGGACAGCATATTAAAAAGTAGAGACATTACTTTGCCAACAAAGGTCCGTCTAGTCAAGGCTATGGTTTTTCTACTAGTCATGTGTGGATATGAGAGCTGAACTATAAAGCTGAGCAGCAAAGAATTGATGCCTTTGAACTGTGGGGTTGGAGAAGACTCTTGAGTGCCTTGGACTCCGAGGAGATCCAAACAGTCCGTCCTAAAGGAGATCAGTCCTGGGTGTTCCTTGAAAGGACTGATGTTGAATCTGAAACTCCAATACTTTGGCCACCTGATGCAAAGAACTGACTCATTGGAAAAGACCCTGATGCTGGGAAAGATTGATTGAAGGTGGGAGGAGCAGGAGATGACAGAGGATGAGATGGTTGGATGGCATCACTGACTCAATGGACATGAGTTTGAGTAAGTTCCGGGAGTTGGTGATGGACAGGGAGGCCTGGCATGCTGCAGTCCTGTGGTCTCAAAGAATCAGATATGACTGAATCACTGAACTGAACTGAGCATGGCCCCGCCCATCAGGCCAAACCCAGTTTCCCCCTCAGTCAGTCTCTCCCTTCAGGAAGCTTCCACAAGCCTCTTATCCTTCTCCATCAGAGGGCACAGCCTGATGATGAAAACCACAATCACAGAAAACTAACCAATCAGATCACATGGACCACAGCCTGTCTAACTCAATGGAACTATGAGCCATGCTGTTTAGGGCCACCCAAGACAGACGAGTCATGGTGGAGAGTTCTGCCAAAATGTGGCCCACTGGAAAAGGGAATGGCAAACTACTTCTGTATTTTTGCCTTAAGTACCCCATGAACATTAGTCATTAAGGAAATGTAAATCAAAACTGCAATGAGATGTACTTCACACCCAGAAAGATGGCTACCATTAGAAAAAAAGAAAAAACAAATAACAACAAGTGTTGGCAAAGATGTGAAGAAATTGGAACACTCATTCAATGCTGATAAGAACGTAAAATGGTGAGACCACTGTGGAAAACAGTCTGGCAGTTCCTCAGAAAGTTAAGCATAAAATTACCATAGGATACAGTATCCTAGATCTAATAATAAGTAGTCCAACAAATACATGTACATGAGCATTCATGACTGCAAAGTTCACAATAGCCAAATGATGGAAACCCTCACCATATCCCTCAGAGGATGAATGGATAAACAAAATGTGGTATATCCATACAGGGTATAGTGAAGTGAAGTCACTCAGTCGTGTCTGACTCTTTGCCACCCCGTGGACTGTAACCTACAAGGCTCCTCCGTCCATGGGATTCTCCAGGCAAGAGTACTGGAGTGGGTTGCCATTTCCTTCTCCAGGGGATCTTCCTGACCCAGGGGTTGAACCCAGGTCTCCTGCCTTGCAGGCAGATGCTTTAACCTCTGAGCCACCAGGGAGATCTACAGGGTATAATTCACCAATATACTACAGTGCTTTCTGCTGCATAGCTCAGTTGGTAAAGAATTTGCCTGCAATGCAGGAGACCCTGACTCAATTCCTGGGTTGGGAAGATCCACTGGAGAAGGGATAGGCTACCCACTCCAATATTCTTGGCTTCTGTTGTGGTTCAGCTGGTAAAGACTCCGCCTTTAATGTAGGAGACCTGGGTTCGATCCCTGGGTTGGGAAGATCTTTTGGAAAAGGGAAAGGCTACCCACTCCAGTATTCTGGCCTGGAGAATTCCATGGACTATATAGTCCATGGGGTCACAAATAATTAGACATGACTGAGTGACTTTCACTTTCACAATCATGCACCAGGAGTCCTATGGAAATATAAGATCACAATCAAGTATCCTTCACTCTCACTGGGAAAAGTACAGAAAAGACAATTTAGAGAAGTTCATGGGACTCCTTTTAGCTAGGTTATGGGAAATATGAAGCATTGCAGGCTATATAAGGAAGATTTCATGTATGTGTGCTCAACTGAGTCCAACTCTTTGCAACCCCATGGACTGTAGCCCTCCAGACCCCTTTTGTCCATGGAATTTCCCAGCAAGAATACTGGAGTGGGTTGCCATTTCCTTCTCTAGAGGATCTTCTCAACCCAGGGATCTAACCTGCATCTCCTGTCTCCTGTACTGGCAGGTAGACTCATTACCTTTGAACCACTTGGAAAGCCCACAAAGATTAGCTGAAGGTTAACACTGTCTTCAGATATTCAAAGGGATTTCATATTAGAAGAGACATGGTCTGTGTTATACCCGAGAACAATGAGTCACCTGTTAAATTCATTGAGTCTAGGCTGAGGGACTATCAGAAGAAACATTTTAGCTTGGTATAGAGAATAATATGTTAATAAGTACAGCGAGGTAGTACTAGAAAACCCTCTTTAGTTATCTAGAGATCCATTCATACCTGAACAGGTCAAGGGAATACTGGGCATCCATTTGTCAAGTAAACCTCTTCCCTGAAGAGATGTGACATTGCAATAGATGGTGTGTGAGACTCATGTAGCTGGTGTAACATATTCCCATGAACTTGATTCTCATAGTTTTGAAGGACAGAAATCTGATATCAAGGAGACAGCTGGGTTGCCCTCTTTCCATAGGCTCTTCGAGAGGATTCATGCCTCTCTTTCAGCTTCTGGAAGCTACTGGCATCCCTTGGTGTACTATGACTCAGTCACATCATTCTAATCCTGGCCTCCATTTTCACATGGCATTCTCTATGTATCATTCTCAAAACTTCTTTAGTTTTTCTCTTAGAAGGATACATATGATTATATTTAGGGCCCGTCCTATGGACCTAACAGAAGCAGAAGATATTAAGAAGAGGTGTCAAGAATACACAGAAGAACTGTACAAAAAAGATTTTCACAACCCAGATATCACGATGGTGTGATCACTCACCTAGAGCCAGACATCCTGGAATGTGAAGTCAAGTGGGTCTTAGAAAGCATCGCTACGAACAAAGGTAGTGGAGGTGATGGAATTCCAGTGGAGCTATTTCAAATCCTGAAAGATGATGCTGTGAAACTGCTGCACTCAATATGCCAGCAAATTTGAAAAACTCAGCAGTGGCCACAGGACTGGAAAAGGTCAGTTTTCATTCCAATCACAAAGAAAGGAAATGCCAAAGAATGCTCAAACTACCGCACAATTGCATTCATGTCACATTCTAGTAAAGTAATGCTCAAAATTCTCCAAGCCAGGCTTCAGCAATGCATGAACTGTGAACTTCCAGATGTTCATGCTGGTTTTAGAAAAGGCAGAGGAACCAGAGATCAAATTGCCAACATCCGCTGGATCATGGAAAAAGCAAGAGAGTTCCAGGAAAACATCTATTTCTGCTTCCTGGACTATGCCAAAGCCTTTGACTGTGTGGATCTCAATAAACTGTAGAAAATTCTGAAAGAGATGGGAATACCAGACCACCTGACCTGCCTCTTGAGAAACCTATATGCAGGTCAGGAAGCAACAGTTAGAACTGGACATGGAACAACAGACTGGTTCCAAATAGGAAAAGGAGTGTGTTAAGGCTGTATATTGTCACCCTGCTTATTTAACTTATATGCAGAGTACATTATGAGAAACGCTGGGCTGGAAGAAGCACAAGCTGGAATCAAGATTGTGGGAGAAATATCAATAACCTCAGATATGCAGATGACAGCAGCCTATGGCAGAAAGCGAAGAGGAACTCAAAAGCCTCTTGATGAAAGTGAAAGAGGAGAGTGAAAAAGTTGGCTTAAAGCTCAACCTTCAGAAAACGAAGATCATGGCATCCAGTCCCATCACTTCATGGGAAATATATGGGGAAACAGTGGAAACAGTGTCAGACTTTATTTTTTGGGCTTCAAAATCACTGCAGATGGTGACTGCAGCCATGAAATTAAGACGCTTACTCCTTGGAAGTAAAGTTATGACCAACCTTGATAGCATATTGAAAAGCAGAGACATTACTTTGCCAACAAAGGTCCATCTAGTCAAGGCTATGGTTTTTCCAGTGGTCATGTATGGATGTGAGAGTTTGACTGTGAAGAAAGCTGAGCGCCAAAGAATTGATGCTTTTGAACTGTGGTGTTGGAGAAGACTCTTGAGAGTCCCTTGGACTGCAAGGAGATCCAACCAGTCCATCATCAAGGAGATCAGTCCTGGGTGTTCCTTGGCAGGACTGATGCTGAAGCTGAAACTCCAATACTTTGGCCACCTCATGCGAAGAGTTGACTCTTTGGAAAAGACCCTGATGCTGGGAGGGATTGGGGGCAGGAGGAGAAGGGGATGACAGAGGATGGGATGGCTGGATGGCATCACCGACTCGATGGACATGAGTTTGGGTGAACTCCGGGAGTTGGCGATGGACAGGGAGGCCTGGCATGCTGTGATTCATGGGGTCGCAAAGAGTCAGACACGATTGAGCGACTGAACTGAGCTGAGGGCCCATCCTTATCTCTCTGATATTTAATTCAGTTCAGTTCAGTCGCTCAGTCCTGACTCTCTTAGGGTCCCCGTGGACTGCAGCATGCCAGGCCTCCCTGTCCATCACTAACTCCTGGAGTTTGCTCAAACTCATGTCCATTGAGTCGGTGACACCATCCAACTACCTCATCCACTATCGTCCCCTTTTTGTCCTGCCTTCAATCTTTCCCATCA
Organism: Bos grunniens; assembly: GCF_055505025.1. Taxonomy (NCBI): domain Eukaryota; kingdom Metazoa; phylum Chordata; class Mammalia; order Artiodactyla; family Bovidae; genus Bos; species Bos grunniens. The sequence goes on from NC_141188.1 coordinate 28,302,444, forward strand.
TCAGGGTCTTTTCCCATGAGTCAGTGTTGTCAATATAGGCCTTTCAGTATATGAACAAGGGCTTCATGTGGCTCAGATGGTAAAGAATCCACCCGCAATTCAGGAGACCTGGATCAGGAAGATCCCCTGGAGAAGAAAATGGCTACCCACTCCAGAATTCTTGCCTGGAAAATTCCTTGGACAGAGGAGCTTGGGAGCCTTTAGTCCATGAGGTCACGAGAAGTTGGACTGAGTGACTAACACTTTTTCAGTATATTAATAAAGATATATTACTAAGTCTGCAAATATGTGTCAATAAGATGGAGCCAGAGAAAAATGGTCCTGCTCTGAGAGATAATGTGCAAATACATAAGCATTTAAAAAATATATAAAAGTATTAAACTATTTCAAGCCTTGAGTATATTCATAAAAATTAACTTGTGAGAAAATATATGTGCTTATTTCATAAAGACTGATATATAGATAAAGAGTAAGGAAAAGTGATTTCACTAATTCTTCTTTCAATATTTGTTATACGTAAAGCATCTTTTTTCCATATTCAGTTAGGTTTATAAGAAATACTGAACCAAACATATTGGATCTTGCATTTCACTTCTCTAGAATGTTAAAGATCCTAATAGCTATTTTAAAATGATTTATATCCTTATGTAATTTAGTATCATTGTATTCAATAACTCACTTGCATTTTTACAGAAAATTTAAGCAAGATAGATAAAAGCACTTTTATATAACTCTGTTCATTTTTCAAAACTGAGTTTGATAGTTCATCTCATGATTTTATCTTTTATTTTTATTCCCTAGTAAAACAAACACACAGTAAGTTCTTGGGTAATGGAGCAAATTTAATATGGAAAATTTCAAACAAGTAACTATTATTTGTATTTCACACCAAATAAATATTACTTTTGTAAGCATGTAAATGTATACATATAAACTATTTTGCATTTAATAATTGTTTCAATGTCTTTTAAAGAAAAAGATGACCTTTTTTTTCCATTTCTATGACAGAAACTGCCAAGTACAAGTTGGATATGAGAATATTTAATTTAAAATTATATTAAAATATTTGAATGCTTAGAAAAGACATGGACTTATAAAATAGATTATTACATACAAACTATAACAGCATGTTTATTATATTTTTAATTTCATAGACTATTTTCATTCACTGATTATTTACCACATAAGGGAGCATTTTGTGATTCATAGAGTTCTTTTGATCCACCTCAAGATCCTAAATAGAATTAAGATATTAAATAGTTTCCTGAAAGTATTCATTTTGCAAACAGACTGTGGTATCTTCCATAAACATGTGTTCTTTTAGGTCAAATTCAAAAATTTTTTGGATCATTTTAATTCAATTTCAATCATGCCTTAGCTAATTAATATGGTGGTTTATATAGGGTAAATAAAAGAAAATACCAGACTTTAGAACACTTTCTGCCTTACAAAAATTTTCAAACAAAAAAATGCAAAAGTATTTTTAGATATGCTAAATGCAATTGACACATATCCATGCATAACTCTAATAAGCTTTACCTTTTTTTTCACCAAGATGATGCTAGTCTACCATCTGTAAAATTGATACCTTACTTTTTTTTCCTTTCAGAGATAAAAACTTGCTTTGATATATTTTCAGACTCCTCCTGGCTCCTTTTTACCATTTACACTTTTATCTTGAGTAGAATCTATATAAATAAAGAAAGGCAACTGTTTCACAAAACTATCTCATTTTCTTCTAACTTACCAGTCTTTTCACAACACCAGCTATGATACAGCTATGATACCATCTCATTGATACTTGTTTTACATTTTACTGATTTCTAATATTTAATTTATTGTTCTTCTTTATATGGGCTGTAAAATAACAATAGAGAGAGAATAACCTGTTCACTCTTTTATTGCTAGTTCTTAGAATAGTGCCTGACACATAGAGAAAGTGAAAGTGAAGTCACTCAGTCGTGTCCGACTCTTCGAGACTCCATGGACTGCAGCCTACCAGGCTCCTCCATCCGTGGGATTTTCCAGGCAAGAGTACTGGAGTGGGGTGCCATTGCCTTCTCCATAGTAGGCTCCCAAATAATATTTGTGTAACCAATGCATGGGTTTCTTTGGTTCAATTGGTAAAGAATCCGCCAGTAAAGCAGAAGACCCCAGTGCATTCCTGGGCTGGGAAGATCCCCTGGAAAAGGGATAGGCTACCCACTCCAGTATTCTTGGACTTCCCTGGTGGCTCAGACAGTAAAGAATCTGCATACAATGCAGAAAAGCCCAGTTTGATTCCTAGGTTGGGAAGATCCTCCTGGGTTGGTAGGAGGGCATGGCAACCCACTCCAATATTCTTGCTTGGAGAATCCTCATGGACAGAGGAGCCTGGTGGGCTACAGACCATGGGGTTGCAAAGAATTGGACATGACTGAGCAACTGAGCACAGCAAGTACAGGGTTAACCTTAGATATCACTTCTTCATTATATTTTTATTATTATCGTCACACATCCAAGGTTGGATTCTGTGCCCATTTTACATTTCCTGAGTGCCAACTGTGTTACTGAAAACACATTATGACTTGTTTACCCAGTAGATACTAAGAAACTAAAGAAAAATATTGTGTTTTCTTCAGTGTATTTGTGCCAGCACTTATCACAGTATCTAGCTTTTAATCAGAAATCTAATAGATGGTGGTTGGATAAAGAAATTAATTTTCATGAATTCTCAATGCAAAGTGGATCTCTTTAAACTATAATTTTAGGGTCATCAAATTTCTTTATTACAATGATAATGTTTGGCAATCCTTCACATGCATATGACGTTCTATCTCTGAAAGATAATAAAATCTGTCTTCGAAGAATAAAATGTATTTTATTTTTATGTCATCCTTAAAAAGTCAGGAGACAAGCCCTGTAAATAACTGGTCCCAATATTTTGTTTAATCATGTCTCTAATATAGTTACATAGCATATCAGGAGTCATAGTTTACCCCAAATTATCTAATATTAAATATATATATTTTTTATTTTAAAAATGTGTCTCTATCAGGAACCAATGACTTAGTGATTTTTATGTTTATATTATCCACGACTTTGAAGATTTATAACATTGTGTTGCCACCTCAAGATTTAATTTTAATTTTAATTAATTAATTTATTTATTTTGGAGATTGGAACAGGGAAAAGTTTATTACGGGGCCATGCAAGGAGATGGGTGGCTTACACTCTAAAAGCCTCAGAGTTACTGAAAGTTTTCAGCAAGCTCCTTTAAGGCGAAATGTGAAGGAGGGACATGGTTAGTTGTTGCAGACTTCTTGGTGTCAGATCCTTTGTTTTTAAAGTCAGGTCATGGTCAGGTAATGATGTTCCTATAAATCTCTGCCAAATGAGTGTCATTATTCTCTTTCCTGACAAGAAAGGCTAAGGTGCCAAAACATAACTTTTACCCTCTAAGGTCCCCATCCTGGTTAAGAGGGGGCAGATTCCAGTTGGCAGCTTCCTCAGGGCCAGGTTCCCAGACCCTACCCAGCTGTCATCACTGAAGGAGCCAGGTGCCCAACTCAACCGGCCCCCAGGCTCCTCAGGCCTCCCAAAGTAGGGGAGACCAAGTGCCACAGACTGCGACCCAGGCAGATTGCCCCTGCTCTTAGGTCACGGAGACAAGGATGGGGGAGAGGTTCACCGCTGCCTCAAGGCCTGGGCCAAGGCTAGTGGGTCACCTTGGTGAGGGCTCTGGAGTCCTACAGGCCACAGCCCCACTCTGTTCTCTGGGGCCCCCAGATCACACACTGTCCCAGTGGGTCCTACTCAGCCACTGGCCAGTGCCTCAGTGGGTCTCTCCCACAAGCAGCCAATTGTCAATGTGCAGACTTAGCAGTTCTGTCGCTCCTGTAGTGGGGCTTGCCCACAAGCAACCGGTGGTCAAGAAATGACAGTTAGAGAGGGGATTCAGACAACTGTTGAGGTGGTGGTCCTGAGGTGCAGAGTGGGGTAAGAGGTGAATCCTAGCACTCTTCCTGAGGCCCTCCAGCTCATGTTTTAATTTTCAAGAACTTTTTCTGCTGACTGCATAACCAAAAAAGGACAATATAGAGTCAGTCAAGTCTAGATTTCTATGCATCTTATCTCCCATAATTTTCAGTAATTTACTTCTCTGAGCCTCAGTTTCCTTACCCTTAAAATAGCAATGATAATAAAATTGATACCTGATAGGATTGCCATGGAGATTAAATAATGTAATGTAAGTAATATTCCTAGTACATGTTATGAGTTCCTCTGTTTCTCTAGTGAGGTGTCATATTCAAAATTGCATCCAGTTTTAAGTGCAAACCACTGATACTTTATTAAGCTAAAATAACAAGTCTTGTTTTTTCTGATAGTTTTCCCAGCTATTGTTCATCATGTAAATGGTTTCTTTTGCAACAGTATAATGTTAGGCTACTATCTTCAGAAAGCAATCTGGCTTGATTGCCTTGCAGTTGACTGAGGGTTCAGAGCACCAGTACTACGAAGTGGCATTTCATTTACACTAGATCACTGATTTTCTCCTCAAGAGACCTGTACTGAGCATTTCATGAATCTTTAAAACTCCCAATACTATTATGGAATGTAATTTCTCTCATAAAATTCAGTAAAACATGAAACTCCTAAGTGACCCCTTTGGATTTTTAATGATTCTATAAATGCATTACTAAAATAATTTATAAGGCTAAGTGACTTGTTCAACACATCAGTGTGGGTAATTCAAATAGGTGCTTCAGCAAAATTCCAAACTGTTACATGTCACGGACCTTACTGCTTTACTCCACTTAAATGCCTCTCCTCAACAACACCACGAACCTGACTTCTTAAATTTTGTAAACCTGATGATTCCACATCGACTCTCTCAGATTATTAAATTATATTAAAATTACTCCCTGAATGCAGACAACTCTGCATTTCTTTACTAGGAGAATTTATTGGTCTTTTTTAGAATTTTATTTCTGTTTATAAGCACTTTGATTAATATTGGTTTTATTAATTAATGAAAATAAAGATTTCAAATACATGTAGTTATTGCACTTAGCGAACTAATAGTCTTTAATTATTTTTGTAAAAAAATACTCAGTTTTGCTTTTATAGACTTCATGGTAAAGGGGAAATTTTAAAATAAATGAATATCCAGATTTTAATCCAGGTACAATTTTTTTAAAGCATTGTGACTATACAAGTTACATAGACTCATTTTCCTTGTCCAGTAAATATTGATACAGTATGAGATTGTCAGGAGGATTAAAAAGAGTAAAATATGTCAACATTTATTAAATATGGCGCTAGTGGTAAAAAACCCTCCTGCCAGTGCAGGTAGATGTAACAGATGCAGGGTTTGATCCCTGGGTCGGTCGGGAAGATCCCCTGGAGAAAGAAATGGCAACCCACTCCAGTATTCTTGCCTGAAGAATCCCATGGGACGACAGCCTGGTGGGCTACAGTCCGTGGGGTCGCAGAAGTCGGATGGGTCAGGTACGACTTAGCAACTAAACCATTATAGGAAAGATGCCAAATAAATATTAGTTCTCTTCTCATTTCCTTCTAATCATAGAAGTTTCTTTTACACTTTCTCACTTGATGAACATAATATTTTTAAACAGAGAAGATGAGAAATCCATCTTCAATTATCTTTTGCTTATTTACATATCAAAAATAGTAAACGTTTTCTTATTATCCTCTTTTTAAAAGCTTAGAATCATATTTTCTTCGCACATGATTTTACTTGCTGACTATCCTTTAACAAAATTCTTATATTATTTCCTATCAGCATTGTCATTTCTTTGATTTCAATTTAATAACAGGCATGTTGTCTATTTTCGGAAATTTTACTATTTGGCTTTGTATGAAGCTTCCTTTCTTTATAATTTTATTAACTTTCAACATTGCTGGGTTAATTCATTAAAGAAGGCATTTTATTACCAGTCTCTTCAGAGATATATTATGCTAAGGATGTAAGTGACATCTAATAGCCAGAATGACAGGGAAGACCTAGACATGAGCAAAAAGTCTATTGCCATTAATTAGCCACACTCAGGTATGAAACACATTGTTTTAGTATCAAGATATTGAAAAAAAAAAGCATAATTGATTTACAATTAGTCACCACTTAAATATTTGTGAATTTTCAGGGTCCCTTTCAGTATTCAAATCTCAGGGTAAGCAAATATTATGATGCTTTTTCTGAAAGGTAAACAGAATCAACACTTTTTTTGAACTTCTCCCATACTCTTTTCTTTCCCCTCTACATATACTCCATAATATTTATGCAAAAGAAGGACAGATTTTCATATTCCCATTATTTCTTCTTCTTTAATTATTTTCATTTTCATTATCATTTTTAGTTGTGTCAGTACAGAAGTTATTTTTACACAGCAATCTGGTTTTAAGATGCACGTTCCCATCTTTTGTTGAATAAGCAAGTAAATGGATTAATGATGTGTGTAGGGAAGATGAAATGACCCCATATTCTTCTATGAGTAAAAAGAGATTCTGATAGGTTATAGCTTTGCCCAAGATCCCAGAGCTGGGACTCCAACCTTGATTTCCTATGTCCTTTATTCCTTCAACTGGATTCTACTTTTCAACTTTGCATTGTTTCTTCAAATATTCCTAATATCAAGATCAGTTCTCATCCTAAAGATTTTAGTTGATTTATCAAGCCTTGTTTTTACCTTCCTCTTTATGAAAAAATAACAACCATAATTTATAAATGTAGGAAAAGTATTAGTCTCTAGAAAAACAAAATCATTATGAGACATATAAATACATACATGAATTTGTGATTCATGTGATTATGGAGACTGAGAAGCACCAAGGTCTGCAGTTTGCATCTGGAGACTCAGGAGAGCCCGTGGTATAAGTTACTATCTGAAAATCATCAACTCAAGATTCAAGAGCTGATGCATCAGTGTGAGTCCAAAGGCAGGAAAAAATAAAAAGACCCAAGTCCCAGCTCAAAGCAGTCAGACAGGAGGAGTCCCCCTCTACTCACAGGATGGTTAGTCTTTGTTTTATTCTTTCTTTCAACTGATTGGATGAGAACCACCCATATTAGGGATGGCAATCTGCCTTACTTAGTCCACTGATTCAAATATTAATCTCATTTAAAAATATCCTCACAGACACATCCAGAATATTTGATGAAATAGCTGAGTGCCCAGTGGTCGAACGAAGTTGACACATAAAATTAACCATCACATCATCTCTTTTTTTCAGGTTGTGTAAGGCACATAATTTATGTGGAAAGCAAAACAAATTATTAAGGCAACATGCACCACTTGGGCATTGAATAACCAATAAATCAGAAAATGACAAGCTTTCTTGAGGAGGTAGTTAATTCTTTTAGGCTTTAATACTTTCTAAACATTTTCTTAATGTGATTGCAGAATCAATTGAAAATTATTTCCGGAGAAAATTTAATTACTTTCTAGGATTAAAATTTTAATTATGAGCATTCAATTAAATGCTAATATTGAGAATTACCCAAGATTTGTATGCAAATATGTAATTTCTAATGCACAAACTGAAGACAAAGAAATTTCATAGCAAGAGCTTTTTTTGCAATTCACTAAATCAGTGACAATTTACTTTGAGAAACATTTTGAGCTTGTGATGTGAAAAGTGATAAGTCCCCTATTACCTGCTCTACTGGGAAAAGAAAAATAATGGTTGGTAGATACAGAATGCAGCTACAGAGAAAATTTAGGAGATGGGCTATTGTTATGCAAAATTGAAAGTAATTTAACAGTTTAGTGAAGAAATAAATGAAAATCAATAAAATGGATTTTCATATTTTTCTTTTTTCACCAACTCTAACATAGAAATGTATTTACAGTTTCACTTAATTTTAAAGTTGAAAGGGCATTATATTTTATCTAATTTAACTTTCTTAAGATTATAGATGAAAAATGTGAGGCTAGAAGAGTTACATGACTTTGGTGAAAAATGTATTCCTAGAAAAATGCTCTTCTGTCAGAATACTGTGCCAGTATAATATTCAGCATCATCCATGGAGGAAGGAACACTAATTCACAGATCTAGGGACTCATTTTACTTCCCAGATCTAGGGACTCATTTTACTTCCAAACCTAGCAAACTAGTATGAGATGTTGATCAAGTGAGTCTGTGTGCTTTTGAATCTTCCTCTCTAAAATGAGGTTGTTAAAATACATGATTTCTATGATATTTTCCAACTCTAAAGGAGGGGATGGAATAGGTACCTGTGGAAAAAAAAAGAAAAAAGAAAATATGATGGTCTTTATATTGATTAATGATGATGGAATGTAATAAAGAACTTATTTATTTCCCTGGAGATTCCTCCTCTAATGAAAAGATAATTTTTAAGCACATTGCATACCCATATGATACTACACTAACTTCTATTATGTGATAAGATTAATATTAATCTTTTAAATAATCTTGATTGAAACTTCAAATTATTAATATAGTTCTTATTCAAATTATGAAATAAAAAATTTAATTTAGCTTAATTTTATAAAATCTGGGGTTTTTATTGACTACATTTAGTTTCTCTGAAATCTAAAAGGCACTGAATTATTTCGCTAATATGTAATATCATATCTTATTGGGGATTTTGAAGAAAAAAGAACAAAGTAAGTCATTTGTAGTAAAATTTTCTATAAGTTTTATTTTATTTGTTAGGAAATTAACACTACAATGATTCAATCTAAAACTCAAATGGAAAATAAGAATTGATAACAATATGTGATAAGGAGTTTATGACATGGTATGGTGTCATCTTTGTGGATTATAGTATAGACAAAGAGCAAATATTTTGTGATAAAAGTTGAAGGAATTCATTGTCAGAGCATCTGAGAATGTCAACATTTAGCAGGCATTTTTCTCACTTCAGCATACATCTAAAATATCATGAAATTTGTATTCTGGTTGGTGCAAAGCGTGTAACATAGGAAATCCTTTAAAATTGAATCTACTTTTAACAATTGAAAGCAGTTTATTCCACTAATTTCTTTGTTGCTTGTAAAATATGTTTTATATTCTCTGTCTCTATGAAATATATCATGACATTAATATACATTTATATCATATGTAAATATGAAGAATTAATAAAATATATTTGTATGTATATTTACACACACAATATTTCAACATCCTTGAATACTTTTGACATTATTAATTTAGATAACTTTATTATATATGTTGAACTAGTAAGTCTAATTGGAAATGAAAACAAAAAGTGCATTTTTTATCATATTTCTAGAAAAAAAATCCCATACTAATACAGCTGATCATTGAGTAAAGTGAGAGTTAGGGACGCTGGCCTCTACACAAACATTTGCATATAACTTTACAACTGTTTTCCATTTCACTGTTTCTCATCTGTGGATTTAACCAAACATAGATTATGTAGTACGTGAATCACAAGCTGGAATAGAGATTGCCAGGAAAAACAGCTTGGATATACAGATGATAACACTCTAATGGCAGAAAGTAAAGAGGAACTAAAGAGCCTCTTGATAAGGGTGAAAGAAGAGAGTGAAAAAGCTGGCTTAAAACTCAACCTTAGTTATTTCATAATTTTCTTAGTTCAAAAAACTAAGATCATGGCATCTGATCCCCTGACTTCATGGTAAATAGAAAGGGGAAACATGGGAATTTAGTGACAAATTTTATTTTCTTGGGCTCCAACATCATGGCAGACAGTGACTGCAGCCATGAAATTAAAAGACTCTTGCTCCTTGGAAGGAAGCTATGACTGACTTCAACAGCATGATGAAAAGCAGAGACATCACTTTGTTGACAAATGTCCATATAGTAAAAGCTATGACTTTTCCAGTGATCATGTATGGATGTAAGAACTGGACCATAAAGAAGGCTGAACACCGAAAAACAGTTGTTTTCAAATTATGGTTCTGGAGAAAATTCTTGAGAGCCCCTTGGATAGCAAGAAGATCAAATTATTCAATCCTAAAGGAAATCACGGAGAAGGCAATGGCACCCCACTCCAGTACTGTTGCTCGGAAAATCCCATGGATGGAGGAGCCTGGTAGGCTGCAGTCCATGGGGTGGCAAAGAGTCACACACGACTGAGCGACTTCACTTTCACTTTCCACTTTCATGCATTGGAGAATGAAATGGCAACCCACTCCAGTGTTCTTGCCTGGAGAATCCCAGGGACTGGGGAGCCTGGTAGGCTGCAGTCCATGGGGTCGCACAGAGTCAGACACGACTAAAGCGACTTAGCAGCAGCAGCAGCAAAGGAAATCAACCCTAGATGTTCATTGGAAGGACTGACACTGAAGCTGAAATTCCAATACTTTGGCCACATTATGCGAAGATCAAACTCACTGGAAAAGATTTGATGCTGGGAAAGACTGAAGACAAAATGAGAAGCGAGTGGCAGAGAATGGATCACTGACTCAATGGACATGAATTTGAGCAAATTCCCAGAGATGCTGGAGGACAGAGGAGCCTGGCGTTTTGCATCCATGGAGTTGCAAAGAGTGAGACATGACTTAGTGACTGAATAACAATATTTACTGAAAACATTAATATATAAGTGGAACCATGTAGTCCACACATGTGTTGTTCAAGGGGAAATTGTACATTATTTAATATGGTTAGTTTAACATGATCTTTACCAACAGAAGGCTAGGCTTCAACAGTATGTAAACTAAGAACTATCAGAAATTCAAGCTGGATTTAGAAAAGACAGAGAATCCAGAGATCAAATTGCCATCTCTTTGGAAAGAATTTCAAAGAATAGCAAGGAGAGTTAAGACAGCCTTCCTTAGTGATCAAAGCAAAGAAATAGAGGAAAACAATAGAATGGGAAAGACTAGAGATCTCTTCAAGAAAATTAGAGACACCAAGGGAACATTTCATGCAAAAATGGGCACAATAAAGGACAGAAACAGTATGGACTTAACAGAAGCAGAAGATATCAAGAAGAGGTGGCAAGAATACACAGATGGTGCTTTGTCAGTTCAGTCTGTCCAACTCTTTGTGACCCCATAGACTGTAGCCCACTAGGCTCCTCTGTCCTTGGGATTCTCCAGGAAAGAATACTGGAGTGGGTTTCCATTTCCTCCTTTAAGAATACACAGAAGAACTATACAAAAAAGATCTTAATGACCCAGATAGCCATGATGGTGTGATCACTCACCTGGAGCCAGACATCCTGGAGTGTGAGGTCAGGTGGGCCTTGGGAAGCATCACTATTAACAAAGCTAGTGGAGGTGATGGAATTCCAGTTGAGCTATTTCAAATCCCGGAAGATGATGCTGTGAAAGTGCTGCACTCAATATGCCAGCAAATTTGGAAAACTCAGCAGTGGCCACAGGACTGGAAAAGGTCAGTTTTCATTCCAATCCCAAAGAAAGGCAATGCCAAAGAATGTTCAAACTACCGCACAATTTCACTCATCTCACATGCTAGCAAGATAATGCTCATAATCCTTCAAGCTAGACTGCAGAAGTATGTGAACAGAGAACTTCTAGATGTTCAAGCTGGATTTAGAAAAGGCAGAGGAACGAGAGATCAAAATGCCAGCATTTCTTGGATCATAGAAAAAGCAAGAGAATTCCAGAAAAACATCTACTTCTGATTCAAAGCTTTTAACTGTGTGGATCACAACAAACTGTTGAAAATTCAAGAGATGGGAATACCAGATCACCTGACCTGCCTCCTGAGAAGTCTGTGTATGTTAGTTGCTCAGTCGTGCCTAACTCTTTGCAACCGCATGGACTGCAACCCACCAGTCCCCTCCGTCCATGGGATTTTCCAGGCAAGGATACTGGAGTGGGTTGCCATTACCTTCTCCACAGAAATCTGTATGCAGCTCAAGAAGCAACAGTTAGAACCAGACATGGAACAATGGTAGCTCCAATTTGGGAATGGAGCATGTCAAGGCTGTATATTGTTACCCTGCTAATATTTAACTTATATGCAGAGTACATCATGAGAAATACCAGGCTGGATGAAGCATAACCTGGAATCAAGATTGCTGGGAAAATTACCAATAATCTTAGATATGCAAATGACACCACCCCTATGGTAGAAAGAAGAACTAAAGAGCCTCTTGATGAAAGTGAAAGAGGAGAGTGAAAAAGTTGGCTTAAAACTCAACATTCAAAACACTTAAGATCATGGCATCAGATCCCGTTACTTCATGGCAAATAGATGGGGAAACAGTGGAAATCATGAAAGACTTTATTTTGGGGGGCTCCAAAATCACTGCAGATGATGACTGCAGCCATGAAACTAAAAGATGCTTGCTCCTTGGAAGAAAAGTTATGACAAAAGTAGACAGCATATTAAAAAGCAGAGATATTACTTTGCCAACAGAGGCCCGTCTAGTCAAAGCTGTGGTTTTTCCAGTAGTCATGTATGAATGTGAGAGTTGGACTATAAAGAAAGCTGAGCACCAAAGAATTTATGCTTTTGAGCTATGGTGCTGGGGAAGACGTTTGAGAGTCCTTTGGACTGCAAGGAGATCCAACAAGTCAATCCTAAAGGAAATTAGTCCTGAATATTCATTGGAAGAACTGATGTTGAACCTGAAGCTCCAATACTTTGGCCACCTGATGTGAAGAGCTGACTCATTAAAAAAGACCCTGATGCTGGGAAAGATTGATGGCAGGAGGAGAAGAGGATAACAGAAGATTTGATGATTCAGTGGCATCACTGACTCGATGGACCTGAGTTTGAGCAAGCTCTGGGAGTTGGTGATGGACAGGTGTGCTGCAGTCCTTGGGGTTGCAAAGAGTCAGACACGACTGAGCAACTGAGCTGAACTGAACTGAACTAACAGAGAGAGTCCAGGTAACTACCTAGATATTCTACAATCTTATTCCACACTCCCTTAAAAGAGAGTCTGAGGCAAGTGTTAAGTATTCAGCACTAATCTGTCATTTAGTAGATGAAATTCCACACCTGTAGTAGAGAAGGGGATAGGAAGAGGGCAGAATGGAAAACAAAGGAAAGTGATGTGTTACTCCACTGTTCATCACTGTGCATCAAATTATAGAACAAGTGCAGTCACTTAGCTAGAGACCATTGGACATTATCAGACAGGCATTTGAGAGATGATGTCAGAGAATAGTCTATTAAAAAAACATTTTATTGCTCCACTGCTCTTTCTTGTTGGTCAAAGTACATCCTATGCAGAATTAGTTTTTGTCTTCAGAGACTTTTTTTTTTTTTTTTTGTACCTTTTCCCCTTTTCCAGCTTCTGCAGAAGCACTACCCATGTCCCAAGGTGTTGGGTTCTTCCATACCTAGAAATGATCATAAATGCCAGAAAGTCAAGAAATGTGGCAAGTGTGATTTCCAGAGTGCAGTAACCAAGGGTGAACTCCCAAGCTTCTTGAGCAAGTAAATGCCCTATTTGCCAAACTGTTAAAGTTGAAAGCATGACTTTATAAGTAGCTACAGATGCAGCTGAATCAAAATATGTTGTTAATGATCTGGAATAGTGGGAGCTACATGGTATTTGGTTCAGAGATTTGTAGTAGCTCCTTGAATATTTTAGATTTTTTTTTAATTCATATGTATTTTTGATAACTGACTGGTATTTAACTTTGGGATACACATAACTTTAATATACATAAGCAGCAGAACTATAGAAACCTAATGACATAGCAGATTCTGATTTTTTCCTTTTAACTGAAAATTAGCAGATATAAGAATTCTGAATAATTGGTATCACATTTAAAATCACATCCACTGCATTTTAGGCTAATCAGTTCAACTACTGTTATTATTTTCTCTTTAAGATGGCAAAGTGTGTAACATGAAAAGATTTAAAAGATTTCCCAGACTACCAGAAAAGCATCACTTAATTTGTAAAATTGTCTTCTAAAATGTCAAGGTGCAATAAATAATTTTATAAAATGTAAAATTCTTAATTCTTCACCAATTTCTAGAACTAAGTTTTAGTTATGTTTCAAAAAGTATACTTTTGGCAAATAATTATATTTTTCATAGTTCATCCCCTTTGATTTTTCCTTAAGTGTAATATATGCTAATTATTTGGTGTAAGTTTACTGAATGAAACTATTATTTGCTGCTATCATTTTGAATGAGGTGGTTACCCCAAAACAGATGAAGAGAAACTTTATTCCAGAGATTTATGAAGACAGAATTATGAATTGTTCACAGTCTACAAGTGAAACCACTCTTATAAATTGCCTCGGGAAAATCTTGATCAAATGGGTTTTGAACAAGCCTGAATCAGCGAGACATCTGTGTCGCTTTTGAAGGAGTCAATGCAATGATATACAATGTTACATACTTTACTACATTAAGTAGATTCTATATGTCATTTTCTTAAATGGACACCAATTTTTAAGATTTTTTTCAATTGTACAGTTAAATGAAATCAGTAAAAATGTATCTTTAAACTATAATATGTACTTAGCTTTAAATTTATAATGTGTCAAAACATCCTAAAACTATGAACTACACTGTCACAGTAAGAAATTCAGAGTATATTGTGGAAAGTATATTTTTGTGTGAAAATTAGAATTACATTTTTAGTAACTGTGATGCCTACTGGTTTCAGCAAATGTATTTCATATAGGAAAAGATTAAAAAAAACTTGGTGTGCCTAAGAAGTTATTAGATTTTTATTGCAATATCCCTTGTAATATATTAGTTTTATGCAGTTTTACATTTTTAAATGTTTGTCAATAAAATAGGTACTGCATATTGAATTTTAGACTCAATTTTCATTATTGAGTGTATTACTATTCATGGTCTTAAAAAAACCTTACGTGAAATTAGTTGTTAAAAATATAGCGTATCAGTTGTATTGTTAACTCTTTTATCTTTAAAAATATATATTTTGCACTATTGATAAAACTGCCTCCAATATAAGTTTTGGAAATGCCAAAGCTGTGTATCTAAAACTAGTTTAATATGGGCATAGATATTGTGACTTTTCCATAAGTAAAGATTTCTTGACCAAATCAATAAGCTTTGACTTATTTTCTAGGCATGATTTATACACTTGTGTTAAGTGAATGTATGGCTAATATTTTATTTCTTCACCTATCATAAACAAGTGCTTGTCTGTGATAGATATTGTATTGCACATGGAGGAATAAGAATGTGAGAGCCCTTGCTTTTAAAGGGCTTTCAGTCTTGTATTTTTTTCCTTTATGACTGCATCATAGAATTGTGTATTGGATTAATAATAAGATTTCAGTGTATGGCCACAGAATACAGAAAACAAATCATATATGTCACTGAAGCTATAGTTTATAACTCACGATTGCTGTTTAGTTGCTAGGTCATGTCTGACTCTTTGCCACCCCACCGACAGTAGCCTGCCAGGCTACTCTGTCCATGGGATTTCCCAGGCAAGAATACTGCTAACACGCAGCTAAAAGTTAAGAGGTATAAGTTTAATATACATTTTCAAAATTTCAGTAATTCTTTGAATATTTTTATTAAAAGTGAAGTTTTATACATCTAAGATCAATACCCATATCAATGTGATTTTATAATTAATACTGTTTGATGGATAGCTGTGCTTTGGTAAAATATCCACACTTAAGCAGAACCAAGTGACCGAATTCACTGATTTTTGTATCTTTGTGTATATGTTAGTGATAGTATACAGGTGTACTATATATAGGTAATTTAAATAACAATGTAATCTGTAGAATTTTGCACTTTATATTTTTTCAATTTTAATATGCACTATGTTATTTAATAATACCATGCATTCATTTATTTTTAAGATTTGTATATTATGAAATACTCTCAGTTCAGTTCTTTGGAGAAGGCAATGGCACCCCACCCCAGTACTCTTGCCTGGAAAATCCATGGACAGAGGAGCCAGGTAGGCTGCAGTTCATGGGGTCATTAAGAGTCAGACACGACTGAGTGACTTCACTTTCACTTTTTACTTTCATGCATTGGAGAAGGAAATGGCAATCCACTCCAGTGTTCTTGCCTGGAGAATCCCAGGGCCGGCGAAGCCTGGTGGGCTGCCGTCTATGGGGTTGCACAGAGTTGGACACTGAAGCGACTTAGCAGCAGCAGCAGTTCAGTCTCTCAGTCGTGTCCGACTGTTTGTGACCCTATGAATTGCTGCACGCCAGGCCTCCCTGTCCATCACCAACTCCTGGAGTTCACTCAAACTCACGTCCATCGAGTCGGTGATGCCATCCAGCCATCTCATCTTCTGTCATCCCCTTTTCCTCCTGCCCCCAATCCCTCCCAGCATCAGAGTCTTTTCCAATGTGTCAACTCTTCGCATGAGGTGGCCAAAGTACTTTGTTCCTTCCAAAGAACACCTAGGGCTGATCTCCTTCAGAATGGACTGGTTGGATCTCCTTGCAGGCCAAGGGACTCTCAAGAGTCTTCTTCAACACCACAGTTTAAAAGTGTCAATTCTTCCGCGCTCAGCTTTCTTCACAGTCCAACTCTCACATCCACACTTCTGCTGCTGCTGCTGCTAAGTTACTTCAGTCGTGTCCGACTCTGTGCAACCCCATAGACAGCAGCCCACCAGGCTCCCCCATCCCTGGGATTCTCCAGGCAAGAACACTGGAGTGGGTTGCCATTTCCTTCTCCAATGCATGAAAGTGAAAAGTGAAAGTGAAGTCACTCAGTCATGTCCGACTCTTAGTGACCCCATGGACTGAAGCCTATCAGGCTCCTCCATCCATGGGATTTTCCAGTCAAGAGTACTGGAGTGGGGTGCCATTGCCTTCTCCCACCCATACATCTAGCATTACATAATTTAATGACTGCTTTTTCTGATCATCTGGTTTTCAATTAAATTATCTCCATGCCAATCTAGTTTAGTTTCAATAAACTGTCAAAATAACATTTAGGCTTTTTTTCTTTTTCTTAAAAAGCTCCAACTCTACTATGAAAAATATTGTGCATAGATTAATCCTATTTTACTGAAATAAAATTATGCACAATTTAGTTGAAATTTTAGATAAGCTAATATCTAAAGAGAATTATTTATTAATGTGACTAGATACAAATTTACTAGTAGGACTACAGATGGACAAAACAAATAGGGTAACAATGAGGGCAAGAAATTTGGCTAAATTTCTGGAAAATGTGATTAAGATTTCTTGGAGCAAATACTGCAGAGTTTTAAAAGTATGGCGGACCAAAGTTCAGGAGATAACTCTCAGGATCAAGGATAGAAGATTTCAAGATAAGAATGAGAACTAAATCAAGAGTTTCTGTGAATTTTGACAAGTGAAGATGGGTTTTAAAAAAGGATATTTTGATCTAGAATCAAAGGATTTCCAAGCTGTTGTTCAAACTGAAGATCTTTCTTTCTCTATAACGGGCAGTGTGTTGACCCTGATTCTCACGCCAATCTTCAATCAGATTACTTTTAATTAACAAATAACAAGTTCCTCAAGTTTCTAGCTTGCCATGGCTTTTCGTTAGTATTTTGATAATTTTTTTGTTTTTTCTCAGTACCTGAGAAAATGTCAAACTTTGACCTAGGAATTCTGAGGATCTGAAGGGGTCCTTCATTGCTGTCTGTGTTGCTGGTTTTCTCTACAGATAACCTTTGCCCTTCTCTTTACCATCTCTTCTTTCTTTTCAGCTTTGTCTGTGCCCTTTGTTTCTCCTGTATCTTGTTATCTGCAACATTAATCTTTGATATGATGCTTTGTGTACATATTATGTTAACAAATACAGAAGAACATCTCAGAATTTTAAAAGATAACTCAGTAACTTGTAAGAGAATATTTTCATTTATGTCTGAGCTCAATATTTAAGACCAGCTGATGTACTGACAGGTATTTCCAGGCCATGACTCTGAGAAAGGTATCTACAAAGTATACTGTGTTATTTCACTTTTAATTTTTTTCTTTCCAGGATTTTCAGCATGATAACTTTTAGGTCTGCCTTTTCCTTCATAGGTTCATGGACAAATATCTTAGATAAATTTCAATTAGAGTTATTTATTCTAAATTTTTATACTACTTAAAGAATGTGAACATGTCTAGTATGAATACAGAGTAAAATGTGTGAAAAGAAGAAAAATGTGAATTTCAATGAAGCATCTGGTTCAGAAAAGGAATTAAATTGGAAAACAAATAAAGGTAAGAAAATTTCCTGTGTTCTTTTTCACAAGTTAATTATGACCTTACTTACATACACCAACTGCTAAGATGGTGGTGTAGAAGGACATGCACTCCTCTCCTGCAAGAAATCCAAAATTGCAACTAACTGCTGTTAGTTGACAGGTGAATGTTGGATTCCACCAAAAAAGATACCCCATGTCCAAAGGCAAACGTGAAGCCCCAAGAAAACGGTAAAAAGGGTGAAATGCATTTAGAATAAAACCGCATTCCTGTCAGAGAAGCTTGGAGGGCTCAAACAAAATCTTGTTTGCACCAGGACCCAGAGGCCCCACAGAGACTGAGTCAGACCTGCCTTTGAGTGTCTGAGTGTCGGAGGTACAGGCCAGCAGTGGCCTGCGGCGGGGACACAGGCTCTGGCTGCAGCAGACCTGGAACACACAGTATGTGGCATAGACCCTCTTGGAGGAGGTTGCCTTTAGCCCAACCATACAGCCACTGAGCAGACAACCCACAAACTGGAGAACAATTATACCAAAGAAGTTCTCACACTGTTATGAAAGTTCTAGGACCCACAACAGATTTCCCAACCTGGGTATCTGGCAAAGGGACTGAGAACCCCAAGGAAATTTGACTTTGGAGGCCAGCAGGATTTGATTGCAGAACTTCCACAGGACTGGGGAAACAGTCTCTTGGAGGACACAAATAAAACCTTGTGTGCAGCAGGACCCAGGAGAAAGGAGAACTGTCCCCACAAGAGAGTGAGCCAGACTTGCCTGTGAGTGTCCAGGAGTCTCCGGCGGAGGTGTGGGCTGACAGTGGCCTGCTTTGGGGTCAGGAGCACTGAATACAAAAGTGTTGGCATAAGTCATTTTGAAGGACTTAATACTGCCATTACCCCTACCACAGTTTGGCCTCAGGCCAAACTACAGGGAAGGAACACAGCCCCAGTCATCAACAGAAAATTGGATTAAAGATTTACTGAGCATGGCCATACTCATCAGAACAAGATCCAGATTCCTCCATAGCCAGTCCCTCCTCTCAGGAAGCTTCCACAAGCCTCTTATCCTTATCCATCAGAGGGCAGACAGAATGAAAACCACAATCACAGAAAACTAACAAATGGATCACATGGATCACAGCCTCGTCTAACTCAATGAAACTATGAGCCTATCAGATCAGATCAGTCGCTCAGTCGTGTCCGACTCTTTGCGACCCCATGAATCGCAGCACACCAGGCCTCCCTGTCCATCACCAACTCCTGGAGTTCACTCAGACTCACGTCCATCGAGTCAGTGATGCCATCCAGCCATCTCATTCTCTGTTGTCCCCTTCTCCTCTTGCCCCCAATCCCTCCCAGCATCAGGGTCTTTTCCAATGAGTCAACTCTTCGAATGAGGTGGCCCAAGTACTGGAGTTTCAGCTTTAGCATCATTCCTTCCAAAGAAATCCCAGGGCTGATCTCCTTCAGAATGGACTGGTTGGATCTCCTTGCAGTCCAAGGGACTCTCAAGAGTCTTCTCCAACACCACAGTTCAAAACCATCAATTCTTCAGCGCTCAGCCTTCTTCACAGTCCAACTCTCACATCCATACATGACCACTGGAAAAACCATAGCCTTGACTAGACGAACCTTTGTTGGCAAAGTATTGTCTCTGCTTTTGAATATGCTATCTAGGTTGGTCATAACTTTCCTTCCAAGGAGTAAGCGTCTTTTAATTTCATGGCTGCAGTCACCATCTGTAGTGATTTTGGAGCCCAGAAAAATAAAGTCTGACACTGTTTCCACTGTTTCCCCATCTATTTCCCATAAAGTGGTGGGACCGGATGCCATGATCTTCATTTTCTGAATGTTGAGCTTTAAGCCAACTTTTTTACTCTCCACTTTCACTTTCATCAAGAGGCTTTTGAGTTCCTCTTCACTTTCTGGTATAAGGGTGGTGTCATCTGCGTATCTGAGATTATTGATATTTCTCCCAGCAATCTTGATTCCAGCTTGTGCTTCTTCCAGCCCAGCGTTTCTCATGATGTACTCTGCATATAAGTTAAATAAACAGGGTGACAATATACAGCCTTGACGAACTCCTTTTCCTATTTGGAACCAGTCTGTTATGAGCCTATAGTAGGAGAAAACTAATACAAAATAAGATGCTTAGTTTGTTTTAGGAGTTGAACTACAGAATGTCAGTAATGGCTTTAGTATACTAAAGAAACTTTATCAGTAGAGTAACAGGCACTTTCAATCACTAACAATAGCAGGTAGGTTTTACCTCTGGATATTGCTGCTCTTGTTTGTTGGGAAAACTTAGAAATGTATAATTTTAAATAATTATATATTAGATTCAGTAGTTGCCCATTTAGTTTACCATTACAATATCAAGATTACTATATTTATCTTTAGAAATAATGAAAATAAGGAATTAAACTACCAAATGTCATCTCAGAAAAATGTTAATATTTCAAGAGAAAACATATAATGTCACAGATACCACAATCTTGGTTAGCCTATAAGAGAGAGAGGAAAAAAAAAAAAAGGAAGGAAATAAATATGCAAAGATTGGAGAGATCAGATTGCTAAGAAAGGTTTATGGGTGATTTTCCCCCATATATGAGGTGGTAGAATTAAACATCAGCATGCTATTTCTGAATGGGAAATCTCCTAGGAAACTGACAAAAACTGATAAGAAGAAATGACAAGAAGATTTTTATATGATACATCCTTTCTTATGCATGGGAATAAAGTAATAGCTTAGCATAATTTCAAGTAAGCAGTAAACCCTTTTGGGGCCTTTTTCTTAAAAAAAAAAAAAACAAAAAAACTTGCCTAAGAAGTCTTTGATTTCTAGAACACATTCTGTAAAGAAAATTCTAATCAAGATATTCCATGGCCTTTAGAAAATGCTAGGCTTAAACTTAAGTATGAATTCAAAATATAGTGGGCAGATTTTTCTTTTTCTTTTTTCAGATTTTTCTTTTTCATAAACTCTTCTGTTCATCATTATTTACTTTTTTAAAACAAATTTTTTCTTAATTGGAGGATAATTGCTTTATAATGTGTTGGTTTCTGCCATATATCAACATGGCCCATCTTTTCCTCTTTTCTTCAGTGGGCTCTTTGAAAAAAATTTTGTCTTTTTGTGTCCATACACAGAGGGATTTTTTCACAAGAATGAGGTAATTTCTTGGTTCTTACAACTTGCTTTTATTTTCTTCCAAGACACATGTTTTAGTAATACATTGTTTAAAAATAACAGAATGTTTGAAAACTATCATATTTGGTTTTGAATAATGTTTTTATAGAGAACAATCAATGCATGGATTGATTATATATACATTTAAATAAACAAGTACTTTTCATTTTGCAATAGTAAAACCTGTTATTCTCCTAGGAAACACAGAAGATGGAAAATATAGCTTTGGGAAATTCTAAACATGATTTATAGAGGCTTCTATGGAGACTCTACAGGTTATAGTCTATAATATTAATATATACAGAGAGGTAGGTGGCTTTGGATACAAGAGTGGGGTCAAATTTCTTGAGTAAGGAAAAATACTGATGTACTCTAGCTCTTCATTTTAGCAAATGTGTTTTTAAGATAATATAAGGCCTTTTGTAAGGTCTTGCTTTATTTGGTTAAAAGTCACTATGTAGATTTTAAAAACTCCTAAAAACTTGTCTTTAATACGTGACAATAAAAATATATAAATATGTGAAGGAATATGGATTTTCATTCGGTGGTTCATAATTACGTCTTATCTGAAATAACATTTAGATATTTCCTGCTGATTCCAAATGGAGACACAGATCATTAGACATGCAGTAGAGAGTGATGTTTACTAGCATGGTTTGAAAGACAAATTGCCTGGGTTTGGTTACAGATTCTGCCTCCTATTTGTCTTATGAACTTATACAAGTCACCTCTTTCTGTTTCAGTTTTATCATCTGAGAAGTATAAATAATAATGGGATAGATACTCTTAAGCACTCAAAAAATAACCTGATGCATAATGAAGGCAAAATAATATTAGATTTACAGACAACAATGAGCTTGTAGTCAGTGGTTGATGAATTTAGTAGGACCTGATAAAGAAATGCTTTATGTTTTTTTCATGATTTTAGTGAATCAGAATTTACGAAGTGTCTTTATTTTTAATATCTTATCTATCTGGAAGGGAAAGTCTAATTGAATAAGAAGTTTGTTAATGAAAAAAATGATCCTGAATTAAGGAAAATCAGACCAAAATTGGGCTTCCCAGGTGGCATTAGTGGTAAAGAATCTGCTGCTAATGCAGGAGACACAGATCCCTGGGATGGGAAGATCCCTTGGAAGAGGATCCCATTCCAATACTCTTGTCTGGAAATTCCCATGGAAAGAGGAGCCTTGCGGGCTACAGTCCATGCAGTCGCAGATATTTGGACACAACTGAGTGACTAAACACAGCACACAGACCAGGATTGAATATAGAATTCATACACCTGTTTGAGTATAGTCCACAGGTAGCAAAGAGTTAGACACGACTGAAGTGACTTAGCACACATGCATGTGACCAGGTACAGAGTACTTCTTCCTTTAACAATTGTTTCTTTCTGACCTGGAAGAGGGAGAAGGGAAGCAGTGATACGTGGTACAGGGAGATGGGATCATAAACAGAGCCTTTAAATCAATTTTCACGTTTAGAAGAAGAAATGGCTCCTTGAGAGGTGTGTGATTGATGTTTCATTCAAAGGTTTTAATTGACATATGGGGAAATTTCTTCATATTTATTCATATTATATTTATGAATATAAATCTTCATATATACTTTCAGTATCTATACCACAACAATGCTCAAAAGAAGTTACAAAATTTATCAACAATACCATTTTACAGATGAGGAAAATAGAGCTCACAGAGTTCAAGCAATAAAAAAATAAGACAAATGGTAATTATCACCACTTAGTAGATGAGAAGATTGAAGTAGAAAAAAATTCAAGAATTACCATTGAGGAAAATAATAAAAATCACCAGCCAACACTTTCAGAAGCTTCGAATCATAGACTTGAATAATATAATCATTTACAAGGCCTTTTCTTCTTTTCTTCACTGGCTATAACGTTTATATCCTATCATATTGAGACTTTAAATCTTTCCTAACAATTACCTTGGAATTGTTCATTAAAAACAATAATTTCAAATTTGTAAGTCATTTTGTCTTTAACACATTCAAAGTTTCAAATAAACCTACCAGTTACCATTCTAACTGAAATCATTTAGAGAAAACTGAAAAACTTATACCTTTGAAAATGATACTTTTTGTATTTTAGATATAATTTAGAATGACAGAAAAAAGGAGCTATTCCTAATTCATACTTTTAAAGAGAAAAGTATAATACAGAACTAGAAGGCCCTTGTCCTAAATTTAGAACGCATACTTTTCTACTGTGTTCAAAAATTATTTAACTGCAGTTAATAATGTATTATTTACTCTAGCATTATGTCTAAAGAATTGCAACCATTTGGAATATTATCTCTATTCCATCTTAAAACAACTTTTTGAAGCCATGCTGTCTACTGTATTTTTCTGCAGCTGTTAACATCAATTTAGTCTGCAAAATGCTAAAAGATGATTTCCTTTGCTCTTATACCTCTCTGCTCATGTCAGAGAATAAATGCCACAGGTTTATGTGAGTGGCTCTGTCTACATGTTGATCAGGCCTAATGATAGATAAATCTAGATTTTTGAATGTCTGACCAAGCCAGAGTATTTCTAAATATCAGAATATAGTGATTTAGGGGAGGCGGGGAAATGTGGCCTCTGCTTCTACTTCTAAGGGATTTACATAATCCCTTTCTGAAGATATGTGATGGTCTTTCATTTAGCAAAGTGCATTAAAAGGAAATATTGGATATAAAATATGTGCAGCTAGGGTAGAGATTGGATGTAAACAAATGAGTGGCTGTAGTTTCCTCAGTAAGAAAGTAAGTGAATATTGAGAGTGAGGGAGCTATGAGAAGGAAAAAGGGATTTTGTTGGCTGCTCTGCAATATACCCTTACTCTATAGTTTAATGCATTAAAATACATATTCAGAACTTAAGACTTTCTGGGTTTAAATCTGGTTATATTATTTTCTTGCTCTGTGGTCTTAGGTAATTATTAATAACAAACACTGTGGAGATATATATATGCTGTGCTAGTTGCTCAGTCATGTTTGACTCTTTGCAACCACATGGACTCTAGCTTATCAGGCTCATCTGTCCATGGGGATTCTCCTTGCAAGAATACTGGAGTGGGTTGCCATGCCCTCCACCAGGGAATCTTCCTGACCCAGGGACTGAACTTGCATCACCTACATTGGTTGACAGGTGTATTCTTTACTGCTGAGCCACCTGGGAAGTATATATATATATATATATATATATATATATATATATACACATATATATACACATACATATGTATATATATATATATATATATAAAATACATATATTTCAAGAACAGCAAAAAATACACTTCCCCTACTTGACCCCAAAAATCACAATTTCTAGATGTTTGTGAGATACTTAATACATGATAATTTGTAGAATATATAGATCTTTCTAATAAAATTATCTTTTTTATATTCACTATTTTAAGTTATATTAATATATTTACTAGAGGAATTGTCTGAATTTTTTGTGAACCATTAAGTTTTTTACATTGATATTATCATGAATATAAATATTATGAAACACTTACAATCCACAAAATTATAGATTTTAAGAAAATGATTTAGAAATTCCTGTAAAATCTTTTGTAAAATCACACATGGTAGGTTAGTATTAAGTTGCACTTTTAAACTAGCATATAAAAGGATGTCTTATCTACATTCACGTCAAAAGTATTTGGTTTGGGGTGAGGCTTCCCTCAACACAACTCAGTGATTAACACTTGCTCACTGAAAGTCCTTTGGTCATTTGTTTACTTAATTTAAAGCTTAGACACTGGGCATTTACCATTATTTTGAAATTATTCAACTGGGCTTTTACAAATTGTATTCCTTGGATTAAAAACATACAGTTTGTTTTAAGCTCTTGTGCGTGTATGTTTGAGCTCAGTCATGTCTGACTCTTTCTGACCCTGTGGACTGTAGCCCGCCAGGCTCCTCTATCCATGGGATTATCCAGGCAAGAATCCTGGAGTGGGTTTCCATGCCCTCCTCCAAGGGATCTTCCCAACCTTGGGACTGAACTCATGTCTCTTGTGTCTCCTGAATTGGCAGGTGGGTTCTTTACCATAGCATTGACTGGGAAGCTCAAAGCGATGTATAATTAGTACTCACCCTATTTCTGAAATCAGAGAAAATATACATATTTATTTCTAATTAAAGAATATTTTATTTATCGATTCTGCATAACTTTTTTCTATTCAACACAGAAATGTGTGAATTGGGAAGAAAAACAATTTATAGCCTGCATTATAACAATGCCATAATTTCAGCACCAAACTTTGTATTATCACATTTTCTCTACTTGGATTTTGTATTCTTGTATTTCATAACCCTAGAAGTGAACTAATTCAAAGAATGTCTTTGTCATGCTGGTCAGATGGACATTCAGAGGAGAGTCATTAGTAGTAGTCAATAATTAGCTACATTTATTATTTCACTTACCAGTGACAACAGGAGGAAAAGGGGATGACAGAGGATGAGATGGTTGGATGGCCTCACAGACTCAATAGACATGAATTTGAGGAAGCTCCAGGAGTTGGTGATGGACAGGGAAGCCTGGCATGCTGCAGTCCATGGGGTCAGAAAGAGTCAGACACAACTGAGCATCTGAACTAACTACCAATCACTCTAAAATCCACAGTAGGCATGTTTACAATATGTGCTGAACATTTGAGTTCGTCAAGGCTGTTTATTTAACTTATAAGCAGAGTACATCATGAGAAACGCTGGACTGGAAGAAACACAAGCTGGAAACAAGATTGCTGGGAGAAATATCAATAACCTCAGCTATGCAGATGACACCACCCTTATGGCAGAAAGTGAAGAGGAACTCAAAAGCCTCTTGATGAAAGTGAAAGTGGAGAGTGAAAAAGTTGGCTTAAAACTCAACATTCAGAAAACGAAGATCATGGCATCCGGTCCCATCACTTCATGGGAAATAGATGGGGAAACAGTGGAAACAGTGTCAGACTTTATTTTTCTGGGCTCCAAAATCACTACAGATGGTGACTGCAGCCATGAAATTAAAAGACGCTTACTCCTTGGAAGGAAAGTTAAGACCAACCTAGATAGCATATTCAAAAGCAGAGACATTACTTTGCCAACAAAGGTTCGTCTAGTCAAGGCTATGGTTTTACCAGTGGTCATGTATGGATGTGAGAGTTGGACTGTGAAGAAGGCTGAGCGCTGAAGAATTGATGGTTTTGAACTGTGGTGTTGGAGAAGACTCTTGAGAGTCCCTTGGACTGCAAGGAGATCCAACCAGTCCATTCTGAAGGAGACCAGCCCTGGGATTTCTTTGGAAGGAATGATGCTAAAGCTGAAACTCCAGTACTTTGGCCACCTCATGCGAAGAGTTGACTCATTGGAAAAGACCCTGATGCTGGGAGGGATTGGGGGCAAGAGGAGAAGGGGATGACAGAGGATGAGATGGCTGGATGGCATCACTGACTCGATGGACGTGAGTCTGGGTGAACTCTGGGAGTTGGTGATGGACAGGGAGGCCTGGTGTGCTGCGATTCATGGGGTCGCAAAGAGTCGGACACGACTGAGTGACTGATCTGATCTGATCTGATTAAAACATTTTATTCCAATTTTGCCCCAAATGTGCAAAAATAAAATCTACCTGTAAAAATAATTTACCAGCAAAATTTTCACAATGGGATATATATGTAAAACCATTCTAATCTATGAAAACATCTTAATATGACTTTCTCACCTTATAAAAATAAAAATTGCTATCTTGAACATAATTTGAACATTTTATTTGTATGAATGCATTAATGTTTTATAATTTTCTCCCTGGTGGTTTTGTTTTGTAAAGTATCATGAGAGCAGCACTGCAGGAAAGGCCCTTAAATAAAATAGTTTCAAAACTTCTTTTTCAATCTTAATGTACACTTTTTGGTATCAAAGGAAGATTATATTAATATGCCTGGGGAAAAGATGACGTGTGTACTCTAGACCAGCAGATATGCTTAGCAGATACCTGACATTGCAGAAAGCATCCAAGGGATCAAACAATATACATCTTTTTTTTTTCTTTTCTTTTTTTGTATTTCAAGTAAGTGGAAAACTTAAAAATCTGGTAGAGAAGTTATTTTTAGGAATGACTAGTTAACTGGTCCCTGCTAAAACTTTCAAAAAATGTAGTCAGTGTCCTCCACTCATGAAACATACTGGGAAACACACATCCTACCAAAAAGGATGAATAGCAAAAAAAATTTCTTTCAAACCAATGCATATCTAAATGAGAACGGGCATACTCTTACTTAACTTTAACTGGTCAGATGTACAAAGTAACACAAAATTTAATATGACTACACAATTTCAGACACAACCAGGATGTCCAAGAGACAACACCTTTCAGGCTTTCAGGTGTTTCGTAACTCTTCCTTCTCTTCCTTTACCTCTCCCTCCCATGAAAGTGAAAGTGAAGGTCACTCAGTCATGCCTGCCTCTTTACGACCCCATGAACTATGCAGTCCATGGAATTCTCCAGGCCAGAATACAAGCGTGGGTAGCCTTTCCTTCCTCCAGGGGATCTTCCCAACTCAGGAATTTAACTGGAGTCTCCTGCATTGGCAGGCAGATTTTTTAACAACTGAGCTATGGGGGAAGCCCTGCTTGAAGTTTGTTACACATTTTTCTAATCATGAGAGGAAAATTTCCAAGATTGAGAAGAGAGGGAAGAAGGAGATGGGAGGCACAAAACTCAACTGTTTCTTAGAAAAAGAAACATAGAACAAGCAGGCAGCCAGTTCTAGAAAGGTGCTGGCCTGACATCACATGGTCAGTGTAAATACTGTCAATGAGCTGTCCATATTTATGCATGCTGCTCTCATATTTGCTGCCATCAGACCACCATCAACTCAAGCAAAGAGTCAGCTGTCAAGAAGTGGCATTAGTTCCCTGAAGCTGTTGATGATTGCCGTGAAAAAAATTAAAATGTTTCTGCTCCTAGAAACTTACTGGGAAAGCATATTGTGAAATTATGAAGAGAATCCCTAGGGAAGATTTGAATACTTTAAACAATGTGTCTACTGAAAAACATTTTCATTCAACTCAAGTATGTTGTGAAAATCAGGGAGAGTTAAGGAACTAGTCAAACTAGAAGAGAAATAAGAATTTCCTAAGTGCTGCACTGGGATCTTCTGTTATAGGGAGCTTTGACCTCTGGTTTCAATAGAACTCTGTGGTAGAACTGAATCTACTCCATGTACTTGGCTGTGTGGTAAATGTGATTTAATCATGTTGCTGTAGTTTAATTATTCTGAGACGTTAGCTTTGACTTTTTGAATCAGGAGGGAAAAAACATTATTCAACGCTAGAATTTTTGAAAGAGTTAATCAGTATTTAAGAACTATGCACAAGAACTCAAGAACTTGCTATATTCATGGTGATTTAAAGAAAAATAAATTAAAAAATTAAAACACCTACTATGAAAAAAATAGCATACCCAAATTTAAAAATGTATTAGTTTTGAAAATAGCATACATCATTACCAATTATATTCTAGTTTCTTAAAGGAAATGACATCTGTTAACCTCAGAACCTATTTTTCAATGAATAGATAAATGATTCATTAGTTTTTCTCTGTAAAGATTTATGAAGTAAAAAAAAACAAACTTTTAATTAATGACATTCAATGCAATTATTGAATGAATAAATAAAAGATTAAATATCAAGTTTGATCTGGAACACAGTAGATACTTCTCATGCGCTGGTTTAGGTAAACTCTGATCTCTTATTTCAGTTGTCTTTATTCCAGCTACAACTGGGTGACTATTTGTGTAAGGCCTTCACAGTTTCATGCAGGTGCACTCTGACACGTGCTTCATAACGTGTTTATATCACGTGCTCTCACCTCCCACTGAAGGCCTTTCCTGTAATGAGGTTCGGGGCATAAGAGGATACAGTTTGGTATCCATGAACACAATATCCAGAAGAATAAGGGATTTAACAGTTAATAAGATGAACTTTTGTCCAATGGGACTCAGGACTCAAAGAATTCATCGTTCTTTGTTTATATCACTGGATGGATTGTCTGAAAATGAGGTTTCTTGCTCATTTAACATATACTCCAACATGACCAAATCACACTAGCACTTAGCAGCAGCTTTCTCAATAACATCTTTCCAATTCTTCTTTTCACCTTTCTTCTCACTCCTTCTCCCGAGGTTTGTACTCTTTCATATAATAACATTTGTTGTTACTTCACCCGCTGCATTTTCAGATATTCAGAATGAAGCATGGGTGATGTTATTTGAAAATTCCCTTGCTGAATTTGAGGTTCTTGGGATATGTGTGTGTGTGTCTGTGTGTCTGTGTGTATATGTGTATGTGTCTGCGTGCAGTACTTTAGGTATAGTTTAGACCCCAATAAATACATACAAGGCTTCCCTCATGCTTCAGATGATAAAGAATCCACCTGCAATGCAGGAAATCTGGGTTCAATCCTGGGTTAGGAAGATCCCCCTGGAGGAGGGCATGGCAACCCACCCCAGTGTTTTTGCCTAGAGAATCCCCATGGACAAGAGGAGCCTGGTGGGCTACAGTTCATGGGGTTGCATAGAGTCGGACATGACTGAGCAACTAAACACAGCAGCAAATACATACAAAAGCAGTACCCAATCCTCTCAGCAAATTTCGTACAGTTTTTAAGAAATCTGACTACATATATGCCCATTATGAAACACTAATCTAACTCTGAGTTCCTTTGACTAAAATAGACTTAGAAAAGTTTGCTTTGGCCTTGACAATATCCTTTTTATTCCTTAATTTAAATAATATATGTTTAAATTATAATTAAAATATAATATGAATTCCATTCAGTTGCTCAGTCATGTCTGACTCTTTGAGACCCCCATGGACTGCAGCACGCCAGGCTTCCCTGTCCATCATCAGCTCCCAGAGCTTGCTCAAACTCATGTCCATCGAGTTGGTGATGCCATCCAACCATCTCATCCTCTGTCATCCCCTTCTCCTCCTGTCTTCGATTTTCCCAGCATCAGGGTCTTTCCCAATGAGTCAGTTCTTTGCATTAGGTGGCCAAAGTATTGGAGTTTCAGCGTCAGCATCAGTCCTTCTAATGAACATTCAGGACTGATTTCCTTTAGGATTGACTGGTTGGATCTCCTTGAAGTCCAAGGGACTCTCAAGGGTCTTCTCCAACAACACAGTTTAAAAGCATATAGTCTTAGTTATTATAGTCAATACAATTAAAATATTATACTATGAAATATAATTTTATATAAAATATACTTTATATATTTATATAGAACATTAACATTAAATTATAATTATATTACCAATTATAATTTAATTAAAATATTTTTAATTTCTGAACTAAATTATGCAGTCCAGAAATTAAAAATAAATGTATTACAAGGTTTATTAATATAAAGTTTAAAAGTAACAATAGGCTATGTCTTCACGTAGGTGCTTCTCCTCCAACTCTGACATGTATCAATACTTCCATGTGAAAGAAGCCCCCATGAGTATCTCACTCCTGCCTTCTCTCTGCCCCTTTACTCAGTCAGTCCTTTTGAATGGTCCTAAAAATGCCTTTGGGCTTCCCTTGTGGCTCAGTGGTAGAGAATCTGCCTGAAGTGCAGGGTCAAGAAGATCCCTTGGAGGAGGAAGTAGTAACACACTCCAGTACTCTTGCCTGGGAAATCCCATAGACAGAGGAGCCTGGTGGGCTACAGTCCATAGTGTTGCAAAAGAGTTAGCCATGACTTAGCGACTAAACAACAAGCTTTCACCAAGTATAGAATAAAAAACAAATGCATCATGTTTTTTTCTCTTCTTTCCTTGGAGATCAAATAGTTCTGGGGGCAAGATTTCCTCCAGGCTCCCAGTAAGTTCAGTGTGAGTGTGAGCTGAATACTATGGGCCTGTCTCATTCCCATATTGTCAACGACTGGAATTGGTAAAGGGTTTTCCTGGTGGCCCAGATGGTAAATAATCCACCTACAACTCAATAGACCCTGGTTCGACCTGATCCTTAGGTCAGGAAGATCCCCTGGAGAAAGGAATGTTTACCCACTTTAGTATTCTTGCCTCGAGAATTTCATGGACAGAGGAGCCTGACGGATTACAGTCTACGTGGTTGCAAAGAGTGGGACACGACTGAGCGACTAACACACATACATAGGGCAAAAATGGATAAACAGTTTTTACAGACATTAATTATGACTGATAACACAATTATGATTGCATTAATGATACTCATGTATTCTTGTAGGTTCTATTTAGCAAAGATAAAAGGTAATTAATATGAACATATTCACTCTATAGAAAAAATTAAAAGCTTAAAAACTGTGCATTGCTCAAAGTCCCAATGCCTGAAAAGAAGTCAACATTCCAGTTTATAATTCTTCTGCATAAAATCATATACTACATTACACTTTAAATTGATAAAGACATTTATCTAGAGAGTCAAGTTTTGTGGTCCAGGTACATTACTTTTACAAACATTATTATACATGTGCTGCCCTGCTCAGTCACATTCAACTCTTTGCAACCCCATGGACTGTAGCCTGCTGCTTCCTCTCTCCATGGAATTCTCCAGGCAAGAATGCTGAGTGGGTTGCCATTTCCTTCTCTACAGGCTCTTCCTGACCCAGGGGTTGACCCTGTGTCTCCTGCTTGGCAAGCAGTTTCCTTACCACTGCATCACCTGAGAAGCCATAAGCTTAGATAATTTAGATTGATCAACAGTTGACACATGCATTAAACTGTGTCACACAAATCTAAGGTGTCTCAACCCTTGAGAATGTAAAATTATAAATATTTGATGGCTTTCTGGGATGGCAACCACATGACATACACCTCAGTTTTTAAATGAATTTATCTGGTGGACTTACTGAAAATTGTTATATCTTGGAGAATAGCTATAACATTCAATTATTTTCACTTTAAATATAATTAATGCAATGTTGCTATTTTCCCAGCAACACTTAGCCAATATAATTGTTTCTAGATAGAATAAGAATCAAAAATTATTGTTCATTATGACTGAGGTCATGCATGCAAATCACTAAAGAGTCTTACCATTAAACATCAGTTCAGATATATAACTGTGAAAATAGCAATATATGGAAATTCTCAAAGTTTACTATTCATAAAGGTATTAAACAGAAATATTATTCTGTTACATCTTATAATTTAAAAAATATTTTCCTAAATGTATAGTTCTTTTACTTTATTATTTAATGGATCATTTCAAAGCTATCTAATTTTTAGTGTTTTATAATACAAAATTTAAAAAACCTATGATCTTTTGGATTGTATATCATAATTATATATTTCAGTTTTTAATGTTTTATTATAGTCTATTAATCTAGAGATCAATGTGAACTTTTATGTGTACTACTTTTGTGATTAAAATAAAACAGTATATTAGAGCAATTATATTGCAACAATAAATACTTTTGACTGCTAAAATAACACAGTTGATAAAGAACATTTCTTCCAAAATTTGTTGTCTAGTGGTAGATGCATAAATAATCAAAACATTACAATGCATTCAATGCATTTACATAATGCTATGATAAATAACTTCTAATATGGACATGCTCGGGAAGACACCTAACTGAGACCTGGTGGTGGAGGATGGTGGTTAATTTTTGTAATAAAACGCTATTTAAGCTAAGATTATATATATATCATTAGAGTGTCTCATGTTTTCTGTGTTCTCTTCTTCTGGTCACTTTTCACAGACATTCTAGTTGTCCTCCTCTGTGTACTTGGTTATAGAATACTTCCTCACTCCAGTCCCTACTCCTTTGGGTTTAGGAACAGCTGCAGGATATATGTAAACCACTGAAAGGGAATGGCAGTGATGTCTTGAAGCACTTCTGTGCAATTCACCTAAATAAACTTTGGTTCTTATAAACCGTTAAGATTTGGAGAGCTGATTATTACTGTAACATATCTTACTCATCCTAACTGATAAACATAAGAATGATAAATGGGTGTCAAAAACTAGGAACAAAGGTAGAGTAATATAGACTAAGAGGAAAGCTTATTCAAAACCCTAGAGGTAAATAAAATAATGTCAAAAGTAAATGAAAAATTAAATAACAATTAGAACCCAGTAATATGTAAGGGAAAACTACAATGTGTGTGTATGTGTGTGTGTGTGTGGAGAAGGGGCTTCTGAGCTCTGAGTTTGGAGCGATAAGAAGGGCCTTTGTTCTTTGTCTTAAGAGCAAGTAGAAGTTGTTGAAAGGTTTAAGATTTGCTAATCGGGCAGATAGATTTGTGTTCTATAAAGATCACTCATTAAAATGTGGCAGATGGCTTGGAAGCAGGCAAGATTAGAGAAAAAACTGTCACTAAGCAGATTGTTGTCATAGGGAAAAAATGTATACTTGGATAATAGTGGTAACTATGGGCATGGAGACAAGTAAATGAAGTTATAACATGCGTAGAATTAGAATATATAGGACTCTTAACTAATTTGGTGTGCTGAAGTCAAGAGCAATTTCTGGGATGAAATGGAAAGTGGACTTTCCTGGCAATTCAGGGGTTAAGATTCCATGCTGCCACTTTACAGGGCATGAGTTCAATTCCTTGTCAGGGAACTAAGATCCCACATGCCGTGTGATGCAGCCAAAAAAAGAAAAAACAAAGCACAGAATGAATAGGTTTTGTGAAAAGATAGTGAATCCAATTATAAGTAAACTGAATTTGAGGAGCTTCTGAGACAACCAGCTCCTGGATATTCTAATGGAGAAGCACCATTCCCTGGGATGATGGTGGACATTGACTGGTCATTAACATATCTCCCAGGGACAAAGAATATAGAAGGAAAATAGAAAAAGGTCTGGCTTTGGAAGATAATATTAAGTAAGGAGATGTCAACATGAGAAATAGTGAATACAGAGACAGAAGGGCTAACAAGATTTTTCAGAATCATGGAGGACAAGCAAATGATTCAGGAAGAAATGAATGTCCAACTGCACCAGGAAGTCAAACAAACTAAGGATGAAGAAGTGATTAGACTCCTCAGTAGGTAAGTCACTGCACAACTTAAAGACATTGCAGTGGAACAGCAGAGGAAGAAGTCAGATTACTTTGAGTTGAGGAATCAGTGAAAGATAGAGATGGAGGCAGTGAAATTGTTTGGAGACAGAGATGAAGCAGTGGGCAACAGAAATGTGGCAATGAAGCAATGCTTTTTGTTTGTTTTTAAACAAATTCGGAGTGTTTAAAGTTCATGAAAAATACAAAAGCCTAAAGAAACGGAGCAATGGGGTATAATAGCATGGATCTGTAAGACAACAGGAATGAAGGAGATCTCCATGCAAACTGAGTCAACGTTTTCCATTGTGATAAAAACCGAAACAAGGAGAAATGAAAGGACTTCCTTCCTCTATGTGAGGGTCTTAGGTTTTATATACAAACACAAAAGTTAATTCTGTTTTTTTCTCTCTAAATTTGGAAGTCAGGTTATCTTGCAAGGGCAAGAGGAAAGGAGATGGAATCTAAGGTTTGAAGAAAGTAAGCAATGAAATATAATTCTCTGGAGAATGAGATGGAACAATGTGGAGGACAATGAAGATAAATTGCTGAGCAGAACTAAGGTCTCAGTAAGAACAGAGATCTGAGTATTTAGTGGCATTGGCCTATAAATATCCAGAAAACATGATCCAGTGGAGCAGATGACAGTCAAGTGGCATTTCATACTGAATAGGACCTTCATCCCAACTCCCAACACAGAGGACGTGCAGATTTTTATCGAGAACCCTTCAAAGTTACAGTGCTTCAGGGGAGAACCACCTCCACTTTACGACTTTTGTCTACAGTTAAAAGATGCCACAGCTTGTATTTATTTGTTTCAGAGAACACAATGTGGTTATTGTTGTTCAGCCAGTCAGTCATGCCTGATTCTTTGGGACCCCATGGACTGCAGCACACCAGGCTTCCCTGTTGTTCACCATCTCCTGGAGTTTGCTCAATGGAAATAATGATTTTGAAGGAATTAGAGCATTGAAGGGTAGCATCGTGGAAGAAAAAGAAAAAAGAACTAAGAAGAGGATATCATGGGGAAAGAGAGTTTAATAGACTTCCTTAGATATTGGACAAGAATTCAAATATCGAGGGTTTGTTTCAAATTTTCAATTGTTTCCTGATAAATAAGGGTTTAGTGGTGCAATTTTTATAGTAATCAGAGACCTTGGACAGAGGTCCTTGATAGATTTACAGCATTTGAATATATTTTTTACTCTTTGCACAATGGAGTATCAACAATGAGAACAAAAAAGCAAAAATATTCCTTCTCACTGATCATCTTTTTGTAAACGGAATAAATTATTCCAAAATGATAGGATTTATCTCTGGCAAGTGGAATTATGGGATTATTTAACTTTCTTTCAAATGATTTTCTAACTTTTAAATGTTTATCAGATCAGATCAGATCAGATCATTCGCTCAGTTGTGTCCGACTCTTTGTGACCCTGTGAATCGCAGCACGCCAGGCCTCCCTGTCCATCACCAACTCCCGGAGTTCACTCAGACTCATAATCACCATTTTAAAACACCTCTCCTGTTTATTTTCGGAGAAGGCAATGGCACTCCACTCCAGTACTCTTGCCTGGAAAATCCCATGGACGGAGGAGCCTGGTAAGCTGCAGTCTGAGGGTCGCGAAGAGTCGGATACGACTGAGCGACTTCCCTTTCACTTTTCACTTTCATACATTGCAGAAGGAAATGGCAACCCAGTCCAGTGTTCTTGCCTGGAGAATCCCAGGGACGGGGGAGCCTGGTGGGCTGCTGTCCATTGGGTCGCACAGAGTCGGACAGACTGAAGTGACTTAGCAGCAGCCTGTTTATTTAACTATGCCTATAATTCTGCCATTAGAGTCATTATTTGTGGCAAACAGTTACATTGGTCTCAACTTTTCAAATGCAAATCCCCTTAACACCATCATCATTTAAACTCTCAGATATTAAAAAAAAATAGCTTATTAGTTTGTTAGATTACTTTTTCTCTAGTAGGAATAATAAGAAATAATAAGGCAATACTTTGGGGAGTTTCTGAAGACTGTGAAATATAAGATAGAGGCACTATTGATTAAAAATTGTGTATTATTAATTTAACAAAAATCATTTGTGCATTATAATTTTTAAGACACTTTTGCAATTGTGTATCAGCAAGTTAGTTTTTTCTGCTGCTGCTGCTGCTAAGTCGCTTCAGTCGTGTCCGACTCTGTGCGACTCCATAAACAGCAGCCCACCAGGCCCTGCCGTCCCTGGGATTCTCCAGGCAAGAACACTGGAGTGGGTTGCCATTTCCTCCTCCAATGCATGAAAGTGAAAAGGGAAAGTGAAGTCACTCAGTCGTGTCCGACTCTTAGCGACCCTATGGACTGCAGCCTACCAGGCTTCTCCGTCCATGGGATTTTCCAGGCAAGAGTACTGGATTGGGTTGCCATTGCCTTCTCCGAGTTTTTTATAGCGAAATACAAAAGATGTCCTTTGCCTGTACAGAAAGGGAAAAAAAACAAACACAAGAGAAGCAAATAAGATCTTCCCATGACATTCTTATTTATACCAATTCTATAATCCTCAATCTCGCTGTTTTCTTTTGTTTTTATTAGACTTCAGTTTTTGCCATTAATGCTATGACATCTTTGGTGTTAATGCTATGATAAGTATCTAGATGTAACCTATCAAAGGAAAAGTTACGTTTTAATCAGATATTCTTGATTCATGGCAAAGTCATTGACTTCACTGGAATTATTCCTTCCAGTTTTGTGTTAAATATTATAGTATCTTCACAATGCTCTCCTGGTGTCTCAGCGATAAAGAATTGCCCTGCAACGCAGGAGACACAAGAGACACAGATTCTTTCCCTGGGTTGGGAAGATTCCCTAGAGTAGGAAACGGCAACCCATTCCAGTATTCTTGGAAAATTCTATGGACAGAGGAACCTGGTGGGCTACAGCCCATGGGGTTGTAAAAGAATCGAACACATGACTGAGCTAACAACAACAAATCTTCATACCAAATGCCTCTAAAATTAAGTTGTAGTTTTTCAGTTAAATTTTATGTCATTGACCATTGGTGCCTGTATTACGTACATCATGGCATTCCTTTTTTACTATAAACAAGGTAATTCAAAGAGAGAACAGAAATATTTGCATATGAGAAAGAATATTTTGAAATTTTAAAATACGGTCATTTAAAGTTTACCTAGCACATTGATTTGAAGAACATTTAAGAGCCAAAAGGAAGCTTAGCAATTCATTTATCTAAAACTAAGGATCATAATTAGTTTAAGTTATGCAATGCCCTCAATAAAATAAATGGCAGTTTTAAGCTGAAGCACATTTTTGTTACTATTTTGCTAAATCTTTGTAGAAAAAAATGATTTGAATCATTTACAAGTTATATGAGCCATTAATGATTTTGGCCCAAGGTATTAACTGATAGTTATTTAAGTGAT
The DNA here is from genome assembly GCF_055505025.1 of Bos grunniens. Classification (NCBI taxonomy): domain Eukaryota; kingdom Metazoa; phylum Chordata; class Mammalia; order Artiodactyla; family Bovidae; genus Bos; species Bos grunniens. Next base: position 28,340,164 of record NC_141188.1, read on the forward strand.
TTCCAAAGCCTGTTTCACAGTAGTCCAAGCATTAATCATCCATTATATCTTCTATAAACATGGAAGTAATTAAGTGAACATTTCCAGGTTTACATATAAGACACTATCTCTGGCAATTATAGTATTAGAGAATAACTAGTGATTTAAATTTTGAAGAAAAAAATGTTAACCACATTATAACGGACCTTTTTAAAATTATAAAACAAAGGAAATTAAGAAATTACAAACATAAGAGATTTACAGCAATATTCACAGAACTAGAAAGAAAATAATTGCAATACAATACTAAGTAAAATACAATGTCCTTTTGTAAAAGCAAAATAAAATACATAAATAATTAATTTTGGAAATAGTTTGAGAGAGAGTGATTTTATAGTGTTTCAGGCTTTTGATTCTGAATAAAGGTAACAGTGACTGATTACTATTTAAAAGGACCAACTTTGGGGGTGTAAAATTATATGTATATTAGGTGGATGAAGGATTTTAAATAATTTGAAATAAAATAAATTTATAATATTTACATATTTTTGTTGTTTGCTTGTGAGTGCTCAGTCACATTGGACTCTTTGTACCACATGCAGTAAACCGCCAGGCTTCTCTGTCCATGGGATTTCCCAGGCAAGAATACCGGAGTCGGTTGCCATTTTCTTCTCCAGGGGATCTTCTTGACCCAGGGATCTGCCCAGCGTCTCTTGGGTCTCCTCCATTGGCAGGTGGATTCTTTATCATTGTGCCACCTGGGAAACCCTCAATAGTTACATAAAGTTTTAGACATATTTTATATGTTTATATTATCTTTTAATGGCAGAGTAAACAAATTCATGCCATCAAAAATATGTATCTAACTTGAACCCATTTGGTTTATTCATAATTTAAAAGCAAAAGTTATTGTTAGGTTCACTTGTGAAAACTTAGGTAGACGATTTGTGCCTGTATACACTGAATTAGAGAAAATAGAAAACGAAATAGCAAGTTGATTTGTATGTCAGCAGGATGCAGGTTGGTCCAAGAAATGTTTCTGTAATCAGTATGGATAGAAACTATCTGAATGGTACCGACTATCAGGCTTAAATTGTCACATCTTTTTTGAACCGCTGATTGATCACTGTATCCAGAAAACTGACCCAAGTATTTCACACATAGCTACTTGTGTCTTTTAACTTCAGACAGCATTTAAAAGAATGAAAAATTCATCTTTTTTATTCTTTTACACTTGCCTGAAATATACTTTTCATGGTTTAAGGGCTCACAAAAAGAAAGAGAACAAGCCTTCTTATTAAATGGCTACTTCAGTGGCAACCCACTCCAGTATTCTTGCCTGGAGAGTCCCACAGACAGAGGAGCTTGGCGGGTTACAGACCATGGGATCGCAAAGAGTCGTACATGACTGAGGGACTAATACTTTCACTTTTCATGCAAACAAAACAACTGTCAAAAAATATCTAGTTTTTTGGATATGCCAACATTTCTTTTTTAATATTGTACAGGCTATAAAATTTTTAATTCTTTTTTCCCACTCCTTTTGCAAAAACCTATGAGCACACGAGTGAAGTAAACAAAGCACTGGACTATGATATAACAGTTAGACATAATTAAGGGTCGATGATTATTTTTTTCTTTGTGCCATAACAATTAAGCTTGGCTAGAAATACAACTTGTTCTGTTTTGAAATGGATCAGGATGCTTAGCAATAAAAGTGGGTTTGAGTTTATTCACACTCTATTATGCCTTGATAATGGTCATTCCAAGACTGATAAATACATAAAAATTGTTAATTGACAACTACTTTCAGTAGAGAAATTCTCTCCTTAGTTTTTCTTTTTATTCCTTTTTTTTTTTCTGGCTTATTTAATCATCTTTTTTGTTTTTCTTTCCAAATATTTGTTGAGTGCCTGCTGTGTTCAAGGCGCTTAAGGACACTGGGAATACAGCAGTAAAAAATAATGGAGCTTCACCTCCTACTCACCTTCATGGAGCATAATGTATGATTGGGCAGTACACGAAAAGAAGAAACACAAGTGTGATAAGTGCTATAAATTATGAAAATACAGAGTGCCATAAGAGCCTGTGGCACAGCTCATCAACATAATTTTGGGCCATATACTCAGAAAACTATTATCTTGTAGGATGTAACATGATCAACTAACAAATTGCAACAGGAGATATAACTTTAACATATATATCAGTGTAGGTAGGTGAGAAGATAGGTAAATGTACATAAAAAGGACATCAGGTTCTGATTGAATAATAAAATACCACAAGGGACTTAAAACCTTCAGTGAAAGCCTTGTGTTCATTGTGAAAATCCTATAAATTTTATATACAATGGGTTCATTTTTCTGTATGCACATTTTAATTTTTTTTTGCTTTTGGTTTTAATTTTAAAATTGTTATATTTTATTTTTTATTGAGGCAACTGGTTTATAACATTACATAAGTTTTATCTGTATAAAATTCTACTTCTGTGTACAGAACAGTATGCTCATCATCAAACATTTAGTTTCCACTGGTCATATGTGGTTGATCATCACCTCTTTGTCTTCCCTACCTGGTTCCTTCCCCTCTGCTGCTGCTGCTTCTAAGTCGCTTCAGTCGTGCCTGACTCTGTGCGACCCCATAGACGGCAGCCCACCAGGCTCCCCCATCCCTGGGATTCTCCAGGCAAGAACACTGGAGTGGGTTGCCATTTCCTTCTCCAATGCCTGAAAGTGAAAAGTGAAAGTGAAGTCGCTCAGTCCTGTCTGACTCTTAGGGACCTCATGGACTACAGTCCACCAGGCTCCTCCGCCCATGGAATTTTCCAGGCAAGAGTACTGAAGTGGGTTGCCATTGCCTTCTCCTCTACATGTTTGCTTTTGTTAGGTTTGTTTCATTCATTTATTTTGTTTTGGTTATTTTTCTTTTTATAGTCCACATATAAATGAAATCATATAGTATTTCTTTTTTTCTACTTAGTTCATTTCATTTAGCATACACAATTTCATCTTTTGTGTGGCTGATAGTATTTCATTATATATACATATATGTATATGTATATATATATATATTCCTATATATATATTCCACATCTTCATTCACTCATCTGTTGAAGGACACTTTAGTTGTTTTCATTTTAGAGCTACTGTAAATAATATTTTTGCTCAGAAATAAATTCTAGTTGGGCAGACTTGGCAATATAGAACATAGAACTGCTGATGTGGAAGATAAAATCTGAGAAAACAGAAAAATTGTATAAAACATAGAAAATGACAAAAAATGTATTATAAATATTTTAGAAGTCCAGTATATGGCAGCTATTTATTCCTGAAATGAGAATAAAAAAGGCACAGAAGCAAACATCACATCTATAAGAGAGACTGCCTGAAGCAGACCAATACATTTACCTTTGGATCATATTTCAGAAATATTAATGACCAGATTAAGGTCCAGATTAAGAAAAATTAAACCTGGTGGGGAAGAATTAAAAAAAATATGGAAACAACTATCAAAACAACAGCAAACACAAGATAAGAATAAATAAGTAAATAAAGGCAGAAATCGTAGAGTAATAACAAGTTTGTCATTCAAAAATGTCATAACAGTTGTATTTTATTTTTTGAGATAAACAAAGATTATTTTCAAATTTTGAAAAAATATATTACTCAGATATTTTTAAAACTCACCAAAAAATGCACCACAGTCTTTAGGAAGTTAATATGGATATCTTAAAATTGAAAAAGTCATGATAAAAAAAATAGTAGCAATTAAGCCTGTAATATAAGATAAATACAGGAAAATAAATAAACTTATTTGACATTAGAATGATAATGATGCTAAATAGTTGTCATATATTAGTTACAGAATGAAAAGGAAATAAAAAATTTAAAATAAAAAGCTAATTATAAAACAAAGCAAATTAAAACTTTTGAAAAGTCAAAAGTTGTTTTTGTATTTATGATTAGAACAATATGTCTCTAAAAACATTGCAAAACAAATTTTTAGCTAAAGGCTGTTTGGATTAAAAACAAGGATACATATATTCTAAATCTTTTCAGAATTATGTATACAACAGAAAATTCAAAAATGATAAAAACATACACTAGATATGGCAAAACATTATGGTTTAAATTCTGTTTATATGAAGCAAACATTTAAGATTGTATCAAAATAAGAAATTGAGAAAATGTCTGCTTCTAAAAAATTAGATTAAGAACTTAAAGCCAAAGATATACCTTATAAAATTCTACATGCAATTAAGGAATAGACAACAATATTAATATCAGGCAAAAATAATAGGAGAAGCACAATCAGTGATGACTACCAAACAAGCTTGAACTTCAATACACCAAATTAAGAGGCATGCAGTTAAAGACAAGTTCGGCCACAAGAAAGAGAAATCAATAGATTTCTAATTTTATTGGCATTCTTTAACACATTATCTTTATTTCACCCTAAACAAGAATGCTCATGCTCAGTCTCTCAGTCATATCCAACTCTTTGCAGTCCTTTATATTGTAGCCTATCATGCTCCTCTGTCCATAGGATTTTTTTAGACAAAAATATAGGGTAGGTTGCCATATGTATGTGAATTTAAACAGAGAATAAGGTTAATTCAACCAACATAATGGAACTAAGTGATATGGAAATCCTTCCTGGTGGCTCAGTGGTAAGGACTCTGTGTGCAACGCAGGAGACCTGGGTTTGATCCTTGGGTTGGAAAGATAACCTGGAGAAGGGAATGGCCACACCCTGCAGTATTCTTGCCTGGAAAATCCCACAGCCAGAGGAACCTGGCTGGCTACGGTCCATGGGGGCGCAGAGTCTGACAGGACTGAGCTACTAACACTTTCACTTTCACATGCTTTACTATTTGCTCACATTTCACATCTCCACTTTTATGTTCAATGGGCTAGTTAAATAAATGTTTTACATAAAAATTATAATTTCTAAATGAATTTTTAAAATGTAAAATACTCATGTATGTTGAAAACCAAAACCACCATTTATTTATTTATTTTTTTTGACCATGAGGTTGCAGGATCTTAGTTTCCCCACCAGAGGTTCAACTTTGTCCTGACAGTGAAAGTGCCAAATCAGTCTTTTCACCTTGGGACCTCCAGGCAATTCACCAAAAGCACTTTTCAAAGTAAACTTTCTATTTGACACAGCGGACTTTTTGAATGAATAAAAATAACATTTTTAAAAATATTTATATAGAAAATATGAATAATGATGTTTAAAGGAAAAAACTGAGTAATGTAGACTGAAATGTTTCAGTTCAGCTCAGTCACTCAGTGGTGTCCGACTCTTTGCGACCCCATGAATCACAGCACACCAGGCCTTCCTGTCTATCACCAACTCCCGGAGTTTACCCAAACTCATGTCCATTGAGTCGGTGATGCCATCCAGCCACCTCATCCTCTGTTGTCCCCTTCTCCTCCTGCCTTCAATCTTTTCCAGCATCAGAGTCTTCTCCAATGAGTCAGCTCTTCTCATCAGGTGGCCAAAGCATTGGAGTTTCAGCTTCAACATCAGTCCTTCCAATGAACACCCAGGACTCATCTCCTTTAGGATGGACTGGTTGGATCTCCTTGCAGTCCAAGGGACTCTCAAGAGTCTTCTCCAACACCACAGTTCAAAAGCATCAATTCTTCGGTGCTCAGCTTTCTTTATAGTCCAACTCTCACATCCATACATGACTACTGGAAAAACCATAGCCTTGACTAGATGGACCTTTGTCAACAAAGTAATGTCTCTGCTTTTTAATATGCTGTCTAGGTTGGTCATAACTTTCCTTTCAAGGAGTAAGCATCTTTTAATTTCATGGCTGCAATCACTGAAATGCATGGAAAATGGCTAAATCATCATTTGCAAAATTTACGTTATTAATGTAGGCAAAGAAAGTCAAATTAGCTATTCAAGATAGAACATAGAAAGTTATAAATATCTCTCCATTAAAAATGAAAACAGTAAGAAAAATGCAGTTTTTATAAACAGAAGTTGAAAAAGCTTCACTATATCTAAGATTTTATTTTTTAAGCCAAAAATAGATAAAAATCAGTCCCTTGAAAATATGATTAAGAATAAAAGAACAAAATTGTTCCTGATTCACACACATCAGCAGCATTTTAGAAGATACACAAACATCAGATATAAGGGGGAAATAGTTGAGGGGAAAATTATTATCTCAGCTTTTTTATTTTATTAAAAAAATTAGATACTTGTGAATGCAGATAATGCTTCCTTGGAAAGAAATAGGGTTAGTCCTGAATTTTAACAAATAGTGATGTTGCTGAAAAGCAGCAGAAAATGCTGTATACTTTCTCAGGGATGTGTTGTATTCAAACTTTGTATATCCTGTCAATGTATTCATTTATACTTAAAGAGATTTCAGTGTGCTTTCAAATAGGTTTCCCTAATTCTAGAATGTTGCTTATTAAATTGTACAATGTAGTTTCAAAACAGGCTTAAAAAATGGAGAATAAACAGAATAGTTTCTCTCTGAATATGGTTTTGCTGTAACTAACATAACTATCATTCCAATGATTTCTGTTTTGCATTGTGATCTTCAAAATTCTATTCTTAATTTTCTTGTTGTACATATTTTTCCTAGGCCATTATATCCAATTCATTATTTTAACACATACACTGGTAACTCCTGATCACTACTACCAGCTTAGACCTATAATACCTGTGAATTCAATATTTCTATTTGGAAGTTCTCAAAATGTCTCAATTTTGATGTAGCTCAAATAGAACCTAACACTAACCCACCCACCAAATCTGTATTTCTTTCAGTATTATACAAATTCAATAAGTGTAATCACCATTCCTCTAAGACAGGAATCTCAACTATCTCAAACGCTCGTCTTTCTGTTATCAACCTAACAAAGCCAATTAAATTTAGGGTTATATTTTAAAACATAACCTTATTAAGATATTTCTATTCCATATCCCTATTGCAATTGCCAAGAATCTTTAAGGTGGTTATCTTCACTCCAGAGTTTTAAATTCCTACTTCCAATTTATCCTCCAGACTGCTTTCACTATTATTATTACTGTCTTCTAAAGTCTAGTTTAAGCTTTATAACATTTTAGACAAGTTCTTCCAATAACCCTCTACCTTTATAAACATTTCACATCTGTTGCTTTCTTGACCCTCTACTCTAGACTTAACCAGATTGCTTTTTGTCCTGATACCATGTCTTTTTTTATCTCCATGATATTGAACTTGTTCTTTCCTGAAAAATCTTCTTTATTCTTCCTTGTTATCTCTCTCTGCATTTTTGAAGCTGTGTAAACATTCCCTATAAAGCTCCCTTTGATTTCTTATAAGCAGAATAAGTTGCTCATTCTATCTCATAAACTGCCATACTTCCTCAATTACATTTTCTTCTGCTGTGTCTGATTATTTATGAATTTGCTTCTGTTTAATGTTTGGCAATCAGATTATTGAGACTTATATATGCATATATATATATATATATAAAATGTTATAATTAGCCCTATATGATTACTTACATATACACATATATGCAATCCAATAGGAATAATTTTTTACAGAATATTGGGATATTGGGTGTTCAGATTAGAAAAAGTTAAAATAGTCTAGGAGTGAGATCTTTTCAATTTAAACCTTGAGAGAAATAAACATAACTACAATTAAAGTAATCTCAACTTAGACCTAAAGTAAGCATAGTATTCAGAAACAATAGCTACAAATGTGTGCTTTAACATGAACTAAAAATGCACAAAGCTAAGGCTGTTCAAATATATGTTTTTTTCCTCCAGATCTACACTTTCTGCACAGTATTTCTCACCATACAACAGCTGTAAAAATATACATTCTTGCCTGGAAAAGTCCATGGACAGAGGAGCCTGGCAGGCTGCAGTCCGTGGGGTTACATGACTGAGCATGTGTGCATGAGGGTGGAGGGAGATGGGTTATGGCAATAAACTGGTAGAACTGAAAAAAAAAATATATATATATTTATATATACACTTTGTTATAATAGTACCACATACATTATTTTCTCTGCTGAAATGTTATGCGGAGAGAAAATTCCTCAATGATCTTGAATTCAGAGTGCTTTAAGATTATATTGCAAGTCATTTAAAATTGCTCTTATTATACAAATCAGAAAATCTTTGCAAATATCTGGATATTTTTCCAGTGAAATGCCTTTAGAGACAAAATTGTCTTCCCTTATTTAGTATGGCTTTTCTATTTTAGGTATCTGAAAACTGTGTTGTGTTAAATTTGCTTCCTTGGTTTTTTAATGAAAATATTATTATTAATACTTTTACCACAAATAAAAATAACTGTACTCCTAGTCTCTTAATACTCAAACTGAAGGGAAATTTTCAGGTATGAAAATTTTATTTTATTTTATTTTAAATTAGTTATTTGACACTTGTCAAAAATTCTTAAGTTGGCCCGTGGTAGGCAATATAATCGGAGAAGGCAATGGCACCCCATTCCAGTACTCTTGCCTGGAAAATCCCATGGATGGAGGAGCCTGGAAGGCTGCAGTCCATGGGGTCGCTGAGGGTCAGACATGACTGAGCGACTTCACTTTCACTTTTCACTTTCATGCATTGGAGAAGGAAATGGCAACCCACTCCAGTGTTCTTGCCTGGAGAATCCCAGGGACGGGGGAGCCTGGTAGGTTGCCATCTATGGGGTCGCACAGAGTCGGACACTACTGAAGCGACTTAGCAGCAGCAGGCAACATAATGATCTTCAAGGGATGTCCATGTACTAATCTCCAAAAACTGTGATGTGATATCTCATGTACAAAAAGGGCCTTTGCTGATGTGATAAATGCTCCTAAAATGGAGAAAATATCATGAATTATCTCAGTGAGCCCAAGATAGTTACAAGGGTCATTATGATGGAACAAGGAAGGCAGAATAGTCAACCAGAAGAGGAGATGCAACAACAGAGGAGGTCAGAGAGATGGATCTGAAGATGCAAATGGTCTCTAGAAGCTGGAAACAGATTCCCTCTAGCTTACTGCCCTGTCAGCATCTTGATTTTAGAACTTCTGGCCTCTAGAACTGTAAGATAATGATTTCTATTGTCCTAAGTCACTCAGTTTGTGGTAAGTTGCTACAGCAGCAATAAGAAACTAGACGGTGGCCAAGAACAGAAATGTCTTAGATCACAGAAATAGTTTTGTAAAACATGGGGAAGAGAACTAATATATATTGAATACATTGATGTATCAGGAAAAACAGAGGCTATACACTTTGCAAATATTATCTCATTTTATTTCCAAAATTTTGTGAGACAGAAATCACAAACAATGGAACTGATATTCAAAAGAATATCCTTGGCTTTGAAATGTATTGTTCTAATGCATGTTTGACTAATTTTAAATCAAAGCCATTTCTGAATACGAAAATATCTCAAAGAAAATTATCATCCTTGGCTTATTTTCATTAAAATGACTATTTTTTTAATTGACTTTAGTAGACCTTTATGTATTTTTGTGATTCATAAAGGATACTATCTAAAGTGCCATGATTTGACTTTGTCCCATTTCTATTTCTGATATCATTACTTTGTAAGTTTATATTTAAAGAATTGAGATATTATCAATTCTATCTGCCATGTTATGTCAGATATGTAAAAATTAGTTTATGTTCTAATTCTACTTAATTGTGGCTTTTACCTACTAACTGAATTCTTAGTTTTATAGAGTTGTTTTTGTTTAACTTTTACCTTTTCTTCTGATGCATTTGCTCATAAAATACTGATCTATTGATATTTCTGGCATTATCAAAGAATCATCAATGGAAGTCTTAAGTTTTCTATTAGTTTGAGTCTTCTGTTGCTCTTCTGAATCATTATTTAACATTTCAAAGTTGCAAAACATTCAGTGTTAGGTAAAGAGTGGTACAGACACTTTCAGGTACCATGCAATATACCACTCAGTACAAGCAGAATATTGGAGCTACTGGGCACTCCTACAAACAGAGAAGCAGAGCAGTTAGCATCATCCCATGCAGATATATGCTTAGTATCTAGTCTACTTGGACTGAAAACACCATGGAAAGTGCTCCCAAAAAGTCTTTACATTTCTGAAAGCTCTCTATGTTGAAGAATTTCCCAGGTGGCTCAGTGGTAAAGAATCAGTCTGCATTGCCAGAGATGCGTGCTCAATCCCTGGGTTTGAAAGATCCCCTGGAGAAGGAAATGGTAGCTCACCCCACTGTTCTTGCCTGGGAAATCCACGGACAAAGGAGCCTAGCAGGCTACGGTTCACAGGGTCGCAAAGGGTCAGACATCACCAGGAGACTAAACAACAACACCTTATTTAAGGGGTTAGATCAGCAAAATTCTAAGCTCTCTAATCAAGGAAGGGCCTTGCTAGAAAGAAGTGTTTGAAACTCAGTGGCTCAAACCACTCACATCTTCCATTGAACTAACTCTGAGCTCTAGGAAAATTTGCTAAGCTGCTGGGAAAAAAAAGAAAAAAAGAGAGAGAGAATGTCCCAAGGTCAGATAAATTGCATCAGTGACAGCAGAATCTGGGAACTTCTGGGAACTTGAGGCAGTTCTTCTTTTCATCAAAGTGGTGGTGGTCCAAACACTTGCAAAGTTTGCAGTATAGATTCTAAAGCTTTTGTATGCACAACAATCACCTGGAGGGCTTGTTAAATTAAAATACTGAGCTCTGGGCCCCTTCCTAATTGCTTCTCAGAAGTTCCCAGGAAATGCTGATGCTTCTGGTCCTCCAGGAGAGGCCCTATCTTTGAGAAACCCTAAAGTGTGTTGCAGCCTATTTTCATCTCTTGAGTTTTTATGTGCACTGCCTGTGGATTTGGAAGGCTGTCTCTGCATTCTTCACATAAATTAACTTATTCATCTTTTCAAAATTCACCACTTTCAAGAAATCATTTTTGTCCCTGACTTTCTTCAGCCTATGTTAGTTAGCCCTTATAAATATTCTTGTCTTCTTGTTCCTGTATCTATTGTAACCAGCTTTTTGTCTCCCCTCTATCTTATAAGCATCTTCAAAACAGTTAAGGCTTTTTAAAATTTGCTTTGATTTTTGTTTGGTTTTGTCTTTGGTATTCTCACTCTGCTATCTAGTATGATAGCCTGATGACTTGCACTTTTTAATTATTTTTGTATAAGTAATGATTAATAATATGGATCCACTGATATTTAATAAAATGTGAAAAGGAAATTTTTGAAATTTGGAGCAGTTGCATTAATTAGGCAAAACATTTTTATATTCATGTCAATCTGTTTGAAAGTTTTGTGTTGAATGAATTTGACATGTGCTAAAAAGTTCTTATGAATGCTGGTTAATTGTCTGTGTGTTTGATTCTCGAACATTGCTTGGAAATATCCCTTACGGAAGCAGTTGGTGAAGGGGGAAAATATTTTTATTGTTATTTTTCAGAAAGACTAAAGAAGAGAAACAGAAATAAGTTATCTATCTACAAGTCAATGACAGAAATAAATACAGGGCCCCAGGTAAGTTGGCAACATATACTCCTTTCTCCACTCACACATTTCTTCCTTTACTTCATGTATATGTGACTTTCAAGTCATTTCACTCAATATATTCCAGCCTGAAAAAGAGCTAAAGTTACCAGATATATACATATTGGCTCAGTCACGTCTGGATCTCAGTTCTACCACCCACTAATAAGCTGTTCCCTGTTGTGAAGTCAAAATGTAAAGTGTAAAACACATCAAAAAAGTGTTCTAACAGCAAATCTGAAATAAACAGAATCCTTTTTAAAAAGCAAGAATGTAGGAGTAGAAAGAGCATTTTGTATATGCTTTTAATACAAGAAATATTTTCCTGGTAAAACCGTATGTGGTTTACCAAATATATAAGAGACAACAGTGGAAAACTGTGAAGAGAGCTATGTACACATCTTGGGGCTCTGATTTAATCAGAATTGCGTGAGGTTTGGCTCCTGAGATTTTTCATCAGAATGTTGCTTTCTGAGATGAAGAATATGAATAAATTGGAGTGCATATTTTAGGATATGCCAGATATATTTGATATAACATTATCATGGAGTCAAAATTTCAGGTTAATCAATTAATCATTGAGCTGTCAAAAGGAAATTGTATTGGACATGTGTTAAAAATGGCAAGAAAGAATCTAGTAAAAATTATTGCAATAGCGGTCAAGGCTATTGAGAAGAGAGATTAAACTCAACTGCACTGAAATGAAATGTAGAAGGACTTTTAAACTCTAGGTGGATGAATGGAAAAGTACTGGAGATCTTTGTGGAAGAGTGATCTATATCATTAGTCTATTGATGTTTGCTAATCAGTTCTTGAGAAGCTCCCCTGGAGAAGGGAAAGGCTACCCACTCCAGTATTCTGGCCTGGAGAATGCCATGGACTGTATAGTCCATGGGTTGCAAAGAGTCGGACACGACTGAGCGACTTTCACATTAAGTCAGTGTTTCTCAAAGTGAGGCTCCTACTCTTCCACAGCGAATGGGGAATGGGGGCCTTACCTTCCTAATTATTACATTTCTAAAGGAGGGGCCCAGATCCTGTAGAAAGACATTCTTGCACTGTAGAATATTTATATCTATCTTAAAAAGGTCAGAGAAATAACTTACAATTGAAATTTTCTATAGTAAATGCTCTAAGAAAAGGGATGTCAGGCACTTATAGTTAGAAAGAAAAATCTAAAGTCTAGTGAACCTCAAGAGAATAGTAAGGCCCTCTGGTTACTATATATGGTGCCTATTTTTAACAACATAGTTATAATAACAAACTTTAAAATTATCTTGAACAAACTTTAATGTTTTCTTTAGCACTTAGAATTTACTTTAGAAATTTTATATTTCAGGACCTTCCTTTTTTCCATCTTATAAATGTGTAAAAAAGCCAGTCAGTAAATAATTCTGTTAAGAAGATGTTGAGTTAAATTTTTGTGTAGTTCCAGAACATCTTGCAGAGAAGAATGTTCTGGTCTTTTTAAAAACATGACAAAATTTTTTTTTTGATTTCTATCAAACTGAATTTCTAACAGTTTGGAGACTTAATTCATACCATATACAGGCTTTTGTGAGGAGTACAACTATGAAATCTATCTAGTTCAAACAATAATGGTAATGACTTGATTTTTCCAATATTTTTTAAATATATCAACACAATATTTGGTAAAATCAATTACATAGGTTTGTAACCCTGATGTAATTTTTCTGTATTCATAATCAAATCAGCAATATGTTGACATGAGTAATGAAAAAAATTCTATCCAAGTTTAGTATTTTAACTTTTGCAGGTGAGACCATGTAAATTAAATATTTTTTTTTAAAGTGATGCGAGTGAGTAGAGTTCACATATTTTACTTGTCTAATTGTGAAATTACTGAAACTGATAGAGACAACAAAACACTATTAAAAGAGAAACATGTTCTATGGAAATTTAGAAAAACAGTACAGAGCTGAATAATTTTGAAGTAAACCTGACTCAGCACTATCTGGGTACTTAATCTCCAATCTCCATTAGGTTATGCATAAAAATCAAAGCAAAAACTAATAAAAAACAAAAATCACCCATCAAGCCAAAAAAACAACAACAACAAAAAAAAACACAAACCTATAGGGACTTTATTTAAATTCTTCTAGCACTAAGGAGAAAAGAAGGAAAAAAAAATCACCTCTCCAAAGGCAGTGCTATTCTTGATCAACTGGAGAGGAGCAGAATTTGCCACCCTGAAATATGTATCTTTGGCATTAAGATTATTTTGAGCTGGTTATTTTTAAAACTTACAGACACAGAAGCAGCTCTGAAGACCAAGTAGAAATTACCCTTTAGCAAAAGACATTTGCATTTATTATATAAGGGAAATCTCCATTTGTAAGGATTTTCCCCTCTCTAAGCAGGGATGCGGATGACTTCTCTAGAAATATATCAGTGGAGAATGCAAGTATTTAAATCTGCATGACAATCGCATCCTTGTTTACTATGCTTTGCCTGATAACCTCCCATAACTTACTGTCCCCATAACAACATCTTTCTTTTGTGTTTAGCTGAAAATGGTATTTAAGGTCATGACTTGGGCCATTTTAGAGGGTTAGTTTTCCTGGGTTTCTCCCATGTATACAGGAGGTATGTATGCATGCGTGCTCAGTCACTCAGTCATGTCATACTCTTTGTGACCCTGTGGACTGTAGCCTGCCAGGCTCCTATGTCTGTGGAACTTTCCAAGCAAGAATACTGGAGTGGGTTGCCATTTCCTTCTCCAAGGGATCTTCCTGATCAAGGGATCGAACCAGTGTCTCTTTCATCTCCTGCTTGGCAGGTGGATTTTTTTTACCACTGCGCCACCTAGGAAGCCTGCACATGTTACTACATTTCTGTTCATTTTTCTCATTAATCTGTCTTTTATTACAGAGAGTCTCAGCCATAAACCTAGAAATGTAGAGGGAAATTTATTTTTCTTCCTCCACACCCCTGAGATTTCTTTCCATGAGAATAAAATTAGTCTGTGCTTTGAAAAGGGTCCAAATCATCTCTCTGTAGCATTTCCAAGGTTCTTATGGATAAGAGTGAATCGAAGCCATCAAAGGTCATTGGCGTAAGTGACAATAACAGTGCTATGGAAATACTGATAATGAGCCATAAAATGAACTGGACTTCATTTTGGAGATCTTCAGTGACCAAAAAGGGAATTGCAAATGAAGTGGAAATTTAGAGAAGATCAGTCAGGGATGATGAGAAAAGACTATTTTAAAAGGTAAAATTTCAGGTTGGTTGCAATTTGGTGTAATGAGATTCTACTCTTAAGTGAAAATCCATTAAATGACAGAAATAATTTAAACAATGAGGAATTCTATGAGATGAGACAGCAAAGTCCATATATTCAAGAGAGATGTTCCACCCTGACTTCAGTTCCTGAAAACCACAAAACCACAAGGAATCTTTTTTAATCATTAATCCGTTTAGATCAATTCAATCAATGTAAATAATCCAAGAACTTTTTATTTCATTGAATTAATTTATTGTTAAACTTTTGCAGAAATATTGTGCAAATTAACAGGTATATTATTTAAATGTGTAAGTCTATAAATAATTTGCTGAATCTATTTTTTCAAGCTTGCTTCAAAAATTTTTATTTGTTTATATAGTGATGCAAGTCTATCTATGTGTAGATAAGAAAATAACTACAGAACAACCTTTAGAGTGTAACAGTAATGATGCACTTATGTAAGTATTTTTTGTTCTTAGAAAAATATCCTCTACCATAAAAATCTCTTTGAGAAAGCTACTTCACTGACAGTGTTTTGCTTTCCACTGTTAAAAGTAGATAGCTAGTTCCACCGTTTATCATCTATATGAACTTCAAATAGCCTATTACCCTTTCTGAATATCAGTTTTCTCCCTGGTAAAATGGTGATAATTGCCATTCTCATAGGGTTGTTCTGAAGAGTAAATGAGTTTATTCAGATTAGTCGAATTTATGGGAATGGGAGTTAGGAGATGGATCATTTAGGGAAGCTCACTGATGTTCATCAATGAAATATATAACTTGAAGTGACTTTCAAAAGCATTTAGCCCTTTCCGTCATTTACAGATAAGGAAATGAAATCATAGGGTATAATGATTTATAAAGGTTATAACATTGAAAACCATGACAATATTAGAATCCAGTATTCTTAATGTCCATATCAGGGCTTAGATAGGATTTCTTTAAATATTCTACTAAGTAGATAGCATTAGCTTTGTGTGTGTGTTATTCACTCAGTTGTGTCTGACTCTGACACTTTGTGACCCCAGGACTGTAGCCCACCAGGCTCCTCTGTCCATGGAATTCTCCAGACAAGAATACTGGAGTGAGTAGCCCTTGTGTTTTCCAAGGGGTATTCCCCACCCAGGGATTGAACCCAGACAATAAATTACTGCAAAATTGTTTCAACAAACACTTTTTGCTTCCACTTTTGAGTTCTCAGCATATTTATTGAGAGTTATATCCAAATTTCTATTTCATTTCACATTTCATTTTTTATATTCTAAAAAATAAGTAATAGTTTGAAATTAATTTCAAGAAAGCTATGCACCTGCTTTCAGTTTACCATCTATTCTTTCATCAAGTAAAAAGGAGTTAGTTGAGTAAAATAGAAAATACTAAAATATTATATAATGCCCAGAATCTAGAAAGGAAATATATAAATCAATCACTTTCAATATTCTGAACATGTTCCATTTATACACACACACATATACATAATTTAGTAATCAATATTTAAGTAGAGCAAACTTAATTGGTAACATTAAAGAAAAAGTCAGTTTTTAAGAGGATTCTGGGATAAGTGAAAGAGTCCCCCCTAAAAAATTTCCCCGGCTGAGTTGATTTGCCTCTCTATCCAAAACTTTATTCCCTTTCTTGTCCTGCTGGGCCCTCTTAAATCCAAAAGCCCTACCATGTGCCCCATTTCTTGTTTGTAGAAAAAAGTTTTAAACGCCCAGGCCTTCCCTGGGTTCCAATGAGCAGACTCAAGCAGTTAACTAAATAGGTAAATGAATGAATGTGGAAACAAAGGAAAAGCAGTCAAGCATGAAAATGAATGGTATCTTAGCAATAAAACAGCTCTAGTTCCTTCTCAAGGGATACACATAATCATTTATTGCATATCTTTGAGTTGTTTTGCAGAAACTAAGGTGCCCACCTGGGTGGACGATGGTGACTACATGCTAAACACAAGCACATAGACCCCAAATTGGTTGAAACAAGAAGGTTGATAATTAAGATTCCTGAAATATCCTCTTACCTCATCACCAGCCAATCATAAGGAAGCCTTGCATCCTGCAACTTTCACCCCAGTGTTGCCTTTAAAAATCCTTTCCTGAAAGCTACTGGAGAGTTCAGTTTTCTGAGCATAAGCTGCCCCTTCTCCTTGCTGGGCACCCCACAATAATGGTTGTAATTTCCTTCACCAAAATCCCGTGTCAGTGGATTGGCCCGTTCCAAGCCAGTGAACAGATCCAAGTTCAGTTCAGTAACGTTAAATATTAAATACTACACTTTTGTAGATTTTTCTCTCATCAGTCCTTCTTAGTCTTTTCTAACTGGGTAATTCAAGATTAATTAATAAATTTGGGCAGAATTTTTGATTATAAGCATAGAATAGGCAGTACTATACTTCCTAATTTCAATGAGAAAAACTGAATCATAACATGCTGTATCATCTGATACGGTTCAAATATTTGTCTCTGGCAAGTAGTGCTCTGCTAATTTGTGTGTTTTGCCTAAACAAAAATAGTACTTAATATAGTAATTGTAATATATAAAAATTATTTAATTCCTTGTTATGCATTTACTTAATCTCTATAATTCTTTGCCAGTGTTTGCAATAAGTAAATGCCAGTTACCTCATTTAAGGAAAATATGATTTTCTGTACTGTAATTTGGATGTTTACTTATTAATATTTAATCATGTTAAAATTTGTAATTTATAGAATATGCATTATTTTAAGATATCTAATTAGAAATACAAGTAAATAAAAATAATTATTTTCCCTATAAGTTAATAATTATTAATGCATTATTACCCATTTTTTGGTTGAGCTTTTATTTCCTTTTAATGTTTTTAATAACATATTCTCATAGGCTTTCCAAGTGAAATAGCTGAGGACACTATGAGGATAAATGTTCTCAAAGATCATTGTCATTAGCAAATGTTTTCATTTAGTTAGTGAAACACAGTTATTGTGGTTGGCAGTTCAGGCAAAGAGGGAATAAGTAGCTAAATTCTCAACTAAAAATGATGACTGACTCCTCAGATGCCTTACTAAAATATTACTTTGTGTGTGAATTTCTCCTGGGCCCTAGTTATTGAAAGTGTCAACAGTAATTTTGTAGAACACTTTCTCTCTTCTAACATAGACTTGTGGCCTGAATTTGGATATTTTCTTTTTATAACAACTCTTTAGTGTGGTTGAAATAAGCTGTATTCTACAGATTAGTCACTCTGTAGAAAATAAAAATTTTTATTAATCCTCATCTAAAATATAATAAGGAAGCTTAATTTTCCCCAATCTGCTCAATTTACTAGATAATGGCATAAATAATCAGAAAAGGAGTTATCTAATTGATTATTTCTCTGCATTACTTGAAAAATGTGAAGTAAATCATTTTCTGAATATTGAAAGAAAATGAAAGTGGCTCAGTCATGTCAGACTCTATGACCCCATGGACTAAACAGTCTATGGATTTCTCCAGGCAAGAATACTGGAGTGGGTAGCTTTTCCCTTCTCCAGGGGATCTTCCCAACCCAGGGATCAAACCCAGGTCTCCCACATTGCAGGCAGATTCTTTACCAGCTGAGCCACAAGGGAAGCCAGAGAATACTGGAGTGGGTAGCCTATCCCTTCTCTAGTGGCTCTTCTCCACACAGGAATTGAACCAGGATCTCCTGCTTTGCAGGCAGATTCTTTACCAACTGAGCTATCAGGGAAGCCCTTCCGAATATTAGTTAACACATATATTGGTTTTCTCACTAGTCATGTAAAATGTGCTATGTATGTACATCTACTGCGTATATCTATAACCCTTGTTCCATAGAAGATCATGTCCAAGAGGCTGTTGAAAGTGAAACACCGTGAAACACCCATCGTCAATCAAAATATATGTCTGAATTCCTGAGTAAATCTTGCTCAAATGCCCTAAAACCATAAGATCTTCACACTTCAAGTAGTCTTCTCTAGTTATGGTTTCATTAATTTTGGATTTATAATATGAGCAATCAATTGGGTCAAACAGAGGATACTGAAAAATCAGTTGACAACAGATCAAGGAAAGTCAAATATGGCATTTCAAAACTTAGATAAGAAATTATCACTTTTCACATAGAAATTAGAGGAGAAAAGTGTATACAATACCACGTCTTAATGAATATATCTATTCTAATGCTCTTAATTACTCAAAGCATTTGTGTAAATTTCCAAAAGAAAGCAATGGTATATTTCTGCGATGAGTCAGCAGGGGGCAGTAAGTATCATGAAAAGATGATTGAAGAACTGAACAGTCTTTTTCAAGGAGTTTCCTCTCTAACTCTTCTAAGAATAAATTTTTTTACCAACAAATCATTTGGCTGTTTCTATGTCAGTGCTTTTATACACCTGGTTTGGAAATGAGCTGATGTAAAATGGAACTGTTATAGTCAATTTCTCCAGAGTATATTTGTTGAGGGTGTTTATTTTTCAATGGGAAAATTTAATCCATATGAATAAAAATCCTTATTGGAATATCAAGAGTAACATATTTCTATTTAAATGAGCCCTTTTCTTGATTTGAACAGGTTAGAATTTTACATGGGTGGCATTCTCATCCAGACCCTCCATTCAGTATTTAACTGTAAATTTTAATTCTTCTATGTATTTGAGATTAAAACAATATTTGGAATACAGACTACTGTAAGGCTAAGGTTTTCTAAAATAAATCATTTAAATGATAGCAGTGGGGTAGTGTCTTACAGTTCAGAAACTGCTTCAGTGAAAAATTTTGCTTTACTTTGTTTTGTTTTCTGAAGCCCATTTTGAAATATAGCTCTATGTGGTTACTATGTGATAATGGTAGCTGATTATATGATAAAGCTGCACAATAATAATTTGCAATCTGCCATGTGTGAAATCTTGCATTGAAGCAGATAAACCCAGGCTGCTGAAGTGAGCTCTATATATCATTGCATTGGATATAACAGCACAGATTGTATAGCACTATATAATAAAAAACACTGTGTTTCTTCTATGATTGGCAATCGGATTACTATAAATTATCATTCTGCCAAATGTTTTAAAGATGTTTTATAAATTTAACTGGAACTTCTTTTAATTAAAACAATTCCCCACAAAAGTAGAAAATCTATTAAGAAGAACAAACAAAGTTTGCTCTACCTAGTTATTTTTCACAGGCTCAAGAATGTTTGAATAAATGCCATGTCCAATTCCACCCATTATCCTATTTCATTTTATTCTGTAATGAATATGGGAAGGATAATGAGGGGAGTGTACAAATGAGATGGGCCATGACACTCACATGCTGAATAACATCATCGTGATTTTTATCTCCCAGTGAAGTTAGAAAATTGAAATTGTTCTGCAGAGTCACCATCATGTAAAATTAAAGTCTTTTCCTTGAATGGTGTGATAAAGAAAAAATTACATGTGTATCATGCTGTCTGTTACAATGTACGTGTCACAGTGCAGACATGTAAGATGTAGCGTGCTCTCATAAAATTTGTTAACTGCTTCTATTGTTAAAAAATGTCCCTAGCTTTGTGCAGCAGTCATAAAATTATCTTTATGTCTGTGATAAAAAAATAGCAAAAAAGCACAAAGAATCAGCTGTGTGTGTATGTATCTGTGCATACATTTTATACATGAAGGACATATGAAACTTAACTAAGGTGACTATGAACTGCAAAATATGGGAAATTAGTTTGGCAAGAAGGCTTAATGGTTTGCAAGGCTGGTTAAGAGAACACGGAATCAATCGTTATGGAACGGGAAAAGGATTTCATGTTTAATTAACATTTGTTTAGGATGGACCATGTGGAAAAAGACTGCTTGTCTGTTTTTTTAGCAAAAATAGGATAACTGGCTACCTATGATGCCAAGACAAAAAGATATCTCAGTCAAAAAGAAATATGAATAGAGTAAGCAGCAAGTTTTTTCCAAAATTGGGTAGTTTCAATATAAAAAAAGAAATATTAAGATAAGAGAAAAATAAAATGCTAACAACTTACTTTTCTAAGTAAAAATCTTCCATCAATCCAATATTTTAGTGGCATCAAGTTTTTTAAGGAATAGGGAAATTATTCACTGCCACAAAAAGAAATATTTAATCAATAATAGTTGAAATGAGATGACAATAATAATAGCTAAAATTTCTTGGTCTAAAATGATCTAGGAAAATTTCAGTGTATTTTCCCCATATTGTCTTAGTAAAGCCTCATGACAAATCTTTGAGGTTGATTTTAATTCCATGCCCACGGTATGGGTGAAAATATCGAGACAAAGAGCAGCTGGCATGCTCAACATTCTGAGAGTCAGTAAGTTGTAAATTGAGATTTGAATATAAGAAATATGAATTGAGAAATATAGATTCCTTAATCATATTTATAGAGCTGTTTATTGAGAACTCGAAGTAGTTAAAACATTTAAATACTGATTTTCTGTTACTGATCATTTCCTTGGTTATATATTGAAGTGAAGTCGCTCAGTTGTGTCTGACTCTTTGTGACCCCATGGACTGTAGCCTACCAGGCTCCTCTGTCCCTGGGATTCTCCACGCAGGAATACTGGAGTGGGTTGCCATTTCCTTCTCCAGGAGATCTTCCCCACCCAGGGATCAAAGCCGGGTCTCCCGTGTTGCAGGCAGACGCTTTACCATCTGAGCTGCCAGGGAAGCTCGTTATATATTACAGTGGGCAAAAATTTAATTCTACAAACAGTGAATTTAATGCTGGGAGAATTATCAATAACCTCAGATATGAAGATGACACCATCCTTATGGCAGAAAGTGAAGAGGAATTAAAAAGCCTCTTGGTGAAAGTGAAAGAGGACAGTGAAAATGTTGACTTAAAGATCAACATTTAGAAAACTAAGATCATGGCATCCGGTCCCATCACTTCATGGAAAATAGATGGAGAAACAGTGGAAACAGTGGCTGACTTTTATTTTTTGGGGCTTCAAAATCACTGCAGATGGTGACTACAGCCATGAAATTAAAAGGCATTTACTTCTTGGAAGGAAAGTTTTGACCAACCTAGACAGCATATTAAAAAGCAGAGACATTACTTTGCCAACGAAGGCCCATCTAGTCAAGGCTATGGTTTTTCCAGTAGTCATGTATGGATGTGAGAGTTGGACTATAAAGAAAGCTGAGCACTGAAGAACTGATGCTTTTGAACTGTGGTGTTGGGGAAGACTCTTGAGAGTCCCTTGGACTGCAAGGAGCTCCAACCAGTCCATCCTAAAGGAAATCAATCCTGAATATTCATTGGAAAGACTGATGCTGAAGCTGAAACTCCAATACTTTGGCCACCAAATGCGAAGAGCTGACCCATTTGAAAAAATCCTGATTCTGGGAAAATTGAAGGCAGGAGGAGAAGGGGACAACAGAGGATGAGATGGTTGGATGGAATCACCGACTCTATGGACATGAGTTTGAGTAATCTCTGGAAGTTGGTGATGGACAGGGAGGCCTGGCGTGCTGCAGTCCATGTGGTAGCAAAGAGTCAGACACAACTGAGCGACTGACCTGAACTGAACTGAACAGTGAAACTGTCTAATTGAAACTCAATCAAGAGTCTTTCCAACTATGCTTGAAGGTTTTAAATATGTCAACTCTGATGAAGTTTAATTAAATAACACATGAAATTTTATTTCACTAAAGAAAAAAATTATAGAGAACCACATAGGGTCTGAAAAGGTTTTGGTTGTGTCTAGGCTCTTTCTATGAGGAAGAGAATGCAGGTGAAAAAATGCAGAGCAGAGGTCAAAACGACATTAAGACTTCATTTCTTCTAACTTGTTAGTTATAACTTAAATTAATACCTCTTCCTGAGTCTCTGCTTTCTCTATGGTATTAAAACTCTGCATTTTTCCTTTTATGTCATGATATTCTCACCTCCTTGAGATCAAAATCCTCATTCATGTCACCTCTTGGCCAGTAAAATACATTGAGTGATAAGGAAAGAGGACAACATAAATGGAAAGAAACTACATACCAGAGTCTGTGCTAATTACTATACCCTCATTAGCTTAATTTAATATTTACAACAACATGAAAGTAGCTTAAGTTAAGCCTAAGCAATACTAAAGGGTGAGGTTGGAGTCCCTTCTGCTAACTCCAGAGCTTGCAGTCAAAAAATGGGGAGTGGAAAGTGTGATGAATCAACAAGAGAATAAATAAATGTACATATGAATGAGGCATAGTACTCAGTTTTACCTTAAAATGCACAAAGCTAGTTGTTTCTATACAAAAAAGATCTCAATGACCAGGATAATCATGATGGTGTGATCACTCCCCTAAAGCCAGACATCCTGGAGTGCAAAATCAAGCGGGCCTTAGGAAGCATCACTATGAACAAAGCTAGTGGAAGTGATGAAATTCCTGCTGAGCTATTTCAAGTCCTAAAAGACTGTGCTGTTAAAGTGCTGCACTCAGTATGCAGCAAATTTGGAAAACTCAGTAGTGGCCACAGGCCTAGAAAAGATCAGTTTGCATTCCAGCACTAGAGAAGGGCAATGCCAAAGAATGTTCAAACTATCACACAATTGTACTTACTTCACATGCTAGCCATATCATGCTCAAAATCCTCCAAGTGAGGTTTCAAAAGTATGTGAACCACGAACTTCCAGATTTACAAACTGGATTTAGAAAAGGCAGAGGAACCAGAGATCAAATTGCAAACATCCGTTGGATCATAGAAAAAGCAAGAGAGTTCCAGAAAAACATATACTTCTGCTTCATTGACAATGCTAAAGCCTTTGGCTGTGTGGATCACAACAAATTATGGAAAATTCTTAAAGAGATGGGAATACCAAATCACCTTACTTGCCTCCTGAGAAACCTGTATGCAGGTCAAGAAGCTACAGTTAGAACTGGGCATGGAATAATGGACTAGTTCAAAACTGAAAAGGAGTATGGCAAGGCTGTATATTGTCACCCCGCTTATTTAACTTATATACAGAGTACATCATGCAAAATACCAGGCTGGATGAAGCACAAGTTGGAATCACTGTTGTTGGGAGAAATGTCAATAACCTCAGATATGCAGATGACACCACCCTTATGGCAGAAAGTGAAGAGGAACTGAAGAGCCTCTTGATGAAAGTGAAAGAGGAGAGTGAAAAAGCTGGCTTAAAAGTCAACATTAAAAAGACTAAGATCACAGCATCTGGTCCCATCATGTCATGGCAAATAGATGGGGAAACAATGGAAAAAGTGACAGACTTTATTTTCTTGGTCTCCCAAATCACTGCAGTCAGTGATTTCATGACTGCAGCCATGAAATTAAAAGATGCTTGCTCCTTGGAAGAAAAGCTATGACAAACCTAGACAGCATATTAAAAAGCAGGGACATTACTTTGCCAACAAATGTCCATATAGTCAAAGCTATGGTTTTTCCAGTAGTCATGGGTACCGAAGAATTAATGCTTTCAAATTGTGATGTTGCAGAAGACTCTTGAGAGGCTCTTGGACTGCAAGATCAAACCTGTCAATATTAAAGGAAATCAATCGTAAATATGCATTGAAAGGACTAATGCTGAGGCTGAAGCTCCAATACTTTGGCCACCTGACGTGAAAGAGCTGACTTATTAGAAAAGACCCTGATGCTGGGAAAGATTGAGGGCAGGAGATGGTGAAAGGCAGGGAACCTAGTGTGCTGTAGTCCATAGAGTCGTAAAAAGTTGGCCATGACTGACTGACTGAACAAGTTGTTTCTGTATGTGCTTGTGAAGTTTTTTCTTTTTTTTAAAGCTACCCTCATAACTCTGATAAAGTGATTCCTTAAATTTTGGAACTCTTTCTCACTAGCAGCATTTAATTTCAGGACATAAAAAATTAAGGATCTATCCACTGCGACTGTTTTGAAGCACACATGGAATTGCTTAAGCTATCATAAATATTAAGCTTTATATAAACTACCAAAATAGTTTATTGTTGTAATATTAAGAAAAATCCTTTATTCCCTGATTTTACATTCTTTCCTTCTAATATGATTTGTGTGAGTGTGTGTGTTTATTATGTGGATAATGGTTAAAAGCCAGTGTAGTGAATTGTTTAGAATTTTTTCATCATTGCTTTAATTTTCAGGGAGTGTGGCTCAGTGGTAAAGAATCTGCCTGCCAGTGCAAGAAGAGATGAGGGTTTGGTCCCTGAGTTGGGAGGAGGGCATGGCCACCCACTCCAGTACTCCTGCCCGGAAAATCCCATGGACATAGGAGCCATGGACACAGTCCATGGGGTTGCAAAGAGTTATACATGACTGAGCAACTGAGAACACATGAAAGGAACTACTGGAAAGAGCTAGCTGCCATTTCTATCACAGTCTCCTTGCTTCTGATATGTGTTTTGAATTAGAGATGTGACATGGAAGATACATCCTTAAATTATGAAATATGCACTTTAGCATGATTTTCACTAGGACATCTGTCATGATTAGATTTCACTGTTCTGATCATCACTTCTACAAGTAAAGAGACATGGTCAAAATTTAAAAGAGAGGTTGATTTTATTCAGTTTTTAAAAAATGTTTAATCTTTGTTTTTGTCAAATAAATTAAAATCACATTAAAATATTATCAAAACTTTTACAACATTATCATGCTATGTTAGTGGATTTATAAAAGCAATAAAAAGCTTTTCTACAAATTCTATGAACTAGGTATATTACTGATGTGCCTGTGTGCATGCTAAGTTGCTTCAGTCGTGTCTCTTTGCGACACGATGGACTATAGCCCTTGGGGCTCCTCTGTCCATGGGATTCTCCAAGCAAGAATACTTGAGTGGGTTGCCACGCCATCCTCCAGGGGATCTTCCCAACCCATGTAACAAACTCAAATCTAGAGTCTGGGAAGCTCCATATTACTGACTGATAATTGAAATCTTATGCTCCTAATTTACAAGTATATAAAATGGAGCAGAATCAATATTTCAATTTAAGAATTTTGTGGTTATTTTTTGTATGTTTTCATTTTCGTATTTCAAATGTTTTATTATGAAATAGCCACCATGAACATTTAGACAAAATAAAATGTAGGAGTAAAGTTTGCTTCAGGAGAAATACAACCAAAGCATAGCAACGGAACATTCTTTTAAATTTATTAAATATTTTTAAATTTATATATGGAAAGGGAATTTTTTGAACCAGCTGAAATAAAAATCATTGAGCAAATAGTGCTTCATATGGTGTTTTCAAATGAGAACTTTAAAAATCTTAATAGTATGGCCAATGCTCATACTTGCTATAGATCAGATACAAGTATAAATAATATTTTTGTGTACAGTTGACCTTTGAAAACTTGGGTTTGAACTTCACAGATCCACTCATACACAGATTTTCTTTCAATATTGAGTACAATACTACAGTACAACATGATCCATGTTGGTTGAATCCAAGAATGTGGAACTGTGAATGTGGAGGATACACTATGAAATATAACATGATTTTTCAACTCCTTGGAGGGTTGGCACCCTCTGCTCCTAAGCCCCTCATTATCCAAGGGTCAACTATATTTTAATTTAACTCATAAAAGAATCATCATTATCCTCATCCTAAAGGTATGAAAACTGAGGCAGAGAGAGGTAAAGTAACCCAGGGATATGCAGTTAACTATCAGCAAAACACTATGGTTCAGAGTTTTGAGCCTTTAATTGCTATTCTAGACTGATTCCTCTATTTTGCTATCATCTCAAGAATCTAGAAATACCAGATCATTTTTGTACTCACCAATCCTTATTATCTACACATTCACGTTAATGTGTATTACTGTCATTTAGGAAAGGATATATATCTAGAATTTGACCTCAGGGAGAAGATTTGAGTTTCTTTTCTAAATATCCATTTCTTCTTTCCTTCCTCCCTCCCTTCCTTTCTTCCTCCCCTTGTATATGATGTAATTAAAAATAAAAATAATATCTCCATGAAATCTAAAATCACTTCAGTCTGACCCCAGACATCATGGAGTCACAGATGCCCAGTGACAGAGCCCAGGTTAGAATCCACAGCTTTTCCACGATCAAACTTTCAGAAAATTTTGTGTCAACATTCAGTCAATTGACTTTTCTTCATCATCCTCAGCATTAATACTTTTGAGATATCTTAGAAAAAATGAATAAGTTCATTAGTATATTAAGATAAAAAAGACTGATCAATACAAAACTAATTTCAGGGAAACATATCAAAATATGAACACAGCAATGTTAATTCATTTGGCAGATTTTTTTGTGTGCTTATTCTATGAAATATTATACTGCAGTAGCTAAGAACCTGGACTCTAGGGAAGATAGTCTTGGTTCAAATTTCCAATTTACCACTTTCTCTCTGTGCAAACTTGGGCATTTTACTTAATCTTTGTGCCTTAGCTTCTGTACAATAAAGGGTGATACTGGAATCTATTGCAAAGGATTGCTATATCTATGTATCTCTATCTTTGTCTAATTATCTATCTATCTTGAGGAGAAGGGAACAACAGAGGATGAGATGTTGGATGGCATCACCAACTCAAAGGACATGAGTTTGAACAAGCTCCGGGAGTTGATGATGGACAGGGAAGCCTGGCGTGCTGCAGTCCATGGGGTAGCAAAGAGTCAGACATGACTGAGAGACTAAACTGAACTGATCGATCTATCTACCTACAATACATCTAAACTTAGAGTCTGACAACTAGTACTAATGCAAGACTTAGCATTTATGTAGATATATGTAGGATATAATATGAGTGGTGTGTTGTGCTTCATGGCTCAGTCGTGTCCATCTCTTTGTGACTTCATGGACTGTAGCTCTCCAGGCTTCTCTGTCCCTGGGAATTCTCCAGGCAAGAATACTGGAGTAGATTTCCATGCCTTCCTCCATGGGATCTTCCCAGTCCAGGGATTGAACCCAGGTCTCCGCATTGCAGGCAGATTTTTTACTATCTGAGTCACTAGGGAAGCCCAATAATACTGGAGAGGATAGCCTATCCCTATTCCAGAGGATCTTCCTGACCCAAGAATTGAACCAGGGTCTCATACATTGCAGGCAGATTCTTTATCAACTGAGCTATCAGGAAAGCCCAGGATATGATATAGGGTAGTGATTAAATACCAATTATAGAATTATGTTCTCTGGGTTCAAGATCTGAATCTTTCATTTCCTTAACCATGCAACCCTAATCAAGTTACTAAAACTTTTTGTGCCTCAATTTTTTTCATCTGTAAAACTGATACAGAATCCAATAAATGCAGTTGTTGTAAGAACTTGGCAAAGACTAATAACTAAATAAATGGTTAGTATTTATATATACATCTCTAAAAGTAAATGTAAGTTAAATATATTAGTATTTTATTTCACATTATGCAATAGGTATATTTTTATATATTATAAATGTTTCTAAAGTTTATGTTTGCTTTGAATCTTGTTTAGATTACATACTTAAAACTTTTGCTATTAATATATGTAAAAATTTAAATTCAATTCTGGAGCTTATTTTATATATTCCCTTCCTTATTCTGTACCAGTATTTGCCACTTTCAATTGAAAGTAAATTCCAATGTCACAAAACATTTTTTGTTAAACCCGATCATCACATTTTAAAGACTATACTATATTGTAAATTTGTGTGTAATGGGACAAAGAGCAGGATTGGGTTTAGAGTTCAAAGGAGACTTTAAACCTTTATAAGTAGAATAATAAGTAATTTAAAACATAAAGTTTAAGTAGTGATTTATAGATAATTTAGTACATGTTATATGTTCATATAAATGGAAATTTTACAGCCCATTTGATTGCCCTCTATTGCTCTAGCTTTTGTCCAGTTATTGAATATTCAATATCTTTATCCAATAGCACTCATTCCTGCATAAACCAGTTAAAAAGGGCTCATTTTTATGATGTAACTAGCACTCTTATTTCTATTTAACTTTTAGTAAGTTTGCATCTATATTAAATCAAATATGTCTCTGTAAATGTGTACCTTCTGTCACTAAGTAGGTATAGTGACTGCTATGAATATACGTAGAATTCTACATAACACACGAGTTCAGTCAGTCAAACACCACTTTGTACTTGTGCAAACTCTATACCCACCACGATGCTAAGGACCAAAATGTAAGATGGTATCTTTGCTCACCAAGACCTGGAGAAAATAAGAGAAGACCAGTTAAGTGCTAACCAGTGAGATATTGATTTTAAGGGTAATAGGATCCAGAGGATGAAGAACGTTTTGTTGGCTAGAACTCAAAGAAGTCAGAAGTGAATACTCAAGAAGAAAGAAATTGAAAAGAATAAGACTTCCTGTGATTGAAAGGAATTTGTACCAAATAAATCCACACAAATTTGCAGTCCTTGAGGTAACTCATAAGATTAGATATTAGGAGATGACCTAAGCAAGCCCTGGAGAAATCACCAGGGATCAGTAAAGAGAAAAAAAGAAAAATTTGGAAGGGGGGATAATGCCTGAGAAGTTAAAAAATGAATTATTTCTGAAGATACGGAAAGTCAGATTTAAGTAACATCAGTCATTGGTTTCAGTCTGAGTCTTAACCTGTAGAGACAGAAAATATGACAAAATTTTAAGTGAAATTACATTTGAAAGAAGAAAATTACTAGGTACAGAAAAAAATTACAAAAAGGCAGAAACATATATTTTTCAGGAATGGTCAAAACCATGATTAGTGGTTAAAAAAACTAAGTGTTCCTCATTTATAGCTTATTAGAGTAATACTATTATTCTTCATTGGCACAGGATTACATAATTTGTTACTGAAAACTTTATGTTTTCATATTCAGCAAAATTTAAAAGCAATTTGAGAAATTAGAGTGGAATTATTTATTGTTTCCTTTTACAAAATTTTGGAGAGAACATAATTATTAA
Source organism: Bos grunniens (assembly GCF_055505025.1). Taxonomy (NCBI): domain Eukaryota; kingdom Metazoa; phylum Chordata; class Mammalia; order Artiodactyla; family Bovidae; genus Bos; species Bos grunniens. The sequence goes on from NC_141188.1 coordinate 28,369,723, forward strand.
AAGTGAGATTAACACTTTTTGATTGTCATGAGAAGGCCTGCAATTTAAGAAAGATCTCCAACTTTTGATTTCTAGTTGAATGTTCTTTTATCAGTATGCCCTATTTGTTCTCCATCATTCATGAATGTGTTTATATGCATTATTAAATAATATACACATATATAAAGTCTTCTACATATGTGCATTATATACAATAAGTAGATTTTTAAAGTAAATGCTATAATTTTTTAACTTTAATTTTTAAATTGTTCCTTAAAGATTCAGTACTTTTAGTAAAACTGATTTATTAAGGTATGACTGACATAAAGCTGTACATATTTAATGCATACAACTTGAGTTTGGGCATAAACACACACCTATGAAAGGCTGTATATTGTCACCCTGCTTATTTACCTTATATGCAGAGTTCATCATGTGAAATGTTGGGCTGGATGAAGCACAAGCTGGAATCAAGATTGCCAGGAGAAATATCAATAACCTTAGATATGAAGATGACACCACCCTTATGGCAGAAAGCAAAGAACTAAAGAGTCTCTTGATGAAAGTGAAAGAGGAGAGTGAAAAAGTTCTCTTAAAACTCAACATTCAGAAAACTAAGATCATGGCATCTGGTCCCATCACTTCATGGGGAATAGATTGAGAAACAATGGAAACAGTGAGAGAATGTATTTTCTTGGGCTTCAAAATCACTGCAGATGGTGACTGCAGCCAAGAAATTAAAAGATGCTTGTTCCTTGGAAGAAAAGCTATGACCAACCTAGACAGCATATTGAAAAGCAGAGACATTACTTTGCTGACAAAGGCCCATCTAGTCAGAGCCATGGTTTTTCCAGTAGTCATGTATGGATGTGCTATGCTATGCTAAGTCACTTCAGTCGTGTCCAACTCTGTGTGACCCCATAGATGGCAGCCACCAGGCTCCCCTGTCCCTGGGATTCTCCAGGCAAGAACACTGGAGTGGGTTGCCATTTCCTTCTCCAATGCATGAAAGTGAAAAGTGAAAGTGAAGTCGCTCAGTCGTGTCCGACTGTTAGCGACCGCATGGACTGCAGCCTACCAGGCTCCTCTGTCCATGGGATTTTCCAGGCAAAAGTACTGGAGTGGGGTGCCATTAGAGTTGGACTATAAAGAAAGCTGAGCACTGAAGAATTGATGCTTTTGAACTGTGGTGTTGGAGAAGACTCTTGAGAGTCCCTTGAATTGCAAGGAGGTCAAACCAGTCAATCCTAAAGGAAATCAGTCCTGATTATGCATTGGAAGTACTGATACTGAAGCTGAAACTCCAATTCTTTGGCCACCTGATGCAAAGAACTGACTCATTGGAAAAGAACCTGATGGTGAAAAAAGATTAAAGGCAGGAGGAGAAGACGGTGTCAGAGTATGGGATGGTTGGATGGCATCACCACCTGGATGAACATAAGCCTGACAAAGCTTCTGAGTCTGAGTTGGTGATGGACAGGGAAGCCTGGCATGCTGCAGTCCATGGGTCGCAAAGAGTCAGACATAACTGAGCTACTGAACTGAAATGATGAAATCTTCATCACCATCAACACCATAAACACATTCAGGGTTGTGACAACTAATTTTTTTCAACATAAATATTGTATCACCTTGGCTCAATAAAAAGTATTCTAATTGGAAGTGATCAACATGTTTTAGAGGGTCTGAGCCCAGAACAAGTTTTGAACTCTTAAATAAGTGTTCTTTAAGTCCTAGAGTTTAGGAAGTCTTAAACAATGGCATAGGGGCCTAAGTTTACAGAACAACAATTATCTTCTCCATGTGGAGGTTGCATTCTTAGAAGGCACTGAAGTAGTAACTGGCTCAGAAGGAGAAAAAGGAGGAAAAAAAAAGTGAAGAGAAAACAAGGAAGGGAACATAATATGGGAACATTGACAAATGAAGAAGCTTCAAGTTTTTACAGTCTTCGTTGGTATTAGATGAAGAAATGTTGAGTGAGGTCATGTTTGAGCTCAACTTGTATTTGGAAGCCAGCTCATGTGCAAGTGTATAGTTTGATTTCCTTTTCTTTTTTTAATCTAAAGTATCTCTCAAATAAATAATCTTATTTACATTCCAAAGTTTTTCAAAGTAACTGCTCCAAATTCAAATTGTGCTTGATGAGATTGCACCAGCTAGAAAGAATTGCATGGTTTAAATTTGGGGTAGGAAAAAAAAAATAAAAATAGGCAGGTGTTTTGCCTCAGAGAAGGGCAATTTTGACTGAGAAAATCCTTTGAGAACTACAAGGCACAAAGGATGGTGCTTGTGCAAACTTGTTTCTCTGGAACTTGGTAAAAGATCAGTTTTGCCCGGTTTGAGGCCAGATCTCAGCCAGCAATATCAACAGTGGTTCTTAGGGATCAACAGTGGCCTTTGCAAGATTTTAGAAAACAGTTTTATTGCTGTACATTAAATATACACCAGGAATGAACTCCACTATCTAGATAATAAACATATGCACCACCCCCTAAATTTTCCTCATGCTCCTTTATAATTCCTGCTTTCCATACCCACATGGGGGCTTCCCAGGTGGGGCAGTGCTAAAGGATTTGCTTGCCAATGCAGGAGGTGCAAGAGATTCAGGTTCCATCCCTGGGTTGGAAAGTTTCCCCTGGAGAATGAAATGGCAACCCATGCCAGTATTCTTGCCTGGTGAATCCCATGGACAAGGAACTGGCACGTTACGTTGGATGTGACTGAGCATACACACCCACACACACACGCACACACTTACACATCCTTTTTCTTCATTCTCAGGCAACCACCAATCTACTTTTATCACTATAGATTAGCAGGACTTTCTAGACTTCCATGTAACTGGAATAATGCAGAATGTATTTCTTTTGGTCTGACTTATTTTAGCAGCATACTTATTTTGAGATTCATTTGTTATAGCCTGTATCAATGGTTATATTTTTATTTCTGAATAACATGTTTGTGGCTCTACCACAGTTTGTCCGTTTATCTATTAATGAATGCTATTAGTTCAGTTCAGTCACTCAGTCGTGTCCCCCATGGACTTTGAGACCCAGTGGACTGCAGCATACCAGGCTTCCCTGTCCATCACCAACTCCTGGAGCCTGCTCAAATTCATGTCCATTGAGTCAATAATGCCATCCAACTATCTCATCTTCTATTGTCCCCTTCTCCTCCTGCCTTCAATGTTTCCCACCATCAGAATCTTTTACAGTGAGTCAGTTCTATCATCAGGTGGCCAAAGTATTGGAGCTTCAGCTTCATCCTCAGTCCTTCCAATGCATATTCAGGGTTCATTTCCTCTAGGATTGACTGGTTTGATCTCCTAGCAGTCCAAGGGACTCTCAAAGAGTCTTCTCCAACACCACAATTCAAAGGCATCAATTCTTCGGTGCTCAGCTTTCTTTATGGTCCAACTCTCACATTCATACTGAATGCTATGGATTGAATGTTTGTGCTCCTCTCAAGTTCATATTTTAAAGCTCTAAACCTCAGTGGGAGTATATTTTAAATTGAGGCTTCTAAATAAGTTATTAAGGTTAAATGAGGTTAATGGGCTGGGTTCTGATCCAATAGAATTAGTGGCCTTATAAGTAGAGACATCAGAGGGTCCTCTGTCCCTCTCTCCACACAGGCACAAAGAAAAAGTGAAGTGATGACACAAGAGAAAGAGATCATCTGCAACAGGAAGAGAGGCATCAGCAGGAACCAGCTTGGCTGGCGCTGTGATATTAGACTTCCCAGACTGGAATTGTGAGAAATAAGTTTCTGTTGTTTAAGCCATCCAGTCTTTGGTATTTTGTTATGGAAGCAGGAGCAGGCTAATACAATGGATGTTTGGGTTGCTTACAGATTTTGCTATTAAAAATAAGCTGTTATGAACATTCATGTATCTCTCTTCTGATGGCTCAGCAGGTAAAGACTCTGCCTACAGTGCAAGAGACACAGGCGATGCAAATTCGATTTCTGGGTTAGAAAGATCCCCTGGAGGAGGAGATGGCAATTCACTGCAATATTCTTGCCTGGAGAATCCCATGAACAGAGGAGCCTGGGATTTCACTGGGAGACCCTAGTGAAAAGGGTCTTGAAGAGTCCGACACGACTGAGAATGCAGGCAGGCAGGAACATCCATGTACAAGTAGAATTACCATAATTAGTAAATAAAAATACAAGGTACCCAGTTAAATTTGAACTATTTCTAACTGCCTATGTATATGTACACTGATATAAAATAATATTATACTATACTAAAAATCATTCCTTTTCTTATTTGAAATAAATTACAATAATCAAATATATACATTTCTTTCTTTCATTTTATTCTTCTAAATATTTCATTCTCTCTCCTTAAATGTTTTAAAATAATTTATTTGCATATAGAATTCCTTGGAGTTATAGTTTATGTTCCATTTTCATCGTAAGTGGTTATATACAATTATTCATTTTTTTTTTTTTGCCCATTGAACATTCATGAGAGAAAACTCATTAAACGTCAGCATGAGCGGGTATACTGATTAGTCTGTCATAAAATTAACAACTCTGAAAATCAATCTTCAAATTTGATTTGTACAAATCTCACAATATCAGTGTTGTACATATCGTCATTCATGCCATAACTGTGTTACCTTCTTCAAGATTCCACTGCATGTCTTGATCAAGACTTTTTAAAATATTGCTTACTGATAAAAAAAATACTAAGATTGCCATCAATTTTTATTCTTTTCTCTCCAACACCACATTTGATGATTCCTTTTGTTTCCATGCCAGAAGATTATTTAGAAACATCCTTGTAAAAGAATCACATTCTTTAAAGATGAAATAGAAGTGTTGAGTCTGTAGCCAATTTCCTGGTTTCAATCCTAGCAATGGAACTTATGGCAGTATCTTAAGTAAATTATTTCATGTATCTGTATTTCAATTTTTTCATGGTAGTTGTACCTGGCATGCCTCTTCATACTAGTTATGCCTTGAAGAATTGCTATGAGAACTGAATTAAGCAAAATTGGTGGAAAGTACTTATAAGACTTTTATGTCTCTTTATTTCTGGCACAAGGGTACTTCTCTTCTTTTAAACTCACCTTTATATTAAACAAAATTTTGTTAAATCCTAAAAAATAAAAACCCCACCCTATCTTGAGGTCATTATATTACTATTACTGTTAAGACTTCCAGGGGCATAGTTTTAAGAGGGTAGAGTGAGCAGAGCCTCTCTGAAACTTCATATGCTAAATTCAGTGCAGCATTTTGGAAAAATAGAATCTTGGGCACAAGGACACAGAGATCTCGCCCTTTCTCTGCCACTATTAACTGCTCTGATTTAGGTAAATTTGTTTACATGCTTCTCAACTTTACAGAGTTCCAGAAAAAAGAGAGTTCCAGAAAAGCATCCGCTTCTGCTTTATTGACTAAGCCAAAGCCTTTGACTGTGTGGATCACAATAAATTGCAGAAAATTCTTAAAGAGATGGGGACACCAGACCAAATACCTGACCTGCTTCCTGAGAAACCTGTATGCAAGTCCAGAAGCAACAGTTAGAACCAGACATGAAACAACGGACTGGTTCCAAATCAGGAAAGGAGTACATCAAGGCTGTATATTGTCACCCTGCTTATTTAACTTATACACAGAGTATATCATGAGAAATGCTGGACTGGATTAAGCACAAGCTGGAATCAAGGTTGCTGGAAGAAATATCAATAACTTCATATATGTAGATGACACCACCCTTATGGCAGAAAGTGAAGAAGAACTGAAGAGCCTTTTGATGAAAGTAAAAGAGGAGAATGAAAAAGTTGGCTTAAAACTCAACATTCAGAAAACGAAGATCATGGCATCTGGTCCCATCACTTCATGGCAAATAGATGGGGAAACAATGGAAACAGTGAGAGACTTTATTTTCTTGGGCTCCAAAATCACCGCAGATGGTGACTGCAGCCATGAAATTAAAAGACGCTTGCTCCTTGGAAGTAAAAGACTGAGCAACTGTAAGTGAACTGGACTTCTCAGCTTTACACTCTCAAAAATAAAGGAATTCAAAATTGCTAAACTTTTGAATGCTGAATACATTTACAAAAAACAGATGAAATTCATTTCAAAAAAGTCATGGCAAATATCATAAGAATTATTCACTTAAAGTTGGAATTCCTTTTTTTCTTTATTAGTAATGCTGTCCCCTTTAAAGACAGTTCTGACACTTAAAAGGATAAATTTTTAGTCCATTCTTTAACACATTGAACAATTTTTTTAAGCAATGGAGCGCTTCAAGAACACAGTTTGCTTTTCTTTCAATTTGCATAATCTTTTTGCTAAAGAGATGTTGAAAACAACATACAAGAAAGTAATTGGCTTTACTCAGTGGATTATTTAAAACGTCAACAAGAATTTGGGGAACTTTAGGAATTAAAGCATGATGTCAGTACTTCAAATAAGCATGATTCCCTACATTTGTCAGAGATTCAGCAGAGTTTTGAAGACAAGAGAATTTGAGAATACAGAATACCAATAACATTACAAATATACTTGCTCAGTTCAAACAGGATAAATGAATAATATTTCATGACAGTTACTTCAAAGTTAATAGAAAGCTATTTGAATATTTGAATACTATTTGAGAAGCATTATGTAGAATATCCTTGAAGGAGGACATGGCAACATACTCGAGTACTCTTGCCTGGAGAATACCATGGGCAGAGGAGCCTGGCAGGCAACAGTCCATAGGGTGGCAGAGAGTTGGACAAGACTGAAGCGACTTAGCATGCACATGGATGTAGAATGTAGGTCGGACACCTAACACTTTCAAGAGAATCATACATGTCTTATTTCATCTTTAAATAAACATCTTGTATCTTAATACAAGCATCCACAAAAATCTAGATTTATAGTGTCTTGATCATAAACAGTATTATTTCTTTCATTAACTCTAAACTTGACTGTCTCTGCAAAACATTGCTCTTGCTTCTAAAGTCTTACCTGGAAGAGATTTTGCTTACAATAGGCATATGAGCAAGCCTTTTCAATGACAAAAGTACTACAATACCAGAAATTTTTCTGTTTTGTGATTACTTGCACCCACAGTTATGCCATAATAACAAAGAACTTTTCATTATTGCAGGGTTTTTTATTTGTTTTTGGTCCAGGAATTTGAAATTTTGCTTGCTTTTCTGAAGTTATAATGGTTCTGGGAGAAGTATGTTCACACAAGCATTTGGGCTAAGACTGCTGATGTGCAGTTTGGAAGGCCATTATATCTTTTGCTGTGATTATTTTATTTTCTTCATTTAAATATTTCTTAACAAAAATATTTATTTAAATCACTTGGTTTATTACTAACTGATAAAATTATACATTTTTTATGCTTAGCTGTTGGTATAAACTGATTTATATCTGACACTCCATGATTTCTGAAATTGAGTGAATAATCACTAATGTAAAAAAAGCTTCAAAAGACATTTTTCTCTCTGTATAATTGCCTACTGTTCAGTTATTCATCAAAATGTATACTGTTGTTTTGCCACTTTGGCATTCAAAAATATAAAAACAGAGAAAAGATAATATCAAATATTGTGAAAAATATTGGTTTGATGATCTCATGAACATATGAACCTGTTACTCATAATTCCTCATAACTGATAATAAACCAAGTTGAATTGCTGAGAGGTTTATGAATTTAAAAACTAAAAATAAATTGAAGATTTTTTGCCATTTAAATAATTAAAACATCAATTACTATGGTAAAAATAAAAAAAAAATAGCTTTGGCTACTTAATTTTTGTAATTTATCCAAAAAATCTAAATGCGGGATATTTGGAGTATCGGGGAGCCTGGTGGGCTGCTGTCGCTGGGGTCGCACAGAGTCAGACACGACTGAAGCGACTTAGCAGCAGCAGCAGCAGCAGCAGCCAATGTTAATAAAGTACACAAACCCAAATCATTTGGTACCTGTAAGACATGCATATATAAGAGGTATCTGGCAATTTTATACTCAAATCTTTTTTTTCTAGACGTATGCTTTAACTTCTATCAGGTAAATGCCTGAGAGTAGGATGGCTAGAGCTTATGGCAGGTATGTATTTAATGTTTGTAAACTCTCAGATTCATTTCCAAATGCGTTTTTTCATTTTGCTTTCCTAGCAACATTGTATGACAACTCCTGGTCCGCCAACACTGCCTCAAAACTTGATATAGTCTTTATTTTTTAACTATATATATATATAGTGCAGCATTTTGGAAATACATATTTATATAAATAAATATATATATTTATTTTATAATAAATATTTATAATATATAAAATATATTTATATAAATAAATATATATTTTTATAATGAATATTTATAATATATATAAATATATATATTATATATATTCTTCCCAGGTGGCTCTAGCTGTAAAGAACCACCTGCCAGCGCAGGAAACACAAGATAAGAATTTGATCCCTGGATGGGGAAGATCACATGGGAGAGGGCACTGCAACCCACTCCAGTATTCCAGTCTGGAGAATCCCATGTTCAGAAGAGCTTGATGGGCTACAGTCCATAGGATCGCAGAGTCGGATACTACTAAACGACAGACACTGTCACTTTTATGTCTTTAATAGTCCTTGTTATCAGTCATAGATATTTGGAAATTATTTTCGTTATTATTTTAATTTGAAATTCCATAAAAATTAATAATGATACTGACATCTTTCCATGTGTTTAGCATATTTGCCATTCTTATATTTATCTACCTAGCTGTCTATTCAAACAACTTGCTCATTTTTTAACTTGGATATTAGCTTTTTTAAAAAAAAATCAGCATCTTATGCAGAGAAAGCCTTTGACAAAATTCAACATCCATTTATGATAAAAACTCTCCAGAAAGCAGGAATAGAAGGAACATACCTCAACATAATAAAAGCTATATATGACAAACCCACAGCAAACATTATCCTCAATGGTGAAAAATTGAAAGCATTTCCTCTAAAGTCAAGAACAAGACAAGGGTGCCCACTTTCACCATTACTATTCAACACAGTTTTGGAAGTTTTGGCCACAGCAATCAGAGCAGAAAAAGAAATAAAAGGAATCCAAATTGGAAAAGAAGAAATAAAACTCTCACTGTTTGCAGATGACATGATCCTCTACATAGAAAACCCTAAAGACTCCACCAGAAAATTATTAGAACTAATCAATGACTATAGTAAAGTTGCAGGATATAAAATCAACACACAGAAACCCCTTGCATTCCTATACACTAATAATGAGAAAACAGAAAGAGAAATTAAGGAAACAATTCCATTCACCATTGCAACGGAAAGAATAAAATACTTAGGAATATATCTACCTAAAGAAACAAAAGACCTATATATAGAAAACTATAAAACACTGGTGAAAGAAATCAAAGAGGACACGAATAGATGGAGAAATATACCATGTTCATGGATTGGAAGAATCAATATAGTGAATTTATAGATTCAATGCAATCCCTATCAAGCTACCAACAGTATTCATCACAGAGCTAGAACAAATAATTTCACAATTTGTATGGAAATACAAAAAACCTCGAATAGCCAAAGCAATCTTGAGAAAGAAGAATGGAACTGGAGGAATCAACCTACCTGACTTCAGGCTCTACTACAAAGCCACATTCATCAAGACAGTATGGTACTGGCACAAAGACAGAAATATAGATCAATGGAACAAAATAGAAAGCCCAGAGATAAATCCACACACATATGGACACCTTATCTTTGACAAAGGAGGCAAGGATATACAATGGATTAAAGACAATCTCTTTAACAAGTGGTGCTGGGAAATCTGGTCAACCACTTGTAAAAGAATGAAACTAGAACACTTTCTAACACCATACACAAAAATAAACTCAAAATGGATTAAAGATCTCAACGTAAGACCAGAAACTATAAAACTCCTAGAGGAGAACATAGGCAAAACACTCTCTGACATACATCACAGCAGGATCCTCTATGACCCACCTCCCAGAATATTGGAAATAAAAGCAAAAATAAACAAATGGGACCTAATTAACCTTAAAAGCTTCTGCACATCAAAGGAAACTACTAGTAAGGTGAAAAGACAGCCTTCAGAATGGGAGAAAATAATAGCAAATGAAGCAACTGACAAACAACTAATCTCAAAAATATACAAGCAACTCCTACAGCTCAACTCCAGAAAAATAAATGACCCAATCAAAAAATGGGCCAAAGAACTAAATAGACATTTCTCCAAAGAAGACATCCAGATGGCTAACAAACACATGAAAAGATGCTCAACATCACTCATTATCAGAGAAATGCAAATCAAAACCACTATGAGGTACCATTTCACACCAGTCAGAATGGCTGTGATCCAAAAGTCTACAAATAATAAATGCTGGAGAGGGTGTGGAGAAAAGGGAACCCTCTTACACTGTTGGTGGGAATGCAAACTAGTACAGCCACTATGGAGAACAGTGTGGAGATTCCTTAAAAAACTGGAAATAGAACTGCCTTATGATCCAGCAATCCCACTGCTGGGTATACACACTGAGGAAACCAGAAGGGAAAGAGACACGTGTACCCCAATGTTCATCACAGCACTGTTTATAATAGCCAGGACATGGAAGCAACCTAGATGTCCATCAGCAGATGAATGGATAAGAAAGCTGTGGTACATATACACAATGGAGTATTACTTAGCCATTAAAAAGAAAACATTTGAATCAGTTCTAATGAGGTGGATGAAACTGGAGCCTATTATACAGAGTGAAGTAAGCCAGAAGGAAAAACACCAATACAGTATACTAACGCATATATATGGAATTTAGAAAGATGGTAACAATAACCCTGTGTACGAGACAGCAAAAGAGACACTGATGTATAGAACAGGCTTATGGACTCTGTGGGAGAGAGAGAGGGTGGGAAGATTTGGGAGAATGGCATTGAAACATGTAAAATATCATGTAAGAAACGAGTTGCCAGTCCAGGTTCGATGCACGATACTGGATGCTTGGGGCTAGTGCACTGGGAAGACCCAGAGGGATGGTATGGGGAGGGAGGTGGGAGGAGGGTTCAGGATGGGGAATACATGTATACCTGTGGCAGATTCATTTTGATATTTGGCAAAACTAATACAATTATGTAAAGTTTAAAAATAAAATAAAATTAAAAATAAATAAATAAAAAGGAAATGTAGGCTAAAAAAAAAAATCAGCATCTTAGAGTCTTTATGTATCTTGAATATAAGTTATTTATGTGATTCACAAATATTTTTTCTCAGTCAGTGACTCATCTTTTCTTTCCCTTAAAACTATTTTCCAAAGAGCAGAAGCTTTAAATTTTCCTACCACTTTGCATTCCTGGTAATGATTTTCCTTGTTGGATGTTAGATATTATTGTAGGCTTACAAATATTCTTAAGTCTTAGCATGGAGTGCAGTTCAATTACTTTAAATGGTTTAAAGCTTTCTAGTCTGTCTTGCAATATTTGTCAGATTAGACCAGAGCAAAAGTCAGCCTAAAAGCAATGTTTCTTAAATATTTTTTCATAATCCTCTATGAAGCCATTTTATATGGGATTCCTTTTTTTGCATTCTTTCTTTTTTATTTTTTTTTGTTTATTTTTTCTTTTTTTTAATTTATTTTTAAACTTTATATAATTATATTAGTTTTGCCAAATATCAAAATGAATCCGCCACAGGTATACATGTGTTCCCCATCCTGAACCCTCCTCCCTCCTCCCTCCCCATACCATCCCTCTGGGTCGTCCCAGTGCACTAGCCCCAAGCATCCAGTATCGTGCATCGAACCTGGACTGGCATCTCATTTCTTACATGATATTTTACGTGTTTCAATGTCAATGTCTACGGCCATACCACCCTGAATGCACCCGATCTCGTCTTTCTTTTTTAAAAATATTTATTTATTTGTTCGGTTGTGCTAGGTCTTGGTTGAGGCATGCTTACTCTTAAATCTTTGCTGTGGCATGTGGGGTCTTTATTTGAGGCATCCAAACACTTAGCTGTGGCATGTGAGATCTAGTTCCCTGACCGGGGATGGAACTCGGGCCATCTATATGGGAGCATGGAGTCTTAGCCACAGGACCACCAGAGAAGTCCTATGAAGCCTTTTTAGATTTTTTTTTTTAATCACTCTCTTCTCATTAAATTTCATTGCCACAAATATACATCATTTCAATTTATATACTGTGGCCCTTTAGAGATAAAGAGAATACTTTGATATCTATGATTTTCTCGACTCTCAAGAGCTGATTTTCAGCTCCTTGAAGGTGATTTGCCTCTGTTGAAAATATATGATCTGGTAATAATTATTTACACCACTGAAGTCAAGTCCTTCTCTGTTACTCTGCCCAAGGCTTTTGAATCATAAGAATTTCCATCCATCTGTTGGGAATGGGCACTGTGCCCAGCCTTGTGTCAATGCCAGCCACAGTTACCTTTAATCCTCTTGAGTTCTTTTCTTGGTTTTGAGTGGTTACTTCACACTTGTGCACTGGTTTGCCCTTAGATGAATATTTATGGTGAGGGCCTTGAAGATCTCTAGAGTTCTCTTTCTAGGCAGCACTTTCCTTTCCTATATCCTGCTCTACCAACTCTAGGTATTTTGCTTTTTCAGATTCTCGGATGCATCACCTCAGATGATCTACTGAGTTTTATCTGTATTTTCCCTCTTTTTCCTCTTGAAAATTCTCTTAAGGCAGTAATGTGGCACAATCATAAGATTCCCCTCATTTGTATCTCATTCTCAGGGAGTGGTATCCTTCATTGCCTGATGGGATGTCTTAAAACCATTGCTTTCTATATTTGATGTATTTTGTTTGTTTCAAGTGTGAGGGCAAATCAGGTCTCAGTTCAGGCAGTTCAGTCTCTCAGTCGTGTCTAACTCTTTGCGATCCCGTGGACTGCAGCATGCCAGGCTTTCAAGCATGCCTCAACCAACTACCGAAGCTTGCTCAAACTCATGTCCATCCAGTCGATGATGCTATCCAACCAACTTATCCTCTGTCATCCCCTTCTCCTCATGCCTTTAGTCTTTCCTGGCATCAGGGACTTATCCAATGAGTCTGTTCTATGCAGCAGGTGGTCAAAGTATTGGACTTTCAGCTTCAAGGTTTTGAAATGGTAATTCAAGACAAAGTTTGTCAAAAAGGCAAGCGTTTGAGAATTAACCTTTTAAACTCCTTCATTCCAGGAGTCAGCTCAAGAATGGACTTACCATTCCTCTGCCTACACTTTCTGTGAATGTTTTTTATAAACAAACAATTCTCAAGACCTGCACATGCATATAGATAGTAGGAGCAGGCATTAAAATACTCAAAATCAGTTTCACCCACGAACAATAAAATCTGTTTAGATAACGAAATGTCCTTGGAAAAATTTATTCCTTAGAAAACAAAATAAACTCAACACTGAAAAACCTCAAGAAAACAATAATGGGAGCTTGATTTAGCATGAAGCTTGCCACATAGCCATAAAGTTGACCTCACACAGGTGAAAACACAACAGACCCCAAATATTAACACAAGGAGTCTCAAATATCTTTGTATAGGTTTTTATGTGGACATATGTTTTCAACCTGTTGCTTCAATAATACGTGAACCATGAAACTCTAGATATTCAAGTTGGTTTTAGAAAAGGCAGAGGAACCAGAGATCAAATTGCCAACATCTGCTGGATCATCAAAAAAGCAAGAGAGTTCCAGAAAAACATCTATTTCTGCTTTACTGACTATGACAAAGCCTTTGACTGTGTGAATCACAACAAACTGTGGAAAATTCCGAAAGAGATAGGAATACCAGACCAGCTGACCTGCCTCTTGAGAAATCTGTATGCAGGTCAGGAAGCAACAGTTAGAACTGGACATGGAACAACAGACTGGTTTCAAACATGAAAAGGAGTACCTCAAGGATGTATATTGTCACCCTGCTTATTTAAATTATATGCAGAGTACATTACGAGAAACACTGGGCTGGATAAAGCACAAGCTGAAATCAAGATTGTCGGGAGAAATGTCAATAACCTCAGATATGCAGATGACAATACCCTTATGGCAGAAAGTGAAGAAGAACCAAAGAGCCTCTTGATGAAAGTGAAAGAGGAGAGTGAAAAATTTGGCTTAAAGCTCAACATTCAGAAAACAAAGATCATGGCATCCAGTCCCATCACTTCATGGCAAATAGATGGGGAAACAATGGAAACAGTGGCTGACTTTATTTTTTGGGGCTCCAAAATCACTGCAGATGGTGACTGCAGCCATGAAATTAAAAGACGCTTGCTCCTTGGAAGAAAAGTTATGACCAACCTAGACAGCATATTAAAAAGCAGAGACATTACTTTGGCAATAAAGGTCTGTCTAGTCAAGGCTATCGTTTTTCCTGTGGTCATGTATGGATGTGAGAGTTGGACTGTCAAGAAAGCTGAGCACTGAAGAACTTATGCTTTTGAACTGTGGTGTTGGAGAAGACTCTTGAGAGTCCCTTGAACTGCAAGGAGATGCAACCAGTCCATCCTAAAGGAAATCAGTCCTGAATATTCATTGGAAGGACTGATATTGAAGCTGAAACTCCAATACTTTGTCCACCTGATGGGAAGAACTGACTCATTTGAAAAGACCCTGATGCTGGGAAAGATTGAAGGTGGAAGGAGAAGGGAACAAGATGAGGATGAGATGGTTAGATGACATCACTGACGCAATGGACATTAGTTTGAGTAAACTCTGGGAGCTGGTGATGGACAGGGAGGCCTGGCATGCTGCATTCCATGGTGTCACAAAGAGTCAGACATGACCGAGCAGCTGAACTGAAGTTTTCAACTCATTTGAATAAATACCAAGGAATATGATTATTGACAGTGTGGCAAGTGCTTTGTAAGAAACTGCCAAACTTTTTTCCAGTTTAGTCTTTTAAAACTCTCAATTTCTAAAACAAGAAGACATCATTTCACAGCTATTTGAATATATAAAATCCAAAAGAAAAAAAAATGTCAACACGAAATGCTGGCAAGGAAGTGGAGAAATAGAAACTCATGCATTGCTGTTAAAAAATGCAAAATGGTATAACCACATTGGAAGACAGTTTGATTTCTGGTAGACCAGAATGAGGCTTGAGGGGGTATGTGGAAACTCTTTGTAAGTTCTACTCAATTTTTCTATACACCTAAAACTGATAATTTTTAAAGTCTATTAAAAATATGAGGACCTCACAGGGACCTGAAAATCTGGTTCGCTGTGGTAGTAGGAGACTTTCTCTTCTTTCTATATGTGTTCCAGGATAAATCAATTTTCCCACCACCAAATACTACAACATCAAGCACTTAAACTTCAAATACTGTGGTCCTATATCCTGTTTTTGAAATGCAATAACGAATATTCATACATAATTACTACAGGCACCATATAACTCATTTCCTTCTCCATTTTGAGGATTAGAAGAAAAAAAATTCCAGTAAAAACAAACCAATATTCACTCACAGAGCTCAGGCTGCAGCACAGAATATCTTCCCTCTGAGTCCAGGGCTATTATATGTGTGTGTGTGTGTGTGTGTGTGTATGTATGTATATATATATATGGTGTTGGAGAAGACTCCTGAGAGTCCCTTGGACTGCCAGGAGATCCAACCAGTTCATTCTAAAGGAGATCAGTCCTGGGTGTTCTTTGGAAGGAATGATGCTAAAGCTGAAACTCCTGTACTTTGGCCACCTCATGTGAAGAATTGACTCATTGGAAAAGACTCTGATGCTGGGAGGGATTGGGGGCAGGAGGAGAAGGGGATGACAGAGGATGAGATAGCTGGATGGCATAACTGACTCGATGGACATGAGTTTGAGTGAACTTTGGGAGTTGGTGATGGGCCGGGAGGCCTGGCATGCTGCAATTCATGTGGTCGCAAAGAGTCAGACACAACTGAGCGACTGAATTGAACTGAACTGATATATATATTCAGTGAAATGTTTGTCTATACTAATTCCTTCTAGATCCATGGCATTCATGAGAGACACAATTTATAGTTTTTTTTCCCCAAATCCTAAAAATCACTGAAAACATCCTAACTAGGATGAGCATCACAATAACATTTGAAAGTACTGTGTAAGCTAATGAATGCCTAGAACCAGCCCTCAGATATTATGATTCTGTAGGTTGAGATTTTTGCCTTGACATTTATATAGTCCTTGTATTGAAACTCTGCACTAAATCCCAAAATTATCTCCATTATATTAAGAGGAATTTAACTGAGAAATCTTAGTAATAACTTTGGACTCAATATATTAATATGGGATTGATACAAATGCACTATATTTGCTTGTGAGGTAAATGTTCAAGTGTTGCACAATTGAGCACACACTTACCTGCTAAACAAAGAAAGTGAAGGTGATGCTGATGCAGTACATGTTTGACATGATGAGTGCAAGGCAATATACAGTACTGTGGGGGAAGAAGCTAGTTAATAGCAGCACTTTCTTCTGGGTCATCAGCATCAACCTATATACAAAAAGGAAAGTAGGGAGATGGGAAGAAAAGGAAAACAGCTGTAACTATTATATGAAGGACCAACTGAAGAGAACAACTTAAAACTCCAAATTCAGTCTTTACAAAAACATTACCGCCGCAAGGCATCCATATAGAAGAAGAGAGGAATAGACTCTTCCTCTTGGTGATGGCAAGCTTCTGGAGGAGCATATGGAGTGACAATACTGTTAAGGGCCATTTCGAAAATCCAATCTGCCTGTAAACATTAATTTTTTATATCTCTTGGGGATAAACATAGCTACTCAGGACTCAGAAGTTTTAGATATATTTTAGATCAGACTTGCTTGTACATCTAATATTTTTACTTGATTAGTTTTGTGAACAGCTGCTTAGTTAAGATTTCCTAGGTATTTAAACTCTAAATTCAATACAAATAAATCTGTTTATTCACCTTATTTTACAGAATTTATTATATTTGAAAATATCTTAAAATTTCTATCATTTTAAAGTGTTAAATGTAACATGTAACAAGCTTGCAAAGTACTTGCCTCAGAAACTTAGTTTATATCTGACACAAGAAGTGTGATTTCCAAAGACAGTTATGAGGTTTTATTTTATTGCTATTGTTATTAAAATTCAATATAACATATTTAAGTTACTATTTGAATCTACTGTAGTTCCATGATAATTCAATATAATGTCTCTTAGGGCAGCAACAAAGGAGAATATAATTGGTTTGCATTTCTTTTTAGGGGATATATTGTAACTGTAATGGCATTTTTCTTTGAAGTAGAAGCTTCCCATTTGTTTGTTGGACAGGTTACTTGTAACATTTTGTTTTGTCATTAAAAAAAAAATTGTGTATAGCCTCCAATTAAAATTTATATTGAAAAAAGTAATAATGATTATGTGTTTTTAGTTATTCCTGGGAATCCTGGAAAAGGATACCATCTAGCTGGGCAATATTTTACTATATAATTGCATGTAAGATTTTCATCACGTTTTTGAATTGGATGTGATTTATTAGATAAAAGATTTCTATCAAATCAAAATTATCTTTATTTTTTTTTGTTTAAAACTGATTTTCACTGTCTTGAAATCAATTACATGATCATAACAATGATCAATGAAATGATCAAACTATCTACTATTTGATGATACTATCTATAATTGAGATTTTATCATAGTCTCATATAGACCTTCTACATCTCACCAAAATGGGTTTTGTAAGATATGGCCAACATTTATAGTGTGAGTTACAAAATAATTTTTTATTATCCATTTTTCTCAAAGTTTATAAAAATATAGACTTCAGCATCATATATAAATGTGATAGGACTAAATGGTGAACTTAGGATATTTACAAGAACAAAACTTGGGAATTTTTCCAAATAGTCTAGCCTAAGTCACTGAATGAAACATGTTTACACACTACATCAAACCCTTAAATTTTCTTAGTTCAGTGCTATCTAAAATACTATATGCTAGTATTAGTACATGTTAGAGTTACAGTCAGGGTGGCTCAGATGGTAAAGCGTCTACCTAAATGTGGAAGACCCAGGTTCAGTTCCTGGGTTGGGAAGATCCTCTGGAGAAGGAAATGGCAACCCACTCCAGTACTCTTGCCTGGAAAATCCCATGGACGGAGGAGCGTGGTAGGCTACAGTCCATGGGGTCGCAAAGAGTCGGACACAACTGAGTGACTTCACTTCATTTCATTGAAGTAAACAACACTAAAATTGCACCACTCCTTACTATATTATTTTTTTTTCCAAAATTCATAAATGGCCTACGTTTTAAGACAATTATGATCTAGGAAAATATTCCAGAAATGTAATCTTTCAAATTCACTAAATCTCAATTTCTGTTTTTCAAGCTAGTAAGCCAAAATTTTCAATTAATTCTTCACTACAGCCATTTGAAAATGATATTTATATCTGTCTCTGACTTGTGTGTATATACATATATATGGGCATATATTTGTGGTTTGACATATTTAAAGTCACTTTTATGTGAATTTCTATTTTTCAACAAGACTATGATATCCTTAACCTCTATGCTACTTAAAAAAGCCTAATAGAGGAAGTAATTGTTTGTCTCTCAGTTGTGTTCAACTCTTTGTGACTCCGTGTACTATAGCCAACCAGGCTCCTCTGTCCATGGTATTCCGCAGGCAAGAATACTGGAGTGGGTTGCCATTCCTTTCTTCAGGGGATCTTTCTGACCCAGGGGTTGAACCCAGGTCGCCTGTATTGCAGGCAGATTCTTTAGCAGCTGAGCCAAAAGTCCGGTTTAAACAGAATCATAGTTCTAGAAATTTCTGCCCAGTATCTTGTCCAAAGAGATGCTCCTCATAGTTGTCTTCTGGACTTCCAGATCAAATAATTTGATCCTAGAGCCTGTTTTTTATTTATTTATTTATTTATTTTTTTAACATATAAAATCTCTATTTCTACATGCAGAGAGAAAAGGAGATACCTTGAAAAATTAACATGGCTGCCTCTATGGAGATAAAGGCTTGGCATGTCTTTTGTTTTTCTTTGCTTAGCTATAGTTTCACATTTTTACACAATCAAACACTAATGTTTGAGTAATAAAAAAAATGGGGTCCTAAGAAGAAAAAAAAATAGAAAAATAAGTAATGATAACTACTACATATTTTATCTTTTAGAATCCTCTGAGTATTTTGCCTGAAATCTTCTCATTTTGTGTTAGAAATTCCCATAACAGATGGGGAACTGACCCCTCCTCAAGGAGGCACCATCAGGTCAAGGGAGAAGAGGGAGATTTTAGGATACAGAGGTTTGTTATTGTTATTTAGTTTGTTGCTTTGTTGTTTAGTCATGTTACTCAGTCACGTCTGATTCTTGCAACCCCATGAACTGTAACCTGCCAGGCTCCTCTGTCCGTGGGATTTCCCAGTCAAGAATACTGGAGTGTGTTGCCATTCCTTCTCCATAAAATCTAGCCTATAAAATACAATATTAAACTTGAAATTTAGCATTTTTCTTTCTTCTAAGTTAAAACTGTACTTGCTCTTAACAGGACATTAGCAAGAGCATTTTTGTTTTCAATGATTTTCTTTTTCAAGCAAATCACCCAGTTGGCTTCTGAAGATAAAATTTTATAGGCTTGGTGTCTATATTTTTCAGAGATTTTCCAATGAGTTTGAAATGCAGTTGTGCCTTGTAATTTTGGGGAATTTAATGAAAGGTTCTTCAGTCTTTAGAAATCAGAATGTGAATTTGTCTCAAGCCTGATCTATTTATTTAGGTTCTTAGAAATTCAGTATATTCACAGATGGATATTATGTAGCCATCATTTCATGGTGCTCTAACATGCAATATATATAACAAATTGCCAGCTAGGCTTTTATATGTTTAAGAGTTTTAATTGCTGTGTACTTCAAACATTTTTTACATTGTGCCATCTGGCACATAGAAATGTTAATGAATTTTTAAACTTGATGGGATATGCTTTGCATTAGAAATGTCTGAAAATTAGTTGGTAACCACTGGTAAATGACAGATTTATCAATACAGACTTTACAAAATTACAAACCATTGCTTTGTGCCGTTAAGGTAGCAACACATTGCTAAGTGCTAGTAAAAGTTGCTCAAACAATTGGTTGGATAGAAATAACAATTTATAATTACAGTAGCTCTCTGCTATTTAAAGAAATTGAACCTATAATATGATAATGTTTTTCTTTAAAAGTAGTTTTAGGGAAACATTTTTGATATGAAACAGAAAAAAATCACTTAAATTTTAAACTTTTTGGACATGTTGGAAAAGTCTGATAATATTTTCAAATGTTCTTGTTTTAACAAAAAGTTTCTGTTTCTCTCATTAAAAGAGAATCTCTTTTTTTGCCTTCTATTTCTATTATAACTGTATTTTACATACATGAAATCTGGCTATAATATACAATGACTAGCTATCAGAACATCTATTTTAAAGCAGTATCATCTATTATACTCTTCTCCCCTAATAATCTTAGTCTCCATGAAGGCACTAAAGAAGAGACCCCCTCAGTTATGTGAAGAAGCAAAATACAAAGAACCAATTATGAATGCAAACAGTAAACAGAAGTCCATTCAACAGTATATAAAACAGAGGAAACAATTGAAACAATCTGTTGGGTAAACTGGGGAAAATCTCTTTAAAAAAGAAAACATATGTGAAAATTACAGGTACGTATTATTATAATGTTTAAAATTATAAATGTCCGTTCATAAAGTATAAAAATATGAGAAAACTACTAGTTCAGAATTTTAAAATTTATTCTAGGGATTTGTATAAAATTCACCTTAATATTCTCTATGAAAATATCTCATGTAGGAAATTACTAGAATGCCCACAATTACATCAATTTAACATACAAGGTTTTATTAAGCATGGTTATGAGATACTTTGCTTTATCTTTCAGTTGTATTGTGTAAATACATCCATTTTGAACATAGGTGTTCACTGCTTAAATTATTGCTTTGCTACATTAATTTAAAAATTTGGAGACACCCAGTATAATTCCATTAGAATGTTGATAAGGATCAAGATAGATTCCTATTAAAAATACTTTAAAATTACTCTCCCGTCAATCCTCACCTCTCCCTGCAAACATCATCCTCCCTGAGGTTAGAGATGGTAGAGAGTGAGGTTCAGGGGGATTGTTCCTTACATTGGGTGTCATGGAGAGAAACCACCATTACACATGCCAGCCCTTGCCAAGTTGGTTACTAGTTACAAATTCAACTCATCTTCCAGCCAGGGTAAATAGCCTTGTTGGAGCAGGAAAAACTGTTTCATTAGGGGCAAGTTGGGCTTCCCTAGTGGCTCAGACGGTAAAGAATCCACCTGCAATGCGGGAGACCTGGGTTCGATACCTGGTTTGGGAAGATCCCCTGGAGGAGGGCATGGCAACCCACTTCAGTATTCTTGCCTAGAGAATCCCCATGGACAGAGGAGCCTGGCAGGCTACAGTCCATGGGGCCACAAAGAGTTGGACCTGACTGAGCAACTAAAAACAGCACAGCACAGCACAGAGAGAAGTTAGAAGATCAGAATGCCCAGAGGAGAATAAAAGATCTAGGGAAATATGAGGGGTCAGAGCAGATGGAAATATGAAACAAAGAAGACAATCAAACAAAAGCGCTCCTTACCCCTGCCTCTCATAAAGCCACTTTTTATTTGAAGTAATGGTGCTCTACCTGTCTCTAGTCAACCATTTTCTGCCTCCTTTCTAATCCTGATGGGTTCTGCAGTTATATTCTATCTGCTTTTCACAACCTCAGCTGTTCCAAATCACATGTAAGACTGCCAGTAGCAGAGAAATGGTCCAGGTTATTTCCCTTCCCCCTGCTCCCACTGGGTTTTTCATTTAGTCAGCACAACATAGTCACACATTTAATTGTTTGCTAATAGTATGGTGTGCAGTTAGCCTGATATCATCAGTGGGCTCCTAAACCTCAGGAAGAAAGGGATCCTGTTATATTTTTTATTGTTTTCAACACTAAGTTAGTTCCTAGTACATTCCCAGTAAATATGGGGATAGTGATAACTAATGACAATCCATGTTTTTCTAGTTTAGAAGGTTTTTTTTTTTTTTCTGAAAGCTTTTGTAGTTTCTCATTAAGTACAGGGGCCAGCTACTTTATAATTGGAAAAGACTGTTTACCTTCAGTTGTCACCAACTGAAATGTGACATCAATCTATAAAAAAATATGTAGATAATAGACTATTATAGAATTGTTTAAAAATTGAACTATGAGTTAATTCAAAGTGTAACCATCCTCTGTATGAAAGATAGAGTTTCACAGATAGAATTAGGGCATAGGATTTTTTTGTGTATTTGAGTGTGTCAGATTTTCTCTCTCAGTTTACTAAACTGAAAACAATTGTTGAGCCTTCAAAGGGTTGTTAAGAAAATTAAATGAGTTAATGTTGCATAACAAACAACTTCTAAACTTTGATCTTGGTTCCCTTGAATTTCCTGAATGTGAGGAGTGTCTTTATTATTCACAGGGGGCCCCTTGGACCACATCTGAGTTTATACTGACAAGGAGCGTGGTGGGCTACGGTCCATGGGGTCACCAACAGTCGGACACGACTGAGCAACTTCACTTTCATTTTCATGGATTTTAGTACCATGAAAGATCCTTTTCTTTTGCATCATCCTAAATCATCTTACAAATTTAACCTCTAGATGATTGTCTCCCTAAACCTCCAAATATGTTCCGACAAGTCCGAATTTGCAAAATTGGCTTTGAAGCTCCTACATAATAAGATTATACATTTCTTAATGGCCAATTGCATTACTGAATTCTCTCTTCTCTACATGTCAGTTTAAAGATTATTTTGAACTATTGTGTGGTGGTGACACTGACTGATGTGGGATACCTGGAACCTCTGTGTTCCACGGAAGTGAATTCAGTTAATTGTCATTAAGGCTGTGCAGACATTCCTGTAGGAAATGTGCAGAGTTCAGCTCCTTTCCAGTTCTACAAATAAGCATTTAAAAATTCCCCATTGCCCAAAGCTGCTACAACTGTCATTCAAACATATGCATTTTTTCAAGGAAACTTCTAACTAATTAGATAACCAATTGTATTAAAAAGAACACCATAGAAATGATTTATACCAGAGATTCCCTGGGTGGTATCTAAAACCATCTACTCTCAGAGTGCTAGTCCCAAATTCAGATCTGATGAAATGACCTAACTTTAACATTGTGGTTACTGCGACATTTATCTAAGCAGAAGACTGGTTCAGTCAAAGGTCAGAGTAGGGGTTACCATAATACTTATATTTCATTTTTTTATTAGAAGTTTATAGTGACGGACTATTAGGGATCATAGAAGCAGTCCACATGAGCATTTTGAGATTTTGTAAGGGTCAGCTTGTCAGAATTTGTGTTAATAGAGTTTAAGCAAAACCTCCAAACCTATGAATGCTAGTGGTAATTCTTAAATTTGTAGTCCAGCATACCCTGTCTTTAGCTTCCTCCTCCTACTCTCCCATCCCAGGATTCTGAGACATTCCACCGATAACTCAATGGTTAGTCCCTAGAGGCCTTGAGCTTATCTCTTAGGTCAGAAAACTCACAACTTCCTAGCAGTGGTGGAATTGAGATGATGTACAAAGTAAGGCTCTGCTTCTGGTGCTATGATCTGTGGTCACTGGGGAAAAACAGAGCAAAAAGTAAAACACCTTACTTATTATTTTTGAGAAAGCAAGTGTAGCCATATGTATAGGTTCAACTTTTTTGGTGGAATCCAGCCACCACCTTGGGGCTGAATTAGGAGGAGCTCTTAGAGGAGGAAATATTAAGGTCAGATTCCCCAGGTCCTTTATCTGGGAACAGCTGATGAGAATCTACAGCACTCTCCTTAAAGCCTCCAACCACATATGAAAATGCTTAGTCTCAGGATTTTAGGGTTCACAAACAGGAGATGTTTTCATGAAAAATAATAAGTTTTAATATATACTTATCAGTCTGGTTATATGATGCTTTTTAAAAATTTTGACTTCTGCACATCTCAGTAGAATACATTTTATGTAAAATGTGAGTTTTCCCTGAAAACTTATTTTTTTAAAAGGAAGGACTGTAACTATAGTGTACAATAACCCTATAGATGTCCTTGGCATCGGCTTAAGCTATATTTACTATAGGAGTAACTCTGTGCTTTCTATTTCATAATTCTGAATGTCAATACTGAAAATAAGTCTGAATCAGCTGTGAGTACTCATGTACATTCAGACAATGGTATATTGCTCAATGTTAAAAAGAAATGAGGTATTAAGCCATGAAAAGACATGGAGAAATATTTAATGCATATTACTATGTGAAAAAAGCTAATCTGAAAAGATAACATACTGTAAGATTCCAGTTAGATGGCACTCTGGACTATATGACATTCTGGAAAAGGCAAAATTATGGAGACTGGTTGGTAGGGGGAAGGAGAGTTGAATAGGTAAGAGTATAGAGGAATTTTATGGCAATGAAACTATTTTGTATGAAACCACAATAGAAGATACATGTCACTGTACAGCTGTCAAAACCCACAGAATGGACAACTTCGAGAGTGAATCTTAATGTAAACTATGAACTTTGGGTGATAATGATGTGTCAGTGTAGGCTCACCAGATGTTGATAGTGTGGGAAACTGCATACGTGGGGTCAATGAGTGTATGAGAACTCCCTGAACCTTCGTTCAAGTGTGCTTTGAACTTAAAACTGCTCTAAGACATAAAGTCTGTTTAAAAATACTAAAAATTATATTTTATGATTATATAAGTGAAAGCTTAAACTCTCATAAGCTTAGTTTTTACTCCATTTTTTCTATGTATATATTAAAATCATTAATACCGTACTGTACACATACAGAATTTACAAAAATGTGTATATAATTGGGAAGTCTATTTTTCATTCCCCTTCCTAAGTGAGTCCATGTTACTCTTGATAAGTATCTTTCTAATTACTTACCTATTCAGACATATTAATATACTAATAATTTATGTAATCCTATCATTGGATATTTGGGATATTTCCAGTTGTTTACTATTATAATAATGTTCTATATGCATTTTCTATACATTAAGATATATTAATATATAAAATGACAAAATATGGGCTATGAATATTATAAAAGTTTGTTTAAAACTGTGAAATGCTTTCCAAAAGATTAAATCAAATGTTACTCTTACTAGGAGTATATGAGCATGCTTTCACATTCCATTTTCCCCATTGAATTTTGTTTATAATTTCTGATAGGTAATAATTATTCACTCAACTCTGTCAGTACTTTTTTAAGAGGCATTCTCCTATCTCATCTTTATCCAGAAGCATAAGGATCTGATTAAACACAGAAGGTTGAAAGTATTGCTTAAGGGCTTTTTTCACAGTCCATCTACAGTCTCATTTCATTAGCACAGTTTGACAGAAACCCTACTGACATAATAACCAGACGTGGATAGTTGTTTTCAGAACATGATGTATGAATAAATGGTCAGTCTTTTAATTTTGTGTGTGTGAATGGATTCGGTTTGAATATTTCTGATCTCTCTTTTGAATTCTAGTCTCTCAGATCATGTCCTTGGTAAATTGGTGAGAACTTCCTATGGTACAGTTATTTGATGAGATCCTTGGTGACTAATTACTGTTAGTATGAACATATATACTACTAAGACTTTCAACAAATTTTACCCCCAAAATCATACCGCACATTTATAACAAACTTCTAAAACCATCAATCATGTGATCTTTGAAATCCTGACAAAGTCTCAGTTCTGGAAAATTTGTCAAAAGGCATCTTGAGGAAATACTGTGAGCTCATTAATATTTATAAACATTGCTGTAAATGGGGCAATACCCTCAGGCTTTTTGCCTTTCACCTTTTGTATGTGACCTACAATGTGATGTAAATTATGCTATGAATGACTAAGAAAACTGATTAGGTGATGTGATTGCTGTGACATTTCCTTGATCCCAATATATTATATTGCATATATATTACCCTTTCAAGATAATTCTTGCTTTGGCAAAATTTGCACTTTACATGCTCTAATCTGAAATATTTTCTTTACTGTAACACTCCAAAGTCATGTTAGGAACTAGTTTGCTTGCAATTTTCAGTTATGTTGAAGGATGTGTGGTTGACACGTTACATATGCTGGTTATAATGGGTATTTGCATTAGAATTTGCTACTTTAATTTGCGATACATTGAATATATTTCATATTTGTCAAACATCAGCTTTTTGCCAGCCTCTGTTAATGGTGCTTCGATTACCATTATATCTAAGCCTGACTCTGGCTCTACTCTCATGGAGGTTCTACTTCTGGGAACAAAGAATCTGATGACCTATGAGGACAGCTACAAAAAGGGAAGTACAAGGAGGGACAAAAGCACATACAGTGGAAACCCAATCTAGAATCATAGATGGAAAAATCCTTTGTGGAAAAGTAGCATTTAACCTGAGATTGGAAGCGCACATCAGCCTTAGCTAAAAGATTTTGTAGAGGAAAGAGGAAGCAGTACAGTGAAAACCATGAAGCAAGATATACTAAAGGGGACTAGAAAAAAGACCACTGGAGCTGGAGGATGGACAGTGAATGTTAAGCCCAGAAATGCAGACTGAGACTGTGTAACAAAGGGACACATATAAACTTTGTCAAACATTTTGAACTTTATCTTGAAGGATATAACTGAAGACTTTTAAGCAGAGGAGCGATAAAAAAACTTATTTGTGTTTTTAAAATATCACATGGGGTGAAGTGAAGAAAGGAAGTGAAGGAAGTAGAGGTAAGGTGCTGGTACCTGGTAGAGGTAACGGTGTCAGGGGAGATGTGTTACTCTCAGGGCCAAGGCAGCCCATCCCACGTGGTGCCTCCACGGCATGGCATAGTAATCATTTTGAATTAAAGTTACTCTAGAAACTGTCAGTGCAAGATGGACATTTTGATCCTCCTTTGTCTCCCTGAAAGCAGGAAATAAATCTCTCGTGTGATAGGTACTCTTTCTGTGTCTGGAGGTAGGAAGACACCCTTATTACTAGAGAGAGAGAATTTGGAGCCCAGAAGCCTGTATAAACAAAACTTGTTATTTCTTTAATTTACTATTTTTCCAGCTCACACTCTGGATTCTTCAGTCATTAGGCATTCAAAGCCTAAGTTTGTTAATTCCACACAATTTTTGCTTTAATTTTAATTGGAGGCTAATTACTTTACAACATTGTAGTTGTTTTTGCCATACATTGCCATGAATCAGCCATGGGTGTACTTTATTGTCTCCTTTTTCTAAAAACTATGAAAGCTTCCTGCTTTGCCCACTTCTTAGGCCTCATATCTATGAGACCTCTGTGCACAAATTTAAACTAGTTTATTTTTGTCCTGTTAATCTGTCTTGTGTAAATTCTATTATTAGTCCAGTCATGGAATTCAAGAAGGGTAGAAGGGGAGAAATTTCTTCTTCCCTAATATTACTATACTGGATTGACTGCTAGTGTGTAAATGATGGCAAACTGGAAAACAAACTGTTTTACAGAGATATTTGGAAGAGAAAATTAATAGAGCATAGTACCTAATTCTATTTGGAGCTGAGTTAATAGATAGGTGGGAAAGGGTTAGCATTAGGACAAGAATTTGAAAATATTGAAAGGCCTGTGGAACATTAAAGTGGAGATAGGATTTAGGCAGTTAAGTAGAGAGGTCTGAAGTACAAAAGACAGTTCTGAGCTAGAAAATAAGATTTGGGCACTATTAGAATATGGATGATGAAGCCATGAGAGAGGATTTACATATGGAATGAATTTAAATGAAAAAGTAAAGCACTGAAAACAAAACTGTAAATTTAAATGTCTGGTAAAGGCAGCTGACCTCAACATTTCCCTCAGCTTGACAAGCTTCTTCCTGTCTCTCAATTCAGTTCAGTTCAGTCACTCAGTCATGTCCGACTCTTTGCGACCCCATGGACTGCAGCATTCCAGGCCTCCCTGTCCATCACCAACTCTTGGAGTTTACTCAAACTCATGTCCATTGAGTCGGTGAGGCCATCCAACCATCTCATCCTCTGTCGTCCCCTTCTCCTCTTGTCTTCAATCTTTCCCAGGATCAGAGTCTTTTCAAATGAGTCAGCACTTCACGTCAGGTGGCCAACGTATTGGAGTTTCAGCTTCAGCATCAGTCCTTCCAATGAACATCTTATAATATTCCTTTTCTTCATCCATTTAGAAAATTAGTAAACTTATCATTGTAAATTCTTTCTCTAACCCTTTGATATGTTCATTTTTTGAAAATCCTCTTGCCAGTTTTATAATCCAGGTTTGTTTTTCTCAAGGACCTAGGAGTCATTCTTTTGAAAAATAGTAGATCCAGCTCCTAATTTTGTGGGAGAGCAAGAGCTTAATATTGGCGAATACCTAGTTTCAAGTTGTTAATATACCTCCTCTCATTAAGGTATTAGATATGTACTAGGAAAACTATAAGACATTGATGAAAGAAATTAAAGATGACACAAACATATGGGATGATATACCTTGTTCTTGGATTGGAAGAACCATTATTGTTTAAATGACCATTCTACACAAGACAATCAACAGATTCAATGTAATCTCTTTCAAAATAACAATGGCATTTTTCACAGAACTAGGACAAATCATTTTAAAATGTGTATGGAAATACAAAAGATCCCAAATAGGCAAAAGAGAAAGAGCAGAGCTGGAGGAATCATGCTCCCTGACTTCAGACTAAACTACAAAGCTACAGTGATCAAATGCACAGTATTAGCCAAAAAAAAAAAAAAAAAAAAAGACACATAGATCAATGGACTAGGATAGAAAGCCCAGAAATAAACCTATGAAATTATAGTCAATTAATTTAGGACAAAGGCAGCAAGAATATACAATGGAGAAAAGACAGTCTCTTCAATAATTGGTCCTGGGAAAACTGGACAACTGCATGTAAAATACTCTAACACCATATACAAAAATGAACTCAAAATAGGTTCAAGACCTACATTTAAGACTTGAAATCATAAAACTCCTAAGAGGGAATATTGGTAAAACATTATTTGGCATAAATCGAAGCAATACTTTTTTGGATCTCTCTCCTAAGGCAAAATAAATAAAAGCAAACATAAGCAAATGTGACCTGACTAAACTTAAAAGCTTTAGTGCAAAAGAAACTGACAGAATGAAAAGAAAATATACTGAATGGGAGAAAATATTTGCAAATGGTGTAACGATAAAGAGTTAATGTCCAAAATATATAAACAGCTCATACAACTCAACATCAAACAATAACCTGATTAAAAAATGGATGGAAAATCTGAATATACATTTTTCCAAAGAGGACATGCAGACGGCCAAAAGACACATGAAAAATGCTCAGTGTTGCTAATCATTAGAGACATGCATATCAAATCCACAATGAGCTATCCCCTCACACCTGTCAGAATGACTACATCAAAAAGAACACAAGTAACAAATGTTGGCAAGGATATGGAAAAAAGGGAACTCTTGTACACTGTTGGTGGGGATGCAAATTGCTGCAGCCTCTGTAGAAAACAGTATGGAGGTTTCCCAAAGGGCTAAAAATAGAACTACCATACAACACAGCAAATCCATTCCAGGGCATATAGCTGAAAAAAGGAAAACACTAATTCAAAAGATATATGCACCCCAATGTTCATAGCAGCTTTATATACAAATGCCAACATGTGGAAGCAACCTAGGTGTCCCACAATGAATGAGTAAAGAAGATATGATATATGTATATGCCATAAAGAAAGAATGAAATTTTGCCATTTGTAACAACATGTATGGCCTTGGAGGGTGTTATTCTATACGGAATAAGTCAGACAGAGAAACACAAATACTGTATGATATCCTTCATAAGTGGGATCTAAAAAATACAGCAAAGTCATGAATACAACAAAAAAGAAGCAGACTCACAGACAGGGACAGAGAACAAACTAGTGATTACTAGTGGAGAGAGGGAAGAAGGGCAAGGGAAACGTAAGGGCAGGGCATTAAGAATTATAAACAACTATGTACAAATTAAACTACAGGGATATTATAAACACAGAGTATATGACCAATATTTTATAATAACTGTGGGCTTTCCTGATAGACAGTAGTGTCTGCCTACAGTGCAGGAGACCCAGGTTCTATCCCTGGGTCGGGAAGATCCCCTGGAGAAAGAAATAGCACCCCACTCCAGTACTCTTGCCTGGTAAATCCTATGGATGGAGGAGCCTGGTAGGCTGCAGTCCATGAGGTCGCAAAAAGTCAGACATGACAGAGCCACTTCATTCACTCCCTGATAGCTCAATTGGTAAAGAATCCGTTTGCAATGCAGGAGACCCCGGTTCAATTACTGGGTTGGGAAGATCCGCTGGAGAAGGGATAGGTTACCCACTCCAGTATTCTTGGGTTTCTCTTGTGGCTCAGCTGGTAAAGAATCCTCCCACAATGCGGGAGACCTGGGTTCAATCCTTGAGTTGGGAAGATCTCCAGGAGAAGGGAAAGGTTACTCAGTCCAGTATTCTGGCCTAGATAATATCATGCACTATATAGTGACTTTCACTATAATAACTGTAAATAGAGTATAATTTCTAAAAATTGTGAGTCACTATATCACACAGCTGTAACGTATAATATGTAACATAAGTATACATTAATGTAAAATATGTAACATAAGTATACATTAATGTAAAATATGTAACATAAGTATACATTAATGTATAATATGTAACATAAGTATACATTAGCTATCAGTTCAGTTCAGTTCAGTCGCTCCGTCGTGTCCGACTCTTTGCGACCCCATGAATCGCAGCACGCCAGGTCTCCCTGTCCATCACCAACTCCTGGAGTTCACTCAGACTCACGTCCATCGAGACAGTGATGCCATCCATCCATCTCATCCTCTGTCGTCCCCTTCTCCTCCTGCCCCCAATCCCTCCCAGAATCAGAGTCTTTTCCAATGACTTCTATTTAAAAAGGGAGAACAATTTTTAAAATATATTAGTTTATTTTTCCCTGGGTAAAGCCAGTTACCAAAAGCAGATGGCCTATGATCTCTCATTCACTTCAGCTCTTTAAAACCATACCACCTCCTGCTTTTTGTTTCACAGAAGTTGAGTTTATACTGAAAAGACTGAGTTCTGGTCCCTCTTGTGTATTGAAATAGCCTTGAATAAACTTGAACACAGTCTTCTTTTTCTGTTAATTTTATTTGGTGCCACCAAAAACAGAATGATTAGTGTTATAGATGGGAAAAACCTGGGCTATTATTATGGAAGACAGGGAAAGATATGGTTGAAGAAATAAGTAGTGCTCATAACTGTCAAAGTTTGCTAAAATCTCAAAGAAGAGGAGGACTAAACAAATTGTATTGCATTAAGCATTACTTAGAGGGCGACAGAGGATGAGATGGTTGGATGGCATCACTGACTCAATGGACATGAGTTTGAGCAAACTCCAGGAGATGGTGAAGGACAGGGAAGCCTGGCATACTGTCCATGGGGCCACAAAGAGTCAGACACAACTTAGCTCCTGAACAACAACAAAGCATTACTTAAGGTACAGATAAATATATTGAAGTGGAAGTGTATAGAATGTGTGGGTGGAAACCAGTTCAGAGTGTGTTTAAGTAGGAAGTAAATAAATGGAAATTTTAAGGGTAGACAAGGATAAGATACACAGTCCCTTAATTGGAGGTCTTTATTAAGCTACCATCTGAACCACCAGGGCTCGGATGGTAAAGAATCTGCCTGCAGTGTGGGAGACCTGGGTTTGATCCCTGGGTTGGGAAGATCCCCTGGAGAAGGGAGTGGCTACCCACTTCAGTATTTTTGCCTACAGAATCCCATGGACAGAGGAGCCTGGCAGGCTACAGTCCATGGTGTTGGAGAGTTGGATATGACTGAGCGACTTTCACTTAACTTCATTAAGCTATTATATATTTGTACAGTTAAGAAAACCCATTGCAGAGATCATTTCTACTACATACCATTTTTATAACAGAATCAATTTAAGAAATCCATGTGAGAAATTCCACAACTACATTGCTGACTTTATTTGTGAGATTCAAGGACCCATTATGTTGTTACTGAAAAATGTTCTTTTAATAATTTTGCAGGTTCATAAAGTATGTTGTTTCTATGTGAACTTGAAGGCTGTAAAAAATCTTACTGGCATAAGTATGCAGGATAAAGCCAATAAGAAACATATCATCATTCTGTTTAGGTCATTTATTTTGTTTCCTTAAAGAAAAATGGAGAGCTTCCCAGTACATCATATTTGGATCATAGCTGCTTTGGTTACATTGCTAAATTACTGACAAAATTTCCATCCATACGTCCTCACTCAGTCACTTCACACCATGGTTCTGCTCAAAATCTCAGATGGAGATAGTATTTCACTGCTTATTATTAGTATTGTAGAATAGATTTCTATGACCTGATTTTGACCAGAATTATTTTTACATAAGGATTTATCCATTTTTATTGGGACAGAATGCTATAATGGGGAGCTGTAAATTCCCAATAAGTAAACAGGCATTAAAACTATCCCTTCTGAAACTGAAAAAAAATCTCTACCGATACAGTAGAAATCAGGGCATTGTATAATTATATGGATCTATAAGGAAAATGGCTCAAGGTCATCATAACTGTGGCTCATGCTTTTCTAATGAAGTTCAATAAGGGTTTTATTCTCTTGGCCATTTCATTTTATTTAAAGGAGACTAGTTCTACATGTTCATAAGTATTATGTTTTTGATAGTTAAGGTGTGAAAAAGACTAGAAAAGAAATTCTCAGGCCTCCTGATGGAGTAGGAGAAGTGTCCATTTTGATACTAAGTTCAATTCCTATGCTAGGCAGGCCCAGTACTCTGGGAGATGTACAATTAGAGTTTGCAATGATTTCTCTGCTTCCAGGAAAAAATAAAAATGAGCTTCTTTTTCCCAATACATAGTTCCTTTTGGCAACAAAGCCAATAGAAAGTACTGCTGATGCACTACGGATATTAAGCTGTATGATTTGTTGCACATAATGGCCCGACCACACTCAGGTAATAACCAGAAGCCTCCAGAAGTGAATTCAACTGCTCTGTTATAAACAACTCAAATTCTTCTTTAGCCTGAATCTATTCTTTGCCAGGCACCGTACTCCAGTACTCTTGCCTGGAAAATCCCATGGATAGAGGAGCCTGGTAGGCTGCAGTCCATAGGGTCACTAAGAGTCGGACACGACTGAATGACTTCACTTTCACTTTTCACTTTCATGCATTGGGGAAGGAAATGGCAACCCACTCCAGTATTCTTGCCTGGAGAATCCCAGGGACGGGGGAGCCTGGTGGGCTGCTGTCTATGGGGTCGCACAGAGTCGGACACGACTGAAGCGACTTAGCAGCAGCAGCATTCTTTGGCAGGAGGACAACTCAAAGGAAGTTCCTCCCCAGTTCTTCCCCCAGGTTGAGCTAAAAAGCTCTTAATTGCTCTATATTTCATTTACATGATATTTTCCTTATGCTAATGTTATTAGCTTGAAGGTTCTATTGCCAGGACCACAGGGCGTGGCATTCAGCCAACTTCAGTCTTGTTATAGACCTGAACTCGTCAATTAGACGCCCTCTGTTTTGTCTACTTAAATCTTTTGGTGATCAATAAGAGTCCAGATCATTTTACAATTTGGTGAAATTGCCTTTTACCCTTGCTTTTGTATCTCCTTAATTATCTGGTTGACCTGTTTAATTTTTCTTGAATTTATTACCTTAATTCAAAAGCATAAAATGCCCTTCTATGTACAGGGTTATCATAACCCCAAGCTCTTTGAGGCTCACATTCTTATAGAGAATTGACAGTGTGATTTAATTCTCTTAAATTTACTACATAATTTCATTTATTTTTAAAAGTAAATGCTTCATTTCTCTTTTATTATATAATAGACTCCCTTTTTAATCAAGACTACCCACCCAACATGTCTCCCTAAAAGCACATTTGTTAATCATTTAATATTTAATTTATTTTTTCTTTTTTCATTTTATTTCATTATTACAGATTACACTGACAAATGAAAATCCCCACTTATGCAATCAACCTTAAGAATATCCCAGATCTGCCTGGTTACATCTGCCTTTTAGACCCAGCCATTTTCCTTGCTTTGGGACTTAAAAGGGACAGTGCTTTGCATGGACACAAAGGGGTAATGTTGTCCTTCTTGCTTCAACTCTTAGTACACACACCAACTCGGCCTCCCAGGGGTGCAGCCTGTGGTGTAGCAGGTTTTCCATCATGCCTCCCAGGCAAGGTTCCCTGCAATCCAGAGTCCAGTTGAACCGAAGTTCTATAAGCTTCAACTTCCAAGGCATTTGAATGGAGGAGAAAGGTAATACAATCCCTGTATACCAGAGTTTGGCAATTCTTGGGATTGGGTTTGGCCACCCTGTCCTTCCCTTCCCCAGGTCTTTCATGAGACAGAGATTTTATGTATCTTCTATAGAGATCTTCACAAATTCCTTATCCACCACCTAGGAAAATCTGTGTTTCTTTTCCTTCTCTCCTCACTTCATCC
The DNA here is from genome assembly GCF_055505025.1 of Bos grunniens. Taxonomy (NCBI): domain Eukaryota; kingdom Metazoa; phylum Chordata; class Mammalia; order Artiodactyla; family Bovidae; genus Bos; species Bos grunniens. The sequence goes on from NC_141188.1 coordinate 28,404,233, forward strand.
TCCTGGGACTGCAGGTCTCAACTTAGCCAGTAAACTTGAGTCACACTCTGTTTTCTAGGCTCCACTATCACTTTTATTATAATCCTTCTTTGCTAGCTACTGTTATATAGACTTCCATGGCCTCAGTTTCTCCTGTAGAGTGGTGTCCTCATAATGGACACTGGTGCTGCATTCAGGAATAACAGCATTGCAATCCTTCAGAAAATTCTAATCAATTTCCTGGTTTCTTTTGCTTCCTTGGTGGTTCAGACAGTAAAGAATCCACCTACAATGCATTAGACCTGGGTCCAATCCCTGGGTTGGGGAGATCTCCTGGAGGAGGGCATGGCAACCCACTACAGTGTTCTTGCCTGGAGAATCTCCATGGACAGAGGAGCCTGGTGGGCTACAGTTTGTGGGGTATAGGAGTCAGATATGACTGAGCAGCTAAACACAGCGCAGCACCGCCATGTTACCAAACACTATAATTGCTATACATTGCCACTCATAATTTTTCACGGCTTTTGCAACAAACACCAAAGTATCACATGATTTCCCCTTGTGCCATAACCGCAGTGTTTCTTCCACCCCGTGCCACTCTAATTTAACTTTGGCCAAAAGTCTTCCGTGATGCATTTTGCATGGTCCATGTTCTTGAGTGAAACCAGAGGAGTTTCTCAGGGCCTCTTCTCTACTTTCCAATATAAAATTTAGAAAAATTTCCTTTTCCTCCAAATGAACATAAGACATAATTCCATATCCCTGATAACTGCACTTAAAGCTAGATCATATGCCCTTCTCTTTAAGCACAGTACTTTTAGTCCAGAATTGGGGCTCAGATAGTCTGGCAAAAGTCAGAGTGACCATCCAAACCCAAATCCCATTTGGGTAAATGTGATTTTTAAAGTTTTGCAGGCTGAGTGACCAAAGTAGAAGATTGTGATGTAGCTTGATACTAAGAAAATAGGGAAATGCCAAAAAATCATCATCATCATCTCTCTTTAACATTTTACATAAATCCCTTTACTTATTTTATCTTCATTTAGGAAACAAGAGCCAAGTTTATATGTTAAATCATTTACATCTTTAAGATTTCAGTTTAAGACTCATAGCTTGTATTGATCAGGAAATTTGTATATGCAAGTCAGTTACTTTTAATTAAGACAGTACTTTTCCCTTGCATTATTACACTTTCATGAATGTTTCAAAAGACTCCACTTATTCTTACTGATTATAAATGTTGCTACCCTTTCTGGATGCACAAATCATTGATATTTATCCATTAGCAGAACTCTTTTCAGGTTGGCCTATTTGTCCTCTTTAGTAATTTCAAGCAATACTGAGAGCATTCTTGCTTTCTTTGAACAACGTAGTTCAGATTTAATATATTTATTATTTTCTTTGTTGGCTCCAGATGTAAAATCAGCTATTCTCCAGAAGCCAAGGATGCACGCTGATAAGTAGAAGAAAGAATAAAGATTAGTCTTTTTAGATGATAAAATAGTTTTCTTTTTTATTACATCATAAATCAATGTTGGTAATTAAAAAATTACTCCTTAGTTTCTAAATTTCATATTTTATTTTATTTGAATTTCAAGTTGTCCATTTCATTTTTTGTTTTGGCCCTTTGGACTGAACAATCCTAAAAGGAGTCCAAATCACACAGTTCCAGGAAGTACCTATTTTCAGTATCATTAGAACACCAACCATTTGAAAAGTAAAGTAATCCCCCCAACACTGAAATGTTGTATCAAGAACAGAGACCCGATACATTAACAAGACACAATGATTTTAAAAAAGACAAATGCTTACAGATGGTTAGTAGGCATCATTATGATAATTTCACAGTGTATAAAATTAATAAATCACTATGTTGTACACTTGAAAGTAATATAATATTGCATCTCAATTAAGAGTCAATATAAATAATATTTTTTTAATGTTGTTTTTCAAAGTTTGGCTTAACATCTTTTAACCATTTGTGTTTGGACCCCACTAACTACATTTCTTTACCCTTTATATTGTTGCTTTATTATTTTTTTAATTGAGTTTATTATTATTATTATTATTATTTTTTACTTTACAATATTGTATTGGTTTTGCCATACATCAACATGAATCCGCCACGGGTGTACACGTGTTCCCCATCCTGAACCTCCCTCCCTATATTGTTGCTTTAATAGTGTCACTTGGTTTATTGCATATGCTTTCAAATCCTTGGATACAATATCACAAGGGTCCCTCTATATTCTTGTTGTCATGATATTGCTCTATTTCAATTCCCCAAATTAAATAAATGATTTGATAAAAACCCACCAGAATTAGCATCCGTAATTAGCAAAGTCAGATATGAAAGAACAAATGTGAAAGTCACAACTCAGAAAATTAGTGCATATTAGCTTCTGTAAATTCACATTCCCTCCCTAATACTAATCAATATTTTAGAATACAAGAGTTTTCTTAATACTAATAGGTAAGTGATAGATAGATGGTAAATAGGTAGATAGATAAATCACAGATAGCTGGATTTTATTGTTGTTTTATAGTCACTAAGTTGTGTCTGACTTTTTTGTGACCCCTATGGACTGTAGTTCATCAGTCTCCTCTGTCCATGAAATTTCCCAGGCAAGAATACTGGAGTGGGTTGGCTTCTCTGGGGGATCTTCCTGACCCAGGGATTGAACTCGTGTTTCCTGAATTGGCAGGTGAATTCTTTACTGCTGAGCCACCAGGGAAGCCCAGATAGGTAGACAGATAGATGGATAGATAGATAGATGATAGATAGACAGATAAACTAGATAGATAATAGATGAATAAGAAGGACAAACTGACAGTTTGGGTTTACTCTACCTGCAATATATTTTGCCCATTACTTGCTGGTCAGTAGCCCGTCTCCTGATCCCAGCAGCAGTGGTAAAGTCACTTTGCGTTTCTTTGAAGACAGTCTATCCTACATCTTCTGTGGCACAATGGAAAACATATTGGGTTATATCTTTTTAGTTTATCAACATATGAGTTTACAAATTTAATTCATCTTCTAATGATATATTAACTGAAAGCAATGTTGTTCAAATAAAATTATCCTATTTTCCCATTATTTTTAAACTCATTATAAGAATTTGGGTACAATATTTACATATCCCATCAAATTTAAATTCTCTCTTTAAGTCCATCTGAATGCAAATATCAAGCTATAGCCCCAATCTCACAATGCACAGTATACACAAATGCTGGCATCTCTTTCATCCCCTTGATACACATGCAAATTTTATGGATGAGATTCTGGAGCCTCTTGTTGAAAATTTAGCTGTAACGGCAAGAGAAGTGACTGCACTCATCCACAATGCATGCCACTAAAATTACACCTTATGGAGACATATAAAGACAGTGTTTATTCCTGTAAAACTGGAGGAACACCTGCAAACATAGATGGGGATGAAGGTCAAGAGCATCATAGAGCACCTGGTACAGGGGGTATTTTTAATCATTCATCTCTTGGAAGAGAAACAGTGCTAAATCTCTCCTCAATTGAAGTAACTCATTACTGGCAAATCCTTGCCAAGTTTCTGTTGTGGGTTTTTTTTTTTCTATTCACCCGAGGTAGCCTATTTGTCCAAGAGAAAAGCAATCCTTTCCTAGACCATGTTTTTTCACATGAACTATCAGCATCACTGCATTCCTATGTCCTGAATAAAAGCAGTCACTGGACATCTGTGTTAGATTTCATTTTATCTAAGAGAAACAGTCTGTATATGTTGTCTCCTGTGTTTCTACTTTACTTTGACATTGCCACTAGGCTTAAAATGAAAACAAATATTTCAGTCTTAGAAGAGTAGAAAATGTAATATTATATGCAGTTTAAATTTATGGGAATTGTCATTAAATGACTGATTCAAAGGAAGTCACCTGCCATATATATATTTTTTTAACTTATTCTTCTCCTAGTTACACAGGAGAATAGCAAGTCTTTTCGATTTTCTAAAAACATGAAAATTTACACAATGTTAAAGCAGAAAACATTGTAACAATTTGAAAAGATTTAGGAGGTCTTCTGGAAATATTAGCCTAGGAAAAATACATGGACTGTAACCAGGAGAATTTCAAGATTATACACTAGTTGTAATTGTGGGCATATAGTCATGAGCAATAGTTCATGGAAGAAAGATTGCATTTAAAGCAAAATGAGTTGTTGCTCAGCTTGAGGCAAGATATACAGTGGATGCTATTTTCCCCATGCTCACTGAAGACTTCAGAAAATTTAAAAATAAAAAAAGCAAAACTTTCAATATTATTAAAGCTAACATTATATATATTTACATACAATTTCGTGGGGCTGCTCTTGTGTTAATGCTAAGATGCTCCCATGTCTCTTTGAATGTTATTTGAATGTCTACACTGGGGCAAGAACTCAAGGTTAACCTTATCCTACATGTATTGCAGCTAGATGGTGCTAACCATCCCATATTAATAATCTGATGGAAAAGCAAAAGCTGGTTCAATATTTATCCATAATTATGAAATCCATTGTCTAGGGCACTACTGGTGTCAGCTGAGCAGGGGAGGCATCCTATTTAATTCTAAATTCCTTAGATTGTTATAAAGGTGGAACTGGAGTGAGAAATGCCCAGCGGAAAACTGCAGGATGGTGTGACATTTTTAGCATTTCTTCAGTCTAATCCTGAGAAATTTTAGAAACATTTTCTACATGTGTCTTCCCTATTAAAGTAAAAATATCTTCAAATTCAGATTTCTGCCCTTTGGTGGTGTTTCATGTTATTGTATTCCTGCAAGTATTTTTTTTTTTTTTTTGAAACTGGGTCACTTGATCACTTTACATTTCACTTGCAGAAATGCAAGTAAAAAATATCTACTTGCGCAATTTTTCTCTTCCTTTTCCTTTTCCCCTTCATTTCATATTCTGCCTGTCCTCTGAGGAACACTGTAGCAACAGAAATGCAAAATCTCTATTCAGCAACTTTAGTGTTTAATAGAAAGACAAGAGTAAGCCAGTTGAGTCAAACAAATCTCCCATTTCTTCTTTGGATTTTGTATTTGTTTCATTGCTTCAAGGCTATGGGCAGGAATTAATTAATATTTGCTATTTTTTTATGAATTTGACTAATATTCAGTTCAGTTCAGTTGCTCAGTCATGTCCAACTCTTTGCAACCCCATGAATCACAACACATCAGGCCTCCCTGTCCATCACCAACTCCCGGAGTCCACACAAAATCATGTCCATTGAATCGGCAATGCCATCCAGCCATATCATCCTCTGTCGTCCCCTTCTCCTCCTGCCCCCAATCCCTCCCAGCATCAGAGTCTTTTCCAATGAGTCAACTCTTCGCATGAGGTGGCCACAGTACTGGAGTTTCAGCTTCAGCATCAGTCCTTCCAATGAACACCCAGGACTCATCTCCTTTAGCATGGACTCGTTGGATCTCCTTGCAGTCCAAGGGACTCTCAAAAGTCTTCTCCAACACCACAGTTCAAAAGCATCAATTCTTCAGTGCTCAGCTTTCTTCACAGTCCAACTCTCATCCATACACGACCACTGGAAAAACCATAGCCTTGACCAGACAGACCTTTGTTGGCAAAGTAATATCTCTGCTTTTTAATATACTATCTAGGTTTGTCATAACTTTCAAAAATACAGGAGAAAATAAAGTTTTCTCTGGCTCTTTCTAACCATTTTAGCAATATAAGTGTCTTATTTACAAATTTTAGAAGACAGTGAGGATAATAGGATAATATTTTATGAATACCTAATATTGAGAATCATTTTCAGTGTTAGCAAAATATATGGCCTCTCTCGACTACCAGGTAAAGAAATGAGAAAGACTCATCATTTTTTCCCAGCCAGAAATGTATTTTCTTGCACAACTAATGAAGACTAGAAAGTAGAGTAAAATTCTGAGGGACTGCATATACACATAATTCCCACACAGGTCATAAATATATCACATAAGGAAAAAATAAGAGGGGATATCTGATGAGAAAACATGAACCACCTGTTTGAACAATAGCTGTTTATCTAGTCTATCCATAATAATTGTCTATGATTATGCCAGGATATTCTAAACACCATCAACATCTCCCAAGTAGACAACTGCTGCCAAAATTATATATTTACTTAAAGCATTTTTAAAAAAGATTTATATAACAAAACAAGTACAAAGTTTAAGTAAATGTGAACATAAAATGCTTTACATTTTCATGAATTTTTGTTACTCCAAGGAATCTCTCTTGCTACTAAACCAAATAGAATGTACCTAATCTAAACTGATACAAGTATTTGATCTCCCAAGGAAAAGAAAAGAAAGAGTGAATTTCCTAATACTCAATAAATAGCAAATGATGAAACCATTTCCTTAGAAAACATTCTTATGGATAAACGTGAAAGTTCATGTTTTAATGAAAAATTAATGACATTTCCTCTTAAAATAAAGCAAAAGCATGTTGCTAAAGCAAAAACATGTTGTTAAAAACTACCTGAAAATCATCCCTCAATAGTTATATTAACAATATTGGTCACACTAATATAATTGATGTGACTATTCAATATGAAAATAAGAGCATTAGTCACTCAGTGGTGTCCAACTCTTTGTGATCCATGGACTGTAGCCTGCAGGTTCCTCTATCCATAGAATTCTCTAGGCAAGAATACTGGAGTGGATAGCATTCCCACTATTTAAAAATTGTAAAAGATGATGCTATCAAAGTGCTACACTCAATATGTCAGCAAATTTGGAAAACTTAGCAGTGGCCACAGGACTGGAAAAAGTCAATCCTCATCCCAATTCCCAAGAAGGGCAGTACTAAATAATGTTCAAATCACTGGGCAATTGCACTCATTTCCCATGCTAGTAAGGTTATGCTCAAAATCCCGCATGCAAGGCTTTGGTATTACATGTACTGAGAACTTCTAAATGTACAAGTTGGGTTAGAAAAGGCAGAGGAACCAGAGATCAAATTGCAACATTTGTTGGATCATAGAGAAAGCAAGGGAATTACAGAAAAACATCTACCTGTTTCACTGACTACGTTAAAGCCTTTGACTATGTGGATCATAACAAACAGTGGAAAACTCTTAAGGAGTTGAGAATACCAGATCATCTTACCTGTCTCGTAAGAAACTTGTACTCTGGTCAAGAAGCAACAGTTAGAATCCTGTATGGAACAACTGACTGGTTCAGGACTGAGAAAGGAGTTCTACAAGGCTGTTTATTGTCACCCTGTTTATTTAACTTATATGCAGAGCACATTATGAGAAATGCTGGGCTGGATGAGTTACAAGCTGGAATCAAGATTGCCAGAAGAAATATCAACAACCTCAGCTATGCGTATGATACCACTCTAAAGGCAGAAAGTGAAGAGGAACTAAAGAACCTCTTGTGAGAGTGAAGGAGAAGAGTGAAAAACTCAGCTTAAAACTAAATATTAAAAAAACCTAAGATCATGGCATCCAGCCCGATAATTTCATGGCAAATAGAAGGGGAAAAGGTGAAAGCAGTGACATATTTCCTCTTCTTGGGCTCTAAAATCACTGCAGATGATGACTGAAGCCATGAAATAAGAAGACGATTGCTGCTTGACAGAAAAACTATGACAAACCTAGAAAGTGTGTTAAAAAGCAAAGGACCTTGCCAACAGAGGTCCTTATAGTCAAGGCTATGGTCTTTCCAGTAGTCATGTACAGTTGTGAAAGCTGGACCATAAAAAAGGCTGAGTGCTGAAGGCTTTATGCTTTCGAACTGTGGTGCTGGAGTAGACTCTTAAAAGTCCCTTGGACGGCAAGGAGATCAAACCAGACATTCTTAAAGGAAATCAACCCTGAGTACGCAGTGGAAGGACTTGATGCTGAAGCTTCAATAATTTGGCCATTTGATGCAAATAGCTGACTGATTGGAAAAGACCCTGATGCTAGGAAAATTGAAAGCACAAGGAAAAAATAGGGTGACAGAGCATGGGGTGGTTGGATGGCATTGTTGATGCAATGGATATGAACTTGAGCAAACTCCAGGAGATGGTGAGGGCCAGGGAAGCCTGGTGTGCTGCAGTCCATAGGGTTGTGAAGAATCAGCCACGATTTGGCAACTGAACAACAAGCAACAGCCATTCACTTCTCCAGGGGATCTTCCCAACTTAAGTCAAAACCCAGGCATCTGTATTGCAGTCATATTCTTTAGTGTCTGAGCAATGAGGGAAGACCATACTTTTATATAATTTTTACTTTTGCTTTGCATAAATGAACCGGTCCATTACTGTATGCATGCATGCTAAGTCACTGCAGTTTTGATCAGCTGTTTGCAACCCTGTGGACTGTAGGCAGCCAGGCTTCTCTGCCCATAGGATTCTCTAGGAAAGAATACTGGAGTGGGTTGCCATACCCTCCTCAGAGGCCATTATTGTATAGTGCTACCAAATTTGAGTTCTTCTATATGGCTGTGATGATTTATCCAAATTATGAAACAAGATGTTTTTATACTCTCAGTATTTTTAATTTTTGTTCATTTGTTTAACCATACATGTAGTACATATTTTGAATGTTATTTCTTTAAGTCATCTAACTTACAAGAGATAAATGAAACAAGTCTGAGCGACATCTCGTCTTTCAGTTGGAAAACTAGCATATTGGAATAAACTGGCACACAATAGGAGCAAACATTCCTGTACTGCTTCCCCCTCAAGTCCTCCCACTGTGGAGGCTGGAGCTCCAAACTCTTCTGATTTTTCTGTACTTCCTAGGGTCATGGTGACCCCCACAAGGAAATCTCGTGGAAAGCTTGCTGACATGCTGCTTGCCTGATAAAAGGACCATACAAAACTAATGTTTTGTTTTGTTTTTTTCACCTTCCTTTCTGCCTCAAAAGAATTATGAGATCTGGAACAGAGATAGACTTCCTGTAACTCTGAAGTACAAACCTAAGTCAAAAGTGCCAACACACTGAGGATAAAAGAACAGAAATAAAGAGAGAATAGGTCCTTGAGTCTAAACAAATTGTCTACTACTTATAAGTGTTTCATGAAAAAAAAAAAGCAAACAAAATCCTCTTTTTATAATTAATATGCTACTACTTGAGTTTTCTGTTGCTTGAAGATGCAAATATTCCTAATTGCATCACATTTCATTCATATTTGTTAAATTTTTAAATAAAATAGTTTTTATACTACATTTGGCTATGAGGGAAGGAAAACTCTAAACTGCAATTGTAGGGCTTCCCTGATAGCTCAGTTGGTAAAGAAATCGCGTGCAATGCAGGAGACCCCTAGTTCGATTCTTGGGTCAGGAAGATCCCCTGGGGAAGGGATAGGCTACTCACTCCAGTATTCTTGGGCTTCCCTGTGGCTCAGCTAGTAAAGAATCAGCCTGTAATGTGGGAGACCTGGGTTGGATCCCTGGGTTGGGAAAATCCCCTGGAGAAGAGAAAGGCTACCCACTCCAGTATTCTGGCCTGGAGAATTACATGGACTGTATTATAGGCCATGGGGTTGCAAAGAGGCAGATGCGACTTTCACTTTCAAATAGTCAAAAGTTTACTTTTCTCTTGTGGAAAAATATTGAATGGAGGTGGTCCATGGCAGATATGCTAGGCTATAAGGACACAGGCACATGTACCTTTTATATACATGTGCATGTGGTCCACATCTCAAGATCATTTCAAGTTCCAAGGAAGATATTTCAGGCCCATATAGTGTGTCGGCCTTCCAATCAGAAGGGCCAGAAGGAAGGAGAAAAAAGAGCGGGGAGAAAAGCAACCCACTCCATTTGATTATTATGGGCATGGAAGCCTCTCTGCTTATGTCTTATTCCCTAGAACTTAGCTATATAACCACACCTTTCTAAAAGGGAGTTTGAGAAACAAGACCACTTGTAAATTCTATTACCGAAGAGAAGAGATTAATATATGAAGGTCAGATATCAGTTGTTGTTCCTGCCATCCTCTTTGGCCTCCTAAATTTTCAAGTTTACCACACATAGAATAGTTTTCCTATACACAGACTACTTCACCTTCTTCCCAAGAGTGAAAAATCCTAATATCCTCTCCTTATTTCTGTCTTGCTTCAATGACAAGCTCTTTCAAGAATACTATGAATCTTAAACTTTTTGAAAATAAAGATTATATGAAACTAGGTAACCTTTTTTTCGCTTTCTAGTATATTATTGGAGAAGGGAATGGCACCCCACTCCAGTACACTTGCCTGGAAAATCCCATGGATGGAGGAGCCTGGTAGGCTGCAGTCCATGGGGTTGTTAAGAGGCAGACATGACTGAGCGACTTCACTTTCACTTTTCACTTTCATACGTGGGAGAAGGAAATGGCAACCCACTCCAGTGTTCTTGCCTGGAGAATCCCAGGGATGGGGGAGCCTGGTGGGCTGCCATTTACGGGGTCGCACAGAATTGGACACAACTGAAGCGACTTAGCAGCAGCAGCAGTATATTATTATAAATAATATAATAATATTATGCATTATTCTAAAGACAATAAAATGCTAGTTTAAAATAAAATCTAAACTGCCAATTTTGACTCTTACCGCTTTCTAAGGACTAGCCCTTTCCTAGTCTGTAAGCTTCTCATCCTCTCTATGCTTTGCTTCCTCTGCTTTGGCTGTACTGTCCTCTCATTTTTCAAGCACCTTCGATATGTCCACACACCACGGCCTTTACCAGATGTTTCTAAAGTTTGAGATATTTGTGTATAGATATTGCTGGCTTATCCCCTTTCATCATTCAAGTTCTGACTTTAATATATCTCCTCAGAGTGGCTTTCCTCTATTATCTCAACAAAGTGAGTCCTTCCTCAAATATCTTCTCTGTGTATACAAAAAGAAAAGCATCATCTGATGCCAATCCAAGAACTGTGTGTATTCAGTCAACAGCAAGGTAAGTACAGAAAGTACAGAATATGTCCTGAGCAAATTTAATGGCAACTTGATATTGCTGTAACAGTGGTGTTGTATGAAAATTCTGATCTGCAAAGGCTTTGGGGGACAGTGAGAATCAGATGTACTGGTATACCATGTTGTGGGAGTGCATGCTTAGTCACATCCGACTCTTTGTGACTCCATGGACTGTAGCCTGCCAGGCTCCTCTGTGCATGGGATTTCCCAGGCAAGAATACTGGAGTGGGTTGTTATTTCCTCTTCCAGGGGATCTTCCTGACTCAGGGATTTTGAGTCTTCTGCCGTGGCAGGTGTATTCTTTACCACTGTGGCACCTGGAAGCCACTGGTGTACTGCTTTACTTCTTCTTATGCTCTTGAGAGCACTTACTGGCATGTGGATTTGTTCATTTATCTTTAATTTTTCCGCATTCTAATTAGAACTAAAATCCTTTAAGACTATAGATGTGGGGCAACTTCTTCACATGAATATTCCAAAGTATAGAACAGTATTTAAGTGCTCAAAAGTCTTCAATGCAAATATATTAAAAAGCCATGTGATAACATATATTCTTGAATATGGCAGGTAGAGATTAACATAAAAAATTGCATAATTTTTGAAATTCTATGATAGAGAAATTTTACAATAGATTAGTTTCAAAAATACTGAAGAAAGTAGGTTCCTTGTCAATAAATCATGAGTTCTTAGTGGATAAGTATATCTAAATTCACTGGGAGTTATTATCTTTGGAGTTTATTTGTAAAAAAGAAATACAGATCACTTCTACTTTTATTTAAATTTTATGTACAGCATTTAAATAAAACTTGTCACAGAGAATCAGTAGGTGTTGCCCACAGAATCAATAAGATGGCATTTACTTCTAAAGAATAATCAATAATTGAATAAGTGCACATTATTTCGTCTCCTTTAATGTAGATAGCTGAAAAATGATGATGTATTCTTTAGTTTTTTTATAGTATGTTTTCTTTCATGATTAAATCTTTTTAAAGTTTGCTGATGTGATTCCTATGTCCCTTCATACATTTTTTTTTTTTCAAAATTCAACCAATTAGCAACATTTTTCAAACATTTTTATTGGAGTATAGTTGATTTAAAATGTTGTGTCAGTCAGGTGTACACCAAAGTGATTCAGTTATACATAAACATATATTCACTCTTTTTTTTTTAAGATTTTTTTCCCATAAAGGTAAAAATATAACATTAAGTAGAGTTCCTCAGCAACGTTCCAATCTTCATTAAAAACTGCTGGTGTTTGACATCTTCAATAATGTTATCTCTATTATTTTAAGACTAAAATTTTTATATGCTTGAATATTTGTGTTTGTTTCTCAAGTTTATTGGGCCCTCTTTAAATTTTTTCATTTTTAAGTTTTTAAAGCAATTGGGAAATAGGAAAATTTTCTCCAATTCAACCATTTGTAATGATTTATATAATACTGTCACTCCTCAAAATTAAGATTAAAAAAATCAGATTTACATACAAGAAGTCAACAGTTTTGTATGTACAACTAGATGAATTTTGACAAATCCAAATCCAGTTATGCGCTGACCATAATAATCATGACATAAAAAAATCTCCATTGATCGAAAGTTCCTTCATGACTCTTGTCAGTTACTCCACTGTCAAGTCTCTGATAACCACTGACTTATCTTGGACACAATAGTTTTTATCTCTTCTAAAAAGGGCATCATGAAATATGTATTCTTTTTTTATGGCTTTTTACTTGTAGATTTGAAATAAACCCATGTTTTTGAATGTACTGGTAGTTCGTTTATACTGCTGAGTACTGTGCCATTGCATGATTATTCTACAATCTTTTAATCTATTTTTTCAGTTGACAGACAATTGGATTATCTCATTTTTAACCATTATTTTAAAATCTGCAGGGAAGATTTGAGTAAAATATTTTATATGCATATCTATATGTTTTAATTTCTCTTGTGTCAATACCTAGGAGTGGATATGTTGGGTTTTATGCTAACTATATGTCTAACTTTATAAGAAATTTTTATTTGTATGATATCAGATTATCTATGACTATAGTGATAGGCAGACCCAAGCCATAAAGCTTTTGCAGACTGGTGGTTATATGGTGGCATCATATTTAACAGCTAAATCAAATTTCTTAATGACAGTTGAGAATTTCTGTCTTTTCTTGATGCAGTTTTGATGGTATATGGTTCCAAACAATTTCTTTTTATACAAAATTTTAAACTTTATTATGAAGTCATTTATAGTGTTCTTTTACCCATTTTAATCTCTGTTGTTCTAAATTAAGATCCCGCTCAAACTTGTCTTTTCTCTTAGTCATTCTTGCCCAAATTATGTGTATATTTTTTCTGAGCCATTATTTGCTTTATTATTCCCCTCTTTTATATCTTTTAAGTATTTTGCATTTTATAATATATTTATGATTAAACTATTTTAACTTTCTGTTTTTGGTTTAATTATTTGTTCATTTTTTCACTTCTTCAATGGATGCTTAGGTTGCTATTTATCAGTTGTTCTGATATTCTAATAACCGTAAGTAAATTTGCTTCATTTCTAAATATTGCTTAAGATGTGTGTCATTTTTATATAATAGTATTTTCAAATTTGTTCAGATGTATATGTTCATTAATTTTCTGTAAGCTTTGAAATATTTAGAAGTGCATTCTCTAATTTCAGTCACCATTTACATCAATATTTTTATTATTTGATTGTAAATTGGTTGTAAATTGAGTGTAACAAAAAATAGTGTCTGTGGAATATTATTATATTTTTTAAAGTTTGTTGAAATTTTATTTGCAACCTAATATATTGTCAAACTATTCATGTCACTTATGTGCTTTAAAACAACATAGATTCTATTAGCATTGAACTCAGGTTTTTGTGTATACACAAGTTGGTTATCACTTCAAGTAATTAATTATGATGATAATTTCTTTGAACACAGCATTTTTGTTTATGTTTTAATTACTGGGATAGAAATGTTAAATTATTCTGTAGCTCTTCATTATGGATTTTTCACTCTCTCCTTGTATATAAATCCATTTGTGCATTATATATAAATCAAAGCAACTGTAATTGATGTATATATAAGTTTAGTTTTATTTCTTTGGTAAACTGCTTTTTCCCCGTAATAAAATCTATTTGTTTCTGGGATTAATATAAGTACACAAATTCTTAATATTCTCCTAATAAATTTATTAGGTTTATTTTATTTTACTATTTTTGTATCAATATCTAGATTGTTTTAAGCTTCCTTTTGTTACTTTGGATAGTTAAATTTTGCATATTCAATTCATAGTTCTTGCTATGCTATGCATTTAAAATGTTTAGTATATATTGTCCAACATGTTTATTGGTTTCACACAAAAAAAAGTTTTGTTTTTTTAGGGTATTTAATACCCATATTCCCCCAAGCTGTGCTCTCAAACCCATCTTCCTACTGGAACAAAGCGAGTTAAAACATAAAAGATGTTGAACATATATGCTTAATATCCTTATACGGCTTCTTGCTTTTTTTTTTTTTTTACCAAATTATATGGAATGTAGGAATATGGGACCGAACTGCTTATTTTTCAGCATCAACTATTGTCAGTCTTATGTTATTTTTTTAATTCCAAACAAAGTACATACTTTTCAGACTGTCAGAATCATTATATTCTATCTGGACTCTGAGTTTTCATAGTGTTTTTCAGTCTACCAAGGCTTTGTTACCTTTGTGAGAAAGCTATCCCAGACTGTAATAGGTTCAATGCCTTTCTTAAGTACTTCCATAACGTCTGGCACTTTTCCTATTTTTGTATTTCTTTCTAGGATTATAATATTCCTTTCTTATGTCTATCTTCCATTATACTATTTGAGGATAAATTTAACCGTTTTTACTTATTATTGTTATTTTTAGAGCCTGATCCTATATTTGATACATACTTATTAACAAATGAGTATAACATATTTCAAAACGGGTCAACATTTGGTCAGATGGCACCCCACTCCAGCACTCTTGCCTGGAAAATCCCATGGACAGAGGAGCCTGGTGGGCTGCAGTCCATGGGGTCACTAAGAGTCGGACACGACTGAGCGACTTCACTTTCACTTTTCACTTTCATGCATTGGAGAAGGAAATGGCAACCCACTCCAGTGTTCTTGCCTGGAGAATCCCAGGGATGGGGGAGCCTGGTGGGCTGCCGTCTATGGGGTCTCACATAGTCGGACACAACTGAAGCGACTTAGCAGCAGTAGCAGCATGCTGGAATTACTTTCCCTCTGCATTACAAAAAGTATACTGAGAAGACATCTAACTGCTTTAAAGTTCAAATGTTCTCTGTTATAATTGTAGGAACTTTCTGATATTTGAAAAATAAGAATGCAACGAGGTATAAATGTCTCCATTTAATCTATCATATAGCATATAGTTGTATTAGAGTGTGTGTGTGTATGTATGTGTGTGTGTTTTTGTGTGTGTGTGTGTGTGTGTGACCCTAAGTCCTTTAAGGAGTAGATATCAATAAAAAATAACATATGTAAAACGTTTATTGGAGGGATGTCTATGAAGCACAAAGAGGAAAAAGATCAGAGGCAGGTGGGAAGAACATTCAGATCACAAACTGACTTTGTAAAGTTTTGTACCATAGATAGGTTACCATAATGTTTCTTGAGTTTTACTTGGCTAAGTGTAAAAAATCATGCAACCAGTCCACAGAGATAAATATAAAGCTTCCCCAGTTCAATGTAAATCAATTAAATCTTGCACATTTTTCTAACCTAATATTCCATGAGAGTAACCCTCTGCCCAACACCATAACCCATAGAGTACTTGATATTCTGTGACTATATAAGCACCATCCTTTGTAGACATTTCTTGGTCACTTGTGTAATCATTTCTAGTTATTGGAGTCCTTCCTTTATAGATATTTATGTATGTCTCCACCACTGAGCTATGACCTACTGAAAGGCATGGTACAGTCTAACCCACTTTGTAGACATTCAATCACTGGAGTTAATTTTTCATATGAAAACAGAAGTAAGAAAGTTGCTTTTTTTTTTTTTCATATAGGTAGCAATATAAGCAATTTCATGTTAGAACATGACCTACTATAAGACCTAAAATAAACACATATTTTAGTCTCTAGTTTTTAAGTGCCCACATTTCATCTTCTAAAAGAGTCTGGTAAATATACCTAATCAGAGCATTCCACTCTCTGATACTCAGCATTTAATCTTCTGAAATTGGAGCTAACGTTACTGAAATCTATTTTAACTGTCAGTCGCAGCTTCGCAGTTTAACGAGTTGGAGAGAATGTAAAAGCAAAAGTGGCAATTGGTAATAATTTTCTGAATGAGGGAAAAGTTCTTCAGCAACTCAAGTATTGTGCATGTAATTATTGCCTTTAACATGATTTTGAAAGTGTTTTTTTTGTGTGTGATTTAAGTCCGAGATAAATAGACAGTCTTTTTCTAGATTAACGCAAGTAGGTTGGTAGATGTATTAAGAGGACTGTCAGTGTTCCATTTGAACTGCTGCCATCTCTTTTGCACTTAATAATCACTGCCTCTTGACTTGCTGATACCTAGACAGCCAAGTACAGCACATGTGCTACCTGACATGATTTTGTTTTCAAGACTAAACAAGATATTAAATTTTTAATGTACTTAAACTTCTTAAAAATCATTTGATAATGCAAGACAGGCAGCCTTTGAAAACATCCAAATGAAATATCTGTTGTTCAACTTTCATTTATTTGTAGATTTAAAGCTATGTAAAATAAAGAACAATCAGTCCCATGGAGAATTTAAAGTCGTACAGTTATAAGAATTAGAGTCTGTGGACTCTAATTTTGGGCTTTTTACATACATTTGATATTATTTGCTATATTGTAAAAAAAACTTGAAGTGCTCTTGAAATCATCTTTAAGTCAATGTGTCGTCTTGTAGTTACAAGTAACTACGGACACCTTAAAGAAAATGGTTTATCCCATTCTTTGACCTTCCCTCTGTGTTTCTTTGGGGAAATTACTCTCTATTAAATCATATGTTTCATGATGAAGAAATCAGTCTATATATTTACTGTTTAGCCCTGAATACTAATAATCTTGGCACATTTCTTGTAGGTACTCAATAACTCATTTAGTAGATTCAATTAATTATTTTTACACCTAAACTTATTTTAAGCTTGTCTCCTCATATAACTAACCTTTCCACAAATACACTGAATGCATCTTCTGATTTTTTAAAGGTGAAAAATCACCCCCACGTATGACAGCTGAAAACAAAAATAATCGCTATCTCTAATGCTTTTGTGGGTCTGGAATTTAGAAAGAGACTTACTAGGTATCTTAATAACATAGGCCGGGTGGCTTACAAACAACAGAAATTTATTTCGTACAGTTCTGGAGGCTGGAAGTCCAAAGTCAATCCATTGGTAGATTGTGTCTGGTGAGATCTCACTTTCTAAATGGCTATCTTTTATCTGTGACCTCATGTGGCAGACAGAGCAAGCGGTCTCTCTGGGGTCTCTTTTATAAGGGTACTATTCATACTCATGAGGTTTCTGTCCTTGTGATCTAATTACCTCCCTGAAGTCCCACCCCCTAATATTATCATTTTGGGGGTTAGGATTTCAATATTTAGAGACAACATATGCAGTTAGTCTACTGCCCTAGGGCAGTATGACTAAGAGTTACTCTTCAATGAAATGGTGACTATATCTTGAACTGAAGAGGACCAGAGCAGCTGCAAGCTTGTAAGCATCTCTAGCTCTGTGTGTCTCTCTTCTCTCTCTGTTTCTGCCTTTGTCCTCTACTCTTATCTAGTCTTGAAAGTGAAAGTGAAAGTTGCTCAGTCGTGTCCGACCGTTTGTGATCCCATGGACTGTATAGTCCATGGAACTCTCCAGGCCAGAATACTGGAGTGGGTAGCCTTTCCCTTCTCCAGGGGATCTTCCCTACCCAGGAATCGAGCCCACGGCTCTATTATTGTCCCTCCTAGTGGATCCTTTGGGTTTCTTCACAACATGATGGTCTCAGGGCAGTGGGAGTGCTTACCTATTGGCCTAAGATTTCAAGAAGTAGTATTATAGTAAGCAAGGTGAAAGCTGTATCGTTTTTTCATGATCAAGCTCAGAACTCATCTAGTTTCAGTTATAGGACACTATATTTATTTTGAAAGTCACAAATATCCAGTCCTACTGCAAGGAAAGATGATGAAGCCCTCACCACGCACTGTGAGAAATGACAAATTTTACACACATTTTAAAACTATCAAAGAAGATAAAGCTAATGGTATATAAAGATATTTTGGCCATAATCAGTATCTACTATTCATCTGACAATATATAGTTAATTGAATTAAATGAGGAATGTTCATTCTAATAAAACCTCTGTTCATCTAGAAATGAATAGTCAGTCAAAATAATACAAATAAATCCAATGATCCACTGATTGCAAACTTAAAGTAGAAACTCATAAGTATCTTTGTATGGGATGGAGACAATAGTTTTCTTATTACTATTAGCCATGTGTGTGATTAGATACTTTTATATTCAAGTTCAGCTTTGAATAGTAGTTTCAAATATACATTGAATTAGAATAAAATGGTAATAGAGAAGAAAGCACTGAAAAAAAGGGCGTAGTTGTTGTTTTTGTATCTGTGAGGTCCCAGACTTCCCTGCCTTTATATTATTTTCTTATTTGATCATGCTATTTAAAGGAATAAAGAACTACCGGTATACCTCAATTCCAAAACTGTTATTCCCAATGAATGGAATTACTGGCAAACTTTGATTTCAGTAATCCCATTCTCAATAAAAATGCAGGCTTGGAAGTTAATTCCAAGGTTAAAGAAGGTTATTTCCGAGTGACTACTTTTCATTTCTCAAATTAGTAAGAATTACATGCAGAATTTCTTCTTGTACAAGCCAATTCCTTCTAGCAATTCTTTTTCTGTTGTGCAAATTCCTAGCCAGCAGTTATGCTGGGATTTTTTTTTTTTAAGATCAAATTGAATAAATCAAATAAATAAATAAATAAAACCTCCTAAAGCTGCCCTGTCCTAAAACTGTCTTGTCTTGAAACCTTCTGACGCAAGCCATCCTTCAAGGGCAGCCTTGAAAACATACTATAAAAAGTCACTTGCTGTTCAGATTGACACATTCTATCACACAAGTGACCAAGAGCAGGAAATAATCATCTCTGAAGTCAACCCCCTAAGGTTGCTTCTCATATGAGTTGCCAGTACACTAGAAATAATGCATATGGGAAAGGAAGGACTGCATTTTTTTTTCTTTAAAATAATAGAAAAGAGAAACAAATGGCATGAAAGTAATTTGATATTAAACCAAGATGACAGTATTGTATTAACCCTTCTTGTTGAACCTGTACACAGGATGAGAAGTAAGTGATTACATGAAAGAAGTCCTTGGAAACTGAAGAAGAAAACAGGAACAATAACTTGTGATAAACCCATTATCTATTTATAACAGCATAGGGTGAGATGGTGGAGTTGGCATCTTAGCTTTCATGTGAAAGTCTTTAAATGATGTTGATAGGAGTAAAATCAGGCAAAAAAAGCCCAAAACAGTATTTCCTTATTTCTGAAATTTTATAGAAGCACTCATATTCCCAATGGCACTGATTCCATTAAATATTTGCATATGTTTTTCTCAAGGATTACCTAAAGATATCTAAAGATATTATCTGAAGATATACCAGTGAAGGCATTTAAGATAGAAATAGTTATATAGATACAGAATTATAGATATATCTATATATTAATATATAAATCAATCATTACAATTACAAACAGCTCAATAAAATATGATTATTTAGCATTATTTAGGAAGGACAAACCTGGGGCCTGGAGACTGCTATTCAGCATATTGTTTGGGTATAGTGGAGAAAATCTTAATCTCTCTTAGAAGACAAGATGAAATTGCTACATATGTGTTTTCAAGAACAGGAAACTGGAGTTTTATGAAATACCCAAGAGAAGTAGGCGATTCTGAGTCATACTTTATATGTTGTTTTTTTTTTTTTTCAAGAAATTAGGAAAACAAAAGTCCTCAGACCTGGCCCCAGATAGTTACCAGTGCTTTTCTTAGTGTGAAGGAAATAACTGGTAGCAGCCCTGTAACACATTTGCTCTGTATTTAGAACTGGACAATTAGAAGGAATAAAGGACCACAAGGAAATCTTATAAACTAACATGCTAATGGGTTCACAACCCCCGTTTCTTACAGACCTTCTAATGGAAGCATCAATATTAGTTACTAGTGAAAAAGAAACAGAGTTGAGCTATGAAACTATGAAATAGTTTTAGCAAGATTTACCAGATGTGATTACATACTTTTTTGTAAATAAATCAGGCATTTATGGTTGATTAGAAAACGGGAGCTAGTTATGTAACCTGTGCAATTAATGAGTTACTTAAGAGGAATTTTCCAAAATCTAAAGAGCTTCCTCCATAAGACCAGTGTCTCTGCATGTGTCAGTACATGCTGCTCAAAAAGAAATGTGTCTCTTAAATCTGAAAGCAATATATGCTGAATCTGGGATTTATTTTTATTTTTTTTTATTTTTAAGAACTGCATTTCTACCCTAAGACTTCTCGAAGAAAAGAATGTTTCTGCTGACCCAAGTTATTGTGTCTTTTGAATTATTAGTAAACCTTAGTATGACCTATGGGAGAAGGTAATGGCACCCCACTCCAATACTCTTGCCTGGAAAATCCCATGGGTGGAGGAGCCTGGTAGGCTGCAGTGCATGGGGTTGCTAAGAATCGGACACGACTGAGCGACTTCACTTTCACTTTTCACTTTCATGCATTGGAGAAGGAAATGGCAACCCACTCCAGTGTTCTTGCCTGGAGAATCCCAGGGACAGGGGAGCCTGGTGGGCTGCCATCTATGGGGTTGCACAGAGTCGGACACGACTGATGCGACTTAGCAGCAGCAGCAGCATGATCTATGACTCCTTTGAACCCAATTTACAAATAAACCACTTGTCAATAATGCATAAAGAGATAAACATTTATCCAGCAATGTGACTCTTCAACTAAGTCTATTGCACATGGTGTTGACATTAGCAGACAAAGACAGGAAAAGAATCTGTATCAGTTGTTTAGTGAACAAACTCTGAAACCTGACTTCAATGCAGAATACAAGTCTTATTTTAAAAATTAACCTAAAATTACAGTTGATATGTTGACAAAATATTAACTTATGTTGAAATATTATTTTATAAAACTTTCAGCAATACAATTAATCTTCCTTCTTGCAATAGTTAAGTACTTTAATGAAACATTAAGATTCGAAAGGGACCTACTTTAGCCAAAACAGAAGTAGGTCAAGATAAGAGAAGCAATTGATTTAGCACCTCTAGTATAAAATTTTGCTATCTTCAGATCAATATTAAAAACATATTTGCATTTTGTCTTTTATTTATAAATATATATTTATATGTACATAAATATATATATTTTCTTATATAACAAAAATACTTATTGAAGATAAGATAAACTGTTTAATGGAAGCTTTAGGTGATCCATACAAGATATGGTACTATTATGTTTTTTCTTTGTAGAGTATGTTCCACGATTATAATCCATTTTCTCCCAAATTTTATAATCTTTGGCACAGAATCATACTGGTAATTGAATCTAAAAAAAACCAAAGCAATTTAATCTGCTTAAGATAAAAATTAAATTAGCATTTTCCCTGCTTTTTTGACATTGTCATCTATTTATTGAATCCTTAAAGCTAGATTGCTTTAAACCCTTAAAACCCTGTTCAAGTCTTTGTGGATACAGCTATAGAAGAATTAGGCACTCCCTAATTCCATAAGTGGATCTCCCTCTTATGGTCCAATGGAGATATACAATAAAATAAAAACTGACACAGAAAAAAAAAAACAAAACTAAAGCTATATATATATGTGTGTATGTGTGTATATCTGTGTATATGTTCTGTGTGTTCTCAGCCATGTAACCATATCCAATTCTTTGTGACCCTATGGGCTATAACCTGCCAGGCTCCTCTGTCCATAGGATTTCCCAGGCAAGAATACTGAAGTGGGTTGCCATTTCTTTCTCCAGGAGATCTTCCCCACCCAGGGATCAAACCTGCATTTCTGGTATCTCCTGCATTGGCAGGTGGATTCTTCATCACTGAGCCACTTGGGAAGCCTGTATACACACACACACACACACATATAAAAACAGGTAATTTAATTAAGTGGTATAAAATAAAAGAAAAATGCATATCTATGAAACAGATTGAAGTAGACATTCCATCTGCTTTATTTAATCTTTTTAGGGACAATCTTAAAAAAATTAAGAAAATGTTAAAAAGTTAAGATTTAAAGTATGAGTAGAAGGCATGTTTATTTTTATTCAAAATTGAGTTGGTTTCTCTGTATGTGTATATTAACAATGTAGCAGCTTAAGGAATCACTCAAAAATGCATCCAAAGGAGCAGCTTAAGAAATCACTCAAAAATGCATCCAAAGGATTTGAATAAAACATATTTGTGAGAAGCCTCAAATAGATTATACTCACTATTTAATTTTCATTTGTCTATGGGGACTATATCTTACTCATTTTTTTTTTTTCTCTCTGACATTAGCTTAGTGTGAATTCTCAATATGGAATCATAGAGGGCATTTCTAACAATAGAAGTAATCAGCAAGTCCTTACTGTAATAAAATTTACTCTAATCTTACTCTAATAAAATTTTTGCATACTATTTTACATATAGCTGATATTTGTCTGCCTTAGATGAGTATAACCATGCAAGTAGCACAAGCTACTTCACTGTATGAGAAAGTTAAGCAGATTTAAAAATCATATTAACCCTTTTGAGTATGCTCCTTTAATAATCCACTGTTCCGTGCAGTCATCCACATCCCAAGGAGAATCAAAATAATTTAGTCAGTAAGGACTGTGCTACCTAGTAGAAAAACTGTTTAAATAGCTTTCTCTACCCTGCAAAACAGAAGGCCAGGATACTTGAGGTAAAATTGGCTTGCTTCTCACTTAAAAATCTCTTCTATTGGCATACATTGGTTTCAACATCTAAATCTGAATTTTGGTAACCCAGAAAAAACTTACACACTTTAACAAAAATGTGCACAAAAATAGTTGCAAACAGCACCTAATTCTGCTCTATATGTTTAAATTTGGTTATGATACATTGAAGAAAAATTAATAATTGGTCATATTTTTTAATTAATTAAAAACGAGGCCCAATCAGTAAAAAATTTTCATGCATGAGATGTCACTACCTTTCTCCTCTGTCTTCTAAAAAGGGACTCTGATTGCTTATTAGATTTGTGTTATGAGGTTTGTAATTGATGTAATGTATTCTGTTGTTGATGGTGAAGAAAAAAATGAGAATAAATCTAGACAAGTTAATTTATATAA
This sequence comes from Bos grunniens, assembly GCF_055505025.1. Taxonomy (NCBI): domain Eukaryota; kingdom Metazoa; phylum Chordata; class Mammalia; order Artiodactyla; family Bovidae; genus Bos; species Bos grunniens. The sequence continues at coordinate 28,427,518 of NC_141188.1, forward strand.
AAAAGAGATTGAGGTGCTACAAATAGAAATGTTATCAAGGGCTAAGAAGACAGAGAATAGAGTTAGGGGAATATATATGACAAAAGTGGGCCTTTGGGGATGATTAACAGCTGATGTGACTGCTGTTGTTCAGTGCTAAGTTGTGTCTGAGTCTGTTACCCCATGGACTGCAGCACACCAGGCTTCCCTGGCCTTCTCCATTTCCTGGAGTTTGCTCAAACTCATGTCCATTGAGTCGGTGATGTCATCCAACCATCTCATCCTCGGTCATCCCTTTCTCCTCCTGCCTTCAGTCTTTCCCAGCATCAGGGTCTTTCCCAGCAAGTCTGCTCTTCACATCAGCGGCCAAAATATTGGAGCTTCAGCTTCAGCATCAGTCCTTCCAATGAGTATTCAGGGTTGATTTCCTCTAGGATTGACTGATTTGATCTCCTTGCAGTCCAGGTGACTCTCAAGAGTCTTCTCCAGCACCATAATTTGAAGCCATCAATTCTTAGGCACTCAGTCTTTTCATTTAAGTAACTACAGTCCACTGGGTCATAGAGAGTTGGATATGACTGAGCAACTAACACTTCACTTCATATCACTTTGGCTTGAAGTCCCTAGCCAGCCTGTCTTCTTTTCGTAACTTTTCAGAGTCCCTTTATGTTCATTTTATTATACAATATTCAGGGATTTTACTTTTAATTAATAGTTGAAATAGGAAAAATATGTCTACTTCATATTTCTTATATAGAATTCATCAGTTTCTTTTTCAATTTCTTCTTAAACATTTCTGCTTTGAAATCTCACTGTTCACATCATAGGTAAAAAGGCACCTTTCTTTCCCCACACTAGGCTGGTGTCAGTAGAGGCATAGCAGAGAGCAGTAAATAGGAGCTCCTTCCTTTTCTAACCAGAGTTGTATCACAGTAGGCCTTCTGGAGAGTTTGAACTCCTAAGTCAGCACAATGGTCATGAGAAATGCCTTACCTAAGTTATCAATAAAGGCTAATGGGGAAACTGAACTTCCATCCCCATGGGTCAGTTACTGTCAGCTAAATTGTTATGAGTTATACATAATTTATAAGTAAAGAGAAACAGCTTCTATATCCAGAAATAAAACATTAAACATCAACAGTATTCTAAACACAAACCACAATCATCCCTCACCAATTTATTTGGTCCTGTGTCATTGATTCTCACCTCACTGCTCTTGGGTGAGCAGTCTCATGAGCCTGCCTGCTTCTAGATTAGCATTCTGAATTTCCTGACTCAGTCCACATGGATAACCTCAACTCAAAGTTGGTGAAGTGTTGTCCTCTAGAGGCTGTAGGCAAAAGCACCTGGCACAGACCTTTCCCATAGGGTTGGGCAACACTCTATCTTTATTGACAATAAAGTCCACTGGCCTGAGTTGATGGCAGGAGTCTTCAGGGAAGAATCAGAGCAAAACAAAACAAAACAAAACAAATATCTGTTGACGACAGAACATTTAATATTGAAGATTAGATGTCCATGTCCATGACGTGCTCATACAAAGTTGGTTATTTTTTGTAGCTAATGAGATAAAGTATTCAAAAAATAAATCAGAATTGTTATTGTTCCTCCAGAATTCCGTCTTGAGTGCCACTTCTTTCTTCTGCATGCTTGTACTAACAACCAGCAGACAACGGTGGCAGCAAGTCCCAGGGTTCTCTAGTGCTTGAAATTATTAGAATAGTCTATTCTTAATATATCAGAATTTCAAGGAAGCATTTGTAGTACATGCTGAGATACAGCAGTGAATAAAGGGCCACAGGATCTTTGAGAGTTATCTTTCCATTTTGCAGAGATCATGAAACTGTCCTTTCTCCCATTATCCAAACAAAGGAAACAACAGTCAAAATCACCTTCTGAGCTCCCAAACCCAGTGACTGACTACATATTCTTTCCTTACTCTGACACACAGGAGTCTGTCAACTCATTTTACTGGTCATAATCTGTAAATTGGTTTTATAATTCTGCACCCTTTTCAGAAGTGACAAGGAAATAATAGTTTCTATTGGAATCAGATCAGATCAGATCATATCAATCGCTCAGTCATGTCCGACTCTTTGCAACCCCATGAATTGCAGCACGCCAGGCCTCCCTGTCCATCACCATCTCCCAGAATTCACTCAGACTCACGTCCATCGAGTCAGTGATGTCATCCAGCTATCTCATCCTCTGTCGTCCCCTTCTCCTCTTGCCCCCAATCCCTCCCAGCATCAGAGACTTTTCCAATGAGTCAACTCTTCGCATGAGGTGGCCAGAGTACTGGAGTTTCAGCTTTAGCATCATTCCTTCCAAAGAAATCCCAGGGCTGATCTCCTTCAGAATGGACTGGGTGGATCTCCTTGCAGTCCAAGGGACTCTCAAGAGTCTTCTCCAACACCACAGAATACTGAATATCTTTTTAGCATATCACAACTAAAATGTATGTTAGCATGATTTTATATATGTATGCATGCTTATAGATATACACATTCATTTACTTATTTTTTTTGTAGACAGATGTCTTTAGTTAAAAATAATATTTTAAGTGACTTGGTCTTTTGGTAAATTCTCCTCTGCAGGAGCTCAGCCAAGATATTCTGCAAGAAAAGCCAGTTTCCAAGCTGTCTTTAATTTGATAAAAAGATAAGTCTCTAATTTAACATCTTTGAGATAGCCCCTCCAGATGAACACAATGGATTAATAACAATCAATTTCAAATTAATACAATTCTTATTAAATTATAGAATAACTCATAAGATTGTATAGTTACAAGCAGACTCTAGTAGATGAATCACAGTTTATTGTATTTCAATAGTCTATTTTGTGGTTTGAAACAATTAATTTTAAAAGAATCTTCGTGATAAAAATAATGTACTCTTCTGTTTTACACATGTGAATGTATTGGTAAATATCTATGGAGATTATAAATTGATGGGGAAAAGGTAAACCAAAAAAATTCTTTCTTATTTAAAAATGTAGCTGGAAATCAAAACAGAATATTTGGAACAGATTTCTTAAATATTCTCCCAGTTTTTACAAATATTCTGACCTCAAAGCCAGAAAGTTTTGGATGGAAATGTGGCTGATAGGTGTGGGTAAGCAAAGGTCCCATCATTACCTCTGTGCTGTCCAGCATACTGTCATCTATAATACGGGGCAAGTAGAAGTGAATATAGTCTTTATGTAGACACACTCAGTGTTGGAGACTAATCCAATCCAATTAAATTCTGAAACTCAGGGCTATGCAGATAGTACAGAGATTATTATAGATTCATTTAAGGGAAAGCATTAGAATAGACCCTTGGACCAGCTGACAGCATAAATATTTAAGATGAGTTCAGAAAAAGTTAAAGACAATTATTTTAAACAATGCTTAAATAAATAATTTGCATTTTTAGTAGAGATGGAATATGTTTCAATAGTTTTAACAATTTGAACAATCTTAATGAACTCCTTCCTGCAGCTTTAAGAGTCCTTCACATTTTTAATCTCATAGATTCAAATTTTGAGATATTTTCAACATTTGTCTGGTCCCAGGACTTAGCAGCAGCAGTAGCAGGTCACAATGGGTAGGATCCATCTCCCCATTTTTTTTCCACTGAAGATTCTAGCAATTTGAGTAATTTTGGGTTGCAAATAGTCTTACCAGTGGCCAAAATTAAGGATAAAATAAAAGGAAACTCCAGAAATATGGTTCTTATAGATTGAATGACATATTTTACTTTATTGGTCTGAAAACTCGTTTAGTTTGGAAAGGCAAAAATTTTCTTTCTCACTCCTGCAAACCTCCATTGAGGGTTGGCCTCATCTTTTTCTCTGCATTGACTTTACCTTGGGGCTTAGACTGACTGAAAAGTATGTATATGAAATTTTGGAAGAGGGAAAAAAAAAAAAAAAAAACACACCAAAATACACCCTGGATCTTAAGGTTTCTTTTTTGAAAGAAAACAAATCACTTCCACACAAACTTCACTGGATAAAACAAGTTCAATGACAAGTAGAAGTCCAATGGGATGAAGGTAAAATATGAATATGTATTTATATCTTATTCTCTTATGTTAAATTGACATAAGTGTGACCACAAACATGTTTCACAAAGAAGGAAGCCAAGCTGCAGTTCTATCTCCAGAGCCCAAACGACTTTGAACTAACTCTTATCCAGTCAGCTTATGTTCACCACCACTGCTCAGCTCAGAGACACATTAGATTTGGAAGTTGAAGGGAGGGTGAACAATAATAATCTGGTTCTAGTTGCCATATTCCAAGATTAGCTATTGAAAAATGACTTTTTTCTTTCCTGGTGAAGTATTTTTAAAGGGAATAATAATTATTAAAACCCTTTAAAACAAGAGGATGTATACCTGGACATCATTCATTCAAAAATAACAAGTCATGCACTTGCTGGTTACATGTTAAGAGAGCTTTTTCGAAAAATATTTTCTAGTATTTTCTCTGAATTTTGGGAATTAATGCTAATCATTACTAAGAAATATGTGTGTTGAAAAGAATGCATTTTGTTATATTTTAGGGTGTTTAAAAAAGACACAAAAAAGTAAATGGTAATCATATACATTTCATTTTTAAGACGTTAGAAAATAAAACCAAAACATGGTACTTTATATTAAGTTCTTTATTCTGCTTTGATCTGGAATTTTTATGTACATAGCAACAGTAGAATTATCTTGGCTTAATGCTTATTTAGTATCTACCAGAATTATATTTTAGAGCAAATACTAGAGTAATAATTTAAAAAATCACAATTGAAATGCCTTCTCTAAAATTTTACTTGTGAATGAAGGGTTAAGAAACAGATTTCAAAATAATTGTACTGATATTGCTTTTATATTGTAAATGACTAATACATGTGGTAAAGTCTTTAAAATGATGGCTGATGAAATGTTCGAACTATTAAAAGCCTGCAAGTCTTATATGCCTCCCACCAGTGAAATTTAATGACAACTTGTCTGTTGAATTAGCTTGTTCAGTGAACAAATCTGAAATGCAACAGTTATGCAAAAGCAACATGGGACATACACTGACATTTTCATAAACAAGTTCCTACTGTGACAAAATTTTTCTATTATTATTTTTGATGTTTCAGAGTCAATCAACCTGGAACACTCAATTTTGTAAGGTTAAGTTTTGCATGACTTCCTTTCTCATAATTGCACCAACCTGACTCTACAATAATCATACGGGAACTGCTTATGCCTTGAAGCTTGTTCTTTCCTTTTCTTTTTTTTAACGGAAAATTTTATTTATTTATTTTTTAATTTTTTATTGAAGGATAATTGCTTTATAGAATTTTGCTGTTTTCTGTCAAACCTCAGCATGAATTAGCCATAGGTATAAATACATCCCCTCCCTTTTGAAACTCCCTACCATCTCCCTCCCCTGTTTGAGTTTTCTGAGCCATACAGCAAATTCCCATTGGCTATCTATTTTACATATGGTAATGTAAGTTTCCATGTTACTCTTTCCATACATCTCACCCTCTCCTCTCTCTCCCCATGTCCGTAAGTCTGTTCTTTATGTCTGTTTCTCCATTGTTGCCCTCTAAATAAATTCTTCAGTCCCATTTTTCTAGATACTGTATATATGTGTTAGAATGTGGTCTTTATCTTTCTCTTTCAGACTCACTTCACTCAGTATAATAGGTTCTAGTTCATCCACCTCATTAGAACTGACTCAAATGTGTTCCTTTTTATGGCTGATTAATATCCCATTGTGTATATGTACCACAACTTTTTTATCCATTCATCTGTTGGTGGACATCTAGGTTGCTTCCATGTTCTAGCTATTGTAAATAGTGTTGCAAAGAACAATGGGATACATGTGTCTCTTTCAATTTTGGTTTCCTCAGGGTATATGCCTAGGAGTAGGATTGCTGGCTTATATGGTGTTTTATTCCTAGTTTTTTAATGAATCTACATACCATTTTCCATAATGGCTGTAACAAATTACGTTCCCACCAAGAGTTCAAGAATGTTCCCTTTTCTCCACAACCTCTCCAGCATTTATTGTTTGTAGACTTTTTGTTGAGGGCCATTCTGACCTGTGTGAGGTGATATATCATTGTAGTTTTGCTTTGCATTTCTCTAATAATGAGTGACCTTCAGCATCTTTTCATGTGTTTGTTAGCTATCTGTATGGCTTCTTTGGATAAATGTCTGTTTAGGTCTTTTTCCCGCTTTTTGATTGGATTGTTTGTTTTTCCAGTATTGAGTTGTATGAGCTGCTTGTATATTTTGGAATTTAATCCTTTGTCAATTGTTTCAATTGCTATTATTTACTCCCATTTGAGGGTTGTCTTTTCACCTTGCTTATAGTTTCCTTTGCTGTGCAAAACCTTTTAAGTTTAATCAGGTCCCACTTATTTACTTTTGTTTTTATTTCCATTACTGTAGGAGGTGAGTCATAGAGGATCTTGCTTTGATTTAAGTCATCGAGTATTCTGCCTATGTTTTCCTCTAAGGGTTTTATATTTTCTGGTCTTATATTTAGGTCTTTAATCCATTTTGAGTTTATCTTTGTGTGTGGTGTTAGGAAGTGTTCTAATTTCATTCTTTTACATGTAGCTGTTCAGTTTTCCCAGCACCATTTATTGAAGATGCTGTCTTTACCCCACTGTATAGTCTTGCCTCCTTTGTCAAAAATAAGTTACCCATAGGTGAATGGATTTATTTCTGGGCTTTCTATCTTGTTCCATTGGTCTATATTTTTGTTTTTGTGCCAGTACCATACTGTCTTGATGACTGCAGCTTTGTAGTATAATCTGAAGTCAAGAAGGTTGATTCCTCCAGCTCCATTCCTCTTTCTCAAGACTGCTTTGGCTATTCAGTCTTTTGTGTTTCCATATGAATAGTGAATTTTTTTTCTAGTTCTGTGAAAAATGCTATTGGTAATTTGATAGGGATCACATTAAATCTGTAGATTGCATTTGGTAGTACATTCATTTTCATAATATTGGTTCTTCCTAACTAGGAACATGGAATATCTCTCCATCTGTTTATGCAACCTTTGATTTCTTAATTTTGATGTCATAATTTTCTGTATACAGTTCTTTTGTCTCCTTAGGTAAGTTTATTCCTAGATATTTAATTCTTTTTGTGGCAATGGTGAATGGTATTGATACCTTAATTTCTTTTTCTGATTTTTCATTGTTAGTATATAGAAATGCAAGCAATTTCTGTGTATTGATTTTATATCCTGCAACATTGATAAAATATTGATTAGCTGTAGTATTTTCTGATACTTTCTTTAGGGTTTTCTGTGTACAGTAGTATGCTGTCTGCAAACAGTAAGAGCTTTACTTCTTTTTCTATCTGGATTCCTTTTATTTATTTCTTTTTATTCTCTGATTGCTGTAGCTAGGACTTTCAGAACTATGTTGAATAATAGTTGTGAAAGTGGACACCCTTTCTTGTTCCTGATCTTAGGGGGGATGCTTTCAGTTTTTCACCATTGAGAATGTTTGCTATAGGCTTATCATATATGGCATTTACTGTGTTGAGGTAGGTTCCTTCTATGCCCACTTTTTGAAGAGTTTTAATCATAAATGGACACTGATTTTGTCAAAGGCTTTTTCTGCATCTGTTGAGATGATCATATGGTTTTTATCTTTGAATTTGTTAATATGGTATATCACATTGACTGATTTGTGTATATTGAAGAATCCTTGCATCCCTGGAATAAACCCAACTTGATCATGGTGTTACAAGTTTTTTGATGTGTTGCTGAATTCTGTTTGCTAAAATTTTGTTGAGGAGTTTTGTATCTATCTTCATCAGTGATACTGGCCTGTAGTTTTCTTTTCTTGTGTGTTGTCTTCGTCTGGTTTTGATATCAGGGTGACGGTGGCCTCATAGAATGAATTTGGAAGTGTTCCTTACTCTGCAATTTTTTGAAAGAGTTTTAGAAGGATAGGCATTAGCTCTTCTCTAAATGTTTTCTCCTGTGAATTTTTGAATTCTCCTGTGAAGCCATCTGGTCCTGAGCTTTTGTTTTTTGGGGAGATTTTTGATCACAGATTCAGTTTCACTGCTTGTAATTGGGTTGTTCATAATTTCTATTTTTTCTTGGCTTAGTCTTAGAAGATTGAACTTTTCTAAGAGTCTGTAAATTTCTATCTATTTTATTACCATATAGTTGTCCATGATAGTCTCTTATAATCCTTTGTATTTATGCATTGTCTGTTGCAACTGCTCCTTTTTCATTTCTAATTTTGTTGATTTGATTCTTCTCTCTTTTTTCTTGATGAGTCTGGCTAAAGGTTTGTCAATATTTTTTTTTAGCTTTTTAAAGTACCAGCTTTCAGTTTTATTAATATTTACTATTCTTTCATTTCTTTTTCATTTATTTCTTGTTTAAATTTTATTTATTATTTTAATTGGAGGCTAATTACTGTACAATATTGTATTGGTTTTGCCATACATTGACATGAATCAGCCATGGGTGTACACGTGTTCCCCATCCTGAACCCCCCTCCCACCTCTGTCCCCATACGATCCCTCTAGGTCATCCCAGTGCACCAGCCCTGAGCATCCTGTCTCATGCATCGAACCTGGACTGGCAATTCGTTTCACATATGATAATATCATGTTTCAAAGCCATTCTCTCAAATCATCCCACCCTCTCCCTCTCCCACAGAGTCCAAAAGATTGTTCTATACATCTGTGTCTCTTTTGCTATCTCACATACAGGGTTATCGTTACCATCTTTCTAAATTCCATATATATGCGTTAGTATACTGTATTGGTGTTTTTCATTTATTTCTGCTCAACGCTTTATGATTTCTTTCCTTCTACTAATTTTGGGCTTTTTGTTGTTGTTGTTCTTCTTCTTTTCCAGTTGTTTTAGGTATAAAGTTATATTGTCTGTTGAATGTTTTTCTTGTTTCTTGAGGTAGGATTGCATTGCTATAATCTTCCCTCTTAGAACGTCTTAGAACTGCTTTTGCTGCATTGCATAGGTTTTGAGTTGTGTTTTCATTGTCATCTGTTTCTTGAAATTATTTGATTTTCATTTTGATTTCTTCACTAACAAGTCGGTTATTTAGAAACATGCTTAGTCTCCATGTGTTTGTGTTTTTTACTCTGTTTTTCCTTGTAATTGATATCTAGTCTCATAGCATTGTGGTCGGAGAAGATGCTTGATAATGATTTCAATTTTCTTAAACTTACTGAAGTTTCATTTGTGACCCAAAGAGTGGTCGACCCTGGAGAATGTTCCAGGTGCACTTGAGAAGAAGGTGTATTCTTCTGCATTTGGATGGAACGTGCTGAAGATATCAATGAGATCCATCTCATCTAATGTATCATTTAAGACTTGTGTTTCTTTATTAAATTTCTGTTTTGATGATCTGCCATTGGTGTGAGTAGGGTGTTAAAGTCTCCCACTATTACTGTGTTACTGTCAATGTCTCCTTTTATGTCTGTTAGTGTTTGCTTATGTATTGAGGTGCTCCTATGTTGGGTGCATCAGTTCAGTAAGTACAGTTCAGTCGCTCAGTCATGTCTGGCTCTTTGCAACCCCATGGACTGCAGCATGCCAGATTTCCCTGTCCATCACCAACACCCAGAGTTTATTCAAACTCACGTCCATTGAGTCCATGATACCATCCAACCATCTCATCCTCTCTCATCCCTTTTTCCTCCTGCCTTCAATCTTTCCCAGCATCAGGGTCCTTTCAAATGAGTCAGTTCTTCCCATCAAGTGGCCAAAGTATTGGAGTTTCAGCTTCAGCATCAGTCCTTCCAATGAATATTCAGGACTGATTTTCCTTTAGGATGGACTGGTTGGATCTCCTTGCAGTCCAAGGGACTCTCAAGAGTCTTCTCCAACACCACAGTTCAAAAGCATCAATTCTTCGGTGCTCAGCCTTCTTCACAGTCCAACTCTCACATCCATACATGACCACAGGAAAAACTATAGCTTTGACTAGACGCACCTTTGTTGGCAAAGTAATGTCTCTGCTTTTTAACATGCTGTCTAGGTTGGTCATAACTTTCCTTCCAAGGAGTAAGCGTCTTTTAATTTCATGGCTGCAGTTACCATCTGCAGTGATTTTGGAGCTCAGAAAAATAAAGTCTGACACTGTTTCCACTGTTTCCCCATCTATTTGCCATGAAGTGATGGGACCAGATGCCATGATCTTCGTTTTCTGAATGTTGAGCTTTAAGCCAACTTTTTCGCTCTCCTCTTTCACTTTCATCAAGAGGCTTTTGAGTTCCTCTTCACTTTCTGCCATAAGGGTGGTGTCATCTGCATATCTGAGGTTATTGATATTTCTCCCGGCAATCTTGATTCCAGCTTGTGTTTCTTCCAGTCCAGCATTTCTCACGATGTACTTTGCATGCATATATATATATAGGTCTGATTTTTTGTATCCATTCAGCCAGTCTGTGTCTTTTGGTTGGAGCATTAATCCATTTACCTCGAAAGTAATTATTGATATATATGTTCCTATTACCATTTTCTTAATTGTTTGGGGTTGATTTTGCAGAACTTTTTTCCTTTGTTGTATTTCTTGACTATGTAAGTCCTTTTAACATGTGTTGTAAAGCTGGTTTAGTGGTACTGAATTCTCTTAACTTTTGCTTATCTGAAAAGCTTTTAATTTCTCTGTCAATTTTGAATGAGATCCTTGCTGTGTACAGTAATATTGGTTGTAGATTTTTCCCTTTCAGTATTTGAAATATATCCTGCCATTCCCTTCCAGGCTGCAGAGTTTCTGCTGAAAGATCAGCTGTTAAACGTATGGGTATTCCCTTGTATGTTACTTATTGCTTCTCCCTTGCTGCTTTTAATATTCTTTCTTTGTATTTAGTGTTTGTTTGATAAATATGTGTCTTGGCATGTTTTCCTTGGGTTTATCCTTTATGGGACTCTTTGTGCCTCTTGGACTTGATTGACTATTTCCTTTCCTTTTTGGGGAAATTTTTAACTATAATCTCCAAAATTTTTCTCATACCTTTTCTTTTTCTCTTCTTGTTTTGGGGCCCCTATAATTCAAATGTTGGTGTGCTTGATATGGTCCCAGAGGTCTCTGAGGCTGTCCTCAGCTCTTTTCATTCTTTTCATTTTATTTTGCTCTTAAATTATTTCCACCATTTTATCTTCCAGCTTACTGATTTGTTCTTCTGCTTCAGATTTGCTACTATTGATTTCTTCTAAAGTATTTTTAATTTAATAATTGTGTTGTTTGTCTCTGTATGTTTATTCTTTAATTATTCTGGGTCTTTGTTAATTGATTCTTGTATTTTCTCCATTTTGTTTTCAAGGTTTTTGATCATCTTAATATCATTATTCTGAATTCTTTTTCAGATAATTTGTCTATTTCCCCTTCTTTATTTGGACTTCTGTGTTTCTAGTTTGTTCCTTCATTTGTGCAGTATTTCTCTTCCTTTTCATTATTACTTTTTGTAAGTTATTATGTTTGAGGTCTCCTTTTTCCAGGCTTCAAGGAAAGTTGAATTCTTTCCTTGAAGAAGGTTGAATTTTTTCTTCCTTTTGGCTTCTTCCCTTCTAAGGTTGATCCACTGGTTTGCGTAAGCTTTGTATAGGATGAGAATTGTGCTGAGTTTGTTCTTTTGTTTGTTTTTCCTCTGATAGGCAAGGCTGAGTGAGGTGGCAATCCTGCTTGCTGATGACTGGGTTTGTATTTTTGTTCTGTTTGCTGTTTAGCTGAGGTGTCCTGCACATGGTGCTACTGGTGTTTGGGTGATGCTGAGTCTTGTTTTCAAGTGGTTTCCTTTGTGTGAGTTCTCAAAATTTGATACTCCCTGGGGTTGTTTTCTAGTAGTATAGGGTCTTGGAGTTAGTGCTCCCACTCCAACAGCTGAGGGCTTTAACTCTGGCCAGGAACAAAGATTCCACAGTGGTTTGTTATGGCATTAAGTGAGATTAAAACAAATATCCAAAAATGAGAAACCAAAGATAAACTCCAGACAAATGGCAGTTATAAAGTCAGGCAAATAATAACTAAAATAATAGACTATACACATATACATATACACCCATGAGCAAAGTCAAAACAGTCCAACAAAAATAAAGTACAAGAGGTTGACCTGGCAAACAAAGAAAATAAAAAATTATATTTACCAGCTAAGAACAAAACTAACTTAAGCACAAATTGGAAAACAAAACTAAAGCAAGGTGCCAAGTAGAGAATAAAGCAATGAAAACAAAGCTAATAAATATGCTGAGAGGAAAGGAAAGAAAGAAAAGAAAGAAAGAATAGATATGTAAAGTTAAATAGAGGTAGACAAAGAAGATTTATACACATTAAAGATTAACTGCAAGGAGAGAAGAACAATAGGAAAGGCAAACAAAGGAATAAATGTTGAAAAATATAACAGTTTTAATAATTAAAATTTTTAAATGAGAGAGAGAGAGAGAGGGAAAAAAAAAGAGAAAAACAGAAAGAAAAAAAAATCCAAAAGTATCTATAGAACATGTAAAAAAAATAAGAAAATAAATGTTTTTCTTGAGTCACTGCTGTTTGAGTCCTTTCCCTGGCTGGGAGTCATAGTCCACCTTACCTCCCTAGGATGCCCTCCAATACTGTGCTGCTCTCTGAACCTGCTGTGGGGGCAGCTCAGATTCTAATCTGATCCTGCTCCTGTGTTCTTGACTGCAATATCCACAGCTATTGGAGCTAGTGGTTTTCTTTTGTGGGAGCTCTAAATGGGCATTTATATATTCCATAGACACGGAGTCGGCTTGTTTGACTGTGTGGATTTAACCTGCAGTTTGTACAGCTGGTGGGAAGATTTTGGGTATTCTTCCTTAGCCACACTGCCCCTGGGTTTCAGTTGTGGTTTTATTTCCACCTCTACATGTGGGCCATCCACTGGGGTTTGCTCCTGAGGCTGCCCTGGAGGACTTGGGTTTGCCCTGAGAAGGCCAGGTGTGGAAGTGGTGCAGCTGCTTGGGTTGCAGGGGTTCTGGCAGCATCAGGCACTCAGGGGAGTTGGTGGCTAGGGCAGCAGGAAATATAGTGCTCTAGAAGGGTATGTCAACCAGTATTGGCCAATACTCTCCAGTATTCTTGCCTGGAGAACCCCCACTCTGATAGAGAAACATGGCAGGCCACAGTCTACAGGGTAGCAAAGTCGGGACACTACAGAAGCAATCCTGCACGCGTAGAAACAAAACCTTTTTTGCCTGTGGCAGTTCTGCCCCAGTGAGAGTTGAGCGTGAAGGTGACACAGCTGCTTGTCTTGTGGGGACCATGGTGGCTCCAAGTGTGCAGGGACAGGATTCCCTCTGCTGCAGGAGTTATGGCCCTATCAGTTTTTTTCAAGCCTCTTGTAGCTGGCAATCTGAAGGCCTCTTTGGCCAGTCTTTCTCTGTAGCCCCACCCATTCAGGCACTTAAGAAGGTTCCCTTGTCTGGGATCCTTCTCTGTTGTTCAGTGCCTCAGGCACATAGATGGCCCCTCCCTGGCTGGAGTCCTACTCTGTAGATTGGCGCCTCAGGCACTTAAAGGGGCACCCTGGGTAGGGTCCTGCTCTGTAATTCAGTGCATCAGGCATTTGATGGGCCAGCCTCTCTATTGTTCAGCCGCCCATGCTGACATGTGGAGAGAGAGAGGCTATGGTGATGGCTCCACCCACTATGTGTGACTCAGCAGTATTGCCTTGCTTCCATGGCTGCCTGGCTTTCCTCCACTGGCATTTTCCACCATGATCTCCTCCCTCACATCCCCTCAATCCATCTTTCTGTAGTCAACAGCAGCCCTTGCCCTGGGATTACTCCATAATCCCTAAATTCCAGCTCCCAGTCTCTGCACATTCCAGAAGACCAGCGTTCCTGTCACGGGTATGTATGGCTGCGGCAAGGACTGTCTAATTCTCATCCCATTTAGGCTGCCACAGATCAGCTGTTTCACTCTCAGCCTTAAATGTTTCTCCTCTAACTCAGACAATTGCCCTGCTGTTGGGATCTGACTCCTGCTTCAGTTCGCCCACCCGCTGAGGGCAGGTCCAGTCCTACTAACACTCCCGTTTCCCCCTCTAGCCTTCATCCTACCGAGTTTTGCGTGTTTCTATATATTCTTTTCCACTGGTCAGGTACTCCTGTCCATTCTCAGATGGTGTTCTGCATGCACTTCTGTGTCTGAACATGTCTTTCTGATGTATCCGTGGAGAGAGATGTAGTCCATGTCCACCTACTCCTCTGCCATCTTGTTCTCTGGAGCTCGTTCTTAATGGTGACTAACATCTTCAAACAAGCAAGACAAAGAGTTTTCACACTTCTATTAAATTACAGTAGACAGGGAATTCTCTAAGTTCCATGAGCTAGTGACATATAATAAGTAGGAGTCTATCCATAAGACTTGGATGATGGGAGGACAGTTTCTAACTCTCAGCTAAAAACTGTGTGACCATAATAACATTAGGCAATAGCTTTGAGGGTCAATTTTTACTTATACAATACCTAACCACTTTGAGTATACTTTTTCATGTTTATAAATATACTTTACTGATATTTTGTTTATTAAATGTTAGAATGTGTGTGTGTGTGCTCAGTCACTCAGTTATGTCTGACTCCTCGTGGCCCCATGGACTGCAGCTGGTATTAGAAATACACATGGCTCATAAATGGTTTTATTTCTCAATAACAACCAAAAACTATATGAGTGTAATTTCGGTCAAATTTCAACTGATTAAGGAGAACTAAGCAGGGAGAATTGCTAAAAAGGACATGCTTGGGAATAACCAAAGGAGAGAAACTCAGAAACCTAAGATGACGCCTGATATTTCTGCTACACAGATTTAAGCTGTGGGTATATCATTTCATAGTTCTGTTTCTCATTTCTGTATGGTAACCTACAGGGCTCAGATTAGATGGTCACTTTAAAATCTTTATTTTAAAAAAAAGTCTAAATTCAGTGCACAGTATAAATTAGCTAAGCATGCAGATATAGGTCACATTTGACTAGAGAATGTGCATAGAATTAGTCATGTGAGAGGTTTTTTGTTTTGTTTTGTTTTGTTTTACCATGCCCTATAAGATACTGGACTTCCCATGTGGCACTAGCAGTAAAGAAACCACCTGCCAATGCAGGAGACTAAGAGGAGGAAAGCATGGCAACCCATTCCAGTATTCTTGCCTGGAGACTCCCCATGGACAGAAGAGCCTGGCAAGCTACATACAGTCCATAGGGTAGCCAAGAATGAGACATGACTGATGCGACTTAGCATGCACCCAGGCATAATGAAACTCATGCTGTAAGGTTGACAAGAGCAGTTGAGTGTCACAAATATCTCATCAGAAATCATTCTTTGTTTCATGCTAGTAAGTTCAAGATGCACTGTTACCAAAGAGACAGTGGGTCCAAGATGACCATATGTCACATTTGATAGTTATTCGGTTTGGGAATCAGAGTGTTCACTGCCTTTCCTTCTGGCAAGTTGGATAAGATGCTTTCTCCTAAAATCTAAAACTCTTCAAGCTGCTCTATTATACAGTATCAGCAGGGATTCGTGTTGGATGGAATATCGGTTGACAAAAATTTAAAAATTACCCTCAGTCTTAAAGAGTCAAGAGTTGAACTGACAAGACTATGTGTTTAAAGTTTCTTATAGTATATTATAAAGAGTTTCTTTGAATTCAGTCAAAGCATAATGAAAATTCTACTTTTGATAAGGAGTATAAATATACAAAACTAGTCTTTTTTAGTGAATTTCTTTTTATAACAGGTATAATTCACAATATATTAATACATGATTTGCAAGTATTTTCTCTCAACCCGTGGGTTGGTTTTTCAGTTTCTTTATAATATTTTTGAAATATGGAAGTTTTTCAATTCTGATGAATCTTGACTTTTCCTTTTAATCACTTTTGTCAGTTAGGTTTGGAGTCATATATAAAAATCTACTGCCAAATCCAAGGTCATAAAAATTTATTCCAATGTTTTCTGCTAAAGATTTTATAGTTTTAACTCTTCTCGACTGCATTATGAAGAAATTATTTGCTCTACTTACTCAAATTATATTATTCTAATTCTTGTGACAATTGTATCTTTCCGTATCTTAAACTCTATTCATTCTCACACCTACTTTCTAGTTTTTATGGTTCAGACTTTCTTTTAATAGTCTTATTTCTTCTTTTGTGTGTGTATGTGGGGTGTGTGTATGTGTGTGTGTGTAATCATCTCTGGTGTTTTGATAATGGCTTTTTCATTTTCTAAGCAACTTATAGGGATGCCTGGAGTTCTGCAGTCCATGGGGTTACATAGAATCAGACACAACTTAGCAACTGAACAACGACAAACAACTTTAGGTAAGTTAACTGTCCTAAGTAATTATACTGTGCTTTATTTTAAATTTTATTTAAAAATTGCACTCAAATTCAACTATTTGTAAACTGAATTTATTTCATATCTGGCTGACAGATCATGTTGCTAATTTGCATGAAAATAATTCATGAATTATGATTTTATAAACCCTATTTCCATCATAAGGAATGCTAACAATGTTGTTATACAAGCACTTTGTAACTTGTTATCAAACTGGGATTACTAGGCTGGTAAAGACAGTGTCACTTAACTTTAAACCTCCTTTTTTTCGACTCCCTCTGAATTGCATCCATCCACTAATCTTTTTACTATCCTTATAGCTTTGCCTCTTCCAGAATATCTTATAATTGATATGATATAGAATGTGGCTTCATTCACCTAGCAATATGCGTTTAAGATTTATCTATATTCTTGTCTTGACAATTCATTTTTAAAAATCACTGAATATTATTCCATTATACAGACTATACTTCATGTACTATTATCTATTTATATATTAAGAAGATCACAATGGTTCCAGTTTGTAGCAATCATGAATAAAGCTGCTATAAGCATTCACATGCAAGATTTTGTATGAATGTAAGTTGTCAGATCAATGGTGTAAATATCTTGGAGCTCAGTTGCTGCATTACATGGAAAAAATATGTTTAACTCTGTAAAAAGATGCCAAACCATCTTCCAAAGTGCTTGTACCCTTTTACACTTCCACATTCAATAAAGAAGAGGTGCTATTGTTTGCATACTCAACAACTGCCAATGTCATCCTCCATGGGTTAAAATAAATAATGAGGAGTGAATTTTAACCATTCCAGTAAGTTTATAGAGGCATCTCACTGTTTGAATTTGTATTTCTTTAATGGTTCAGCAGTAAACAATTCACCTGCCACTACAGGCGAGGTGGTTTTGAGCTTTGTGTTGGGAAGATGTGTTTGGTGAAGGAAATGGTACCCACTCAAGTATTCTTGCCTTGGAAATCCCATGGACAGAGGAGCCTGGCGGGCTACAGTCCATGAGGTTGCAAAAGAGTTGGACATGACTTAGAGACTAAACAATGAAAAATTATATTGAATATCATATTCTTTTTTCCCTTCTGTATATCTTCTTTGGTGAGATATCTGTTCATATACTTTACTCATTTTTAAATTGGGTTTTTGTCCATTTATGGTGAGTTTTAAAGTTCTTTCTGTATTTTAACTCAAGTCATTTATGAGATATGTGTTTTTCATATTTTTTCTTGTCTGTGGCTTGAATTGTTATTCTCATAACAGTAACTTTATCACAGAAGATATTTTTAATTTTAATACATCTACTTATTTTTTTATGAGTCATGCTTTCAGTATTGTATCTGAAAACTAATTATCAAATTCAAAGTCACATAGATTGATTTTCCCCTATGTTTTCTTCTATAAGTTTTATAGTTTTGCTTTATCTGTATCTCTATGGCCCATTTTGCTAATTTTTCTAAAACTATGTAAGTTATGTATATAAGGGTTTTTTTTTTTTTTTGCATAACATTGTCCAATTTGTCCAGCACCATTGTTCAAAAGACTGTACTTTTTCTGTTGAATTGCTTTTACCCTTTTGTCAAAGATCACTTGGATATACACTATGTAGGTGTATTTCTTGGGACTCTATTTTGTTCCATTGATTAAGTGTCTAATCTTTCTCTGCTGCTGCTAAGTCACTTCAGTCGTGTCTGACTCTGTGCGACCCCATAGACGCCAGCCCACCAGGCTCCCCCGTCCCTGGGATTCTCCAGGCAAGAACACTGGAGTGGGTTGCCATTTCCTTCTCCAATGCAGGAAAGTGAAAAGTGAAAGTGAAGTCACTCAGTCATGTCTGACTCTTAGCGACCCCATGGACCGCAGCCTACCAGGCTCCTCCGTCCATGGGATTTTCCAGGCAAGAGTACTGGAGTGGGGTGCCTTTGCCTTCTCCGAATCTTTCTCTAATACCACATATTCTTGATTACTGTAGATTTATATTTGGGCTTGAAGTCAAATAATGCAAGTCTTCCAGTTTTCTTTTTTTTTTTCAAATGTTTTGATAGTGATTCTGAGTATTCTGCTTTTCTACATAAACTATGAATCATTTAGTTCACATCCACAAAATATCTTGCAGGGATTGTATTAAATTTATAGATCAAGTTGGGAAGAACTGATATATTAAAAACATTAGGTCTTCCAATCCACAAACATAATTTTTTTCATTTATTTGGATCTTAAATACTCTCATGTGTTCTGAAGATTTTTGCATCAGATTAGTGAGGTTTCATTTTATGGTGTTATTATAAATGGTATTTTTTATTTAAATTTAATTTGATTATTATTGGAATATAGGAAATCAATTAACTTTTGTAATATTAACCTCTAACCTGAAAACTTGCTAAAGTACTATAAATGCTATATTCACTTACATGTTCCAGAAAATTTCTATTATTCCTTTTTATACATAGACAAAAACTAGTAAAATTTTATAATATACAGTCATATTTAACAACGATTTGACAAAAGGATGTAGCATGAAATAAAGGCTATCAACTTGGGTTTGAAATAATAAAAAAATGAATCTGTTAGTAGTTAATCTTTCTAGATGCCAGTGTCTCAATTCTAAAATAAGAATATTAATAACTATCTTATAAATATGATGACTATTAAGTAAAGTTTAAGAGAATATAGATTTAAACAAAAATTAATAAAATAAGGTTGTAATTTAAATATTTCTAAGTACTGACAGAACTAGGAATATGTCAAAACAAAAATACATAGCTAACATGCATATGATTAACTTAATATATAAAATCAAAGTCAAAGTATTAGTCAGTCAGTCATGTCTGACTCTTTGCAACCCTATGAATTGTAGTCCACCAGGCTCCCTTGTCTATGGAATTCTCCAGGCAAGAATACTGGAGTGGGTAGCCATTCCCTTCTCCAGGGGATCTTCCTGACCCAGGGATCGAACCCAAGTCTCCTGCATGGCAGGGTGGGTTCTTTACCATCTGAGCCACCAAGGAAGTCTTCTGAGCCACCAGAGCTCAAGAGTTGTATAAAAGAATATTCTTCACAAAAAAACTCAATTTCAGATAGATCAATTATATGTATTTTAAAATCTAGAACATAGGATATATATCCTGGTATATAGAGAGAAACTGAAGAAATAGTGGATGTGGTTTTTAGTCACATGAGATAATGTAAATGTATAAAAATAAATTTTGTATATCAAAATTAGAAAGATAGTTCAGAAACTACACCATCAAGTAGTAACTTGATGAAATGCTGGTCTGCATATGACATCATTTGTAGTAGTTTTCTATTTCAAGTAAGCTTTCGATTTGTATGGACATGAGGATAAATTTAAGGAGAAACACTTTTTCTACTGCCACCACATATACTGTTTACACATGGTTTGGGGAAAATCTTGGCATATTTCTTTTTTCAGAGGGAGGCATGGTATTACAGACCCAGTAAATAGGCTGTTTCTTGAAAGAGACAATATGGATTTCATATTCTTTTTGAATATTGGTTAGTTTTATATGTAGCAGTTGTGTGTGCGTGCATGCTAAGTCATTTCAGTTGTGTCAGACTCTTTGCAACCCTAGAGATTGTAGTCTGCTAGGCTCACCTGTCCAAGGGGTTCTCCAGACAAGAATACTGGAGTGGCTACCATGTCCTTCTCTAGGGGATCTTCCTGACCCAGGAATCTAACTGGCATCTCTTTTATCTCCTGCATTGACAAGTGGGTTCTTTGCCACTATCGTCACCTGGAAAGCATTATATGTAGCGTGGTGAGTGTAAAATAAAATGAATTAAAAAAAAAACAAAACTGACCTAAGGAAATACAGCTATAATGAATAAAAGCAAAACTAGTCCTGCTGAAGTTCTCCTTTAAGGTACAGTAACAGGAAACAGAATGAGAGAGGGAGGCCCTCCTTCTCGGCCACAATCTATTTTTCGTGTTTGGTTCTGTGCACCCAGTACATTAGCGATGTGGGAGCAATGGAGACCAAGGCGCCCTGTGGACCTGAGGTAAATCTTAAGACACTTGTAAGACTCCTTTTTGATGACTCTCAAAAGTACTTCTCTGAGTGGGAGAATTTATAGGGGATGAAGTGACATTATTTAATATGCATTTAGATTAAACAAGACAATATAATATGTATTATTAATTTATTTAATATGTTTCAATTTATGCCTACAGAATTGTGCAATCTTAGTAAATTATTTTAAAAAAGTTTACACAAATATTTCATAGGGGAGGAAAGAGAAAGAAATAGCTAGATATGTCACAAATTACAAATTTTAAATTAATATATAAATTTAGTAGCAATTACAGAAACACAAGAGACTTCCCAGCACAGTTAAAAAATGCATTAAAGCAGCTAAAGTAAATGAAAGTGATAAGCACCGACAATGCCAAGATTACTGATGACACAAATTTGTTTCACTCTTTCCAGAGAACAAACACATATGTTAAAAAAGCTAAAACTGCTCACAGTTTGCCTAATAAATTTTACTGCGTGCATCTAAAACAGCTCAGAAGGGATTTTTACTAAAAATGTAATGCATTTATGAATTAGTCCTGTTTGTAACATTCTAAGAGCAAGACAAAAGTACAGAAACACATATGCATCTTGTGATAAATAATGGTATTCCATAACACTAAGTCCATACGGGAAAAAAAAAAAAGACAATTGCCATAGGGTTTCCCTGGTAGTTCAAAGGACAAAGAAGTTGCCTACAATGCAAGAGACCACGGTTCAATCCTTGAGTTTAGAAGACCCTTGGAGAAGGGAATAGCTACCCATTTCAGTATTCTTGCCTGGAGAATTCCATAGACAGAGGAGTGTGGTGGGCTACAGTTTCATGGGGTCACAAAGAGTTGGACGTGACTGAGTGACTTTAATTTCATTTTCACATTCTACAGTGTGTAGTTCACTATGCCAACCTGGAATCTACGTTGTCTCACAGCCAGCTGGTTTTCAAAGTGCCTTGTATTAATACACGCAGGAAAATAAGCTCTGTGACATTGGAATATGCATTTTGAATACTGATGATTTTATTTTCTTCAGATCTGTCCTGAAAATGCAGTTCAAATCCTGTAGCAGTTACCCCAGAAAATAATTCTACGGAATGATCACCTTGTGATGCCACTGAATGAGGGTCACTCAGGTATATAACACATTCAATTTGCTAAAAACCTAAATACATGCTGTGAATTAAAATGTTGTGAATTAAAATGTGATGTATGTTGTAGTGGTGATATTTTAACAGCTTTAATTATGCCTCATTTCTGAAAAAAAGATTCCTGCAAATAATAATAAAGTACTAAAACAGTTAAAAAAAAAAAAAAGGTCTTCTGATAAATCAAAATAGACAAGAATCCTACACCTAGAGTACAGATCCTCCTGCCTTCTTCCCCTTTGCTTTTGAGGAGAGGAGGTTCATTGGTCTGCCAGTCATTCAAAAGGTGGACAGAAAGTGCTGTTTCAGAGCTGGTGTGGATAAAATAATATATCTGCCTTTTGCATTCTGTCCCGAATGCCACCTTATGATAGAAAACCAAACACTGGATGGACAACACCATAAGTTGATATAAAAGATGAAGACAGGTAATTGTCAGATAGCATGTCCCTCTTAAGCTGAATTCTTTAACACTTGTCAACATAGGTATGAGAAAATTGACATGTTCATTTATACCATATTAACATCTGTTGGCATGGTCCGCAGGAAAATAAAAATCAATGTGAGAAACTATGATTATATGTGACAATGTAGAAAATATTTGTCAGCTTTAGTCATTGTCTTTTGAAGTTGTATTTGTGTTTTTTTGTTTGTTTTTTTTTTGTTTTTTTTTTTAGTAAAGTATCAAGTGGCACTCAGAGGAGTGAGTCTTTTTCATAGGGACAATATTTTCAATTGAGATAAAAAATCATTTGTGATCTGAACGGTCCAGTAAGATGACTAAAATCAGAGACCCAAATGACATCTAAACCAAATGATCAGAAGCCTAAGACATCTGTTTTAATTGCACCATTCGCATTTTCAGAGACATTCAGATGGTACCCAGAATCATACAGTCTCTGCAATCTGCTGTCATACATTCCGTTCTTACAGCTGAGGTTATTTTAAGGTCAGCTCTGTCACAGAAATGATCTAATCATTCTATTCTTAAAATTAGTCTAAGTAAAATACATTTTAAATAAGAAAAGTTTAATAACAAAAGTATAAGTGTAATTTATAGTTATGAATCAGAGCTGTGATTACAATGGTTGGTATTTGAATTGCAAATCTTGGTCAGCACAGACATGGAAAGCAGATAAACATACAGGTGCCTCTTCACACATACATCTCACAGAAAACAGAACTACAACTGAATTGAACAAGTGATTTTGACATAATGCTGAAGAAAAGTCTCATAAGCTATTTTATTCAACATATTTTTGCTACTCCCATAGACTCCTTTGCATAAATTCACTAATTGTTCATTTAGAAACTTTTCTAGACATCGATCTCCAACTTTTGAAATTAAATTTATCAAAACAATTGGGAAACTCTTTGACAGGCAACAGAAGAGTGCTTGCCATGTTCTGTTGTTGGAAGAATGATGCATTTAAAAGTTATAAAGTGTGGTTTCTGCAAGGAGTCACCAGACTGAGAATTTCATACTCCAGTAAAGTTCAATATAAATATTTTGACCAATTTTGGAAGCTGAGTAATTAAATTAAGCACTCTTTTCAGCAAGAAAGCACCTAGCATTTTAGAATGAATTAAGGTCTCCAAACTCTGATGAATTACATTAAAATGCAGTACAAGAACTTTAGTTTTAAAAGCTAGTGTCTTAGCCCCACATGAAGGGACTTATTTTTAATTTGGTACATTACAGAACAAAATACACTTATCCATACACAGTATATCACTGATTTTTGATTATAGGTACACTGGATATAATTTTTTGAGTATGTTTTTAATGATAAAAATATACTTCTATCATTTTAATTTTAATCATTCAGTTTTCATGGGCTCAAGAATTCCTGACTGGGTTACATGGCTAAACATTAAAAAAAAATGTTATTCATAATCTCTAGAGCTGTAACTATTCGGTTGAAATTATCTTAATAAGAAAGCTAAAAAACTGATCTAAATATCACACAAAAATAGCTCTATTGAATCAGTGCCCGACTCCTTCCACATATATCTGTATCTCTCACTCTCAAATATATATATATCTCAAATACACACACACACACACACACATAGATACACATCTTGCTTCTCAGGCACTAGTGGCAAAGAACCTGCCTGCTAATGCAGGAGATAGAAGAGACTCAGGTTCGATCCTTGGGTTGGGAAGATCCCCTGAAGGAGGTCATGGCAACCCACTCCAGTATTTTTGCCTGGAGAATCCTATGGACAGACAAGCCTGGAGGCTATGATCCATAGGGTCACAAAGAGTCAGACACACTGAAGCAACTTGTCATGCACATATGCATGTGTGTGTGTGCGTGTATACTCACACAAATATAGATGCATAAAATCATAACAGCTTTTAAAAGTAAATAGTATTAACATTCTCATTTTATAGATAAGAAGACCAAAGCTCAGAGCAGTTACAAAACATGACCAAAGTCAAGGAAATGATTACACTAATAAATAAGAATATATTTTGAACTTAGATTGTCCAATTCTAGGGCACTGCTCTAAAATCAATATATTCTTTGGAAAAACTTTCCTTTGCAGCTTAAGGGGAATGATGTCCAGATTTTATAAGTAACTGTGGGTCACTACTAAAGATGTTTGAAAGACACTGATTTTGCATTAGTATCTCAGCTGAGAAACATTATGGTGATGGTCTCCTAGTTTTGTTGTCTAAATCTTGTTAAAACTCAGAGATTTTATATATGTGGCAATAATTATGACATAAAGCACCCATTACTACACAATTGTAGTTAATGACCTTCAGAAACTTATGAATGATGGGAGTTATTTGAATGTAAACAGTGGTTGGATTTTACATCCAACAGTAAAATTGTAAGACAACTGTAGGATCACCGTATTATGGATAGATGTGTGCCAAAATATATTTCTATATTTTAGTAGCATATACCACATAGCATTGGAGCACAGAGAGTTGATATGCCCTGCCTTCCCCAGAGGACGTGTGTTGCTTTGCCCTAAATCTACTGAATTCCTTCTGTGTACACTGTGTGCTTTTCACAGTGTCTGGTTTCAAATTGAATAAATGCAATTCTCAGGTTTGTATTGGCCTAGGAATCTAAAACTTCTCTCTGGCTTCTGCATTTTATATTCCACAATAGTGAGGTGATTAAACTTCTTTCCTTGATTTCTAACCTATACTTTATTAATAATGATATTAAAATGAATAATTATTAGAATAAAGGCAGCTATAGCTATTTATCAAAAGTTCACTAGAATATGTATTTATTAAATACCTTATATATTATCTCTTGTATATTTACTAATAACCTGGTAAAATAGATATTATCAATGTGACTATTTTATAGTTGAGAAGTTCAAGTTAAGAACTGCCCAGTCACACAGCTAATACATTCTGGAACTGTTTTTTTTACTCAAATACTACTCTATTTATCATTTTCCCTGTACACTCATTCATTATGGACAGCATTTTCCAACTGAGGGATTCAAGATGGTGTTCCCAAGTTCGTGTTTTAAAATATATTACAGCATTTGTTTTGCTGTGTCTTTTTATTATATGAATAAAAGAATATATACATACTTCACATATAATAGAAAGGTAATGGGAGACAAAGGGGTGTTTGTGTGTTTGTTAAAGAAAGTCATCAGCAATTACCTTCATGAATCCGTCACCCAGCTGATTTTTTACTCAGTTGAATACAGTTTACTACAGTGATAATTTTAATGTTTATATTATTAATTTATATTCTATGATTTACAAATATTGCTTAATGTTTTCTCATCATAACCACTGGTAGAATAGATGTCAAAAGTAAGTAATAAATAAATACAAATATTTTTAAATTTAATAAATACGGCCACATGCCAAATACTAGCAAATATATCCAAACTTTTCTGCCTATTTGTTTAAATTTATTTATTTATTTTCATTTTTGGCTGTGCCATGTGGCTTGTAAGGTCTTAGTTCCCTGCCCTCGGCAGTAAAAGCACAGAGTCCTCACCACTGGACTTCCAGGGCATTCCCTGTTTAAATTTATATGAAGTTTGATCCCAGAAACACTAGTATGGCAACATTATTACAGCAGACCTGGCACTGAAAACAGGAATGTTATAAAGACCGGCTCTCAATTATGAGTGAATGTCAAGTTCCACCAGGAGCTGGCAGGGAATGGAATGGAATGTACTGGGCTAACGTTAGCCCTCTCTCCTACCTCAGCCTCTTGGTATCTCCACCCTTTCCCCTCACATTTATAGTGCTTTGTCCTCTATCAATATTTCAAAATGAACTTATTTAATTCTTCTTAATAACTTAATAGCTGAACTAAATGTAGGAGACAATACTGTCAAAAGAAGCAGTGAAATAAAATACTTCTGAGGAAGAGGACAGGAAATACCAAAGTTCCCTCAGAGTCGCACAGAACATAGCTAGCAAATTAGACATGTGAATGTCTTTCATGCTCTTAGAATAAATGGTTTCTTTGCAATGAAAATAGCACTGCAAATACTCGTAATCATTTTTTATAAAGACAAAGTCTTTGTTTCAGTGTATTTTCTATATGATCTTATTCTCATAGGACATTAAAAATACAGACAAATTTTGACAAACTGGACAAAAAAGGAAGATTTTAGCAATAAGACCATTGCATCCAAAGAATGACCCATTTTCAATTCCTTGATCATGCAGCTCATTTTTGATGTGTTGCTGCTGCTAAGTCACGTCAGTCATGTCCTACTCTGTGTGACCCCATAGACGGCAACCCACCCAGCTCCTTTGTCCCTGGGATTCTCCAGGCAAGAACACTGGAGTGGGTTGCCATTTCCTTCTCCAATGCATGAAAGTGAAAAGTGAAAGTGAAGTCGCTCAGTTGTGTCCGACTCTTCGAGACCCCATGGACTGTAGCCTACCAGGCTCCTCTGTCCATGTCCATGGGATTTTCCAGGCAAGAGTACTGGAGTGGGGTGCCATTGCCTTCTCCTTTGATGTGTTAATATCTGCTATAAAATCAGTTACTACTTACCCCTTTGTTATTCTATTATTATCTCTACCCTCCCCAATCCCACCTCAATTTTTGCTCTGTGAAGAATTATTATATACCTTGTAAACCAATATACTTCAATAAAAACATAATTTTAAAACTTGTTAAAAAGTCATTTAAATGAGAAGCCAACCTGCCTGTTCAATATAGATCCAGGAATGCATACAATGTAGACATATGGCCAGGAAAAAAATGTGTTTCAATTTAGAAAATAAATTCCTTAATAATTCCAGCTACTATACATGCATGCTAAATGTCATTGTGAAATAATTTTAAGATTCATGCAACAAATTTAACCTACAGAGATTACATTTATAATGAAATCCTTCATAATTTCCTTTTTTTTGTGAAATAAAATGTCATTGTAGGTAGTTTGAATGTGACCTTTATTCAAAGTTGCCACTATTATGTTAAAATGTATGAAAAATGTACTGATGGATAGAATTGCAGGAAAAAAATCACTAATCACACCTTGAAATATCCAGAGGTTTACTTGTTTATAAATTTTCATTCATTCAGTCACTTTTGTTCTTGACTTCATTTGATCACTGAATATTTACTGAATGTTTATTATGTGCCAAGTAATATGATAACTACTTGAAAGACATCAGAAAAACACAAGTCCATATGCAGCTCTTTCAGCACAGTTGCCATCAAACTAAGCATATTATTTCCATTAATTCTTATGTGCATTTCAATCAACCGTCTTCATTTCAACTAAGATTTTCAGTAAAATATGCCAAAATTAAAAAAAGAGAGACTAAAACATAGTTATTCCAACCACAAGAAGAAATAATTATGTGATATGATAGAAACGCCAATCATATTAGAATATATAAATGTATCAGTCAACATGCTCTACACCTAAGTGAGTGAAAGTCTCAATTACACAATATTACATCAAGTATATTTCAATACACAAAAGTCAAACAAATGAAAGCAAAATAAGGGGAAAGTGAGATAAATACAATTTTTTCACTAGAAAGAATAATCTAACAGTAAAACACCGAATAATATAAATTAATAGAGGATCTTTAAAAATTTAAAGGAGATAGAAAGAGAAATTAAATATAATGATGTAGTGCAAATACAATAGGGTAAAGCAGTATAAAGTCTGGGAGGTCAGAGATTTGTGTCAAAGAAGGGAAATTCAAAGTCCTCAACTGTGGTTATAGAAAAGTTTCATGAAATGAGGAGTTCAACTAGTGACTATACCTGACTTAGGATCAAGATAAATCTTTCTTTAATGGGATAAAATTAATTATGCTTACCCCAGGCTTGTTTGTTTTTCATAAATTAAATTTTCCCTTGATAATAAAACCAGTTTGCTAAATAGTTGGAATGAAGAGAGAAAACCTCAGCATTTTTAAAAAATAATAAGCCATATCACAGGCATTCCAAAAATGATAAAACTGACAATGTATTAGATTTTATATTATTACTTGTCTACATTTGGCAAGCATTTATGCACTCTATTTTATTGTTTTTTCTTCTGAACACTTAACTCTTTTTCTAAAGGAACAACTCAGCATATCTTTCCAGCCAACTTACTACAACTGGATTATGATGGATATTTGAATAGAAAAATAACTTGGGAACAACATTCTTGTCTGATAAACTTATGGTCAACTTATTTGGGAAGTGGAAAGGAAAAAAGCTGATTGTTCCAAAGGAAAATCATATCAGTGTTATTTCATCAATTCCCAATTACTTTTTCTACCACCTAGGTAATCATGGAAGATGTATTGATGCATAGTACATGTAAAGGGTTCAGTTCAGTTCAGTTCAGTTGCTCAGTGGTGTCCAACTCTTTGTGATCTCATGAATTGCAGCACGCCAGGCCTCCCTGTCCATCACCAACTCCCGGAGTTCACCCAAACTCATGTGCATCGAGTCGGTGATGCCATGCAGCCATCTCATCCTCTGTCGTCCTCTTCTCTTCCTGCCCCCAATCCCTGCCAAAAATCAGAGTCTTTTCCAATGACTCAACTCTTTGCATGAGGTTGCCAAAGTATTGGAGTTTCAGCTTTAGCATCAGTCCTTCCAATGAACACCCAGGACTGGTCTCTTTAGGATGGACTTGTTCGATCTTGATGCAGTCCAAGGGACTCTCAAGAGTCTTCTCCAATGCCACAGTTCAAAAGCATCAATTCTTCAGTGCTCAGCTTTCTTCACAGTCCAACTCTCACATCCATACATGACCACTGGAAAAACCATAGCCTTGACTAGACAGACCTTTGTTGGTAAAGTAATATCTCTGCTTTTTAATATGCTATCTAGGTTGGTCATAACTTTCCTTCCAAGGAGTAAGCGTCTTTTAATTTCATGGCTGCAGTCACCATCTGCAGTGATTTTGGAGCCCTCAAAAATAAAGTCTGACACTGTTTCCACTGTTTCCCCATCTATTTCCTATGAAATCCTGGGACCGGATGCCATGATGTTAGTTTTCTGAATGTTGAGCTTTAAGCCAACTTTTTCACTCTCCTCTTTCACTTTCATCAAGAGGCTCTTTAGTTCTTCTTCACTTTCTGCCATAAGGGTAGTGTCATCTGAATATCTGAGGTTATTGATATTTCTTCCGGCAATCTTGATTCCAGCTTGTGCTTCCTCCACCCCAGTCTTTCTCATGATGTACTCTGCATAGAAGTTAAATAAGCAGGGTCACAATATACAGCCTTGAGATACTCCTTTTCCTATTTGGAATCATTCTGTTGTTCCATGTTCAGTTCTAATTGTTGCTTCCTGACCTGCATACAGGTTTCTCAAGAGGCAGATCAGGTGGTGTGGTATTCCCATCTCTTTCAGAATTTTCCACAGTTTATTGTGATCCACACAGTCAAAGGCTTTGGCATAGTCAATAAAGCAGAAATAGATGTCTTTCTGGAACTCTCTCGCTCTTTTGATGATCCAGCGGATGTTGGCAATTTGATCTCTGGTTCCTCTGCCTTTTCTAAATCCAGCTTGAACATCTGGAAGTTCACGATTCAGGTATTGCTGAAGCCTGGCTTGGAGAATTATGAGAGTAAAGAGTTAAATGATTATCTAAATTTTATATATAATGATAGGAATTTATTTCAGCCCTTTGAAACATAAAAATATCTTTTCCAAGGAAAACATAAACACTAATTTCAAGAGATATATGCACTCCTCTGTTCAATGCAGCTTTATTCACAAGGGCAAAAAAATCGAAGGAACTTAGGGCTTATCAATAGATTGATGGATAAAGAAGATATGTGTATACACACACACATACACACATATCAAATTGCTGACATCCTTTGGATCATAGAAAAAGAAAGATAATTTCATTAAGATATCTACTTCTGCCTCATTGACTATGCTAAAGTCCTTGACTTTGTGGATCACAACAAACTAGAAAATTCTTAGGGAGATAGGAATACCAGACCACCTACCTGCCTCCTGGGAAACCTGTATGCTGGTCAAGAAGCAACAGTTAGAACTGGAAATGGAACAACAGACGTTCAAAATTGGGGAAAGAGTACATCAAAGTTGTATATTGTCATACTGTTTATTTAACGTACATGCAGAGTACATCATGCTAAATGCTTGGCGGAATGAACCACAAGTTGGAATCAAGATTGCTGAGAGAATTATCAATAATCTCAGATATGCAGATGATAATACCCTAATGGCAGAAAAAAAAAAAGAACTAAATAGCTTCTTGATGAACGCAAAAGAGGAGAGTGAAAATGTTCATTTAAAACTCAACATTAAAAAAAAAAACAAAAACAAAAAACTAAGTTCATGGTATCCAGTCTTGTGTTGCTGATCCAGCTCACAGAGCCAATCATCTTGCTGTTCACACTGTATTCCCTGTTCACTGAACCAGGGTAGGCAAGATGT
The DNA here is from genome assembly GCF_055505025.1 of Bos grunniens. Taxonomy (NCBI): domain Eukaryota; kingdom Metazoa; phylum Chordata; class Mammalia; order Artiodactyla; family Bovidae; genus Bos; species Bos grunniens. The sequence continues at coordinate 28,457,895 of NC_141188.1, forward strand.
GAGTTAAGAGGCTGGAAGAAGATGTGGGGAGCCATAGGAACTGCAGACATGTTTATTCTCTCCTGGCTGGAATGGTAGCCATAACACAGCCTCTCTCCTGGCTGACACAGCAGCCATAGTAGCAGCCACAACATAACCAAAATGCAGCCATAGCGGAGCCATAACATAACCTCACATAACATAACCATGATATTGCTCCAATGTAGCCCCAGTGTAGCAGGAGCCAGGGCTTTCATGACAAAGCTCATACTTTGTGTACTGCACAAAGCCTGTGACCCAGCAAATACTGCATGATGTGCATGCACAGTGCTATAAGTGATCTCAGCTGTTACATAATCATAATTTATAAAACATGGGGCAAGAGTGACAGCCCGTGGGGTGAGAGAGCCTGACTGCACCATCTTGGCTAATTTGTTCTCTCCCTACAGGTCCCATTACTTCATGGCAAATAGATGGGGAAAAAAATGGAAACAGTAACAAACTTTATTTTCTTGAGCTCAAAAATCACTGTGGACAGTGACTGCAGCCATGAAATTAAAAGAGCTTGCTCCTTGGAAGAAAAGCTACAATGAACCTAGACAGCATATTAAAAAGCAGTGATAGCACTTTGCCAACAAAGGTCCATATAGTCAAAGCTATGGTTTTTCCAAGAGTCATGTGAGAGTTGGATCCTACAGACGGCTGAGCACCGAACTGATGCTTTCGAACTGTGGTGCTGGAGGAGACTCTTGAGAGTCCCTTGGACTACCAGAAGGTCAAATCAGTCAATCCTAAAGAAAATCGACCCTGAATATTCATTGGAAAGACTGATGCTGAAACAGAAGCTCCAATACTTTGGCCACCTGATGAGAAGAGCTTGACTCACTGGAAAAGACCCTGATTCTGGGAAAGACTGAGACAGGAGAAGGGGACAGCAGGGGGCACCACTGACTAAATGAATGTAAGTCTGAGCAAACTCTGAGAAACAGTGAAAGACAGTGAAGCCTGTGGTGCTGCAGCTCATGGGGCTGCAAGGAATTAGACACGACTGAGTGACTGAACAATGTGTGATGATGGATGCTCCCTAAACTTACTGTGATAATCATTTCACAGTGTGTATCAAATCATTATACTATACACCTTAAACCTACATAATGTTACAGTCAATTATATCTCAATAAAACTGAAGAAATAATAACAAAAATAAAAGTTCACTTCAGATTATCTAATATATCCAATCATTTTAGATGGCCTAAATTTAGCTAATATTATCTATACAGTGTCTAAAGATTTTTAAAAATTATTTTCTTGTTATATATAAGTTCTTCCTTTGGAAGTAATACTACAAACTTTATTTTATTTACTTTCTACTTAAATTAAATCATGTTTTAAAGTATAGTTATAAGTCCTTTCGGCTTCTCAGGTGATGCAAGGGTAAAAAACCCACCTGCCAATGCAGGAGATGGAAGAGACACAGGTTCAATCTCTGGGTAAGGAGGATCCCCTGGAGGAGAGCATGGCAACCCACTCCAGTATTCTTGCCTGGGAAGTCCCATGAACAGAGGAGCCTAGCAGGCTACAGTCCATGGGGTTGCAAAGAGTTGGACACGAATGAGCATGCACACATGCATATGTCCTTTTTAATTACAGAAGTTCTATGTCTTGAATGAGGGAAAGTGTTATCTCATTCACCTGAAATGCTGAAGATCTGTTCTCATGGACACATAAACTTCAGGATCTTGGCTACACTCTTACTTGGGCAATTACTTTCTCCCTTCTTTAGTTCTTACTGCCATCTCCATGCTCTTTCTAAAAAGCTTTGCATTCTTCCCTGCCGCATTGTACAGCCTTTAGAACTACCCTATAGTATTTCTTCATTTACTTTTAAAAATAGCTATTAGTTAACTTTTGCTTCGCATATTAGGGTGTAAGTCTCAGACGGTAAAGAACTTTCCTGCAATGCAAGATACCCAGGTTTGATCCCTGGGTCAGGAAGATCCCCTGGAGAAGAGAATGGCAACGCACTCCAGAATTCTTGCTTGGAGATTTCCATGGCAGGCTATAGTCCATTGGGTCTCAAAGAATTAAACATGACTGAGCGACTCACACACAAAGACATCTTTTAAGAAAAAGGTTTTCATTGTGGCATATTTAAACACGATTTTAAAATGGACTGTGTTAAAGAACTCTTGGTTCCCACTTCTAGCCTATCAGTCAATGGAAGGGTAGAAAGTCAATTTTAATGACAATTCTGAATTAAATTTCCTTTTTGTTATTAGCTCTCTCATACTTTTATTAAATAAAGACATCTCTAAATAGTCAATTTCTCTGTAAAGCATTTTATAAACAAAAGTCATAAAATGCACTTGTGAGAGTCATGGGGAAAATAGAAAAAAATGCCTGAAAGATGTATGCTTTTCTAGAAAAGAGTGGACAATTAAAGTGAAATGACTAGGGAGAACAGATGTCTGACATAATAAAAGTCTGAATTTAAGGCTCCATAAAACTTTATCAATTATTTTGAAATATATGGTAGTCTAAGACTAATTAAATTATGATTGGTTATATTGCAAATATAAAGATTATTTAATATTTGCATAGGTAAAGTTTCAAGATTGAAAAAAGTAAGCATGCCTTTAATCTTTATTTTATAATATTAAAGCATGCCTTTAATCTTTATTTTATAATATTAATACACAGCACACTTTGAAAGTTGATGTTGGTAAAGCAAATAGCAATTCATCTATGAATTAATTTAAGCAGAATAAATAACAGGAGAGTCTAATATACATATATGCAGACACTGAGATATTTGAGGCCATTTTATTTTTTTAAATAATTCAAAGGCAAAGATATATTTAGGGATAATGCACCCTTTTACCTGCCTTCTGCTATGAAGAACAAAAAGCCTTTTTCAAATAGATGGAAGTAAAACAGAAACATTATTGCATATAGCAGGATGTTCCAATGACCGACAAGTATCTGACATGGTAAATCTGGGCCCTGTTTCTCAGTAATTCTCTATTTCACCATGTTTTATCATGCCAGCACTGCCTCAGATTCACTGTTTTCATGTTTGCAAGATGGCTATTATCATAACCTAGGACAACTGTCTGTTTTTCACATATAGTGTCTTTCACACTTCTCTAATAGCCATAAGATGAAAGTTATTTTTTCCATTTGCATCAAACCAATATAAGACCTCTACCAACCTTTAATTAGTAACATTTATCTTGGGAATACCCTATTCTATATCCTAACTGAACTTGGCCTCTTTCTACATTAATTATAAACAAGTGTATAGACTGATCAGGACCTGCCTCTGGACTGGAGGATGACTTTAGTATGCTATGATATACAGTGTATTTATATCATTGTTGTTCAATGGCTAAATTTTGTCTGACTCCTTGCAACCCCATGGACTGAAGCATACCAGGTTTCCCTGTTCTTCATTATCTCCCTGAGTTTAATCAAATTCATGTCTGTTGAGTCAGTGATACTATCTAACCATCTCATCCTCTGCTGCCCCCTCCTCTTTTTGCCTTCAATCTTTCCCAGCATCAGGGTTTTTTCCATGAGTTGGCTCTTCACATCAGGTGGCTAAAGTACTGGAGCTTCAGCTTCAGCATCATTCTTTCCAATGAATATTCAGGGTTGAGTTGTTTGATCTCCTTGCTGTCCAAGGGACTCTCAAGAGTCTTCTCTAGCACCAAAATTTGAAAGAATCATTTCCTTGGCACTCAGCTTTCTTTATGGTCCAACTCTCACATCTGTACATGACTATTAAAAAAACATAGATTTGACTATATTTGTCGGCACTTTTTTGGCAAAGTGATGTCTCTGCTTTTTAATATGCTGTCTAGGTTTGTCATAGCTGTTCTTCCAAGGAGCAAGCATAATTTAATTGCCTGGCTGCTGTCACCAACCACAGTGATTTTGGAGATTAAAAAAATAAAATCTGTCACGGCTTATACTTTTTCTCCTTCCATTTGCCACAAAGTGATGAGACCTGATGCCATGATCTTAGTTTTTTCAACACTGAATTTTAACTCAGCCTTTTCACTCTCTTATTTAATCCTCATTAAGTGGCTCTTTAGTTCCTCTTTACTTTCTGCCCTTAGAGTGTTATCATCTGCATATCTGAGATTATTGATATTTCTCCCAGCAATCTTGATTCCAGCTTGTGAGTCATCCAGCACAGCATTTCACATTATGTACTCTGGACATAAGCTAAATAAGCAGGGTGACAACATACAGCCTTGAAATACTTCTTTCCCAATTTTGAGTCAGTCTTCTGTTCTGTGTCCATTTCTAACCATACAGGTTTCTCAGGAGGCAGGTAAGGTGGTCTGGTATTCTCATCTCTTTAAGAATTTTCCAGTTTGTTGTGACCCATACAGTCAAAGGCTTTAGTGTATTCAATGAAGCAGAAGTTGATGTCTTTCTGGAATTCCCTTGATTTCTCTAAGAGAGGTCAGTTGATAATATCAAGATTCTTTTGAGAAGGAGAAGAAACTAAATGTCAGTTTAGCAAGTGATAGCATCTCCTTCAAAAAGAATTTTAGTTCTTTGTAGTAAAGAAAACACTGATGAAAATAAGTTGGGTGGAAATAGAGATTTCATAAGTTTCTGACATCTGCAAATAATTGAAATATATTGTCAGGGATATTTAACTTTTTACTGTTTGCTCAATGAATATATTTTTTTTACCACTTAACATGTATTGGGAGCTCATAGATAATGGTCATCAAAGATAACATCTTAGCACAGATCAGAGGAGCAGTAGAAAACATACACAGCAGAATATTGTATTTATGATACTAGAGACCCAAATCTTCTGTAAAATCACTGCAGTGAGTGTACTCCAGTATCTTTGTTGGCCAACTCCATTCCAGCTGGCCATCTTCAGTGATGTGTTTAGTCATCTGAGTTGAATTCCCCACCTGACAACACCACCAGTTTACCTTCCTTCCTTGCAGCGTGGCCTGATGGCCCAGGCTTAGGGATCTACCTCAGGACATTTACTCAAGAAACTTGGTTTTAAAACTAAGCCTCTGTGTTGAAACTAAGTTTAAACTTTTTTTAAAATGTCGAATAGATGGGGAAACAGTGGAAACAGTGACCGACTTTTTTTGGGGGGCTCCAAAATCACTGCAGATGGTGAAATTAAAAGACACTTACTCCTTGGAAGGAAAGTTATGACCAAACTAAGCAGCATACTAAAAAGCAGAGACATTACTTTGTCAGCAAAGGTCCATCTGGTCAAGGCTGTGGTTTTTCCAGTGGTCATGTATGGATGTGAGAGTAGGACTATAATGAAAGCTGATTGCAGAAGAATTGATGCTTTTGAACTGTGGTGTTAAAGAAGACTCTTGAGAGTCCCTCGGACTGCAAGGAGATCCAACCCTTCCATCCTAAAGAAGATCAGTCCTGGGTGTTCGTTGGAAGGACTGATGCTGAAGCTGAAACTCCAATAATTTGGCCACCTGATGCGAAGAGCTGACTCATTTGAAAAGACCCTGATGCTGGGAAAGATTGAGTGCAGGAGGAGAAGGGGAACACAGAGAATGAGATGGTTGGATAGCATCACCAGCTCAATGGACATGGGTTTGGGTGGACTCCGGGAGTTGGTGATGGACAGGGAGGTCTGGCGTGCTCTGGTTCATGGGGTCGCAGAGTCGGACACGACTGAGTGACTGAACTGAAGTGAACTGAAGCATGCTGACCAGAAAAGAAAAATAAGATTAGATAGGAAAAAAAAAAAGATCTGCAAAGACAAACCATAATACAAGACACTTAATTTTGATGTTATTTGTTTCCCTAACTGTAATGTTTCCTGAATCTCAACCTCATTACTGTCCTTCCATTCCTCAAGCCATGTAAATATCATTTTATTAAATTAACCTTTTGGTTAAACTATCATGAGTCCTGATTCTCTGATTTCTGATGGATTGATTCCCAATATAGGTCAGATGTGCAAATAACTATTATTATATTTGTGATGCATTTTGGGGCTTTCCCATGATGGAATATTAGGTGTGCAAGTTAATTTAAGCTACACTTAAGGAGAAATCAGGGCCCTATTCAGATAATTCCAATCCATCTATGATTATATGCATAGATAACATGCATCTATGAATTAATCACAAAGGCCCACACCCAGGGAAGGCTATATTCAGGGAAGTACAGACAGTTTCTGACTTGTGATGCTTCGACTTACCATTTTTCCAGTTTACAATGGTACATTATGCATTCAATGGAAATTACATTTTGAATTTTGACCATTTCTAGCACTAGTGACAGGCCCTATGATGTTCTCTGGTGATGCTAGGCAATGTGGCTCCCAGTTATCCCCATGATCAGGAGGGTAAGCAAATGATACATTTACAATCATTCTGTGTGTGTGTGTGTGTGTTGTCGCTTCAGTCGTGTCTGACTCTTTGCGACCCTATGGGCTGTAGCCCGCCAGGCTCTTCTGTCCATGGGGATTCTCCAGGCAAGAAATCTGGAGTGGGTGGCCATGCCCTCCTCCAGGGTGCCGTCCTAATCTAGGGATCAAAACTGCAGGCAGATTCTTTACCGCTGAGCCACCTGGGAAGCCCAATAACTGTACACAGACAAATATTCTGTTTTTCGCTTACAGTATCGTGTTCAACAAATTACTTGAGATATTCAATACTTCATTATAAAAAGGCTTTCTGTTTGATAATTTTGCCCACCTGTTGACAAATGTAAGTATTCTGAGCATGTTTAATGTTGGCTAGGCTAAAGTGGGGTATTTGGTAGGTTAAGTGTATTAAATGCATTTTTTACTTACAGTATTTTCAGGTTGTTATCCCATCCTAAGTGTGGAAAGAGCTGTAATTACTCTTAGTCCTTCAGCTATACATGCCATATGAGTTTCCTAAAATCCAAAGAAGATAAAAGTGAATTTCAAAACCCATCTGGCTCTAATGTGGATTAGAAAGAAGTGGACCTGTATTTAAAGACAGAGTGCATTTTTCTAAGTTCACATTGCTTCTTAAGGTAGTTATTAACATAATAACATAAATATAACATAATAACATAAACAGAACATTTATAGCTCCCTATCTTATCCATACAGTAGTATTTCACTTTCTGTCTCTCTTAAGAGTAAATAGGTAAATTGACTAGTTCAGGCTAAAGGGTTGTAGCTAAAAGTGACATGCTTACTTCTGGGCCTAGCATTTACCCGCTCCGTGCCTGCCCCCCACCCCCACCAACTTTGGTGTGGGCATCAACAATACTGGAAATAGAGGTGGCCCCAACGTGTCCCCTAGGGATCTCCCTGGTGCTCTAGTGGTTAAGACTCTATGCTTCCAATGCAGGGACGTGCGTTTGATCCCTAGTGTGGGAACTAAGAACCCACATGCCAAGTGGTGCAGCCAAAATCAAAACAAAGAGAGAAAAAAAAACCTGTGTTCCCAAGATAATGTGCTGAGCAGAGGGCTAATTGAGTAGAATTAAGTAACAGAATCATTCATTTGACTATGAATACTTTCAATAACCCCAAAGCAGCCAAATTTTATCCCATTTTTCCATAGTTTTAAAGGACAGGCAGTCTTTATGTCCTTCATGTCTAGATGACAGCTTGCCACACAGATACACACATTAGTTTACATCTGTATAATGCTTTAAAGTCACATTACTGAAAACATTCAGCCAAACATCACTGTGTGTGTTTTGAGAAAGCGTCCTCTCTGACTGATGTGTACAACTGACTTTTGTTTAAGGGTATTTAACATTTGAGGAGCTATCCATCAATGAAAGAAACAACACAATGAAAAGATCAGTCCTCTGAGCCTCATGTAGCAAGGGGAAAAACATAACCCATTGGGAAAATTCAGTGAATCAGAATAAACTCAATGAAGTTCATCTTATGGGATTTTTAGTCAATATTTTAAATCATCTTGGATGGAAAGGAGAGACTGAAATTCACACTATTATGTAGTTGTCATTTGTTAAATACTATCTGCAAAAATGCAATAAAGCTTCCCTTCTCAAGAGGATTTCATATATTATTAATTATAAGGAAAATATAATTATTTTTATATAAGGAAAATATAATTATTTTTATTAAATTTGCAGACAGAATATGCTGACTTTTCAGATGTAGTCCAAACATAATTTAAAAATTATAGTAAACATTGGCTTTCATTACTCACTTGTTAAAATGCACACAAGAATACCTTTACTTAAATACTAAGATTTAAAAAGTCTTACAAATATTTCCCCCCATTTCTTATGTTCTTTGAAGTTAAAACCATCTTACTATGACCTTTTTAGTATTCTGTAATTTGATTCGCTTGCCATGGCCAACCTTCCCTGTTTACCACCCCAGGACCCTATGATTAGAACAGACAACCAGTCAAAATGTAGAATATTGAAAAGGTCAAAATAGTTGTATTGACTATACAACTTTTCCAAGGCAAGAAGAAATATTTACATCTTGAAATATGCTTCAAATGACAAAATGTCAAAAGAATAAAAGTGGGCAAGATTATATTCAGCTTATGATGACAAACATAAAAAGCAAAGAGACTCAAGAAGGTGTTACAACTAATAGTAATCCATGTGTTTATTATTTTGATTGTTAAAAAAGGCCTCTTATCAATATGCCAAAAGTAACTTTGTAATTTGAGAAGAAGAAGACCAAAAAAAATGGCTTAATTTCATAATTTTCTAACTGACAATTCGCAGGATTATACATGTTTGCAGTGTTTAGTGGTATTAAAATGAGTGTTCTCTACTTCAACAGAAAAATAATGAATAAATAAGATAGAGCTGGGCAGTCCATTAACGGATCTATTTTAGAGTGGGAAAATCATTATACAGTTAATACACATATAACTAGTCAAGTTTTATGAGAAGGATTTACAGATTTTGCATTTTTGCTCAAGTGATATGAGCGTGCTTTCTACGAACATCATTAAAAATATATTTAATTTGCATGAGTGCATTTTATATGCTTTCAAACCATAGACGCTCAGCACAAGCTATTACAATCTAGCATTTATGGAGGAAGTGCATTCATCCCCTTACTCAGTAAGTATATTTTTAGTGCCTAATATGTCCTCATCACTATTTGACTGTTTTGCAAATAAGTGGTGGCAACTAATATGACTTCAGTCATGTTAAGCCATAAGACAAGTTAAAAAGGGTAAAATAGAAGCATACACTGATAAAAATATCCATATATAAATATACATAATATATTCATTAATTTGGAATTATCTATTATTATTATATATTTATTTATTTATATTTATATATTGTACATATAATATATATATCACCAGAAAACCAGTTGATTTTTAAAGGTGATGGATTTGTAATTAGAACTTGAAGAAGAAGAAATAGCATTAACAAAGGTCTAGTAAGAATAAGTGAGGAGTTTGGAATTCAAATGTTCAAAACAGGAATTTAGAACAGTGGAAATATCTTCAGAAAATATATTGGACTTGAACATAGATGGTTTACAATACTCAGTTCAGTTTAGTTGCTCAGTCATGTCCGACTCCTTGTGACCCCATGAACTGCAGCACACCACACCTCCCTGTTCATCACCAACTCCCGGAGTCCACCCAAAGCCATGTCTATTGAGTCAGTGATGCCATCCAACCATCTCATCCTCTGTGTTCCCCTTCTCCTCCTGCCTTCAATCTTTCCCAGCATGGGGATCTTTTCCAACGAGTCAGCTCTTCACATCACGTGGCCAAAGTATTGGAGTTTCAGCTTCAACGTCAGTCCCTCCAATGAACACCCAGGACTGATCTCCTTTAGGATGAACTGGTTGGACCTCAGTCCAAGGGACTCTCAAGAGTATTCTCCAACAGCACAGTTCAAAAGCATTGATTCTTCAGCACTCAGCTTTCTTTATAGTCCAACTCTCACATCCATGCATGACCACTGGAAAAATCATAGCCTTGACTATGGTCAAGATGGGCCTTTGTTGGCAAAGTAATGTCTGTTTTTTAATGTTCTGTCTAGGTTGGTTATAACTTTCCTTCCAAGGAGCAAGCGTCTTTTAATTTCATAGCTGCAATCATCATCTGCAGTGATTTTCAGATCAGATCAGATCAGATCAGTCACTCAGTCCTGTCCGACTCTTTGCGACCCCATGAATCGCAGCACGCCAGGCCTCCCTGTCCATCACCAACTCCCGGAGTTCACCCAGACTCATGTCCATCGAGTCAGTGATGCCATCCAGCCATCTCATCCTCTGTCGTCCCCTTCTCCTCCTGCCCCCAATCCCTCCCAGCATGAGTCTTTTCCAATGAGTCAACTCTTCGCACGTGGTGGCCAAAGTACTGGAGTTTCAGCTTTAGCATCATTCCTTCCAAAGAAATCCCAGGGCTGATCTCCTTCAGAATGGACTGGATGGATCTCCTTGTAGTCCAAGGGACTCTCAAGAGTCTTCTCCAACACCACAGTTCAAAAGCATCAATTCTTCAGTGCTCAGCCTTCTTCACAGTCCAACTCTCACATCCATCCATGACCACAGGAAAAACCATAGCCTTGACTAGACGGACCTTTGTTGGCAAAGTAATATCTCTGCTTTTCAATATACTATCTAGGTTGGTCATAACTTTCCTTCCAAGGAGTAAGCGTCTTTTAATTTCACAGCTGCAGTCACCATCTGTAGTGATTTTGGAGCCCAGAAAAATAAAGTCTGACACTGTTTCCACTGTTTCCCCATCTATTTCCCATGAAGAGGTGGGACTGGATGCCATGATCTTCGTTTTCTGAATGTTGAGCTTTAAGCCAACGTTTTCACTTTCCACTTTCACTTTCATCAAGAGGCTTTTGAGTTCCTCTTCACTTTCTGCCATAAGGGTGGTGTCATCTGCATATCTGAGGTTATTGATATTTCTCCCAGCAATCTTGATTCCAGTTTGTGTTTCTTCCAGTCCAGCGTTTCTCATGATGTATTCTGCATATAAGTTAAATAAACAGGGTGACAATATACAGCCTTGAGATACTCCTTTTCCTATTTGGAACCAGTCTGTTGTTCCATGTCCAGTTCTAACTGTTGCTTCCTGACCTGCATACAAATTTCTCAAGAGGCAGGTCAGGTGGTGTGGTATTCCCATCTCTTTCAGAATTTTCCACAGTTTATTGTGATCCACACAGTCAAAGGCTTTGGCATAGACAATAAAGCAGAAATAGATGTTTGTCTGGAACTCTCTTGCTTTTTCCATGATCCAGCGGATGTTGGCAATTTGACCTCTGGTTCCTCTGCCTTTTCTAAAACCAGCTTGAACATCAGGAAGTTCATGGTTCACATATTGCTGAAGCCTGGCTTGGAGAATTTTGAGCATTTCTTTACTAGCGTGTGAGATGAGTGCAATTGTGCGGTAGTTTGAGTATTCTTTGGCATTGTCTTTCTTTTGGATTGGAATGAAAACTGACCTTTTCCAGTCCTGTGGCCACTGCTGAGTTTTCAAAATTTGCTGGCATATTGAGTGCAGCACTTTCACAGCATCATCTTTCATCTTTCATATTACATCTTTGAAATAGCTCAACTGGAATTCCATCACCTCCACTAGCTTTGTTGTTAGTGATGCTTTCTAAGGCCCACTTGACTTCACATTCCAGGATGTCTGGCTCTAGGTCAGTGATCACACCATGGTGATTATCTGGGTCGTGAAGATCTTTTTTGTATAGTTCTTCTGTGTATTCTTGTCATCTCTTCTTAATATCTTCTGCTTCTCTTAGGTCCATACCATTTCTGTCCTTTATCGAGCTCATCTTTGCATGAAATGTTCCTTTGGTATCTCTGATTTTCTTGAAGAGATCCCTAGTCTTTCCCATTCTGTTGTTTTCCTCTATTTCTTTGCATTGATCGCTGAAGAAGGCTTTCTTATCTCTTCTTGCTATTCTTTGGAACTCTGCCTTCAGATGTTTATATCTTTCCTTTTCTCCTTTGCTTTTCACTTCTCCTCGTTTCACAGCTATTTGTAAGGCCTCCCCAGACAGCCATTTTGCCTTTTTGCATTTCTTTTCTATGGGAATGGTCTTGATCCAGTGATTTTAGAGCCCAGAAAAATAAAGTCAGCTACAGTTTCCACTGTTTCCCCATCTATTTCCCATGAAGTGATGGGACCAGATGCCATGATCTTTGTTTTCTGAATGTTGAGCTTTAAGCCAACTTTTTCACTCTCCTCTTTCACTTTCATCAAGAGGCTTTTGAGTTCCTCTTTACTTTCTGCCATAAGGGTGGTGTCATCTGCATATCTGAGGTTATTGATATTTCTCCTGGCAGTAATGATTCCAGCTTGTGATTCCTCCAGCCCAGTGTTTCTCATGATGTACTCTGCATGTAAGTTAAATAAGCAGGGTGACAATATATAGCCTTGACATACTCCTTTTCCTATTTGGAACCAGTCTGTTGTTCCATGTCCAGTTCTAACTGTTGCTTTCTGACCTACATGCAGGTTTCTTAAAAGACAGGTCAGGTGATCTGGTATTCCCATCTCTTTCAGAATTTTCCACAGTTTATTGTGATCCACACAGTCAAAGGCTTTGGCATAGTCAATAAAGCAGAAATAGATGTTTTTCTTGAACTCTCTTGCTTTTTCAATGATCCAGCAGATGTTGGCAATTTGATCTCTGGTTCCTATGCCTTTCCTAAAACCAGCTTGAACATCTGGAAGTTCACGGTTCACATCTTGCTGAAGCCTGGCTTGAAGAATTTTCAGCGTTACTTACTAGCATGTGAGATGAGTGCAATTATGTAGTAGTTTGAGCATTCTTTGGCATTACCTTTATTTGGGATTGAAATGAAAACTGACTTTTTCCAGTCCTGTGGCCACTACTGAGTTTTCCAAATTTGCTGGCATATTGAGTGCAGCACTTTCACAGCATCATCATTTAGAACTTGAAATAGCTCAACTAGAATTCCATCACCCCCACTAGCTTTTTTCGTAGTGATGCTTCCTAAGGCCCACCTGACATCACATTCCAGGATGGTCGGCTCTAGGTGAGTGAGAGTGATCACACCTTCGTGATTATCTGGGTTTTGAAGATCTTTTTTGGTATAGTTCTTCTGTGTATTCTTGCCATCTCTTCTTAATATCTTCTGCTTCTGTTAGGTCCCTACCATTTCTGTGCGTTATTGAGCCCATCTTTGCATGAAATGTTCCCTTGGTATCTCTAATTTTCTTGAAGAGATCTCTAGTCTTTCCCATTCTAGTTTTCCTCTATTTCTTTGCACTGATCGCTGAGGAAGGCTTTCTTATCTCTCCTTGCTATAAATTCTGGATTTAAAAGAAATAAAGAATAGGTATTGGGGATGATTATTAAAAAGGAAATCCTATAGATCATCATCAGCTACGGGAACAAGCCAGGGTATTTCATCACTTGAAAGACAAAGACAGAATGAAATGTAAGTCATACTCTCATGGTTCCATCATCAATGGGTAAAATTAAATACAAACAAGAACCTGAGTTCTATTACTTGAAGAATAGAAACACAACTTTGGGCTTTGCTGGTAGCTCAGAAGGTAAAGAATCTGCCTTGCAATGCAGGAGACCCATTTTGATCCCTGGATGGGGAAGATCCCTTGGAGAAGGTCACGGCAACCCATTCCAGTATTCTTGTCTAGAGAATCCCATGGACAGAAAAGCCTGGCGGGCTATAGTTCACATGGTCGCAAAGAGTCAAACATGACAGAAGCGACTTAGCACACAGGCACACACCAACACATAGTTTATAGAAGAGGAAGTACAATTGCTTAACAGGCATACGGTATGTTTAAACTATTGAGAGAAAAATAATTGCATATTAAAACAAAATACATACAGAATAAGAACCCGAGTATGATGAAGTATGTCTACCAGAAGTGATAATGAAAAACAGAAACTGAGAGAGACAGACAGCATCATAATTGCCAAGGAATAATGTACAAAATTACCTAGATGCCACAGGTTATCCTCCCGGTTCAAAATCTAATTTTCCTCCAAAGCATTTCAAGTTCCTTGATATTTACTCCTAACTGGTAGCCTTATAATAAATGCTTCATAAATTGAGAACATTCTAAATTGTTCTAATGTTTACAAAGAAAGAGACCTACAAAATGATCCATACACATGAAAAAATTATTAACTGCATTAATGATAACAAAGCATAGCAATCATTTTTGGCCATTGATCACCTACTCTTTACTGGGAACATATTCTGCAAAGGCCTGCCTTTGGGGTTAATAGCAGGAAAGCACCAAAGTTTTGCTTTTGTGAAGATTAAGGAAAAGTACCAGGTAGTCAGGAAGAACCCTGGTGAAGGGCATGGCAACCCACTCCAGGATTCTTGCCTGGAGTATTGAATGGACAGAGGAGCCTGGTGGGCTACAGTCCATAGGATGGCAAAGAGTTGGACACAACTGAAGCAACTTAGCCCACATGCAGTAAAAATACTGCCCCTGGGGCAACAGTTGTCCACCTCCCTCTGGATTCAGGCTGACATTAAGATTTTAAGAAAGCCTGTAACCAATGCTGCTTTTTCTCCAGGTGGTGAGCCAATGTGTTCACTTGAGGAATTGCTTAGTACAGTTACACCCCCACCACACACACACACACACACACACACACACACACACACACACACACCAAAAAGCAAAGACAAAACTGTCCCTTGAGTGCATGAGGTTTTTTTCCTGAAAGAATGAATCCTTACACTATTCCTTGAATTTCATCTAGAATAAAATAAACACTTTAGCTGTTTATTTATACTGTTGCCAGAGTCACCAATGCCTAGAGAGGAATACACTGTTCCAGACTGAAAATAAGAAATTTTCTAAGGAGTAAAAGATAATTCTTCAAAAGAGAATGAAGACATTAAGTGCAGATGTTTCTACATGTATTTATTTTATAATGAGAAAAATAATTTTTATTTCACATTTTTTTTACAAAGACAAAAATGGAAATATATTGCAAAAGCATGGGAGATCTAAAGAAATAGAGACGCATGCATGCTATGTTCATGGAAAGGAGAATTTAGTAGTGTAAACAGTAATATTCTCTCCAAGTTTAAAGCAATTTTAAAGTGATCTGAACTGGGAGGTCCCTGGTGGTCCTCCCAGGGACCCTAGTCAGGAAACTAGATCCTATACACCAAAGCTAAGAGCTCATATGCTGAAAATAAAAATCCAGTCTGCAGAAACTAAAGATCCCACATGCTGCAACAAAAATTGAAGATCCTGCATGCCACAACTAAGATCTGGTGCAGCCAAATAAATAAATATGAAAAATAAAGTGTATCTGAGCTTAGATTGGACTGAGAATAGGAAAAAGCCATCTGAAGAAGAGCAATAAGCTGTGGGGAATTCTATCTATAAGATATTAGGGTCCATGAAATTGATAATGAGTTTTCTAAAATTATATAGATTGAATGATCAATAGAATAGTGAGCCCAGAAACAGATACTTGTATAGAAGAAATGGTGATCCATAATAGAACTAGCAAGCCAGACCAGAGAGGCAGATTTACAATAAGTGGAGGTGAAATATAATTCTCTACGTGAAAAAGTTAAACAGGTCATTTACCTCACATCATTCCAGGGAAACAAACAATTTCTAGGGAATTAAATGTTAAAAACGTCACAATTTAAATTAAATATAATGATGACTTCCTGACAGCATATACGTTTTTGAATGACAGAGCAACATTGCTAACTCTAAAAACTCATAAGTTTGTTTACAAAAAAAATAGCAATCAAAGACACCTTTAAGTAAAGTAAGATTTTTGACATGGGATAAAAATACTATAACTGAAGTTAAACATTAAATGTATGAATTTAATAATAAACAACTGAAAAGACAACAATTTTGAATATAAGTCAAATAAAATATGGATATTAGTATAAAGAGGCAGAAAGACTTTGAGTGGAGGCAAAGTAATGTTTGAAGAGAAAATACCCAAAACTAAGAAAACATAAGAACCTGAATAGGATAAATTCAAAGATTATTCTCAAACACATCATAGTGAAATTAATACTTTAAACCAAACAGAAACATTTTGAGGCAAAAAATAAAGTTATTACTTGCAAAGGAAATAAAATTAGAAAGAAATTCACAAAAAAATAAAAGAGGCTCAAATACAGTGAATTATCTTGACGTGCTAAAAGCAATTCGCAACTGTGAATTTTGTAGCTGTCATAAATCTTTAAAGAATAAGAGTGAAGTAAGGGAAGGGACGGAAAAAGACTTCAAAAACATTGACTGCATAAACCACAACAATCCAACAGCAGGAATAACAGTAATATCATCTTGTGAGATTTAGAAGTGTATAGAATAAAAATATACAACCAAAATACTTCAAGGAACTAACTGGAGACACAGTGATGTGTCTTATCTGAGAAGAAATAAGAATTCTTGTTTCAATTAGACTTTGATATTTAAGAAAGGATTTAAGAAAGGGAGGAGAGAGGAGGGTTCAGGATGGATTTTCTTTTAAAAATTTAAAGAAAAAAAAAGAAATAAAAAAAATAAAGCTGAAAAAAAAAGAAAGGATTCATGTTGTTATCTTTGTTAATTTAATAAAGTTATAAATGATTTTCTATGTAACAAATTATTCCCAAACTTAAAACAACAAACAGATTATTTCGCAAGTTTTTGAGAGTTCAAAATCCAGAAGTGGCTCATCTGAGTGGTTCCGGAGCTGGGTATTTCATTAGGTTACCATCATTGGCTGGATAGCACCATCTAGAAGAAAACTGGGAGCAAGATTTTTAATTTCCAAGGTGGCTCAGCCACAGGGTTGCGCTGCAGACCAGCGGTCCTGTCACAGGTCTTGGATGTCCCCAAGACATTGAAGTGATGTATCCCGATAAAGAAATCCAGTGGAAGGAGTAAGAAGGAAATGGCAAGACCTTTTGTATCTGAATCACAGATCTGTGAGCTAAAGCTACTGCAAGCAGATCCACCTGAGCACAGTGGACCCGAAGAAAGTCTCAGTTAAACAGCTAAAGATTCTGGGTGACTAGGGTTGGGAAGATGTGCAGAGGCTGTGTAGAAAAGTGTGACTATATCCAGAAGATTAATAAACCGATGCCTGCTTCTGCTATACATCATCAATTCTACTACAGTCTGTTTGCTAAAAGTGAGTCATTTAGTACCATCCACATTTAAGGGGTCTTCCCAGACAGCACTAGCAGTGAGGAACATGTCTACCAATACAGGAGACATAAGAGATGGTGGGTTGGATCCCTGGGTGGGGAGATCCCCTGGAGAAGGTTATGGCAAGTCACTCCAGTATTCTTGATTGGAGAATCCCATGGACAGAGGAGCCTGGTGGGCTACAGTTCCTGGGATCGCAAAGAGTCAGACATGCCTGAAGTGACGTAGAACACGTGCACATTTAAGGGGAGGGGAACTAGATTTCACCTTTTGATGGAAAATAATATCAAATACCATGTTGACATAAACTTTAAAACCACCGCACCAACCTGTTGGAAACTGAGATGACGTTATCTACAAACACAGCTAAAGCTTTTAAGCAGCAAAAGTGAAAGTGTTATGGACTCTGTGGGAGAGGGAGAGGGTGGGGAGATTTGGGAGAATAGCATTGAAACATGTATAATATCATGTATGAAACGAGTTGCCAGTCTAGGTTTGATGCACGGTACTGGATGCTTGGGGCTGGTGCACTGGGACGACCCAGAGGGAGGGTAGGGGAGGGAGGAGGGAGGAGGATTCAGGATGGGGAACGCGGGTATACCTGTGGCGGATTCATTTCGATATTTGGCAAAACTAATACAATATTGTAAAGTTTAAAAATAAAATAAAATTTAAAACCTGTTTAAAAAAAAAGAAAAAAAAAAAAAAGAAAGTGTTGTTTGACTCTTTGCAACCCCATGGCTTTGCACCAGGCTCCTCTGCCCATGGAATTCTCCAGGCAAGAATACTGAAGTGGGTTGTCATTCCCTTCTCCAGGGGATCTTCCCAACCCAGGAATCCAACCCAGGTCACCTGCATTGCAGGCAGATGCTTTACCATCTGAGCCACCAGGGAAGCCCCTATGCATTTAAGCATAAGAATGTCATTTGGTAAGCAATGGAATGCTCTGAGATGGTTCAAAATTTCCTATAAGGTCAAACATACAGTTTGCTAGTATCCAGCACACACTACCCTTCTGCTAAGCACATATAACCACCAAGATAAATGAAAATCATATCACCCTATTCCCTCTCATATCATAGATTTATGGATTTTTTTTAACACAAGGACTGATTGGACACATTGTGATTAAAATAAGCTCCATATTAACATAGGTATGTACCATTCTAAATTCCCTGCAATTCACCCATTTGCTCTGTTTATTAAATAAAGAACATTTTCTAAAAAATTACATATTTTTGTATTAATAGCAAAATGGTATTTTTACAGCCATTACTATTGCACATATGTATATTTAGAGGAATATTTCCGTAGGTACTTTGAGTGCACTTTTTTATGGACATTTTATATTAGACAAGAGAACAATGCAGCTATTTTGTTAAGATTGCATTTTAATAACTTGAGCTAAAGGATTTTCTATGTCTTGTGCACAGAATAGAATTGATTTATGAGGAAGGATGAAAAGGTGTTCATCTTTTATTCCCCAAATACTCCTGTCCTAACAAAAGTGTCAATTTAAATTGATTGGTTAGCTAGTGCAGCACACTGGCATACAACTCAAAAAATGGGATGTTCAGCCTAAAGCTTAGAAAGCTAATATTTTTATAACTTCAAATACATTTGCCCAAGGTTTAAATGAGTAGCTCTTTGTATTTGACATGTATTTGTATTATATTGTTAGTTTAAATAGCTTTAACTTGATTACATCCTTGATTCAAGTACTAATATCATTTGAAGTTTTTCTTATGACCAATTTTTACTTACAAATTGATGTTTATTTCAAGTTGCAAAAGATCAAATATTGTATAAGGTAAGCATAATCAGAAATTGTACAGTTATTTTTACTACAATGTTCAGCTTCATAAAAACATGTAAACTCCAATTTTTCAATATGAAAACTCAATGTCAGTTTGATTTCAGTAAATATATAAATATTTTAGGTACATATTAATTTTAGTTTTCTTAAGTGTAGAAGTGAAGTGAAGTGAAGTCGCTCAGTCGTGTCCGACTCTTTGCGACCCCATGGACTGTAGCCTACCAGGCTCTCTGTCCATGGGATTTTCCAGGCAATAGTTTCCTAGAAGCCATTTCCTTCTCCAGGGGATCTTCCCGACCCAGGGATCGAACCTGGGTCTCCTGCACTGTAGACAGATTCTTTATCATCTGAGCTACCAGGGAAGATAGTCTAAAAACGTTTACATTTACATGAAAAATTTGTAATCAAGTGAAAATAGCAAACATGCTGAAAACTCCTAAAATGCTTTCATTTTAGTAAAATAATGCTTACTTAAGTTCCATAGATTCAACCAACAGGCTAGCTGTGTACTCAGGATCAGTAGTTATTGAATCTCTGGAATGAGCAGCAATGAAGGTGTCTATTTCTATGCCATAATTTTCTTTTTTTTTTTAATTTAGATTAAATTTATTTGTTATTTTATTTTTTAAAAAATATAAATTTATTTATTTTAATTGGAGGTTAATTACTTTACAATATTGTACTGGTTTTGCCATACAACAGAATCCACCACAGGTACACATGTGGGGATTTGTTCCCCATCCCAAACTCCCCTCCCTCCTTCCTCCCCGCACCATCCTTCTGGGTTGTCCCAGTGCGCCAGCCTCAAGCAACCAGTATCATGCATCGAACCTGGCCGTAATTTTCTTAATATATGAAATTACTCATGAAGTTAAATTCACTTTTTAATCGTGTTACTGACATAACACTGGTATTCCATATATGAGGTGAATTTGTTTTAATTACTACAAAGCTCTATAGTCAGCTTTTCATGGATGTTTTACTTCCATAAATTTTACTTATTTTCATCCATTTTACTTATCAGTGATATGTTGGTATCTAAGTATTAGGTATTTAGATGGCTTACTTTCATTTACTTCATTCTATCACATTCAGTGATTTTTAGAGCCCAAGAAAATAAAGTCTGTCATTGTTTCCATTGTTTCCCCATCTATTTGCCATGAAATGATGGGACTGGATGCCATGATCCTAGTTTTTTGAATGTTGAGTTTTAAGCCAGTTTTTTCACTCCCCTCTTTCACTTTCATCTCGAGGCTCTTGAGTTCCTCTTTGCTTTCTGCCATTAGATTGGTGTCATCTACATATCTGAGGTTGTTGATATTTTCCCCAGCAATGAAACATCAGCACTTATTAAATGTTAGGAAATAAACAACTATTGCTCATAAAACAGTGGGAAAAAGATGTCATTACTTTCAAAATTATGTGCTTAAGAAAACTACATTAAGATAGCTTTGACCATCAGTGCTGAGAGGTCACAATTGGTTACAATACTTTATACTCCATTAATATCCAAAAAGATAATTACTGAGTTCCGTCTTACTTCCAATATCTTCAGATCCTTCTGATTATACTTCTGCCATTAGTCTTTACAGTCTGAAAAGATTGTAAATAAAGAATGTAACCAAAAAAAGGGAATTTTAAGCCATTTCTAACACTATTCAAGTAAAACCAATTACAAAACTATTTATAAGTCTGTCAACTTCCCTGATCATTTTATTCCTAAATCTTGCATTGATATTTAGATGATTCTATTTTTGAGTGGTGGAAGACTAGTACCAGCGTTTGAAAAGTAAGGTAATTTATCAGGGCATCTGATCACTTGATACTTTTCAGATTAGCCAAGTTGTTTCATTTTATTTGAAAACACTCTTAGAATTGATAGTTAATATTTTATTGCAGATAATGTGTATAAACATATTTTATTTCAGTATTTATAATTCTTTATTAATACAGCTTAGTTCTAGCTTGTAAGTCACAGTTTAGAATATATTGAGCTTGAAAACTAGAATCCATTGAGAAGGAACAGATTCCTCCAAAAGAAACACAAACATTAACATTCTAATGTCTATATATGGTATTGAAGTGAAATGTTTTTGTTATCTGTAACATTTAATCTTATTAGAGAAAAAACTATGTAGCAGTTATACTCTGCGGACTCTATTGCCATTGTCATATTGTTATTTTCTTGTTTTGCTTTTAGGAAAAGCCATTTTTTTCATTACATCAATATTTTTTGTCTGCTTATTTTTTTTGGTGGGGTGTTTTGGTTTTACCTCATATTTTCAGTTCCATTCTCTTGTCTTTCATGATTTATTGATGACATCGATGTGGAAATTTATGATATTTGATGTTATTTCTAGTATTTGAACCTCACTATACCCTCACTATACTAGTGAATTAAATGAAAACTCTTCCTATTTCTATGTCACCCTTTTTCACTGCCTTACCTTCTGTTCCAATTCTTCTCTCCTGTCATTATTGACAGATTTAAGAAGGCATTGCATTATTCATAAAATGAATGTCTAGAAGACATGATGATTTCATGTTGCTTTTTTGGTATAAGTTGTGATTTATAATTGATTGATCTATTTGTTATGCAAAGAAAAAGTGAAGATAAAATATGTGGGAGAATGTTAGCTGTTTACTTGAGACAGAGATGACATAAAACTCCAAGAGGAAGGGAGAAAATTTTATTATTTTGGAATTATTTTATTCTATCATTTTGGAATGTTGACCAAACTCCTGCAAAATTATATTTTTGTTTATGATGTGGCTGGAATTTAACTGCCTAATAAAAATGTTTCAAATGATATATCTATAACTAACATCAACTTCTAAGGTAAATATTAATCCCTTTCTAATCATATCTTTCTGTTTTCTTGTATTGTTTTCATATCACTTGTTCATCAAATTAAAATATTAAATTTTCCTTTATTGAGTAACTGACCAAGTAAAATCACAATTGAAAAATTTATTCAACAAACTTCATTTAAACTACTATTACCTAATTTTCTGTGGTTTTCTGACAAATTGTCTTATTGATTTTTATTTATTTTTTGAAAAACACATATTGGAGAAAATATTCTTAAAAGTAAACCAATGGAAACACGTATTAAATTCTCTGCTGATGTTTACATGAATTTTACAGAAATATTCCCTGGAATGCTTAATCATCTCTGTTTCTATAATTTGATATAAAAGCATAAATCAACTCTGTTTCTTTCTCCCCCACCTTTCCCACTGTATTTCTAATATCTATTTACTTCTCTCAGATCCTATAGCTGCTATTTAGTTCATATGCTATTTATATATTTTTCTGATTCAGTTTCATTTTTCAAATATAAAGGATTAAATGCAATTCTTCTGATTTTTCCTCCATATTCCATTATGGAGGGAATATTTTCTCAGGCTAATATTTGCCCTTATTTTCTCAGGCTAATATTATTTAGTGTTAAAAGATAACCACCAACAACTTATTGTATAGCACATGGAACTCTGCTTAATGTTATATGCTAGCCTGGTTGGGAAGGGTTTGGGGGAGAATGGATACATGTATACATATGGCTGAGTCCCTTTACTGTTCACCTGAAACTATTGCAACATTGTTAATTGGCTATATCCCAATACAAAATGCTTTTGGTGTTAATAAAAATAAAAATTTAAAATATATTTAGTGTTTGGTTTTATATACTATCAACTGCTAGAGTATGAAGAATCCGTGAGATTTTACAAGGAGATATATGAAGATGTATCTCCTTCATCTACTTTGTCTTCCTCTATCTTCCAACACTGGAGAAGAAATGGCATCCCACTCCTTTATTCTTGCCTATAAAACTCCATGGGCAGAGGAACCTGTTGGACTACAGTCTATGGGATGGCAAAGAGTCGGACATGACTGAGCACTCTCACATGCATTTTTCCATAGTCATTTCATAATTTTTATTTAATCATGCTAAGCAAAAATCTAAATTGGCTACCATGATCTTCATCTTGTATAATCCTTTCCCCTTGAATGTGGGTAGAATGTGTGATTTTATTATTTTCAATGCCATATGGGAAAGGTGATAAATAGGCTGCCACTCTCAATTAGATTATCTTGTAAAACTCTATATTAGCAGAGTACGGAGAAGGCAATGGCACCCTACTCCAGTACTCTTGTCTAGAAAACCCCATGGATGGAGGAGCCTGGTGGGCTACAGTCCATGGGGTCGCGAAGAGTCGGACACGACTGAGCGACTTCACTTTCACTTTTCACTTTCATACATTGGAGAAGGAAATGGCAACCCACTCCAGTGTTCTTGCCTGGAGAATCCCAGGTATGGCGGAGCCTGGTGGGCTGCCATCTATGGGGTCGCACAGAGTCGGACATGACTGAAGCAACTTAGCAGCAGCAGCAGCAGTGAGAGAAACCCTCTTGCTTGCCTAAAGAAGCAGTCAGGTGGTAACCTGCCTACAGGGAGGGGAACATGGCAGGGAACTGCAGATGGCCTCTAGAAGCTAAGGGTTTCTTCCAGCCAACAGGACTATCATCATACAACCGTAAGGAATTGAATCCTTCCAAAAACTACATAAATTTGTAAAAGGACCATGTGTTCCAGAAAGAAACACAGCATCCTCAACACATTACTTGATATCTCATGAGAAAACCCAGCTATGTTTTGCCTGGACTCTTGACTTGTTGAACTAGGAGATAGATGTGTGTGTGTGCGTGTGTGTGTGTGTTTAAGCTGTTAAGTCTGGTGATGATTTATTACATGACAACAGAAAACAGACACAAATATTTACACTGTTGTGACTGAAAATAGAAGTTACAGCTAAAGCATTATACTAAATTTACAATTTGTTTCTTATACAACTTTTTGTTTCCATGATATTAATAATTAGTGTTTTTCTATTGTGATTAGTAATCCATGTGCCTATGATTAATCATCACATGATTCTCTCTAGATGCATAACCCTGCATTCAGAGTATTAAAACACCGGTACCATCAGGACACCTTCTAGGGCCCCTCTCTTCATTCTCCAAAGGTGACTGGCTTCCTTCTGACAGTCCTAATCAACAAATGTCATTCTAGCATCTCCATTTCACATCAACCTGAAGTGTCCTGTCCCTCTTTTCTGTGATGGTTTTTATATCCCTTGTGTCTTAGGTCTTCTACTTCTTTGCTTACTCTGTTGTTTTGGGGAAAAACATCCTCCAGTAGTTTTCCAAAGAAGAATACAAAGCAGATACATTTTGTAGTACAACCCCAGCAACTTCAAAACACATGCTGAAATCCAGTTAGACTCACTCAGATTCACTTTGTCCAAATTATTCCTTTCTCTTCTTTCAGAAAAAGGCAGGACAGTCACTTATGAGATGATTGAAGAAGATAAATCTGAATCTCTCTGCTTTCCCTATCTATTCACTTTCACTTTCATAGTTTCCTATGGCTACTGATTTCTGAGTCTTTTAAGAATTGGTCTCAAAGTTACTTCCGGTCATTTTGGTGCCTTAGATTTAATCTGGCTCAAATCTACTAGTTCAGTCAGTATTCACCCATCTTTCTTCCTGTTTTCAAATGCTATTGCTGTTGTCTCTTTTCCCATTGTTTTGGTCATGAGGATTTCTACCTGTTTATTTGTATCCAATTAGTGTAATTTCAGTATGGCTTCAGAAATTCAGGAGGTATTTCTGTGTTTGTTCTGCTATTTTTTAACCACAAGCTATAAATTATATTAAAAGACTTACAGTTGCCTTACTAACCACTAAATACTAGGACATAAGTTACTTTAGAGGAATATTCTTAATGTAGATCATTACTACTACTACTACTACTAAGTCACTTCAGTCGTGTCCGACTCTGTGCGACCCCATAGACGGCAGCCCACCAGGATCCGCTGTCCCTGGGATTCTCCAGGCAAGAACACTGGAGTGGGTTGTCATATCCTTAATGTAGATCATTACTTGCATGCAAATATGATTATTACATACTATATGTATGTATAAATTGGGTAGTATGTATAGAGAATATATAGAAATTATAGAGTTGGAGTATTCTTAATATGTTTTTTGTTTTTATATAATATATATGTGTACTATGTAGTATGCCATATTTTATATTTGTATAAAATATATGTATATATACACATACACCATATATGGTATATACATATTTTACATATATGTGTATTATATTCTTAATTATTTGTGTGAGGTTGAAAGACTTTCAAACCATACACATTATCTAATTGGCTAAATCATGTGAGATACACATGCTTATATTTTCTAGAAATATGTCTATCTGAAGAAAGCCATTCATCCAGGAATTAATTGCACAGTTTTATTTGGTCGTATTAGTGTAGTGGTGATAGAACTTCTTTGATTCTATTCCTTATTTTAATGGAATTTTGGTTGCTCTCTAGCTTGAGGTTTCAAAACTCTCCTCAAATTCATAATAACTCACTATTTGATGATGCCAGCTACCTTTTATTATATTATTCAGAGTAGAATATTGCTACAAAAGCTGCTCTGTTAATACAGATCACATTACCTAAAGCTTGGGTAATTTGGGCTCAGGAATTTTTTTGTCATCTTGACAGTCTAGTGTTGCATTCACTGAAATAACACATTGAATGTGTATGTTCTTAAGCACCTGGCTTAATTGAAACCCATGGCAATGAAAGCATAACTGGCCTGAATAATAAACTATATAGATAATCACCGTGCAGAGAAAAGTGTCAAAGACAGGCTTATGTCTTTACTGCCTTTAAGTCAAAGGCAATAACAGGTCTTTTATTTGATTCAAAGGTAGGGGAAGAATTGAAACTTATTTTTCAATGTTAAACTGTGGATTGAGAGTGGCAATCTGATTTTTTAAATTCTAAATTCACATTGATCTGTTTTAACTACACATCAAATAAAATCATGAAGAAAATGATATGTTTTTGTTTCCTTATATGCCACATCAATTCTGACTAAACAACAAAGGGAAAAAGAGACATATTTAAAATATAAGAATTGATGGAGATTGAACACAAATAATCCAAAGCACAGGGATGCTTTGAATGTCCTAATGATGAGTTCTGTAGCTGGAATTAGAAGCAAAAAAGTAAGTGATTCAGGAACCCTAGCAAGAATCCAGGAGCTATAAGTCTTTTACCAAAAAGATTTACTCTTGGAAAAAAAAAATCCCTGGGTGCCTCTGAACTTACACTGAAAAAAATTCCAAACACTCTCATCACCTGGAAAGTCATCACCTGGCTCCAACATGATTCCAGAATTCTTCATCAAGCTCTAATTGGGCTCTTGTACCAATCAGGCTCTTGCATTCTAATTTAACTGAAATGCAAGCACGTGTTTTAATTTCCTCACCAAATTGCAATGTTTTATAAGGTAAGATTTCACAACACCAGAATTATTGTCCATGCTGATATGTCCACATTTTATTTGATGGTTTCAGATGGATGACTGTTTTAGAGAAGGGAAACAATTTCAATATTAGGACAAAGCCTGTTACTAAAAGTAAAAAAAATAAAAAGCTTCACGATCATAATCATAAAGTGTTAGATTACCATCTCATGTTGTTGTGCTGTGCTGAGTCGTGTTAGACTCTTTGAACCTCATTGACTATGCTGCCAGGCTCCTCTGTCCATGGGATTCTCTAGGCAAGAATACTGGAGAGGGTTGCCATGCCTTCCTCCAGGGGATCTTCCCAAACCAAGGATCGATCCCACAGCTCCTGTATCCCCTATATTGGCAGGCAGATTCTTCACCACTGTGCTACTTGGGAAGTCCTCTCATGTTATCAAAATTAAAATTTGAAAATCAATGAAAAAATTAATTATATTTAATAAATTCAGATTTCTTATTACCTTTTGCACTTTGAGTTGAAAATTTGTGATGTAAAATGTTTAACCTTGTATTAGTCAGTGTTCTCCAGAGAAACAGAACTGATTAGAATATAACAGACAGATAAGATATAAAATGAAATTTTTTATAGAAATAGCTTCACACAGTTATGAAGATGAAAAATTCCCATAATTGGCCACTTGCAAGTTGAAAAATCAAGAAGTCTGGTGGTTTCAGTCAGCCTGAAGACATGAGAATTCAGGTGTGAGTCTGCAATCCCAAGAAACTGATATGCTACAATAATTTTATGTCTTACATGTATTGTTTAAACCTTCCTAAGTTTCAACTTCTAATTGGAAAGTGGAAATAAATGTATTATCAAGTAATTGGTGTGCAGTTTAAGTAATCTAACATAATGTATGGATGTGAGTGTTGGACTATGAAAAAAACTGAGTGCAGAAGAACTGATGCTTTTGAACTGTAGTGCTGGAGAAGATTCAGAGTCCCTTGGACTGCAAGGAGATCCAACCAGTCCATCCTAAAGGAAATCAGTCCTGAATATTCATTGGAAGGACTGATGCTGAAGCTGAAACTCTAATACTTTGGCCATCTGATATGAAGAGCTGACTCACTGGAAAAGACCCTGATGCTGGGAAAGATTGAGGACAGGACGAGAAGGGAATGACAGAGGATGACATGGTTGGATGGCATCACCGACTCAATGGACATGAGTTTGGATAAATTCCAGGAGTTGGTAATGGACAGGGAGGCCTGGCAGGCTGCAGTTCATGGGGTCACAAAGAGTCAGACACAACTGAGTGACTGAACTGAACTGAGCATAATACTTAGAAAATAGCAAATAGGCACTGCATTTAAATTAATTTAACCCTTTCTCCATAGAATATAAATAGCCACAAAGTGAATATAAATAGCCACAAATATAAATAGTAATCTGACATGCCAGAAGATAGCTCGATAGCAAGATAGCAATTGCACTATTCGATATATTTCTGACAATAAAATATGATATATGTCTTCTCTTCTTTCAGGCATTTACACTCCTCAAATACAGTTCTCTTAAAGTTACTGGATGAAAGAGGGGGTATCTTTCATGTTCCTCAAAGAGAAGGGACAGTGCTCAACAGCACTATAAAGTTCATTAATTTATGGCCATTTTCTTATCTTCTACTTGTTAGATTTAATTTTCTGTTCTTTTTCAAACTTTTTAGAAGCAATGATGATTAGCAACTTTTTTCCTTTCTATTCTAATACATTTATATGTATATATAATAAATGATATTTTCTTTCAATAATGGCTATAGCTGCCCTGCACCATTTGGTAAATAGTATTTACCAAATACTCTTTAATTTCTAATTAAATTTAATTTAAAAATGAATTGCTAATTTCATTTAATTTCTAATATTTTCAATTTAGCAGTTATTTTTCTTTAATATATCAATTATTTAGAAGTATCAGTTCAGTTCAGTTCAGTAGCTCAGTCGTGTCCGACTCTTTCTGACCCCATGAATTGCAGCACGCCAGGCCTCCCTGTCCATCACCAACTCCCAGAGTTCACTCAAACTCACGTCCATTGAGTCAGTGATGCCATCCAACCACCTCACCCTCTGTCATCACCTTTTCCTCCTGCCCTCAACCTCCCCCAGCATCAGAGTCTTTTCCAATGAGTCAACTCTTCACATGAGGTGGCCAAAGTACTGGAGTTTCAGCTTTAGCATCATTCCTTCCAAAGAACACCCAGGGCTGATCTCCTTCAGAATGGACTGGTTGGATCTCCTTGTAGTCCAAGGGACTCTCAAGAGTCTTCTCCAACACCACAGTTCAGAAGCATCAATTCTTCAGTGCTCAGCTTTCTTCACAGTCCAACTCTCACATCCATACATGACCACTGGAAAAACCAAAGCCTTGACTAGATGGACCTTTATTGGCAAAGTAATGTCTCTGCTTTTTAATATGCTATCTAGGTTGGTCATAGCTTTCCTTCCAAGGAGTAAGCGTCTTTTAAATTTCATGGCTGCAGTCACTATCTGCAGTGATTTTGGAGCCCAAAAAAGTAAAGTCTGACACTGTTTCCACTGTTTCCCCATCTATTTCCCATGAAGTGGTGGGACCGGATGCCATGATCTTGGTTTTTTGAATGTTGAGCTTTAAGCCAACTTTTTCACTCCCCTCTTTCACTTTCATCAAGAGGGTCTTTAGTTCCTTTTCACTTTCTGCCCTAAGGGTGGTGTCATCTGCATATCTGAGGTTATTGATATTTCTCCCGGCAATCCTGATTCCAGCTCGTGCTTCATCCAGCCAGCTTTTCTCATGATGTACTCTGCATATAAGTTAAATAAACAGGGTGACAGTATACAGCCTTGATGTACTCCTTTTCCTATTTGGAACCAGTCTGTTGTTCCATGTCCAGTACTAACTGTTGCTTCCTCACCTCCATATAGGTTACTTAAGAGGCAGGTCAGGTGGTATGGTATTCCCATATCTTTCAGAATTTTCCACAGTTTATTGTGATCCACACAGTCAAAGGCTTTGGCATAGTCAATAAAGCAGAAATAGATGTTTTTCTGGAACTCTCTTGCTTTTTCCATGATCCAGCGGATGTTGGCAATTTGATCTCTGGTTCCTCTGCCTTTTCTAAATCCAGCTTGAACATCTGGAAGTTCATGGTTCACGTATTGATGAAGCCTGGCTTGGAGAATTTTGAGTATTACTTTACCAGCATGTGAGATGAGTGCAACTGTGTGGTAGTTTGAGCATTCTTTGGCATTACCTTTTTTGGGGATTGGAATGAAAACTGACCTTTTCCAGTCCTGTGGCCACTGCTGAGTTTTCCAAATTTGCTGGCTTATTGAGTGCAGCAATTTCACAGCATCATTTTTCAGGGTTTGAAATAGCTCAACTGGAATTCCTTCATCTCCACTAGCTTTGTTCGTAGTGATGCTTTCTAAGGCCCACTTGACTTCACATTCCAGGATTCCTGGCTCTAGGTGAGTGATCATACCATCGTGATTATCTTGGTCGTGAAGATCTTTGTTGTACAGTTCGGTGTATTCTTGCCACTTCTTCTTAGTATCTTCTGCTTCTGTTAGGTCCATATGGTTTCTGTCCTTTATTGAGCCCATCTTTGCATGAAATGTTCCCTTGGTATCTCTAATTTTCTTGAAGAGATCTCTAGTCTTTACCCTTCTCTTGTTTTCCTCTATTTCTTTGCATCGATTGCTGAGTAAGGCTTTCTTATCTCTTCTTGCTATTCTTTGGAACTCTGCATTCAGATGCTTATATCTTTCCTTTTCTCCTTTGCTTTTCGCTTCTCTTCTTTTCACAGCTATTTGTAAGGCCTCCTCAGACAGCCATTTTGCTTTTTTGGATTTCTTTTCCATGGGGATGGTCTTGATCCCTGGGTCCTGTATAATGTCACAAACTTCATTCTGTAGTTCATCAGGCACTCTATCTATCAGATCTAGTCCCTTAAATCTATTTCTCACTTCCAGTATATAATCATAAGGGATTTGATTTAGGTCATACCTGAATGGTCTAGGGGTTTTCCCTACTTTCTTCAATTTAAGTCTGTTTTGGCAATAAGAATCATCATATATGTAGATTTTATTATAAAGAAAGATAAGATATACAGTGGAGAAAAGACACGCTTTTCAATAAGTGGCACTGGAAAGCCTGGGCAGCTACATGTAAAAGAATGAAATTAGAATGTTCTCTAGCACGTGTACAAAAATAAACTCAAACTGGATTGGTCCAAAACACCTACATGTAAGATTGTATATTATAACATCCCTATAGGAAAAATTGGCAGAAGACTCTTTGACATAAATCACAGCAATTTTCTTTTGTAAAAATTCTGTGTCCTAAAGTAAAGGAAACAAAATAAAAAATAAATAAGTAGGATGTGATTAAACTTAAAAGTTCTTGTACAGGAAAGGAAGTCATTGACAAAGTGAGAAGGGAGATTCTACTGAATGGGTGAAAATATTTGCAAGTAATACGACTAATAAGGGGCTGATTTTCAATATATGAACAGCTCAAACCATTCAACCAAGAAACCCATTTTAAAAATGGACAGAAGAACTAAAAAGACATTTTCAAAAAAGAACATGCAGATAGATGGCTAACAAACACATGAAAGAACTATCAGCATCACCAATTGTCTGGAGAATCTCATGGACAGAGGAGCCTAGCGGGTTACTGTAGGAGACAGGAAGAATGAAAGAAAAGCAGGCCCCGGCAAGGGCCGCAAAAGAAATGTATAATTATTGATAAACTGGATGCTAGAAGGCATGAGACTCTTGGAACAAGTCCTGAGGGTACAGTTCATAGTCTTGAAAACAAGATATGATCCTGGGGTTGGAAAATCGATACCAGATTGTTTCTTAACTGGCATTTCAGAGTCACATGTTTTACGTATCTGGTGGGAAATCTATAGATAAGAATATGAGTCTTAGTTACTGATTTGTTATTGATGACTTTTTTTTAGTTACTCAGTGGTTAACGATCACTTTTTCCTTTGGCCCTGAAGGCCACATGAGTTATAGCTTAACTCCCACATATTCTTTCTTTCACGGCTGAAAGTATAATAAAGCTGGCTTGATTCAGTTTCGTCACCTTCACCTTGGAGCGGTGTTGATCCCCTGATCCTCACTTTTCACTGAATTCTTATGTCTTGTTTCTCATTCTCCCGCCGTATCACGCTTTTGGAAACCCTGCTTGCTGAGCCAGTCTCGAAGGTTACAGTCCATGGGGTTGCAAAGACTCCCTCATAGCTCAGTCAGTAAATAATCTGCCTGCAATGCAGGAGACCCAGATTCGATTTCTGAGTCCAGAAGATCCCCAGAGAAGGAAATGGCAACCCACTCCAGTATTCTTGCCTGGAGAATCCCGTGGACAGAGGAGCCTGGCAGGCTACAGTCCATGGGGTCACAAGAGTCAGACACAACTTAGTGACTAAACCACAAACACTAATTGTTAAGTAAATGCAAATAAAAATCACAATGCTGTGAAAATGACTATATTATCCAAAGCAATCTAAAGATTCAATGAAATCCCTATCAAATAACCTATGGCATTTTTCACAGAACTAAAACAACAACAACAAAAAATTCACAGTATGTATGGAAACACAAAAGACCCTGAATAGCCAAAACAATCTTGAGAAAGAAAAACAGAGGAGTCAGTCCTCCTGACTTCAGACTATATTACAAAGTTACAGTCATCAAGACAGTATGGTATTGGCACAAAACAGAAATATAGATTAATGGAACAAGATAGAAAGCCCAGATATAAATCCACATACTTATGGGCACCACACAATAGCCAAAGGAAGCAAAAATATCCAATAGAGTAAAGGCAGTCTCTTCAGTAAGTGTTTCTGGGAAAACTGGACAGCTACAGGTGAAATAATGAAATTAGAACACTTCCTAATGCCATACACAAAAATAATCTCAAAATGGATTAAAGACCTGAATGTTAGACCAGAAACTATAACAGTCTTAGACAAAAATATAGGAAGTGAAATCTTTGACATAAATCACAGCAAGATCTTTTTTTTTTTTTAACTACCTCCTAGGAAATAAAAACAAAAATAAACAAGTGGAACTTAATCAAACTTAAAGACTTTTGTACAGCAAAGAAAACTATAATTAAGATGAAAAGACAACCCTCAGAATGAAAAAAATAATAATTGCAAGAGAAGCAACTGACAAAGGATTAATTTCCAAACTATAAAGCAGCTCATGTAGCTCAATGTCAGAAAAGCAAACAACCCAATTAAAAGATGGATGGAGGATCTATACAGACATTTCTCCAAAGAAGACATATAGATGGCCAACAAACACATGAATAGATGCTCAACATTGCTCATTATTACAGAAAAGAAAATCAAAATTATAATGAGGCATCACCTCACACCAATTAGAATGGCCATCAAAACATCTACAAACAAGAAATGTATGGAGAGAGTAACATGGAAACTTACATTACTGTATGTAAAATAGATAGTCAATCGGAATTTGCTCTATGTCTCAGGGAACTCAAAGAGGGGCGCTGTAACAATCTAGAGGGATGGAATGGGAAGGGAATTGGGAGGGAGGTTCAAGAGGGAGGGGACATATGTATACTTATGGTTGACTCTTGTTGATGTCTGACAGAAAACAACAAAATTCTGTAAAGCAATTATCCTTCAATTAAAAATAAATAAATTAAAAAAAATTACAAACAATAAATGCTACAGAGGCTATGGAACCCTCCACACTGTCGATGGGGATGTAAATTGATATAGCCATTTTGGAAAACAGTATGGATATTCCTTAACAAACTAGGAATAAACCTTTCAGCAATCCCACTACTGGGCATATACCTGAGAAAACCATAATTTAAAAAGTCGCATGTATCCCAATTTACATTGCAGCACTTTTTACAATAGCCAGGACATGGAAGCAACCTAGATGTCCAACAACAGATGAATAGAGAAAGAAGTTGTGGTACATACATATAACAGATTATTACTCACCAATAAAAAAGAATGAATTTGAGTCAGTTATAGTGAGGTGGATGAATCTAGAGCCTGTTGGATGGAATTAATTCAGAAAGAGAAAAACAAATATATTAATCATACATAATCAAACATCATATACATGGAATCTAGAAAAATTGTACTGATGAACCTATTTCCAGGGCAAGGCAAGACATAGACATAGAGAATGGACTTGCAGACACAGCAGGGCAAGAAGAGGGTGGGACAAATTGAGAGGGTAGCATTGATATGTATACGCTGCTGCTGCTGCTGCTGCTGTGTCACTTCAGTCGTGTCTGACTCTGTGTGACCCCAGAGACGGCAGCCCACCAGGCTCCGCTGCCCCTGGGATTCTCCAGGCAAGAACACTGGAATGGGTTGCCATTTCCTTCTCCAGTGCATGAAAGTGAAAAGTGAAAGTGAAGTCATTCATGTGTAAAATAGATAGCTAATGAGAAGCTGCTGTATAACACAGAGACCTCAGCTTGGGGCTCTGAGATGACCTAGAGGAGTGTGATTGGGGGGTGGAGTGAGAATGAGGCTCAGTAGAGAGGGGATGTATGTATACTTAGAAATAACTCATGTTGTTGTACAGCTGATGTGAATGAAATATTATAAAGCAATTATTCTCCAGTTAAAAATAAATTAAAAACAACAACACAATGATATATCACCTAACACCTAGGTGTTAACATCTAGGTGTTTAGATGATAGCCTAGCAGAATGGCTATTATCTAAAAGAACACAAATAACAGATGATGGTAAGGATGCAGAGAAAAGGCAACCCTCATACACTATCGGTGGGAATGTAAATTGGTGCAGCCACTATGGAAAACAGTATGAAGGTTTTGCCAAAAACTAAAAAGCTGGCTACCATATGATCCAGCAATTCCATTCCTGAGTATATATCTGAAAATAGCAAACACACTAATTTTAAAAGATACCTGCACCACAATGTTCATAGCAGGTTATTTACAATTCCCAAGATACGGAAACAACCTGTGTCCAATAACAGATGAATTGATAAAGAAGATGTTAAACATATTCTAAAGGAGATGTGAAACACACACCCAAACAGCCATGAAAAATGAAATTCTGCTATTTGCTGTAACACTGATGGCCCTGAATGGCATTATGGTAAGTGAAATGAGTCAGAGAGAGAACAATAAATGCTATATGATATCACTAATATGTAGACTCTAAAAAATAAAGCTAGTGAATATAACAAAAAAGAAGCAGACTCGTGGGGGTGGGGGTTTAGTTCAGATCAGTCGCTCAGTTGTGTCTGACTCTTTGCAACCACATGGACTGCAGCACACCAGGATTCCCTGTCCATCACTAACTCCTGGAGCTTGCTCAAACTCATGTCCATCCAGTCGGTGATGCCATCCAACCATCTCATCCTCTGTCATCCTCTTCTCCTCCTGCCTTCAATCCTTCCCAGCATCAGGGTATTTTCCCATGAGTCAGTTCTTCACATTAGGAGGACCAAGTATTGGAGTTTCAGCTTCAGCATCAGTCCTTCCAATGACTATTGAGGACTGATTTCCTTGAGGATAGACTGGTTGAATCTCCTTGCAGTCTAAGGGACTCTCAAGAGTCTTTTCCAACACCACAGTTCAAAAAGCAATTCTTCAGTGCTCAGCTTTCTTTATAGTCCAACTCTCACATCCATACATGGCTACTGGAAAAACAATGGCTTTGACTAGGCAGACATTTGTGGGCAGAGTAATGTCTCTGCTTTATAATATGCTGTCTAGGTTGGTTGTAGCTTTTCTTCCAAGGAGCAAGTGTCTTTTAATTTCATAGCTGCAGTCACCATCTGCAGTGATTTTAGAACCCAAGAAAATAAAATTTGTCACTGTTTCCATTACTTTTAAGGAACAACAAAAACCTAAGTACTAACTTTTCAACAGAAACAATAAAGAAGGATATCATTACTTTGTCTTCTGACATCCATTGTTTCTGTTGAAAAGTTAGTTCTTAGGTTTCTGTTGTTCCTTGAAAGTAATGTATCTTTTTAATCTCTAGCTGCTTTTAGGGCATTATTATTTTATTTGGTTGTCAGAGTTTTATTACATCATTAGTTCTTGATATTTTAATCATTGTTTATCTAATTTTGGGCTCATAGTACTTCTATGCCATGGCTTCATTTTTTAGTCTTGGAAAAATTCAGAAAATTACTTGAAAAGTTGAGTTTCTAATTCATTTTCTCTCCTCTTCTTCTAAGAAGGAATTCCTAAGTATTTACACCTTTTGATTATATCCCTAATTCATGGTTTTTGTTATAACATCTCTTCTAATTCATTTATTTCAATTTCAGCTATTCTGCTGTTAAACTCATTCACTGAGTTCTTAATTCTAGTAACTCTATTTTAGTTCCAGAATTTGTATTTTATTCTTTAATAATTTTAAGTAGTGTGATGAATATGTCTACTTTAATTCGTGGGATATATTAAATGCTGTCATTTTGAACTTGATGTCTGATAAGTCTATATTCTGTGTACTCAACTATCCCTACTGTCCACTTTTATATTTTTCTTCAGTGAAATATTTTCAGTTAAAAAATTGTAGCAATAATTTGAGGCTCTGTATGTTAGTTTTGCTTTTGTTAGAAAGCACTAATAATCTGGCTCATATTTTCCTACTCAGTAACTGAAGGTTTTGAAGCTGGCTTCAGCCCATCTATGTTGGTTCATCTATATTTCAGTTCCCATGTGAAAGCTTGCAGTTTTTACCAAGGCACCTTCTTCTCATTAGGACTTGAAGGACTTTGATTTTGCTGTTTTTCTGTTCTATATTATTCCCTCCTCCAGTCATGTGAGTTTGTTAAGCTTTCTCAGTTTCTCTGTATATGTTCATAGTTTTGGAATGAAAACATTATTTTTAAATTAAATATAATACCAAATACCAGGTGTGCCCCTCTGGAATTCACATAGGCTCCTTGATTCTAATTCTAACTTTCTTGGTAGGATTCTAATATTTTTAGAAGAATTTTTTTCAACATATTTTACCTGTTTCTTTTTCCTTCATTTTTATTGGAGTATAATTGATTTACAATGTTGTGTTAGTCTCAAGTGTACAACAAAGTGATCCGTTGTACATACACACATATCCACTCTTTTCCTTTTTTGGATTCTTTTCCCATATAGGCTTTTACAGAGTACTGAGTAGAGTTCTTTGTCCTAGAAAGCAGGTTCTTATTAGCTATCTGTTTTATATAAATACACACACACACACACACACACATATATATATATTATTGTGTGAATATCAATCCCAATCTGCTAATTTACCCCTCCTCCATGCCATGGTAACCATAAATTGTTTTCTACATTCAAAACCCTGCTTCTGTTTGTAAATAAGTTCATTTGTATCCCTTTTGTCTAGACACCACATATAAGCAGCATCATATAATGTTTGTTTTTCTGTGTCCGGCTTACTTCACTCAGTATGAAAATATCTAGGTCCATCTACATTGAGGCAAATGGCATTATGTTGTTCTTTTTTATGGCTGAGTAATATTCCAATATACATATATATTCCAAAATACATATATATTCCAATATCAACACACTGGTTCCAAATAGGAAAAGGAGTATGTCAAGGCTGTATATTGTCACCCTGCTTATTTAACTTATATGCAGAGTATATCATGAGAAATGCTGGGCTGGAAGAAGCGCAAGCTGGAATCAAGATTGCCGGGAGAAAT
Organism: Bos grunniens; assembly: GCF_055505025.1. Lineage (NCBI taxonomy): Eukaryota > Metazoa > Chordata > Mammalia > Artiodactyla > Bovidae > Bos > Bos grunniens. The sequence goes on from NC_141188.1 coordinate 28,494,907, forward strand.
ATCAATAACCTCAGATATGCAGATGACACCACCCTTATGGTAGAACTTGAAGAGGAACTAAAAAGCCTCTTAATGAAGGTGAAAGAGGAGAGTGAAAAAGTTGGCTTAAAGCTCAACATTCAGAAAACTAAGATCATGGCATCTGGTCCCATCACTTCATGGCAACTAGATGGGGAAACAGTGGAAACAGTGTCAGACTTTATTTTGGGGGGCTCCAAAATCACTGCAGATGGTGATTGCAGCCATGAAATTAAAAGAGGCTTACTCTTTGGAAGGAAAGTTATGACCAATCTAGATAGCATATTAAAAAGCAGAGACATTACTTTGCCAATAAAGGTCCATCTAGTCAAGGCTATGGTTTTTCGAGTGGTCATGTATGGATGTGAGAGTTGGACTGTGAAGAAAGCTGAGTGCTGAACAATTGATGCTTTTGAACTGTGGTGTTGGAGAAGACTCTTGAGAGTTCCTTGGACTGCAAGGAGATCCATCCAGTCCATTCTGAAGGAGATCAGCCCTGGGATTTCTTTGGAAGGAATGATGCTAAAGCTGAAACTCCAGTACTTTGGCCACCTCATGCGAAAGTTAACTCATTGGAAAAACTCTGATGCTGGGAGGGATTGGGGCAGGAGGAGAAGGGGACGACAGAGGATGAGATGGCTGAATGGCATCACTGACTTGATGGATGTGAGTCCGGGTGAACTCCGGGAGTTGGTGATGGACAGGGAGGCCTGGCGTGCTGCGATTCATGGGGTCACAAAGAGTCAGACACTACTGAGCGACTGAACTGAACTGAACTGATGGCTATTTCAAAGAGTGCTTCAATGAGCATTGAGATATATCTATCATTTGAAATTATGATTTTCTCCGGGTGTATGCCCAGGAGTGGGATTGTTGGGTCATGTGGTATTTCTCTAAAACTCTTTGATCTAGTTAAAAGTTTTTGCACAGCAAAGAAACCATAAACAAAATAAAAAGACAACCTTCAGAATGGGAGAAAACATTTTCAAATCAAGTAACCAATAAGAGATTAGTCTCCAAAATATACAAAGAGCTCATGCAGCTCAATATAAACAAACAAACAACAACAACACCAAAACAAATAACCCAATCAAAAAATGGGCAGAAAATCTAAATAGATATCTCTCCAAAGAAGACATACAGATGGCCAAAAAGCACATGGAAAGATGATCAACATCACTAATTATCAGAGAAATGTCAATCAAAACTACAATGAGGTATCACCTCACACCACGAAATTTAAGAACATCTAGATTTGCTCCTATGATATCTTCTAGAAACTTTATAGTTTTTTTTGTTGTTGTTTTTTACATTCAGGTCTGCAATGCATTTTGAGTTATTTTTAGTGAAAGGAGTAAGATCTGTATTTAGATATACTTATTATTAATCTCCATGCCTATGTCCAGTTCCCTTAGTGCCATCTTCTGAAATAAATACCATGTGTCTTTTGAGGTGTCTTTACTCCTTTGTCAAAAACTAAATGAGTCTATTTGTATGGGTTTCTTTCTGAGCTCTGTATTCTGTTCTGTTTCATTGTTTTATGTGTCTTTTCTTTCACCACAAATACCACATTTACTATTTCCTTCCTTTTTCTTTCTTTATTAACTTATTCTTGTTTTTCATGATGCATAAGGAGAAATATTACAGACTTCAGACCTGTCTACCTTTCTACAGCATTTAAATGTTACAAATGTCCTCTAAATATTACTTACATGCTTTTCACAAATTTTGATATGATGAATTTTCACTTTTATTCAGATAAAAATCTTTGTAATCTCTATTGAGACACACTCTCTGACTAATGAGATTTTTTTCATGTTTGTAATTTAGATTCCAAATATTTGTGGATTCTCTGGACATTTTTCTACTGTTGATTTCTAGCACTATTATCATAAACAATATGCTTTGTTTGATTTCTCTACAAAAAAAAAAGTTTCTCCAAGTTTACTTTATGACTAGAACATGACTGTCTTGTGGAATCTTGATAGTAATGTGTGTCCAATTTTTGTTGTGTAGAGCATTTTACAAATATCAATTGAATCAAGTTGATTGATAAGTGTTTTTCAGATATCCTATATATCCATTGATTTCCTGTACATTATATTAATTAATGAGAGAGGATGATGAATATTTAGTTACTAGTGTACATGTGTTATTTCTTAACCTATACTGCTATCTTTCTCAGAAAAGACTTTGCTTCTGTTTTACCTCTATTCTTTAAAGCCTCAGCTGGTGCCTTCTACATTGGCACCCAGTGCCTCTTCATTCAATGGCTCGTCTTTATGTGAAAGATACAACACATTTATAGATTATCTTTGGAAAACTATACAAATGACTGCAAAGATCCATGTTGGCAATGCTGTGTTTTTTTTTTCTAAGAACTTTATGCTTTTTTATATCCATGTGACAGATTAGAGAAAGCGGTAAATCAGAAATTTTAGATCAAATTTTTTTTTTCAGAAATAAAAGTTCCAAGGTCACTGTATTTTGTGACTGATAGTAATTATTGCATATTTTTCAATACCTCAGACTGTTCAGAATTCTTAGGGAGACTAGTTTTCAACCAGGACATCAGAAGAATAGCCTCTGTAAATGTGATTGGCCTTTGAACAACAGAGGCACCAGGGAGAGTATGTTAGGGTTACTGAACTCTGAATGGTTACAAATCTTGTATAGCCTGCTGTCAATATCCACAGCTCCTCCATATCTATGGATTCAACCAACTGGATCACACAGTACTCTCTCTAGTACTTACCAGTGGGGAAAAAAAAAATCATAAATGGACTCACACAGTTCAAACCCATGTTGTTCATGGGTCAACTGTACATTTTAAGGGACTAGTGAAATACACACATTTTCCTCTGTAATTATACTACCTACATCTTGCTTATTCAAGTGTGATAAACTAGAAGATACTAAACTAGAAGATACCCTGATTCATAAAGTATAAAATAAAAAGCATTTGTAGAATATTAGTTCTGACTGAAATGTAGTCACTAATTTGACCATCTTCTTTTTTTGGTCACATAGACTTATTTTATAATTACAAAATCTACCTTTCAGTGGAGGAAAAAGAAAATAAAAATCACTCAGCTGTGTCTGACTCTTTGTGACCCCATGGACCATAGCCTCCCAGGCTCCTCTGTCCATGGAATTCTCCAGTTCAGAACACTGGAGTGGATAGCCATTCTCTTCTCCAGGGGATTTTTCCTAACCCACGGATCTAACCCAGGTCTCCTGCATTGCAGGCAGATTCTTTATAGTCTGAACCACTAGAGAAGCACAAGAATACTGGTGTGGGTAGCCTATTTCTTTTCCAGTGGATCTTCCCAACCCAGGAATTGAACGGGGGTCTCCTGCATTGCAGGCGAATTCTTTACCAGCTTAGCTACCAGGAGAAAAGTAACCTATAGTATAATATACTATAATAATATAGTTCTTAACAGCTAGAATTCTTAACAAGGTAGTAAATATACTGTGTTTCATCTTGTTATTGGGAGTTTATATCTGGATTTTAGGCATTCAAATACTATGATAATTCATATCGTAGGAATACCTGAATCATCAGTGGGCTTTAACAGAATCACACATAAAGATGCTTTAATTTGCCACCTTACATACTAGCAGAGGCCAAGTCAGCTGGTATCAATTCATGGAATTGTATATTTTGTAGTCAACTCATTATTAGACATGTCTCATTTAGGATTCTTATGGCAGCTTGACTTTGTTCTAGTCTGTTACTCCTTACTGTTTCACCATCTTTAATTATTCCTCCCCCTGCATGTATTGAAATGGAATGCCTCAAGGATACTGGGATGGCTACACTGAACAGCATTGTTTTCTCTTATAATGGATCTTGGGAAGAATATTGTTAGACCACTAGGCAAAATAGAAAGGTGGATTTAATTTGCATCAAATAAATATATTAAAGTTAAATGAATAAAAAAGATGCAAATGAATCAAAGATGCAAATTAATTATTGACATCTAGTTAAGGATGTTTAGGAATTGTGTTACTTCTAAGTATTCAAACCCCTCACTCCTAAGGGAAGAAATGTGGTAGTCTCTTCTGCAGCAGGGTATGTGTCCTGTCAAAAAACTGCTACTATGAATATAAGGTCAGAATGTAAAACACATATCAAGGCCATTGTTTCTTGCTCCTCTGTGTAGTGTAGCAAGCTGTAAGCATGATATTCTCCTGCTTCATCTTTCTTAGACAAAATAATAAGTATTCCTTGGTTTCAAAGATTTAATAAAATGAGAAACAAAGAGAAGGGTATTACTTTGAGGGAAAGTCTCTTAAACATAAACTAAATTAAAATTTAGCTTACAAATTTCAATATGAATTATTTATTTTTAATTTAGAAATAAAAACCAAATTGTTCATGTATGCAATTAATACATTTGGAAATTGCTGAAGTTTTTTGCAAGTATAAATTCTATAGGCTAAAGGTTGAGTCCTCTTTCTAAAACATGTTAGGCAACTTAAATTACCAATTTTGCAACAATTAAAACTCATCAAATTAACATTACTATGATTTATGAATAATCTAACAATAATTACCTAACAGATAAATCTAACTGATAATCATTTCTATTACAGTAGTGGTTTTTCAATGTTAATATGAGCATTTTCTAACTTTTCCAAGATCTCTTGGGATAAAAAATTAATTTCAGTAATATGATTTTTTTAATGATATAAACCAATATTTAAGTAGAAAGCTTCTGGTTTATATTTGGGAGACATAATTGAAGGAAGCCTTCAGATGTAAGTAACTCAAGATTCCTAGTTTCAAATAACAAGAGTCAGATTTCTTATTTCATTCAAATCAGAATTACTTCAGACTTCCATGATAGCTCAGTTGGTAAAGAATCTACCTGCAATTCAGGAGACCCCAGTTTGATTCAGGAAGGTCAGGAAGGTCAGCTGAAGAAGAAATAGGTTACCCACTGCAGTATTCTTGGGCTTCCCTTGTGGCTCAGCTGGTAAAGAATCCGCCTGCAATGCAGGAGACCCTGGTTTGATTCCTGGGTTGGGAAGATCCCCTGGAGAAGGGAATGGCTACCCACTCCAGTACTCTGGCATGGAGAATTCCATGGACTGTATTATCCATGGGGTTGCAGCAAAGAGTCAGACGAGACTTTCACAGAAGGATTTTTATAATTATCTTTCTTTTAAGCACATAAACACTTTTAAGTAGATGTTTTTCTGGAATTATCTTGCTTTTTCTATGATCCAACGGATGTTGGCAATTTGCTCTCTGGTTCCTCTGCCTTTTCTAAATCCAGTTTGACGTTCTTGGTTTATGTACTGCTGAAGTCTAGTTAGGGGAATTGTGAGCATTACTTTGTTAGCATGTGCTGCTGCTGCTAAGTTGCTTCAGTCGTGTCCGACTCTGTGCCACCCCATAGACGGCAGCCCACCAGGCATGTGAAATGAGTGCAATTGTGCAGGGCAATTTGGCATTGCCTTTCTTTGAAACTGGAATGAAAAGTGACCTTTTCTAGTCCTGTGGCCACTACCGAGTTTTCCAAATTGCTGGCATATTGAATACAGCACTTCAATAGCATTATCTTTTAGGATTTGAAATAGCTCAACTGGAATTCCATCCCCTCTTCCAGCTTTGTTTATAGCGATGCTTTCTAAGGCCCACTTGACTTCACACTCCAGGATGTCTGGCTCTAGATGAGTGACTACAACGTCGTGGTTATCCCAGTCATTAAGGCCTTTCTGTATAGTTCTTCTGTGCATTCTTACCACCTCATCTTAATCTTCTGCCTTTGTTATATTCTTACCTTTTCTGTCCTTCATTGTGCCCACCCTTGCATGAAATTTTCACTTGATATTTCCCATGTCTTGAAGAAGTCTCTAGTCTTTCCCATTCTATTTTTTCCTTCTGTTTCTTTGCATTTTTCATTAAAAAAGGCCTTCTTATCTCTTCTTACTATTCTTTGGAACTCTGCATTCAGTTGGGTATATCTTTCCCTTTCTCCCTTCTTTTTCATTTCTCTTCTTTCCTCAGCTATTTGTAAAGCCTTCTCAGACAACCATTTTGCTTCTTTGAATTTCTTTTTCTTTGGGATGGTTTTGATCACTGCCTTCTAAACAGTTATTAGGCACTCTGGACAGAACTTTCATGAATAACTGTGTACCTATTATATGTAGCCTTTATAATCTGTAAGTATAAAGCCCAAACATTTTGTTAGATGCTCAGTGTGGTAGAGATAGCTAGTGGTAATATAATATTTACTTGCCTCCCCCACTTTTTTATAATAATAATAGCCTTAACATTTTGGTGGACCCACAGACATTTTGAATAAACACTGTATTTCCCTAATGGCCTTGCTCCTAAGGTTCCAGATCTGATTTAAATTCTACCAACTATCTCCTGCCATGAATTCTGGAAAATAGAAGAAAGGAATGCTATGTATCTTTTCCTTATTTCATACTTTTTTTAGGGTTTAGGATTTTTTTCTGTGGCCAAAGAAACAGAGGTCTTGTTAGTACTTGTAACCATTTTATAGAGCTTTATAGGAGCAACCTACTTCAGTGTTCTTGCCTGGAGAATCCCAGGGATGGGGGAGCCTGGTGGGCTGCCGTCTCTGGGGTCACACAGAGTCGGACACAACTGAAGTGACTTAGCAGCAGCAGCAGCAGCATAGGAGTGAAAAGCACATGTAATCCCATCTTTACTTTTTATTTTTTTAAACCTAACAGGCTCAGAATAGATTTGGAATCAATATTCCTGATTCCAGTGAGACTTCCTTAGGCTTTTCCACCTTCATGATTTTTACATATATCTACTTATTATTTTAAATATATTTTTATCTAAAATAGTTAAGACTGTGATATCTTATCTTTAACAGAACCCTGCCTATTTACACTTAGCTTTGCAAATGTCCTAGGTTAATGGTAATCAACCTCTCTATAATAAACATTTTTGACAATCTCTTTGTTATCACAGAATTAACTTAACATAATATAACTTACATATATAATTTCAATAAGAATAATTTAAAGGCATAAATATAAAAAATAGAAAAAACAGTGCATTTCTAATAAATATATAGTTGTCATACATAAATACTCAAGCAAAACAAAATTAAAAGGTAAGTTGCACACACGTATAGAGAGAATCATTTTATGTATAATAGCCACAAATGTTACTGATATAAATACATTATAGTAGCTGTTCAAATTCTATGTGCTACATTGCTTTCAGTGAAACAGTTTTCTAAAGTTCTGAGGAACTTTTGATAAAATTAGAAATTTAAAAATTATAATTTCCCTTTAGTTTACACGGTAGTTGCCTTCCTAAAATTTCAAACTGTGCAAAATTTAAAACCATATAAAGATTGAAAGCAAAAGGAGAAGGGGTGGCAGAGGACGAGATGGTTAGATAGCATCACTGACTCAATGGACATGAATTTGAGCAAATTCTGCGTGATAGTGGAGGACAGAAGAGCCTGGCGTGCTTGGGTACAGAGGAGGCTAACATGCCTGGTCCATGGGTTCTCAAGTGTCAGACATGATTTAGCAACTGAACAACAAGAATTATTTGAGTTCACATGTGAAATACTAAATACATAGTTTCAGATAAATAAATGTAAATTTTCTTTTACCTGAATATATAAGACATTCACAAATCACATGGGAACTACCACGATTCTTTATGTATAGAACATCTGTCACCCTAGGCCCCCAGTCAACAAATGCCAATAATGTCCTGTAACTTTTTAATTAAAACAATGTCTGTACATTTCCTCAATGCTACATAGGTGTTTCTCTATACATGCACGCACACACACACACACACACACACACAAACACACACATACACCCTGCCTGAAGAAAGACCACCTGAGGTTCTTACTTCTGGTCTTTCTTCAATCTGAATACAGTTAACTGACTTCTCTAAGGGACAAAGTAAGCATCATGATCCAGATAAAATGTCCCTTGCTTCTGGAAATATTATTAGAGCTTTAAAAGTAACATGAATCCCTCCTCCTATATTCTACAAAAATATATAATATGTGTAGCATATTGAGCATATGTTATTTGCTGAATGAATTAAAATTTCCTACATATTTAGCTTTCATTTTCATTTTGCTTCTTTCCCCTCCCCATATTTCCTTATAAATCATTGCATATTTGAAGAAAATAAATCTATACTTTAAAGTTCATTATTTAATATTGCTAAATTAAACCAGTTTGAGCAAGCAATTGTTGTTAGTTTACTAAACCTACTAACTTGTTTTCCTCAGGTGAGAAAAGTTGGTCAATTATTAGATTTTCCTGTCTCAGTTTCAATCATCAGGACTTTACTGAAAAAGAAAATTCATCTGTAGTATATCCTAAAATTTAGAACAGTTTGATTGTCCAAATACAGGAAAGAATGAATTAAATTCACAGTAACATCCTTGCCTTTTATTATGTATTAGTGACTTAAAAATCCTGATGTATAATTTTTGGCATTTACACTAAAAGGAATATTATTTCACAATAACTTTCATATTAAATGTTAATAAATAAATAGCTGAATAGAAGAACATAAAAGAACATGAAAGGGTTTTATTAGAATTACATTTTATCTGGAAGCCCCTGATCTCATAAATTACAATTTTGTTAAACTAGAGAGAAGAGCTCCATTGGTAGTACTATAACTCTTTATAAATAATTTTCCTACTTTATTTTTCATGATCACTTTTTTAAGCTCTTAAAAATGAATCAGGAAGAAATATAAGGAAAGTACATTCAATATCCTGAATCCATCATATATTAACCAGGGGCAAGGAGAGTAACTTGACTTTCCCTAGAAATATAGACATAATAACGGCCTACAACAATTTAAAATTCTAAGTGTTTTAGAAAATAGATATCTCTGAAGCTTGCTTTGAGTCAGTGTTGCTGAAAGGAAAGAACACAGTCTCTTGAGGTAAATGTACACTATTTTAGATTATAATATAAAATGTATTTTATATCATAGATTAAATTTATTGTGTTGCTTTGGAAAAATATTTTAAATTCTTAGAATGTTGATTTTTTCATTAAAAAAGATAAAATATAATTTGGAAGAGAGTTATGTTGACTAAATTAAATAACTGATATCAACTGCAGAGATTTTACTTAGTATGTACTAAAATATATAGATTATGATCACTTTGAAAAATCTAATCCACCTCTGGTTCCATTTTAACATATTTAGAGATCAAAAGATTTAGAAGTGACAACCCACAACTGTGAGTTAAACTCATAAATTAAATCAAACAGATTCCTTCAGTATTAACACTGGGATGGTTTTTCCAGATGGCGCTAGTGGTAATGAACTTGCCTGACAATGCAGAAGACTTAAGAGACTTGAGTTCAATCCCTGGTCAGGAAGATCCCCTGGAGAAAGAAATGGCAACCCATTCCAGTAATCCCTGGAAATCCCATGGACAGAGAAGCTACAGTTTACAAGGTCGCACAAAGTGGACACAACTGTACTGACTTAGCATACAGCACACATATTAAGCCTACCAGTAGGCTGATGAACTTGACTTTCAAAGTTTATTTAATCAAGACTTTTTTAAAAAGGGGTAACTGATCTGATGTTGAATATGTCTGAGTTTTACTTTGGTGTTTTCAGCGAGAGTCCATGCTCACCTCCAAGGCAGTGTGAGGTAATGGGGGCCACAGCAATCTAGACTTCCGCTTATCTTGGTGTTAGCTGTTACTCTGCTGCTTTTTAGCCCTGGGGGGCCATGGGCAAGTTATTATACTCTATAGACCTTATTACTATTTTATGTAAAATGCAGTACAAAATTTATCTTTGTTTCAAAATTTTAAATTATTACCTGTAATTGTGAATATAAAGCACCAAGGAGACAGAGGATCTTATGCATTTTAGAAAATATATTGTTGTTTAGTCGCTCAGTCATGTTTGACTCTTGGGACCCCCCAGATTGTAGCCCACCAGGATCCTCTGTCCATGGGATTTCTCAGGCAAGAATATGGAGTGGGTTGCCACTTCCTTCTCCAGGGGGTCTTCCCAACCCAGGGATTGATGCTGCACTGGCAGCTATATTCTTTATCACTGAGTCACCTGGGAAGCCTGGAGTGAAAGGCAGCACACTATATTTTTATCTCTATCATTCTTGATGTTTCCCTCATAACTCAGTTGGTAAAGAATCTGCCTGCAATGCAGGAGACCCCAGTCCAATTCCTCAGTCGGGAAGATTCTATCATTCTTGATAGAAAGTGTTTGTTAATTGATTTTTCTTCTTTTGTCTGAGATCTATTGACATTTACTTGGAAAACACCTTAGAAACTTTTTTGCATAGACAAATACCATTTTGAAGTTGCTGCTGCTGCTGCTAAGTCGCTTCAGTTGTGTCCGACTCTGCGACCCCATAGACGGCAGCCCACCAGGCTCCCCCATCCCTGGGATTCTCCAAGCAAGAACACTGGAGTGGGTTGCCATTTCCTTCTCCAATGAATGAAAGTGAAAAGTGAAATTGAAGTCGCTCAGTCTTGTCTGACTCTTAGCAACCCCATGGACTGCAGCCTACCAGGCTCCTCCATCCATGGGATTTTCCAGGCAAGAGTACTGGAGTGGGGTGCCATTGCCTTCTCTAATTTTGAAGTTAGGATACTGTTAAATAATAATTGTTCCTTAATTTCCTAAAATTTCTTTTTTAAAATTAATTTAGTTGGAGGCTAATTACTTTACAATATTGTAGTGGTTTTTGCCATATATTGACATGAATCTACCACGGGTGTACACATGTTCCCCATCCTGAACTCCCCCTCCCACCTCCCTCCCCATCCCATCCCTCTGGGTCATCCCAGTGCACCGGCCCTGAGCACCCTGTCTCATGCATCAAACCTTGACTAGCGATCTGTTTCACATATGATAATATACATGTTTTATTTATGAAATACAGAGTATCTATTACAGATAAAAGGAGAGGTGCTATTTAAAAATAAAATCTGCATTGGCCATGGTCCGACCCTTTCAGTGGAAAAGATTGAACGCTAACATGTATTTAGAATACTGACTTCCAGTTTTTTTAGTTAACACATGAATGAGCAGTCTGTATCATATTGTGCACCCTTTGACTAAGTGTTCACAGTTGCCTATTTCTTACACTTGGCTTTGTCTTGACTAAATGTCGGGCAAAATTCTCTCTTCCCCACTGCTCCTTGACCTTTGGCTTGTTCCCAAGTCTGAGCAAACACTATAATACAACTCAATCCCCCTCTTTCCATAGCTTGTCATTAGAATAATCTGACCAGAATGATATACATTTCCTCTCACACTGCACTGATCATACCAATTATTTACTCTCTCTCTTGCTTCCTCAACTTTTCGTGAAATATTTCTGTTAAAGTCTGCTAACTCCTCTTTATAAAATAACTATACCATCACAAATTATAAATTATACCATCACAATTTACAGTGCTGAATAAACTTTTGTTTTTAGAAATAAAACCCTATGTTAAATGTATTTAGGCTAAATGATTCCAAGCATTTCAAAGTTAACTTGATAACATCACTTTAATCTGTGCGTTAGTAGCTCAGTTGTGTCTGACTCTGCAACCCATGGACTGTAAACCACCAGGCTTCCTGTCCATGAAATTTTCCAGGCAAGAATATTGGAATGGGTTGCCATTTCCTCCTCCAGAGGTCATCCTAACGCAGGGATCGAACCTGGGTCTCCGGCATTGCAGGCAGATTCTTTACAATATGAGCAACCATGGAAGCCCTTTACTGTGTGTGCTAGGCAATAAGGTTCTTGCTGACATCAACTGCTCCCTTTAGAAATTTTCACATTCTAAAAAATACTATAGCCTGACAACTTCCATATATTTACAGTTCCTTCTTGGCAACTGACTTTCAGAAAAATGTCTGAAAATCACAAATGTTTAAAAATCACAAATTCTTGTTATAGACATTGTCAGGACTATCATGATGAGAAATACATGACAATTTAGTGAGGGCTGGAAAAACCAAGAAAACAAAATCAATAGTACATAAGGAGAGTGAATATTTTTGTTGTATTTTTCACAACCAAATCTGGACTTAAGGACATTTAGATATATCGGACATATTATCTGAGTCACATCTCATTGTATTAGGTAATGAAAAGGCCAGCTGTAGAACAAAGAATCAGTAAATATGTCACAGAGCACAAAGCTTGACCTGAAGGGAGTGCTTTTTCTATTCAGCAAGCCTCAGTTTGAGAAAAAAAACATTTCAAAAAAGTGTCTGAGGGACAGAGTTTAATTAGCAGAAAATAACCTTGAGGTTTATACTGGGTTTAAAACAGCACCTTGGCAGATTGTTGTGGACATGAATGTCAGTTTATGATTGATGTTTATAAGAAAACTCTAAAATGCGATATATGAATGAGAACTTTGTCATCTGGCTGTGTATGGCAAATCTTAGCCCTAAGAGTCATTTTTTGTTCTCTAATGCTGAGAGAGCACATAAAAAATTTCATGAGAATGAGTACAAAAGTCTAGTGAAAGACCCTATCAAAAAATCTATCTCCTTTTCAGAAGAGATTCTGGTTGAAAAAAAAATTCTTAATCATATATTTTATATACAGAAAGTAGTTTGAAATTTAGTATGCATTTTATTTTTAAGTGCACTGATATTTTGTAATGTGCCTACGACTTCACTCTTTCTAAATAGGATATCCACTTCAAATACAACAATTTCAAAAACATATTTTTTTCATATACTACTTTTGAAAACTAAAAATGGAGATTCCTGTCTTAAACAGTAATGCTTTCCTGAATATTACAGGTTTCATTTCACATTGTTCGTGTCACATTGTAGGGAGCAACATTGAAAGTATTTCTCATACCATGTTTAGCTTTCCCAATTCAATTAGTGTGTCAAGAGACAATTTTTCCTGAAACTAATATCTTCAAACATCTGGTAATTAGGCCAGGGTCTCTATTAACTATAGAGTGTGCAATATGAATTGAGGTATGAGGATTTTCACCTATATCAGATGTTTTACTTATTGTTTTAAAACAAATTTGGCCCCAGACCATGACATAAAATACATGCACTTGCATTATGGAGAAGGAGGAAACAATTTCTTGGTGAGTATAAAACAATGATTAGTGAAATGGTCTGATAGTGTGGCAAAGTGGAGGTCCAGAAAAAATTCTAATATAGGAAACAGGAAACAAATTTTAATCTAAAAAAACCAATTACTAGTTGTGCAACTGAGAAAGTTACCCACTTTCCACAGAGATGCTTTGAGGATCACTGAAGACAGTGAATGTGAAAGTGACTTGAAAACAGAGATATAAGAAAAAGGGTAAGCCATTTTTAATATTTGACAGCCCATGTAGAAACCAGGCATAATCCAATGATCAATTTTATAAAGAACTTCCTGTACATTACCCAATAATTTCATTTCAGTTTCTTAGCTAGCAGAAGTCTTTGTAAAGGTAAAGAAGATCCTACACCTAATTTTCTATAGATTTTAACCCCAGTGACTCATTCATACCCAGGTTTTCAAGTGGTAGATAGATAATTCATTGGTATTTGGGAAACAGACCACAGACTCCAGACAGAAAATTTTCTCTTGTGCATGAAGTAATAATATTAAATGACAAACACTATTTACTGGAGTAATGAATAATGAACTATTAATAACAATACCAACATAAAAGTGAATAATCATGCACTCAGCTTGATGAATATGCATAAAATGAACACAACAACCTAATCACTGTCTATATCCAGGAAAAAAATTCATAAAATGCAAAGGTCCCTTCATGTCCTTTCTTAGGCTCTCTTGATTCCTCCTACACAAGTTAATTACTATTTTAGCTTCTAAATTCCTAGATTAAATTCCTATACATGCAGGATGTATACTTTGATGTCTAGATTCCTTCATCTAACATTTGCTTGAGATACACTCTATGTCTTTTTGTTGCTTTGGTGAAGAGGTTTATTTATTTTAACTAATAGTGTTCTACAATAATAGTTAAATAAAAGTTCATTCACTTTTCATTGGTAAGAATGCATCACCATTTATTTATCCATTGGACTACTTGGGTTGTTTACAATTTGGTATTGTTATGAATAATACTGCAATAACCACCCTAATGGGTTTCCCAGGTAGCACTAGTGGTAAAGAACTTGCCTCCCAAATACAGAAAATTTAAGAGAGGCGAGTTCGATTCCTAGGTCAGGAAGATCCCCTAGAGGAAGGCATGGCAACCCACTCCAGTATTTTTGCCTGGAGAATCCCATGGACAGGGAAGCCTAGCGGGCTAGAGTCCATAGGGTCACAAAGAGTCAGACACGACTAAAGTGATTTAGAATGCAACCACCCTAATGGCAGAAAGCAAAGAGGATCTAAAGAGTCATTTGATGAAGGTGAAAGAGGAGAGTGAAAAAGCTGGCTTAAAACTCAATATTCAAAAAACTAAGTTCAAGGCATCTCGTTCCATCACTTCATGGCAAATAGATGGGGGAAAAGATGGAAACAGTGACAGATTTTATTTTCTTGGGCTCCAAAATCACTGCAGATGGTGACTGCAGCCATGAAATTCAAAGACACATGCTCCTTGGAAGAAAAGCTATGATAAACCTAGATAGTGTATTAAAAAGCAGAGACATCACTTTGCCAACAAAGGTCCATATAGTCAAAGCTATGGTTTTCCCTGTAGTCTTGTGAGAGTTGGACCATAACAAAGGCACCAAAGAATTGGTGCTTTTGAACTGTGGTGCTGGAGAAGACTCTTGAGAGCCCTTGGACAGCAAGGAAATCAAAACAGCCAATTGTAAAGGAAATCAGTCCTGAATATTCATTGGAAGGACTGATGCTGAAGCTGAAGCTCTGATACTTTGGCCACCTGATGCGAAGAGCCAACTCTTTGGGAAAGATCCCAATGCTGGGAAAGACTGAAGGCAGGAGGAGAAGGGGACGACAGACACGACTTAGCAACTGGACAAAAACAACAACAACCAAGCATCCTTATATCTACCTGTATTTTGGGAGAAACATTTGTGTCAGGAAAATAACTAGAATACTAAAATATGCATATACTAATCTTTAATAGGTATTACTACATGTTTATTTTCAAATGACTACAAGCCTACATTGTTATCACTGTTTAAGCTTTAATCAGTTGAAAATTTAATTAACAAAAACTTCAATTAAATAGTTTGGAGACCAGAAAGGGGAGCTCTCATGCCGTGTGACAATAGTAGAGCCCACCCCTCCTCCCCCACCAAAAAAAAAAAAAAAAAAAGCGAGATGCTTCTTTCCTGGCAAGGACTCAGCCAATGAGAAGCTGTAGACTATTTTTCCCCCCACTGTAGTCCTTCCAAATTCCTGTCCCCTCTATACAAAAGTGTTCTCCTTCCTTTGTCATTCCAGGACTACTATGGGGCTCCCCATGGATGCAGACCCTGAATTGCAGTTCTTCAATTTATTATCTTCACTAATCCTAAATTTATGAATAGATCATTTATTTTTATTTGCTGGAGAAATAAAACTGGCAGTCTGTTGGTTTTAGGTCAGTATTTCAGTGGCCTGTACAATAACCAGAACCCCAAAGGCTATAGGATTGGTGAGTAAACAGGTGCGTTACTGACAGTTGAGCCCGTGGTACTTGCTACTTTGGTCACTAACACTGGAGCAGGAAGGTATGTCACCTGGACCAGAGCTCTTACCCTTTATTGTGTTTGAAGTTCTCCAGGCTTTACTCGGGGCCTATTTTAAGTTTTAGTTCTTTCTGGAGAAGGCCTTTTTCTGTATGTGAGTACTTATTAATACTTTGGTCTGATTTTGAAGTCAGATTGATTCAACCGCAGTTGTCTTTCCACTCCTTTGGAAGTGGCCTGCCCACTGAAACTGTGATGGTGTAGCCATTGATCCACTCCTCTGGAAGGGGCTATTCTCTGGCAACTGCCAAAAAGCCTTTGGCCTGGCTCCCCCAGAACCAAGCTGCTCCCCTAGAACTGGTTGGTGGTAGCTTACAAGTTGTTTGAATTGAGGTGTTTGAGCCGTTTGAAAATTATTCTTTCACTCTAGAGATAAACCTCTGAGAAATGTGATCCCAGTTATCTAAATATTTAAGGACTCCCCCTCTATAGGGACTCTGGCTGATTCTATGTTTAAAAACCATGGTCCTTACTCAAGCACATGTATAAGTAGTTGAACAGCCCTGACCAAATGCAATTTAGAATATCAATGGCCATTATGGGGAACTTTTGAAATCCTCATATTTAATTTTCTAAGAGCCATAATGGAGTACAACAGCTCAAAAAAATATTTTTTAACTGAAAGGAATGCCTATTTTTGGTATTTTGAGACTTTCCAGTGTTATCAGGAGCCTAAAATTACCTCTTTGTAAAATAAAATTTTACAATTAACTGAGGGAATCAAATCATTACAGAAAGATAAAATGGCTCCTGAAGGCTCAGGCTCTTATTTCTTGGCTTCTTTGTCTCAGATTCTGCTTCCAGTGTCACCCATCTCTGCCTTGGCTCTCTGTAATCAGAATCAGCATTTGACATAATCTTCTTCCTTTCCTTCTATAACAACTTCTCCTTCTTTATACTATCACTTCCCCTGTACTCGCTAAACTCCCTTTTTTCTGAAAGTCTCTCCTATCCCCTTTAAAATGGAGGCATTTGAGGATCCAGTGGTGAAACCATTAAATTCTTATATTCCTTGGACTTTAGTCATTATCTAAATTTTAGTCACAGTTTAAACTGTGATTCATAATAAAAAATTTCCCCAGAGTAATCAATGATCCATTCAAATTCGCTGAAGAATTTAATATAGTCATTCAAACTTATTAACCTGGTTTCTCTGTCTCATATCGGATAGTTCATATGCTTATTGAGGAAGGTCAGGCCCAGCACTAGATGACAACTGCTAATTGGGAAAATCCTGAAAGGTCTATAGAATTACAAATGGGAGACCAGCCAGCCTGCTAATTTATATATGATCAGGCTTGGGAAATTTCTGGGTGACTTCATTAAACTAGTCCTAGGGTTTTTCCAAAGACTGTTAATTAGAGAAAAATTCAAGCTTGATCACAAAAATTCACTGAATCTGTTCATGACTATTGCAATTAATGAGATTGTTTTTAAAGAAAATTCTGGTCTTTCTTTATTATTATTATTATTTTTTGGTCTTTCTTTAGGTGTGGGTTTCACCCAGTTATCTTTTATATATTTTATTTATAAATAAACTCTGTTTATTAATATGGTAAGCCAGGACTTTTCTCTTCTAATAAAAGGAGCTAGGATAAAATGGAAAGTTGTATGTACTGCAGAGTTAGTTCATCTAGCAAACCAGCTCTTTCACACTCTAGATGAGTCACTTAAAAAAGAGATTACAAAATTTCTTGTCAACTCCAGCAAATTAAGCCTCCTAAATGGAATCCAAAATATTCCTAGTTTCTGTTATTGTTGTAAAGCTCCATGACATTGGAAAAGAAATTGTCACACATTTAACCACTTTAGCCCTCTAACCAGTTTGTCCAATATTTCCACAATTCTTAATGACAGGGCTCTAAGGAACTACAGGGGCTCTTCCTAACCCCACCTCTAATACTGGTTTGGAGAAACATTTCTGTGGAGTGGGGCTGAATCTCTTCCAGTGGGAAATGACACCCGAGCCACACTGTCCGTGATTAGTGCCTCTGCTATAAAACAGTTCCTGCCTCGAAGTACTAAAACAGTTGAAATAGTGGGGATCTCCAATGCACTTCAAGAGGTTCTTTTATCTGAACTTACTCCCTGTATTTTAGATGATTTGAAACATACACAAACTTTTTCTTCATAATTCCCCCATGAGTATCCATTTATTAGGATGAGACTACTTAGAGAATTTTCATGGCAGAATTTATTTCTCCCAAAAGGAAAAATCTGACAGCAGTCATCAAAGTAACTGATCATGTGAATTAAATGACACTTTGCTCTGTCTCTGAAAGTCCTAGAGCTGAATTTGGAAACACTGATTGTTTGTCCCTATTGAATAAACTACCAACTTCCTTATGAGTGAAATTTTCAACTGATATTAGCAAAATTCACAGTGCACCTCTCTTACAGATTGAAATAGATCCCTCAAAACTTCTCACAGTTCAGTTAAGTCGCTCAGTCGTGTCTGACTCTTTGCGACCCCATGGATTGCAGCATGCCAGGCCTCCCTGTCCATCATCAACTCCTGCGGTTTACTCAAACTCATGTCCATCAAGTCGGTGATGCCATCCAACCATCTCATCCTCTGCCGTCCCCTTCTCCTCCTGCCCCCAATCCCTCCCAGCATCAGGGTCTTTTCCAATGAGTCGAAACTTTGCATGAGGTGGCCAAAGTACTAGAGTTTCAGCTTCAGCATCAGTCTTTCCAATGAACACCCAGGACAGATCTCCTTTATAACGGTCTGGTTGGATCTCCTTGCAGTCCATAGAACTCTCAAGAGTCTTCTCCAACACCACAGTTCAAAAACATCAATTCTTCGGCACTCAGCTTTCTTCACAGTCCAACTCTCACATCCATACATGACCACAGGAAAAACCATAGCCTTGACTAGATGGACCTTTGTTGGCAAAGTAATGTCTCTGCTTTTGAATATGCTATCTAGGTTGGTCATAACTTCCCTTCCAAGGAGTAAGTGTCTTTTAATTTCATGGCTGCAATCAGCATCTACAGTGATTATGGAGCCCCCAAAAATAAAGTCTGACACTATTTCCACTGTTTCCCCATCTATTTCCCATGAAGTGATGGGACCAGATGCCATGATCTTAGTTTTCTGAATGTTGAGCTTTAAGCCAACTTTTTCACTCTCCTCTTTCACTTTCATCAAGAGGCTTTTGAGTTCCTCTTCACTTTCTGCCATAAGGGTGGTGTCATCTGCATATCTGAGGTTATTGATATTTCTCCCGGCAATCTTGATTCCAGCTTGTGCTTCTTCCAGCCTAGCATTTCTCATGATGTACTCTGCATATAAGTTAAATAAGCAGGATGACAATATGCAGCCTTGACTGCAATATACTCCTTTCCCTATTTGGAACCAGTCTGTTGTTCCATGTCCAGTTCTAACTGTTGCTTCCTGACCTGCATATAGGTTTCTCAAGAGGCAGGTCAGGTGGTCTGACAGTCCCATCTCTTTAAGAATTTCCCACAGTTTATTGTGATCCATAAAGTCAAAGGCTTTGGCATAGTCACTAAAACAGAAATAGATGTTTTTCTGGAACTCTCTTGCTTTTTCCATGATCCAGCAGATGTTGGCAATTTGATCTTTGGTTCCTCTGCCTTTTCTAAAACCAGCTTGTACATCTGGAAGTTCACGGTTCATGTATTGCTGAAGCTTGGCTTGCAGAATTTTGAGCATTACTTTACTAGTGTGTGAGAGGAGTGCAATTGTGTGGTAGTTTGTGCATTTTTTGGCATTGCCTTTCTTTTGGATTGGAATGAAAACTGACCTTTTCCAGTCCTGTGTCCACTGCTGAGTTTTTCAAATTTGCTGTCTTATTGAGTGAGGCACTTTCACAGCATCATCTTTTAGGATGTGAAATAGCTCCACTGGAATTCCATCACCTCCACTAGCTTTATTTGTAATGATGCTTCCTAAGGCCTACTTGACTTCACATTCCAGGATGTTTGGCTCTTGGTGAGTGATCACACCTTCATGATTATCTGGGTTGTGAAGATCTTTTTTGTATACTTTTGTGTATTCTTGCCACCTCTTCTTAATATCTTCTGCTTCTGTTAAGTTAGTAAGTGTTAGTCACTCAGTCGTGCCCAACTCTTTGCGACTCCATGGACTGCAGCCCACCAGGCTCCTCTGTCCATGAGATTTTCCAGGCAAGGATATTGGATTGGGTTGCCACTTCCTTCTCCAGGGCATCTTCCCAGCCCAGGGATCGAACCCTGGTCTCCTGCACTGCAGGCAGATTCTTTACTGAGTGAGCTACAAGGGAAGCCCTCTGCTTCTGTTAGGTCCATACCATTTCTGTCCTTTATTCAGCCCATCTTTGCATGAAATGTTCCCTTGGTATCTCTAATTTTCTTGAAGAGCTCTCTAGTCTTTCCCATTCTGTTGTTTTCCTCTATTTCTTTGTTTTACCAAAGCCAAAACTAAGTGCCAACTGCAAGGTTTTCTTGGGTTACTTGGCTACTGCCAAAATTGGCTTCCAAATTTCTCTCTTATGGCCAAATTTCCATATGTTATACTCAATTATAGGAACCCTGACCCAAATTTATGGACCTTATATCCAGTGGATATAAAATTTAAAGTGGCCTCTATGTTCAGGAATTACTGGATGCAATACCTGCCAGTTTAGCTATTATTTGGCTATTATTAAGATTCAGAGCTGGATTTCCTGGTAGTTAACAATGCAGGGGATATCAGTTTGAACCCTGGTCTGACAAGATTCTAAAAAAGAGGACCAACGAAGCCTGGGCACCAAAACAACTGAAGCCCATGTGCCTAGAGCCCATGCTCGACAACAAGAGAAGCCACTGCAGTGAAAAGCCTAGCACCACCAGAAGAGTAGCCCCCATTCACCACAAGTAGAGCAAGTTCACCTGCAGCAACAAAGACCCAGTGCAGCCAAAAATAAATAAAAAAGATTCAAAGGCATTCTAAACTTGACTCTGACACTAAGGGAAGTCACCTTGCTAATAATATTTCCACAAGAAATGGTGCCATTAAAGGGCTCAGTAGGAACCAAATCTCTGTCATGATCCAAAGAGATATTTCCCCAAATGCTAAAAACCTGCTAGAAAAGCCCAACAGTTGGTCTCAGAAAAGCAAAAGCAAGAGTTTTATTTCAACAATGGCTGGTTTGATAAAAAGAATGTCCTGATTTGGACCAACGAACAACTCATGGGAGACTGTAAAATTCTCACTCCTCTCCATAGTACATGCATCTAGACATTGATATACTGACAAAATAATAGCATTCATAAACCAATATTGGTGAGAGACATTAACAAGAAACCTAACAACAAGGTTTGTTAATGTTAACAAACACTAACAATTAATAAGCAAAATGCCTATTTCATTTGTCCCATTTGTCTGAAGTACCACCCAGAAAAGCATGGATTTATACCTCCTGGATATTGTAAATTGTCTGATGGACCATTTGAAAACTCAGAAATGGGAAATGTATTTCATACAACTTTCTCCATCTCACGGATATAAATATATTTTCGTCATATCTGTATGTTTTCACACTGGACTGAAGCCTTCTCTTGTAGACAGGCAATTGCCTCTTCGGTGGTTAAAGTCTTTTTAGAAAAGATAACCCCTACCTGGAGAATGCCTCTTAAACTTCATAGTGATTGAGGGAGCCATTTGAATAGCCAGGTGTTTCAACAAGCCTGTGCCGCTTGGCTGGTTTGACAATTTCACTGTGCTTAACACCCTCAGTTTTCTCGTGTGGTTGAACACAGATGGCATTATTATGAACCAACTGGCAAAATTTGTAGAGGCTTTCCTAGTACCTTGTCCAAAAGCATTGCTGTTGGTTCTTCTTAATCTCAGATCTATCCCTTTTGGAACTCAGAAAACTCTTACCTTTTGAGATAGTCACACAATGCACAACAAACTCGGTTTCTCTTTCTATCGATCCACAACTGATAAAAGGAGAGATACTCCAACATTGCAAAGGTCTTATTGTTTCGACTAAAAATTACCAGGATTTGGCAGAATGATCTTTTCATAGGAGACAAAGAGCTTAAACATCTCACCTTATAATTGGAAGATTTCATCTATTAGAAAAAGAAAGTGAAAATGAAAGTGTTAGTTGTTCAGTCGTGTCCAACTCTTTGTGACCCAGTAGAGTGCAGCCTGACAGGCTCCTCTGTCCATGGGGATTCTCCAGGCGAGAATACGGGACTGGATTGCCATTTCCTTTTTCAGGGGATCTTCCCGACCCAGGGATGAAACCCAGGTCTCCTAAATCTCCTGCAGGTAGATTCCTACAGTCTGAGCCACCAGGGAA
Organism: Bos grunniens; assembly: GCF_055505025.1. Lineage (NCBI taxonomy): Eukaryota > Metazoa > Chordata > Mammalia > Artiodactyla > Bovidae > Bos > Bos grunniens. Next base: position 28,516,906 of record NC_141188.1, read on the forward strand.
GCTTCATCTATTAGAAAAGACACCTCCAAAAGAACTCTTCATCCTCACTGGAGAGGCACCATCAGGCTCTGCTAACCAAATGCTGGGCTGCCCTACTCTAAGGAATGGACTCTTGGATACATGAGTTACATCTAAGGAAAGCATCAAACCCTGACTGGATTTGCATGTTATCTGGTAACCAAAAAACAAAGATTTCCTGGAATTAAAGCAGATAACATCTGAGGAGACAGCTTTCCCAAGATATCTGGATCAAGCTTAGTGGAAGTCTGTCACTTAAGCTTTCATAATGACATAAAGCTTCAGCTGATCTTCACTGTCTATGACCTTGATAACATAGTGAAGCAACAGTAGGAAAAAGGGAAAAAAGGGAGTTAAACCAAAGTGCGCATTGTTTTGCAGGAACTAAACATTAAGTTGCAGAAAGTTCGAGACACTAGATATTCTGTTAAGTTATATTATATTCCAGTCAACAAGACAGAACAGTGAACATAGAAAGCCAAGCATCTACTTGCTTGTGGTTTTTGGCAACCTAAAGTAACCTTTGCATAACCTTTGTCTCATTATAATGACCTGCCTCCCCTTTCCTGAATATGCATGCCACATAGTCTTAAAGCTGAAGTTCCAATACTTTGGCCACCTCGTGCGAAGAGCTGACTCATTGGAAAAGACCCTGATACTGGGAAATATTGAGGGCAGAAGGAAAAAGGAGCAACATGGGATGAGATGGTTGGATGGTATCACAGCTCAATGAACATGAGTTTGAGCAAACTCCAGGGGATGGTGAAGGACAGGGAAGCCAGACGTGCTACAGTCCATGGGGTCGCAAAGAGTGGGGCATGACTTAGTGACTGAACAACAACAATTAGGCTTAAAATCCTCCCTATTCAGCTATTCAGGGAGACAGTGCTTTGAGAACTTTTTCCCTGTCTCCTTATGTGTCACAAGTAACAAATGCTTCCACTTTAATCAAAAGCACTTGGCGTGTTCATAGACTATGTACTGTAAGCAAAGGGCCCACTGTTTTCTGAAAACAATAAATTCTAGATTAAAAGCACCTGAAAGTTCTCCCTCTTATCCTTCCTTGTTACTTAAATGTGACCTCAATAAGTTTTTAATCTGTGCACTTTCCTTCTGACTAGAAACACACCAGGAAAGGTCCTTTCTGGCATTGAGGGACAAAGCTGCTGAAACTAGGAAACCAAACCGGACTGCTGATCGATGATGCTTTCAGAGAAAGAGTTTGATCAAAAGAGGAAAATATATGAAAAAATTAATAGACACTTCAGTTAATAGAGCTGGGGAACAAGTTCATATGTCCTGTTGACAGTAGCAGAGCCCAACAAGAAGAAAGACTCTTCTTTCCCGGCAAGGACTCAGCCAACAGAAAGTAAGGCTTACTTTCTTTGTTTACTATCAGCCTTTCAACTTTCTTCTCCTCTCTATAAAAGCCTTCTCTTTCCCTTGCCCTGTGGCAACTTGCATTTGGAATTCCATGTTTGTAGATGCTGATCTTTACAGTTTTCTGCTGATCCCAAATAAATTCATGCCTGTTGGGAAAATATCTGGTATCTATTTATTTTAGGTCAACATTATCATTACTAGATTTTTAACTACACTTACTTTTTTAGGGCTTCCCTTGTGGTTCAGACATAAAGAATTGGCCTACAATGTGGGAGACCTGGGTTCAATCCTGGGTTGGGAAGATCCCCTGGAGGAGGGCATGGCAACACACTCCAGTATTCTTTCCTGGAGAATCTCCACAGACAGAGGAGGCTGGTGGGCTACAGATCATGGGGTCGCAAAGAGTAGGACACGGCTGCACGGCTAAGCACCGACCACATTTTATACAAATAAATATAAAAATAGATGAATGGAATACATGGAAACTGATAACTGTACTAGATTATGGGAGAGGATACTTTATTTTTTGGAAGTATACCTTGATGCATTTAGAAAAAAATGAGCTATAGTATACTTAACTTTCAAATGGTTCATGATAAAGTGATTTGGAAAATAGTAGCCATAAACAATGAAGGTAATGGTTATGCGAGATTCTCTGTACTATTCTCAAAGCTTCGCTGTAGATTTGTAGTTACTTCCAACTGAAAATTTAGAAATTCTTTATATGTAATTAGGCACATTAGTATATTAAGGAATTTCAAGAAAGCCAGAATAAAATAATTTTATAAAATTTAAGACATTTATGAAAAAAAATACTGTATATTAACGCATGTATATGGAATTTAGAAATATGGTACCAATGATCCTACATGCAGGGCAGCAAAGGAGACACAGATGTAAAGAACAGACTTTTGGACTCAGTGGGAGAAGACGAGGGTGAGATAATTTGAGAGAATAGCTTTGAAATGTGTACATTACCATATGTAAAATAGTTGACCAGTGCAAGTTTGATACACGAAGCAGGGTACCCAGAGGAATGGGGTAAGGAGGGAGGTGGGAGGGGGTTCAGGATGAGGGAGACACATGTACACATGTGGCTAATTAATGTTGTTGTATGGCAAAACCCATCACAATATTGGAAAGTAATTATTCTCCAATTAAAATAAATCAATTAATTAAAAAATACTCATTTATGATTTAAAATTCTTAGCAAAATAAAAGTAAGAGGGAGCATCTTCAGTCTGATAAACAGCATCTTATAAACTGTCTTTAAGAAAAATTTTAATTTTAAATCAATTGTAGTGAGTTTTAATTTACATAAAAATGAAGAAAAAAAGAAATTTTAATAAGATTTATCAAGTGCATATTTTCATGTAACCACCACTATCATCAGCACGTAAAATATTTTTATCATTTCTAATTATTTCCTGGTTCCCTTCCCCAACTAATTGCAATATTGTTGTCTAATTTTACATTACCACCAGAACATATTCAGGTCTCATATTCTGTCCAACACTTGAGAAGTGTTTATTAAAGTAATGCTGAAACCTTAGGTAAGAACAGCTTAGTCTGAGGTTTTCTTGCCAGGAGATACTTCTGAATTCCCTGCTCGGGTGGCCAAGTGGGTTTAACCAGGGTATAGTTGGCCTAGTAAATCCAGAATCTTTGCTACTAGAACGAATGTAATTGACTTAGAGACAGGGATACAAGCCCATGACCGGTGGTGGCATCTACCTATGTAGTATGAATCCAGACAGTTGTCTTTTCCTTTTATAATGCAAGTGCCTGACTTTGATTGCTTAAACATTCACTTCAAGGAAGCATCTGCTGATGTATTGGCTAATTTTGATAACTGACCTTTTGGATTGCTTTTTTTCTCCCCCTGCTCTTTAAATTCCTCCTCTTATGTTTTACATTCACCAATAAACAGTGATGCCAGAAATCCCAGAACCTCAGCTTTGACTCCAATAAAAGCAGAACCCTAGGCCTGTTTTCTTGCCCTCTCTCTCACCTCACATCTCTTTGTGTCCCCAGATATATCTGTAATTTCCAGATAAGTAATAAGCATTTTTTCTCAATATTTCTTGATGTTTAAGGCTGAGGGTGTTTTTCAATCATAAGAACCATGAGGGCCACTCAGTTATGGACAGGCTGAGACCAGCACACAAAGCAAAGCTTGTAATTCACAAGCTTCATTAGGAACAAGCAGAGCAGACCCCCAGATCTGCTAACCAGAGCTTACAATCTAAGTTGACAAATGTGTAAACCAGCCAGAAATTTAATGGTGAGAACCTGCATATGGACATGATAAACTCTACAAAGCTCCCTGGATGCCTGAGAAGCCATAACCATTCAAAGAAGAAACAAAAGAGGGCCCAGCTAAAGTAAAGGCTTGAGGAATGGCCACACTGTGTACCCCCTGTCTGCCCACAGATCCTTCTGCAGGTGGTGGAAGCCATATGGGTCAAGTCTGCAGAAGGATCTGTGGGCAGAGAGAGAGACAGACCATAAGTTCTGTCCAAGTCATTGGCTGATCACTAAGCCCTATGACTGTGGAAGCACATTTTATCTCCTGTGAACTCAGAATAAAAAATCATACAAGTAGTGAAAACCAAATCTGAACAGACACATCAGCTACTGCACAGCCAAATGGAGAAAGATTCTGTAGAGTAAATCATGAATAGAAAACACAGGACTAATGACATTGGGATCGAAAAATACTCATATTGAACTAAAAATTACAAATCATGCAGGTATCCAGAAAACTGTGACCCATAATTAGGCAAAAAGCATTCATTAGCCATTAACTTTGAATCGGCCTCATGTTGTATTTATTAAGCAAAATACATGGAAGAAGCCATTATAAGTATCAATTCAGTTCGACCAAGTAAAATAAATATTATTAATATCAAAATGACTCAGCATTTAGGAAACCTCATAAAAATACAGAAATTATTAAAAGTGCGTATGGAAATTCTGGCCTTGAAACTGAAAAAAGAAGATGAAAAATTTGCTACCCAGGGTCAACTGAACATTTGAGATGGCAGAAGAAGGAACCAGTGAATCTGATGATTGGTCAATAGAAACCCTCCAAAGCAGAAAGAGTAAACAATATTCCATAAGATTAAAGAAAAACATACAGACAGAGTATAAGTCAACCACGACTATTATAAAGAATAACACAGTGACAGAAAAAAATACGTTCAGAAAATATAAATTAAACTGAAAAAATTAGTTAGAAGACATGCCTAACAAGAAATGCTAAAGGTCATCCTACAGACTAGAAGGTAAATAGAAAAAATGGTAAATGAAAATCACAGACAGAAATGAAAAGCACTTGAAATGATACGCATTTGCTTAATGGGAAAGTATATATTTCTTTCTCTTTCCTATTATTTTCTTTAAACTCATGAGATTTTGTGAATTAGTAATTAGTTTTGTATCTATATTTATTTGTATTATGTTTATATTATTTAGATATAATTTATATTATATATATATTGCCAAGGAGGGGGAGCTACATGGAGACAAAATTGCTTTATTTTACCACAATTAAACTCATATTGAATTGAAGTTAGGATTGATAATTTAAGATGAATATTTTAAACACTACAACAAGCACTAAAATAAATTAACAGAATTAAAATGGTAAATAAAATGTAAAAAACATCTACTTCTGCTTTATTGACTACACCAAAGCCTTTGACTGTATGGATCACAACAAACTATGGAAAATTTCTCAAGAGATGGTAATGCAAGATCACCTTACCTGCCTCCAGAGAAATCTGTATACAAGCCAAGAAGCAACAATTAGAACTGGACCTGGAATAACAGACTGGTTCCAAATTGGGAAAGGAGTACGTCAAGGCTGTATATTGTCACCCTACTTATTTAACTTTTATGCAGAGTACATCATGAGAAATGCTGGGCTGGATGAAGCACAAGCTGGAATCAAGAATGCTGGAAGAAATATCAATAACCTCAGATATGCAGATGACAACACCTTTATGGCAGAAAGTGAAGAAGAACTAAAGAGACTCTTGATGAAAGCAAATGAGGACAGTGAAAAAGTTGGCTTAAAACTCAATATTAAAAAAACTAAGATGATGGCATATGGTCTTATCACTTCACAGCAAATAGCAAAACAATGGAAACAGTGAGAGACTTTATTTTCTTTGGCTCCAAAATCATTGCAGATGGTGACTGTAGCTATGAAATTAAAAAACACTTGCTCCTTAGAAGAAAAGCTATGACCAACCTAGACAGTATATTAAAAAGCAGAGACATTACTTTGCTAACAAAGGTCCACCTAGTCAAAGCCATGGTTTTCCAGTGGTCATGTATGGATGTGAGAGTTGGACTACAAAGAAATCTGAGCGCCGAAGAATTGATGCTTTTGAACTGTGGTGTTGGAGAAGACTCTTGAGAGTCCCTTGGACTGCAAGGAGATCCAACCAGTCCATCCTAAAGGAAATCAGTCCTGAATATTCATTAGAAGGACTGATGTTGAAGCTGAAATTCCAATACTTTGGCCACCTGATGTGAAGAACTGACTCATTTGAAAAGCCCCTGATGTTGGGAAAGATTGAGGCAAGAGGAGAAGGGTATGACAGAGGATGAGATGGTTGGATGGCATCACTGACTTGATAGACATGAGTTTGAGCGAGCTGCAGGGGCTGGTGATGGACAGGGAGGCCTGGTGTGCTGCAGTCCATGTGGTCGCAAAGAGTTGGACACGAGTGAGGGACTGAATGAACTGAACTGAAAATGTATGTGTGTGCTATCGTGCTCAGTAACTCAGTCATGTCCAGCTCTTTGCAATTCCTCGGACCTGAACTTGCCAGGCTCCTCTGTCCATGGAATTTCACAGGCAAGAGTGGGTTGCCCTTTCCTACTTCAGGGGATCTTCCCAACCCAGGGATTGAACCCACTTCTCTTATGTCTCCTGCATTGGCAAGTGGATTCTTTAGCGCTTATTTGTTTTATCCAAAAGAAGACATGTCCCAAGACACATTTAATTGCTATTACATTGGGTTTGCTATTGTCTTATAGTTGGAAAGCATCTATAATACTGGTTAAAAGCCTTCAGTGCATAGAACAGCCTCCCACAATAAAGAATGATCTAGCTCAAGACAAGAGTAATGCTGTGGAACCCCACCATGACCAAATGAGATTTATCCTAAGAATTAAGTTTACTTTAACATCTTAAAAGTAAACTCTGGTGTTAGCTAAGGATACCAGGGATAATGCAGCTCTTGTGCTTCCCCAAAACTAAAGTTCTGTATTTTGTCCATACACAGTGAGTTTGAGTAACACAGATTAATGAGCCTTCAAGGCAACCAGATCATTCCATGTCACGTAGCACTTTATCTATTGGTGAGAGTTTATCCTTGTCAAGTTCTTTTAATTAGATGCTTTTGCTTCTTAAAATTAGACAGATCATTAAACTGGCTTTTGAAAAATGTAAAGGTGCTGGTATTTCAAAGCAGTGAGCCTTGTGACACTCACTATTATATTTTAACAATCTGTGACCTTTTGTTGTTTCTCTTCTGCCTCCTTTTTACTACTGGGATAAGGGACAGTGGATACTGGCTATCTCATTTAGCATGATAGAAGTTTGGTAGGAAAGGAGTAAAATTCAAAGTAAATTTACTCATCTAAGCACCCAACTTTCTCTGATAGAGTCATTTCCATGGCAATAAGAGATCACTGTCACCCACCTGTGGGGCACTGCTGGGATGAGGCATGTGGAGGGGCAAGCATGGACAGAAGACAGAGTCAAAGATTAGTGACCTGGGAGAGGAAGACAGTTTCTCCTCTCTCCATGGCCAAGCCTGGTCCTCCTGTCATTCACCTTTTACCTAATGAAAACTTCAGACATCAACATTGAGCTGACTAGCAATCACTGGATTCAACCCTTCCCTTCAGCAGACTTTCTCAAGCTGTTTGCACACTGTGGTATCTCATGACTAGGTGTTATGGACTAAACGTCTGTGTCCCCCCAAAATTCATATGTTGAAATCCTAACCTCTAATAGGTTCGAGAAGGTGGGGGCTTTGTTCATGAGGGTGGAGATCTCATGAATGAGATTAGTTTCCTTGCAGAAGAGACTCCCACAGAATTCTCTTGTCCTTGCCATTATGTGAGGATACGAGAAGAAGATGGCCATCTGTCTGTAAACCAACCAGGGGGCCTTCACTAAGAATGCAACCATATAGCCACCTTGATCCTGGACTTGCAGCCTCCAAAACTATAAGAAATCAAGTTCTATTGTTTATCGTATTCGATTATATCAGCCCAAACTAACTCAAGACACAAGGTTAATAGTTTCTAGCTATTTTCAGAAAATATGAGAACCTCGCTTTACCATCAAACATTTTCCCAGGTCTTCACCTGATATTAGCTATATTTCACTCCTGGATGGTTGAGAAAACATGGTGACAAATAGTAACCGAATCCCAAGGAAAATAGCTTAGGTGTAGAGCATTTGACAGGAATTATTTCTTTCTGTTTGTATTGAGATAATTATATGCTATTCTTCTTTATTCTATTAACAAAAATATCAAGAGTATTATTGCTATCAATATTCTACAGTTTTGGTTTTCAGTATTATACTACTCTTACATTCCTGTGATAACACTTATTTGGTCGGGACATCTCATGCATTTTATTTAGTGCTTGATTCGACTTGCTAAAGTTTTAAGGAGGCTTTTTTGCATCTATGCTAATGAAGGTTGTTGATCTGTAGATTCATTTGCTTATACACTTGTCTAATATTGGTACAGGGCAATTCTGGCCTCATAAAATGAAGAACCAATTTCGTATTTCTCTAAGTACATTCCAACTCTCTGATAGATAGTCCTGTAAATAAAAGACACCCCAGTCTCCCTGAACTGAAGTTTCTTCAACGCCATAAGATTGTGGTGGTATTTAGAATCTGCTTCACTGCACTGGGGGGGCTTCCCTGGTGGCTCACAGAGTAAAGAATCAGCTTGAATTGCAGGAGACCTGGGTTCAACCCCTCGGTGAGGAAGATCCCATGGAGAAGGAAATGGCAACCCACTCCAGTATTCTGGCCTGGAGAATTCCATGGACAGAGGAACCTGGAGGGCTACAGTCCACGGGGTTGCAAAGAGTCAGACACATCTGAGTGACTGACACTTTCATTTTGTTTTTCTCTGCACTGAGGTCCTATGCTATTTGGGAGCTCACTCCCTTGTTTCTCTTCTTTCAGAGATCATCTTCCTGAAGAGTCTGGTGTGCAGTGTCTGAAAACAATTGTTTCATGTACTTTGTCCTGGTTCTCAGTTTTTTACAGAAGGAGGGTATATCCAGTCACAGATTCCATTACGTCTGAAGTGAAAGTCTGATATTTTGTGCTACCATTTATATTTTTCAGTTTGTGCCGCCTAAAAAGAAATAAAGTGCTAGTCACTTAGTTGTGTCTGACTTTTTGCGACCCCATGGACTATAGCCAACCCAGGCTCCTCTGTCCATGGGATTCTCCAGGCAAGACTATCGGGGTGGGTAGCCATTCCCTTCTTCAGGAAATTTTCCTGACCCAGGGATCTAACCCAGCTGTCCTGCATTGGAGGCAGAATTTTTTACCATCTGAGCCACCAGGCACCCTAGACATGGATTATGGCACTTTAGTTTGTATTGTCTTGAAGAACTGTGTGATGAATTTAGCAAATAACAATGTCCCATTGGCTTTTACATCTTGGTGTGGGTTGATCTGACTTGCAGCTTTCAGTATGTGATTTCTTTGGTAAAATCTGTTCTCTCTCTACCTTGCAGGTGCATTAACCACTGACCCCATTCCCTTCAGACCTTAAGGGGAAACCCTGACATACAGGTACCTCAGCCATGCAAATATCTCAACCCTATTACCTCCCTGGTGGGAGGCTGCTGAGTTATGTTATTTTTCCTTCCTTTTCCAATCTCATCTCTTCACTTTCTTGCCACTGTTTAGTAGAATGTTCTCCTTAAAGGATACTTGCACAATAAATTACTTGCACTATGTGTCTCCAAGTCTGCTTCTGGGTAATCTCAAGCTAAATGAGAAACTAAAAAATTCAAATTGTTTTCCCAGAATGCAACTAAATTAAAAATCAATATAAAAATTGATCCCCCCCCAAAAAAAATAAATAAATAAAATAAAAATTGATTCCCACAATGCTATGCTTTGTTATAATTTTACTTAAACTTGGATGTGTGGTAACCAGTACCTACTGAAAACATTTTCCAGAAAGATCAGTAATAAATAAAAGGGATTAAATGGTCATAGTCAGTTCAGTTCAGTCACTCAGGTGTGTCCAACTCTTTGCAACCCCATGAATAGCAGCACGCCAGTCCTCCCTGTTCATTACCAACTCCTGGAGTTTACTCTAACTCATGTCCATCGAGTCGGTGATGCCATACAGCCATCTCATCCTCTGTTGTCCCCTTCTCCTCCTGCCCCCAATCCTTCGCAGCATCAGAGTCTTTTCCAATGAGTCAACTCTTCACATGAGGTGGCCAAAGTATTGGAGTTTCAGCTTTAGCATCAGTCCTTCCAATGAACACCTAGGACTGATCTCCTTTAGAATGGACTGGTTGGATCTCCTTGCAGTCCAAGGGACTCTCAAGAGTCTTCTCCAATGCCACAGTTCAAAAGCATCAATTCTTCTGCGCTCAGCTTTCTTCACAGTCCAACTCTCACATCCATACATGACCACTGGAAAAACCATAGCCTTGACTAGACAGACCTTTGTTGGCAAAGTAATGTCTCTGCTTTTGAATATGCTATCTAGGTTGGTCATAACTTTCCTTCCAAGGAGTAAGTGTCTTTTAATTTCATGGCTGCAACCACCAGCTGCAGTGATTTTGGAGCCCAAAAAAATAAAGTCTGACACTGTTTCCACTGTTTCTCCGTCTATTTCCCATGAAGTGATGGGACCAGATGCCATGATCTTAGTTTTCTGAATGTTGAGTTTTAAGCCAACTTTTCCACTCTCCTCTTTCAACCTTCATCAAGAGGCTTTTGAGTTCCTCTTCACTTTCTGCCATAAGGGTGGTGTCATCTGCATATCTGAGGTTATTGATATTTCTCCCTGCAATCTTGATTCCAGCTTGTGCTTCTTCCAGCCCAGCGTTTCTCATGATGTACTCTGCATATAAGTTAAATAAGCAGGGTGACAATATACAGCTTGATGTACTCCTTTCCCTGTTTGGAACCAGTCTGTTCCATGTCCAGTTTTAACTGTTGCTTCCTGACCTGCATATAGGTTTCTCAAGAATCAGGTTAGGTGGTCTGGTATTCCCATCTTTTTCAGAATTTTCCACAGTTTATTGTGATCCACATAGTCAAAGGCTTTGGCATAGTCAATAAAGCAGAAAGATGTTTTTCTGGACCTCTCTTGCTTTTTTGATGATCCAGCAGATGTTGGCAATTTGATCTCTGGTTCCTCTGCCTTTTCTAAAACCAGCTTGAACATCTGGAAGTTCACAGTTCACGTATTGCTGAAGCCTGGCTTAGAGAATTTTGAGCATTACTTTACCAGCGTGTGAGATGAGTGCAATTGTGAGGTAGTTTGAGCATTCTTTGGCATTGTCTTTCTTTTGGGATTGGAATGAAAACTGACCTTTTCCAGTCCTGTGCCACTGCTGAGTTTTGCAAATTTGCTGGCATATTGAGTGCAGCACGCTCACAGCATCATCTTTCAGGATTTGAAATAGCTCAATTGGTATTCCATCACCTCCACTAGCTTTGTTCATAGTGATGCTTTCTAACGCCCACTTGACTTCACATTCCGGGATGTCTGGCTCTAGGTGAGTGATCACACCATCATGATTATCTTGGTCATGAAGATCTTTTTTGTGTATTCTTGCCACCTCTTCTTAATATCTTCTGCTTCTGTTAGGTCCATACCATTTCTGTCCTTTACTGAGCCCATCTTTGCATGAAATGTTCCCTTGGTATCTCTAATTTTCTTGAGGAGATGTCTAGTCTTTCCCATTCTGTTGTTTTCCTCTATTTCTTTGCATTGATAGCTGAGGAAGGCTTTCTTATCTCTCTTTGCTATTCTTTGGAACTCTGTATTCAGATTGAGGGCGTCCCATGTGGCTCAGAGTTTAAAGCATCTGCCTGCAATGCGGGAGACCTGCATTCAATCCCTGGGTCAGGAAGATCCCCTGAAGAAGGAAATGGCAACCCATTCCTGTATTCTTGCCTGGAGAATACCATGAATGGAGGAGCCTGGTGGGTTACAGTCCATGGGGTCGCAAAGAGTCAGACATGACTAAGTGACTTCACTTAAATGGTCATATAAATAAATGTAAAATAAAAATATGTAAAATTGTTCATATATCAATACCCAAAGTAAATGATTAGTATTATATACATATAAATTGTTAAAGGACACAATTTACAATTTTGCAGGATGAATTAGTTCTAGAGATCTAATGCATTTCCTCTGGGAAAATTTTAGCATTTGGTGGCCTAATTTATAAGGATTGGATTATCTGGCCAAACTTCATACATTATGGTACAAGGGAATAGGTTATATTATGGATTATATTAGTTTAATATCAAGAACTAAACAAGAGTTGGGCATGTTTTAATTTTTAACTGAATCATACAAACGTGTGGGCTACTTAGAAATACAACTTTAATTTTCATAGTCTACCTTGATTTTCTAGGATAGGCCCTTGACATTTGCTCAGTTTGTAATATATTTATTTCACAATTATTTACTGAAAGATGAGTACTTATCTGGTCTTGGAATAGACTTTAGAGATACAGTTGTGAATAAGATAGACATAATTCCTGTCTTAGTACAGAGTAGTGCAAGTGGGTGGGAATGATTTTAAGAAGAGACAAAATATAAGCAGTGTGGTAGATGCTATCAGAAAACAGACAGATAAATACAGAAGCACACAGAGGAGAATCTAATTCAGGCAGATAACATTTGATCAAGAAATTATAGTTTGGTTAAACTAATTTAGAGGATTCAAATTAGCCTGATTGGTAGAGTTTTATCTTACTAGGCTGTTGGATAAAACTAAGGGTAAAGAATAAGGGTAGAGAAACTACTTTGATAAGAAATGACAGATATTTTTAAATATATAATTGACTAGATATGAGAGTAGAGTAATGGCATCATCAAGGATGACATCCAGTTTTCTGGCTTGGAAGCTGAGTCAATTAGAGATATTGTCTTTAAAAGCTGAATTTATAAGGAGGAAGAGCTTCCTTTGGGGTAAGGTGATATGAAGAGCTTGTAAAAACTAATGACAGGTAGCTGGTTATATGAGTTTAAGTGGGAGGGGAGATATCTGAACAAGACATAAAAAATTAGAGTCAATAACATTTAAATAGAAAATACATCAATGGAAACAAATAAGCTAACTACTTATGGAAGGAAATATAGAACAAGACATAAAAAACTTGAATGCCTATATTTTAGGATATTATAAATTGGCTATTATTCTAAGGTATGGTGGTTATTAGCCATGAGATATAAATAATTGACTTGCTAAAGCTTCAATTTTATTATTTGTAAAATGTAGAGGTCTAAGCAATATGAACATAAAATTCTAAAATTTAGTGAAACCGAGACTCTTTCTTCCTGTTTGATTTTAACCTATTATCTTAGCTGTACAAGATAAAGTTATACATATATTTTTAGTAGCATGTCTTTATATGAACTAGGAATTTCATATTCCTAACAGACTGGTTCCAAGTAGGAAAAGGAGTACATCAAGGCTGTATATTATCACCCTACTTATTTAACTTATATGCAGAGTACATCATGAGAAATGCTGGGCTGGAAGAAGCACAAGCTGGAATCAAGATTGCCGGGAGAAATATCAATAACCTCAGATATGCAGATGACACCACTTTTATGGCAGAAAGTGGAGAGGAACTAAAGAGCTTCTTGATGACAGTGAAAGAGGAGAGTGAAAAAGATGGCTTAATACTCAGCGTTCAGAAAACTAAGATCATGACATCCAGTCCCATCACTTCATGACAAATAGATGAAGAAACAGTGGAAACAGTGGTTGATTTTATTTTTCTGGGCTCCAAAATCACTGCAGATGGTGATTTCAGCCATGAAATTAAACTCACTCCTTGGAAGGAAAGTTGTGACCAACCTATACAGCATATTAAAAAGCAGAGACATTACTTTGTCAACATAAGTCCGTCTAGTCAAGGCTATGGTTTTTTCTATAGTCATGTATGGATGTGAGAGTTGGACTATAAAGAAAGCTGAGCACTAAAGAATTGATGCTTTTGAACTGTGGTGTTGGAGAAGACATAGTCCTTTGGACTACAAGGAGATCCAACCAGTCCATTCTAAAGGAGATCAGTCCTGGGTGTTCATTGGAAGGACTGATGCTAAAGCTGAAACTCCAATACTTTGGCCACCTGATGTGAAGAGCTGACTCATTGTAAAAGACCATTATGCTGGGAAAGATTGAAGGCAGGAGCAGAAGGGGATGACAGAAAATAAGATGGTTGAATGGCATCACCAACTCAATGGACATGGTTTGGGTGGACTCTGGGAGTTGGTGATGGACAGGGGTGCCTGGCATGCTGCAGTTCATGGAGTCACAAAGAGTTGGACTTGACTGAGTGACTGAACTGAACTGAATACCATATATATTAAAATATTTTGCATTTATGCCTGAGGAATTCTGATATAAATTTATTACCAGTCTGTATAGTTGATATTCAAATTACTCTGATAGTCTTCAAATGAGGTGGAAAGAATATTTATCAATCACCTGCTTTATGGTATATGTTGACAATGGCGTCTTGAAATTCCTTACTTTCTGGAAGGATTGGTCAATTATATAAATTTTTGAAGTTTTCAATTTTTTTCTTGATTTATTATACATTGTCCCTAGTTGTAGCATGAATTTTTAAAAAATAGTAACAAATGATAACCATGTATAATACTGTTCCCCAAACATACACCATGTTTTTTTCAGAAGAAATACTAGCCATTGATTGAATTCAGTTAGTTAGAAGTACCAAGGGTTAAATTTGAGCTGGTTCTACAAGAGTGAAGGCTTGGTAATCATCTTTCAGACCCACTGTTTCTCAAGTGTTAGCTCTTTGAAAAGAAGAGAACCAAAGAAAACTCTACACTATTCACAAAGTTTAGTTGCTTTTGTAAATGCCATCTGCTTCATCTGTTCAGAAAAATCACTTTCATTATATATCAAGTCCAAAGTCTCTTTGCTTTGTCTGTGACACTTTTTTTTTTTTTTTCCTATCCAGTGAAAGAATCCACACCAATTTTGTGGTGTTTTTCCCTTCTTCTACCTTATAAAATTCTTCATTTTGCCCTCTGGAAAGTAGCACAAGTATTACTGGTCAATTGACAATTCGTTCAATTTTACAAGCACGTTTCATTTCTTCTCTTATGATTTCAAAGAGTCTTTTAAGGGAGGGGGAAATCTACTTCTATTCACAATCAGGATGGCTTTGTTTGAGTTAAAAAATTTGACCCCGTGAAATATCTTTGCTGAGAAGTAATGATAAGTGTTATGAGTGTGGAAGAGGCTCAAGGGACTAGGTTATTAAAACTTTCAATAACCAATAGGCAAATTGTTTTTTAACCTAAATGATTATTATTAAGTTGGCAATTCATCATTTCTGTTAGCTCATTACAGCTTTCGTAGGATAATTAATTGTAAAAGTGTGTCTCTCCAATCTCTGAATTTGCAGTTATCTATTTAATGAATGTTAATGAATAATATTGAGGTAATAAATATCAGTGATATATGTACATATTTGTCAGTACACACTTCCCAGGTGGCTCAGTAGTAAAGAATCTGCCTGCCAATATAGAAGATGCAAGAGACACACATATGAGCCCTGGGTTGGGGAAATCCCCTGGAGGAGAAAATGGCAACCACTCTAGTATTCTTGCCTGGAGAATCCCATAGAGAGGAGCCTGGAGGACCACAGTACATGGGGTTGCAAAGAGTCAGACACAGCTGAGCAACTGACCCTGCACACACATATCTATCTACATGATATTTTGGAAAAGGTTAGCATGAAATAATTTCCATAATTTCAGTTTTAAACAACGTAATACTAAAATGGGCTCCCAGGTGGCACAGTGGTGGATAATCTGCCTGCCAATTTGGGAGACACAGGTTTGATCCTTGGATCAGGAAGATCCCCTGGAGTAGGAAATGGCAAGCCACTCCAGTATTCTTGCCTGCAAAATAGAGGATCCTGGCAGGCTACAGTCTGTGGATTTACAAAGAGTCAGACATGACTGAGCACTGAGCACAGCAGAGTGATACTAAGATATACACACACAAATAAAATAATAAGACATGATTTCCCAAGCAGAAAATTATCATTTATTTTTGCCTTCTCTTTCTACTTTGATATGTCATTGGTAAGGTGTTAAATGCATGTACAATATATATAGAATACTCACATTATGAAAAAGAGCATTAGGGTGCTACAGATTGACCAACCACAGTTAAGAAAGAGAGCCACAGTTAAGAAATGGCTAAGGGAACTGACTGCTGCACATCTAATAAGAACTTATGCTTTGTGTGAATTCATAGATTCATGTGTATTTTGTTGCTATAAATATTTTTTAAATTATTGCCAATTGCATATTTCAAAGTTTATCCATCAACTAGAACTGTAAACTTAAGTTTGCGATCTGTAGAATTTATAGATATAAACAAAAGAGGTTCAAACAAACATAAGAATAAGATGGTCAATAGTAAGGCTGTATAAATATTATTTTAATATTGGTGGATAGAAATGGAGAAAATTGGATTATATTGGGTTAGCCAAAAAGTTTGTTCAGGTGTTTCCATGGAGAAACCCAAACAAACTTTTTGGCCAGTCCAATACATTACTCATATTATTAAGCATGAAATTTATATACTGCATACTTATCTGTATATATTGCTGTCCAGAAACAGTCATGGGGTGAAGTATGGAAAAGTGGATTTAGTTTTGCTTTATGCTACAATTGTCTGCATGCCATGGTTTCTTGGTATAACTAATTAATAGGAACTGTATTAGTGCATTGAAAGACAGTCAGGACTTCCCTGGTGGCCCACTTGTTAAGAACATGCATGTGAATGCAGGGGACACAGGTTCGATCCCTGGTCCGGGAAGATTCCGCAAGCAGCTAAGTTCTGATGCCACAACTACTGAAGTCCACACACTTTAGAGACTGTGCTCGGCAACAAGAGAAGTCACTGTAATGAGAAGCCTGCGCACAGCAACTTGAGTCTGGCCACTGCTGGAGGCAACTGGAGAAAGCCCACGCATAGCAACAAAGACCGGAGAAAGCAATGGCAACCCACTCCAGTACTCTTGCCTGGAAAATTCCATGCACGGAGGAGCCTGGTGGGCTGCAGTCCATGGGGTCATGAAGAGTTGGACGTGACTGAGTGACTTTCCCTTCACTTTTCATTTTCATGCATTGGAGAACAAAATGGCAACCTACTCAAGGGTTCTTGCTTGGAGAATCCCAGGGAAGGCGAAGCCTGGTGACCTGCCATCTATGGGGTCGCACAGAGGCAGACCTGACTGAAGTGACTTAGCAGCAGCAGCAGCAATAAAGACCCAGCACAGCCAAAAACAAAATCGTAAAATCATCTTTTAACATATGAAATAGCTCAGCTGGAATTCCATCACCTCCACTAGTTTGTTTGAAGTGATGCTTCCTAAGACCCACTTGACTTCACACTTCAGGATGTCTGGCTCTAGGTGAGTGATCACATCACTGTGGTTATCTGGGTCTTAAGATCTTTTTTGTATAGTTCTTCTGTGTATTCTCGCTACCTCTTATTCTTTCTTTGGCTCCAAAATCAATGCAGATGGTGCCTGCAGCCATGAAATTACAACAAGCCACTTGTTCCTTGGAAGAAAAGCTATGACAAACCTAGACAGAATAATAAAAGCAGAGATATTGCTTTGCTGACAAAGGTCCATACAGTCAAAGCTATGGTTTTTCCAGTAGTCATGTATGGATGTGAGAGCTAGACCATAAAGAAAGCTGAGCACTGAAGAACTGATGCTTTTTGAACTGTGGTGCTTTTTGAACTAAATATTCATTGGAAGGACTGATGCTGAAGCTGAAGCTCCAATACTTTGGCCACTTGATATGAAGAAATGACTCATTGGAAAAGACCCTGATGGTGGGAAAGATTTTAGGCAGGAGGAGGAGAAGGGGATGACAGAGATGGTTGAATGGCACCCTGACTTAATGGGCATGAGTTTAAGCAAGCTCTGGGAGCTGGTTATGGACAGAGAAGCCTGGCATGCTGCAGTTCATGTGGTCATAAAGAGTTGGACATGACTGAGTGGCTGAAATGAACTTAACCAAATAATAAAAATAAGGAAGATTTTGTTTATTTTTAAGAATTCTACATTTTGCCAGACTTCTATCTGTCAGGTTAAAAATGTAAATGCAAAAAAAAAAAAAAAGTAAATGCACTCTACTTTTATTTTACTCTCATTAAATTTTAGTATTACAGTGGTATTTTTTATAAAGGAATTATACATTAAATTCAAAGAAACTTCCACTGGAGAGGCTCAACAAGTAAAAATAATTACTGAAACAATCTTTTAAGGAAAGTATTTTCTTGGAGAAGTCCTCTCCATCACACACAAAAAAATTATATACAAAGAAAATATATACACAGAGTCAAAGGAAAAAAAATATACAATATACATTTGTAGAATTAGAAAAGCAAAGAGTATTCAGGGAGAAGAGGTACATTGAAAAAAATAAAATGCACAAAGTGAAGGCAAATAAAAGATGACATTTGTGATAGCAGAAACATTTTGACCAGTTAGGGGGGAAAAAAAATCAAAATTACCTTTCTTCCAACCCAACATTTTTTTTTTAATTTTACTGCATTAATAACCCCAAATTGGTATTGTTCCATCTACTTTTCCTTTCTCCCAACTAGACAGTTTAGACTTTTTAATATTAGTCATGCTGCTGCTGCTGCTAAGTCGCTTCAGTTGTGTCCGACTATGTGCGACCCCATAGATGGCAGCCCACCAGGCTCCCCCATCCCTGGGATTCTCCAGGCAAGAATACTGGAGTGGGTTGCCATTTCCTTCTCCAATGCATGAAAGTGAAAAGTGAAAGTGAAGTCATTCAGTCGTGTCTGACTCTTAGCAACCCCATGGACTGCAGCCTACCAGGGTCCTCCATCCATGGGATTTTCCAGGAAAGAGTACTGGAGTGGGTGCCATTGCCTTCTCCGAATATAGTCATAACGGGGTTAAAAAGTCTGAAAACTGAAGACAGAAAATAGATTTAGTAAATATTAAGTATTTATTATACTGGAAAGGACCTTGATGCTGGGAGAGATTGAAGGCAGGAGAAGAAGGAGATGACAGAGGATGAAATGGTTGGATGGCATCACTGACTCAATGGACATGAGTCTGAGCAAACTCTGGGAGATGGCAAAGGACAGGGAAGCCTGGCATGTTGCAGTCCATGGAGTTGCAAAGAGTTGGACATTACTGAGCAACTGAACAATATTTATCATACACAGATAAGTATGATAGGAACTCAACAAATACGTATTAAATTTCACTAATCTATAGATCTGTTGATTAAAAATAAAATCAGAAAAGAAACACCGTTAGGTGCAAGGAAGAAGAGTAATGGCAGAATGTACTGCCATGCTCTCTCAACTGCTCTTAAATCATGTTTTAACTGTCTTAAGGCTCCTGGACAGAGGGTCAGAGACTAACTTTGAGTGACTTAAGAAATTCACTTCTGAGGAATGCTTTTAATATGTTCTGAATGCTTTATTTCAAATAAAATTTCCTCTTAAGTTAATGCAGTCTAATAATTTGGAAGTAACTGAGGCATAGATAAGAAATACCACAAGGATCCTCTGAGGCAGAATTTAAAAAATGCTGCAAATCATGGAATGAAAATCAACAGGAAAATTAACTATGTAAACCATATAAGGAAAGAGCTTAATTTATGCAATTGATCTGTCTTGCTTCGAAACTGAGTTTCAAGTTAAATGAAAATCTCTTAAGATATAATCAGCATTCTAGTTTGTAATCAAAAGATGCTGGTCTAAGGCATCTACCCGATTTTACTGGATAAAATTATTATACTGTTCGCACAAGAAGTAATTCACTTTACAAGTTAAAAGTAAAGTGTCAATCCTACTTTTCCTACATATAGCAGCTCTACAAATAATTTTATAATGCAAGTAAACTCCAAATGACATTTTGTGCTAATAAAATAGGCATTGCTTATCAAATTATTTTCTTTTTTGCTTCTTGAACTTCATAATTCTTTTGACTGGGACTGGGTGATCCAGATATCAAAATATAAACTCTCTAAGTTTCCCCCTATATAATCTTACTGTGTCAGGTTGCATGTTCTAGGAGTGAAAAATAAAATCCTCATGTTCTGAGTTAGAAAATAATTCAACATAATTCCTGTGGTTTGCAAAAATTAAGAACCCTATCTCCAAGGGTGAACGAGGAGAGTGAAAAATCTGGCTTGAAACTCAACATTCAAAAAACTAAGACCATGGCATCCAGTCCCATCACTTCATAGCAAATAGAATGGGAAAAATTGGAAACAGTTACAGATTTTATTTTCTTGGGTCCAAAATCACTGTGGATGGTGACTGCAGCCATGAAATTAAAAGACAGTTACTCCTTGGAAGGAAAGCTATGACCAACCTAGATGGCATATTAAAAAACAGAGGCTTCACTTTGCCAACAAAGGTCCATCTAGTTAAAGCTATGGTTTTTCTAGTAGTCATGTACAGATGTGGGAGTAGGACCATAAGGAAGGTGAGTGCCAAAGAAGTGATTCTTTTGAACTGTGGTGTTGGAGAAGACTCCTGAGAGTCCCTTGGACAAAAGGAGATCAAATCATTGAATTGTAAAGGAATATTCATTGGAAGGACTGATGCTGAAGCTGAAGCTCCAATATTTTGGCCACCTGATGTGAAGTGCCAACTCACTGGAAAAGAACCTAATTCTGGGAAAGATTGAGGGCAGGAGGAGAAGGGGATGACAGAGGATGAGATGGTTGGATGGCATCACCGACTCAATGAATAAGAGTTTGAGCAAACTCCAGGAGATAATGGAGGACAGAGGAACCTGATGTGCTGCAGTCCATGGGGTTGCAAAGAGTCAGACATAACTAAATGGCTAACCCTTTCATTAATTATTTCGTTTGACCTTAATTCCCTTTCAGGTCCAGCCAAAACCATATCCCCCAGAAACCTACACAGTCACTGATTAAAAATAAAGTCTTAATAACAAAATGTTGACATTTTGTCAAGTTAATTTCAGTCAAAAGATTTTATCCATTGTGCCTATTTTATCCAATGAGGGTTTATTTTGTTAATAAACATCCCACTTGCTATTATTAGTTCTTGTTTTGTTTAGAATCTATATCCTGCCTAAGAAACAAATAAAGAAAAACCAAAATAAGATAATGCTTAAGGTCCAGACTCCTGGCTGGATAGGTATTGGGAAAAGGAAAGAATCCTACTTTCTATCTCCTCTTCGTGGAGGTTGTCCCATGTCACCCAATATGCTGTCATTATATTCCTTGTAATCAAATAGGATATTTGAACCTTCCTCAGGAGACTGTATACAGACGGGATTCTATTTTTTCCATCTAATTTCATAAATATCACACATCAGAATCACTATTAAGATTTGAAAACTTTTCAGCTTTCAAAAAATCCCTTACTTAGGCCCCAAGGAGGGGAAAAATGTATCTTAAAGATGTTGTCAGTCAAAGATGCTCAACATTACTTATCTTCAGGAAAGTATAAATCAACACCACTATGAGGAGAAATTCCCTGGCAGTCCAGTGGTTAGAACTCCATGCTTTCACTGCAGAGGGTTAATTCCTGGTTGGGGAACTATGATCCTGCAAGCCCTGAAACAGGGCTAAAGACTGAAAAAAAGAAAAGAAAAAAAAAAAAAACAAAAAACGCCACAGTGAGATATCACTTCACACTTACTAGCACTGCTGTTATTATCAAAAAAAGAATAAAACAAAGCACAACAAGTGTCAAAGAGAATGTGGAGAAAAGGGAATACCTGTTCACTGTTTTGGGGAATATAAATTGGTACAGTCATCATGAAAAAGAGAATGGAGGATTTTTTTAAAAATAATGATAAAATACCATCTGATCCAGCAATCCTTCTTCTAGGTATATATCCAAAGAAAATGAAATCAGTAACTCAAAGAGATATCTATGCTCCTATGTCCATTGAAACATTCTTCACAATAGCCAATATCTGTCAACAACCTAAGTATGTTTCAATGGATTAATGGCTAAATATAATTGTTCATATACACATATACACCAGTCACATCCACAGCTGGGTATTGTTTTTGCTTTGGCTCCATCCCTTATTCTTTCTGGAGTTATTTCTCCACTGATCTCCAGTAGCGTATTGGGCACCTACTGACCTGGGGAGTTTCTCTTTCAGTATCCTATCATTTTGCCTTTTCATACTGTTCATGGGGTTCTCAAGGCAAGAATACTGAAGTGGTTTGCCATTCCCTTCTCCAGTGGACCACATTCTATCAGATCTCTCCACCATAACCCACCCATCTTGGGTTGCCCTACGGGCATGGCTTAGTTTCATTGAGTTAGACAAGGCTGTAGTCCCAGTGTGATTAGATTGACTAGTTTTCTGTGAGTATGGTTTCAGTGTGTTTGCCCTCTGATACCCTCTTGCAACACCCACCGTCTTACTTGAGTTTCTCTTACGTTGGGCGTGGGGTATCTCTTCACTGCTGCTTTATTTTTCTGGGCTCCAAAATCACAGCAGATGGTGATTGCAGCCATGAAATTAAAAGATGCTTACTCCTTGGAAGGAAAGTTATGACCAACCTAGATAGCATATTCAAAAGCAGAGACATTACTTTGCCAACAAAGGTTCGTCTAGTCAAGGCTATGGTTTTTCCTGTGGTCATGTATGGATGTGAGAGTTGGACTGTGAAGAAGGCTGAGCGCCGAAGAATTGATGCTTTTGAACTGTAGTGTTGGAGAAGATTCTTGAGAGTCCCTTGAACTGCAAGTAGATCCAATCAGTCCATTCTGAGAGATCAGCCCTGGGATTTCTTTGGAAGGAATGATGCTAAAGCTCAAACTCCAGTACTTTGGCCACCTCATGCGAAGAGTTGACTCATTGGAAAAGACTCTGACGCTGGGAGGAATTGGGGGCAAGAGGAGAAGGGGACGACAGAGGATGAGATGGCTGGATGGCATCACTGACTCGATGGACGGGAGTCTGAGTGAACTCTGGGAGTTGGTTATGGACAGGGAGGCCTGGCATGCTGCGATTCATGGTGTTGCAAAGAGTTGGACACGACTGAGCAACTGATCTGATCTGATCTGATACATACACACACATACTTTATGTATTTCTTTATATGTTTCTATTTAAATGGAACAAAGATGAATATTTTAATGATAAAAGGTACAATTCACAAAGAAGATAGACATCATAAACCATTAGACAACTAAAAATAACAAAATAAAGATACATAAAGCAAAAATCAAAAGAAATATAAGGAAAAAGAAAAAATATAATCACAGTGAGATATATTAACATTTCTCTGAGAAAATTTTATCAAGTGCATAAAAATAAGAATAGGAGAATCTTGATTGATATCATTAATAATTTAAATACAATAGATTTATATTTATATTAATTTTATGGCAACCCACTCCAGTACTCTTGCCTGAAAAATCCCATGAACGGAGGAGCCTGGTAGGCTGCAGTCCATGGGGTTGTGAGGAGTCTGACGTGACTGAGCGACTTCACTTTCACTTTTCACTTTCATGCATTGGAGAATGAAATGGCAACCCACTCCAGTGTTCTTGCCTGGAGAATCCCAGGGACCGGGGAGCCTGGTGGGCTGACGTCTATGGGGTCGCACAGAGTGGGACACGACTGAAGTGACTTAGCAGCAGCAGCAGCAGCATTTTGATCTTATATCCTACACAAATAGATTTAAATTTTGTATCTTATCTTTTGTTGTTAGATTTTCATAGGACATTTAGAAAATCTTGCAAAAAGATAACATTACCAAATTTGAAAAAGTAAAATGACTTTTTGTGATTCAGTTATACATACGTACATATTATTTTTGAAATTATTTTGCATTATAGGTTGTGACAAGATATTGACTATAGTTCCCTGTGCTATACAGTAAACCTTTGTTGCTTGTTGCATATCTATTTTTTAAAATTAGAAATCTAGCATTCTATTTGTACTAAGTCAAATAAGTGGAATCAAAATGTCATACATTTTTTAACCAAAAACTCATGTCTTCTAAATTATATATATTATACATGTTATTTATGTATATGTATACAAAAGCCTTTCTAATGCTTGATAAAGTCTTGAGGAAGAACATAAAAAGAAGACATGGACATATCAAAAAACATAAACTAAATGAAATGGGAGTGAGCACTGAATATGAAATAGAAAAAGTGAAGCAAATTAGATAAAGGTAAAAGATCCTCATATAACCCAGTTGTTTTTAAACATAGTTGCTCACTAGAAACAATCTGGAGTTCTGATATAAAAAACAATACCTGGGCATTTGTAGTTTTCAAAAAATTCCAAATAAATCTGACATGCATCTGGATTTTAAAAAGTGATTATTTGTTTTTCTATTTAATGGCAGTTTGGGTGGTACTTGTTGACCAATCATGATATAATGGTATTGAGTAACAGTTGCATAATCACACTAGTAAAACATGTTTATCAGTTTTGTAGTTATCTTTTATTTTTTGTCTGGCTATTAATTGCATATACATTTTATTGTTTTTGTTGTTCAGTCACTGAGTTGTGGTGTCCGACTCTTTGCCACCACATGGACTGTAGCCTGATAGGTTCCTCTGTCCATAGGATTTCCCAGGCAAGGATACTGGAGTGGGTTGCCATTTCCTTCTCCAGGAGAACTTCCTGACTCATGGATTGAACTTGCATTTCCTGCACTGGCAGGCGAGTTCTTCACCAATGAGCCACCAGGGAAGCCTATACATATATGTATATAGGCTTTATAGGCTTTTGTGAGGACATGGATAAATCTGCAATACATTAGGCTAAATGAAATAAACCAGAGACAGAAAGAAAAATGCTACATGATCTCACTTATATATGGAAAAGAAAATAAATTTACAGAAGCAGAGAGTGGAATGATGATTTCCATGCATGAGGAGGTGGGGAAAATGGGGAGATATTGGTCAAAGGACATAAAGCTGTAGTTATTCAGGCTGAATGAATTTTAGAGCTCAAGTGTAAGCTTGGTGAGTATAATTAATGATACTGTATTCTATACTGGAAATTTACAGAGAGTAGATCTCAGGTGCTCTCACCACACACAAAAAATGTGGTAGCTATGTGATGAGATAGATAATTAATTGACTTGAGAGTAGTGGTCATTTCACTATATATATATATTTATATATTTCAAAACATCATATTGTATACTTTGAATATATACAATTTTATTTAAAATGCAGTAAATGAGATTTAGTTAGTGACCAGATGAGATTAGAGATGTGATAACATTAAGAAGAATGGATGTTACCAGAAGGAGAGGTAAGTCATCACCATCTGGAATATGCTCATCTCTCAGTTCTCTAAGGCATCTGGCCCAATATTTGGCTATAATACATCCTAGTCCAAGGCTTAAAAGAAAACAAGAGGGAAAATTACTTTTTTCTCCCTTATTACTGAATTTTAAAGGCTTTGATGGTGTTCTTGAATTTATTGTGAAAGTAAAGTCGCTCAGTCATGTCTGATTCTTTCTGACCTATTGACTGTAGCCTATCAGGCTCCTCAGTTCATAGAATTTTCCAGGCGAGAGTACTGGAGTGGGCTGCCATTTCCTTCTCCATGGGATCTTCCTGACCCAGGGATCCAACCCAGGTCTCCCTCATTGTGGGCAGACACTTTACTGTCTGAGCCACCAGGGAAGTCCTGTTAGATATATAGGTATCCAAAATAAACATTCAGAATAATATCTTTAGATGCTAAACTACAAGAAACTTTTAGGAACAATATTTCTGACTTCAAGCCAGATTATAGGAAGTTTCCACTGAGGCACCATCAACCAGATGGTGGTATGAAGAATAAGGAAGGTTTTTCATCAGGGAAACTTTCACATAAAGAATAATGCACATCTAAAATAAACATCAAATGGTTATCATATAGCACTCTGTTCTTTTGCAACACTAAGGAATGAGTTGTGAGACTAAAAATGGAAACAGTTCTACATTTGTTCTGGTGTCCTGATTAAAGTGTTGTCAGATATGTGAAGCCTTGGTTTCTGTGAGGACCAAAATAATCCTGCACCTTTTCTTTCTGTACTTGATAGGAAAACTCACACATTAGCATAGCAACTCAGCAGTGAGATTCACAAAGGTTTTGAGATACCAGAAAACTTAACAATTATATAGATGATTGATTTCTGGTGTGCTTTTCATTATTGAACTGCCTTTCTCCTTGCAATCATATTAGCTATTTATATCCATAACATGTTCAAAATGAGTGTTTGAAATAACCTTCTTCAATGATGATTTTTTTTAAACTTTCCTTTTTAAGGAAAGTTTTATTTTGCTGGTTTTTGTAAAGTTTCTCTCAAATCTCAGTATCAGTGTTGATTATTATAAGGCACATTAATAGGAGGAGATAAAAAGTGCTTATCGCTTATCTCAATTCATAGCCCCATTTTACTTTATACAAATATATGATGTTTGTTCAGTCAAATTATATATAGTATGAAGAGTTTGGAGAACAACTGTGCTTGAGGGTGACTTACTTTTTCAATCTATCCTCATTCAATTTACTCAGCTAGATGTTCTATGTATTTATTGTCTAAGAAACCTCATCAGCCATTTCCCCAAAGTAGACTATTTAATAAAGGGAATCAGATAACACCTTCCACTGAAAATGTTTAGATTTGCAATTCAATATTTTTGCTCTCTTGACTCAAAGAGAGCTTGTCATCAGCCTTTGAGGGTCTAGTTTTGACTTTATATGGCATCTGAATTTTTATTAAAAACTCTAGACCCAAACTCATTTCTGAGAGACAAGGTAACAATGGATGCATGGCAAATTTATTTTTAGAATGACTACTGAATGTGAAACAACTACCCAGAATTTTCAACACATAAAACCTTGTGTGGTATTTTGGGGAGTCCTGAAGGTAGTCGTCACCAATAAGAAATTATCTAATTTCAGAAGATGACTTTCACACATGTAACTATCTTTGATTTCTATGCCTGTTTCCCAATTAGATCTCAGGTCAAAACATAAATAAACACTCCTTTCCTATAAGGTTCCTGTATTATCCCATCTGATAGAACTCTCCCTTGGAGCTAAGGTGTCCCCATTTCTAAGTATTTTAAATGCAAAGTGCTCAGTCATGTTCAACTCTTTGTGACCCCATGGACTGTAGCCTGTCAGGCTCGTCTGTCCATAGTATTCTCCAGGCAAGAATAGTGGAATGGATTGCCATTTCCTTCTCCAGGGGATCTTCTTGACCCAGGGATCAAAGCTGGGTCTTCTGCATTGCAGTCTGGTTCTTTACCGTCTGAGCCACCAGGAAAGCCCAAATATATATGTGCATTAATATTTCCTTTATTTTAAAATGTGAAAATTAGCAGCTCCTGTTGTAAGATTGTGTAGGCATTATATGAAATGATAAACACACCATTCTAGTACAGGCTTCAGTGCAATAGCTATTAATTAACATCCAGTTTTTAAAACAGTTGAAGCTATGAACGTAGATGGAATTTCACAAGAAAAAAAATACATAAATAAAATAAAATAAACTTAGGGGAGAACTTAGGGGAGAACTTTGGGGAGGAACTTTGATTAACAGGAGGATGGAAGTCAATGAAGATGAGATATAACAATACAAGATGTAGAAGAAAAACAGAGATTAATATTTTACAGATCAAGAGTTTAAGAAATAAAGAACAAATTGTTTGAGGTTTGTGCAGGGACAAAAAAGCAGGGGGAAACATGAAGGGGCCATTTGGAGGTCAGGTAATTGATAACCTTAAAAACACTTCAGCAGAATGAAGGGAATAAGATGAAGGTGATAAGAAAGAGAGATGAAGAGATGATACTGGAAAAGAGAGGCAAGAGGGAAAGTTAAGACCTTATGAAGAAGACTAAAAAATCTGAGAAGGGCCATATTACAAATGGGAGAGAGAGGGAAACATATGAATACATATAATGAAGGTACTGATACGGGCTTCCCAGGTGGCGCTAGTGGTAAAGAACCCGCCTGCCAATGCAGGAGACAGAAGAGATGAGGGTTTGATTCCTGGGTCTTGAAGATTCCCTGGAGGAGGCCATGGCAACCCACTCCATAGTCTTGCCTGGAGAATCCCATGGACAGAGAGGAGCCTGGTGGGCTAATAGTCCATGGGGTCACAGAGTCAGACCCTTCTGAGATGACTTAGCACGCATGCACTTTGGTACTGATATGGATACTGATACTGATTTAGGCACTGGGGATGGAGCAGAGATAAACACACACACACACACACACACACACACACACACAAATGCTGATCTAATATGATTTGAAAAAATAATTCAAGGAGAAAGGAGAGTGGGGTGACTTGAATACAGGGAACATATTAACCTTGTGCATGAGGACAGAGTCTACTGAATTTAAAGGAACTGTAACAAATGTAAGTGGGAGTGAAATAGAGAGTTAAAGAAGGTTGAGATGAAACTTGAGGGAAATCATACATACTATATTAATTTTCTCCAGTCGTGAAACCAACATTTTTGCTGACATGAATGGGCTAGCTTTGAAAAAGGAGTAAAGTTTGAAACTGCTGTGACTGAAATGCTCAAAAGAAACAGAGGAGAGTGTCTTCTAGATTATATTTTCTGCATTGCTATTCTTGATATTCAAGTTACTGGCTATCATTACAACTTCAGGATTTCCAGTAAAAGCTTCAACTAGATTTTACCACCCCCACCCCAACTCCCTGCAAGCTGTTACTTTAGAAGGAGATAAGAAATAGAAAACATACTTGGCCAACTTGGGTGAGACGAGAAACTGATGATACAATCAGGTAAATGCTTTATCTGATGGTTTTCCTTAGGTATTTTAAATAATTCAATGTTTCTCTTTGAAGACAGGAGATTTCAAAATAATGTAATCTTAAAACCTAAAAATAGAAAAGTGTTTCTGTAGTTTAGCTATCTTTGAAAACGTTGTTTATCCAAGTGAGATATAAGATTTTTGCTCATTGGAGTCAATATTATCTGAACTAAATGCTTTGGCAGCTGAGCACTTCTCTGTATCCTGTCTGTTCAGAGCCTTTTCTCCATGGGTGAAATGGGTTCTGTGCAGCCCAGAATACCACCATTATTTACCTACTATGTCTTGAAATATGTAATGTCTTTTGTAAAATCAAATCTTGCTTTGGGAAGCTCAAATTATTTTCTATGAAATTCTGCCCTACATAAAATGGCTTTGGAAACTCTGACATAATATCTAGAATTTGATTTAAACCTCTATTGCAAATATAATTTATCTTATACTGTAACCTTTATATAATTACTCATGATCCTGATATTTCTGCATTGTGTATTATCTTTGAAGTCAATATTGCTTGTTGCTTTATTACAATATCTCTAGAAAGACTTGCATAATAAAATTCCATTTGTAACTCACAAAAAAACATTTTAAGACAGAGCAAAGCTTTAGAAGTCATGCAATAAATTCAATATAACAGTGAGAAAAGTTACAAATGCTAGAAAATGCTTATTTTCTAGCATTTGGTTTTTGTTACTCTGTAACTAAAGATGAGGAACAGAAATATATCTAATTTTATTCAGTATTTAGATGCTGTAATTAAAATTGCATACAAAATCTAAACACACAAAATGTGAATGTATTCAAATGCCTCTAAACTGGCTTCCCTGGTGACTTAGATGGTAAAGCATTTGCCTGCAATGTGGGAGACCCGGGTTTGATCCCTGAATCAGGAAGATCCCCTGGAAAAGGAAATGGCAACTCACTCCAGTACTCTTGACTGGAAAATTCCATGGACAGAGGAGCCTGGTAGGCTACAGTCCATGGGGTCACAAAGAGTCAGACATGACTGAGCAACTTCATTTCAATTCATTTCATTTTCAAACTGCAAACTTAAAATGGTTAAAATGATAAATTTTATTTTATGGCTCAGCCAGTAAAGAATCTGCCTGCAATGCAAGAGGCACAGGAGACATGGATTTGATTCCTGAGTTGGGATGAGATACACTGGAGAGGGAAATGGTATTATTTTTTCCAGGAAAGAATACTGGAATATTCTTTCCTGGAAAAAAACCCCATGGACATAAGAGCCTGGCAAGCTGCAGTCCGTCCAATGGGTCACAGAGAGTTGAAGACAACTGAGTAACTTAGTATGGCTTGGTCTTTACTTTTCTGTAAAAAACAAAACAAAACACTGTGTCTTTGCTATAAGAATAGTATCGCTACCTATGCTAGATGAAACCATGGCTTCCAAGCTACAAGTGATAAAAAATATGAGTATGATAAGCACAAATAGTGATGTTATAAACTACCAAACAAGTTTATTTGGAAATGTTTGACAGATAGAATAGGATCAATAATATAATATCATTTGATCATTTAATTTATAAAACATAAAGTACTTGACATTAGTTCAAAGAGTAAGAAAATAAAGTAGCAAATCTTCAGATTGATATGTAAATTAATGTACATTTGTGTCTAATAGGATAAGTTATTTAAAGCCTATTATGTACACTCAATATGTAAGAAATAGAATGATGTCAGATAACATCTATAAAGTGCAAAAGCATAATAAAATATAGATCTAGCATCACACTGGTGGCTGCTTGGCACAGGAGCGGTGGCTGCATGGCGCAGGAGCTTTGGAGGGAGGTTCATGACATTGCACGGGAGACAGGGATCAAGACCATTCCCAAGAAAAAGAAATGCAAAAAAGTAAAAGAGCTGTCTGAGGAGGCTTTACAAATAGCTGTGAAAAGAAGAGAAGCAGAAAAAAAAAAAGGAGAAAAGGAAAGATATACCCATCTGAATGCAGAGTTCCAAAGAAAAGCAAGGAGAGATAAGAAAGCCTCCCTCAGTGATCAATGCAAAGAAATAGAGGGAAACAATACAATGGGAAAGACTAGAGTTCTCTTCAAGAAAATTAGAAATACCAAAGGAATATTTCATGTAAAGATAGGCTCAATAGAGGACAGAAATGGTATGGACCGAACTGAAGCAGAAGATATTAAGAAAAGGTGGCAAGAATACATAGAAGAACTGTACAAAAAAGATCTTTATGACCCAGATAATCACGATGGTGTGATCACTCACCTAGAGCCAGACATCCTGGAATGTGAAGTCAAATGGGCCTTAGGAAGCATCACTACAAACAAAGCTAGTGGAGGTGATGGAATTCCAGTTGAGCTATTTCAAATACTGAAAGATGATGCTGTGAAAGTGCTCCACTCAATATGCCAACAAATTTGGAAACCTCAGCAGTGGCCACAGGACTGGAAAAGGTCAGTTTTCATTTCAATCTCAAAGAAAGGCAATGCCAAATAATGCTCAAACTACTACACAATTGCACTCATCTCACACGCTAATAGAGTAATGCTCAAAATTCTCCAAGCCAGACTTCAGTAATACGTGAACCATGAAATTCCAGATGTTCAAGCTGGTTTTAGAAAAGGCAGAGGAACCAGAGATCAAATTGCCAACATCCGCTGGATCACTGAAAAAACAAGAGAGTTCAAGAAAAACATCTATTTCTGCTTTATTGACTATGCCAAAGCCTTTGACTGTATGGATCACAATAAACTGTGGAAAATTCTGAAAGAGATGGGAATACCAGACCACCTGACCTGCCTCTTGAGACACCTATATGCAGGTCAGGAAGCAAAAGTTAGAACTGGACATGGAACAACAGACTGGTTCCAAATAGGAAAAGGAGTACATCAAGGCTGTATATTGTCACCCTGCTTATTTAACTTATATGCAGAGTACATCATGAGGAACGCTGGGCTGGAAGAAGCACAAGCTGGAAAAAGATTGCCGGAGAAATATCAATAACCTTAGATATGCAGATGACACTACCATTATGACAGAAAGCAAAGAAGAACTAAAAAGCTTCTTGATGAAAGTGAAAGAGGAGACTGAAAAAGTTGGCTTAAAGCTCAACATTCAGAAAATTAACATCATGGCATCCAGTCCCATCACATCATGGCTAATAGATAGGGAAACAGTGGAAACAGTGGCCGACTTTATTTTTGGGCTCCAAAATCACTGCAGATGCTGATTGCAGCTATGAAATTAAAAGATGCTTACTCCTTGGAAGGAAAATTATGACCAACCTAGACAGCATATTAAAAAGCAGAGACATTACTTTGTCAGCAAAGGTCCATCTAGTCAAGGCTATGGTTTTTCCAGAGGTCATGTATGGATGTGAGAGTTGGACTATAAAGAAAGCTGAGCCCAAAAAAGTGATGCATTTGAACTGTGGTGTTGGAGAAGACTCTTGAGAGTCCGTTGGACTGCAAGGAGATCCAGCCAGTCCATCCTAAAGGAGATCAGTCCTGGGTGTTCATTGGAGGGACTGATATTGAAGCTGAAACTCCAATACCTTGGCCACCTGATGTGAAGAGCTGACTTATCAGAAAAGACCCTCATGCTGGGAAAGATTGAGGGCAGGAGAAGAAGGGGATGACAGAGGATGAGATGGTTGGATGGCATCACCGACTCAATGGACATGGATTTGTGTGGAGTCCAGGAGTTGCTGATGGACAGGAAGGCCTGGTGTGCTGTGGTTCATGGGGTCACAAAGTGTCGGGCACGGCTGAGCAACTGAACTGAACTGAGCATCATACTTTGTTAACAAACATTTCAATATATATTGTGCTTGAACAGAAATGACATTCTTACTGTCTTTATTCTTAAATTTAAGTTGCATATTTGAATTTTTTTAATGTATATTAAATTAAAAGTTTTGGCTGAGATGTATAAAGTAAGTTTTAGGATTAGTATCTAAATCTTTTGGACACAGAGTAGATACATATCAGCTAGATAGTGAATGAATGAATGAATGAATGAAGAGCAGGCCTATTCAGGTTGATTTTCAAGTATTAACATGTTAAAATACTACTTTATAATAAAAAATTTCATACTAATTTTAAAATAAAGGTTTTATCTTTGGTGTATTTCACTTTACTTTTAAAGTAGATAGTGAAGGAAAAATTTAACCTTACAAAAATGACTTTTTAAAACATCTTTTAGGAATAAAAGATTCGGAGAATAATTGGGCTTGGATGATCACCTGATGATGACACCATTAGGTGTTTCTAAGGAATTGTATCCAAATAGAAGACAATGCTGTAGATTGAAAATAGAGTATTAATAAACAAACAAAAACCCTGATGAGAGGAGCAGGGGAATTATACCCCAAAAAGGAGTTGTTCCTATACCTGTAAAGTGTTATTTAAGGGAATTACGTATTTGTATGTGTGTGTACTAGTTGTATTAGATGTACTAACCAATGCAACAGCAAAGAAAAACAAGGCATAGAGATTGGAAAGGAAAAACCCATAAAGCCGTGGTTATTCCCACATGACATGATTGTCTATATAGAAAACTTCCAAAGAATCTATAAATACACACATTCTTTACCATCTCAGCTGCCTTGGAAGCCTGAAGACTACTATAAACCTTCGAAGATCAAAGCAATAGATTAGAAATAGACACAATAGTTAGAATAGAGTCCAGAAATAAAGCTGCACAAAGGTAGTCAACTGATTTTTGACAATATGTGAATCAATCCAACGGAAAGGGATGATTTCTTTTTAACACATGGTGCTGCTGGATCAATTGAGTATCCACATGAAAAATAAAGTAAAATAAAATAAAAAGGTAGTCTGGATACATACCTTATATCTTATATAAAGGGAACTCAAGTGATAGACGTCAATGTAAAATATAAGACTATAAAATTTCCAGGGTAAAACAGGGGAGAAAAATCCACATGACCTTAATTTTGGAAAGCTTTTAGATATAACCCCTAAGTGAAAGTTACTCGGTCATGTCCGACTCTTTGTGACTCCAAGGAATTCTCTGGGCCAGAATAGTGGAGAGGGCAGCCTTTCCCTTTTCCAGGGAATCTTCCCAACCCAGCAATCGAACCCAGGTCTCCTGCATTGCAAGCAGATTCTTTACCCGATGAGCCACAAGGGGAGCCCTAATCCCTAAAGCATGACCCATGATGAGGAAAAAATATATATATAAAAAAAAAATTAAAAACATCTTCTGTGTAAAAAAAACCACCAAAGGAATAAGAAGACATACCAAAGACTGGGAGAAAATAATTAGTAGTATTTTACATTATGCCACAACCTTATTGAAGGAGATGAGGGATAAAATAAGCTGACATGAATGAATGACTTTAAAATACATACATCTAGTTACTGCAACATAATCTCCCTTAAGTGCTTGCTAGGTGGCGCTAGTGGTAAAGAATCCACCTGCCAATGCAGGTAGACTTAAGAGATGAGGGTTTGATCCCTGGGTTGGGAAGATTCCGTGGAGGACGGCGCAGCAACCCACTCCAGTGTTCCTGCCTGGAGAATCCCATGGACAGAGGAGCCTGGACAGAGTCCATAGGATTACAAGGAGTTGGACACGACTGAAGCAATTTAGCCTGCATGCATGCAGTCTGCCTTAATCAAACAACAGCATCAGTGCCATTTCTAGGAATAAGTGCATCCCTCTCTCAATTCATCATTACATTAAACATCTTAGGAGAAGAATTAGTGGCATAATAAATAGTATATAGCAATATTTTAATATAGCAATTGTCTCATAATGTATACATCTATTCTTGCCTGGAGAATCTCATGGACAGAGGAGTCTGGTGGTCTACAGTCCATGAAGTTACAAAGAGGTGGACATGACTGAGCAACTAAACTAAACAGCCAACTCTCTTGTGTCTATGTCTATCTATCTATGTATCTACCAATATTGATATCATTCATCAGTAATTACTATACATGATAATACACCATTTAAATAAAATTCTGAAGAAATATTTTTTTTCTGCGAAATACCAACTTAGAAGTTCATGGGCTTCCTGGATATTTTACTTGGGGACAGTTTCTAATTAAAATAAACATGACTCAGCATAGGCCTCTGATTAAAATATGTTTAAGGTTAAATTAATAAAAGGTAGTTGCCAAGACTCAGAAATTTTTCAGCAATAAATGACAAAAATTCAACAGTCTTTAAAAATGAACTGTGCCTATCAAATCCATATTGATAAAGTATATATATATTTATAAAATTCCTATTTAAGGTGCATCAGTATAATCTGCAAGGTGATAAATTTTAATGTCTGCCCTTAGATGAAATATATTTTTAGAATACTAATATTATTTTATATTAAATATTAAATATGTTTGCAATCCCAAGGACTATGCAGTCCACAGAATTCTCCAGGCCAGAATACTGGAGTGGGTCGCCTTTCCCTTTTTCAGAGGATCTTCTCAACCCAGGGATGGAACCCAGGTCTCTCGCACTGCAGGCAGACTCTTTACCAGCTGAGCCACAAGGGAAGCCCACGTGAAATTATATTTCTCTAAAAATAGAAAGCTTCTACAGAAAGTTACAGTGAAATACATCTCTTTGATATATGAACTTATGTAATTTAGATGGTGAAAATATTAATCATAACACTGCTACTTGTTTATTTTTAATTATTCTTTTTTGAAGATAAAGTTTTAATTTATACTGCTTATCTTGCTTATTTTTGCAGAAAGGATAATGCTTAAATTTATTTTTAACATGTTTCCACAAATAAGTAGAAAACACATTCTCATTAATTAGATTGGTAGATTTTTTGATGGGAGAGGTTAGGGAGCTCTTTCTAAGTTCCAAGTATTTAAAGAAATATTTACACATTTAAAAAAAAATCACTTCTTCATTTATATATAAAATAGGACAGCCTTCCTCCTTTCTTTTGCCAATCAGTAGTTTTTTCACTCAAGCAACCCTGTATTTATTCTGTAAGAAAGTATCTATTCATGTGAGGAAAAAAAACTAGCTCTTTCAATTTTCATTGAATTTGCACTGGTATTTTGGAGTACTCTGTCACCTATTTTTCTTCATCACTAAAAATGTTTTTTGTCATGCTGTTTGAGTTGTAAGTATCTGCAGAAACATGATGTACACAGAGTTAAGAGGTGAAAAATGTAATATTTCTTTTGTCTATGAACTTAAGTTCAGTAGCAAAAGGTCATGTCAGCAAAGCAAAATGATAAACCTTGATAGGAAAAGAAGACACGCAGCGAAGTGGAAGGGACAAGCATTTCCTCAGGTTGCCTTAAAAGAGAAACTAGGGGTTACCTGAAGCCTGAAATGCTAACCTAGGCTCACTTTTCTTAAAGTGTTTCTCATTTCTAATTCACTGTTTGAGAACAAGCAACATAATATTAAACTCGGTGCTGGAAGTCATGATCCAGAGTATTCTATTTAAATTGTATTAGTCGCTATACACTATCCAGGAAAAGCTGACATATTTCTGCACCAATAACAGTTGAGATTTAGGGGATAATATAGCAAATAAGGGCTTCTCTGATGGTTCACATGGTAAAGAATCTGCCCATAATGTGGGAGACACAGGTTCAATCCCTAGTTTGGGAATATCCCTTGGAGAAGGGAAAGGCTACCCACTCCAGTATTCTTGCCCAGAGAATGTCATGGACAGAGGTGCCTGGAGGGCCACATTCCATGAGGTAGCAAGAATTGGACACGACTGAGCAGCTAACACTTTCACTACTTTATGGCAAATAAAACTTCACTGTCATCCACTTTTATTTAATATCAAATATAGTTCTCTTTCCTAGTGGGAGGTGATTATTACAAGAGAAAATAACTGAAATTATTTGTTTCATAGTAGTGTTTCTGTTCACATTCATGTTTTATTTATATAAGATTTATAAGCAGGAAGTTATATTAACTTTGTACAATAGATATACACTAAAAGTTTTTTCTGTTCTACAGTAGCAAAAATTAAAGTCAGGGAGAAAGAAGAGGAAAAGAGAGAGGCAGGGAAGGAAGGGGAATGAAGGCTGGGAGGGACAAGGAGAGAGCGAGAGGAAAAATCTAAAAAATAAATCAGAACAATTTAAAAAAATTAATATAAGTAAACTCATTTATAAACAACCTCTGAAACTGCATTGCATTCAACAAATATTCATTGAAAATTTTACAGTGATAGTGTAGTAGTATGTGGAAAGTGAAAAGCAAGTTTCTATCTGGCACTTCCTTGGCCTTCCCAGCTCCCTTCCCCAGCACAGAGGCAGAGATACAAATTCAAACCACAATGTCATAGTTAATTTAGGTTTGTTTAAATGTCTGTGGGATGATGATACAGTGCCAAATTAATTTTCTAAATGTTTAAAAGGTAATATTACATTCAGTTCAGTTCAGTGGCTTAGTTGTGTCTGACTCTGCAACCCCATGGACTGCAGCACACCAGGCCTCCCTGACTATCACCAACTCCAGGAGTTTACTCAAACTCATGTCCATTGAGTCGGTGATACCAACCAACCATCTCATCCTCTGTCATCCCCTTCTCCTCCTGCCTTCAATCTTTCCCAGCATCAGGGTCTTTTCAAATGAGTAAATTCTTTGCATCAGGTGGACAAAGTATTGAAGTTTCAGCTTCAGCATTAGTCCTAATTAATATTCAGGATTGATTTTATTTAAGATGGACTGGTTGGATCTCCTTGTAGTCCATGGGACTCCCAAGAGTCTTCTCCAACACCACAGTTCAAAGGCATCAATTGTTTGGTGCTCAGCTTTCTTTAGTCCAACTCTCACATCCATACATGACCACTGGAAAAACCATAGCTTTGACTAGGTGGACCTTTGTTGGCAAAGTAATATCTCTGCTTTTAATATGCTCTCTAGGTTGGTCCTAGCTTTTCTTGCAAGGAGCAGGTATCTTTTAATTTCATGGCTGCAGTCACCATCTGCGGTGATTTTGGAGCCCCAGAAAATAAAGTCGGCCACTGTTTCCCCATCTATTTGCCATGAAGTGATGGGACCAGATGCCATGATCTTAGTTTTCTGAATGTTGAGCTTTAAGCCAACTTTTTCACTCTCCTCTTTCACTTTCATCAAGAGGCTCTTTAGTTCTTCTTCAGTTTCTGCCATAAGGGTGGTGTCAT
This sequence comes from Bos grunniens, assembly GCF_055505025.1. Lineage (NCBI taxonomy): Eukaryota > Metazoa > Chordata > Mammalia > Artiodactyla > Bovidae > Bos > Bos grunniens. Next base: position 28,554,587 of record NC_141188.1, read on the forward strand.
CCGCATATCTGAGGTTATTGAGATTTCTCCCGGCAATCTTGATTCCAGCTTGTATTTCATCCAGTCCAGCATTTCTTATAATGTACTCTGCATATAAGTTAAATAAGCAGGGTGACAACATACGGCCTTGACATACACTTTTCCGTATTTGGAACCAGTCTGTTGTTCCATGTCCAGTTCTAAATGTTGCTTCCTGACCTTCATACAGATTTCTCAAGAGGCAGGACAGGTGGTCTGGTATTCCCATCTCTTTCAGAATTGTTTTTTCAATGATCCAACGGATGTTGGCAGTTTGATCTCTGGTTCCTCTGCCTTTTCTAAATCCAGCTTGAACATCTGGAAATTCATGGTTAACATACTATTGAAGCCTGGCTTGGAGAATTTTGAGAATTACTTTACTAGCGTGTGAGATGAGAGCAATTGTGCGGTAGTTTGAGCATTCTTTAGCATTGTCTTTATTTGGGATTGGAATGAAAACTGACCTTTTCCAGTTCTGTGGCCACTGCTGAGTTTTCCAGATTTGCTGGCGTATTGAGTGCAGCACTTTTATGCTTCATCTTTTAGGATTTGAAATAGCTCAACTGGAATTTCATCACCTCCACTAGCTTTCTTCGTAGTGATGCTTCCTAAGGCCCACTTGACTTCACATTCCAGTATGTCTGGCTCTAGCTGAAGATCCCACCATCGTGGTTATCTGGTCATGAAGATGTTTTTGTATAGTTCTCCATGTCTTCTTAATATCTTCTGCTTCTGTTAGGTCCGTACCGTTTCTGTCCTTTTTTTGTGCCCATCTTTCCAGGAAAAGTTCCTTTGGTATCTCTCATTTTCTTGAAGAGATCTCTACTCTTTCCCATTCTGTTGTTTTTCTCTATTTCTTTGCATTGATCGTGAGGAAGGCTTTCTTATCTTTCTTTGCTATTCTTTGGAACTCTGAATTCAAAGGGATATAGCTTTCCTTTTCTCCTTTGCCTTTCACTTCTCTTCTTTTCACAGGTATATGTAAGGCCTCCTTAGACAACCATTTTACCTTTTTGCACTTCTTTTTATTTTGGATGGTCTTGATCACTGCCTCTTGTACAATGTCATGAACCTCTGCCCATAGTTCTTCAGGCATTCTGTTTATCAGATCTAATCCCTTGAATGTATTTCTCATTTACACTGTATAATCATAAGGGATTTGATTTAGGTCATACCTGAATGGTCTAGTGGTTTTCCCTACTTTCTTCAATTTATGACTGAATATGGCAATAAGGAGTTCATGATCAGAGCCACAGTCAGCTCCTGGTATTGTTTTTGTCAACTGTTTAGAGCTTTTCCATCTTTGGCTGCAAATAATGTAATTAATCTGATTTCGGTATTGACCATCTGGTGATGTACATGTGTAGAGTCTTTTCTTGTGTTGTTGGAAGAGGGCGTTTGCTATGACCAGTGTGTTATCTTGGCAAAACTCTATTAGCCTTTGCCCTGCTTCATTCTATACTCCAAGGCCAAATCTGCCTGTTTATCCAGGTATTTCTTGATTTCCTCCTTTTGTATTCCAGTCCCCTATAATGAAAAGGACATCTTTTGGGGATGCATCAACTTGGATTACTATGATATTGAATGGTTAGCCTTGTAAACAAATAGAGGTCATTCTATCATTTTTGAGATTGCATCCAAGTACTGCATTTCAGAACCCTTTGCTGAATGTATTTGTCCTTTCCTCCTCTTTGAGCAGTCCAGACGCGAACTCCTCCTTGAGAGTCCCAGATCCTTTTCTCCATCTCAGGGACCCTAGACTTCTTATCAACCTGCCTAGGAATTGACTCTCTCAGTTTCAAACTTTAGTTTGAAATACTAAACTTTTAGAAATTGGTGGAAACCATGTGCACTCAACTTCTTTTCAGTTAGATGCTCGTATTTGGAAGTATAATCACTGTGGCTTCAAAACGTTTTCTAACGTTTTCTTGTATCAAATATGCCCTATTTGATACAAGATTTCTTGTACTTATTTAGTCATGAGTAGAAAGTAAACCTTCAGCCTGTGCATGATATACTGACTGTGCATTCAAACATAATCATACACTTTCAACTCAAGTTAAAATCCTTTAAAATATTATAAATTGTTAAATACACAGCTTTCCAAAGATAGCAGACCAAAAACAGACTGTTTAAATATTTTACTTAAACAGTGAACAATTTACGAAAAGAGCATAGGATAAAATAAAGGTCTGTTGGTACTAAGGATTTCCCTTACTTATCATTCACTATCTATATTATTTTACATTTAATTGATTATGAATTTTATTTTGTTCACTTTAGACAAATTAACTGCTAAATATAATAGGGTCAAGATAAACTTATTTGTAATAAAATTCATATAAATCTTAAAATCAACATGTAATCAACTATTTTACAGATCAAATATGTTAATTCAGGTAAGAATTATCTTACACAGTGTTTCTCTTATGGAAGGAAGCAGCGCCTAAAGTTTCATTCTCAGATAACCATCATGAGTTGTTGAGTAACAGCACTTTGAATAGCACTGGTCTAGAATAAGAGTCTTTCTATTGGAGGCCTTCAGAATTATACAGCTAGAAATTCTAAGGGCTCAACAATCCTGTTAAGTGTCTCAAGTCCACATAGAACAACAAAGTCACTACTTATATGGTATGTGCTGTGCTAAGTCTCTTCAGTCATGTCCAACTCTTTGTGATCCTCTAGACTGTAGCCAGCCAGCCTCCTCTGTCCATGGAATTCTCCAGCCAAGAATACTGGAGTGGGTTGCCATGCCCTTCTCCAAGGGTCTTCCCCAACCATAGATTGAACCCGTGTCTCTTAAAAAGTCTCTTGCATTGGCAAATGGGTTCTTTACCACTAGTACCACCTGTGAAGCCCACTTCTATGGTAAGAGTTCTGCAAATCTTTCACTGAATGAATGAGATAAGTCAGTATTTCTACTATTCTTTTTTTTTTAAAGAACAACAAGCAAAACAATTTACAGCAATTTTAAACTAAACTCAAATGACCTTTCCTTTGGTGTCGATAATCTTAAAACTAAAAGAAAATATTATTTCTAAGTGTCCTTTGCCTTTCCTGTTAATTTCTCTCTTGCAGGAAGTGCTAGTTGGAAAAATAAAACTTCAAATAGCAAGATGAGAGAATAAAGTTATTTTTAGAGCACTTAGAAAATTGCTAAATGTATGTAATTTGATTTTTAGGAGCAGCAAGGTGGAAAATGGGTCTCATAAAGTGTCATTATGGGAATGTTACATTCTGATTAGTTAACAGCTCTGATACTATTCTAGATAGGAACAAATTTAGGCAATTGAACATTTTTCTGTATTATCAGAGAATTTCACTAGGTTTCCTGAGAGATATTTCACTAAGCTTTTCTAAAGTGATTTAAAAGTCACTTCTTTCTATTATTCATTTTCTGCAGTGCACAGTACGTACAGTCTTCTCTAACACTGACAGTATCCATTTTTGTTATCTCTCTCATTCCTCAGTGATTTTCTCTTTCTCCATATGTATTTACTATCCCCTGATTCTTGATCTTGTCTTTGCTTTATAATTTATTGTACCTGGCTCATCAGACACATTACAAATTTCTCTCCATGTATGTTATTTATTCAACCTTTATCTTTTATCTGGTGAGCAATAAAACATTAAGTTCCAAGTGAGAAAATATATATATTAAAGTGTTGTATAAAATATAAGAGAAGGCAAGTACTCTTAATGATAGTGTTATTGAAGTGTTTGAAAGGTTTCTAATTTTGAAAAAAAAAATCTTAACAAGAGTTGATGACAGAGATATAAGACTACATGTTTTTTAATCTATGAGGGCTTATAGAATTCCCAGGAGCCTCAGTGGTAATGCAGGAGAGGCATGTTTGATCCCTGGTCATAAAGTTCCCCTGGAGAAGAAAATAGGAACCCACTCCAGTATTCTTGCCTGGAAACTCCCATTGACAGTAGAGACTGGCGAGCTGCACTCCATGGGGTCACAAAGAGTCAGACATGACTGAATGACTGAGCATGCACACACGTGAGGGTTTATAGCTATTCAGTTCAGTTCAGTTCAGTTCAGTCACTCAGTCGTGTCCGACTCTTTGCAACCCCATGAACTGCAGCATGCCAGGCCTCCCTGTCCATCACTAACTCCCGGAGTTCACTCAAACTCATGTCCACTGAGTCGGTGATGCCATCCGGCCATCTCATCTTCGGTCGTCCCCTTCTCCTCCTGCCCCCTATCCCTCCCAGCATCAGAGTCTTTTCCAATGAGTCAACTCTTCACACGAGGTGGCCAAAGTACTGGAGTTTCAGCTTTAGCATCATTCTTTCCAAAGAAATCCCAGGGCTGATCTCCTTTAGAATGGACTGGTTGGATCTCCTTGTAATCCAAGGGACTCTCAAGATTCTTGTCCAATGCCACAGTTCAAAAGCATCAATTCTTCTGCGCTCAGCTTTCTTCACAGTCCAACTCTCACATCTATACATGACTACTGGAAAAACCATAGCCTTGACTAGATGGACCTTTGTTGGCAAAGTAGTGTCTCTGCTTTTTAATATACTATCTAGGTTGGTCATAACTTTCCTTCCAAGGAGTAAGCATCTTTTAACTTCATGGCTTCAGTCACCATCTGCAGTGATTTTGGAGCCCAGAAAAATAAAGTCTGACACTGTTTCCACTGTTTCCCCATCTATTTGCCATGTAGTGATGGGACCAGATGCCATGATCTTAGTTTTCTAAATGTTGGCTTTATAGCTATTACATTTATGCAAAGGTATAATCAACTCTTCAAATTATCTTAATACAGTGTAGTAAGGAAATCTGACCATTTTCTTTCTTTAAAGTAACTTCAAAAGGTAGTGAGTAGTTTTTTTTTATTTCTCATAAATAAATGTTATTTTCCTTTCTTTTATATTATACAGATATTGTAATTTATACTTAGCAAGTGATTTAATTTGAAGAATTTTATTCCTAGAAAACATTCATATCTTTCAATAAAAGTTGAAGATGTGTGGTAAAATCACATCATGTCAGACCTTAAGAATTCCAAATCACTCAATTATTTTGCTTTTATAAATATAAGAGCTAAAAGAATTTAGATACATTGATACTTTGAGGTGAAAGAGGGGAGTGACAAAGCTGGTTTAAAACTCAAATTCAAAATACTAAGATCCTGGCATCCAGTCTCATCATTTAGTGGCAAATAAATGAGTAAACAATGGAAACAGTGAGACTTTACTTTCTTGGGATCCAAAATCACTCCAGATAGTGACTGCAAGCCATGAAATTAAAATATATTTGTTCTTTGGAAGAAAAGCCCTGAGAAACCTAGACAGTGTATTAAAAAGAAGAGACATCACTTTGCCAACAACCATCTGTATAGTCAAAGCTATGGTTTTCCAATAGTCATGTACAGATGTGAGAATTGGACCATAAAAAGGGCTGAGTGCCGAAGAACTGATGCTTTCAAACTGGTGCTGGAGAAGATTCTTGAAATTGTCTTGGACTGCAAAGAGATCAAACCAGTCAATCCTAAAGGAAATCAACCCTGAATATTCACTGGGAGGACTGATGCTGTAGTTGAAACTCCGGTACTTTGGCCATCTGATGCAAAGAGTTGACTCAGGAAAAGACTGACACTGGGAAAGACTGAGGGCATGAGGAGAAAGGGGTGACAGAGGATAAGATGGCTGGATGGCATCATCAACTCAATGGATACGAATTTGAGCAAAATCCAGGAGATAGTGAAGAATAGGGATGCCTGGCCTCCTACAGTCCATGGGGTCGCAAATAGTCAGACATGACTAAACAACAACAATATACTGTTTTATAATATCCACATCAACTTCTTTCATGGTTAAAATCTGATATATCAAGGAAATGAATAGACTAAAAGTAATTTAACACATAGACATAAACTATGATAAAACTACATTTCTTATATTTTAATAGCTGTGTCAAGTTGTTTATTTCTTCATAGGAAACAGTGTCTGGAGGAAATGTCATCCCTATATCCCTTTAGATAGTCAAAAAACCTGTTTATTCTTAGACTCTCCCTCACAGTAGCCTATAAGGTGAGATGGCATTCCTGACTTATTAGTTCATATTTTGGCTTGATGATATCAGTTCAGTTCAGTCACTCAGTTGAGTCCAACTCTTTGTGACCCCAATGGACTGCAGCACACCAGGCCTCCCTGTCCATTACCAACTCCCGGAGTTTGCTCAAACTCATGTCCATTGAGTTGGTGATGCCATCCAACCATCTCATCCTCTGTCATCCCCTTCTCCTCCTGCCTTCAATCTTTCCCAACATCAGGGTCTTTGCAAGTAAGTCAGTTCTTCACATCAGGTATTGGAGTTTCAGCTTCAGCATCAGTCCTTCCGATGAATATTCAGGATTGATTTCCTTTAGGATGGAATGGTAGGATCTCCTTGCTGTCCAAGAGACTCTCAAGAGTCTTCTTCAACACCACAGTTCAAAAGCATCAATTCTTTGGCACTCAGCTTTCTTTCACATCCATACATGAAAGCTTTAACTAAATTGATGATATAAGCATATATATAAGAATATTATATTTTAACTAATTTAATTATTGATAGTTATGCACTAAAGCAACACTTCCAAAATGCATTTCTTATGTGCCAAAAGATTTTTTTAGCTCTAATCAACTTTTTGTGTTTACACATCCCTCACCTTTTCATTTACTTTCTATTTTTCTCCTTGCATTTGCAATTAGATTCTGAAATCACACAAAGGAAAAAAAATATGACTTAGAAAACAGCAAAAAAAAAGAAAAAAAGAAAGTTCTTCTGATATGGGGATCAAAACCTTAGCTAAATAGCAAACATCCTGCTGTGCTCAGTTACGTCCTACTCTTTGCTACCCCATAGACTGTAAACTACCAGGCTCCTGTGCCATGAAACCTGTGCCTCCTACTTGGCAGGTGGATTCTTTACCATTGCAACACAAAGGAAGCACAAATAGAAAATAATTCTAGGGAAATAAAGTAATGAGATTTTAGCAAATATAAGGATAGAACGCAAGTAGCATGTCACAAATTCTATGCATTGGCTAGATATGAATCTATATTTAGATTAATGTTTTCCTTGGCATGTGTAGAACATAATAACAAGATCATCACTGCCAATGCTAACACTTCAGTCAGAAAGCAATTTTCTCTGCTGATAATCATACAGAAGAGCTTTCTCAGCGCCTGTTTGTCTTTTTAAATTTTGGTGCACTGTGTTGCATATGGGATCCTGTTCCCCACACCCCCTGCATTGGAAACATGGGGTTTTCACCTCTAGGCCACCAGGGAAGTCTCTCATAGTGTCTTTGTTGTTGTTTTAGTCACTAAGTTGTCTCCAACTCTTGCAACCCCCTCAGTGTCTTTAGAGGAACATTTTATAATGTTCTCTGTAACATTCTTTAAAACAAAATCTATATTTTGTACTTTTCTTTTCTTTTTTTTTTTTGCTTTGCTGAATTATATGACATATTTGTGAGTCAATGTTTGGGAAAATTGATTAAAGGAAAAAAAGAACAACAGGGAAGTAACAAGTGCTCATTTGTCTCTGACTTATTGGGACCCCATGAACTGAAGCCTCCCAGGCTCTTTTGTCCATGGAATTTTCCAGAGAAGAATATTGGAGTGGGTTGCCATTTCCTACTCCAGGGGATCTTCCTGACCTAGTCTCCTGAAAGTGAAAGTGAAGTCGCTCAGTCATGTCCCACTCTTTGCCACCCTATGGACTGTAGCCTAACAGGCTCCTCCATCCATGGGATTTTCCAGGCAAGGATACTGGAGTGGGGTGCCATTTCCTTCTCCAGGAGATCTTCCCGAGCCAGGGATTGAACCCAGGTCTCCTGCATTGTAGGCAGACTCTTTACCATCTGAGCCACCAGGGAAGTCCTAGTCTCCTGAACTAGCTGGAAAATTCTTTACCACTGCACCACCTAGGAAGTCCCAAAGTAAAAAGTAAATAAGAAGATAAATATTTAGTGCTAGAGTATATTTATTGGGGCTTTATTTAGATTAAAATATGACAATCATGATGAATTCACACTTTGAGATTAAATCACTATTATTTGTTTGATTCATACAAATGAGAAGAATCTTCTCTTCCAGAAAGTGTTATCATCAGAGCCATTTGATTTCTTTGCATTATTCTTTGTTTCTTTAGAATTCTTTATTATTGCTATGCATGAACTGCATCAAATAATATTTTCTAGTAATACTTTGATGCCTTAATATTATTGGTGAAATGCGTATTTTTCTCTTCCTTTACTCTGACATAATACAAAAATATAATAATCACATGGCTATGATTGAAATTCCTTTTTAAATCTGAGTCAGAGTTGCCAATAAAACTGACTCATAAAAAAAATGACTCATATAAAACAAAGTGTTACATTAATAGCTACCTTAAAAGTGGCTTTATTTTCATACAAGTGGCTTTCTTTTCATACAAGTGGCTTTCTTTTCACACAGTGAACACCATATCAAGAATGCTGTTGAACAAGCAAGAGTTGCTCAAGGAAGCTGAATGTTTAAATTAGTATTAATTTTTTCTGAAAATAATCTGTTTTAAAAGAGAATTAAGTCACTAATTTCACAAGAATTGAAATATTTGAAAATTTATTTAGAAACCTGTGTAAGGATTGAGTTTATAATTTATATTTGCTAGTATTTATATCTAAATTACCTTTTTCACAAGAAACTCCAGTTTTACTTATCATGAAATTAGATATGCATCTACTGTGCATATGAATGGCCATTAGCACAAGCCTACCACCATACCATAATGTGACATACCTTGGAGAAATTCACTCATATTTTAAAACAAAGCATTGTCTTACTGATATATATATATATATATATTTAATTTATAATATATCATCTCTGCTTAAAATGCAGCTCAATTTTGAACTATATGCACACTTTATTTTCCTGACATGCCTGGATTATTGCCTCCTAAAACAGGATATTTCCATTGCATGTAAATATAAGCAAGTAGTTGTGAAATTTATATGTATAATTACTTAATAACTTCTTTATTTGGTGTTTAAGGTTAGAATTGATAAATATATGAGGTAAACATAAGATGTAATGTCGGTCAGTGATTCTTCTCTGCTTCTTCTCAGGGAAACATCAAATGTGGAATATTTTAAGTCAGTTCTGAGAGAGTTCCTTTTTATCTTATACTTCAGAATAGCATTACAAATCTAGATCAATTTGTCCATAATGGTGCTTTACAGAGAATGTCATACTACAAAAATGGTTTCTCCCTTTGGCATTGTCGTGGTTTTGAATTAATTGTAAAGTTCTGTTCTGAAATTGTTGACATCACTTTAATCATGTAAATGGTTTGAAAATAATTCTATGAGGTACCTCTCGACATGAAGACTCATGAAGACAGATGTATAACTACCTAATAACCACCGATTTTAAAGTACTTTGAAATGGATGTCTGCAGTCTCGGTATGATATCAAATATTATATATTTGAACCACAGTAATACAACTGACATTGATTTTTGAGCTAAATTATGTGCCAGACAAGTTTATAGGTGTTTAATATATGTAACTCAATTAACCACCTCTATGAGGTAGTAATTATTCTTTTTCTATATTTTAAATAAGTTCTCACAGTTTTTTGTAGCAGAGTCGATACTTATCCCAGGAAGCTGAAGTCAGGCCTAGACTCCCAATTACTCTGTTTGCCAGTATACTCGTTAATACAATAGGAAAGATCTAAAATAACATTGTTTTGGGAAAATTCTTATAGAACTAATATTAATTGTCATGAATATTAACATTGATTTGGATTGATATGATCAACATATTCTTCTACTGTATGTCCATTTGTGTTCAATTATTACATATTTCTGATTATTTAAAAATTCATATCTTATTCTAAATAAATATGTCTAGACAAAGATTGAGACCATTATTTTCCTTGCCAATACAGATGCTTAATAATAAAAAAAAAATTGACTTTTAATATTGATATTTTAAAACAAAAAAGTTTCTTAACTAATTGACAGATTAGTTGGAAATAAAAATAATGCATTATATAAGGAAGCATAATACTAAGTAATTCAAAGTCAAGTTCAAACTGATTGCCTTTATAAGATGAAATTTCCCCTTTTATCTTAATAGGATCATCAGTAAATAGACATAGGCCCAAGAGACCTATAATACCATAAATTCAACTTTAACAATATTTCTGATAAGATGTTGATTTCAAATGAAATTTCTCTTTGCCTTATTATTTTTATTTTGGTAAACTATACATAAAATTAATAATTTTTAAGTGTAGAGTATGTTAGCATTAAGTACATTAACACTGTTATACAATGATCATCATTCATCAACATAATCTTTTCATCATCCCAAGCTGAGATTCTGTACCTATTAAATAATATTTACCCATTCCCTTCTTCCCGCCCCTAGTAACCACCGTTCTATTTCCTGGCTTTACAAATTTGACTACTATACATACCTTCAGTCAGTTCAGTTCACTCGCTCAGTCATGTCCAGCTCTTTGTGACAGCATGAATTGCAGCATGCCAGGCCTGCCTGTCCATCACCAACTCCCAGAATTTGTTCAAACTCATGTCCTTTGAGTTGGTGATGCCATCCAACTATGTTATCCTCTGTCGTCCCCTTCTTCTCATGCCTTCAATCCTTCCCCGCATCAGGGTCTTTTCAAACGAGTCAGTTCTTCCCATCAGGTGGCCAAAGTATTGGAGTTTCAGCTTCAAATTCAGTCCTTCCAATGAACATTCAGGACTGATTTCCTTTAGGATGGACTGGTTGGATATCCTTGCTGTACAAGGGACTCTCAAGAATCTTCTCCAACACCACAGTTCAAATGCATCACTTTTTCAGGGCTCAGCTTTCTTTATAGTCCAACTCTCACATCCATACATGACTGCTGGAAAAACCATAGCCTTGACTAGATGGACCTTTGTTGGTAAAGTAATGTCTCTGCTTTTTAATATGCTGTCTAGGTTGGTCATAACTTTCCTTCCAAGGAGTGATTCTGGGGACCAAAAAAAAAAAAACAAAGTCAGGGACTGTTTCCACTGTTTCTCCATCTATTTTCCATGAAGTGATGGGACTGGATGCCATGATCTTAGTTTTCTGAATGTTGAGCTTGAAGTCAACTTTTTCACTCTCCTCTTTCACTTTCAAGAGGCTCTTTAGTTCTTCACTTTCTGCCATAAGGGTGGTGTCATCTGCATATCTGAGGTTATAGATATTTCTCCAAGCAATCTTGATTCCAGCTTGTGCTTCATCCAGGCCAGCGTTTCTTATGATGTACTCTGCATATAAGTTAAATAAGCACGTTGACAATATACAGCCTTGATGTACTCCTTTTCCTATTTGGAACCAATCTGTTGTTCCATACATACCTGAAGTGCAGTCATTCACCATTTGTTCTCTTGTGTCTGGTTTACTCCACTTAGCAAACGCCAAGATTCATTCATGTTGTAGTGTGTGTCAGAATTTCTTTCCTTCTTAAGTCTGAATACTATTTCATTGTATGTATATACGACATTATGCTTTATCTATTTATTCATAGATTGATCAAATGAAATTCTCAAGTAAAGTAGGATTATTTCCCAACATGCATATACTTAGAGAATTTCATGCTATTTATTTATCAATACATTTCTTATTTGGTCAATTTTTTCACAGTTAATTTATTATATAAAAGACAGTCATGAGTTTTTGATCAAAGTACCTGGAAGATTCAGAAAAGCACATATATTCAAAAGAGAATGATGTTTTTGAAGCCTCTCTGACAGCCCCAGGAAGTTTGCTAGGTCACAAATCACAGTGAAATATCAGCAGACAAGTGACATTATTAAAATGAAAAACTTCCTTTAGGAGTCATTTATAATTGTGTTTTATTTAGACTCTCTCTGAAACTCCCACTTTCAATTTCTTTTAAAAGACTTAAGTATACTTACAGTGTTTGAAGCATTTTATTATACCTGGAAATACAATCTCCAGTTAAACAGACACTGTAACTGAACAGGGCTCTGTGGGGCCTTCCTGGGACAGACTCCCCTGCCTCTTTTCCCATACTCTCTACCTGCCTCTTGTTTGTAGACAAGCTTTAGTCTCCCAGGTCTCCTCTAAGTCACAAAAGGCTAGCTGAAGAATTAGTAATTGAAAGAAAGTGAGCATGTAGTAACAACATGCAGCAGTTAAACCCTGAGAACTGGTAACAGTTTGAACTATAAATCAGCCATATATTTTGAGTTCCTCTCTGAAAGATAAAGATAACAGTGTCTGATGCACAATCCTGAGGTGTTTTAGATACTAAAATGCCCATCAGATGGAAGAAGTTACCTGCATAATGACCATGAATATGTACCTCTGAAAGTAGCTGGAGCCTGAGGATTAAAGAGGTTAATCCCTGTTACCTCACCATCAACCAATCAGAGAATGGTGCCTGAGCTGATCACACACCCTGCAACTCTCTCCCTTCCCCTTCCTTCAAACATCCTCCCCTGAAACCCATCCGGGATGTTGAGGTCTTTTGAGCATTAGTTGTCTATACTCCTTGTTTGGTGTCTACAGAAAACTTTGCAGTTTCCTTCACCACAACCTGGTGTTAGTACACAGATGTTAAAGCAAGCAGGTAAGGAGACTCGGGGCCTCTGGTCCCATCACTTCATGGCAAATAGAAGCAGAGAAAGTGGAAGCAGTGACAGATTTTCTCTTCTTGGGCTCCAAAATCACTGCGGATCGTGACTGCAGACATGAAATTAGATGATGCTCACTTCTGGGAAGGAAAGCGATGACAAACCTAGACAGCATATTAAAAAGCAAAGACATCACTTTGCTGACAAATCCATAGAGTCAAAGTTATGGTCTTTCCAGTAGATATAAATGGATGTGAGAGTTGGACTATAAAGAAGGCTTATCACAAAAGAACTGGTGGTTTTGAACTGTGGTGTTGGAGAAGACTCTCAAGAGTCCCTTGGATTGCAAGGGGATCAAACCAGTCAATCCTAAAGGAGATCAGCCCTGAATATTCATTAGAAGGACTGATGCTGAAGCTCTAATACTCTGGCCACCTGATGCAAAGCGTCAACTCATTGGAAAAGACTGTGATGCTGGGAAAGATTGAAGGCAAAAGAAGAAGGGGGTGACAGAGGATGAGATGGTAGAATAGCATCACCAGTTCAATGGACATGAACTTGGGCAAACTTTGGGAGATAGTGAGGGACAGACAGGCCTGGCATGTTGCCATCCATGGGGTCACAAAGAGTCAGATACAACTTAGTGACTGAGTGACTGAACCCCAACAAGCAGACTCAAGGTTGATTTGGTAAAAACATTATTATACAAATAACTTTATAAATAGTGTCACCTGTGGGAAATGTCATGAAGGCAAAATCCAATATCCTATGAGGATTTCAATAAAAGGGCATAACCTGATATGGCTAAGGTAGAGCCCATTCCTTTGAATCTCAGAGCCATTCCACTGAACCTCAGACTTCATTTTTGTCTAAAGCCGACTTTCCTTACTACATGGCATGATCTTGTCTTTAAACTTATTGGTGTAATGTTGACATAATTTGCTTGCTTGTGATATTACTGCTTTTATATACTAGACTAAATTTCCTCAATGATAACATAATATAGGAGTACTGAGACTGCAATATATTGTGACCAAACTCCACATTTATCAGTGGGTTAGTGACAAAGCATTTAGGAATATGGGTTGCCTGTGTTCAAGTTCTAACCTTGCAATGTTTTAGGTATATGACCTTAGGCAAGTCAAATAATCTCTCTGAGTTTTATTACAAATAAAATATAGGTACTAATAATACCTTATTTGTAGAGATAAAAATAAAAAGAAATTATATATGTAGCACATTTAGAATAATATCTGGCCAATGATAAGCACTATGTACTTGTTAGTCATTACTAGATTTTTTTTTTCCCCTGGACTGGCTGCAATTAAGCTACAGATGGAAAGGATACAATAGTCTCTAATGATAAAGATAGTTATGCCCATACTTGAGTTCATTAGTCCTTCACCCCTTGTACCGAGTGAATCTCATCTTTGTCTCTTGCTGTAAAACATATTTAAAAATGCATATTTTTCAATACTTTCTTTGAAATTATGCCAGGATTTTATCATCTCAGTCTGTGCTCACTTTAGACAGTCTGCTATCACTGTTTATGTCATGTTAAATAAGTTCCATTGTAGCACAGAAAAAGCATAAGCCTTTCCTGGTGAAAAATAACTGAGAGGCATGCCAAACTGAAAAGAAAAAACTCTGTGTGACTGCCTTCAGGACACTTATTGAAGGCGTTTAGGTACTGCATTTGTAAACTGAGAGAAAATGTACATTTCTTCAATACAATCTGGTTTCTTACAATATTGATTTTGGGAACCAAAGAATTTCAACACTAAAACTGACAAAATTTTTAATGGATGTATTTTGGTCAAAATCCAAAGTACAGTGAATTGATATCTTAGACATGCAATCTTCAAAAATGAACATACTCCAGGCAGAAAAATGAATAATCTTTCTCCAAACAAGCCACTTCTAGAAATCATAATATCTGTCACATTTTAATGACAGACAGATGGGATATTCCTTTTGTAATTACCAATTGCTCTTTAAATGGAGTTACTGACCGTATGATTCCATCTTGTATCAAAATATAATCTTCTAAAAAGACATGTCTTCCCTTGGGGCTGATTGTTAATAGACGTTATGTGTCTCATGCTCTCCCAGCCCTATGACTGCTTTTGGTTTTTACCTGAATAAGACATGGATTTCCGTGTGTTATCTTACAATTGCAGTGTGCTCAGAAGTTATTTTATGCCAAGTCTTAAAGACTCTGAGCTACTATCATGTACAACATTGAATTCCCACAGGCACATTCTGCTAACCATCTGAGGTCTTCTCCTGCCTAAACACAAAATACAGCATCTGTCCTGCAATTCCATATTTTTGCTAACTGCTTCCTCTAGGAACTGCTATTACTAGCAACCAGTATATTGCACTGCTGCTGCTGCTAAGTCGCTTCAGTCATGTCCGACTCTGTGCGACCCCATAGATGGCAGCCCACCAGGCTCCCCCGTTCCTGGAATTCTCCAGGTAAGAACACTAGAGTGGGTTGCCCTATCCTTCTCCAATGCATGAAAGTGAAAAGTCAAAGTGAAGTTGTTCAGTCGTGTCCGACTCTTAGCGACCCCATGGACTGTAGCCCACCAGACTCCTCCGTCCATGGGATTTTCCAGGCAAGAGTACTGGAGTGGGGTGCCATTGCATTAGCTACTAGTTTATGTGATCAGGATAAAAAGACTTTTACTACTTATGCTTCTTTGGAAAAGAGTTCATTTAAATAGCATGAGCAAATCAATTATTAATGAAAAACTGGCATGCATCACATGCTGAGAATAATGTTTAACTATATGCTGGCAGAAAATAATTCCAATAAATATAAATTTCACTTATTCTACAGAGTGCTGGGAAAGAATGTAAGGTTATTTTTCTTCTTTTAGAAAAGTGGAGGCTAAATTGTATTTAAATCATGATATAAAAGCAAAATGTTATATAAATGTACGCAGGCCATTTTCTAATGGTCATCATATCCCTTGGTGAGAGCTTAATTTTATTATTCAGTTTTAGAAGTTACTTGAAACAGAAACTTTGAAACTTTTTTTTTTTTTTTTTAACTCAGTGGCCATGATACTGGAAAGTCAGGGACATACAAAAGTTGTCAGCCACACTGAACATTAAGAATTTGAAAAACAATGAAAAATGCCAGGTTGGGATGATGCTGAGCCAGCTTATTTATGTTTAGCTTGGTTAGTAAGCAGAACTACAACATCTAAAATACTTACTTCTTTGTCACTTCCATAATTTTAAAATAGATTGTAAGACACCATCGAATGATAAACCAAACAAAATGTGCTGTGTAGTTAAGGTTCATAAATAACTGACATCGTTAAGAAAAGCTAAGAAATACATGCTATTTTTATTGGGTTTAATGTAAATATAGTTCTGAAATACAGTATGATGCATCAAATTACATTCTATTTCCGGATGATCTTCATTTTTTTAAATAAATATTATGCTTTGTATCTTTCTTTTTTTGCCTTTTTTTTTTTTTTTTTGCTTTGTATCTTTAAAAAAATTCAGTCTCAAATTATAATTTGTTTTCTTGAAAAAACAGCTCAGTAGCAATGTGGCATGTTTCTGAGATCTTTTCACTCTGAGGAAAAACTCAGAAAAAAGTATAAAATAAGAAGAAATCTTTGAGTGTGGTTACATAGTTATGAAAATTATTTATCCATTAAAATAATAGATTTTTCAGCTTCAGATCTTATATAGAAATATTAACTTCTGTATTTTTAATAGAGAGGAAACTGTCATTAACAGTTAAACAGTGACTTACTACTACCACTAAGTCGCTTCAGTTGTGTCCAACTCTGTGCGACCCCACAGACGGCAGCCCACCAGGCTCCGCTGTTCCTGGGATTCTAAATACTGAACTGATTACTATAATAATGTACAGTAGCTACAGACAAATACTGTTTGATTTCACTTTTACAACATACCTAGAAAGTCAAATTCATGGAGACAGAAAGTATCTATACTTTGGTAGATGACAGGGAACAGGGGTGTGGGAAGGAGAATGGGGACCTAATGCTTAATGGGGACAGTTTCAGTCTAGGAAAGTGAAAAATTCTGGAGATGGATGATAGTGAGAGTTGTACAACAATGTGAATATACTTAGAACCACTGAAATGTACATTAAATATGGAGAGGCTATTAATGGGCTTTGATCTAATTTTTTCATAGGGTTACTTATTTTCTTATTTTTAAATTTTGGATTCTTTCTATATTTTGAGTAATAATCCTTTTTCAAACATGCTTTGAAAATATCTTCTCCAAGTCTATGTCTTGTCTTCTCATTCTCTTGACTATGTCTTTCACAGAGGAGCTTAATGAAGTCTAGTTTATCAGTTCTTTCATGGATCATGCCATTTGTTGTACCTAAAAAGTAATCACCCAGCTCATCTAGGTTATCACCTACTTTACCATCTAAGGAGTTTATTGTTTTGTGTTTTGTATTTACATCTGTTATCCACTCTGATTTAATTTTTGTAGACTTCTATATCTAGATTCTTTGCTCCATTGTATTGCCTTCCCTTCTTTATCAGAGATCGCTTGACTATACTCGTGGAGGTCTTTTCTGGACATTATGTTCTGCTCCATTGATCTGTTTGTCTATTCTTTGACCAGTACTATACTGTCTTGATTACTATGTGCTTAGTCGTTCAGTTTGTCGGCCTCTCTGAGGCCTTATAGACTAGCCCACCAGGCTACTCGGCCCATGGAATTTTCCAGGCAAAAATACTGGAGTAGAGTGCCATTTCGTACTCCAGGGAATCTTTCCAACTCAGAGATCAAACCTCCATCTCCTGCACTGGCAGGCAGATTCTTTACCACATTCTTTACCACTACTTGATTTTAAGGTAAGTCTTAAAATCAAGTAGTATCAGTTCTCCAACTTTCTTCTCCTTCAATATTGTGTTTCCTGTTCTGTATCTTTTGCATCTCCACATAGACATTAGAATCAGTTTGTTAATATACATAAGACATGTATGAAAATGCATGTATTGCTTAAACTTAGTGCATGGATTGCACTAAGTTTATTTCAGCTTTGGAAGAATTGACATCTTGACAATATTGAGTCTTGTTATTAAGAATATGGAGATAGCTCTCCATTTATTAACTTCTTTGATTTCATTTATTGGAAATTTACAGTTTTCCACAAATAGATCTTGCATATATTTTGTTAGATTTATTCAGAAGTATTTCATTTTGGAGGGTGCTGAAATAGATGGGGAAACAGTGGAAACAGTGACAGACTTTATTCTCTTGGGCTCCAAAATCACTGCAGGTGGTGACTGCAGCCATGAAATTAAAAGGCACTTACTCTTTGGAAGGAAAGTTATGACCAACCTAGATAGCATATTCAAAAGCAGAGACATTACTTTGCCAACAAAGGTCCGTCTAGTCAAGGCTATGGTTTTTCGAGTGGTAATGTATGGATGTGAGAGTTGGACTGTGAAGAAAGCTGAGGGCCGAAGAATTGATGCTTTTGAACTGTGGTGTTGGAGAAGACTCTTGAGAGTCCCTTGGACTGCAGGGAGATCCAACCAGTCCATTCTAAAGGAGATCAGCCCTGGGTGTTCTTTGGAAGGAACGATGCTGAGGCTGAAACTCCAGTACTTTGGCCACCTCATGCAAAGAGTTGACTCATTGGAAAAGACTCTGATGCTGGGAGGGATTGGGGGCAGGAGGAAAAGAGGACGACAGGATGAGATGGCTGGATGGCATCACCGACTCAATGGACGTGAGTCTGAGTGAACTCCGGGAGTTGGTGATGGACAGGGAGGCCTGGCGTGCTGCGATTCATGGGGTTGCGAAGAGTTGGACACGACTGAGCGACTGAACTGAACTGAATATAAACAGAATCTTGCTTTTATTTCAAACTCTACTTGGAATAACTATTGACTAGTTTGTATGTAAACTTTGTGTTTTGCAACTTGCTATAACTTATTCATTTCAGGAGCAATTTAGTCAATTTTTTTAGATTTTACACATAGACAATTGTATCCTCTGTGAACAAGGATAGCTTTATATCTTCCTTTTGAAACATATAGCTAACATTTCCTTTTCTTGCCTAATTCCACTATCTAGGACTTGCAGTACAATGTTGAAAAGCAGTAGGAAAAGGGGACATCCTTACCTTGTTCCTGATCTTAGTGGTAAAACTTTCATTAAGCATGGTGATAGATGTAGATTTTTATAGATATTGTTTGTGAAATCAAAGAACCTCCCTTCTGTTCCTACCTAGTTCATTGAGAGTTTTTATCATGAACAGATCATGGATTTTGTCAAATGCTTTTTATACATCTATTGATATGATAATGTGATTTCTCAATTTTTTACCTGTTCACATAATGTATCACATTAATTGATTTTCAAAGGTTGAATCACTCTTATATACTTGGGACAAACTCTAGGTATCCATAGTTTTGTTAAAATTACACACACACACACACACACACTTCTGGGCTTCCCTTGTGGCTCAGCTGGTAAAGAATCCACCTGTAATGCAGGAGACCTAGGTTCGATCCCTGGGTTGGGAAGATCCCCTGGAGAAGTAAAAGGCTACCCACTCCAGTATTCTGGCCTGGAGAATTCCATGGATTTTGTAGTCTATGGGGTCGCAAAGAGTCAGACACAACTGAGCTACTCACTCTCTCACTCAATATACACTTCCCCAGTGGCTCTGCTGCTGCTAAGTCACTTCAGTCATGTCCGACTCTGTGCGGCCCCATAGACAGCAGCCCACCAGGCTTCCCTGTCCCTGGGTGGTAAAGAATCTGCCTGCAATGCAGGAGCCACAGGAATCATAGCTTCAATCTCTGGATTGGAAGATCCCCTAGAGGAAGGCATGGTAGCCCCCTTCAGTATTCTTGCCCGGAGAATCCCATGGACAGAGGAGCCTGGTGGGTTACAGTCCACAGAGTCACAAAGAGTCAGACACAATTAAGTGACTGTGTATGTGTGTATATATATATATATATATAGAGAGAGAGAGAGAGAGAGAGACAAACATAATTAAATCATAGGCATTTACAGATATTTAATCAAAATTATAAGTGAGCGTATGCTGAAATAAAAACTAGTGGAAGTAAGAATATATCAAGGAGATAAAAATAGCAAAGGAATAAAGTATTGATAATAGAATTACAATTTTGCTGAAATTAGTACAGATACAATTTTCACTGTGAATAGTGAATAATGAAATGTGAGCTAGATACAAAAGTCCTCCGTAAACTTTACAAAATATTAGAAGTTAAGTGAAATTCACTGAATTACACACACACATATGTATTATTTGAAAAATGTTAAAAGATGATAAAAGTGCTCTCTCATCAGGTAAGACACAATCTTATAGACCATTCCAAAATAATTCATTTGTGGAATGTTTGTTCTTTTTTACCCTTTTTCCATTTGTTCTCTGATCCTACCACAAAAGGAAAGACCTTCTCACAATGCTTCAATTCCTAGGGTTTCTAATCAGTATAGATTCTCTGATACAGAGATAGTTGAAAGCTATACCTAAAGGCATTGAAACCACAGTATTCATTTACATAATTCCTCACTGGAATAAATTCTCTGATGAAGAATAAGTCTTGAGTTATAACATAATTCTTTCCACATTCCTAACTTTCATAAAATTTCCTCTTACATTATCTATAGTGATCAGATTTGAAAGGTTTCTTACCATTAATACTAATGAGATGTTCAGAAAGACACAGACCCTTCACAAGTGTCTTTCCACACTACTTATATTTGCTTAGTTTCTTACTAATCTTTCTTCCTTGATGCTGAGTAAGTCACTAGTCATGGAGAGAGGCCTTCCTACATTCATTATATTCACTGGCATTTTCACCTGGATTAGAGCTCAATTTAAAAAATAAATACATAAAATATGATGTTTCTTGAGTTTTATGGTTTATCATGTATGCATATTTTCCAAATGTATGTAAATTATATGTGAAGACTATAGATATTTCTATGTTCCTTCCATGAAAAGAGTTGCTCACCAGGTGACTCTCTGCTTCTGAATAAGTCTGCTGTTGTTCAGTTGTTATGTCAGGTCTGGCTTTGTGATCCCATCGACTGCAGCACATCGGCCTACTCTATCCTCCACTTTCTCCCAGAGTTTTCTCAAATTTATGTTCACTGAGTTAGTGATACCATTTAATCATCACATCCTTTGCTGCCTCCTTCTCATTTTGCCTTCAGTCTTTCCAAGCAAGCATCAGGGTCTTTTCCAGTGAGTCAGCTCTTTGCATCAAGTGGCCAAAGTATTGAGTTTCAACTTCAGCGTCAGTTCTTTCAATGAATGTGCTGTGCTTAGTCGCTCAGTCGTGTTGGACTTTTGCAACTCCACGGACTATAGCCTGCCAGGATCCTCCGTCCATGGGATTCTCCATGGGACAACCCATGGATGGGGTTGTCATGCCCTCCTCCAGGGGATCTTCCTACCCAGGGATAGAACCGAGGTATCCTGCATTGCAGGTGGCTTCTTTACCATCTGAGCCACCAGGAAGCCCTTTCAATGAATATTCAGGGTTGATTTCCTCTGGGATTGACTGGTTGGATCTCCTTGCAGTGCAAGGGATTCTCAAGACTCTTCAGCATCATAATTCAAAAGTATAAATTATTTGGCACTCAGTCGTCTTTAAGGTCCAACTCACATGACCATACAAGACTAATGAGCCATAAATAAACAAAATTATTTTTACTTTTCTTAATACTCTTAACTTTTAAAAATTATTCAAGTTTGAATATAAAATAAAAGATGCATGTTGAAAGTGAGCATGTATTATTAGATGAATATTACATTTAAAATGTCCTCCTGAGTTCTGCTTTTTGTTTTTCAAATTTTATATTTTATTTCTAATAATATCTTCAGCTAGAAAATTCAGACCTATGCATTGTAATTTTTCCATCCTTCCGTTATGTTTCATCTATCGCAGTTTTATAAGATGATTTCTTAGCCTTACCTCTTGGTTCCTAGATTGAGTATATATTTCTTGTCAGTTTTATATTATTTAGCCAAGATTCCTTCTCTTACTCCAATCAAGAGATAAATAATGAATTATAAATATAAAGATTCATTAAAACCAAGCATCTGAAGTTTTTCTGTGTCTAGCCCTCTGTGCTCACACCACTGAAAACGACTTGCCTATGGATCATGTTGTTATATTTTCAAGAAATAATCAGTTGTGTTAGATCCTTAAAATAAACCTGGGAAGACAGAGCCCCATGGTACCCTATGTGATATAAGGCTTTTGTGATGGGGCTATGCTATCTTTCTAATGATAGGAAATTGAATCTATGAGATCATAAAGACGACTTAGGTAGAGAAAGGACTCTTATTCTAATAGCCAGAACATGGAAGCAACCTAGTTGTCCATTAGCAGAGAAATGGACAAGAAAGCTGTGGTACATATACACAATGGAGTATTACTTAGCCATTAAAAATAATACATTTGAATCAGTTCTAATGAGGTGGATGAAACTGGAGCCTATTATACAGAATGAAGTAAGCCAGAAAGAAAAACACCAATACAGTATACTAATGCATATATATGGAATTTAGAAAGATGGTAACAATAACCCTGTATGTGAGACAGCAAAAGAGACACAGATGTATAGAACAGTCTTTTGGACTCTGTGGGAGAGGGAGAGGGTGGGATGATTTGGGAGAATGGCATTGAAACGTGTATAATATCATATGAGAAATGAATGGCCAGTCCAGGTTTGATGCAGGATACAGGATGCTTGGGGCTGGTGCACTGGGATGACCCAGAGGGACGGTACGGGGAGGGAAGTGGGAGGGGGGTTCAGGATGGGGAACACGTGTACACCTGTGGTGGATTCATGTTGATGTATGGCAAAACCAATACAATATTGTAAAGTAATTCAGTTCAGTTCAGTTGTTCAGTCATGTCTGACTCTTTGCAACCCCATGAATCACAGCAGGCCAGGCCTCCCTGTCCATCACCAACTCCTGGAGTTCACTCAGACTCATGTCCATCGAGTCAGTGATGCCATCCAGCCATCTCATCCTCTGTCGTCCCCTTCTCTTCCTGCCCCCAATCCCTCCCAGCATCAGAGTCTTTTCCAATGAGTCAACTCTTCGCATGAGGTGGCCAAAGTACTGGAGTTTCAGCTTTAGCATCATTCCTTCCAAAGAAATCCCACGACTGATCTTCAGAATGGACTGATTGGATCTCCTTGCAGTCCAAGGGACACTCAAGTAATTAGCCTCCAATTAAAATAAATAAATTTAAATTAAAAACAAAAGAAAAATTTAAAAAATAAAGTTAAAGCGTGATTTTTCATTGAATAATACTTGTCTAATTTTCTCTTGGCTTTGAAAATATATCAGATAATGCCTAAATAATTATAGTATTTCTTCCTTCCAACCAATGCTCATGTCTTTTACTTTTTATTCTTTTTACTTAATCTCTCATTTAGGATAATATTTTAAAAACTTCTTTCTTTTTGGTTTAAAATTTATTTCTTAATGTATCTATTTCCTTGTATTTTAATGATGTGTTGGAATAAAAATGCTAAAGATATATAAAAGGTATGAATTTAAATTAGTCATACACAACACAAGATACAATTCGATAACTTCTATGACTAGAAGTACATTTTACTTGCTCATGAATAATTGTTTCTTTGTTTAAAATAATGCAGAACACTTGACTAGGGACCATCAGCAGAATGCTCCTAAATAACATTCATTTGAAAAACGCTCATGGAACAGCATAAAGCCCAATAGTCCTCTACGCCCTCAAAAATTCTACCCCTAATTATACTAATTTTGGGGCCCAAGACGAAGTGACTATTTCATTCAAAGTAATTAGCTTTTGAAACCACAGCTTGAAAATCTAGATTGATAATATACTATGGCTTGCCAGTGAGGTGACCATACTTGTATAGACGGCTAATCAAGACTAGACAGGGTAACAATTTCTAATTTATGGAAAGAGAAAATCTCTCAGAAGAATAACATCACTTTTGAAATAGCACTGTGACATTATTAGATGTTATGTTTAAATAACTCCCAATATAAATATCTGTGAATAGCAGCTGATTGCTGAATCCAATGTTACAGAAAGTTACTTTCCACCTTTAATGTTTTCTTTACAGATCAAACCTTCTCTGAAACTGTAACATTTTAATAAATAACAGCCTCCATCCAAAATTTTTTCTCTTAAATAGAAATTTTAATGAATTCATCCTTTCTGACATTTGCATTTGTCTTTAAATGCCAGAAGATAACAGAGTTTTAATCATTCCAAATAGCTTTTTAATTATAGACCTAATTACTTTTGCAGAAGGTTAAGCTCCACAAACAGGAATAAAACTATTTGCTTGCACTTTGTGTGAAGAATAATGTTCTGCTCTTGAGTTAGCTGTTTGTTAAATGTATTTGGTCAGTTTTATGTGATTATTTAGTGTAAGAAGACAGTTAATTTTTAAGAGAATTTTGCATTATGCAACGTGAATCAAGGAATATTTTTTAATTAATTATAGAGTTAGAGAGGTAGCAAGAGACACTTAGCATGAGAAATGGCATATTAGTAATTGCTAGCCTCATCGTTCACAGCTGTACCCAAAGCATTGGTGCTTCAGTCTCTGGGAAGTAAAAGGTTGTCATCTTTTTTGCTGATGAAAGAATTTACTGCTATAAAGTTCTTGACAACGAAGAGGATTATTATTTGGGAGCTGTGTTCTGAGTGAGGGCTGGACGATGAGTTTTAGAGAAAACAAAATCTACTAAATTCTTATTTGGGTAGTTCTCTTGTTTGCTTTGCATTGCCAGGTGCAAATGAATGAGTTTTGAGTGTATGGCATCACCAAAATAAATCTGTCATCTTCAGTCATTCTATTTAACTGATCCAAAAAGTTATATGTGAATGATGAAAATGAGCCCCTAATAGGGTCATTTTTAGTGAGTTAGGTATTCTTTTTTTATGAAGAAATGCCAGAATTGTTTAAATACTCCCACTTAAATTCTCCTTTGGGTAAAAATGGTCAAAGTTCATGACAATTTAATTTGACTGTTCATATCACTATGGAAGATATTTTCACATTTCTCACACTTATAGCTGCAACAGACAGGAGAAAGAAAAGACTAACACCATATTAACACTAAAATCTACTAAGAGTAATCAAGAATCCATTAAATAGATAGGCAACTAGGTTTAACAAAGCATGTCTGTTAGAATAGCTGACATCACTCCCTATCCCCACTGAATACTGCAAACCTGATATGACTCCTGGTCTGTGGGGAACTTGTGGTTACAGGAGC
Source organism: Bos grunniens (assembly GCF_055505025.1). Lineage (NCBI taxonomy): Eukaryota > Metazoa > Chordata > Mammalia > Artiodactyla > Bovidae > Bos > Bos grunniens. The sequence continues at coordinate 28,579,549 of NC_141188.1, forward strand.
TGCTCTATTCATTTTCACATCTAGTCACTGACATTTCAAGGTTGGAGAAAGAAAGGTGGAGTTTCCCTTGCTGGGCATCATATTCACATGAGGAGAAATAGATTATTTAAGATATAGTCAACTGAACAATGTTTATAGACATTGGTAAATATATATTTTTATGGAGGTTTTCCTAAATATTTCTTGTATGCATAAAGATTTCTCAGTTCAGCTCAGTTAATCCAGCTTTTACAGTCAGCTTAGTTAAACCAGCTTTTATTGCATGTCTTCCATATATCCCTGCTGGCTCAAATGGTAAAGAATCTGCCTGCAGTGCAGGAGACCTAGGTTTGATCCCTGGGTCAGGAAGATACCCTGGAGAAGGGAATGGTTACCCATGTCAGTATTCTTGTCTGCAGAATCCCACTGACAGAGGAGCCTCATGGGCTACAGTCCATGGAGTCGCAAAGAATTAAACACAACTGAGCTACTAGCATACATCAGACCTGTGTCATGTGCTTGTTGTAAAACAAGAATAAGGAGCATTTCACTGGAGGCTTCTTGCAGTCTGTTCTGCCAAAAAAATTAAGTATGAGGTACAAAATGTTAATGATGGACTATGTACAGAGGCATAGGATATGGATGTGGTCGGCAATGGGGGTTCCAGTAAGGCTTCCTAGAAGAGCTGAGTGTAGGGCCCTCCCTAGAATAACTGAGTTATCTAAGTGAAATTGGTCAGTATTTCCTGACACAGAGGTTACATTAGCAAAGAATGGAAAGCTCGAACTATCCACACCATGTGAAAGTAGGGTACCGTTGCCTGGGACAGAGTATGAAGTGAAGACAGGAAAGCGAGCAGGTGAACTTGTACACACAGGGAGTGGCTAGATGAGGCATGTTTTCTAAGTCATGCCAAGGATCCTTTCTAGATCTTGTAAGAATGGAGAGATGTTGTCTTAGATGAGAGTATGATGGGATAAAGAAAACTTTTATTTCAGACATATTTATCTATAAGAAGCATTGGATTGCATTCACTTATCTGAGATGTCATAGTGTTCGATTTCTACCTATAATGATTGTAAGTTGTGCAACATCAGGTGAAATTATTGATTTTTTCAAAATTAAAAGCAACATTTATTACCATGAAATCTCAAGGATTAAATGGCATAATCCTTGTTAAGCAGTTGGCACATGGTAATAGATAATAATAACTAACAATTTTATTTTCTGTGTTTATCCAAATAATTATTAGTTGGCATCATCGATCTACAGATAATTTATTTTTTAAATTGAGGAAAATTTCTTTGCTATCTGAAAATAAGGCTTACTTGACGCAAGATATAACAAGCAAACTCAGATGTATTAAAGATTGAATGTAAAAGTAAAAAAAGAAAAAATAAACCTGTAAAAACTACCAGTAAAAAATGTAGGCAATAGAATTATAACTCTATAATGGAAAATAACTTCTTTAAATAAAGCACCAAACCAAAACAGGTGAACAAATACATGATATTAAAATCAAAGGATATGTTATGAATGCTGCTGCTGCTAAGTCGCTTCAGTCATGTCCGACTCTGTGCGACCCCATAGATGGCAGCCCACCAGGCTCCCCCGTCCCTGGGATTCTCCAGGCAAGAACACTGGAGTGGGTTGCCATTTCCTTCTCCAATGTTATGAATACAATTTAACAAATAAATGAATGTTAAGTGAAAATATTTGCAATATGAACAACCATTCCAAGATTATTATCTTATATATAGGGAATTCCTGATAAGTAGCAAGAGAATTCAATCAATGTCATATGGGCGAATCAAATTAATCAATACTAGGAAGAGAATCTCATTGGCTGATAAGCATTTGAAGTGACATCCAAGTTCTTAGCAATACTAGAAAACAAACAAAAAAATCATTATTTTGCTCATCTTATGGAACAGTAATATTAAACAAAGTATGAAAATGTAAAGAACCTTAAATATTATGTAATATGAGTGGGAATATAATGTTGGGAAAAATAGATGTATTTTATCCGGTTTACTGTGCTCATTTTATATCACTCAGAAACTTTTCTTCCAAACACATACCCAGAGAAACTTGAGTATAAATACTCAAAGAAGGTTGCCTAAAGAGGCTTATTAGTGCAAAATTCTTCACAATAATGGAAACTACCCACATGTCCTTCAATTATTAAAAAACTGAATAAGTAAAATGTGTAACATAGTAACTATGAAAACTATACATCAGTAACAAGGAAGAAATCAGACAAGCATGTACCAATATTTAAATATGTAATATATATTTATTCTGTGTAAAAATGTAAAACACATCATACTATTTATGCAAATAATATAAAAGAGTAAGTGACTTGTGACAGAGTATAATGAGATTATAGCTAAAACATAAATGAATAATGATATAAAATAAAATCAAAAGCCAGACATCGTATAGAACAATGATGGATTTATAACAGTCTCAATGTTACAATCCCATTTTGTGAATCTGAGACCCAAAATGAAGACTGTAATTCAAATATACCTTGGATTTATTTACAAAATAAACATATAAAGGAGCTAGAAAGAATAACAAGTTTGTTTTTTTTAACTACATGTAAATTCTTCCAAAACTTTGATAATAGTATGCAAGAATTAAGAAGATAAGGTCAAAGAGAATATTATCTTAGTGAGAACACATTAGAAAAATTAAAGCCCTAAGTATATGAATAGCAAGAGAAAAGCATTCTGCACAAAAGCTAATTATGAAGCTAGTCTCATTGATGGCAGGTAATTAATCTAACCAGCTTCTAATCCTGACACTATTTACAATTCCTGAAGCTAGCTGAACACGATATTGTGCCATGATACCCTATTTATAGTATGAGTAGATTTGGAGAGGCCACTGACAGACATATTGTCAACTTGGAAGAATAAATATTGAATCTCTGAGTGGTTCAAGGTAGTTTTTCATCTTGATGCCCCTTAATTTATGTCTTCTATATGTATATTAAAATAGCCCATGCAAAATTTATGACAGTAGAATAACAATTTGGTTGAAGATAAAAATGAAGTTTCTTCTGAATTAGACTTTTAAAAAGAATATAAGAAGGGATTCAATGTAGCACAGGAAACACACTCAGAGTGTTTAAATGATTCAAAGCACATTCATGTCTCCCGAAATTGCACATAATCAGCATTTATAGAAATGCAGAGGCAGATGGAGCAAACTTAGTATATCATAATCCAAAATAAAGTAGATGAGCCCATGCTTATACTGCGAGAACGTGAAAGACTCATTGTTACAGAAGATAAAATTAATCCACTCAAAGCAGTAAATATATAAAATCAGGAAATCTCTGGACATTTAATACATATTTAATCAAAATATCTGATTTGTTGAACTAGTAAATATATTTCTTTAGTAACCACAGTGTGAAGAACAGAATGAAAAGTTTGCATTTACTAATGGATTTTGCATATACTAATGGATATGACAGTGCTAGGTAAATAAATGACTTTCCATGAGTTCAGACACACAGCCTCAATAAGTCATTGTCCAATTAAATTCACATACATTTAAAACATTAAAATGAGGGAAAATGTAAAAGAACATCAGTGATTGCACATTTGGATTTTTAAGCACAGTTTAGGATGAAGTATTTTATAGAGAGAAAGAGTAGCCAAATTTGGTAATTTTTCTTGATTTGGCAGCCTATGTGTAATGAAAATACCATCTTACAATTAGAACACTTGGCATGGGATAAGATGGCATTGCCTTTTGCATTGCATACTTCAGAATAATCTAATTCTTCTAACTCAGTTTTAAAATGATTTCTTCTTATTTTGTAAATAGCATGTACCAGCATTTATTCCTCACATGCAATATTATTAAGACTAACTTAACAGGTAGTTTCTACAGCTAAAATTTCAGATCACTTAAACCTTAAAAAATAACTATATTCAAATACTAGAAATCTGGCTTTAAAACTCCAATGGTATGAGAAACAGGTTTCACAATTTATAAAGTATAAAATACAGTCATATTTCTGTGTAGAGAGTTATTTTAGTGGCTATTTTTGATGGATGTTTGAAAGTAATCCAACACATTTTCTATATGTTTTGCTCACTTGAGGGAAAGTATTTATAAGTTTTTATTTAAATGCATAGAAACTGGGAAGTGTGGTTTTAATCATGTTACCATATTTAGAAAACAGGTTAGATTTTCCTCAGGATGACCCCAAAGAAAAGCTATTAGTGTATATATCAAATGGTGAAATCTTATGTTTAGTTGGATAACATTTAATATTTATCTGAAAAAAATGCAGATTTCTCTTTTACTATTATTTTAGGGTAAAATAACCTTAAAGCAATGGAAAACTGAGTAAATTAGACAACAATAAATACATTATAAATTTTTTCTATTATTTCTTTAAAACTTTTTTTTTAATTTAGGAAAGAAAAATCTTTTTATTTTTTTTAAATTTTATTTTATTTAACTTTACAATATTGTATTGGTTTTGCCGTATATCAAAATGAATCTGCCACAGGTATACATGTGTTCCCCATCCTGAATCCTCCTCCCTCCTCCCTCCCCATACCATCCCTCTGGGTCATCCCAGTGCACCAGCCCCAAGCATCCAGTATCGTGCATCAAACCAGGACTGGTGACTCGTTTCATATATGATATTACACATATTTCAATGCCATTCTCCCAAATCATCCCACCCTCTTCCTCTCCCACAGAGACCAAAAGACTGTTCTATACATCAGTGTCTCTTTTGCTGTCTCGTATACAGGGTAATTGTTACCATCTTTCTAAATTCCATATATATGCGTTAGTATACTGTATTGGTGGTTTTCTTTCTGGCTTTATTTAAAACTTAACTGTAGAATCTCTAGTAATTTTCTCTCCCAAATAAAATATATTGTTAATATTTTAATTGATTCATTTATTTATTCATATACTTGTGGAAACAGTTACTCATTCTACCACTGTGAAACAGTATTTTAAGTCTAACATCATGTACTCTATCAGAAATTTTCAACTCAAGAGTGTTTATCATAAGTAGTCTCAAAACGTATTTGTGAAAAAGCTGTCAGTATAGTAGAGTGGATAATTTATACATCTTGTTTAATTTTCCATAGAAGTTTTTTCTGGTCAATAATAGATTACAGGCAAGGATAAGGTGCCCAAGAATGCAATGTGTTATGATACCCACACATAGAAAAAAAAGTTAAATCATCAATAGTGTTACTAGCTCATTACTAAGCAAATATACTGGAAATGGATATCGATTTTTATAGCTGTTGTATAGCGAAGGCATACCTTCGCTATACTTTTAGTTTCAGTGAAAGAAAATATCAGGATAGAATCAAAGGTTCCAAGTTTCAAATTTCCTCCTAATAACTGACTTTGTATGAACATTAGTAATGATGGGATTTGCCATTAACTTTTTTTTTTTAGTTTTCTTTAAGTTTGCTTTTTATTTATTTATTTTTTATTTTATTTTACTTTTAAACTTTACAAATTGTATTAGTTTTGCCAAATATCAAAATGAATCCGCCACAGGTATACATGTGTTTCCCATCTTGAACCCTCCTCCCTCCTCCCTCCCCATATTTTAACTTAATAATTTTTACTCTTCTCCAAGGACATTTTCCTCTTTTCTCATCAAATAAGTTTCATAATACCCAAGTTAGCCCATCATACATAATTAACATGGTACGTATGTCTTAATGCTTCCATTTGCATTAACAATATGTTAACGAATCTGAGGCCTATTCTATCAACATTTATGTGTGCATTAAAAAAAAAAATTCACCAAAAATTTTTCTAAGATAAAGGAGGCATAAAATGATTGAATTAGGACCTCTGATTCTTAAGTGACCTTAATTTTCCATTCTTCTTCACCAATATCAGAAAACAAAATGGTAATGTAAATATTTTTAAAGTGCTAGTAAATCTTTCAGTATTCCTTAAAATAAAATATTATATTCAGTGTAAGCTTTTTGCTTATTCCTTGTGTATCTTCTTAGCAATATGTCATAGGAAAAGCCTGAAGGCTTCACTCTACCTAAGTCTTATAGCAGTAGGGTGCTGCCTTACACATCAGGTAAAGATGTTATATATATAATTGCAAAGTTTTGATGAAGAGTCATTTTGAGGTATTCCTACCTTCACCATAAATTTAACAGTAAAATATGTGATTTTAAATGCCTGAGTTTATTCCAACATAATATCCCAAAATATGTTTACCTCTAGATAAATTATGAAGAAAGGTTTTATCTCAAAAGAGAGTATCAGGAAAGCTATGTAAGAAAATTAGATGCTACAAAGAACATTTTGGAAGCTACATTTATGGTATTTGCTACTGAAAACTCTGATATTATAGTACTCTACCACTTAAATTCTATTATGTTTCCTTCATTAACGGTGAAAGGTCAAAGCAACTGAATATTAGAATATACATAAGTGATAAAATATGTGCAAACTCTCACATACTTCATAATAAACATAAAAGCTTCACCTCTTAAAATGTGCTTCATAATGATTGATGATATATTCACAATAATTCTGAGTTAAGTAAGTTGATATCAGAATATCAGATCATTTATCCTGCTGAATATTTAATAATGTAACATCTGCAATTTGAAAAAAAATGTTTTATTACTTCTAAAATTACTGCTGATTTGCCTCACTTCAAATTTAAATTCATATTATAAATGTGTATTGAGTAGAGCATACATTTGTTTTTCAAATAATATTAATTTTCTCAACTTTCAGAAGTATTTTTGCTAAACACCATACTGTGATCTTTTCGCTTTATTTTAAATTTAGTGCATGTGCACGTATCTCAAGCAGCCAAGATGATTTTCCTGAAATTTACAAGTCAGTTTTCAATATACAAGTGGGAAAATCTCACCCTAGACCATGATTCATATTATAAATGTAAGCTTCTGAACCTGCAATCATATTAAACATATAAAGGATGAACAAAATCATTTTTTAAAATTTTTGTACAATTTTGAATTTTATAGTTAGAGTCGACCACACCTGGCTCCTAGAGCACTGCACAGCACATCAATTTGTCTTCACCTTGGATTGTTGGTGCAGTATTTTTGCATCTATGGGATCTACTTTTTGGTTCAGTAGTTTGAACTATATATAAACTATAATATCTGTAAAGTTTTTATAGAATAAATATTTAGCTGTGAAAACTAGTTAAATAAAATGAATATTTCTTAACACACATACACACACATGCACACATTTATATATGGTAGTTTAGTTGCTAAGTCATGTCTGACTTGTGAAACCCCCATGGACTTTAGCCTGCCAGGCTCTTCTGTCCATGGAATTTTTCAGGCAAGAAAAATGGAGTGGATTGCCATTTCCTTCTCCAGGGGATCTTCCAGACCCAGGGAGCAGACTCATGCCTCCTGTGTCTCCTGCATTGCAGGATTCTTTATCAACTGAGCAGGCCTTTTCTAAATATCTTTGCCCAGATCAACACAATATTGGATTAGCAAGGTTATTTTGGTGGCTATCTGTGCCCATTTTCTTTGCATTCACCATATTTTCCCATTCCTGTTACAGCATTTGAAAACTGATAACCACAGCTATTTTGGAAGTTACTTGGGGAAAAAAAAATTTAAGATTTTCTTTATCATATTAGCATATGATTTCCTACAAAAGCAACAGTTTTGTTATGAAACAGCTGAAGCATTATGTAATGATCTACAATGAAAAGTGATCATCTCCATCAAAGGATGAGCAGCTTAAGAAGATTTTAATAATAATTAAAAGTTTATAACTAAATATTGAATGATAAACATCATTTAATATGATACATTTAATCTTTTCTTATAGCTGTCATCTAAATGAAATCTAACATCATTAGATATTGTTGAAATTATTCCATTTAGTAATTAGGATTTCCACTTGAGTACTTCAGTTTATTTCTAGTTCACTACCTTGAAATCTTGTCCTTTGAAGAGGTCAAGTATATGAAGCTCTGGTTAAATTTAACTAGAACTAAAAGCAGTCATTTTTTAAGTATTTCTTACATTTTGTTAAACATTTGTCCTAGCCTAGTTCAGTTCATTTTAATGGGTGTGTTAGTTTGCTAGGGCTGATGTAACAAAGTACCGAGGACTTGTTGGCTTAACAACAGAAATTTATTTCTTCAAAGTTCAGAGGGCTACCCATCCAAAATCAAGGCATCAGTAGGGTTGGGTTTATTTATTTATTTTTCTGATGGCCTCTCTCCTTGACATGTAGATGGCCACATTCTCCCGGTCTTTTTTTTTTTTAATTTTATTATTATTTTTTTATTACTTTACAATATTAAATTGGTTTTGCCATACATCAACATGAATCCACCACGGGTATACACATGTTCCCCATCCTGAACCCCCCTCCCACCTCCCTCCCCGTACCATCCCTCTGGGTCATCCCAGTGCACCAGCCCCAAGCTTCCTGTATCCTGCATCGAACCTGGACTGGTAATTCGTTTCTTATATGATATTATACATGTTTTAATGCCACTCTCCCAAATCATCCCCCAACTCCCTCTGCCACAGAGTCCAAAAGACTGTTCTATACATCAACCCTGTATGCGAGACAGCAAAAGAGACACAGATGTATAGAACAGTCTCTTGGACTCCCGATGTCTTTAGATTGTTTTCTTGCATGCTTATTATAGTTCTTAGCTAGTTTTGAGACCATGAACTATAAATAAAGGGACAAGCAGAAACCAAAAGAATCTTATTTGCTTCTATTTATTTATTCAAAGAGAGTGTAAGCTTCTTAAAGGTAGAACTCAGTCTCTCTCATCTTTGTACTCAACATATTCACTAATGTGATGCTTCAGTAAAGTGAGATACCATTAGACTCTGATAAATTAAACCAAGTACACTTGACAGGGCAGCCATGTTATGCAAAATATTTAATCAAACATTCTGAACAACCAAGGTAAGGATTTTTTGAGTATCTAAGGATTGATTCAAAGCAAGTCAGTCCTTAGTGCAGGAATTCTCCTCTCCCGTAAAACTAAGGCAAAACATCGTAATTATGTGAATACATTCATTTCCTGGGGAAAGCAGCTGCAATTTCTTCAGAAAAAGTTATATATCTCCATCACAAAAATAAAAGGTTATGATAAAATTTGCAGATGGCTATCTAAATACTTTCCTAAAGACATAACTTGCAGTCAAAATTCTAACTATTTTAACTCAAATACAGCTTGCAGCATTCATATATCAAACAGAAGCGTGTTTGTATTAGTCTGCTTGGGCTAATAACACAATACCACAGACTGGGTGGCCTAAACACTTCAACTTATCTCTCACATTTCTGGAGGTTGAGAAGTGTAATATCAAGGCACTGGCAGGATTGTTTGCATTCTGATGCCTCTTCCCTCGGTTTGTTGTTTAGTTGCTGTTCAGTCTCTAAGTAATGTTTGACTCTTTGCTACCCCATGAACTGCAGCAACCCAGGCTTCCCTGTCCTTCACCATCTCCCAGAGTTTGCTCAAACTCATTTCGTTGAGTCAGGGATGCCATCCAACCATCTTATCCTCTGTCTCCTCCTTCTCCTTTCGCCCTCAATCTTTTCCAGCATCAGGGTCTTTTCCATTGAGTTGGCTCTTTGCCTAATGTGATCAAAGCATTGGAGCTTCAGGTTCAGCATCAGTCCTACCAGTGAATATGCAGGTTGATCTCCTTTAGGATTGACTGGTTGGATCTCCTTGCTGTTCAAGGGGCTCTCAGGAGTCTTATCCAGCACCACAATTTGAAAGTATCAGTTCTTTGGTGCTCAGCCTTTTTATGGTCCAGTTCTCACATCTGTACATGACTACTGGAAAAATCATAGCTTTGACTCTATGGAACTTTGTTGCCAAAGTGATGTCTTTGCCTTTAAAAATGCTAAGTTTGTCATAGCTTTTCATCTGAGGAGCATGTGTCTTTTATTTTCATGGCTTCAGTCACCATCCACAGTGATTTTGAAGCTCCAAAACATAAATTATGTCACTGTTTCTACTTTTTCCCATCTATTTGACATGACATGATGGGACCTGATGCCATGATCTTAGTGTTTTGAATGTTGAGCTTTTTTTTTTTATTTTTAAACTTTACATAATTGTATTAGTTTTGCCAAATATCAAAATGAATGTTGAGCTTTAAGCCAACTCTTTAATTCTCTTCTTTCATCCTCATCAAGAGGCTCTCTAGTTCCTCTTCACTTTCTGCCATTAGCGTAGTAGCATCTGCACATCTGAGGTTATTAATATTTCTCCTGGCAATCTTGATTCCAGTTTGTGCTTCATCTAGCCTGGCATTTCACATGATGTACTCTGCATATAAGTTAAATAAGCAGGGTGACAATATACAGCCTTGATGTATATTTGGAACAAGTCAGTTGTTCCACATCCAGTTCTAACTGTCGCTTCTTGATCTGCATACAGATTTCTCAGGAGACAGGTAAGGTCATCTGGTACTCTATCTCTTGAAGAAATTTCCACAGTTTCTTGTGATCAATACAGTCAAAGGCTTTAGCATAGTTAATGAAGCAGAAGTAGATGTTTTTCTGGAATTCCCTTGCTTTTTCTTTGATCCAGCGAATGTTGGCAATTTGATCTCTGGTTTCCTTTCTTATCAAAACCCAGCTTGTACATCTGGAGGGTCTCATTTCATGTACTATTGAAGCCTAGCTTGAAGAATTTAGAGCATAACTTTACTAGCTTATGAAATGAGCACAATTGTGTTGTAGTTTGAACCTTCTTTGACACTGCCCTTCTCAGGGATTGGAATGAAAACTGAACTTTTCTAGTCCTGTGAGCACTGTTGAGTTGTCCAAATTTGCTGGCATATTGAACACAGCACCTTAACAGCATCATCTTTGAGGATTTTAAATAAGTCAGCTGGAATTCCATCATCTCCCATAGCTTTGCTTGTATCTTGGTTTGTAGGTGGCAGCTAATTTTGAGTGTTCACATGACCTCTTCTTCCTGTGTGCACAGAAAGAGAAAAAATGCTCCCTGATATCTCTCCTTTTAAAAACAATAGTCCTACCAGCTCAGGGCCCCACCCTATGATCTCATTTAATCTTAATCACTCCCTCAGAGATCCCATATCCAAGCACCACACTCTAAGAGTTAGTGCTTCACCATGTGAATGTCAACGGAGACACAAATATTCAGCTCCAGAATTCAAAATATATCCATTAAATTCCAACAGCCCCAAAATTCTTAACTCATTCAATTGACTCATTTCATTGACTCATTCCAAAATCTAAAGTTGAAAGTGTCATGTCCTAAATCATGTCAGAGGGTGAGAAGAGAGTGATGATTCTTCAGTTCAGTTCAGTTCACTCGCTCAGTCATGTCCGACTCTTTGCGATCCCATGAATCGCAGCACGCCAGGCCTCCCTGTCCATCACCAACTCCCGGAGTTCACTCAGATGATTCTTTCTGAGGCAAAATTCATCTTCAACTGCAAATCTGTGAAACCAAACATTATGTGCTTCAAAAATCACAATGGTAGGAGAGACATAGGATACACATTTCTCTTCCTAAAGTGAGAAATCAGAAAGGAAGAAAAGGATGACAAGTTCCAGCAGGTCTAAGACTTAGAAGGTAAATTCCATTAGATCTGAAGTGTTGAACATAATCCTCCTTGGCTTCATGCCCTGCCTTCTAGATCCACTGGAGCTGAAGCCCCACCTTCCAGGGTCACTAGAGGTTGAAACTGCCTTGGTGTTCCTGATAATCTCTGAATACCTTTGGGGTCATTCTTCCCTTTTCTTGAAGACTAGCATGTGTTTGTAGACAGATAACTATGGTTCTGTTGTGCAAAATCCAAAAATCTGACACTGTTTATTTTGTATAGTAACCATCTCCTTCAGTTCAAACTGGCTGAGTGTCCCTTCATATAATCACATAATCTCGTTTTCTAGTGACAGTCCAGCCACATCTTTGGTATTCTTCCAGAACCTTCTTGTTATCTTTTGAAATATGGGCAGACTGAGCATTTCCCAAATCCTCAAGTTCTGGTTCCTTTTTGTTTAACAATTCTGTGTTCCATTTATTTCCACTCTTGAATTGCCATGTAAGTAGTCAGGAATATCCAAGTGACGCCTTCAATATTTTGCTTAGAAATGTTCAGTTCAGTTCAGTTCAGTCACTCAGTCATGTCTGACCCTTTGTGACCCCATGAATTTCAGCATGCCAGGCCTCCCTGTCCATCACCAACTCCCGGAGTTTACTCAAACTCATGTCCATTGAGTCGGTGATGCCATCCAGCCATCTGATCCTCTGTTGTCCCTTTATCGTCCTGCCTCCAATCTCTCCCAGCATCAGGGTCTTTTCCAATGAGTCAACTCTTCACATGAGGTGGCCAAAGTATTGGAGTTTCAGCTTCAGCATCATTCCTTCCAAAGAACACGCAGGACTGATCTCCTTTAGAATGGACTGGTTGGATCTCCTTGCAGTCCAAGGGACTCTCAAGAGTCTTCTCCAACACCACAGTTCAAAAGCATCAATTCTTTGGTGCTCAGCTTTCTTCACAGTCCAACTCTCACATCCATACTTGACCACAGGAAAAACCATAGCATTGACTAGACAGACCTTTGTTGGCAAAGTAATGTCTCTGCTTTTGAATATGCTGTCTAAGTTGGTCATAACTTTCCTTCCAAGGAGTAAGCGTCTTTTAATTTCATGGCTGCAGTCACCATCTGCAGTGATTTTTGAGCCCCCAAAAATAAAGTCAGACACTGTTTCCACTGTTTCCCCATCTATTTCCCATGAAGTGATGGGACCAGATGCCATGATCTTTCTTTTTTGAATGTTGAGCTTTAAGCCAACTTTTTTACTCTCTTTTTCACTTTCATCAAGAGGCTTTTTAGTTCTTCTTCACTTTATGCCATAAGGATGGTGTCATCTGCTTACCTGAGGTTATTGATATTTCTCCCAGCAATCTTGACTCCAGCTTGTGCTTCTTCCAGCCCAATGTTTCTCATGATGTACTCTGCATAGAAGTTAAATAAGCAGGGTGACAATATACAGCCTTGACGTACTCCTTTTCCTATTTGGAACCAGTTTGTTGTTCTATGTCCAGTTCTAACTGTTGCTTCCTGACCTGCATACAGGTTTCTCAAGAAGCAGGTCAGGTGGTCTGGTATTCCCATCTCCTACATAATTTTCCACAGTTTATTGTGATCCACACAGTTAAAGGCTTTGGCATAGTCAATAAAGCAGAAATAGATGTTTTTCTGGAACTCTCTTCCTATTTCCATGATCCAGTGGATGTTGGCAATTATATCTCTGGTTCTCTGCCTTTTCTAAAACTAGCTTGAACATCTGGAAGTTCATGGTTCACATATTGCTGAAGCCTGGCTAGGAGAATTTTGAGCATTACTTTACTAGTGTGTGAGATGAGTGCAATTGTGTGGTAGTTTAGCTAATATTAAATTTCATGATTAAAATGTTATATCTTTTGTAAAAACACTAGAAAACAATTCAGCCAATGTTTTTGCTATTGGAAAATAAAGATCGCCTTTTTTCTTGTTTCCAATTACCTTTTCCTGATTTCCATTTGAGACTTCACCAGAATATTCATTAATATCTATATTTATACCACCATTTTGTTCATGATTATTTATATATCTATTTATATAAATAGTTCATGACTATTTATATATATATATCATGATTATTTATATAATCTTCTAAGAAGATGGAGGCTTTCTCTCCAGCTCTCTTTTTAAAATTCCTGAGCCCTTACCAAAATCACTTCTAACATTCATTTTCTACTACATCCCCTTCACTACAATCTGGGCTTTTTCTAGCATGTACTTTTAAACCTAGTTTCAAAGTTGCTTATATATTTTGAGGAGTTTGTCACAGCAACACCCCCCTTTCAGTACCAAAATTCATACTAGTTTGCTAGGGCTGCCATGACAAAACATCACAGACCTGGTTGCTTAAGAGTAATTTATTTCTCACTGTTCTGGAAGCTGAGGAGTCCATGATCAAGTTGCCAGAAAGATAGGCTTCATTTTAAGATTACTTCTCTTTGCGTTTAAGCAGCTGCCATCTCTCTATCATGTGATGTTTTCTTTGTGGATACGGACAGAAAGAAAGAGAGAAGCTGCTTCTTCTTATAAGGATACTAATCCTACAATCTCATTTAACTTTAACTATTTCCTTAGAGAATCCATCTCCAAATGTAATTAAACTGGGAGTTAGTTCTTCAATATATGCACTTCATGAAACAAAACATTTTGTCTTTAACAATGTTTCAACAGAAAAGAGGGCTGCAGAAAAAGTGAGTATCCAAGATAATAAAAGCAAAGGGTAATACACTTCATCAGAGGACAGGAGATTCTCCTTCCTTAGCTACCAACATGCCCTTATACTTGACTTATTTATAAACTGAACTTCTTGCATAATTCAACCACAGGAAATGTAATTCATTAGTTAACTTAAAATATTTAGGCAATATATTTCAGTTCTATGAGCTTGGTAAACACATCAGGATACAACTGTTATCATTAGAAGCATTTTTTAAGTATAAATAAATTGTTCAACTTGATCACTACCACACAAAATGAAAAGAAGATTCCATCATTCTCTAGAGAAACAATGCTATATAAAATAGCAAATCCAGAAAAATCAGTCACTTTGCCTAGTCCTGAGGCAGTCATGCCCACCATTCATATTCACGCATAAATCCTGTTATTGATTTCATGACCATGGAGAAGTTAACCAAGAAAGAGGACTTAAGCCATTTTGCTTTTTTTCATTTCACCACACATATAATTAGTAAAAGAGCATAAATTGGAAGAGCATTTTTTGTGCAAGGGCCTCTGAAGACTTCATTTAACTCTATTTTTTTCATATATATATGTATCACTGAAATGATAAGGAAAAATTCCTTACTTAGTAATCAGCATGTTTATGAACTACAAATCACAAAATACAAAAGTATGAGAGAGATAATTAAGATCACTTTGTTATAACTTGTTATTTCACAACTTAAGAAATATGAGGCTCAATCAGATTAAGAGGTTTGTCTAACGTCACAAACCTAATTAGTGACAAATTGGACAAAATCTCTGTTGTACTCTTTTCTAATGATTTTTAAAAAATATGTTTTGCTGTTTTTTTTTTTTATTTTCAAGAATTTAGAACAGTGAGAATATAGTTAGAGATGACAGAGAATGAGCTGTACTTTCAGAAAAATCTTTCTGTGAAATTTGAAATCTCGATTTGAAACTTTGAAGACAGAGAATGTCATCTCTATATAATTAAGCAAGAGGAGAAAGAAGTCTTGGCATGTTGATTACCTGGGACAGAGCGCTGATGTATGTGTTTGCAGTTATAGCATCAAATAAAATGTTAGCAAAGACAAGAGGAAATAATCTATTTTAGGGAGCTGGCACCTTGAACACTGACAGAGTCTCAAAGGTTATTTCTTTCATCAGAATAGGCTATAACTATATATAGACAATAAATCCTATTTCTATTTCAGCACTATACATAGTACTAAAATCTTTTTTTTTTCCTCCTCGTGTCTATGAAAAATTCTCCTCACTATACTAATGAGAAAATTGCTATTTGTATACAGATAGTGAAATACTAAATTGATACCTCTATATAAGTTATCATAAGCAATATGTTTATGCTTATTAACTATTTATGTGTATTTCATTAACTAATGAAATGTATGCCAACCATGGTGTTGAAGAAGACTCTTGAGAGTCCCTTGGACTGCAGGACGTCCAACCAGTCCATCCTAAAGGAGATCAGTCCTGGGTGTTCTTTGGAAGGAACGATGCTAAAGCTGAAACTCCAGTACTTTGGCCACCTCATGCGAAGAGTTGACTCATTGGAAAAGACTCTGATGCTGGGAGGGATTGGGGGCAGGAGGAGAAGGGGACGACAGAGGATGAGATGGCTGGATGGCATCACTGACTCGATGGACATGAGTTTGGGTGGACTCTGGGAGTTGGTGATGGGCAGGGAGGCCTGGCATGCTGCAGTTCATGGAGTCGCAAAGAGTTGGACATGACTGAGCGACTGAACTGAACTGAGACAAATCATAATGTTACATTTTATAAATTTAATAACAAATCTCATTCCTCTTATATTTTGTGAAAAGAAGCAAATCATTATCTAGAAACACCAAATCAACAATTCCTATTTTTTTCCTGAAGATGTTCAAAATTGGAAAATGTCTTTTTTTTTTTAATAGAAATTATTTACTGAATGTGTCAAGCTGTGATATACCAGCCTGAAAGAAAATGAGAGCATTATTGACAGACATAAAATCCAGATAGCTCTAAAAGAAAAAAAAAAATATATATATAGTCAAATATATTGGGAAAAATATATATGCATTGTGATCAGAAACATATATGCTAAGAGAGTCCTTGGATATTAACTAATTCAGGATGTGTTTCTGATGAAGATATGCTGGACCAACAAATAGTTCAAATTTAAAATTATGAAAAAATACTAAATTAATTTTTTAAAAATATTTCATTAAAATTGTCTGGCTGAGAATATACATGACATTTACATACATACATTAAGCACACTAATTTGAGTTTAATGACTCTTGAAAACTGGATGAGAGGTCATCTTATATCAGATTTTAAACATCTAACGTTGTGCCCATGGGCTTCCCAGCTGGAGCTAGTGGTAAAGCACTGACCTGCCAATGAAGGATACACAAGAGATGTGAGTTCAGTCCCTGGGTGGATAAAATCTCCTGGATGAGGGCATGGCAATATTCTTGGCAATATTCATGGCACTATTCCACTCTGATATTCTTGCCTGGAGAATCCCATGGACAGAGGAGGCTGGTGGGCCACAGTCCACAGGGTTGCAAAGTGTGGACAGGACTGAAGAGACTTGGCACACACGCACTCACGTTGTGCCCACGTGAGACAGTTGGTATAACTGAAAACTAAGATCCAGAGGAAACTGGGAAAACAGAGTTGTGATACATTAAATGAATGGAAAAACAGTATTTATTTTTTATCTCTGCAATCTGAAATACAATTGAAAGGCAAAAAAGCAATCAAGTGGCACAGAAATCACAAAGAAAAGGTTCTAAAGAATAAAATAGCTGTTATTGTTTTGAATACTAACATGAATATTTAATAAAATCTAAGGATTATAGAATTTCAATTATTTGGATTATCATAATATGTGAGTTATGGATGCAATTTTTAGCTCAGAATAAAGTTTGTACTTCATTACATAAATGAGTATTATGTGAGATAATTTGTCCTTAAGATTAAATATACATGATATGTGTGTGTTTTGAGGGTGTATGTATTGCATTTTAATAGAACCCTCTTTTAAAAGTTAAAATCAGCTTTATACCAACTTATCGTTATAAAATCCGGGGAAAATATCAGTATTAACAATTCAAAGATGATTCCCTCTCTGGAATCCTCTAGAAACAGCATGTTGCTGAGGAATTGTGTGCACCTTGTAGATCTTAAAAAGAACCTCAGAAGATTAATTCCAATAATAGAGCAAACTGAATAACTCTTCTTTTGTTTTCTTCAGTTCTCTGAGTTTAAAGTCAACAAATTAATCGTCATTCTGAGAAGTCAGAATTCAATAAAATTAGTCCTAATTTCATATAGTCCATTGATAATTTACACTCATTTTATCATTAACATTTTTGACTCATTGACACTTAGAAAAAATTAATCAGAGAGAAGAACATCTGAGAAATAAAGGTTTGTTTGAATATGAGGCTGAAATATATCTGAGAATGTGGCTCAGGGTTTTCTGGAACCTATTTTTCTCCCCATCTTGTTACTTGTTATGCTTTTTGCAAGAATAACAATCCCTGTCTCATTTTCTTTTGGGGGTTTGTATTTTCTCCAACTCATCAATTTGTTTTCACTGTGTGTGTGTGTGTGTGTGTGTGTGTGTGTATGCTAAGTCGTGTCAGTCATGACCAACTCTTTGTGATCATATGGGCTATAGCCTGCCAGGTTCCTTGGTCCATGGAATTCTCCAAGCAAGAATACTGGCGTGGGTTGCCTTGCTTTCTTCCAGGGGATCTTCCTGACCCAGGGATCAAACCTGTGTCTTTTGCATCTCCTGCATGGGCAGAGGGATTCTTTACCACTAGTGCAACATGGGAAGCCTTATTTTCACTGGGAACCTCTATGTCTTTGCCTGACTCCAACTCTCTGTTCATAGTTGACTAGTTCAAGAATAGATTCAAGTCCAGCAAAGATTTTTCTTTAACGTTTTCAAAATTTTCAGGTTTTGTGGTGATAGATATTACAAGATGAAGAACTGGAGATGTGTGAGTATTTGTGTCCTCCTTAAGAGAAATAAACTTGAAGAGAGACAAAAAAATGAAGTATGCAACTGGAGATAAGCATAATTGAAATACTAAGACAGAGACTTGATGGCATCCAAGTTCCTGATATGGTGTGGTTTTCATTTGTTTGCTTACTTTTAAGTTTTGTATCTATTGATGCTGGTTAAGATGGAGGTCAGGAGGAGAATGGGGTGACAGAGGATGAGATAGTTGGATGGCATCATTGACTCAATGGACATGAGTTTCAGCAAACTCTGGGAGATAGTGAAGGAAAGGGAAGCCTGGCATGCTGCAGTCCATGGGGTTGCAAAGTGTTGGCCACAACTGAGCAACTGAACAACAGAAACACATATATATGTATGTGTATATATATTTATCATTTGGTCAATTTGTCTTTGCAATTTCCTGTTTGTTTGCTTTTTTCTGTATGAGTTCAAGTACAAATTCTGTACCTTCTAACCTGAATAGTCATGAACAATGGAATTGGCCCTGACAGGATTTTGTTTATAAATATTTTAGTAGGATGGATTAAAAAAACAAAGACATGCTGAATAATTCATTTAAATAATTATATTCAGCTATTTCATTAATAATTTTATGCAGTTATCCTATATTGTCTTCATAGTGGTCAAGTTATGGATGGGATGCTCCTCTCTCAGTTAACTTTCTGCCTCACAAGAAACACCTTCTCAGTTTCCAGTGCTGGTTTCTCCACTTTTCCTTGAACTCTAAAATTTTCAGAAATCTGGCATTCAGTCTTGGAGTCTCTATTCTTAACCATCTTTACTCACTTACAACGATCTCAGGGATTTAAATATTATCTATGTTATCCATCCAAAATTTAATCCCATAGCTCAAGTCAGGCATATTCTCTGCATGAAAGACATGTACATTATATGGTTTACTGGACATCCTCATGGGGATGTCTAGAAGTCAATTCAAGTTTAAAATTCAGTTGTAGTCTCAGCATCCTCTTGTGCTTAATGTACTTTTCCTGCCATCTTCATCTCAATAAATGCCACTGCAATCTCCAAGTTACACAAGAAAAACAAGAAAACAACCAAGAGTTGAAATGATTTTGAAATTAAAATAATACACATATTTATTATTTTCTGCACAAAAGCAATTTCTATTTATTCTAAATAAAATACTTATTCAAAATGTGGTCATCAGAATCTAATTAGCCACTACTTTGGTCAAACTGTTTCTCATCTCTTTCAACTTTTGTAACAACCCCTGACACGTCACCCTGCTTTGAACTCCTGCAAGTGAATTATTCTAATAGCTTCAGAATGACTTTTCACTCTATATGGCAGGAGAAGAGAATCTTTCATTGTTCCATTCAGATCCACCAGTAGCATCCAATCTCTTTCTAAATAAAAGCCTACACCCTCACAATGGCTTTGGAAATCTAAATTAATTCGGATGAGGGCTAACTCTGATTTCTTCTCCTACAATTCTCTTCAGCTCTCTAACCAAACCACACATGCCTTATTCCTCTCCTTGCATTTTAATAGAACCCTGTTCTAAAAGTCAAAACAGGCTTAATACCATCTTATCTTTATAAAAATCCAGTCACTTATGCCTTCTTCCTGTCCTTTGAACACAGCAAAAATATGAGTCCACTTTGTGACCTGGAATTTTCTATCTCTTCAGTCTGGAAAGGACAAAAATATTTGTAAGATTTAGTCCACTACTTAATTATTATACTTTTCTTTTAATGTAACATCCTATAATTCTTATCCTTGATATTTTATAATTCTTTTTAAAGATTGCCTTATTTTATTTAAAAATCCTTAATTTAGTCATCTGCATTTTTATCTTTATAAATCATCGTGTATTGACAAGCAGAATTTAGGAGAATTCAGCACCACCAAATCAGCCTTGCAACAAATATGAAAGGAACTTACAGAGCTAACAAACACAAGAGAAAGTAAAGACCTACAAAAACAAGCCTAAAACAATCAAGAAAATGCCACTAGGATTATAGGTGTCAATAATTACCTTAAAAGTAAATGGATTAAATGCACCAATCAAAAGATACAGACTGACTGAATGGATACAAAAATAAGATCCTTATAAATGCTGCCTACAAAAGACCCATTTCAGACCTAGAGATACAGACACTGAAAGGAAAAGGATGGAAGAAGATATTTCATGCAAAAGAAAACCAAAAGAAAGCCAGAGTGGCAATCCTTATTTCAGGTAAAATATATTTTAAAATAAAGACTATTATAAGAGACAAAGAAGGGCACAACATAATGATCAAGGGATCAATCCAAGAAGAACACATAATAATTCTAAGTATTTATGCACCCAACATAGGAGCACCTCAATACATAAGAAAAACACCAACAGGCATAAGAGGGGAAATCAACAGTAACACAATAATAGTAGGGGACTTTAATACCCCACTTACACCAGTGGACAGAACATCAAAACAGAAAATCAATAAGGAAACACAAACCTTAAATGAAACATTAGACCTAATGGACCTAATTGGTATCTTCAGGACTTTCTACCCAAATGCAGACAAATACACTTTATTCTCAAGTTCAGATGGAACATTTTCCAGGATAGACCACATTTGGGCTACATATCAAACCTCAGTAAATTTAAGAGAATTGAAACTGTATTAAGTATCTTCTCTTATCACAACCCTATGAGTAAAAGTCACTCGGTAGTGTCCAAATCTTTGCAACCCCATGGACTGTAGTCCATGGAATTTTCCAGGCCAGAACACTGGAGTGAGTAGCCTTTCCCTTCTCCAGGAGACTAGATATCAACTACAGGAAAAAAAAAAAAACAGCAAAAAACACAAACTCATGGAGATTGAACAATACATTACAAAATAACAAAGAAGTTACTGAAGATATATTGCTGCTACTGCTAAGTCGCTTCAGTCATGTCCCCATAGACGGCAAGACCAGGCTCCCCTGTTCCTGGGATTCTCCAGGCAAGAACACTGGAGTGGGTTGCCATTTCCTTCTCCAATGCATGAAAGTGGAAAGTGAAAGTGAAGTAGCTCAGTCATGTCCAACTCTTAGTGACCCCATGGACTGCAGCCTACCAGGCTCCTCCATCCATGGGATTTTCCAGGCAAAGTACTGGAGTGGGGTGCCATTTCTTTCTCCAAAGAAATATTAAAGGAAATCAAAAGATTCCTAGAATCAAATGACAATGAAAACACGATGACCCAACACCTTCACAACAGCCAACACATTTAGCACAAGCAGTTCAACGAGGGAACGTTATAGTGATACATTCATACCTCAAGAAACAAGAAAAGCATCAAATAGACAACCTAACTCAGCATCTACGGCAGCTGGAAAAAGAAAAACAAAAAAACCTCAAAGTCAGCAGAAGGAAATAAATCATAAAGATCATAGCAGAAATAAATGAGAAAGAAATGAAGAAAACAATAGTAAAGATTAATAAAACTAAAAGCTAGTTCTTCCAGAAGATAAACAAAATTGACAAACCACTAGCCAGACTGATCAAAGAAAAAAAGGGAGAAAAATCGAATAAATGAAATTAGAAATAAAAAAGGAAAGGTTAAAACAGACAACACAGAAATTCAAAGGATCATAAGAGAATATTATGAGAAACTATATAACTAATAAAACAGACAACCTAGAGGAAATGGACAGATTCTTAGAAAAGTTCGACCTCCCAAAACTGAATCAGGAAGAAATAGGAATTATGAACAACCCAATTACAAACAAGGAAATCAAGACAATGACCAAAATTCTCACCAAAAACAAAAGCTCAGGGCTAGATGATTTTACAGGGTAATTCTATCAAACACTTAGGAAAGAGCTAATGCCTATTTTTCTGAAACTCTTCCAAAAAACTGCAGAGGAAGGAATACTTCCAAACGCAATTTACAAGGCCACAATCACCCTGATACCAAAACCAGGCAAAGAAAACATGAAAAAAGAGAATTACAGGCCAATATCACTGAATATAGACACAAAAATCCTCAACAAAATTCTAGCAAACAGAATTCAGCAACACATTGAAAAGCTCATGTGGTACATGTATAAAATGAAATACTGCTGCTGCTGCTGCTGCTAAGTCGCTTCAGTCCTGTCCAACTCTGTGCAACCCCTTAGATGGCAGCCCACCAGGCTCCCCCATCCCTGAGATTCTCCAGGCATTTCCTTCTCCAAAGCATGAAAGTGGAAAGTGAAAGTGAAGTCGCTCAGTCGTGTCCAACTCTTAGCGACCCCATGGACTTCAGCCTACCAGGCTCCTCCATCCATGGGATTTTCCAGGCAAGAGTACTGGAGTGGGGTGCCATTGCCTTCTCCAAAATGAAATACTACTCAGCCATAAAAAGGAACACATTTGAACCAGTTCTAATGAGGTGTATGAATCTAGAACCTCTTATACAGAGTGAAGGAAGTCAGAAAGAGAAATAAATATCATATACTGATACATATATATGGAACCTAAAAAGATCAGATTAGATTAGTCACTCAGTCGTGTCCGACTCTTTGCAACCCCATGAATCGCAGCATGCCAGGCCTCCCTGTTCATCACCAACTCCCGGAGTTCACTCAGACTCATGTCCATCGAGTCAGTGATGCCATCCAGCCATCTCATCCTCTGTCGTCCCCTTCTCCTCCTGCCCCCAATCCCTCCCAGCATCAGAGTCTTTTCCAATGAGTCAACTCTTCGCATGAGGTGGCCAAAGTACTGGAGTTTCAGCTTTAGCATCATTCCTTCCAAAGAAATCCCAGGGCTGATCTCCTTCAGAATGGACTGGTTGGATCTCCTTGCAGTCCAAGGGACTCTCAAGAGTCTTCTTCAACACCACAGTTCAAAAGCATCAATTCTTTGGTGCTCAGCCTTCTTCACAGTCCAACTCTCACATCCATACATGACCACTGGTAAAACCATAGCCTTGACTAGACGAACCTTTGTTGGCAAAGTAATGTCTCTGCTTTTGAATATACTATCTAGGTTGGTCATAACTTTCCTTCCAAGGAGTAAGCGTCTTTTAATTTCATGGCTGCAGTCACCATCTGTAGTGATTTTGGAGCCCAGAAAAATAAAGTCTGACACTGTTTCCACTGTTTCCCCATCTATTTCCCATGAACTGGTGGAACCAGATGCCATGATCTTTGTTTTCTGAATGTTGAGTTTTAAGCCAACTTTTTCACTCTCCACTTTCACTTTCATCAAGAGGCTTTTGAGTTCCTCTTCACTTTCTGCCATAAGGGTGGTGTCATCTGCATATTTGATGAATTTATTTTCAGGGCAGCAATGGAGAAACAGACATAGAGAACAGGCCAATGGACCTGGGGGAGAGGAGGAGGTAGAAAGCAGGATGTATGGAGAGAGTAACATGGATATTTACAATATATGCAAAACAGATAGTCAATGGGAATTTGCTGTATGACTAAGGAAATGCAAACTGGGACTCTGTGATAGGCTGAAGAGTGGAATGGGGAGGGTGATGGGAGGGAGGTTCAGGAGGGAGGGGACATGGGTGTACCTATGACTGATTCTTATTGATGTATGACAGAAAAAAATCTGTAAAGGAATTATCCTTCAATTAAAATATTTTTTTAAAAAAGAAAAAAATCATCATGTATTGATAATTTGTACATTTTTAATCTCCTATTACATTCAATGAATATGTTTACTATTACATACAGCATTTTAATAGTTGATACATTAGATTATAAGCTTAGTAAAGCTATATAATTCAGTGCAGTAAGTATTAATTCTCC
Organism: Bos grunniens; assembly: GCF_055505025.1. Taxonomy (NCBI): domain Eukaryota; kingdom Metazoa; phylum Chordata; class Mammalia; order Artiodactyla; family Bovidae; genus Bos; species Bos grunniens. The sequence goes on from NC_141188.1 coordinate 28,603,616, forward strand.
ATTTAATAGGAACATAAAACTCAGGAAAATCCCCCCAGTTATTCAGTCATACAACCAAATATTTGGGAAATATGACTTAAACACATATCTTGGGCTTTCTCATTGGACCAAAGTTCTATTCCACATCTTATGAGTGGTGCAAAAGAATCTGTCATCTCTTGATTTAAGTCCTTTCCTTTAAGTTCAACCTTTATAATGTGTACAAAACAATTACTTGATTTCTGTGATCCTTAATCTTTTATGTATGCAAAATGATGATTTAATTTATGTAAGCCTAACAGTACTTTGGCCACCTCATGCGAAGAGTTAATTCATTGGAAAAGACTCTGATGCTGGGAGGGATTGAAGGCAGGAGAAGGGGATGACAGAGGAAGAGATGGCTGGATGGCATCACTGACTCGATGGATGTGAGTCTGAGTGAACTCCGGGAGTTGGTGATGGACAGGGAGGCCTGGCGCGCTGGGATTCATGGGGTCGCAAAGAGTCGGACACGACTGAGCGACTGAACTGAACTGAACAATTATTTCATTAGTGAACTTGGTACATAGGAAAGTGCATGATGCCCAAAGCATGCATACTGAATTGCATATATTAGTCCTTCATATTTCATAGAAAACTTTATAAAACTATAATTAAAACTTTATAATTCACCAGCTATTTAGAATTTAAGAAAGAGCTAATTTTTCTTCTTGACTATTTATATGTTTGAAGGCAAGATTCTTGTCTTCATTTGTTTTTGATGCAAATTGCTGCTCTTTAACACAAACTACACAGACAATATGGATAATCTCTATCCCTCTCACCACCCAAAATGTAATCAATGCAGTCTGGTTTTACCGTTTTAAGATGTGATAAAAGTTAGCAACAATTGAAAACATAACACATTTATCATTAAGATAGCTGAATTGGGAGATGACTGTTAAATGATTAAATTGGAACATTGCTTATTCTAAAATAAATTATATTTTACTTATTTACTAACCATTCACCCTGGTCATTGGAGAAGGCAATGGCAACCCACTCCAGTACTCTTGCCTGGAAAATTCCATGGACAGAGGAGCCTGGTAGGCTGCAGTCCATGGGGTTGCTAAGAGTTGGGCATGACTGAACAACTTCACTTTCACTTTTCACTTTCATGCATTGGAGAAGGAAATGGCAACCCACTCCAGTGTTCTTGCCTGGAGAATCCCAGGGACAGAGGAGCCTGGTAGGCTGCCGTCTATGGGGTCGCACAGAGTTGGACACGACTGAAGTGACTTAGCAGCAGCAGCAGCAGCACCCTGTTCATAACTGAGTATTTTTAATTTTAGTAATAATGCCAAATTTTCATAGTTTTATGGTTTTACAATATCCTATCCTGTTTGATTTATGATTTACTCTCTTAATTTTGTAACATAGGAAAGTGGAAGAAATATTACCTTCATTATATATATTAATAAACTATATCCCATATAAAGTAAGATGTACTGATGGCCAAATAACTAGTGCATGAGCAGCCTAAATTGGAACAAGGTTATTTGGACTTTTAGTTTATTACAACTGAATATTATACATATAGTATGAAAGTCACTATGTAAAAAGTTCTCTTCAGAAGCAAAAAATTGAGTTTATATTTCTATTTATTTTCCATAATAAATAATTGTATAAATGATGTATACTCTTGCTGTAAAATATATTTTAATGTTTCCTAAGTTAAGATAATGTTATATTGAATATAATGGTCTTTGAATTGATAACATAATCAACTAGCAGCAGTATCAGTAAGTGGCTCTTATACCAGACATTTTCAATATTTATATGGCTTTACTGGAGAACTTTAAAAGTATTAGTAACTAAAATATTCATTGATGGCTTATTATAACTATTCTTTTGGACCCATACACTGCTTATTCAAATACAGTGAAAAGAGATAAATGATAGAGAGCAGAAAGTAATCATAATTTTCTCTTTTAAGACATGATTAAAAGGGCAATTTGGAATGTAATAGTTAATGTCACTGATAATTGTAGTACTGTATGACATGCTGAGACATTCTGTGTCATTTAACAGGTTTGGATTTTCAAGGCAAACTTCTAAAAGTGGTTAATTCTTCCCAGGCAGTATGCCTACAATTTAGATAGCAGATTCATTATTTTGGATACAATGAGTTGGACATAAATGAATAAGTTAGATTTACACCAAGCAATACTCTGAGAATATTCTCCACATCATTCAGTAAGCATTAGATTTTTAATAAGAATATTTTGACTAAAGTCATAATATAACATAGTCATAAGCTTAAAATTATAGTAAGGCAGAAACTACCTTAAGTAAGTGGTAAAATGTAGGTACACATACACATATCTGCTTACACATTGGCAAAAGGTAAGTACCTATATTCCCTGGTAGCTCAGCTGGAAAGAATCCACCTGCAATGTGGGAGACCCTGGCTCAATTCCTGGGCCAGGCAGTTCCCCAGGTCTAGGGATAGGCTACCCACTCCAGTATTCCTGGGTTTCCCTAGTGGCTCAGATGGTAAAGAATTTGCTTTCAATGCAGAAGACATGGGATGGGAAGATCCCCTGGAAGAAGGTATGTCAACCCACTCCAGTATTCTTGCCTGGAGAATCCCCATGGACAGAGGAGCCTGGTGGGCTACAGTTCATGAGGTCACAAAAAGTTGGACATGACTGACTGACTAAGAACAGCACAAATACATATATTCATTCATTAATTTATATATTACTTTTGAATATCAAGTGACTGATATGAAAATAAAGTTAGAGTCTAGTGAAAGATACTTACAATTCAAAAATAAATGACATCATTCAGTAGACTGACAAATGCTATGATTGAGGTTATTATGGATGCAAAGACAGCAAGAGCAATTAGTAATAGGAAACCTAATTTTATTGGTTCAGAAAAGACTTCCTCAAAAAGGCAACAGGTGCATACAGATAGGTAAAGAATGAACATGTTATTAACCAGATGGTGGCTCAGTGGTGAAGAATCTGCCTGTCAATGCAAGAGGCACAAAAGGTGTGGGTTCGATCCCTGGGTTGAGAAGTTCTCCTGGAGAAGGAAATGGCAACCCACTCCAGCATTCTTGCCTGGAAAAACCCATGGACAGAGGAGCCTAGGAGGCTATAGTCCATGAAGTTGCAAAGAGTTGGACATAACTTAGCAACTGCTGCTGCTGCTAAGTCTCTTCAGTCGTGTCCGACTCTGTGTGACCCCATGGACGTCAGCCCACTAGGCCCCTCTGTCCCTGGGATTCTCCAGGCAAGAACACTGGAGTGGGTTGCCATTTCCTTCTCCAATGCATGAAAGTGAAAAGTGAAAGTGAAGTCACTCAGTCGTGCCCAACTCTTAGTGACCCCATGGACTGCAGCCTACGAGGCTCCTCTGTCCATGGGATTTTCCAGGCAAGAGTTGTGTAGTCGGTTGCCATTGCCTTCTCCTACACAACAAAATAACAACGAACTAGGTAGAGATGGTACTGTCAATGAGGGAAAGTTCTCACTTACCCAAAAGCAGGAGAAAGTAGGGTGTTTTGCAAGAACTTCATGTATATTTGTATGATAATTCATTGGAGGATAGAGAGATCAAAAACTAGATCATGAAGGGCCTGGTGAAACATGTGAGGAGATTGGACTTTATCCTGAGGGTTATAGAAATGATTGAAGGGATTTATTATTAATTTATACACAGATTTGTCTCTTGGTATGGAAATTCTGACTGCAGTGTGGGAAATGAATTAGAGTGACTTTAGAAATAAAACGAAGTATTTATGAATTTATTGCTATGATCCAAAAATGCAATGAATCATAAAGCAAGGCAGTAGAGGTGTAAATGGGAAAAAGTAAATAGATTTGAAAGACAATGAGATATTTATCATAAATCTTATGAGAAAAGAGGATGTATTATTTTACTCTTGCTGCTAAAAATGAATTATCAGAAATGTAGTTGCTGAAAATAACTGGGTACGTGCTCAGTCATGTCCAACTCTTTGTGACCCCATGGACTGTAGCCCACCAGGCTACTCTGTCCATGGAATTTTCTGGGCACAGATAGTGGAGTGGGTTGCCATTTCCTACTCCAGGGGAGCTTCCCCATCCAGGGACTGACCTGCGTCTTCCTGCATCTCCTGCATTGGCAAGCAGATTTTTTTTTGCCACTGCACCACCCGGGAAGCCCTAAATAACTGTCACAAAACTATTATTTTATAGTTCTATAGATTAGAGTCAACACAAGTCTTGCTGAATCTAAGGTTAAAAGGCAGCATTATGTCCTTTTCTGGATAGTTTAGGGGATAATCCATTTCCTTACTTTTTCTAGCTTATAGAGATAGTCCTGGCTCATGACCCCTTTTCTCCATCTTTGAAGCTAGTTTTGTTGCAACTTCTTGAACCAACTTCCATAACCATATCTCCCTCCCTAACCATGACTAGGCTAGATTACTGGATTTTAAAGACTGGGTTTGATTGGGTTGACCCAAGTAGTCTTGGAAAATCTTTTCTTCCCAAGGTCCTTAACTTAATCACATCTGTATGGTCTTTTTTGTTACTTAAACTAACATATTCACATGTTCTGGAGATTGGAACATGGACATTTTTGAGGATTATTACTCTGCATATCACAGAACAGGAAAGGTCAAAAGTGAAATACTCATTTCTGATCTAGAAAATTCAGAAGTAGAGAATGTAAAAATTTCATTCACTGAGATAGATAAGAGAAATTATGAGCATTAGGCCATTATGACTAAAGTAATAGGGTTAAAAAAACTAAAAAGAAGATACAGATTATGAGAGAGGAATGTACTGGTGACTGATAATTGTAATACTAGTAATTGGAAAAGGAAATATATGATTAAGGCCAGATTTGGACAGTAATATATGGAAATATAACCCTTAAAATGTATCCTCTCAAATCCACACATATATGAATCATTATTTTTTGTAAGAAATCCTTTGAAAGTTTTGGACTGGGAGTCCCATAATACAGTTTTTTTTTTTTCCTTTTATGGAGGTAAAATTCACATAATATAAAATGAAAAGTATATGGTTCAGTGGCACTTAGTATATTCACGATGCTTAGCAAACATCACTTTTAGCTAGTTCCAACTTTATCTGATTCAAAATATTTTTATAACCCTAACATAAAGCCCTGTACCCATCATGAAATTATTTTCCATTTCTTCCTACCCTCTGTGCTTAGTCACTCAGTCATGCCTGACTCTTTGTGATCCCATTCACTGTAGCCCGCCAGGCTCCTCTGTCCATGGGGATACTCCAGGCAAGAATACTGGAGTGGGTTGCCACCTTCCCAACCCAGTAATCGAACTCAGGTCTCTTGCATTGCAGGCAGACTCTTTTGTGGACTGAGCCACAAGGGAAGTCCAAGAATATTGGAGTGGGTAGCTTATCCCTTCTCCAGGGGATCTTCCTGACCCAGGAATCGAGCCGGAATCTCCAGCATTGCAAGGGGATTCTTTACCAGCTGAGCTACCAGGGAAGCCCGGCTAGCTTCCTATCCTCAATTTCTGATAATCTACTAATCAGCATCTTGTATCCATATAAAATAATACAATTTTATACTTTGTGGTTATAACATATTTTATTTTTATTTCTAAAGCTGGATGGACTAGGACAACTATGTTCTGAAGTTCATTGAACATTTATTGAATAAGTAGTTTATGCAGAATATAAGTTAAGGAAAATATATAGGACATATACTATACTAAAAGCAAATCCTAATGAGAGAAAGTATCTTGATTAAGTATTATATTTGAAGAACAATATAACAGGTATCTTAAATATAGTACAAGAATATTACTGGAATATAGAGTCCATGAGTAGAATCTGGAAGTGGAAAAATGTCAGTCTCTAAAACAGCAATAAACCCAAGCAAAACTGTACAACATGGCTCTCAAACAAATTATTGTTTACATTTTCTATATATTCAAAATAAAACTTACATATGTGTTTATTATCAATGAAGCACAGTGATGAACTTTGAGAGCCACTGGAATCCAGGATCTATGGGTCGTTCAGTGGTTGATGCAACATCACACAAAATTATATACCTGGAATGAAACAAATAGTATCAGGAAACTGGGAGGCAAGATGATTTATATTGTTTCAATATAAACCTCGTCCAAAGACCCTGGCATTGTGAGTAATAGAAGCATTGATACTTATCCTCATGTTGAGATAGGAACAGAAGAAATTAACCAGGGACCGCACATTTGAAAATTAAAAACATGAAGAGATATTGTTTGGACACTACAAAGAAGCTTCAGATGCACTGATTAAACAATAAGTCAAACACAGAACTGTTTCTTCTACTAGTTATTCTTATCTTCATCCATAGCTCACTATGGCCCACACAGGTCACTGAAATTTCTAACAGATGTTTTTTTATCAACTTCTTTGTAACAGAGAATCCTGCAAATACATTTGCTGAAGTCTCAGCTTGTTCACAAATCTAACTTTAATAAAAAATAATTACATGAAAAATAATGCCTGATATTTGCTGAGTGGATACACTGTATCGCACAGTCTTCTAGGCATTTAACCTAGGAAACTCCACCACAATGCTTGCAGCAATACTATAAACAAATGTACTATTACCTTTATATCCTTTTGATAATTAAAGGAATTGAGGTTTGTAGATTTGAGATTTGTAGAATTCAATGAAAAAAATGTTTGTACTTCCAGGGCTCGAACATTTTTGTGCAACACATAGAGATTGGTAGATTCACCCCCTCCTCATCAGCTTAGCAACATCCTTTTTCATCATACTCCAAAACTTATCTCCTTGAATTTAGCACCTCACCTAATCTTTCTTGACCAATATCCCTTCCCACACTCACCAATATTTCACAAAATTAAACAGCTCTCACAGCTTCTGAGCCTCGGGCTTCTAAATAGAAAAATTTAAGCCCATGTGAGGAGGACACATTTTTAAAACTCACACGTTTTTTGACTGGGCCAGAGGCAAGAATCACCAGTATTCTTGCCTCTTCCCCTCTTCTAAAATAAAATAAAGCACAGCAAAAAGCCTCCATGTATATCAGCAATGCAAACAGTGAGGTGCCAATTACAGTAAACACGTACAAACTCTGGCCTTTCTAGGGATAAGAGTATGTGAAATTTTGCCTAATCTGCAACACATATATCTAGACACCTCTGGATAGACATTAATAAGCATCTTATATAGGAAGAAAGTACTTATTGGAGCAAGTATCTATAAATATTTAGTTTTGCACTGATTGATATTTTTTAAAAATTTCATTTGCCAATGGAGTACTGTTTTGAGGTTTTAGAGAGCAGAAGACCTATTACTTAACTAAGAGCAAATATACCAGCATACTTACAGTTACCATTTTATTAGGTAAAATTCATTCAAAAGAGAATTAGATGAATCATACAGGATAAGCTCACATCTGACTATAAACTTCTTTAAGTAAAATCCATCAAGTGATATTATAGAGACAGAAAGTTGATTATAAGGAGAATGTTAACATGTCAACAAATAAGTGGTTCAAAACTTTTCAGAAATACAATCTACTATATAAATATTCACTATTAATACACATTTTATTTAATATTTTACTATAGGTACCATTTTCAAGCATTCATCTTTGAGTTTGCCATAAAATTCCAAAACAACTTGATTATTAAAAAAGAAAAAAAGCAAACTGTAGCCATAAATAGGGGGAAATAGTCATGTCTGTTATTTACTGAAACATGGCTTTAAAATCTAAACAGATTTACTCTCAAATTTTTCAGAAGGCTTTGCTTTAGTTGCAAACTGAACTGTCTCAATAAACAACAACAAAACATATGAATAGAAACCTCAATGTTCACTATTACACTTAAAATTAATTTAAAAGGTATATAACCTTGACTTTTCACAATGGATTGTTGTTGTTTGGTTGCTAAGTTGTGTCCAACTCTTTGCAACCTCATGGACTGCAGCATGCGAGGCTCCCCTGTCCTCTACTATCTCCTGGAGTTTGCTCAAATTCACGTCCACTGAATCAGTAATACTATCTAACAAACTCATCCTCTGCCAGTCCCTTCTTCTTCTGCTTCAGTCTTTCCCAGCATCAAGGTCTTTTCTAAATATTCTATCACAAACTCTAGTATAACAATTGATTTTATATTTTACTTGCTTTCAGTTGGTTTTACTAATGCTTCATAGAAAAATTGTATCTTAATGAAGCTCTATTCAGAAAAAAAAATTGATTTGGATTGAAACAATGAATAAGACTATGACAATAGAATATATTAGCAATCTTTTCCCACCCTTATCATTTTTTATTTTTATTATAAGTACCTTGGAGCCTCTGTATTGTACATCATTGAAATTTGCAAGCATAGTTAAGATGTACATGGGAATGATACCTTTCAATACATTTCGCTTCAGTTAACTCCTTTTTTGGGGGTCTAATTCAGATCCTAATATAACAACTATCATTTTGGCAAATGCTGTATTCATTAAGAACAAACTTCCTCCCCTCCTTCTTTGAGTTTCCCTATTCTAGACATGCTAATTGGATAGTGATTGGCAATGCAATAGTATGACTACTTCTCTACTATGACCACCAGTATTTGATTTTCCTTAGATGGTTAATTTCCAGTTGTAAAGTGCATCACATCCCTCATTACTGCTTACTCTTCACAACAAACCTAGTTAAACAGGCAAATAAATATGACTTTCTCTTTATTAAAAAAGAGAATTTGATGCAGAAAGAGAAAATTTCAATTCCTTCATTAATATCACACAGTTCAATTCAGCTAAAATGAATGGATATTTTGAAAACTGTGATAATTACTGACAAGGAAATGATTTCTATGCATGAGCTAAGTAGTAAAGCAGAAATATGCACAGGATACTAGAGGAAGCACGCTGAGGGCTTGAAAAGCCAGAACTCTACCCTATGTCTTCTCTTATGTAGACTTTTTCTTTTCTTTACAATGTTTTATGTTCCTCTTCCGGAGAAGGCAATGGTACCCCACTCCAGTACGTTTGTCGGGAAAATCTCATGGACATGGATGGAGGATCCTGGTGGGCTGCTGTCTTTGGGGTTGCACAGAATCGGACATGACTGAAGCGACTTAGCAGCAGTAGCAGCGTGTTCCTCTTCACCTATAAGAATATGAATAAAGTGATGAGGATCCAGTGCTTTCTCTGAAGAAGGAGGACACAGCAGTGGTCAATGCACTGGGCCAGAGAATTTGGAGACTGAGACTCTGGTCTAACTCTTTACTGGGTGATATTAGGCAGATTATTTCTGATGCTTCTTTGGAACTGTTTCCTCATCTGTAATGCCAAGGCTCTGGATTAGATAGGTACTTTCAGTTTAAAAATCTGATCATTTAATCTCTGGACCTGATCACTATAACCCCCTTCCCTTGCATCCCATCCCTAATGGGGAGTTTGGCACTTGGGAGTACAGCGGGAGTACAGTAAACAAGGAAACTGAAGTCACTCCCTACTTTATCACAGCTCTGTTTAGAGTGCTGATCCTGTCCTTTATTCTTGGAGAGGCTTCCATGATTTTTCCCCACTCTTCAGCTTTCTCTCCCATATTTACGCATCAGTAACAATGAGCAAGGATAAGGGATTCTGATACCAGTGCATCTGGAGGAAGCAGTTTTAGCAATTGCTAAAGTTGCTAAAAACTTAAGTTTTAAGTTTAGAAACTGATGTTCCCACAGATTTCCTGCCCTAGGAGAGCTTTTTGATTTGCTGTTGCTCAGCTGGTCCAGCTCTTTGTGACCCCATGGACTGCAGTATGTCAGACTCCTCTGTCCCACTATCTAAGAGTTTGCTCAAATTCATGTCCATTGAGTTGGTGATGATATCTAACCATCTTATGCTCTGCTGCCCCTTTCTCTTTTTTGCCTTCAATCTTTCCCAGCAACAGGGTCTTTTTCAATGAGTTGGTGCCTTGCATCAGGTGGCCAAGGTATTGGAGCTTCAGCATCAGTCCTACCAATGAATATTCAGGGTTGATTTCCTTTAGGATCGAATGGTTTGATCTCCCTGCTACTGAAGGGATTCTCAAGAGTCTTTTCTAGCATCACAATCCTAGCCCTGTGATTGTAAAGAGGAAAAGTTAAAATTTTACATAAGCTCCTGCTTGTTCTGCCTCTGTAACTCAGCTTGCTCCTTGCAAAGTCTGGATCACATAGTCACGTAGCCTCAGAAAGTGGGGACTGGAGCTTATCTCACTTGCCCTTGTCCTGCTCTTTGCAATCACCCAGCCTCTGCAAACCTGCTTAATAATGCCTGTCCGTGTAAGGGTCGGCACCATCCTCCCTGTCTTGACTGCTGTCCCCCCCTGCACTTAGTTTAAACCATCCTATTAACAGCCAGTGTTACCCACCATAGTCGGTCTATAAAAACCCTGTAATCCTTTGTTTGGGGCTCAGAGCTTGGAGTGTTAACTCCTCTGGGCCCACCAACGTAGTAAACCTGAGTTCTCCAACTCTCAACATGTGGTGCTTGGTTTCTTGATTACTGGTTTCTGCAACAATTGAAAAGTTACAGATTGCCTTGAGAAAGTCCTTGGTAGGGGAAAAGGGTTGGCTTACATACATAAAGGTGGTGAGCTTATCCTCTAAACATAAGAGTATCTCCTTACCACCAAAAACCAGATCTTATATTCCACCACACCCCTGGAATAAGGTTCAGTTCAGTTCAGTTCAGTCACTCAGTCGTGTTCGACTCTTTGCGACCCCATAAATCACAGCACACCAGGCCTCCCTGTTCATCACCAACACTGGGAGTTCACTCAAACTAACGTCCATCGAGTCGGTGATGCCATCCAGCCATCTCATTTTCTGTCATCCCCTTCTCCTCCTGCCCCCAATCCTTCCAGCATCAGAGTCTTTTCCAATGAGTCAACTCTTCACATGAGATGGCCAAAGTATTGGAGTTTCAGCTTTAGCATCAATCCTTCCAAGGAACACCCAGGACTAATTTCCTTTAGAATGAACTGGTTGGATCTCCTTGCAGTCCAAGGGACTCCCAAGAGTCTTCTCTAACACCACAGTTCAAAAGCATCAATTCTTCGGCTCTTAGCTTTCTTCACAGTCCAACTCTCACATCCATACATGACCACTGGAAAAACCATAGCCTTGACTAGACAGACCTTTGTTGGCAAAGTAATGTCTCTGCTTTTGAATATGCTGTCTAAGTTGGCCATAACTTTCCTTCCAAGGAGTAAGCGTCTTTTAATTTCATGGCAGGAATCACTATCTGCAGTGATTTTGGAGCCCCAAAAAATAAAGTTTGACATTGTTTTCACTGTTTCCCCATCTATTTGCCTTGAAGTGATGGTACCAGATGCCATGATCTTAGTGTTCTGAATGTTGAGCTTTAAGCCAACTTTTTCACTCTCCACTTTCACTTTCATCAAGAGGCTTTTTAGTTTCTCTTCACTTTCTGCCATAAGGGTGATGTCATCTGCATATCTGAGGTTATTGATATTTCTTCTGGCAATCTTGATTCCAGCTTGTGCTTCTTCCAGCCCAGCATTTCTCATGATGTACTCTGCATATAAGTTAAATATACAGGTGACAATATACATACTCCTTTTCTTATTTGGAACCATTCTGTTGTTCCCTGTCCAGTTCTAACTGTTGCTTCCTGACCTGCATACAGATTTCTCAAGAGGCAGGTCAGGTGATCTGGTATTCCCATCTCTTTCAGAATTTTCCACAGTTTCTTGTGATCCACACAGTCAAAGGCTTTGGCATAGTCAAGAAAGCAGAAATAGATATTTTTCTGGAATTCTCTTGCTTTTTCCATGATCCAGTGGATGTTGGCAATTTGATCTCTGGTTCCTCTGCCTTTTCTAAAACCAGCTTGAACATCTGGAATTTCATGGTTCACAAATTGCTGAAGCCTGGCTTGCAGAACTTTGAGCATTACTTTACTAGCATGTGAGATGAGTGCAATTGTTCAGTAGTTTGAGCATTCTTTAGCATTGCCTTTCTTTGGGATTGGAATGAAAACTGACCTTTTCCAGTCCTGTGGCCACTGCTGAGTTTTGCAAATTTGCTGGCATATTGAGTGCAGCACTTTCACAGCATCATCTTTCAGGATTTGAAAGAGCTCCACTGGAATTCCATCACCTCCACTAGCTTTGTTCATAGTGATGCTTTCTAAGGCCCACTTGACTTCACATTCCAGGATGTCTAGATCTAAGTCAGTGATCACACCATCCTGATTATCTTGGTCATGAAGATCTTTTTTGTACAGTTCTTCTGTGTATTCTTGCCACCTCTTCTTAATATCTTCTGCTTCTGTTAGGTCCATACCATTTCTGTCCTTTATCGAGCCATCTTTGCATGAAATGTTCCCTTGGTATCTCTAATTTTCTTGAAGAGATCTCTAGTCTTTCCTATTCTGTTGTTTTCCTCTATTTCTTTGCATTGACCACTGAGGAAGGCTTTCTTATCTCTCCTTGCTATTCTTTGGAACTCTGCATTCAGATGGGAATATCTTTCCTTTTCTCCTTTGCTTTTCACTTCTCTTCTTTTCACAGTTATTTGTAAGCCCTCCTCAGACAGTCATTTTGCTTTTTTTGCATTTCTTTTCCATGGGGATGGTCTTGATCCGTCTCCTGTACAATGTCACAAACCTCTGTCCATAGTTCATCAGGCACTTTATCTATCAGATATAGTCCCTTAAATCTATTTCTCACTTCCACATAAGGGATTTGATTTAGGTCATACCTGAATGGTCTAGTGGTTTTCCCTACTTTCTTCAATTTAAGTCTGAATTTGGCAAAAAGGAGTTCATGATCTGAGCCACAGTCAGCTCCTGGTCTTGTTTTTGCTGACTGTATAGAGCTTCTCCATCTTTGGCTGCAAAGAATATAATCAATCTGATCAGTGTTGACCATCTGGTGATGTCCATGTGTTGAGTCTTCTCTTGTCTTGTTTGAAGAGGTTGTTGAATAAGGTAAAGTCTCTATATAGCAGGCATAAATTTTTGCAAATTCTCTGTTCATGTTCTTATTTACAAAAAAATAGATTAGATTGAATTTATGCTAATATTTCTCCTGGATTCAGCTTTCTGGGAATTCATCTGATACAAGAGCATTCCTTATACTATAAGAAATCAGATGTATGCCATGTGTATAGTGATGCTTCTTTCATACCTCCATTTAGAAAGCCATTCATATTATTTACTTTTGTGTTTTTTACTGCAACACATTTTATTTTAGTGTCAGCTTTCAGCCTGTTGAAATGATATTAGTTCATATTCAGTTCATTTTTTTATTTTCATGGTTCTCCTCCCTTGGGCCCAGATTGGGAAAAAAAAAAACAAAAAGCCTCAATCTATAGACATTCCTCAAATCATCTAATAGTTCTGCCTCATCTTCTAAAACATGGCTGTTATTACCCCTCTGCTCTGTGTTTTGTTTCTAGTTTAAAATTGGATTGGTGAGAGCATGCCTCAGGAACTGAAAGACAATTATTTCTCTATGTTATGCTCACACAATATTTTTCAGAAATTCCTTTTACAGACACATGAACTCCTAGCATTTTAAATGCTACAAAAACCATTGTCAAATTGTCACTGACATGATTTTAACGTAGGGACTGAAAACAAGCAGGACTCTGTGGGGCTTCTGGGCACTAAGCCTTTCTGTCTCCTGTTTCTTATAGGAAACATACTCCAGACTCCATGACCTTTCCTGAGTTCCAAAGGGCAGATTTGAATGGTTGTTAGTCCAAGAAGGGAAGGGATACAAAGACAAGAAACCATAGTGCAGCCTTGGGGCAGGATCCTGGTATCACCTCAGGGGATACTTATAACAATATCTTTAAGCCCTTTAAGAAAGCTGAGCACCAAAGAATTGATGCTTTTGACTGTGGTGTTGAAGACTCTTGAGAGTCCCTTCGACTGCAAGGGGATCAAACCAGTCAATTCTAAAGGAAATTGGTCCTGAATATACATTGGAAGGACTGATGCTAAAACTGAAGCTCCAATACTTTGGCCACCTGATGCCAAGAACTATCTCATTAGAAAAGACCCTGATGCTGGGAAAGATTGAAGGCAGGAGGAGAAGGCGACAGCAGAGGATGAGATGGTTGGATGGCATCGCCGACTATGGGATATGAGTTTGAGCAAGCTCTGGGAGTTGGTGATGGACAGGGAAGCCTGGTGTGCTGCAGTCCATGGGGTCACAAAGAATTGGACATAACTGAGCTACTGAACTGAACTGAACTGAACTGAAGCTCTTTAAGATGTCAGCATTCTTCATATCAGAGGAAAACTACCTGAGGTTACAGTAACCAAAGAAGCTCATCAAGAAGATTACCTGAGACCAGAACAAAGGAGTGCATGCACACACACACCGTAATCTTATCAGCGACACCACCCTTGAATCAGTACTATAAAACTCCTCATCAAATCCTCCCAGGTTGGAGCAAACAGCTTTTTGGGGCAGGAGGATGTGTCCCCCTTTTATCTGGCAAAGCAATAAAGCTATTCTTCTCTCTTCCACCCAAAACTCTTGTCTTTGAGATTGGATTTAGCACTGGTGCACAGAGGCAGAACTTTAGCATCAGGATTACTAAACATTTTTGTGAGAAATGCTGACAAAGTCAGTATGAGCTAGAAATTGGACCTGGGATATATGTTTCTAATGTAACAATCATGTAAAGCAGGTATTATCCAAGCAGTCTGAAGAGACTGCAAGAATAAGCTCAAAATATTCACTATTATGTGCACAAACACACCTATTCTCTGCCCTATTTTGTCTCCCGCAGACCCCATTTGTTTGGGGGTACCTTGGTCACTGAGTTTGGTGGTTTAGTCTCTAAGTCATGTCCGACTCTTGCAACCCCATGGACTGTAGCCTGCCAGGCTCCTCTGTCCATGGAATTCTCCAGGCAAGAACACTGGAGTGGGTTGCCATTTCCTTCTCCAGGGACCAAGTTTAGCAGCCTTTGTTTGAGTATCACTGGAGGAAAACATGGATGTTCATCCTCATGTTAAAAAAAAACAATAGAAAAAATCAGACCTCGGGGCCTATTTTTTTGAGATTTAACAACACAACAACAACAAGATAACCAAATGTATTGGGTTTAGAATCAAAATAACCTGTTTGAATCCTAGTTTTCCATGAGTTTAGGCAATTTTCTAAACCTCAAAGTTCAGATTCCTACACTTGGAATTACAGAAAATGAATATTCATCTAAGAACGAATTTTCAAATAATCTCATCAAGTTAATATGTGAAAATGCAAATCAGAGCATATATTCATTGAGCAAATAAGTACATGTGATTTCTTTGGTCTAGGCACTGTTGTCTGTGTTTTACCTATGCTATATTTCTCTCATTTACAGATGAGAAAGTTTAGGAGCAAGTGTTCTGAGTTCTCGAAACTCATAAGTGGGACATCATGATTCAAAAGGGTTTCGCAGGTGGTATTGCAGTGAAAAGAAAAAAAAAAAGAGGAATAAGTTTTTCACTTTCCCTTTCCTGTGAACAAAGAAGACGGAGTGAACAGTGAGCAGGCCCGAATATTCCTTTTTTTTTTTTTTTAACCTTAACTGTTTCTAACTCTGCATGCTTGTAACTAAGTTTGCTTTTCTGCTCCCTAAATCTGAAGGAGCTATAATTCACATTTTTCCTTTGACTCTCCACTGAATACATCCTGTATCTGGTGTTTACCCTTACAACATCCTTCCCTTTGTAAGTTACATATCAGAAAGAAGACCACAAAGTCACCAAACTGCCAGATTGACTTACTGGGTTACTGATGCCAGTCTATGACTATCTCTGAAATAATGCAAGAGGAAGAAATCAAGACCCTATCACCTTTATTCCTCATCACTGACTCCTGACTGCGAGCCCTTGCCTTAAATAAGCCCCTAGATTCATAGAGCGGGGGAACAGTTCTTGAGGCATGAGCTTATTGTCTTTCCCTCTCCACTCGCTGATAATTAAAGCCACCTTTCTATTTCCTTCAAACCCTGTCTCTACATTTTTTTATTTGGCCTTGATGGGCAGAGAAGGCCAAAATTTTGGCCAGCAACAGTGGCACAAGTCGTAAAGTATCTGCCTACCAATGCAGGAGACCTAAGAGACAGGGGTTTGACCTCTGGGTTGGGAAGATCCCCTAGAGGAGGGCATGGCAAACCACTAAGTGTTCTTGCCTTGAGAATCCCATGGACAGAGGAGCCTGGTGGGCCAGAGTCCATAGGGTCCCAAGAGTTAGACATAACTGAAGCAACTTAGCTCACATACACACATGATTCAAATCCAGGTAGTACAGCCCAGGATATATACCCCTACCTCTACTTTCAATAATGTATAATCTCTGTCTCTTTGCATCCATTCTCCTAGTGAGAGAAACAAAAGGTTTCCATTCTGGTCATAGTCCATGTACACAGTTTTTAAAGAATCTGCCTGCAGTGTGGGAGACCTGGGTTTGCTGCCTGGGTTGAGAAGACCCCTGAGAAGAGAATGGCAACACACTCCAGTATTCCTGTCTTAAGGATTCCAAAGACAAAGGAGCATGTAGGCTAGAGTCCATGGGGTCACAAAGAGTTGGACTCAACTGAGCGAATGAGCATACACACATTAGCCTGTTAGTTATGAACACCTTGTACTAATACTTCAAATTCATCTACGACAATTCATAACTCCCAATGGAATTTTGATTTCTCTCATTCTTTTCTAGAACAGCCTAAGCAGTTTAGTAGTGCTCCATGTGACCCTAAGATTGTTTTTCCCTCTGGAACTGAAAATAGATTTAATTGGACATCAGGTACTTGTGAATCACTTATATCATTTCAAAGCAACCATATAGGACTTAGAAAGAACTGATAAGGTCAAAACCCATTAATGTCTCTTTTAATGGGTTTTGTGGATCACAGAACTTATAAGGCTAGAATGTCTAGGCTAGATTTCACTTGCACCTCTGAGAAGATGCTATAACTCTGGGAGTATCTGTTTATACCTGATTGCATTTATTTGTTTCTTTGATTTCTCTCCATGGGTATGAAAATAAAGGGCAAGGAGAGAATGGGAAAAAGAGTTACCTGTGGGAGAGAGAGACAGGGACAAGTAGATCTGACACTTGGTTTTTAGTAGTAGTAGTATCATATATTTATTTATTTTTTGCACTGTGGCTTGCAGGATCTTAGTTTCCTGACCAAGGATTAAGCCCAGGCCCTCGACAGTGAAAGCACAGAGTCCGAACCACTGTTTTTAAATTTACACAAATTGGTACTTTTGTAAATATGAGGAGAACATCAGGCCTACCTTATTCTTTCTGATTAACACTACATCCTATGCCTGGTCACTAGAGGACATCGTAACATGGTTTCAGTGATTACTAGGAAGTTGTGAACTCAAAAATATTTGGCCAGTTGATATATACTAAAAATCTCAAAAAGAGGCAAAATCAGTTTATCCAAGGAGTCAGAGAGAACTGAGCAGCTGTGGTGGAGGTGAAGACATTTCCTGGTCAATTAAACCAAGGGTTTTGGCCAGTCGCCGGACCTTAGTTTTCATGCTTTCATAAAGTCTGTTTCTAGTTTTCCTCTTAGTTTTATAAGAATGAAATATTTCAATTTTCAGAATAATAATTAACACATAGTTAATTAAAAGTGACTATGTCCAATGTTTAACAAATTATACCCCTATTGAAACAAAAACTCTAAAATAAACCCTTGCTATTGAGACAACAGGTTTGATTTCACTTTTATTTAAGCTGTTGGCCTAAAAATATGCTTCTTTGACAAAGTTTTCTCAAATATTCTTTTTTTTTCCTACTAAAGCGGAGGGAAAAAAAATCTTTATGAAAAGCGTACCTTTTTTTTTTTTAAGAATTTCAACAGCTGCTCATAAAATTATGTAAACAGATTTTTGTAGGGCAGTCCATAATTCTATATAGTTTTCCCTGAACGCATTTAATTTATGAGCACCATAAGACATGAAATATCTGAACTAAATTCATAGCTAGAGGTGGCATATTTCATCTAATTAGGAACAAGAGAGATATTAACCTTTGCAACTGATATTTTGCTTATAGATTAAAAAATGCCTGAAGATAAATTAAGCAAGGGTGGAGGAAATTGAGATGCAAGAATTTACAAATGGCTGGTGAATGGCTTGCCTTTCTGGAGTGCATTATTTAGCTAACTTTTAAGATAACATTTTCAGATAGCATCTGTTATCCTGGTAACCTTTTCAATAAATGTATCTAATCAGAACATCTCACAAATATATGGAAGATGCTCAGAGAACAGATTTCAGGCTTCTCAGTTCCAGCTCTGTTTATCTGAGCTATGAAATAAAGACAGAAAATTTACTACATAACAAAATGTCCAAAGGAGGCTGATGTGACTATCTGAGGCATGTTGAATGCAATTTATGTCCCTTCATTAATAGTTACTTAATTAATAACATTACCTGATAGGTAAAACTGTCTTTAGAAAATGAGAAAAAATCTAAAATTATTAATGAAAAATTGAGGGTAAATTGTTCTTAAAACATTCATTTATTCAGTTCTCCCCAGGATTGAGCTTTGTTTTCAGTCTGTTCTGTATATGATTTAACTTAGTCTCTTAAGAACCCTATGAAGTGGGTACTAATATCAATATCACACCTACTTTTTAAAAGAGAAAACTGCTATTATATAATAGCCAGGACATGGAAGCAACCTAGATGCCCATCAGCAGATGAATGGATAAGAAAGCTATGGTACATATACACAATGGAGTATTACTCAGCCATTAAAAAGAATACATTTGAATCAGTTCTAATGAGATGGATGAAACTGGAACCTATTATACAGAGTGAAGTAAGCCAGAAAGAAAAACACCAATACAGTATACTAACACATATATATGGAATCTAGAAAGATGGTAACAATAACCCTCTGTATGAGACAGCAAAAGAGACACCGATGTATAGATCAGTCTTATGGACTCTGTGGGAGAGGGAGAGGGTGGGGAGATTTGGGAGAATAGCATTGAAACATGTATAATATCATATATGAAACGAGTCGCCAGTCCAGGTTCGATGCATGGTACTGGATGCTTGGGGCTGGTGCACTGGGATGACCCAGAGGGAGGGGAGGGGAGGGAGGAGGGAGGAGGGTTCAGGATGGGGAATGCGGGTATACCTGTGGTGGATTCATTTCGATATTTGGCAAAACTAATACAATATTGTAAAGTTTAAAAATAAAATAAAATTAAAAAAAAAAAAAAAAAAAGAAAACTGCACCGATGTGCAAAGATGGTACAACCAGTAAGGCACAGAGAATAGGGAAACTGACTCAGGCAGTGTGACCCTTTTAATTACCAGGCAATGCATTCTCTTCTGTTCTGCATCATTTTAAGCAATGATGCCTTCTTTGATATTCACATACATTCAATCTTCCCTTAGAATTATCATTAAAGCTTCATATTACAAAGACAATCTTAATCTCAATGTACAATTTGCAATTAGGTAATTCACTAAAAAGTAAAGCCATAAGGTTAAGGGACAATCATATTTATCAGCAATCAGGATAAGAGTGAAGTGATAGAAAAGAGAGAGAGATTAAGCACACACTTTATACCTTTACAGTTTTTATACTTATTTGCAAAAACAGAAAACCGATAATGTTGTTTGTGGGAATTTTGGCACATACAAACGTTTGTGTACCTATCAGGAATATAAACAGGTGCAGTCATTTTAGCAAGCAATATGATAAAAGCCAACCTAAAAATAAAATAATATTATACATTATCTTATGAACAAGGAATTCCATCATATATACATATGTGTGTGTATATATATATATCACTCACATAAATCTATTAAGTGCTGTGCACAAAAAATATTCCTTGCAATACTGTTTGTGGTACATATTAAGTATATGGTAGGAATCTAGGTACTTATCATTGGGAAAGACACTGGGAAAAATGTAGGGGAAAACATCACACTGTATCATTAAGTTAAAAGTAAGTGACCAGATATAGTTTAGTCTCATGAACTGACCTTTAAAAATATGTCTCAATGAAATAAAAAGAAAAAAATGAGACATAGTAAAAATTACCTTCAGTTCACTTCAGTCACTCAGTCGTGTCCAACTCTTTGCGACCCCATGAACTGCAGCACACCAGGCCTCCCTGTCCATCACCAAACCTGGAGTTCACTCAAACGCACGTCCATCGAGTCAGTGATGCCATCCAGCCATCTCATCCTCTGTCATCCCCTTCTGTTCCTGCCCCAAATCCCTCCCAGCACCAGGGTCTTTTCCAATGAGTCAACTTTTCGCACGAGGTGCCCAAAGTATTGCAGCTTTAGCATCAGTCCTTCCAAAGAACACCCAGGACTGGTCTCCTTTAGAATGGACTGGTTTGATCTCCTTGCAGTCTAAAGGACTCTCAAGAGTCTTCTCCAACACCACAGTTTAAAAGCATCAATTCTTCGGCGCTCAGCTTTCTTCAGAGTCCAACTCTCACATCCATACATGACCACTGGAAAAACCATAGCCTTGACTAGACAGACCTTTGTTGGCAAAGTAATATCTCTGCTGTTTAATATGCTCTCCAGGTTGGTCATAACTTTCCTTCCAAGGAGTAAGCGTCTTTTAATTTCATGGCTCCAATCACCATCTGCAGTGATTTTTGGAGTCCCCCAAAATAAAGTCTGACACTGTTTCCACTGTTTCCCCATCTATTTCCCATGAAGTGATGGGACCAGATGCCATGATCTTAGTTTTCTGAATGTTGAGCTTTTTTTTTTAAATTTTATTTTATTTGACTTTACAATATTGTATTGGTTTTGCCATATATCAAAATGAGTCTGCCACATGTATACATGTGTTCCCCATCCTGAACCCTCCTCTCTCCTTCCTCCCCATCCCAGTGCACCAGCCCCAAGCATCCAGTATTGTGCATCGAACCTGGACTGGTGACTCGTTTCATATATGATATTATACATATTTCAATGCCATTCTCTCAAATCATCCCACCCTCTCCCTCTCCCACAGAGTCCAAAAGACTGTTCTATACACCAGTGAGCTTTAAGCCAACTTTTTCACTATCCTCTTTCACTTTCATTAAGAGGCTTTTTAGTTCCTCTTCACTTTCTACCATAAGGGTGGTGTCATCACATATCTGAGGTTATTGATATTTCTCCCAGCAATCTTGATTCCAGCTTGTGCTTCTTCCAGTCCAGCGTTTCTCATGATGTACTCTGCATATAAGTTAAATAAGCAGGGTGACAATATACAGCCTTGACGTACTCCTTTTCCTATTTGTAACCAGTCTGTTGTTCCATGTCCAGTTTTAACTGTTGCTTCCTGACCTGCATATAGGTTTCTCAAGAGGCAGGTCAGGTGGTCTGGTATTCCCATCTCTTTCAGAATTTTCCACAGTTTCTTGTGATCCACACAGTCAAAGACTTGGCATAGTCACTAAAGCAGAAAGAGATGTTTTTCTGGAACTCTCTTTCTTTTTTCCATGATACAGTGGATGTTGGCAATTTAATCTCTGGTTCCTCTGCCTTTTGTAAAACCAGCCTGAACATCTGGAAGTTCAAGGTTCATGTATTTTTGAAGCCTGGCTTGGAGAATTTTGAGCATTACTTTACTTAAGGTATGTTAATAAAATAATTATTACTAATCACATTTTGCATGAACAAATGAATCTACCTATATAGTTCATGGTAGGATGAGAAATGGATGGGAGAATTATTTGTAAATAAAATCAAATTAATAGTCAAGAGAAGGTGCATTGGGTGCTTATGAAATTGTTACAAGAACAGAGGACTATGATTAACTCAATCTTCTGCACTGTGGTCTAACTGGATTGGGCAGTTAGAATACAAAGGTGGATATGATTAAATTTTATTCAGAAGTCTCCCTTATATTCACATATTCTAGCATGCTATTCATTTCAGGCTAGTCTACATATATCATAACCAATTGCCCTAAGGAAAAAATATGTTTTCATTTTAGAATTAGAAAGAGAAGGACTACTTTTACTTTCACATGAATTTGGATTGTTGTTTCCTATATCATTTGAAACCCAAAATCCATTTTAATTCACTGGACAGATGGTGTCTTTGTATGGGACTACCTGATGGGTTAAATACAAGAGAATTTCTGGCCTTATCTCCTTAGGGGATCCCATCATTTTGCTTCTCTGTTTAGTTTGTTAATGATCTGCTTATGAGCTGTTTGGCATGAACATAGTTCTTCATATAGGCAACAATATTGTTTCACAACAGATTGTCTAATATTTTCAAGACAAATTCCATCAGTCCATCAGTTGGATTTTGGGGATTGACCTTTATATTTGAAACTGAACTTACTATAATTATGCTGTTCTTTTAACGAGTTTTGAAAGGGTTTCCTCTTACTTTCAGTTTGCTCTTTTAGAAAACAGTCCATTAATGGGATTTAGCTTCCTACTTTTGGAGCACGATCATGATTCTGTATAATCACACACGTTTGGAGTATTAGCAGGTATCACTTAAACATTAAAATTCCTTTACCATTTCTGCTACTCCAAATTGTTTTGCTGCTCTAACTGTCCAGAATCAAATATTCTAGACTGACAGAAAGGATGTACCAGTTTTCAAAAGTTTTAAAATTATTTTATAGACAGGCTTAGAAATGTAAGAGAAAAGCAAATTTACCTTGTCAAATGTGATTCTCTTCATTTTTTTTCTATAAAACTTAACTTCTGCTTCTAATTATCTTGTTTTGTTAGCTAGATAATCTATCTAGTTTTTCCTCAGCTTTTAAAAGCTTGTTTTTCTAAAGTCCATGCCTGCTATTGACCAGGATACCTTCAATTTTATCAACATTATTATAGTCCACTTCTTGCCCTCCAAAATTTTGAATAGGTGTGCCACTCTCAGAATCAAAAGCTTCATTTCTTCTGGCCCTCACACTTACTTATAGTTGTTGGACATCACACATTATTCTCTTCATTAGCCCAGTTCTGACTACAGTTTATGTTCGTCCAGATAGGACCACATCAGTTCAGTTCAGTTCAGTCAGTCAGTGATGTCCACCTCTTTGTGACCCCATTCACTGCAGCACGCCAGGCTTCCCTGCCCATCACCAATTCCTGGAGCTTGCTCAAACTCATGTCCATTGAGTTGGTGATGCCAATGAACCATCTCATCCTCTGCCTTCCCCTTCTCCTCCTGCCTTCAATCTTTCCCAGCATCAGGGTCTTTTCCAATGACTCAGCTCTTCGCATGGTGGCCAAAGTATTGGAGCTTCAGCATCACATTAAAACTTTGAGAACCTCTTTCATTTTTGTCATGTTTTGCTCACTAGTCGGAAATACAGAATCTTTTTTTTTATCATATATATACATGTATATGATATATACATATATACACAAACACATGTACATATAGAGATAATATGTTATATACACATATTTAAGTATTAACGTATTTCTAAAAAGTATGTATGCTCAAAGAATAATTTGAAAAATATAGACTGCAGAATGATTTCTTCAAAACTTTTAAATCCAAGCAGAAAAATATAACAACTATTAACATTTTAATGTCTATATTTTTGGTAGTAGAAGCTTATTTCTTTTACCAAGCATACAGAAAAGGCATCAAAATGTACTACTGTACAATTATATTTTAAAAGGAACCTTAATCAAAATGAGTCTAACAGATATTTCTAAATGCATTGGAAATTTTGGGGCTGATACAGTCTGTGTAAACTATCAAGATAAGTTTTGTTTACACAGATTGAGAGGTGTTATCACCAACTTCCTCTCAAACTCACAACATTCTATCAGAATGATTAAAAAAATCCACAAGTATACTATTAAATTGTAATTATAAACCCACGGAATTGAAAGGGGGAAGAGTTGAAGTGACCAGAATATTTTCATGTGTCTTAGAATATGTTCTTGTACTCTGCTTTTTTAAAATGCATGTTAATATGTAACTGTGTGATAGAGCTGATAATCTGTTTAACGTGAACTGTCCCTTCATCTCTATATTTTGTATCTTTTCTTCTCTGTTCCTTCTGTATCCAGGCATCTCCAAACTCCCCTATTCTCAACTTTTTTCTAAAATAAATTCTGTGAAGAAATCATTTTCCTATTGGTAAAAAGCTTGATTGCTTTTTAAATATCAGTTTTATTTTCATTCCTTATTCCTTATGTAGACATGAAAATTTTCAATAGGGGAAGATAGCAAGCCATGAAATTTTGGCCTGTTACAATGTTACATGTTATGTCTTCAATCATTTCCTGAGTGATGCTCAGTAATCTTCTTACTCAACTACACGAACTTCTCATAATGCTTATTCCCAGCAGCCATGCTCTCTGCAAACTCAAAATCGTATCTACCTTTGCCATCCTCAGAAATAAGAACTCTATTTACTGACGACTAAAGTCAATTTTACCTTCTTATTCCTAATGTAAACAGTTTGAGTGTGTGTTTGTGTGTGTGTGTGTATTATTATTTCCATCCTCTCCTCAAATGTCTACAGACTGCATATCTGGTCCTCCCCAATTTGCCTCCTATCTGTCTTTTTATGAAGTTCCTTAGGGTTTATCCTTGAAGATTATAAGTGGCTTGGATAAGATGTGAAATGAAGCTGAAAGGCCAAAGAGCTCTCAGAAATGAAGCCAAATGGATATTATTTTATGGCAAATGGGAAGGAGAGTTTTCACTTCTTTTCCACGTTTATGGTGGGAAAATTGAAGATCCATCTTGCAAATAGAGTCACATTCTTTTTCCCTGACTCTGTCTTGGTTGGCAAGATTAGGTCTCTATTCACACTCTTCTTTGCATCATTTGTGTCACCTAATCATCCCATTTTATGTAAAATCTTTGTTTCTCTACTTAGTTCAATATTCTGTCTTTACTGCTTGTAAGCATATTTGGCTACTTCTAGAGTTTGCAAAAGTTCATTCCTTTTTATATTCCTTCCCTATAATGATTTTTCTCATTATTTAGTAATCCATACCAAGAGTTCCATTTGCCAACTTGGTTTTGTACAGATAATTGCATAAGTAAATGCATTCATGGAAGTCAATGAAATTATCCTTCATCAAAAAAAAAAGGGGGGGGATTATCTTGACTTAATTTTCTGCAACATTTGAAAATCTAAACAAATCCATTTGTACTTATTTGATATTCTTCTCCATCAATGGTAAACTTTAAAATTTGGCAAGAACTTAAGTTAATCGCTTTTACTCCTTCACAATGCTAACATTATTTTTCTCAATCTCTGTGTGAATACGCCAATATCAAGCTTGTGATAGTGTATTCATTATTTTCAAGGCAAAGCATATTTTGGGGCAGCATTAATTATTCCAATATCAGGCTTCACACTGACCAAAATCAATGTCATAAACTTCTTACTTCTCCCAGGACTATATACATTTCCATTAATATTTGGAACAATGATCATTGTATCCTTCTCAATGCCACCAGTACACCTATTCTTTAGGCAAGTTGATACAGTTCTCTCAAAAATTATTCACTTGACATTTTCCAGTGATCTCACTCTCATTATAGCCATCTTCTTAACTTTTAATATCCTTCTTATACTGTGGTACCTAAAATTAAATTCAGGATTTTCAGTTATAATATTAATAAAACAGGACTGAACTCTTCTCCCCTTTTACCTCCAGTCTACACAGTGATGGCAGCATTCTGCTGTTGCTAATTCCTGGATTGCAACATTTTGTGTTGTCTTTTTAGCTCTCCCAAACCAGTTATGCTATTTGCAATTTCCACATGTAACTAACTGACATCAATGGTGATTTCCTGACTGATTCTGACTGATACAAAAGCAAAACAATTGCACACATTCAGTAAATCCTTAAAATAAATGATAAAAGGAAAAATCAACAGAAATGACACACCCAAACTCAAACAACAGCAAAAGGAAGAAAGCACAAAAGAGAGAAGGGAAGAAGAATCAATAAATCTGGGTGTTTGAAGGTAGGAATAAAGGACGTAAGAAAAAAGGAGGAAAATTTTATGTTGATAACTTAGACAATGGAGCCCAATATATCAGTTTTGGAGCAATAGGTGCAGCTTCCTTTTGGAACTTATGGGAATGAAAGTGAAAATGAAAGTCATTCAGTTGTGTCTGACTCTGCAACCCCATGGATTGTAGCCCACCATATTCCTCTGTTCATGGGATTCTCCAGGCAAGAATCCTGGAGTGGGTTGCCATGTCCTCCTCCAAGGGATCTTCCCCACCCCAGGGATCCAACCTGCTCTCTTACACCCAGTGCATTGGCAATCGGGTTCTTTACCATTAACGCCACTTGGGAAATCCCATATGAGAATGAGGAGGTAGTAAAAAAACTTCAAGTAAGAATTGTGAGTAGATAGTTGCCAACCATGTCACAATTAGAAAGAAAATTGAGATTCAGTCACATGAAATTAATGGGTAATCTATGTTGTATGGCAAAATACAAAGCACTGAGAATGAATCTTGGGGAAAGTCAGTGGTATTCATGGGGAAGGAAAAAAGAAAAGCTGCTGCAAAATGATACACTAAGGTGTGAGCACATCTTTACAGTTTACAAACCACTAATAGATGCAGATGCTTATTCTGCCTTTATGGAAACCCAGTTATGTTGGTAGGACAGATGGCAACAGTGCTTGCTTATAAGCAAGGAGAGAAAGTGGGAGAATAAGAGAAATAACAGCAAAAATGGAAATGAACAGCAAGTGGAAACAGGATAGGATATAATAATGGAGCAGGAGGGTAAACATTTTGTTTAAATACTAATGTATTTCCACTCATACTGGGAATGGATTGAGATGCTAAAGTATTAACATTACTTCTGAGTTACTGGAATTAGTTCTATTAATAATAACATATCTAAAAAGAATATTAATAGATAAGGAGGGAACGATTAGGATGATAAATTCCTGGAAAAATACCACATTGGTAATGACTGGTTTCAGAATGTGTGGTAAGTAAGGAGATAAATATTTCCAAGGTACATTATGGATGAAACTAGAAGCTAAAATTAATATATAGGCATATAATACCTGCAATGTATGAGACTCAGGTTCCATCCTTGGGTTGGGAAGATCCCCTGGAGAAGAGTATGGCAACCCACTCCAGTATTCTTGCCTGGAGAACCCAGGGACTGAGGAGTCCGGCGAGCTATAGTCCATAGGGTCACAAAGAGTCAGACACAGCTGAAGCAACTGAGCAGGCAGGCATGTACAATATTTTGCATAACAATGCATGCCTATAATGTCTGTTTGATCAGGATCCAAATAACTTAGCACTGCCCAGTGGCACTGAAACCACCAAGGAGACAGAGTTACTTCCGAAGCTACTGATTAAAGCAGAGGAACAGGGGGAGGAATTTCTTAGTTAGTATGATCCTTTCAACGTCCTTTCTTCTGCCAGGAAAGTCACTGGCCAAGCCCAGCTGGAAGTCAAGAGTCATGGAGATTGAGAAACACACAAGCTGAAGAGGTGGAACTCCTGAAATAATTAGCGGAATAGATGAAAGAAAGGGAATGCATCTGAAACAAATGACAGATACTCCTATGGTATCTCATTTAATCCTACTGCAGTCTCAGGAGGAAGGTATTATTTCCCTTTTATTGGAAACGAAGGTGAACAAGCTGTCTCATTATTTCTTACTACATGTTCTGCATATATTACATTATATGCATATATACTGCATATATTACATTAAAATTCAATAAATATTTATTATTTCAAAACTGTTATCTTGACTTATAACACTAGTTCAATATTTATTAGTTTTATGTTTCAGAGCATGTTGGAGACATAATTTCCACTCCAAATATCCCATTGTTCTTTTCCAATAAGAACCAATGATTAAATAAATGTAAATCTTTGTGCAATGCAAAATTGATATCCAAACTGTAATTATTTATATTATGTGCATTCTGAATTAATTGGGATTTATTTAATTTAGTAATTAATCCTGCCTTCTCAGAAAAAAAATTTATCTGAGAGAAAATAATATTGAACTTCATATATTTAGCCAGTGGCATGTTTTCTGTCTTGGTCTTGATTTATAAGTTCAAATTTTTAAGTTTCATCCTTCATTGAGATAAATTGTTTAAAGTATGTGAAATAATTTATACCCCTGCTAATGAAGTTCTAGAATGTGGGTGGGGAAATTAAATCATTCTAATTTATATTATAGATAGAGTCAGAAGCTAAAACGCATAAGCTTGTGTACAACTAACATTTGCATAGCATTTGATGGCTAACAAAACACTTTCCCAAATATTATCTTTTAGAGCAGTTACATTAATGATTTTAAAAAGTAATCTGTATTTTTGCATCTCAAAGAATATGTTTGTCTTATATATTATATGATATAAATATTATATATACATATATATAATATTCTTACATGTTACTTATCTCAGATTAATACAATATATTCCTTTCTCTGGAAGGTAATTATATTAGTTTCCTGAGTTACCATGATAAATTGCCACAAACAGTGTGGTTTAAAGTAACAGAAATTTCTTTTTCTCCTACAGTTTTGGAGTCTAGACCTTTCAAGTAAAATACCATCATGGCCACATTTCCTTTAGAGGTTCAAGGGGAAAATCCTTCCTTGACTCACCCAAGCTCTGCTGTCTCCGCAGTCCTTGCCTTGACTTTCAGCTGCAGCACTCCAGCTCCTATTGTAGTGTCAGATGGTCTTCTAGCCTCTGTGAATTTATCTTATGTTCTCTCCTCTTCTTACAAAGGCACCACTCACTGGACTTAGGGTCCACCCTAACCCAGTATGATTTTTGTCCTAGCTAATAATACCTGAAAAACCTTATTTGCAACAAAGGTCATATTCTGAGATTCCAATTGGACAAAAGGTTTCAGGTCATATGTCAACCCATCAGTGTAGTGATTTAAGTTAGGAGTGACCAAACAAGAAGAAGAAGAAGAAAAAAAAAAATGATGTAAAAGAGTTCCATGACCAGGGCTGAGGCTTTGCTTTCAGTCTTCCATCATTAAAGCATTTCAGAATTCTATTCAAGGAAGAAAGCACCTGTGATGTATTTGAAATCATACCTGTAAAACACTTTTGTCTACTCAGTTTTATTATTACCAAAGTATCAGTTAAGGAAATGCATATATGTAATGTCTCCTAAAACCAGTACCTACATATATCTAAAAGGCTTCTCAAATTAGGAAGCAGGGCATCCAGGATATTTCTAAGTAGTATTTTTATTTCAAAATATTAAATCCCTACAATTTCCCACTTGCACACAAACGCTGCAAATGATAGTAATTTTAGTTTCCTTTCTTTGTATATATGGAAGTGTGTGTGTATATGTGTGTGCTTACTAAACATCATGTTATAAATGCAAATTTATATTCATCTTCTACTTTTAATAGGGTCAGTTCTCCATAAGGCTAAATGCTATTTGAAAATAAAATTTTATTTTATATGGTTGAGTCACCCAATATGGTCTGACAAAAGGATGTTATTGATTATATATGAGATTTTATGTTTTCTACATTTTCCAGAGTATTCTTTTCTTTCTTGGAATGCACAACACTGTAAGGATGGTAGTTTAAAAAGTGAGAACAAGTGGGGTCCTCAGTGTTATTGATCAACTATACTAGCTCTGACCACTACCTGGACTATTGTGTGTAAATACTTTTCATCTTGTTTAAAGACTGTACATTGTTATCACATATTACAACGGTTCAGTCCATTTCACATGTAATTAAGTTTGCCTATTCAAAGACACGGGTCCAATCCCTCATCAGGAAGATCCCATGGCAAAGAGAACTTCTACCCACTCCAGCATTCATGCCTGGTAAATTCCATAGACAGAGGAGCCTGGTGGGAAGAGTCGGACATGACTGAGCGACTAACACATTCAAAAACTCATTAAGCTGTTTTGCTAAATAAGTGGGATCTCTAGTTTGGGTTTGCAGTCTTTCCAAGTCTTTCTTCACATCCAAATCGCAGACACAATAAATAAAAACAATCTCAGGGAACAGCACTAAGTCTAACCAAGAAAGTGGCATTCCTGCCTGGCTGACTTCAGAATTACTGTTGACCATTGACTGCTGTGTCTCTTGGTTTCCTCTTTTGTGTATGGGCTTGTCTACTATGTTTATCCTACATCTGTCTCAGCATTGTTTGTTGGTAGTATGGGTGTAAATGGTTTATCTTTAATTCTCAGATGTCCATATTGACAAAAATCATACTTGAGCAGCCACACTCAAAAAACTTCCATACTGGGACCTCATGCAAAGATCCTGGCCCGGACCTTGAGTATGATGCTGTTCAGTTCAGTTCAAGTTCGGTCGCTCAGTCGTGTCCGACTCTTTGCAACCCCATGAATCGCAGCACGCCAGGCCTCCCTGTCCATCATCAAACCCGGAGTTCACTCAGACTCATGTCCACTGAGTCAGTGATGCCATCCAACCATCTCATCCTCTGTCGTCCGCTTCTCCTCCTGCCCCCAATCCCTCCCAGCATCAGAGTCTTTTCCAATGAGTCAACTCTTCGCATGAGGTGGCCAAAGTACTGGAGTTTCAGCTTCAGCATCATTCCTTCCAAAGAAATCCCAGGGCTGATCTCCTTCAGAATGGACTGGTTGGATCTCCTTGCAGTCCAAGGGACTCTCAAGAGTCTTCTCCAATGCCACAGTTCAAAAGCATCAATTCTTCGGTGCTCAGCTTTCTTCACAGTCCAACTCTCACATCCATACATGACCACTGGAAAAACCATAGCCTTGACTAGACAGACCTTGGTTGGCAAAGTAATGTCTCTGCTTTTCAATATGCTGTCTAGATTGGTCATGACTTTCCTTCCAAGGAGTAAGCATCTTTTAATTTCATGGCTGCAGTCAATGCAGTTGAAGTGGATATTGGGTGTAGAGAGGAGAAACTCATATTTTACACATAGGAGGAAGATAAATAAATTGAAGTCAGAGGGCAAACTGTCGTGATTCTAAAACACGACTGCTAATTCTTTGGAACTCCTCTTACTGAGAAGTGGATCTGTGTTCCTTCCCCTGCATCTTGGTGGGTTTATGACTGTTGCTCCAGCCAGTCGAGTCAAGCAAAAATGACACTATATATGACAGACAGTTTTCTGGACTCTCTGAATATATTTACGACAGTTTCTTTGAATTCTTTCTCTGCTTAATCCATCATCAATAACGTTGCAATTACCTTTTTTTTCATGTGCATATATTTAAATTTCCTGGTCTTTTGCATGTTTCATTTTTATTTTTCCTTTTTGAAAATTGGACATTGTAGGAAATGGCAGCCCACTCCAGTATTCTTGCCTGGAAAATGCCATGGACAAAGGAGTCTGGTGGGCTACAATTCATTGGGTCTCAAAGAGTTGGACATGACTGAACACACACACACACACACACACACACACACATACACACAGGTAATATACTGTTACAAGCATATATTCTAATTAACCCTTCTTGTGTTTGTTTACTTGGGATAATTCAATATTATGTCTCCCCTACCCCAAATGAATAGCCACTGAAGTCTCAGCTCAGTTTTTATTACCATTTGTCTTTATTTTTACTTTTAAGCCTGGCTTACTAGGGCTTCCTTTTGGGTCAACACAGTTTAGGGTCAGTCAATGACTGGAAAGCAGTTGTACTTAAAGTTATTGAACTGGTAGCATCTCTTTGATGATAGACCTATGGATGGTTTGAAAACACATTCCAAGTTCAACGTTCTTACTATTCTTTTCTAGCCTTTAATTTCTGTATGTTCAAGGTCTCATAGTCAGCAAGATAAAGAGATAACTAAGGCTTTCTATGGTTTTCCTGAATTTGCAGAAATACATATACACACCCACAGTATTCCAGACCACCATGTTGTATGAAAGCTTATCTAGACCACCTTGGTTATGTGAAAGACAAGACAACTTGTCTTATAAAGACAAATTCTCAAGAACTTCTACTACATTTATGACTTGTCCACTTGCCTGTTGCTTGCTCCACACTGCAGCATGACATTAAAATAGGTGTGAAGTTAGCCATCCCAGATTGTTTGCTATTGTTTCTGGATTGTTTCTCTACTGTTTTCAGCAGTCTGCCCTGGTATGGATTTTTCCAAGCACCCATACCAAATAAAACCAGACCCTTTGGCAGCAGAGATGTAGGTCCTGATGTCCTGCCCTGTATTCCATGTAACAGAGTTGTATGGGGAGAAACGGAAGACCCTCCTATAGCTGAAACACCAGAGCTCCCTACTATCCTTACAGTAGTTCCAGAATAAACATTTCTAAATTTTTTGTATGTATTTGATCTGTTTCCAGAATCTTAAAGTAGTTGTCTTTGACAATTATGTCCATTTATCATTGTTTTTCAAGGACAGTTATATTGAGCTCCTTACTCAGCCATTTCAGAAGTTTCCCCTGCTCATTCTTTTATACTGTACCTTGCATCTCTCAATTCCCTAGTGGATGGTATGGACACATAAATTGTTTTATTGTTTGAATTAAATGTAGGTGTTTGACTGGGTGTATAACATGATGTTCATCCATTTGTACTTAATGCTCAAAATGCATTCCTCCTTTATCTCTCTTCTTCCTGATAAATTATTAAAATGATTAACTAAATACATTCTTGATTTTTGCCTAGCCACTTTTGTTAATTCACTTTACCTCCTTAGCTGGCTCATTCTCTCATATTTTATGTGTTGGGATTTAGAGATTTGATCTCAGACCCTCTTCTTTTCCCACTTTATATCCTTTCTCAGGGACTTCATTTCTAAGACTGGCTCCTACTAAGTGCAGATGTACAAATGTTCAAAACAGATCTCTGAGCTCCATGCTTTCCGTTCTTTCAGTCTAATCCATACCACCTTTCTGATGCCACAGACATACTGCCCCCTCAATATACCTACGGCTGAACTCACGTTCTTTCTACCAGAATCAATCCTGTTTAAGTTTTCTGCTTAATGCAATGGCAGGACAATCTATCCATCTGGACCACTGGATAGCACATGCATATTCTTGCAGTTGTACTTATCTGTGATTCCACATTCTGGTCATCACAAAAATTACTTTCATTGGTGCTTTTAATTCTACCCTCATTTAATGATTTGTTGTACAAACTTTTTCATAAAAAATAATGTGTCTGCACAGAATTGTGAGCCTTCTTGCAAACAAAAATTTTGGTGTTGTCTTCATAATGAAAATATTGCACAATTTCCTCTATACCAGAATAACAAAATGATATAAAATTTAATACAGTACTACTCTTAAGAAGTTATTTTCTGGTTATGATATTAAAAACACTGATGGTAGTATTAAAAATATTGTGTTGAGGTAATTGTGTTTCTCTATAAAAGAGTCATTTTTTTTCCATCTATTTTAGGACAGTATTATGTCTACTTCTCTACCAAAGTGTTTAAGAGACACATATATGTCTGAAGTGGGTCCAAAAAATATTAGTGATCATGAGTAAGAGGTGAAAAAACAATACCTGTGCTGAGAAGATCAACAGCTAGAGAAGTATATAAAGGGGATTTTACAACAGTTTTCCAATAGACTTACATCATTACTGTGTCAAAGTTGATTCTAATGGCTCAAATTCCCAGCCAGGAAGGAAAGATGAAGATGATATCATCATTGCAATTACATGGATGAAAAAAATTGAGGTTCATGGGGGCTGGTTTACATAATGTCGCAGAGCTATTGTGGAGGAGAGTTTTCCGCTTTTAAGTTCTGAGCTATTTTTTCTAACTCTAATAACAAGCACATAGCCAGTTGCTACACTCATTTGGTCAGTGTGAAAAGTTGGCAAATTTTTCAAATAATAAACAAAGCAAATAGGATTCAAAGAGAAAACTGTCCATCCATTTAAAAATACTAAATTCCTTCAGTTCAACCGAGTTTTAATGAATATATTGTAAACCTAAGTCTGTCCCAGAAATCAGGTTAAATACAGTTGTGATTTTGATAGAACTCATGATCTTTTGAGACAGAGGCAAATCGTTCAGCAAATCACACCTAACTAAATTAACCAAGATTTCTTACAACTTCAGAAACATGAACTTTTTATGTGCTAATGAAATTTCAGAAAATAAATCAATCAAAATGCTAAAATCAAGCAAACTTTTAAAGAAACACATCTCTAAGAATTTATTCTCCAGTCACCTTCAGAATATAGAAAAATATGAAATGATTTTAAAGCAATGGATATACTGTATACATATATATATATTATCTCCTATCTCTCTGTATGTGTGTATATATAGATATATATAAAATATATATGGAAAACATACTCTGACATATTAATCATCTAAAAGGTATTTTTAATATAACTTAAGGAAAAAAATATAAGGAAAATATATGTTATTCCTCCATCCATGGGATTTTCCAGGCAAGAATACTGGAGTGGGTTGCCATTTCCTTCTCCAGGAGATCTTCCCAACCCAGGGATTGAACCCAGGTCCCCTGCATTGTAGGCAGACGTTTTACTGTCTGAGCCACCAGGGAAGTCCCTATGTTATTCCTACCTAGATTCATAGACAGAAAATTAATTAAATTAGAAAGATTATCATTAGACCTAACTGAAAAATCCCACTCTTCTTTTTTTTCCCTCCCTTTTACATTTTTTTCATCGTCTTTGTTTGAAATTATACTCTCACCTAAGAAATTGGGTGGTTGTTTATTCTTCCACTTGCCGCTTTTAAAGATCCTCTCTCACTTGTGGTCCCAAGATAGAATACATGTTTGGTGAAAGAAAATCAACACAATTTGGGACCAAAAAATGAAAAAGAGTTCTACTGCTTTTGTGCCATTTCAAGTGATTTATTTCAATCAGCACGTCTCTCTTGTTGGAGTGGGAGTTTACTTTGCCCAGTGAGCCAAGATGGGTTGGCTGCAAAACGTCCTTAGAAGTGCCAGACTCCCACTGATCCAAAAACAACAACTATCAAATCAATAGCCTCTCAGCCTCTGGCAATGGCTGCATGCACTCAGTGCCACCTGAGGATTTTATATTTGGTGGATTAAAAAATAGAAGGTGGAAGAACAAAAAATAACATGATTTTTGGCACAAGGATGAAAAAGTTAGTTAAATAATGACTATAAATCATATCAAAATTGAATAAATGAAATAAATTACTACATGGCAGGTAATATGATGGCTGTTGGGCTTCCCAGGTGGTACAGTGGTAAAGAATATGCCTGCCAACGCAGAAGACACAGGAGACCAGGGTCGATCCCTGGGTTGGGAAGTTCCCCAGCTTTAGGAAATGGCAACTCATTTGCCAAAAAGAGTACAGTATTCTTGCTTATAATGTAATAACACTTCAGATCTATGAAATTTAATAAAATATTATCCCAAATTATTTTATTTTGTAGGGTTGAAAATAGTTTTAACCTATTTTCTTGTTATTATGCTGCTGGTTCAATATTTATTTTATCATAGTTTTCAGCTTACGTTAGTAGAATTCATCTTTCCTGAAGATGATTTTTTTTTTTTTATCTTTTCATGTGTTTGTTAGGTTATTTGCATATCTTCTTTGGAGAAATGCCTGTTTAGGTCTTTTCCCACTTTTTGATTGGGTTGTTTGTTTTTCTGGTAGTGACTTGTATGAGCTGCCTCTATATTTTGGAAATTAATCCTTTGTCAGTTGTTTCACCTGCTATTATTATTTTCTCCCATTCTGAGGGTTGTCTTTTTACCTTGTTTATAGTTTCTTTGCTGTGAAAAAGCTTTTATGTTTTATTAGGCCCCACTTGTTTATTTTTGTTTTTATTTCCATTATTCTAGGAGGTGGGTCATAGAGGAGCTTGCTTTGATTTATATCATTGAGTGTTCTTCCTATGTTTTCTTCTAAGAGTTCAGCCTGTACTGATTATAAAAATTTATTTGAAAATTATCACAGCTTCAATCTCAATGTAAAGGACTTAATAATCTATATGTCTAACTGACAGCTTCCTAATTCCTAATTTCTTATCTATAAACACTTACTAGGCATATCTGTTTGGTTAATTACTGTTAACCCAGAAATATAAAATAGAACTTTTAACCTTTCTTCTTTAAGAGCCTTCATTCTTTGCCTTTTTTTAAAAGGGAAAACCAATAACCCTTTCTGAAAAAGATAAAATACAAGACTGAAAGTTTCCTTCATGGGGCAAATGATTGGTAGGAAAATAGAGGCATGTGTACTCACTCATCGGAGAAGGCAATGGCACCCCACTCCAGTATTCTTGCCTAGAAAATCCCATGGATGGAGGAGCCTGGTAGGCTGCAGACCATGGGGTCGCTAAGAGTCGGACACGACTGAGCGACTTCCCTTTCACTTTTCACTTTCATGCATTGGAGAAGGAAATGGCAACCCACTCCAGTACTCTTGCCTAGAAAATCCCATGGATGGAGGAGCCTGGTAGGCTGTAGTCCATGGGGTCACTAAGAGTCGGACATGACTGAGTGACTTCCCTTTCACTTTTCACTTTCATGCACTGGAGAAGGAAATGGCAACCCACTCCAGTGTTCTTGCCTGGAGAATCCCAGGGATGGGGGAGCCTGGTGGGCTTCTGTCTATGGGGTCGTACAGAGTCAGACACAACTGAAGAGACTTAGCAGTACTCATTCATATATTGTCTTGGGCAACATAAGAAATATGTTCACTTCAGAATAGAATGAAGTGATTTGAATGGAGAAGGATGGACCACTGAATTATAGGGAAGATGTTGGAGGTGATGAGAGATTTTTTTAAGTAGGTAGAGAATAAAGACAATCTATACATAATCAATCTAAAGATGCTTAATGCCCGCCTTGATTTAATTTAGTTCAAAAGAACACATATTTCATTATTATAGGGTTTGTTTTATGAATACATCTTAATGTGTTATATTTTCTTTTTTTTTTAATACAAGCAGATGTTTAATAGGAACTGAATAATAACATACTGTGTTACCTGCTGCTTCCCTCTAGTTTTTATTTTATTTTTTTTCATATTTCTTTTTTTAAATTTTATTTTATTTTTAAACTTTACAATATTGTATTAGTTTTGCCAAATATCGAAATGAATCCGCCACAGGTATATCTGTGTTCCCCATCCTGAACCCTTCTCCCTCCTCCCTCCCCATACTCTCCCTCTGGATCTTCCCAGTGCACCAGCCCCAAGCATCCAGTATCGTGCATCGAACCTGGACTGGCGACTCGTTTCATATATGATATTATACATGTTTCAATGCCATTCTCCCAAATCTCCCCACCCTCTCCCTCTCCCACAGAGTCCATAAGACTGATATATACATCAGTGTTTCTTTTGCTGTCTTGTATACAGGGTTATTGTTACCATCTTTCTAAATTCCATATATATGTGTTAGTATACTGTATTGGTGTTTTTCTTTCTGGCTTACTTCACTCTGTATAATAGGTTCCAGTTTCATCCACCTCATTAGAACTGATTCAAATGTATTCTTTTTAATGGCTGAGTAATACTCCATTGTGTATATGTACCACAGCTTAATGTGTTATATTTTCTTAAGATTTTACAACAACTAGGAAAAAAACAAATATTCATCACTATGTTTGTTAATGACCTCTCCACCTTAAAAAAATGGCCTTATGAAAAGTTCTAACAGGACATGTATGGAAGGTAATTTAAAATTTCCAAGGATCATTTCTTATCATAGATTAGCACACTAGTGAATTTTGCATGAATCATAAAGGACTACTGGGTATTGAAGTCTAAATATTCTACAAAAGAAACTTAAGTGAAAGATCAACTTTAGAGATAAAGCTCACTTCTAATCTAGACTAATCTTGGTAGGGCTGATCACTGTATTTAGAGCTAAAAGAAAGGAACCAGCAGTAGGGTTGCTTCCGGCCAGGAGACACATGTCTCTAGGATTACCAAGCTGAGCTGGTATCTTAGGTCATTGTTAGGTATGGTTCGTGTTTTCAGTGCAACTGTACAGTAAGAAATAAAGAATAAGAATCTGTATGTAGCTTGGCAATAGAGAGACTCCTGAATTCTGTTTCCTTCACGCCCTAAGGGTATAAGAGTCAAAAGCCTTAGTTTAGTTTCTACACCCTGTTGATCACACTTGCTTTTTTCTTCCAGAAAACAAGGGAGAATTCAAGGAGCTGTGTAAAGTTTATATGTTATAATATTTGTAACACCTCTTTGCTGGTTTGGTAGTGAATCCAAGAATATCCCTGTAGACAAAAATCTGTTTGA
Organism: Bos grunniens; assembly: GCF_055505025.1. Lineage (NCBI taxonomy): Eukaryota > Metazoa > Chordata > Mammalia > Artiodactyla > Bovidae > Bos > Bos grunniens. The sequence goes on from NC_141188.1 coordinate 28,641,798, forward strand.
CCAGGCTCAGCTTGACCTGTCATGAGTTTATCAATTAATTAATCTATATTTGAATATGAAAGCTTTAAATATTGTGTTTTTGTTTCTTGGTTTAAATCATAGGATGGTATTTTAAGACATGTCAAGATTTGAGTTTCTTGATTTATAATGAGATCTGATAGAGCTACTGGTTCATCTCCACATCCACATTTAACTTTACCAATATTAAGGTACAGAAACATAAAAATATTTGAAAGATACCTACCTCTGGTAATTCTCTGTTTATACTATGTTTTATTGATGGCCCCAGGTCTATACATCAATTCATCTCATTGGTTCAACAAGGATTATGGTGTTTCCTTAAATAAGAACTGTCCAAAGTGCTATAGATACACAAATAAATAAGCCATATATCATAATGCAAAGATATAAATAACTGAACAAAGTATTTAACCCGCTCTGATAAAAGTAAGGATCATTATAAAGATGCAATAAAATTAGTGGTCAAACAGCTTGTTTTTGATAATTTTAATTATAATAGGAAACTTAGAGTTGGGTAATCATTTTTGTTTCAGCAGTAAAACACTTTCAATGATCAGAGTCTCCTGCTAGGATTTGAGTAGCAGCTTAATTCACAACAAGAGGAAAGTAGCCAAGGAGTTTATGCTGCCAAGTAAGAAATCTATAAATGCAAAAGATTAGTGTCAGGCTTGGGGATTTTCATTACCTAAACTGCACAAAACTAAAGTCAAACGTTCAGGTTTACTTTCTTCCACTTGGAGAGTTCAATCAGATACTAGAATTAAGTCTTCAGGTACTGAAGTGAAGCTTTCCTTTCTCTTAAAGTTAATAGCATTAGCAATGTGGACATCAGAGTAAGATGATGATTCTGTTGAATTTCATGCCAGAAATCACTCTAAAGATATGATAAAACTGCCTGAATGTTAATAATAAGTTTGCCACTGAATAACTGTTATCTCCACAACAGTCTTTTTTGTTTGTTTGTTTGTTTTAATTTTATTTTATTTTTAAACTTTACACTATTGTATTGGTTTTGCCAAATATCGAAATGAATCCACCGCAGGTGTACATGTGTTCCCCATCCTGAACCCTCCTCCCTCCTCCCTCCCCATACCATCCCTCTGGGTCGTCCCAGTGCACCAGCCCCAAGCATCCTGTATCATGCATCGAACCTGAACTGGCAACTCGTTTCATACATGATATTATACATATTTCAGTGCCATTCTCCCAAATCTTCCCACCCTCTCCCTCTCCCACAGAGTCCATAAGACTGTTCTATACATCAGTGTCTCTTTTGCTGTCTCGTATACAGGGTTATTGTTACCATCTTTCTAAATTCCATATATATGTGTTAGTATACTGTATTGGTGTTTTTTTTCTGGCTTACTTCACTCTGTATAATAGGCTCCAGTTTCATCCATCTTATTAGAACTGATTCAAATGAATTCTTTTTAATGGCTGAGTAATACTCCATTTTGTATATGTACTATAGCTTTCTTATCCATTCATCTGCTGATGGACATCTAGGTTGCTTCCATGTCCTGGCTATTATAAACAGTGCTGCGATGAACATTGGGGTACACGTGTCTCTTTCCCTTCTGGTTTCCTCAGTGTGTATGCCCAGCAGTGGGATTGCTGGATCATAAGGCAGTTCTATTTCCAGTTTATTAAGGAATCTCCACACTGTTCTAACTCATTACTGGACACTTCATTGCACTCCAGAGAGAAGAAATACAGCTCCACCCACCAGAACACCGACACAAGCTTCCCTAACCAAGAAACCTTGACAAGCCACCTGTACAAACCCACACACAGTGAAGAATTGCCACAATAAAGAGAACTCCACAAACTGCCTGAATACAGAAAGGACACCCCAAACTCAGCAATTTAAACAAGATGAAGAGACAGAGGAATACCCAGCAGATAAAGGAACAGGATAAATGCCCACCAAACCAAACAAAAGAGGAAGAGATAGGGAATCTACCTGATAAAGAATTCCGACTAATGATAGTGAAATTGATCCAAAATCTTGAAATCAAAATGGAATCACAGATAAATAGCCTGGAGACAAGGATTGAGAAGATGCAAGAAAGGTTTAACAAGGACCTAGAAGAAATAAAAAAGAGTCAATATATAGACAGAGTTTTAAGAAACATCTTCCATGTCTTAAAACTCTGTCTGTAAGCATTTCTTTTAAGTGCATCTGGAAATCTCCTTTGGAAACTTAGAACTTGTAAATTGTTGAATTTTTTTTTTCCCACGTAAGGTCACTCAGATGAAAGGGGAATAAATACTTCTGTCCTACATTGATATTTGCAGAACAGCAAATATTATGGATGCTAGGTTGCATCTCAATGTTCAACCTTCACTGGAGATACACTTTTATAAATTATGAAAACTATGTTTGTAAATAGAGAAGTGAATTGTGGACATAAAATGGTCATGCCCTTTGGTTAATGGCACTGGGCAGCATTTATGTAATAATGACAAATTCATGACTAGTAATATATATAAAATAAAATTTTCTTTGCAGTAAAATATTTCCTTTATTAATGTTCTGGATGAGATACAGCAAGGAACTAACAATCTATGATAATTAGCCTCAAGTAATATCTTTTCTTTTGATTTTAATATTTCTGGTTATGATTTATTAGCATCTTAGAAGAACATAATGGCCCAATATATTGAAGCCTAATTATGTTGGACTGTTTTGATGTGGTTTAACTATTGTGATAGTCATTTGTGGATGTTGAGGGTGAGTTGAACAGTCTGTTCCTGAAATGGCACTGTGTAATTTCCACTTTGGAGAATACTCAGTGACAAGTTGACATTCCTAATAGAATAAACTTTATTTTTCCATGACTTCAGTGCCTATTACAAAAAAAAAAAAAAAAAAGAGTCAATATATAATGAATAATGCAATAAATGAAATTAAAAACACTCTGGAGGCAACAAATAGTAGAATAACAGAGGCAGAAGATAGGATTAGTGAATTAGAAGATAGAATGGTAGAAATAAATGAATCAGAGAGGGAAAAAGAAAAACGAATTAAAAGAAATGAGGACAATCTCAGAGACCTCCAGGACAATATTAAACGCTACAACATTCTAATCATAGGGGTCCCAGAAGAAGAAGACAAAAAGAAAGACCATGAGAAAATACTTGAGGTGATAATAGTTGAAAACTTCTCCAAAATGGGTAAGGAAATAATCACCCAAGTCCAAGAAACCCAGAGAGTCCCAAACAGGATAAACCCACAACAGTCTTTTGTTTGTTTTTTGCCTAATAACACGCGATCCACTTTCTTAAGACCAGTAACAGAGGAAATTTAAAATGTTAATTTTTATGTAGCACTCATAAGAATTCTTACTAAATATGAATACTAATGCTGCTGCTGCTGTTGCTGTGTCGCTTCAGTCGTATCCGACTCTGTGCGACCTTCATAGACGGCAGCCCACCAGGCTCCCCCGTCCCTGGGATTCTCCAGGCAAGAACACTGGAGTGGGTTGCCATTTCCTTCTCCAATGCATGAAAGTGAAAAAATAAAGTGAAGTCGCTCAGTCGTGTCCAACTCCTAGTGACCCCATGGACTGCAACCCACCAGGCCCCTGCATCCATGGGATTTTCCAGGCAAGAGTACTGGAGTGGGTTGCCATTGCCTTCTCCGATAAATGCTAATAAAAGGTCACAAATACATTGCCAGTATTTGTTTCAAAGGATCAAAATGCCCAAACTTTTAACAACTATTTATAAATGTAAAACTTATACAAAATCAATGAATAATATTTTTCTCATAACTATACTTGAATAAGTAATAACAAATGATAAAACTTAACAGATTTACGATTGCTTTACTCATTAAAGTTTTACAGAGAAAGTTACTAAAATTTGCTGGCATTTTTCCAGCTGTTAGTAAAGTCTCTTTTGGGTTTTCCCTTTCTATAAATGGTCTTGTACACTGAAGTATCAAGTACTACAAAATGAATATTTCAGGATTATTTTGTGAATAAAAATGTCATTAGCAAACGAGTAATTGATGTTACCCTTGGAACTCCACTTATGAATGTCATTTAGAAATCCCCACAGAAGCGATTTTTTGTAAAAAGGCATGATGACACAAACACAGCACAATTCACCTACCTGTTTCCAAAAACCAAGGCATGAGAGAGACAGGATTTCTTAAATACACATCTTTTTTATCTTTCTCCAAAAGCTATTTTGTAGTTTGGTGATGCCTCACTAAATGTATTGTAGGACGCTTTGCTCCAACTGACCTCTGTTTAACTTTTTCCACTATTTACTGTTCATTCATTTATAAGCTTTAACTTTATCATCTCTATTCTAATGCAAAAAAGTGTAGAAAATAATTGTATCAATACTTCAGTTTAAATTTTTTAATATTAAGATTTATGCTCTGCAGAAATGACCTGTGGATGATTTAATTGCATTGTTTAGTTCATCAAACTTGTAGAACACTTTTCCTGTTTTTCAACAACTTTATTTCAAGCAATTTAAAAAAGACTTCTTCCCTGGCTACTCAAACCAAGTACATGTTCAAATGCCCATGGGATTCAATATGAATCAATTCTACTTGAGTGAAAACTGTTTCACAAGCTGCAAATCTGAGCAAGTACTGGAGCCTGTTCTGGTCATACACTGTCCACTGAAGCAACTCATAGTTCATTACAGTTGCCACATTTTTGTAACAGTGGATACAGTTGTGGAACTGTTGAGGAAATATTTTATGTTTTTCAATGATATGAGCTTTCTGGTTACATATAATATTTCTGAATATATATAAATTCTAATATATGTAATTTTGAATATTAGAATAACCATCTCTTAAATTCTCAACTCTACAATGGGATTTATCAAAATATTTTGTGAAACTACACCTCCTACCTCCACTTATAACCCAAAGAAGAGGTTCTAATCAGAGTTCCCAAGATAGAAATGGCAATGATATTCCTATGAAGGACTATATTCTTAATATTAGAAGTTCCTGTTAATAGAGACGTTTTGTAAATGCTAATGGAAACACCAATTGATGCTTTCTCTATGTATGTACATAAGATTTTATCGAAGAAATCCAAGAAAAAAATCTCTTTTAAAAAGAAAAGATAAATTTTAGTCAAGCATTTGTCAAAAAAATAGAAAATCTGATAGTTACTAAATAATTTGGAAGATCACTTTTAGCCATTTAATAAATCATAAGGCTAAGGATAAAATTAATACATGAACAGTAATGACCTAGCTAAAATGAAGAGTCATCCGACTGAATATCTATTTTATTAATCTTTTACTGGCTGATTGACAAAATGTATTATAAATTTGGTGTATGGTTAGTGAAATAAAGAACAGGAACCTCATTAGTCTGTGCCCTCTGTAAACTGCTGATGATCAGGTTACTGGCTGGGTAGTTTTGATCAGGAAACATTAATTTCTGTTCAATAAGGCCACCACATCCGAGAAAACAAAATCAAAACAAATAATGACAACAACAATAAATATTTAAAAGAATGTTTTCAACATGTCAGTAATTTTCTAGAAGATATCTTCCCTTAATGTTCCTCCCACTTAACAGATAAAAACACTGAGCCACAGATAATTCAGCCCAATATTACACAGCTCTGTGTGTGTGTAGTGTGTGTGTGCGCACATGTTAACTCACGTCCGACTCTCTGTAACCCCAAGGGTTGTAGCCCTCCAGGCTCCTCTGTCCATTTGCCAGGCAAGAATACTGGAGTGGGTTGCCATTTCCTACTCCAGGGGATCTTCACAACCCAGGGATCGAACCTGTGACTCTTGTGTCTCCTGCAATGGCAGGAAGATTATTTTACCACTATGCTACCTGGGAAGCCCATTATACAGCCAGTGAATGTCAAAGCTGGGATTTGAACACAGCAAAATTGGGTCTAGAATTTTAAAATATTATACTTAAAAGTGATGAGATATCAAAGGAGGAGGCATGAATGTTTATGAACTGTGGGAAACAAACAAACAAATATGATCTCCAGTTACCTGGGCTATAGATTTTAGCAGCACGTTTCTTATTATATTTCTTCAAAGGTACTATTTCATAATTACATTATACACCATGTTTGCATCTCAAATCAGCAATGTCCACTAGCCTCTCAATTCAGTTCAGTTCAGTCACTCAGTCGTGTTCAACACTTGTGACCCAATGAACCAGAGCACGCCAGGCCTCCCTGTCCATCACCAACTCCCAGACTCCACCCAAACCCATGTCCATTGATTCGGTGATGCCATCCACCATCTCATTCTCTGGCGTCCCCTTCTTCTCCTACCCTCAATCTTTCCCAGCATCAGGGTCTTTTCAAATGAGTCAGCTCTTCGCATGAGGTGGCCAAAGTATTGGAGTTTCAGCTTCAAATTCAGTCCTTCCAATGAACATCCAGGACTGATCTCCTTTAGGATAGACTGGTTGGATCTCCTTGCAGTCCAAGGGATTCTAAAGAGTCTTCTCCAACACCACAGTTCAAAAACATCAATTCCTCTGCACTCAGCTTTCTTCACAGTCCAACTCTCACATCCATACATGACCACAGGAAAAACCGTAGCCTTGACTAGACAGACCTTTGTTCACAAAGTAATGTCTCAGCTTTTTAATATGCTCTCCAGGTTGGCCATAACTTTCCTTCCAAGGAGTAAGCATCTTTTAATTTCATGACTGCAGTCACCATCTGCAGTGATTTTGGAGCCCAGAAAAATAAAGTCTGCCACTGTTTCCACTGTTTCCCCATGTATTTGCCACGACGTGATGGGACCAGATGCCATGATCTTCGTTTTCTGAATGTTGAGCTTTAAGCCAACTTTTTCAGTCTCCTCTTTCACTTTCATCAAGAGGCTTTTTAGTTTCTCTTCACTTTCTCCTGTAAGGGTGGTGTCATCTGCATATCTGAGGTTATTGATATTTCTCCTGGCAATCTTGATTCCAATTTGTGCTTCTTCCAGCCCAGCGTTTCTCATGATGTACTCTGCATAGAAGTTAAATAAGCAGGGTGACAATATACAGCCTTGACATACTCCTTTTCCTATTTGGAACCAGTCTGTTGTTCCATGTCCAGTTCTAACTGTTGCTTCCTGACCTGCATACAGGTTTCTCAAGAGGCGGGTCAGGTGGTCTAGTATTCCCATCTCTTGAAGAATTTTCCACAGTTTATTGTGATCCACACAGTCAAAGACTTGGGCATAGTCGATAAAGTAGAAATAGATGTTTTCTGGAACTCTCTTGCTTTTTTGATGATCCAGCATATGTTGGCAATTTGATTTCTGGTTCCTCTGCCTTTTCTAAAATCGGCTTGAACATCTGGAAGTTCACGGTTCACATACTGCTGAAGCCTGGCTTGGAGAATTTTGAGCATTACTTTACTAGCATGTGAGATGAGTGCAATTGTGTGGTAGTTTGAGCATTCTTTGGCATTGCCTTTCTTTGGGATTGGAATGAAAACTGACCTTTTCCTAACCTCTCAGCTTCATATTAATGCCTTTAGTTTCCTTAGTTCTCTAGAATTTTTTAAAAGAGATATATAAGCTATAAAACATGTGGATTATGTTAATAGCCCCTTCCACTCTTTTATAAAAAATAAAGTTTGTTTATATAACTTGATGTTCATTTACATTGAAAAACTGGTTAAGGACTAAACATTAAGTATGATAAATTATAATGAAGTGAGCTGTGAAAAACAGAATGCTTTCAGTTCTTGTCTTATAAAAGATATTCATTAAATATCTAGCAGAAGTTGTAAACAAGCACACAAATTAAGTTTGCAAGGGGTACTAAATTTGAGACTTCATCATTCCATAGGTAGAAAAAGAAACTATGAGTCCTCTAAGACCCAGAAATATGGCCAGAGTTTCAATGATGAGGGTTTTTGGTATTTATTATTAGAAATAATCTGATCTAATCTAATGTGATCTGTGGTTTAAAGAAATCTAAAATTGAAGCAAATTCTACTTATCAGAGTATGGAAGTTTCCTCTAGTAATATGTATTTTACTGATAAATCCTAAATAATCACTCTGCTTCTGGGGCTGTTCTTTGTTTTACTTCTGAAGGACTACAAATGATTAGCCTTGATTTTTAAATATTAATAAACTAATTGATAGGTTCTTTCCAATGTGCCAACCTACTCTATATTCTGACTTGGAAAGGAACAGAGACAAAGGCTCAGCCTTCTGTAGAATGTCCTTATGTGGTGATGGGTGTCAAGGAGATGATACATAGCAATCTACAACTGTAGGACAGGGATCAGGTATCCAGGTAAGAGTTCTAGCTGTACCAATAAATTCTCTTTCTAATTTTAGAAATATAATTGACCTCACTGAACCTCAGTGTTTTAGAATTCAGGATAATATCATATTCAAGGTCATTTCTGGCTCCAAAATACATCAATTTTGTAAATAAGAATCTACTAAAAATACCTTGAGAAAATATATATTTTATTTATATCTCATTATGAACTATAAGGCATTAATAGGATTTGAGGGACTCATCTGAGAAAGAAAGTAATAGTAACAATACAGATCTTACTATTGTCTGAGCCTAAAACAATGTTGGGCACAAAAAAGGGAAGAAATTATATGGACCTAACAGAAGCATATGGAGAAGGCAATGGCACTCCACTCCAGCACTCTTGCCTGGAAAATCCCATGGATAGAGGAGCCTGGTAGGCTGCAGTCCATGGGGTCGCTAGGAGTCAGACACGACTGAGTGACTTCACTTTCACTTTTCACCTTCATGCATTGGAGAAGGAAATGGCAACCCACTCCAGTGTTCTTTCCTGGAGAATCCCAGAGACAGGGGAGCCTGGTGGGCTGCCATCTATGTGGTCACACAGAGTCGGACACGACTGAAGTAACTTAGCAGCAGCAACAGAAGCAGACGATATTAAGAAGAGGTGGCAAGAAAAAACAGAAAACTATACAAAAAATGATCTTCATGACCCAGATAACCACGAGGGTGTGATCACTTACCTAGAGCCAGACATCCTGGAATGTGAAGTCAAGTGGGCCTTAGGAAGCATCACTGCGAACTAAGCTAGTGAAGGTGATGGAATTCCAGTTGAATTATTTCAAATCATAAAAGATGATGCTGTGAAAGTGCTGCACTCAATATGCCAGCAAATTTGGAAAACTCAGCAGTGGCCACTGGACTGGAAAAGGTCAGTTTTCATTCCAATCCCAAAGAAAGGCAATGCCAAAGAATGTTCAAACTACTACACAACCGCACTCATCTCACACACTAGCAAAGTAATGCTCAAAATTTTCCAAGCCAGGCTTCAATAGGACGTGAACCGTGAATTTCCAGATGTTCAAGCTAGATTTAGAAAAGGCAGAGGAACCATAGATCAAAGAGCCAACATCTGTTGGATCACAGAAAAAGCAAGTGAGCTCCAGAAAACATCTATTTCTTCTTTATTGACTATGTCAAAGCCTTTGACTGTATAGATGACAACAAACTGCGGAAATTTTTTCAAGAGATGAGAATAACAGACCATGTTACCTGCCTCCTGAGAAATTTATACACAGGTCAAGAAGCAACAGAGAGAACGGAACATGGAACAACAGGCTGGTTCCAGATCCGGAAAGGAGTATGTCAAGGTTGTATATTGTCATCTTGCCTATTTAATTTATATACACAGAGTGCAACATGTGAAATGCCAGGCTGGATGAACCACAGCTAGAATCAAGATTGCTGGGAGAAATAGCAATAACCTCAGATATGCAGGTGATACCACCCTTATGGCAGAAAGTCAAGAGGAACTAAAGAGCCTCTTAGTGAAAGTGAAAGAGGAGAGGGGAAAAGCCAGTTTAAAACTCAACATTCAAAACACGAAGATCATGGCATCCAGTCCCATTACTTCATGACAAATAGATGGGGAAGCAATGGAGACAGTGAGAGACTTTATTTTCTTGGTCTCCAAAATCACTGCAGATGGTGACTGCAGCCATGAAATTAAAAGACACCTGCTCCTTGGAAGAAAAGCAAGGACCAACCTAGACAACATATCAAAAAGCAGAGACATTACTTTGTTGACAAAGGTCCATCTGGTCAAAGCTATGGTTTTCCAGTAGTCACATATGGATGTGAGAATTGGACTATGAAGAAAGCTGAGCACCAAAGAATTGATGCTTTTTTTTTTTTTTTTAGAATTTATGCTTTTAACTGTGGTTTGGAGAAGACTCTTATGAGTCCCTTGAACTGCAAGGAGATCAAACCAGTTAATCCTAAAAAAAAATTAGTCCTGAAGGACTGATGCTGAAACTGAAGTTTGAATATTTTGGCCACCTGATGCGAGAAATTGACTCATTGGAAAAGACCCTGATGCTGGGAAAGATTGAAGGCAGGAGGAGAAGGGGACGACAGAGGATGAGATGGTCGGATGGCATCACCAACTCAGTGGACACGGGTTTGAACAAGCTCCAGGAGCTGGTGATGATCAGGGAAGCCTGACGTGCTGCAGTCCATGGGGTCGCAAAGAGTTGGACGTGACTTAGTGACTGAACTGAACTGAAAACAATGTTTTTTAGACAAAAGATTTACGGCTTCAAAGGTACTTCACTTGGTAATATTTACTTATGCTTTTTGTTTAAAATTTTCTATTTTTGATTCTCCTCATTTTTATAATCCTTGGAAATGCTATAATTAATATTCCTATATGTTCTTTTATGCATTAAATTATGAAATATTCACAGTTTAAACACCACTGATGCATTTATAGGATATAATCTTGCCTGTGATTCGTGGACAATATTAGCATTAAGAGAATATAGATCTAATAGAGTTAAATCTTTAATTTAATATAAAAACTCTTGCTGACACATACATTTTAGTCCTCCATGCCACTGAAATATGCCACATATTCTAGAAACTTTTCCTTTATGAAAAAGATAATAGACACCAATACTTTCTGCAGTGCTATTCTGAGAAATTGCCAAATTAAAACAACTGAAACCCTAGTGGTAATAGAACATCAAAACTTCCACCTAGGGTGGCATAGTTCATTTTAGAGAAGTAGAAGGCCAGTAGTCAGTGACTTCAGAAAATTTGCAAGTCATATCAACATTAGCCTAAATAAGATATTATTTTTTTCTTCTTCCTCAGGGATGGCAACAACTAAGAAGTACCATATGTTGAACAAGAAATTAACTGATTTTAAAAATAACAACTTTTATTAAGCCACCAGAGAGATAACATGGGAATAAAGAAATTGCATTTTGTGTCCTAATATAGAAGAGAAAGCAAAACATAATGTGGTTGTGTGTGAGCCTATCTTTTTCTAATTATTAAAAGGCATCAGAGAAAACTAGTGCATATTATGAGTGTGTAGTTTTAAGTTAGATTGTAAGAAAGCAGCTTGCTTTGAAATTTGCGAAGAGAGAGAATGCCAGGTCTAATTTAGTCTCATTTAGTAAATATCCATATTGGTGACTATAGAAATTTAGATAACATCAAAACTTGTCATATATTCATTGAGAACCTGTTTTCATTTTCCCCTGATTTTGCATTCCTGTGAATATAACCCCCAGAACAGATTGAAGTAACTGAACCAAAGTGGAATGTGATGCAATTATTTTCAGGTCCAATAGATACTGACTTTATCTATTAGAATAAATTAGGAGTACCAGCTTGAAAAAAACAATAACTACTAAACAGAAATTCTGTGAGAGAAATAAACAGTTCATGAGAGATAATATGAAAGAATTTGGAATTAAATAGTGTCTTACTTCTGTTACAAAATGTATCCCTCAATTTTCTTCAGAGTTGACTTCCTTCCTTTGCCTTTTTTGGAATCAAACACTGGTACTTTTAACAACTCATTGTTTCCTCACAGTTTAATGGACTCACAACTATAAGTAGATTTTTATGTTACATAAGAAACAGTGGATGTAATTTCATCATTTCTCACCTATATCAAAATTGACAGTCTCCCAAATCAGAGGATAAAACTGATCTCTGAGTTATCTGGCACTGATAGAACTTTATGTACTAATTCCTGGTATGATTGTGAATAAGCATTTGATATGTTACTTTATTGTTCTATTAACCCAATTTAAATAAAGCTAAATTTAGATTTGAAAAAAAAGAAAAAAAATCTCTATATTCCTCACATTTTCACAACTCTACATCATCTTATCTGAAAGTGTGCCCTATGGATGAATACTGCTTTTAAAATACTAAACTCACATCTGCCGACAAAGCCAGTATTTATCTATTTCTGGACTCTCTAGGACTACACTGCCCAAAATGGTAGCCATGAACTGCATCGCACTATTTAAATTACAATTTAATTATTAAAATTAAATTCAAGTAAAATTCAGTTCATCAACTCACAGCTAATACCATATTCAATGAAGAAAGACTGAAAGGTTTTCCTCTATGATCAGGAATAAAACAAAGATGCCCACTCTAATTAACACCTATTCAACATAGTACTGGAAGTCCTTGTCAATGCAATTAGTCAAGAAAAAGAAACAAAAGGTACAAATTATAAAGTAATAACTAAAATTATCTCTGCTCACAGATAACATTATCTTGTATGTAGGAAACCCTAAAGGTTACACAAAAAATAGCTGTTAGAAGTAATAAACAAATTCGGCAGAGTTGCAGAATACAAAATTACAAGTAAAACTCAGTTGTGTTTCTTTGAACACTGGCAATAAATAGAAAAAGAAATTAAGAAAACAATTCCATTCAAAATACCATCAAAAGAATAAAATACTTAGAAATAAATTTGACCAAAGATAAAAGATTTGTTCAATGAGGACACAAAATGTTTCTTAGAGAGAAAAAAAAGAAAAGAAGACCCAAATAAATGAAAGACATCTCTGTTCATGGATTGGAAGACTTAATTGTTATGATTCCAAAAATGACCTAAGGTGATCTATGGATTCAATGCAATCCCTATCAAAATCCCAATGGTACATTTTGCAAACATAGAAAGGAATCATCCTAAAAATCATATGGGAACTCAAGAGAACACAAATGGCCAAAAATTTTTTGAAAAAGAAAAACAAACTTGAAGAACTAAGAATTCCTGATTTCAACGCATATTGCAAAGCTATAATAATCAAACTTCTGTACTGACATTAAGAAAGAAATATAGACCAAGGAATAAAATAGAAGGTCCTGAAATATACTCTTGAGAATATATGCAAATGGTCTTCAACAAGGGTGCCAAGGCCACTCAGTGGGGAAAGGGCAGTCTCCAACTAACAGCAATGGGAAAACTGAATACCCACATGCTAAAAAATAAAATCGGGTTCTTACACTGTATACAAAAATTAAGTCTAAATGGATTAAAGACCTAAACATAAAACCCAATGCTATAATATTCCCAGAAGAAAACATGGCAAAAACTTTGTGACACTGGGATTTAGCAATAATTTTTTGGAATGATAGCATAAGCAGAAGTGATAAGATAGACATATATTACTACATCAAACTTAAACATTTTGTTCATCAAAGGATACAATCAACAGTGAATAGGTAAAAATCTAGGAGAAAAAATGCATGCAAATCACAGATCTGATAAGAGATTAATATCCAGATATATGAAGAATTGCAACTCAAAAGCAAAAATCAACCCAATTTACAAAAAAGGGAAAAGACTTAGACCTTTCTCCAAAGATTGTATACAAATGGCTAACAAGTATACAAAAAGATGTTCATGAGAGAAATGTAAATTAAAATCACAGTGAGTTATCACCTTACAATCATTAATATGTCTACCACTTTGAAAAACAGAGAAAATAATAAATTTTGGGAGAAATGTGGAAAAATTGGTATGTGAACTGGGATAGTCAACAGCAAAAGAAATTAAAATTTAAAATAACAGAATAATTTAAATTACAAATAGAATTACTCATAAAATCCAGCAACCCCACTTCTGGGTGTACATCCAAATGAGTGGAAAGCAGCATCTTGAAGCATTAATTGCAAACATGTTTACAGTAGCATTATTTACAATGGTCAAGAGGTGGAAGCAACCCAAATGCCCACTGACAGACAAATGAATAAACAAAATATGATAGATATTTACAACAGAATACCATGAAACCCTAAAAATAAGGAAATCTCATCATATACCACAATTAGGATATTGTTAAGTACATGATGCTTGGTGAAATAAGCTAGTTACAAAAGGACCAATACTCTATGCCTCCATTTATGATATATCTAAAGTAGTCAAATCAGAAGATATAGAAAGTAACAATAGTGGCTACCAGGGGCTCTGGACCTGGGAAGGGATAAGGAGAAGCTATTTTTCAATCAATACAGAGTTTCAGTTCTGCAAGATCAATAGCTTTACAATATAAATATACTTAATGCTGTTTAACAAAACTGGTAATGATTGTACATTTTATGTTGTTTACCACAATAAAAAAATGAAAAAAAAAATCCATTCCTCTGTTACTCTAGCTACATTTCAAATGTTCAACAGTCACATGTAATTAGTGTAATTAGTGGACACACAGATTATAGAACATTTCTATCTTTACAGTGAGTTTGACTACATAGCTCTGCTCCAGAAATTTATTTTATCCTTTGTTCCAATATAGTATTCTATCTTCACATGCTTTTCTATAGACCAGATCTCACAGATGTTCACTATAGGTTTTTAGTAATACTTTCAACATATTGACTCCTTTTGCTCTTCATTTCACCATTAACACAAGTACCGAACATTGTATCAACACAAATTTCCATCTTTTATTTGCCACAAAGGTTGCCAAACAGTGCAAAGAAAAACAAACACAGAAACAAACAGAAAAGAACAAAACTGTGTAGTCTACACTATTACAAACTCATCGTTCCCACTATCAGTTGATCAGTCTTTGAAATACCTGGAATTATGGTACCCTCTTCTCCTTTCACTTTCATGAATTGGAGAAGCAAATGGCAACCCACTCCATTGTTCTTGCCTGGAGAATCCTAGGGACGGGGGAGCCTGGTGGGCTGCCGTCTATGGGGTCGCACAGAGTCGGACACAACTGAAATGACTTAGCAGCTTAGCAGCTTCTCCTTCTCCACAGTCAAGCTAGTCTAAACGTTTAATTACCTTGTCACATCCTTCCGCTTTTCTCTGCAAATGCACTTGGCTCCATGAAACAGAGATAAGTACAGCTATAACAGATATTTTATATATATCGCCCCATATATCTAAGTAGCACATACAAGCCTGATTTATGAGACTCTGACACATGATGTGAGGAAGTCTCTCAAAGCATGAAACTCTCCAGAGGCTTTGGGAGTGTGGGAAAACCATCCAGAAAGAGAAGGGTACTGAGAAGGGGGTTATACGTCTAGGTGACATTGATCACCAGCACAGCAGACAGTCCCTGGGTCTGAGAGCCTGGAAGGGCAGCAGCTTGTGGTCGGTATAGGGCCAGACCTGTCCATGGCTAGCAGAGAGTAAGCTCAGTTTCATGGGGTGGGCAAGGCAAGCAGACTGAAGAGGGCAAAGTATCTGATTTGGGCTGTGTTTAAAAAAATTGGGTATATAAAAATCTCAGTTTAGCACCAACAGGATTCTAAACTAATAATGAAAAGGTGTCAGCCTGCTGTGAACAAACATTCTGGGGGCCAACATAGAAAGGCCATCTTTGGGTCATTAGTATAACACCTACTTATTTAAACCAGCTACAGCCTTCACACTTTGTTCTTTAAAGTTTCATAAATGAGGATCTTTCTGCTTTTCCAAGACTAATAGCTCTTCTTGGTCTCTGGATTCTATTACTTGTTGATCCCTCAGGAAATGAGACTTATTAATAGGGCTCTCTTTTACCTGGCAGTTCATTTCTGAAATATGGGAGTAGTGAAAAAGAATCTGTTGTTTTTAAGAAATTAATGCTCTGCTTATGCCAAACATAGGATAACTCTGTATCTATTTTGAATTTTCATTGAATAGTTTGAATTAATTAGGGGAAAATGCTAAGTATATTAGGAACTTTTTTTCTACTTCCTGCCCTAAAACTCAAGATCATAATAATAGGCCTTTAGGTCACCCAGGTTTATACCTTAATGGAGTACAGGGAAATGAAATGAACACTTTTAATTACTTTTTTGTAATCTGTGTCTCACAACAAAATGATGATGCTGAAATCCTTTATTTTGCCCAAGAGTGAGCTTTAAACCTAATACTTCTCTTTGACTCAAATACCTCTTTACTCTCTCTCTATTTTTTAAGTTTAACATTATTATAGTTCTTGCATATTATTTAAGCAATATCAGATTTTCTCCATTTTAACATAGACCTATACTACTGCACACAGTCACACACATGGCACACACGCAGGCATTAATGGCCTCTGGGTCGTGGTATTCAAATTCCCTCTAGACAGTAAGGCCTCTGAGGAAATATAATAAGTGTTCAGTTCAGTTCAGTTGTTCAGCCGTGTCCAACTCTTTGCGACCCCATGGACTGCAGCACGCCAGGACTCCCTGTCCCTCACCAACTCCCGGAGTTTACTCAAACTCATGTCCATTGAGTCAGTAATGCCATCCAACCATCTAATTCTCTGTTGTCCCCTTCTCCTCCCACCTTCAATCTTTCCCAATATCAGGGTCTTTTCAATGAAGTGTTAGCAGATATCCATAGAATGAGTTAAACTTTTCATTTTATATTATGTCATAACTGTATACCCTTTTTAATAAAGCTTCAAAGGTTTTATTCTACAATATTTTATTTTAAGTATGAATATATTTCAGTATGATGCAGTTTTATATTTTATAGCTTTTGTATTCTATTTAGAAACCTAAAGAGAATTTGTACAAATCTGAATCATTTTGTTAAGTATGCTATCTTAGGCGAGTTACATGATCTTAAAGTTTTATTTACTCTCAGTTAACCAAGAATAAAACTATGTGACTTAAACAGCACAATTAGAAGAAGATGAAATATACACAGCTTGTGTGGTAAGTAGAAAACCTCCAGTCAGTATTTACCACTAGAATAAATGTCTATGTTCCTGCTGTCATTTTTACTTCACCCTACCTTTTCCCCTTAATAAAACTTCAGGGGAAACACTGGTTTGCACAAATAATTGGTCTTTGCTACATGTGGATTTTCATCACATTTTTGCTATAGATTCACTTGGGTTTGTGTGTAGGATTTACTTTGGCTCTGTGTGTGTGTGTGTGTGCTTAATGCTCAGTTGTGTCCAGCTCTTTACGACCCTGTGGACTGTAGTCCACCAGGCTCCTCTGTCCACAGGATTTGTCAGGGGAGACTACTGGATTGGGTTGCCAGTTCTTCCTCAAGGGGATCTTCCCAGCTGAGGGATTGAACAGGCATCTCCTGTGAGTCCTGTATTGCAGGCGTGTTCTTTACCTGCTGAGCCATCAGGCAAGATATTGCTTGTCCACTGGAACATAAAAATTTCTGTTTGTTATTCTAAGAAATATTGCTCTTCCTAATGAAGAGAAATAAGAGCCTAAGGACACACGCCATTACCATATTTTTCTAACTTTTGGACATGGCTATCTGAAGACTTGATGCTAGGCACTACTGTGGTTCTTTTGCTATCACTGGGAGAGCCATCACTGGCACATTGACAAAATCTGTAGAGTCTGGATTCTAGAGGACCTCATTGAACTGTGGAATCAGCCCAAGACAAATAAGAGCTTATTGTTGACGTAAAATTTAATTAAATAAACTGCCTCTCTTACAGTGTTCTAATACAGCTGCTAGTGGAAGTAGTAGCAGTATTACATGCTGTCTTCAGAATTGAGTGTTAGTGCCCATGGAATTGAAAGCAGTTGATGACTTTCATTCTGTCTTCATGTATTCACTATTATTATCTCAGCTCTGCCTTCCACAATTTATTCATGGGTAACTTTTCTTCTTAGTATGCTTTTCTTGACTTCCTTTTCATCACTGAGAAAAAGCAAATATAATAGCTCTCTCATATTTTACTAAATTCTTTAACTAGTGTAAAATGTATTTCTCTAAACTTTTATTTCTGACTCACTTATACAACTCTCCTTTATATTTTCCCTTTTACATCACTGGTCACATTTTTAATATTAATTTCCAAATTTTATTACTTTTTTAAATTTATTTTTGTATTTTTGCCTTTGATATACATAGAACTCCTTTAACAGAAGTGAAATAGTAGATTCATATGGCTTGTATACATTCTAGTTTTCTTCATTTATCCCACTGTTTCCCTGGATGCTATCTAATATAGCTGCACCTGGATATTTACATATTTAAATACATATTATTCTGATGACCTTCACAAATAAAAATGGTTTTTTGTTATTTACTTGATATCATAATATATGTATGAAAACCCTAGTGGTATTTAAAGAGAAAAATTACAAAATTTATTTCATTAAAAAGTAACTACCATTAAAGAATAAACTGTATGTAGTAAAAACTGTCTTTGCATTTCATGAAAGATATTTCATATATCAAATGATAATTTAGGTAAGATATTGTCTTATCTTAAAGCAAATATTAACAACTTGAGAGGCCATGCATTGACATTTCAATGAAATATGTATTTGGAAACATATGTGAAAAAATGTAAGAAGTAGGGAAATCCTGGAAAGGATGCTGTTTAAAAAAATTTTTTTTTAATTTACTTATTTTTTAAACCACTTTATTAAGGTCTGATTGATATACAAAAAGCTGTGCATATTTATTGACTACAACTTGATGAGTATAGAGATAAGTATATACTTGAAAAACCATCACCACAATCCTTGCCATAACCTATCCAAAATTTTTCTCCTGTCCTCTTTGTTGCTGTCATTATTATCTGTAATAAGAAGATAACATAAAATCTACTCTGTTAGCAAATTTCTAGGTATACAGTATTGTATTTTTATCTATAGGCAGTATGCTGTACAGTCCAGTTCAGTTCAGTTCAGTTGCGCGATCATGTCCGACTCTTTGCATCCCCATGGACTGCAGCAGGCCAGGCTTCCTTGTCCATCACCAATTCCCAGAGCTTGTTCAAACTCATGTCCATTGAATCGGTGATACCATCCAACCATCTAATCCTCTGTCATCTCCTTTTCCTTCTGCCTTCAAACTTTCCCAACATCAAGGTCTTTTCAATGAGTCAGTTCTTCACATCAGGTGGCCAAAGTATTGGAGTTTCAATTTCAGCATCAGTCCTTCCAATGCATATTCAGGACTGATTTCTTTAGGATGGACTGGTTTGATCCCCCTGCAGTCCAAGGGACTCTCAAGATTCCTCTCCAACACCACAGTTCAAAAGCATCAATTCTTCAGTGCTCAGCTTTCTTTACAGTCCAACTCTCACATCCATAAATGACTACTGGAAAAACCATAGCTCTGACAAGATGGACCTGTGTGAGCAAAGCAATGTTTCTGCTTTTTCAAATGCTATCTAGGTTGGTCATAGCTTTTCTTTCAAGGAATAAGCATCTTCTAATTTCATGGCTGAAGGCACTATCTGCAGTGATTTTGGAGGCCCCCAAAATAAAGTCTCTCACTGTTTCCATTGTTTCCCCATCTATTTGCCATGAAGTGATGGGACCCGATGCCATGACCTTAGTTTTCTGAATGTTTAGCTTTAAGCCAACTTTTTTACTCTCCTCTTTTACTTTCTCTCTTATTCATCTTTATTTCTGAGAAATACTAGAAAACCCTTTTTGGGGGGCTTCATAATCTGGTATTCATAATCTTCTAAACAAAAAGCCAGTTTTCATTTTTAATTTCCATTGATTGTATGTCTCTGGGGGATGTTATAGAGTAATGTGAAATAGTGTGAAAAGATTAAAATTGGCTAATATCTGACCTAGCTTGAGATCTAGGCTCTAACAGAAGTGCCTGAGGGAGAAGAGGGGAATAAGAAATGTCAATTGATAGCCTGACCAAAGCTTAACATGGAGTTCAAGGCAGGTGTGTGAATTTATATACATATTTCATCTAGTAACTGGTCTGGCAGTAGAGGGTCCTCTTTTTTGTTTAGTTTGTCTTGCTTAATAAAAATAGTATTAGAAAGCAATATAAAGTAAAACATTAAACATTCTGTATTGGCTTTGCAAAATTAAGCTTTTTAGCCATATGTTAAGAAAATTGGATGATGCAACATATTAAAACTGTCGTTGGTATACATTTTTTACATAAGGAAAACTTACATGACAAGTGTCATATTCAAATTAGTTTAATGCCTCAAAAATAAAGTTATTTCTAATGTATTATTTTTGAGTGGAATTTTATAATATGATATGCTAGCATATTAGCTTTCCCATGGCACCCTGATGCTGAAAGCTTGACAATAGTTGCACTGTTTTAAAAGACACAATATCATTGGGCTTCCCTGTTGGGTCAGATGTAAAGAATCAGCCTGTATAGGAATGCATTATTAGTGGATTGGAAGAATCAATATAGTGAAAATGAGTATACTACTCAAAGCAATTTATAGATTCAATGCAATCCCTATCAAGCTACCAATGGTATTCTTCACAGAGCTAGAACAAATAATTTCACATTTGTATGGAAATACAAAAAACCTCGAATAGCCAAAGCTATCTTGAGAAAAAAGAATGGAACTGGAGGAATCAACCTACCTGACTTCAGGCTCTACTACAAAGCCACAGTCATCAAGACAGTATGGTACTGGCACAAAGACAGAAATATGGATCAATGGAACAAAATAGAAAGCCCAGAGATAAATCCACACACCTATGGACACCTTATCTTTGACAAAGGAGGCAAGAATACACAATGGATTAAAGACAATCTCTTTTACAAATGGTGCTGGGAAGACTGGTCAGCCACTTGTAAAAGAATGAAACTAGAACACTTTCTAACACCATACACAAAAATAAACTCAAAATGGATTAAAGATCTAAATGTAAGACCAGAAACTATAAAACTCCTAGAGGAGAACATAGGCAAAACACTCTCCGACATACATCACAGCAGGATCCTCTATGACCCACCTCCCAGAATATTGGAAATAAAAGCAAAAATAAACAAATGGGACCTAATTAAACTTAAAAGCTTCTGCACAACAAAGGAAACTATTAGCAAGGTGAAAAGACAACCTTCAGAATGGGAGAAAATAATAGGAAATGAAGCAACTGACAAACAACTAATCTCAAAAATATACAAGCAACTCCTACAGCTCAATTCCAGAAAAATAAATGACCCAATCAAAAAATGGGCCAAAGAACGAAATAGACATTTCTCCAAAGAAGACATCCAGATGGCTAACAAACACATGAAAAGATGCTCAACATCACTCATTATCAGAGAAATGCAAATCAAAACCACTATGAGGTACCATTTCACGCCAGTCAGAATGGCTGCGATCCAAAAGTCTACAAGCAATAAATGCTGGAGAGGGTGTGGAGAAAAAGGAACCCTCTTACACTGTTGGTGGGAATGCAAACTAGTACAGCCACTATGGAGAACAGTGTGGAGATTCCTTAAAAAACTGGAAATAGAACTGCCTTATGATCCAGCAATCCCACTGCTGGGCATACACACTGAGGAAACCAGAAGGGAAAGAGACACGTGTACCCCAACGTTCATCACAGCAATGTTTATAATAGCCAGGACATGGAAGCAACCTAGATATCCATCAGCAGATGAATGGATAAGAAAGCTATGATACATATACACAATAGAGTATTACTCAGCCATTAAAAAGAATACATTTGAATCAGTTCTAATGAGGTGGATGAAACTGGAGCCTATTATACAGAGTGAAGTAAGCCAGAAAGAAAAACACCAATACAGTATACTAAGGCATATATATGGAATTTATAAAGATGGTAACAATAACCCTGTGTATGAGACAGCAAAAGAGACACTGATGTACAGAACAGTCTTATGGACTCTATGGGAGAGGGAGAGGGTGGGAAGATTTGGGAGAATGGCATTGAAACATGTATAATATCATGTATTAAATGAGTTGCCAGTCCAGGTTCAATGCATGATACAGGATGCTTGGGGCTGGTGCACTGGGACGACCCAGAGGGATGATATGGGGAGGGAGGAGGCAGGAGGGTTCAGGATGGGGAACACATGTATACCTGTGGCAGATTCATTTTGATATTTGGCAAAACGAATACAATATTGTACAGTTTAAAAATAAAATAAAATTAAAAAAAATTATCAAAAAAAATTATGGAAAAAAAAAAAAAGAATCAGCCTGCAATGTGGGAGACCTGGAATTAATCCCTTGGCTTCGAAGATCCCCTGGAGGAAGGCATGGCAACCCATTCAGTATTCTTGCCTGAAGAATTCCATGGACAGAGCAGCGTGGCGGAGTTACAAAGAGCTGGACTCAAGTGAGCGACTAAGCATATGTACTATCACTGAACCTATTTCCAGGAAAAGTATTGTTCCAAGATTAGCTGCATCTGCACATTATTCTAATAGCCTTCACATCAAAACCAAAAGATTATTTGTAGTCAATTTCATTTTTAACTGAAGAAAGATTAAAAAATACTAAAAAATAAAAATAATCCATATGAATTCAAAATATACATTAGAATAGACAAGTTTGCAAAGTTTAGTAGATAACTTCTGCTTTAGTAGGAATATATATAAGGCATATTGTGCTTCAGGCTCTGCTATGGGATAAAATGATGACCCAGGTTATCACCTAAATTGCTATTCTATAAGGAAATGTGTCTCTTGGAAAAATATCTTGCTGACAAACTTAATACCTGAAAGAGGTCTATCTTGATCAGTTTACCTTTTTCATCAAGTTAATTCACCACTGTATCATTTTTGTGAAATTAAATCATCTGTGCTCTAAGTTTGTTATTTTTTTTCACATGTTCCTATCGCACTAATTCCTAGGAAATTATTCTAAACTCATTTATAGTTACTTCTTTAGTGAAGAATTATTTCTGTCTTTAGACTATGAGGACATGCATAAACAATGACTTTCATCATTAATAAAAATACATTCAACCTGTGATACCAAATTACATGATCATTCTGGGCTTAAATGTTCAAATTATCTATAATTTGACACATTTTGGGGCAAAGCTATACTATTTAATTTTTTCCTGCTCTAAAATTCTCTCCCTTCATGTACTTATTTATCTACTCATTGGAAAATTGACTATTGTTTATTACTTGTTGACTTGCTATAAAAGTTAAAGGGCAGTGTGTTGTTGTTATACAGTCACTAAGTCATGTTCGGCTCTTTTGTGACCTCATGGGCTGTAGCCCGCCAGGCTCCTCTATCCATAGCATTTCCTAAGCTAGAATACTGGAGTGGGTTGCCATTTCCTTCTCCAGGGGATCTTTCTGACCCAAAAATCAAACCTGCATCTCCTACATTGCAGGTGGATTCTTTACCATTGAGCCACCAGGGAAGCCAAAGGCACTGTATCATAAAAATTTGTAATTTACTTATGAACAAAGTATGAAGTTTATCATACATCACTGACGTATTAGACTTTCTAATGCCTGAGGTCCTAGCATGTGAATGGTAGGGATAATGTTCAGTAAAATAAAATCGGTGCTTATTATGATCTTTCCCCAACTCCAAACAAAATAACAAGCAAAAACACTTCCATCTCAAAAACATTTACTGCTCATCACTTTACACAGAAATGACCAATCTCATTGCTGTGCACATTGTTGTTTTTATTATTTTTTTTGCTCAAATTGGTGTTACTAAAGAAAACAAAAAAGTTTTTTTTTTTTTTTTTTCATGGACAGATGGAAAATAACATTGCTGAAGGGGAAAAAAAGAGAGAAAAATAAGAAACATCTGGGACCATGTTCCTATACCCTCCGTGTGCATGGTTTTAACATGTTACTGAGCTTTACTATAAATTGATTTAAAAATAATTATCCAGGGTCTTTGCATAAGTTAAATTACTCAACATATGAGAAGAATATATCACATAGCAGGGATCAATAGACCCTGCTATTAACAAGAAGCTCTTTAATGACTAGAGATAGCACTGTTCACATTTCAAAATGATTAGTTAAGGGATTCACAATTAAATTGTAATTAAAGAAAATTCACAATTTAACTGAAATTAGGATTAAGAAATGTGAATGCTTTAATTACAGAAGAACACCTTTTCAGATATTTTCTTACCATACTCTAAAATTGATAGGGAATCAGATCTTTGATTTTGATAATTTTACTGAGTCAGTAGATCAAATACTGTTTTTTTTATATCCTTGGATATGTCTTAAGGAAACATAACCACAGGGCTTCTCTGGTGGCTCAGGAGTAAAGAATCTGCCTGCTGTTGCAGGAGGTGTAGGATTGATCCCTGTGTCAGGAAGACGCCCTGGGGAAGAAACGGCAACCTCCTCCAGTATGTTTGCTTGGAATATCCCATTGACAGAAGGAGCCTGGAGGGCTACAGTCCATGAAGTCTCCAGAGAGTAAAAAACGACTTAGAAACTAAATAACAACAACAAACAGAACCACATGTCATGCCCCTCTATTTCCTTTGTATTTAATATATTAGTCAGGCCACAGCCATGAATAATTTTGTGAGATTTTCCTTTAATGGAAGAATAAACACAATGTGGTCACTCCTGCATAACTGAATTTCACAAAGAATAGTTACACTAAATTTAGTCAGACTCATCACTGGTTCTCAGAACTGATTTATGTATCAGAACCTTTACAGATGGAATTCCACATTTTAGCAAGCTCCATAGATGATTTTCATATTCTTACCGTTCATATCAGTTCCTCCAATAAAGCAGACATTTGTTACTTTATTACATTATTGCATAAGACAATACAAAACAAGAGCAATCAGCTTCATTTTTCTAAAACTAATAACATGTGTGCATGTGTGTGTGTGATTGAGAGATATGCAGACAGAGCACACTTGGAATGTGGTGTATTTACATCAGTATCTATCAAGTGTGAAATTTCCTTTGTTCCTCATCAATTTAACACAAAAATAAATATACCTTAAATGTATGGGGAATTTTATAATTAATCATTTTATGATTTTATCAAATTTTTATCCAATTGTGTGAATATGATGCAATTTATATGGAATGACTATAATAAGAACATTGATTAAAATTTAAAGAATGAGTTGTTTCTGTTGTTGTTTGGTTGCTAAGTCATGTCCAATTCTTTGTGACCCCATACACTGTAGCACGCCAGGCTCCTCTGTCCTTCACTATCTCCTAGTCTGCTCAAATTCATGTCCACTGAGTCACTGATGAGACCTATTACTAAAAATAGTCATTGATTCAGCATAGTTCAGAAAATCATAAAAGATAAATACATAGAAAAAGGAAAACAAATGTAGTAATGTTAATGTCACATTCACAAGTAGATATTAAAGCTTTAGAGTGTTCAGTTCAGTTCAGTTCAGCCGCTCAATCGTGTCCGAATCTTTGCCACCCCATGAATCACAGCACACCAGGCCTCCCTGTCCATCACCAACTCCCGGAGTTCATTCAAACTCACGTCCATCGAGTTGGTGATGCCATCCAGCCATGAAAATAAAAGACGCTTGCTCCTTGGAAGGAAAGTTATAATCAACTTAGATAGCATAGTCAAAAGCAGAGACATTACTTTGCCAACAAAGGTCCATCTAGTCAAGGCTATGGTTTTTCCAGTGGTCATGTATGGATGTGAGAGTTGGACTGTGAAGAAAACTGAGCGCCAAAGAATTGATGCTTTTGAACTGTGGTGTTGGAGAAGACTCTTGAGAGTCCCTTGGACTGCAAGGAGATCCAACCAGTCCATTCTGAAGGAGATCAGCCCTGGGATTTCTTTGGAAGGACTGATACTAAAGCTGAAACTCCAGTACTTTGGCCACCTCACATGAAGAGTTGACTCACTGGAAAAGACTCTGATGCTGGGAGGGATTGGGGGCAGGAGGAAAAGGGGATGACAGAGGATGAGAGTGTTAGCAGAATTTAAATGTAGTTTTTCAGAACTAAACTTTCAGTCTCTTGGAATCAGAACAAACTAAAGTGAACAAAGCATGGCCATTTCTTTTTTTGTTTCCAAGAACTCAATATGAGTTCAATTTTTCTTAAAACATAAAAGTGAGAAAAAGGTTCACCTACTAGAGGTTGGGGGCTTTCTGATATCAGATCACTCCATATGACACTGCATTATACAATATGTAGAACATAAGGTGAGACTACTAAAGAAAGCTGAGTGCTGAAGAACTGATGCTTTGAACTGTGGTGTTGGAGAAGACTCTTGAGAGTCCCTTGGACTGCAAGGAGATCCAACCAGTCCATCCTAAAGGAGATCAGTCCTGGGTGTTCATTGGAAGGAGTGATGTTGAAGCTGAGACTCCAATATTTTGGCCACCTGATTCAAAGAGCTGACTCATTTGAAAAGACCCTGATGCTGAGAAAGATTGAGGGCAAGAGAAGAAGGGGGCGACAGAGGATGAGATGGTTGGATGGCATCACCAACTCAATGAACATGGGTTTGGGTGAACTCTGGGAGTTGGTGATGTTCAGGGAGGCCTGGCATGCTGCGGTTCATGGGGTAGCAAAGAGTCGGACACGACTGAGCGACTGAACTGAACTGAAGGTGAGACTTCAAAAAACAACCTTAAATACCATAAAGGAAGTATTGTTTAGTTTATACACCATTTCTCAAGGAAGGTTACTTTAACTCCAGTTTATTAGTCTTATTATATTATTAATATAATATTAATAATATTAGAGTTATTGTTTAACTCCATTAAGATTAGTCTAAAACTTTTAAAAATATGATCTTCAAAGACACAATTATTTTAATTTTGTCAATCAAAATGTGACTATTTTATACTGTATGCTCTCTAACACCTATCTTCTGTCAGTGAACGCTTATCTAAAGTATTGTGTCATTTCTATTAAATAATATGTGGCTGAAAATTTTCCATGTAGAAATTTTCCAAGTTGCTTCTGGCAACATGTATTACTGGCGCAATCATCTCTGACGGCCAAAATAACAATTATTCTGGAAGAATTAGTACAAATGGAGTGGGAAGAAAAGATACTCTAAGGGTCAAATTAGACTATTTTAACTCACTGTTAATCAGGTACCAGAAATGAGGTACTGTTGAGAAGCAACAGTCTGTTTCTTTTAACACTAGAATCACATATTATTCATTCTCCATGAGGGATAAACATTTGCTGAACAAAGAAGATAAATTACTTTTTCTTTGCCTACTTTCACCAGGGTTTTATATATGCAAATCAATATTTGAAAAAGATCACAATTCTTTGACACACATTTGTCAGGCAGTTGCTTTGCTGGGCCCTCATTTTACAATGCAATCCACAATGCACATTGATCTACAAGGTACAGTTCAAGATCTTCCCTTCTGGAAGGTTTCTAGATGCTCTAAGCTGAAGGGTTGTATATTACTTTATCATGTGTGTTATAGGATTCATTATGGAAAAAAAAAATTTGCCCTTTTTTCTTATCTTTCATGCAGGATGACCTTTGTTTGTTGTTGTTTAGTTGTTCAGTCATGTCCAGCTTTTTGCAGTGCCACAGTCTGTAGGCCTCCAGGCTCCTCTGTTCATGGCGTTTTTCAGGCAAGAATACTGGGGTAGATTGCTATTTCCTTTTCCAGGGGATCTTCCCAACCCACAGATTGAACCTGAGTCTCCTGCTTGGCAGGTGGATTCTTCACCACTGAGCCACCAGAGAAGCCCATTAGGTATCAAAATTATATACCAACAACTTCCAGAGCACCTGGCACAGAGGATCCACTGAATGAATAAATGCATAAATGAATGAAAAAATAATTTAAAATAATTTACCCTCGATTATTACCTATTATTAACAATTTTACCTTAGATGGAACAACAGACTGGTTCCAAATTGGGAAAGGAGTATGTCAAGGCTATATATTGTCACCCTGTTATTTAACTTATACACAGAGTACATCATGAGAAATGTTGAGCTGGATGAAGCACAAGCTGGAATCAAGATAGCCGGGAGAAATATCAATAACCTCAGATATGTAGATTACACCACCCTTATGGCAGAAAGCAAAGAAAAACTAAAGAGCCTCTTGATGAAAGTGAAATAGGGGAGTGAAAAAGTTGGCTTAAAACTTAACATTCAGAAAATGAAGATCATGGCGTCAGTCCTACCACTTCATGGCAAATAGATGGGGAAACAGTAGAAACAGAGACAGACTTTATTTTGGGGGTCTCCAAAATCACTGAAGATGGTGATTGCAGCTATGAAATTAGAAGACGCATGCTCCTTGGAGGAAAAGTTACGACCAACCTGGAGAGCATATTAAAACACAGAGACATTACTTTGTCAACAAAGGCCCTTCTAGTCAAAGGCATGGTTTTTCCAGTAATCATGTATGGATGTGAGAGTTGGACTATAAAGAAAGCTGAGAACCGAAGAATTGATGCTTTTGAATGGTGGTTTTGGAGAAGACTCTTGAGAGTTCCTTTGACTGCAAGGAGATCAAACCAGTCCATCTTAAAGGAAATCAGTCCTGAATATTCATTGAAGGGACTGATGCTGAAGCTGAAACTCCAATACTTTGGCCACCTGATGGGAAAACTGACTCATTTGAAAAGACTCTGATGCTGGGAAAGATTGAAGGCAGGAGGAGAAGGGGACAACAGACGATGAGGTGGTTGAATAGCATCACTGACTCAATGGACATGAGTTTGAATAAACTCTGGGAATTGGTGATGGACAGGGAAGCCTGGCCTGCTGCAGTCCATGGGGTCGCAAAGAGTCAGATACGACTGAGCAACTGAGCTGATCTGAACTATTAAAGCTACATATTATTGTATTTTTTCCTCATTTATCTTGTCCAGTTGAAATAGAAAAGCTATATAAATTTTTTGAATAAGTGTTCAACAGTTTTACAGACCGGCCTGCCTAATTTCACTAGAAAAGCAGAGGATAACATAGCATATATTAAGGGTCCATAAAATACTTAAGTAAGTATATCTTATGTGTTCTTGTATCAGGAAAACATAAAGAAATAAAATAATAAGGAATGCTAATAATTCATTTTACAAAGTAAATGTAGTAAAAATATCCATATAATTTCACTCTGTACATGGGGTTTTTAATGCAATTTTTAAAAGACAGAAAGTGAGATAAACATGTTTTAAAAAGATATGTCTATAGAAATGTCTGATAATTCTCCGTCTTGACAATAGTATGAGATTTTCAGGCATTTTCAAGTAAAAAAAATAGTCCTCTGACCATGTCCACTTTCCTCAAAGATGTTAAAATGAAAACTCATTAGATTTAGATTTGTAATTACATCCTACTACTCTCTTTATGGAATAAACAATGTATTTTAAATAAATACATAAATTTTAAATAAATACTTTAAATAAATACATAAATAATACATAAAAATACATAAATAAATAGAGTGTATTTTAAATAATTACTTTTAAATAATACTTTAAATAAATACACTCTTTAAAGTGTGTATTTTAAAATATTGCCATTAATAATAAGTATAGCATTGATTTTACTAAACAATAATAGAATGTAACTTGAATAATTTATTGTAAATATCTTTATTATGTTTTTAACAAAAACATCTCTATTTGTTAAAAGATTTTACTATGCATATATCCTAAATATGGATTAATGAACAATTCAATAAATGGCTATAGAAATTTATTGAACATACAGATGCTGTTTAGAAATGTACAAACTATTAAATAAATTTCTCAAAATGCATGGTTAGAATGAAGCTAAGTCTCTTAAATTATATGTCTCTCTATCTCTGTCTTTGACTTTTATGGGTTGAAATGGGTCAATTCAAATTGTATATTTGTTAATGTTTAACGATGCAAATAATCTATGGAAATTTAATAAAACTGATTGCAAGTTATATTTTAGAGTTGAATTTATCTTCATTAAATCACAGAATCTTTAAGAATATTCAAAATATATAATAATTGTGCATAGTCATAAAACAAAATTAATTTTCCTTCTTGAAAACAAGAAGATTGAAGTAAATATTATTTCTGAAAATAAATGTATAAATTTAAAATTCAATTAATAGAAGTATAAGAATATAAAATAAGGAATATATACTGTTATGTTCATGAATCCACATTTAGGATATATGCATAGCAAAATCTTTTAACAAATAGAGATGCTTTTGTTCAAAACAATATAAAGATATTTACAATAAATTATTCAAGTTACATTCTATTACTGTTTAGTAAAATCAAAGCTATACTTATTATTAATGGCAATATTTTAAAATACACAAAATTGTTTATTCCAGAAAGAGAGTTGTAGGATATAACTATAAATATATATCTAATGAGTTTACATTTTAACATTCTTTGAGGAAAGTGGACATGGTCAGAGGACTATTTTTTACCTGAAAATGCCTGAAAGTCTCATAATTCTGTAAAGATGGAGAATTATCAGAAACTATTGATTCCCTTCCCCCAATCAATATTGGATAAACTTTAGAAGCAAAAGGCAAAGATATTTAATACAAAGATATAACAGCAATGTACAGTTTAAGTGAGAAATATGTGGGACTTCTGTTGGATATCAGGATGTATGGAAATTGATGCAGCTTGGGATGGAGGGGACCAATACACAATGAGAGAATAAGTAAATGAACGAACTTCAAGTTCTCTTCCTGCTTATTCCCCAAGAACCTACAGAAAAGCAAAATTTGCTGAGGCCAGGACACCTTCTAGCATGCATTTCTTCACGCACTTTCCATCTAACTTTCTGAAACTTGAGATAAGAGGTGGGGTAAATCTCTGTAATATAATGCTGCCTGGTAAAGTGGTGGTAAGAGGTTTGAAATCTGTCCTCAGACTCAATCATTCCTCTCTCATTGAAGTTCTAAGTTGAATGAATCTAAGTTCTCATTTGTGAAATATGAGTTAATACTTATGGTTATTAAAATAATGCTTAGTAATTAACTTCATTATGATGAAAATAAGGATAAGAATGAGAATAATGATAGTGATGATGATAACATGTTTATGATGATACTGAACACTGAACACATTCTTCTGTCTTACTCAAAACTGCTGGCATTGACCGGAAAGTTAATAGCACTCTTCTAGGCACACGGTAGATATTTAGCAAGTTTTCCACTGCATATATTTAATCAGTCAGTATGGTGTAAGTCTCTTGCACCATAGGAGTTTGAAGTTTATTTCCAGCTCCTCTTTTGCTTCATTTACCAAATAGTTGGTTGATATTGAAGTTCTGCAATTCAGAGGTCTGCTCATCCTTTTCCCTTAACACAAATGGCAACATTTCTCCACTGGAATTATTTTACTTTTTAGCTGGAAACAGGCAATTTATATGTAAATGTCTATAGGGATTTCCTAGATTGCACAGAAGTAAGT
Organism: Bos grunniens; assembly: GCF_055505025.1. Lineage (NCBI taxonomy): Eukaryota > Metazoa > Chordata > Mammalia > Artiodactyla > Bovidae > Bos > Bos grunniens. The sequence continues at coordinate 28,673,113 of NC_141188.1, forward strand.
GAAGTGAAATTTGTTCAGTCATGTCCAATTCTTTGCAACCTCATGGACTATACGGTCCCTGGAATTCTCCAGGCCAGAATACTGGAGTGGGTAGCCGTTCCTTTCTTCAGGGGAATCTTCCCAACCCAGGGATCAAACGTAGGTCTCCTGCATTGCACACGGATTCTTTACCAGTTGAGCCACAGGGAAGCCCGCACAGAAGTAAACCGTATACTTTTTACCACAGAAAGCCACGGAATAGCCTAAACTCAAAAGTAGATCCTGAGCCTCTATCTACAGGCAACGTAAGCATCTTTGATTCATTCATTTTCTAGACTAAGGATGCACTTCATGATAGAGATACAGAAACGCCCTTGGTGGATGTACTTGTGTGGTAGATTTGACATTCATTAAAAATATTAAGTTAAAATACAAGTTTAAAAAACTACTTGTAGAAAATATTTTTCTTCCTCAGATTTGATAAATATCAAATTATATAATGGAGAAGGCAATGGCAACCCACTCCAGTACTCTTGCCTGGCAAATCCCATGGACAGAGGAGCCTGGTAGGCTGCGGTCCATGGGGTTGCTAGGAGTTGGACAAGACTGAGCTACTTCACTTTCACTTTTCACTTTCATGCATTGGAGAAGGAAATGGCAACCCACTCCAGTGTTCTTGCCTGGAGAATCCCAGGGACGGGGGAACCTGGTGGGCTGCTGTCTCTGGGGTCGCACAGAGTCGGACACGACTGAAGCGACTTAGCAGTAGCAAATTATATAAAAGTGTCATATTTTATATTCCAACAATGAATTTTTTTTTTATTTTGTTTTAAGTGGAATTTAAATTTTCCTCGATAAAGTAGACAAGGATATTTTGGTAAGTGTACACAAGGGAGCATTTTATATCTTGTTTTAATTGTATTGCACGATCCATAGAGAAATGGACTTTCCCATACCATCAGCCACTTTCAGAGACAGATACAGTGCATATGTTAAGCATTCAATAATTATGATTAATAAATCACTCAAACACTATACAAGGCTCCTGAATACACAAAGAACCAGCCACTTTTTTTTTTTAACATCATTTCTCTCTTTTGTGGATTTCTTAATAAAATACATTAAGCTACATTAATGATAATTTTAAAAAGAAAGAAGGTAAAAATTTCAAGGTCTGAGTAATAATGACTTCTGGAGGAGGAAACGGCAACCCACTCCAGTATACTTGCCTGGCGGGCTACAGTCTGTGGTGGGCTATACAGAGTTGGACATGACTGAGTACACATGCATGAGTAATAATGAAATAGCAAATTCTTCCATGAAAAAGATATGTTGATGTTGATAATTAATTAACATTTGGGATAAAGTCTGAAAAATTGACAGATGATCCCCTGTGATTATATATTGTGGATTTTCATATTTAGGAATGAGTAAAGAATATCTTAGAAATCATCACATTGAGTTAGACAATGAGTGTTAATTTTATCAAGGTTAACAGTCATATACATCATTTTACTGAAAAGTGTTATGATCATTTTATTCAACTTTAAAATACAACCCACTTGCTTAATTGAAGAGCACTAACAAATATTTGTAATATCTCATTTATTTGTGGTCTACGAATAGTATTTTTATACATCAGTATGCTTTAAAATGGGATATTTTTCTTCACACTTACTTGAATGGCTGAGGTTGAAACTATACAAACCCTAAAGATATGTTTGGGGTGAACCCTATGGAGTTGCATATATATGACCATTTTGAAATAAAAAATACAGTTTCAAATATTTTCACTGATATCTGTGGCAACAAACTTAAAGGACTGCTTCTGATCTTAGGAGCATTGGTGTGAATTCATGAAATGTAAAGTGATCCATGTATTCAGCTTCAATAACTGAGTCAAACATGATCTATATACTCCAAGGTTATTAGTTTATTTTGCCTGACTGAGAGATCAAGCAAGCTGAAACTCGTACTTTGCCTTGGAGTCTAGCTTTCTTAATTAGAGAACTCAGATCTCTCTCTGTCTTTCGAACTGATGGCGTTGTGATAATCATAGTACTCTTAGCAGGGAAGAAAAAAAAAATCAAGATTTCTTTTAAATTATTTCTGGAGCAACAACTACTATGATGAGGACTTTTATATGCTTAGTTGTTATTCAGAAATCATTTGCCACAGAAGAATCAAGGATGCTTATGCTAGCAGTTCACTTTGCTGATGTAATGTTAATACCATTTAGTCACTACTGACTTAAATCACCTTTGAATTAACTACTAATAGTTGTAGGGTTCTGTGTACTTGCTCTGACAAATCCCCTGGCACAGCCTGCAACAACCCAATGCAGTTTGCAGTTTATTCTTGGTGAGAAGTGCTTCTTTCCTTTTGAACTTTCAATGTTATGGGCTAAGGAAAATGAGTGTAGTTTTCATTTCACAGCTTATATCTAAGTACTTCTCACCAGGAGAGCTTCAGAATTTTGCTGTAAGCTAAATGCATGTTTCTCTAAATGGTAGCTTTGACCTATGAAATGTGAAACGGTTCTTTTAATGGAAAAATTCCTAAGTAGCCAAGAGTGAGAAAGTTCACTAAATAATTCTTAAACTCAAAATAAAATAATTTATATATCATTTTAATATATATGTGTGTCAGATATTTTAATATATGATTTTATATTATGTTTACTATGGTGACTCATATATTTTATATAGTAATTTTACCTGTTTTACATTTGAAAGGTAAGATACTCTCACAATTACTATGTTTGCTGTGCTTAGTCGCTCAGTCATGTCAGACTCTTGTCCATGGAATTCTCCAGGCAGGAAAACTGGAGTGGGTAGACATTCCCTTCTCAAGGGGATCTTCCAGACCCAGGGGATCTCACTCATTGCAGGCAGATTCTTTACTGTCTGAGCCACCATGGAAGCCTCAACTACTATATAATAAACACAAAACAACAGGATTTTGTAAAAATTACTTCTAAATGAAACTTGGAGAAGGAAATGGTAACCCACTCCAGTATTCTTGCCTGGAGAATCCCAGGGACAGAGGAGCCTAGTGGGCTGCCATCTATGGGGTCACAGAGTCGGACCCGACAGATGTAACTTAGCAGCAGCAGCATCAGTAGCTTATAATCAACCACAAAGTCATTTTTAAGAAGCATCAGTCTTCTAAAATGATATGTCTCAACAATAAATAGTCCAGAAATTTGTTGCTTAAAAAATAAAATCTTTGGATAGCTTTCTTTGGGTATTCAAGACAGTGTGCATTTCTGTGTTTAGGAAGGTAGAGTTGCTATCTTTAAATTTTTATAAATGGTGTTGAGGAAAATAATGACAGTTCTGAAAATGATGATTGATTTTTCATGGTTTTAACAGAAAAAACGTATGTCAAATAAATAGAAAGTGGAAACACTGTAATTCAATACCTGGAAATCTATATCACAAAATATATGTCAACAAGGTACATTGTAAATATTGATTTTTTAAAATTATCCTCTAAAATACTTTTAAAGTTGTCATTAAAAGGAAAGTAAAATTTCTATCCTTAGCCTTTAGCTGAACTATGTAAAAGCAGTATTTAATATATGTTCAGTGTTATGTCTTCGTATATTTTTCAGCACTAAGTCATAAATCAGAAATGTGCATCTCAGAATTCTATGCATCTCTACTGATTGGAGACAATGCCTACTTTGTTGAATATTCTCAACTATATTATTTCTCCTAACATTATTTATGAGTTTCTGGCTATCAGAGGGAAATGTGTAAGAAGGAAAATGCAGGTTAAACACATTAGAATTCTCACTCAAATGGGTTCACAATTTCAACAGAGATTATTTTATCATCAACTAGAGCAATTGCTAAGGACACACAAAAAAAGACAAAGGAGCAGTTGAAAGCAGGTAGGTTTGCCACTAAACAGATGGGCTTGGGAGAGAGCAAAGAAAAAAGAAAAAAAATGACTTCAGACAGAGGGAAAGGAGTGAACATTAATCAGAATGCTATTCTAGTATATAGGGTAGTGTGAAATGAGGTGTGAAGTTTGGAGTGGGTGAAGAAGATAAATATATAACATGGAGGCACGCTCACACTGAGCAGTTGTGATACATGGTTTTCTCACTTCTTTGTCATTGAAAGATCTCAGAATCCTTGAGATCATGCCCTAAGGATTGGTTACATTTGCCCAAAGAATGGTTACATTAGCATTATTTCTTAGTGTTATAGAAAAACTTAAGAAAATATTCCTTTTAAAGAGTCTTTATGTTCTATTGAAGATCTACCTTACAAGAATACTGGCTATATGAATAATGATAATTAATGGAAATTTATCATGATATTTTGAAAAAATAATCATAATAAATGAAAACTAATTTATCATGATATTTTGCCTTTATACTTCATGTTTTATATATGTGTTTGTTTTCTTTTGAGTTATAAACACAAATGCCATTTAGAGATAAAAGACTGGCTGATGTAAAGCAACAGCTGTGGTGAGGTTTGGAAATAAAAGACATTGGAACACTTTTTTTTAATAAGCAATCTGCTAGCCCAACAAAGACAAGCAGCCCAAGGGGCCCAAAACATTCTAGAATGACATGAGTTAAACACATGCTTAATCTGGACAATTAAAAATTATCTATTTAATTCTAATCAATCTTTCTTCACTTCATTATAAGTCATGGCTCAAACTTCCATACCCTTGTGTCAACAAAACAAACTCTTTTCTGTTGTTTTTGCTCCTAGTAATCTTCTGGCTATTTTGCGGCCCTGGGCTACACATTCTCTCACTCATAACCATATGAAATGATGTGTTAATATTTAGTTCCTATTACCATGAAAGACTGAAAGGAGGAGAAAAAATAGTTTTTGATATATTTCATTCATCTAATAAATATTCATTTGATAGCATACTAAATGCCAGGGTCCATCTAGATCCTGGAGATGCCATAAATAACAATTTAAGTGTTACGAATAAAAATAAAGCAGGAATGGAGAAATGGTATTGCCGTGCAGAATTATGGTTTGAATTGAACTTTATCTAAGAATCGTCAAGGATACTCTTTCTGAAAATGGGGCACTTTATTAAAGACCTGAATGTATCTGAAAGAAGAAGAAACAGCTAGTTCAAGATCCTGAGACAGAAAAGTGCCTGGCATATTTGAAGAATGCTAAGGGGCTTTCCTGGTGGCTCAGGTGGTAAAGAATCTGCACTTCAGGAAACCTGGTTTGATTCCTGGGTTGGGAAGATCCCCTGGAGGAGGGCATGGCAACCCATTCCAGTATTCCTTGCCTGGAGAATCCTCATAGAGGAGCCTGGTGAGCTATAGTCCATGGGGTCGCCAAGAGTTGGACACAACCGAGCGACTAAACACAGCACAGATACAGGGGATATTAAAGGGAAAAGTGAGTAATGATTTCAAGATTTTTATCCTGTGCAACTATCCAGCTTTCTTCAAAGTGGAAGGCTACTGTAGGAGCAGGTAGGGATATGGTGTGGCAAACACAGACGTGCTCTCAGGATGCTCTAAGAAAGAAAGGCGGCCCGGCCTCGACGAATATGGCTAGCTGATGGTTGTTTGCTGCTGGTCCCATCAGCGTTTGCTGCAGCTGTTAAGCCAAGATCATGCTTTCGCAGAGTGGCTCTAGCAGAACAGCTAAGAAAGGGGATGGTGCCAATGACACACTTTCTTAGAACAGCTCCCAGAGAAGGAGTAACAAAGTCACTCAAGGAAACAGCCATTTCCGTCCAATGTGAGATACTTCTGAAAAGGGCAATCTTTGTTTCAAAGCTCTGTATTGAGCTGTAGAAACTGTCAGATCAGCATCCTGGTCTAATTGCTCCCCCAAATGGATCACGTTTGCTCTCTTTAATTTTCACAGGTGCTTCTCTTGACAGTTTTTTTGCATTCTGAACTCAGTTTCCCCAACAAGACTCCTCAGACTTTGAGGAAACAACCTGTCAGAGGAAATTGACTTTATTTACCTTTTATAAGAAATAGAATCTTCCCACTTAGAACAAATCTCTACAGAGGACTAAGTACAGCATTCCAGCATGCCATCAAGTATAACTGCAGAAATGAAAACTCAGCTTCCCTTTGGGCATGAGCATCTGCTGATATGGGTTTCCCAGGTAGCAGAGACAGTAAAGAATCTGCCTGCAATGCAGGTTTGCTCCCTGGGTCAGGAAGATCCCCTGGAGAAGGGAATGGTAACCCACTCCAGTATTCTTCCCTGGAAATCCCATGCACAGAGGTGCCTGGGAGGCTACAGTCCATTTGGTCACAAAGAGTTGGACACAACTGAGAGACTAACACACACACACACACACACACACCTGCTTATATGGTCTGAGTACTTTATCATTCAAATCTCTGTATGAGCCTTCCTCAGCGCCCGCCCCCCCAAATGCATCTTATGAAATCTATTTATCTCAATGCCACAATATTATGACATATAGAACAAATTCCTATCCTTTCATGTGAATGTTCTTAAAATGGTTGCAATCAACTACCACAGTTTCCTATATCTTCCCTCATTTTAAGCAAGTATTGTGAATTTTTTCTAACTCCTTGCATTTGTCATTTCCTCTTTGTTGCTAGCAGTATATTCTGACAAATCAAAACTTGTGACATTTCTCAGAATAGACCACCTAGAAACTACTATCAGCATCATCAATATTGAGTAGAACGATACAGTTATTGTATTTAATCTGGGGGAAAAATATACTCTACTGGAAACCATAATTCAATTAAACTATTCAAATATATGCACTGCTTAATAAGATTATTTTAAAAAATGAAACATAAAATATAGTGTTAGCAGTTTCTTAAATTTTCTATTATTGTAATTTGAAATATGGCAAATTTAGCATTTAAATGTAATTAAATCCATTTAGTATTATGATATAATTATATAAATCAGAGTATTTAAGTATAATTCTACTGGCATGCATCTTTGTGCATACTTATCTGTGTGTATGGCTTTATCATCTATATCTAAAACTATATTTTATCAGTTATAAGCAGGGCTTCTCTGGTGGCTCAAATGGTTAAGTATCTGCCTGCAATGCAGGAGACTGAGGTTTGATCCCTAAGTTGGGAAAATCCCCTGGAGAAGGGAAAGGCTACCCACTCCAGTATTCTGGCCTAGAAAATTACAAGGACTATATAGTCCATGGGGTCACAAACAGCAGGACACAACTGAATGACTTTCACTTTCCCTGGTGACTCAGATGGTAAAGAATCTGCCTGGAATGCAGGAGACCCAGGTTTGATCCCTGGGTGTTGAAGATCCTCTGGAGAAGGGAATAGCTACCCACTCCAGGATTCATGCCTGGAGAATTCCATGGACAGGGGAGCCTGACAGGCTACAGTCCATGAGGTCAGTTATAAGTAGTAGAAAAGACATTTGATTTTAAAATGAAAACCTGAATTCTGATTCTGTTCATTCTTGTGGATTTGATGTAGTCCAAGTCACGGTTGCTTAAGTTTGGGTTCTGTATTTTGAAAAATTAGAGTAATAAATGTGAGTATTTTGTAAACTATGTATGGAGCTATGCACACCGTTATGATGAGGTTCTTGGTTTGACAGTTTATATGTCAAATTGGTTAGCTCATCTATCATAATATTCACATATTAAGCCACATGTTTGATGTCTGATTCAATCAGCAGTTATCTATGTAGTTTAACAGGCATGAATAACCTAGCTCATTTGCAAGTTAATTGATTGCTTGAAGATAAACTTGTAAACAGTCAATCTAATTGATCTTAGAAAACTACCCTAAAATGTTTTCAAAAGGTAGAGTGTACCTATCAGGCACTTGGCCATTCATTCATTTTGAGAACTATTTTAAAGTATTTATTGTATTTCAGAGGAAATGCTCTAAGTCTAGTCCAACACTGTTGACACTCTAGTAAAATATGTGCCAAAGTTACTGTTTGCACTATTCACTCTCATTATCTAAAAAACTATGTAAGCGATAAAAGTACAAATACGTATATTCAAGATATTTTAAACTCAAAGTTCTGCTGTTTTATTTTGGTATAAAATCATCAGATTTTTCTTTAAACATAATTTATATAAAGAACCAAAAACCGTCTTATTTTAATTTCTCTCCAAATTTGGCATGATATATAATGAAATATCAGTAATATTAATGAAAACTTGAAACCATATATATATATATACATTTATAATTTTTAATTATTAATATATTTATTTTTGTTATTTAGTTGCTAATTCATGTCTGACTCTTTTGAGCTCTATGGACTGTAGTCCACCAGGATGCTCTGTCTATTGGACTTCCCAGGCAATAATATTGGAGTGGCTTGTCATTTCCTTCTCCAGGGGATCTTCTCAAACCAGGGATCAAACCTGGGTCTCCTCCAATGGCAGGCAGATTTTTTACCAGTGAGCCACTAGGGAAAACCAAATAAATTCATTATTGTATAATAATTACATATATTATGCATACATATATACATGTATATTATATATATGTAACTTTGGAAACATGTTTATATATTGTGGAATATATTTTTCTAGAATTGGACCAGTTGAAAAAGGATTCATATACACGGGTATAATATCAAGCAGGGAGATCAAATCATTCATTCATCCATTCATCATTCATTGTATACATAGTTTTTGATTCCCACTCTGTGTCATTAACGAATTTCTCTGATTGTGAAAGGTGCTTAATACTGATTTGGCTCTCATTTCTGAAGATCCTTCCTTTGCAAGAGCCAGAAGTATTTATTATATTATTTGTAGACCCAAAGGACTATTTTATCTTGACTGGGTAAGCTGTTCCTTTAAAGAAATCATCTGGTAACCTAATTTTTACATTCACAGTATATTTATCTTAGCTGGATAGTGAAATTTGACGTTGGAGAGAGAAGAGATGAAGTTTGAGGAATGGCTAGCTTAGTTTTGTTTTGTTTGGACTTGGGTTACTCCTAATAACATAGCATATGTAATGACACAGCCTGTTCATCATGGTCTCTTTTTGGTTTGTGAGCTTCTCTCTATATATATGTGTATTGAAAGTTGGCTATTGAAATCAAAATGTGATGTGAATTTGGACTCAAATTCTGACTCATCCTTCTAGAATAGACTGTACTCTTCTGACATAGAACTGATACACTCTAATATTATTCCTTCACTACGGATGGCTAAACATGAGAAAGCAAATCCCATAGAGCTTTATGGATTCCCTGTAGTGCTAACATTTCTGAGTGGATATTCATTTTCTCAGAAATGTCTGGATTTCTCAGAAGATAACAGAGCTTATTATTAAAGATTCTTCAACTTATCCATATGTATTACCTATACAGCTGGTAGTTTAACATTTTTGGACAAAAAATAAGAGAAATCACCATATGTTTCTCTTCTTTAGCATCTACTGTAATTTCTTACATACTAATAATCAAATTTTATGTAAAATACCAGATAAGTCTCAAGCCAAATGGAAACATAAAAGTAGTAGCTCCCAATAACACGTTTACAAACCTCCCTGGCCAAAGAGCTACACATTTTGAATACATTTCCATTAAGGAAAGCTACCAGATGCATACAGCTTGAATATTTGTACATTTTCAGTTTTGCTCATTACTAATTTTAATGGGACTCTGTGTAATCAGAATAATGCCAAGGTATAAACTGAATATATTTCTGTAATGAAAATGCAGATAATGATTATGGCTTCTGATGCATGTAATGTGATAAAGGCAATAATGAGTAATTTTGGAAGCAATTACTTTACATAATATTTTTATTATGCATTATTTTCATTTAGGAGATTTTGTTGAATAAAACAAGTGCATCATCAATTTCAATGCTGTTGTGTAAATAATATGCAGCACAATATGGTGTAAAATTTTAAAAAGTTAGAATAACAAGACTATTACTCTTTCATTGCAATCTTAACATTCTCTAAAGAGTTCAGAAACCTAAATGTAGAATTACGTTATACGATAATCAACATAAAAAAACTTAACCATTGTTAGAGTTTAGATAATGGCTCCTTATTTTACAGAAAGATAAAAAATACCTTCATTGTCATTTCTTTGGATTAACTTATAAAGCTATAAAGTCCAGGGCTTATTAAATATAAATAAACTGGAAGTATTGTAATGAAGTAACAGGGAAGAAAAACATTTAGTCTTCCATGAAAATAGCACAGATTGGCTCAAAAAACTGAGTGTACATCATAACCAGATATAAATCATGTCAGACATTGATTCCTGCATGGCCTTGGAACCAGTCTAGAATTTGCATTTTTAACAAGGTGATCCATGATTTTGCTTATGGAAATCTGTCTCTGCACAGAGCAAAATTAAGTTGTAACAGTTAAAAGAAGTCTTATGTATAAGCAGGATGAGGTGACTATACTCAGAGGAATAGGAACATCTTATTAAGAACAAAAGATGATTTATATTTTGTTTATAATTTGTATATATATCACAGATAATTTGGCTCTTTGGTACCTTATTATAAGCAGTTCAAAGTCACATATTCACGCCCAAGTATATCTCCACAAACATCTTATTTAGATGTCCTAAATTTTATAAGAGGTTTTGCCAACTTTACCTTATACTTTTATGTATGCTTACTCTTGAAATATACAATGATAGTATGTAATGAATATACATAATTTTAAGAGTAATAATGTGCCAACAATTTATATAAACGTATAGAATGTTATGTGAACCGTTGAAGAACTCACAATCCCTTCTGGATTCAATCATCCCCTCTTCTTCTAAGAGGCAATTATTATGTTGAATTTGGTGTTGTTATTACTTTATTTTTATTTTTCAGTGACTAATGGGTGATCCTCAAAACATCTAAAATCAAGAGCTTAAACAACCAGAATAGATATCACTATGTAGCACTGGTCCCATTCTACCATGTGTAGAATATGGTCCCGGAGACTCCATTTGTGCCAGGCATGTGGTCATTCAGGTATTACTGGGACTAAATCTCCTACAATTTGGGATGCAGAGGGGGAGTAGGCGAGAAGTGAGGAGGATCACTTTCAATGTAAGCACAAAGTGCCTAGGGTGAGGCCCTGTAAGTAAAGGGCCATGAAACAAATTTCATTTGCTTCACTGAAAATCTGTCTCCAGTAAGAGATATTAAGACAATAGTGAAGGTATCCAGAAATTTCTAGGTGAGAGGACAGAGCATCCTGGACAACAATGTGGCTTGAGCAGAGAGTACCTGAAGTGAACAGGATGATGGTTGCTTATCAAACAGTGTGGAAGTACAGATGGGCCCAGATTACAACAGTCTGACTTGCAAGTTTTCATCTCTTACAATGGTGCAAAGGCAACACACTTTTTGAAATCACACATTGAGTTTTTATCTTTTCTTGGGCTAGTTATAAGCAGTATGATACTCTTACGGAGTTGGAAAACAGCAGTGAGCTGCAGCTCTCAGTCAGACCCATGATCAGGAGAGGAAATATATATATATATATATATATATATATATATATATGTATGTATATATATACTCCAGTATTCTTGCCTGGAGAATTGCCATCTCAGGGGTCGCACAGAGTCGGACACGACTGAAGTGACTTAGCAGCAGCATGTATGTATGTATATGTTTAGTCACTAAGTAGTGTCTGACTCTTTGTGACCCCATGGACTGTATCCTGCCAGACTCCTCTGTCAGTGGGATTTTCCATGCAAGAATACTGGAGTGGGTTGCCATTTCCCTCCCCTGGGGATCTTCCAGACACAAGGATCATACCTGGGTTCCCTGTGTTGCAGGCAGTTTCCTGCATTGCAGGTGGATACTTTATGGATTAAGCCATCAGGGAATCCCATATATATATGGGATATATCCCATAAAGTCCATAAAGTCCATAAAGTATCCACCTGCAATGCATATACACAATGCATATACACACATATATACATACATATGTGTGTGTGTGTGTGTGTATATATATAGTTGTAATCAAATATATATAATCAAAAAATGCCCTATGTATTTCAATATGAAGCTTTATTTTTATTCATAGAATAATTCTACTAAAATACTTGATGCAGTATTACTAATTCCCTGTTCCATTTCCTCTCTTTCCTTTTTTAAATTATTTCTCCTATTTAAAGAAGATAGATGGCACTTCTGATTGAGAACTGATTGAATAGTAAATCCTGGGGTTAATGTATTTCCTGAAGGGCATCTGTCTCTGTTCCTCTCAAAATTTAGTGACTTGATTTCAGTTTGGAGGATATTCCCTTGATCTCACTGCTACTTTTAAATTCTAATAATCAAAGAACACTCTTTGTTTGACCTTCTTTAGCCCATCTTCATAGTAATTCACATGGCCAATCTTTCTATAGATCGTTTTTCACTTTCCTCAATAATAGGAAAAGGACTTGGTATTCTGTAGCATCAGTTCTTATAAGAAATGTATCATGTAACTTGAAGAAAAGTGATACATGAGATTAGTTTGAAATTAAGTAAAATATATGCGGATGTTGACTCACTCAATTATGGCAATAGTCTGTAAGAGTGACACAGATGCATATCATTTGGAAATTATAACTGGCATGAAGACAACTTGACAGCCGGATTCAAAACTGGATGCTGACTTCAAAACACTTATTTCTATGTTAAATTGTGAGAGTGAAAACATGATAAAAGCATTTGGTAATAACTTCACCTCTACACTCAATGAAACTATGAGCCATGCCATGTAGGGCCGCCCAAGACAGACAGGTTATGGTGGAGAGTTCTGACAAAATGTGGTCCACTGGAGAAGGGAATGCTAAACCGCTTCAATATTCTTGCCTTGCACCCCATAAACAGTATGAAAAGACAAAAATATATGACGCTGAAAGACGAACTCCTCAGGTCGATAGGTGCCCAATATGTTACTGGAGAGAGTGGACAAATAACTCCAGAAAGAATGGAAAGATGAAGCCAAAGTGAAAATGATGTGCAGTTGTGGATGTGATTGGGATGGAAGTAAAGTCTGATGATGTAAAGAACAATATTGTATAGGAACCTGGAATGTTCAGTCCATGAATCAAGGCAAATTGGAAGTAGTCAAATAGGAAATGGCAAGAGTGAACATCGACACTTTAGGAATCAGCGAACTAAAATGGACTGGAATGGGTGAATTTTACTCAGATGACCATTATATCTACTACTGTGGGCAAGAATCCCTTAGAAGAAATGAAGTAGCCCTCATAGTAAACAAGAGTCCAAAATGCAGTTATTGGGTGCAATCTTAAAAATGACAGAATGATCTCTGTTCGTTTCCGAAGCAAATCATTCAGTATCACAGTAATCCAAGTCTATTCCCCAACCAGTAATGCTGAAGAGGCTGAAAGTGAATGGTTCTATTAAGACCTATAAGATGTTCTAGAACTAACATCCAAAAAAGAGGTGCTCTTCATTATAGGGGTCTGGAATGGAAAAGTAGGAAGTCAAGAGATACCTGGAGTAACAGGCAAATTTGGCCCTGGAGTACAGAATGAAGCATGGCAAAGGCTAACAGAGTTTGCCAAGAGAACGCAATGGTCATAGCAAACACCCTCTTCCAACAACACAAGAGAAGACTCTACACATGGACATCACCAGATGGTCAATACCAAAATCAGCTTGATTATAGTCTTTGCAGCCAAAACTGGAGAAGCTCTATACAGTCAGCAAAAACAAGACTGGGAGCTGACTGTGGCTTAGATCATGAAATCCTTATTGCAAATTACAGATTTAAATTGAAGAAAGTAGGGGAAACCACTAGACCATTCAGGTACGACCTAAATCAAATCCCTTATGATTATACAGTGGAAGTGACAAATAGATTCAAGGATTAGATCTGATAGGCAAACAGTGTCTAAAGAACTATGAACAGAAGTTCATGACATTGTACAGGAGGCAATGATCAAGACCATCTCCAAGAAAAAAGAAATGCAAAAAAGCAAAATGCTTGCCTGAGGAAGCCTTACAAATAGCTGAGAAAAGAGAAGTGAAAGGCAAAGGAGAAAAGGAAAGATATACCCATTTGAATGCAGAGTTCCGAAGCATAGCAAGGAGAGATAAGAAAGCCTTCCTCTGTAATCAGTGCAAAGAAATAGAGGAAAACAATAGAATGGGAAAGACTAGAGATCTCTTCAAGAAAATCAGAGATACCAAGGGAACTGTTCATGCAAAGATGCACACAATAAAGGACAGAAATGGTATGGACCTAACAGAAGCAGAAAATATTAAGAAGAGGTGGCAAGAATACACAGAAGGGCTATACAGAAAAGATCTTCATGACCCATAAAACCACATTGGTGTGATCACTCACCTAGAGCCAGACATCCTGGAATGCGAAGCCAAGTGGGTCTTAGGAAGCATCACTATGAACAAAGCTAGTGGAGGTGATGGAATTCCAGTTGAGGTATTTCAAATCCTAAAAGATGATGCTGTGAAAATGCTGAACCCAATACACCAGCAAATTTGGAATACTCAGCAGTGGCCACAGAACTGGAAAAGGTCAGTTTTCATTCCAATCCCAAAGAAAGGCAAAGCCAAAGAATGCTCAAACTATGGCACAATTTATTCTCCTAGACTCCAAAATCACTGCAGATGGTGACTGCAGCCAAGAAATTAAAAGGTGTTTGCTCCTTGGAAGAAAAGTTATGACCAACCTAGACAGCATATTAAAGGGCTGAGACCTTTCTTTGTTGTAAAATTCTGTCTAGTCAAAGCTATGTTTTTTCTAGTAGTTATGTATGGATGTGAGAGTTGGACTATAAAGAAAGCTGAGTGCTGAAGAATTGATGCTTTTGAACTGTGGTGTTGGAGAAGACTCTTGAGAGGTCCCTTAGACTGCAAGGAGATCCAATCAGTCCATCCTAAAGGAAATCAGTCCTGAATGTTCATTGGAAGGACTGATGCTGAAAGCTGAAACTCCAATACTTTGGCCAGCTGATAGAAGAATTGACTGTTTGGAAAAGTCTCTGATGTTGGAAAAGATTGAAGGCAGGTGGAGAAGGGGATAACAGAGGAAGAGATGGTTGGATGGCATCACCAACTTGATGGACATGAGTTTGAGCAAGCTCCAGGATTTGGTGATGGACATGGAAGCCTGGAGTGCTGCAGTCCATGAGTCACCGAGTCAGACAGGACTGAACGACTGAACTGAACTGACCTCTACACAAGTACACAGCGAACAATGCATACTATGCCTCTTCTTTCTGTAGAAAATACATTCGTTTATTACTTATTTTTAATTTGCCATTTTGGACTTTCTTTAAATAAATTCCCCAGAATTCCCTACTTTTCACATAGGCAAACTGATACACTGTCAACTACACATTTTATATAATTTGGATAGTATATAACAGTGTTTATCACATTTGAAGGTCTGTTTTGCCTTATTTATTTATATATATGCAAAAGACATAAGAAACCTTATACAATAAAATTTATAAAGTCAAGGACTTTTTGTTAAATTATTTGATTTTTTACTCTAAATGACAATGTTTGAAAATTTTCAGATCTATTATTTCCATCCCTATATATCATAACTTCAAATTATATTATTGATGTGTTCCTTATATGGTGTATTTTTTCTGTTCCTAATACAGTTTGTTTTGTCACTGATCATTTGACCCAAGCACAATCATGCTTCCTTATCTGTGGAGACTGCATTTCTTAACTCACCTGCGACAAATCTACAACTCTACAAATCTACAGACAAGCTGATGACGCACTATTACCGGATAAAAACAGTGAGTATGTCGATGATTCAATATAAATTTTTGAAGTAAGAGAGAGATGAACAATGCTTCTGCCTAAATTGCCATAGTGGCTATATTTCCCTCAAAATAATTAAACTTCACATTTTATCATAAGTAAGTAGTATATCATATGAATTTAGTAGTATAATATTTATGATTTTCTGGGATGACAGTTTCATTTCTAAAGCCATCCACTAAATCCTTAGTATTTGTTAAATGATGTAAAAAGAGATCATTTTCACTAATCATAGACTATATTTGTAATCAATTTCAACATAAAATTAAGGCAAAAATGATCATTTTCTACGCTATTAGTTAATTTACAGATTTCCTTCTCTCTGTCTCTTTCTTTCTCTCCCACACTCACTAAACAGCTATATCTAGCCTACAATAAGTTGAATTTGACTCACCATTCCTAGCTGACTTACCATTTCTAACTGATATGGAGTTTAATATGAACTTTTATGCCTCCAGTTAAAACACTAGGGGAAACACCACGAGTGCATTCAAGCTTTTCTAGTCAGTCAATCTGTCATCATAGTAAGCATGGCTGTCTGTTCTTCTATTTTCTAGTGCCAGTGTGATATTCACACACCATCTGCCGACTTCCACTTATTGCTATCCAGGCTCCATTGATGGTTATTCATTTCTCATTTCGGTTATCATAAGTCAGCATGTTTGTGAAAATTCAGTACTGCTTGCTGAACTAATACATGTACAACTGCTATTGAAATTAGGCATTGGGACTTATACCACTGCTCTGATAATTTCCTATGGATTCATCTTCTACAAAATTCATGGACTAACATATTGTACTGAAAGCATGTAGTATAATAAGGCATTCATTTTTCAAAAGGAAAGACTATGAGGCTGCTGACAATGTTTTTTCTTTTTTATCACTATTGTTAAAAGTGCAGTTTTACTTGCTTACGTTGATTTCATTTACTTAGCTCTTTGAACACAGTCTTTTGAGTGAGTAATATTTCTTAGCAATTTGCCTCATAAAAATACTTATTAAAAATCAAGCATTTCTGAAGTTCAAAGTGTAACAGCTAAACCTCTACCTAAATTTCTGGTTCTAAACATGGAATGGGATAGCCATAGTTCTCCACTGCTATTGATAACTATCGCTTCATATAATTATTGTGCACAATATCTCATGATCCTTTTTCTTTCCTAAATGCAAATAGATACACTTAATATCAGTTTTAACTATCTCTCATTCCTGGTTTTTCTTATAAGCCTCCATATAGCATACTTTAGCAGATTCTTTTTTACTCAAAACCCACAAAGCCACTTAAGTCCCTTTTTAAACACAGATGCTAAGGGAGATGCTAATTGTGCTCCTCAGATTTTGGTGCCTATGCACTGCGTATTTAATCAGCTCTTCCTTCATTTACTGGTGAATGCTCCTGATCAGCAGGTATGATTTTGCATGGTTTTATAAAAAGAAGGCCACCTGGGAATCCTGGCTCAGATAGTAAAGAACCTGCATGCAATGCAGGAGACACAGGAGATGCAGGCTTGATCCCTGGGTTGGGAAGATCCCCTGGAGAGGGGAATGGCAACCCACTCCAGTATTCTTGCCTAGAAAATCCCATGCAGAGAGGAGCCTGGAGGGCTACAGTCCATGGGGTGTCATAGGGTCGGACATGACTAAGTGACTCCATTTAAGGCCACCCTCCTTTTGCCTCCATGACTCCATGAGCAAATGTAATTGTTCCTTGGAAGGCCACCCTGCCTTCCCCACAACCCGTATGCTTCACCTCCACTGATGTCTTGTGGCCATCTATACTAATCTCATTTATTCTTTATTCCTTGTTTTGTCAAGCACCACGAGAAACCCAGAACTCCAATTCATCCCTTTCCTCCCAAATTCTTGCTCCTCATATGCACGTTGTGAGCCCATTTTCCACTCTTCCCTAAAACTCTTTAAATATTTCCCCCATGTCCTCGTCACATGTTCTATGGTCAATCTTCATGTTCTGCTCTAGCCGAAATTCCCCTGTCTCTGGGGGACATTGCCTCTTTCATGGTCCTCTTAGGCAGTGTCCATTATAATCTCCCAAATTGTGTTCCACTGTATTTAAAGGCAGGGTTTTACCTGAGTCCTATTGCTGCTGTGAAAAATTACCCCAAATTAGTAACTTAAAACAACACAAATTTTTATCTTCTAGATTGGTAGGTCACAAGTCTAAAATGGCTTGGCAGAATTGAATTCCTTCTTGAGCATCAAGGAGTGCATCCACTCCTCTCCTTTTCAAGCTTCTAGAGGCTTTTCACAGTCCTTTCCTCCTGGCTGCATCACTCTGAACTCTGCTTCTGTCATCACCTGTCCTTCACTGACTCGGCCACTCCTGCCTCCCTCTTCAGTCAGTCAGTTCAGTTCAGTCACTCAGTCGTGTCTGACTCTTTGCGACCCCATGGACTGCAGCACACCAGGGCTCCCTGTCCATCATCAACTCCCAGAGTTTACTCAAACTCATGTCCATTGAGTCGGTGGTGCCATCCAACCATCTCATCCTCTATTGTCTCCTTCTCCTCCTGCCTTCAGTCTTTCCCAGCATCAGGGTCTTTTTAAATGAGTCAGCTCTTTGCATCAAGTGGCCAAAGTATTGGAGTTTCAGCTTCAATATCAGTCCTTCCAATGAATATTCAGGACTGATTTCCTTTACGACAGACTGGTTGGATATCCTCGCTGTTCAAGGGACTCTCAAGAGTCTTCTCGATTACCACAGTTCAAAAGCATCAATTCTTCGGTGCTCAGCTTTCTTTATAGTCCAACTCTCACATCCATTCATGACTACTGGAAAAACCATAGCTTTGACTAGATGGACTTTTGTTGGCAAAGTAATGTCTCTGCTTTTCAATATGCCATCTAGGTTGGTCATAACTATTCCAAGAAGCAAGCGTCTTTTAATTTCATGGCTGCAGTCACCATGTGCAGTGCTTTTGGAGCTCCCCAAAATAAAGTCTCTCACTGTTTCTATTGTTTCCCCATCTATTTGCCATGAAGTGATGGGACCAGATGCCATGATCTTAGTTTTCTGAATGTTGAGCTTTTTCACTTTTTCACTCTCTTCTTTCACTTTCATCAAGAGGCTCTTTAGTTCTTCTGTGCTTTCTGCCAGAAGGGTGGTGTCATCTGCATATCTGATACTATTGATATTTCTCCCGGCAATCTTGATTCCAACTTGGGATTTATCCAGTCCAGCGTTTCTCATGATGTACTCTGCATAGAAGTTAAATAAGTAGGGTGACAATATACAGCTTTGACATACTCCTTTTCCTATTTGGAACCAGTCTGTTTTTCCATGTCCAGTTCTGTTGCTTCCTGACCTGCATACAGATTTCTCAAGAAGCACGTCAGGTGGTCTGGTATTCCCATCTCTTTCAGAGTTTTCCACAATTGTGGTGATCCACATAGTCAAAAGCTTTGGCATAGTCAATAAAGCAGAAGTAGTTGTTTTCTGGAACCCTCATGTTTTTTCAATGATCCAATGGATGTTGTCAGTTTGATCTCTGGTTCTTCTGCCTTTTCTAAATCCAGCTTCAACATCTGGAAATTCATGGTTCACATACTGCTGAAGCCTAGCTTGGAGATTTTGAGCATTACTTTACTAGTATGGGAGATAAGTGCAAATGAGAGGGTAACAGGCAGGAAGGCCAGGGGTCTCCAAATAGAGGAAATAGCCTGCAAGTGTCAGACATTTTTATCTCTCTTAAGCGGCAGGAGGAAACAAACTAGCAATATTTTTTCCTTCTCTATACAAATTTAAAGGGAGGTTTCTCTTAAAATACTGTGTTGCCATAATGACACCCGGTTTCGCCTGAAGTTAGCTATTCTCGAGTCTAGAGATAACCAATGCCTTTTTCTTATGGAAATGTTTGTCTTAAGCTATGCTAATGTACCATGCCTTTACCCCAAACTCTGTCTCCAAGTCAGTTCCGCCTCTTGGCCCAGAACCTACTTGACAAACCAGTATGGATATTGTTCCCCTAATCTATGTAAATGATGGTGGTCTGCCCTTCTTCAAGATTCAAGTTAATCATTTTATGGCCCATCTGAATTTTAAGACATTCCTTTCTTTCATTAACAGACTGCTAGTGATTATATAACATCCAGCTAAAGACTAGCAGGGGGGTACTCTTTCTGCCCCCTTCTGATGCCTATGCCAGAAGCTTTCTCTATCTCCTTTATACTTCAATAAAACTTTATTACACAAAAGCTCTGATCGATCAAGCCTCGTCTCTGGCCCCGGATTGAATTCTTCTCCTCCGGGGGCCAAGAATCCTGGTGTATTCGCGTGATTCAACAACAACCTTTCAGTAGTTTGATCATCCTTTGGCATTGCCTTTCTTTGGGACTGGAATGAAAACTGACCTTTTCCAGTCCTGTGGCTACTGCTGAGTTTCCCAAGCTGGCACATTGAGTGCAGCACTTTTACAGCATCATCTTTTAGGATTTGAAATAGCTATTGGGAATTCCATCACCTCCACTAGCTTTGTTCCTAGTGATGCTTCCAAAGGCCCACATGACTTCACATTCCAAGATGTCTGGCTCTAGGTGAATGATCACACCATTGTGATTATCTTGGTCATGAAGATCTTTTTTGTACAGTTCTTTTGTGTATTCTTGCCACCTCTTCTTAATATCTTCTGCTTCTGTTAGGTCCATACCATTTCTGTCCTTTATTGCATGAAAAGTTCCCTTGGTATCTCTAATTTTCTTGAAGAGATCTCTATGGGAAAGATCTCTTTCCCATTCTATTGTTTTCCTCTAATTCTTTGCACTGATTGCTGAGGAAGGATTTCTTATCTCTCCGTGCTATTCTTTGGAACTCTGCATTCAAATGGGTATATCTTTCCTTTTCTCTTTTGCCTTTCACTTCTCTTCTTTTCTCAGTTATTTGTAAGGCCTCTTCAGACAACCATTTTGCTTCCCTCTTATGGGGACTCTTGTGATTTGGCCCACTGTGATGATCCAGAAGAGATTTGCAAAGTCACTTTTACCACATAACATAATATATTCAGAGAGTCCAAGGAATAGTTCATGGACATCTTTAGTTACTATTAGCTGCTCAGTCGTGTCTGACTCTCTGTGACCTCATGGATTGTAGCCTACCAGGCTCCTCTGTCTATGGTATCTTTGGGTAACCATTACTCTGTCTACAACAATAGTATTTGTCTTTTTTTTTTTTTTGCTTCTAATTGCAGCTTCTATAGCATATCCAAAAGCACAGACATTACTTTGCCAACAAAGGTCTGTCTAGTCAAGGCTATGGTTTTTCCAGTGGTCATGTATGGATGTGAGAGTTGGACTGTGAAGACAACTGAGCACCGAAGAATTGATGCTTTTGAACTGTGGTGTTGGAGAAGACTCTAGAGAGTCCCTTGGACTGTAAGGAGATCCAACCAGTCCATTCTAAAGGAGATCACTCCTGGGTGTACTTTAGAAGGAATGATGCTAAAGCTGAAACTCCAGTACTTTGGCCACCTCATGTGTAGAGTTGACTCATTGGAAAAGACTCTGATGCTGGGAGGGATTGGGGGCAGGAGGAGAAGGGGACGACAGAGGATGAGATGGCTGGATGGTATCACTGACTCGATGGATGTGAGTTTGAGTGAACTCCGGGAGATGGTGATGGACAGGGAGGCCTGGCGTGCTGCAATTCATGGGGTCGCAAAGAGTCTGACAGACTGAGCGACTGAACCGAACTTAACTGAGACAATTTTGTGCTTCCATCTTCTTGTCTTGTCTTGACTTGAAAACCAAGTCTGAATCTCATTATCATCAGAATATTCCACCCACTATTCCCCCTGTTTATATATGGGCACGTGATATGCTCTCGTCAATTCCTTAAAAGTTTTATACCCTGTCTTAATGTCAAAATTACTGTCATAATTCTAGGTGATTAGTACTTCAGATGAGATGATCTTACAAACGTTTTGGCAGCTAAGATCCTTCACCTCCTCTCTTTGAACAATCCTGTTTTCTTTCTCACTCTAGTCATTCTTGTATCTCAGCCTGAGACAACTGTCATCACCAAAACCAGATTTTTTTTCAAAGTTTCCAATTTGAAATATCTCAGTCTGAAACTTTTTCCACTTACCTATCAACCCCACTTGTTCTAGTAACCAGAAACTGAAAATTGATCAACCTTCACTGAGAGCTTTGATCCATCAATCCTACTACTTTTCATCACTGACCACCCTTATGTTACCACTTCTTCTTTAAGTAGCTTAAATATTGATGGACTGCTGGCCTATAATCATACCCTGAAAGGAAAAAATTAAGGAAATGAAGGAAAGGAAGGAGGCAAGGTAGAGAAAGAGGAAGAGAGAAAGGAAGGAAGGAAAGCAATCCTCCACCTCTTACAGCTTTTCATATAGTAATTGACTTAGATATGAGCCTATATTTCAAATTAAATCTCTGTTGAAGGCACTTTTAAATATTTGATGTAACTGTCTTTCTCATTTAACAAGCAAAGGGAAACCTGGTTTCACAATGTGAAGATGATTTTTCATTGTAACTTTTCAGACAAGAGAGGTTTGAAAGAAGCATATTATCAGAAAAGATAAAATTGTAAACATTCAACTACATGTATTACTTCTTAAAAATATAAACTTCTAAATTAAAATCTCTTCAACATTTTTTGTCACAAATATATTTTAGAGACTACGTTTAAAAATTCATAAATTCACTAAGCTACATTTGATAAATCAAGAGGTTATATTTCTCTCTTACCTAGAAATGTCTTTTATTTAATAAAAGTATATTTGTGATTTGTTAAATATTTAAGAGATATTTTACATTCTAGTGTTAATGAAAGTATATAAGTATAATTAAACATAGTTTATAACAGAAAGCATTTATACACTCAAGTATATATATATATATAATATATATATATAAATCCAACACATTCTCAACAAACACTACATTTTCCTACTTATTTTATCCATAGTTTCCAAAAACTTAAAGCAGTCCCCCATGTAAAAAAAAAAACTCATACTTTCTCATAGTTGTAGATTTTCACAACGTTTTCAGTCTATAAGAATATGTTTTGAATAACCCAAAATTACGAGTACCAAAATGTTATTTTAAGGTAGTTTTCTCATAACTCTGTTAATCACAAAGTAAGCAGATTTTTCTCAATAAATTGAGTATCATAATTAAAGCAAGATATTACACTACGATTGTCATCCAATATTAACCCTATTCTATAGACTCCCGAGTTAGAACTGGACATGGAACAACAGACTGGTTCCAAATAGGAAAAGGAGTACGTCAAGGCTGTATATTGTCACCCTGTTTATTTAACTTATATGCAGAGTACATCATGAGAAACGCTGGACTGGAAGAAACACAAACTGGAATCAAGATTGTGGGGAGAAATATCAATAACCTCAGATATGCAGATGACACCACCCTTATGGCAGAAAGTGAAGAGGAACTCAAAAGCCTCTTGAATGAAAGTGAAAGTGGAGAGTGAAAAAGTTGGCTTAAAGCTCAACATTCAGAAAACGAAGATCATGGCATCCGGTCCCACCACTTCATGGGAAATAGATGGGGAAACAGTGGAAACAGCGTCAGACTTTATTTTTCTGGGCTCCAAAATCACTACAGATGGGGACTGCAGCCATGAAATTAAAAGACGCTTACTTCTTGGAAGGAAAGTTATGACAAACCTAGATAGCATATTCAAAAGCAGAGACATTACTTAGCCAACAAAGGTTCGTCTAGTCAAGGCTATGGTTTTTCCTGTGGTCATGTATGAATGTGAGAGTTGGACTGTGAAGAAGGCTAAGCACCGAAGAATTGATGCTTTTGAACTGTGGTGTTGGAGAAGACTCTTGAGAGTCCCTTGGACTGCAAGGAGATCCAACCAGTCCATTCTGAAGGAGATCAGCCCTGGGATTTCTTTGGAAGGACTGATACTAAAGCTGAAACTCCAGTACTTTGGCCACCTCATGCAAAGAGTTGACTCACTGGAAAAGACTCTGATGCTGGGAGGGACTGGGGGCAGGAGGAGAAGGGGATGACAGAGGATGAGATGGCTGGATGGCATCACTGACTCGATGGATGTGAGTCTGAGTGAACTCCGGGAGTTGGTGATGGACAGGGAGGCCTGGCGTGCTGCAATTCATGGGGTGGCAGAGTCGGACACGACTGAGCGACTGAACCGAACTGAAGTCTCTATTGCTTGACCTGGCTCTCCATGTGATGCAGTTTTACATTCTGTAATCATTCAGCTTCACACTTCTTATTTTGCCATCTTGGCTGTCCTTTCTATTTTGAAAGCCATGGGTTTCCAACTATTTATTTTGTCTGAATCACATTAGTGAAGTATGGTCCTCCAGTGACCATACTTCATGTAGCTGAACAAGATCCAAATGCAATAAGTGGTTGAGTTACACCAGTTTTATTCAAATACATTCTTTTTTATTTCCTTTTTCTGTCTTTTCTTCTCCTTGTTTTTCTCTTTCTTTTTCACTTAAATATACCCTTCCTGTATGGATTGCAGTGGAAAGGGAACATGGAAGAAAGGGTCTCTTACAGGAAGCTAGATGGGACCTCGTCACTCCTTCATTTACTGAAATAAGGCAACATCATCCCTGGTTTTGGGGCAGAGGTTACAGAAAATTACAGTGTTAGGGATGTAACACAAAGGGCAAGTTAAACGCCCAAGTATCTCAGGCACATGCATAATTAAACTATGGTAAGACAATTCTGAGTACTGGCATATATAATTAGTTTCATAATGCAAAAAAGAAAGACACTAATTTTCAATTGCATTGTAGAAGGTAGATGAATGTTGGCTGATTTTAGGAGCAATATCCTGTGACACAGGATCCCTAATCTTGCCTACACTTGGTGCACAAGTAGAGAGTAGCCTGTGTCCAGAGAACTAACATAAGAGGGAGAAATTGGTTCCAACCAATGGACTAGATTTAAGGCTTGTGTTCAAAACACAAACTAAAAAGATCAAATTTTTTATATTTTGTTAGCATCGGTTATTTTCAGTAATTATTAGAAATCCATATGCAATGTATCATTTATATGTTACATGAGAAAAACATTCATAGGCCATTTGTTCGGATCCATTATAACATTACATATGGCTAAATACAACTTTGAAATAACTATTAAGAATTTAAAGACAATCATTATCAAACAATGAGATGAGTGTGTGTTAGTCGCTTCCTTAGTAATTTTCTGAGTATACTGGTTCAAGATCATTTCTAATTCTATTATCTCTAACACTTCAGAGCAAGGAAAAAAAATCTGAATATTTTTTACAACTTCAAATAGGAAAATATAGAGGATGGCAAGTCAATAGAACCTTTATTTCACTGAAGTTTCCTTTAAGGTTCAGCAGACGTCTCTTCTCTGTTCTCCCTCACCAACGACACAGCCTCAGCACGAACTTCTCTCTTAATTAGCCTTGAGTAAGAATTTCTCAACAGAGTACTGGAACCACTTTGTCCCAAATAGCATTATGATTTTCTTCTAATCAGTTCAGTTCAGTCACTCAGTTGTGTCTGACTCTTTGTGACTCCATGAATTGCAGCATGCCAGGCCTCCCTGTCCATCACCAACTCCCAAATTTCACCCAAACTCATGTCCATCAAGTTGGTGATGCCATCTAGCCATAATCCTCTGTCATCCCCTTCTCCTCCTGCCCAACCCCTCCCAGCATCAGAGTCTTTTCCAATGAGTCAACTCTTTGCATGAGTTGGCCAAAGTACTGGAGTTGCAGCTTTAGCATCAGTCCTTCCAAAGAACACCCAGGACTGATCTCCTTTAGGATGGACTGGTTGGATGTCCTTGCAGTCCAAGGGACTCTCAAGAGTCTTCTTCAACACCACAGTTCAAAAGCATCAATTCTTTGGCGCTCAGCTTCCTTCACAGTCCAACTTTCATATCCATACATGACTGCCGGAAAAACCATAGCCTTGACTAGACGGACCTTTGCTGCCAAAGTAATGTCTCTGCTTTTGAATATGCTCTGTAGGTTGGTCATAACTTTCCTTCCAAGGAGTAAGCATCTTTTAATTTCATGGCTGCAATCACCATCTGCAGTGATTTTGGAGCCAAGAAAAATAAAGTCTGACACTGTTTCCACTGTTTCCCCATCTATTTGCCATGAAGTGATGGGACCAGATGCCATGATATTAGTTTTCTGAATGTTGAGCTTTAAGCCAACTTTTTCGCTCTCCTCTTTCACTTTCATCAAGAGGCTTCTTAAATCCTCTTCACTTTCTGCCATAAGGGTGGTGTCATCAGCATATCTGAGGTTATTGATATTTCTCCCTGCAATCTTGATTCCAGCTTGTGCTTTTTCCAGCCCAGCGTTTCTCATGATGTACTCTGCATAAAAGTTAAATAAGCATGGTGACAATATACAGCCTTGACGTACTCATTTTCCTATTTGGAACCAGTCTGTTGTTCCATGTCCAGTTCTAATTGTTGCTTCCTGACCTGCATATAGGTTTCTCAAGAGGCAGGTCAGGAAGTCTGGTATTCCCATATCTTTCAGAATTTTCTTCTAATACTGTTTTACTAATTTTTTAAAAATTTTCACTTTTTATTTTATACCATTAATTTTACTGTCCATTTACTGTTACAATGAAATACTGGCTACATTGCCTATGCTATACAATGAGCCTATCTTATGTCCAACAATTTGTACTTCCCACTCCCCCACACCTAGATTGCTGCTTTACTATTTTTAAACTCTGCCTGTGATATAGTGCAATTTTATTATTGCTTTTGAGTAAAAATATCAAATTTGTAAAAGTGTTTCACTTCAAGAAGCATACATACATTGAAGTGCTTACAATGTACCCAACAAATTTTAATAGTATGTCCTAAGCAGCATAAACTAGAAAGAAATTTTAAAAAACATAAATTATACATTTCTTTCTCTATCTTTGAAAATTATTGTTATGTCAGTTCAAAGTACATGTTTTTATTGCACATTTTATCATGTATATTGTTAAGATGATGTTAAAATTTGTTACATGTGTAAACTGAACATTTTCTTTACTAGAACTTAAATGTATGCATATACCCTTTGTAATTTTGAGAAGATGATCTTTTGGGAGAATACATCAGTGAACAAAGCTCTTATAAGAAATAACATTAATTTTTACACATACCAAAGTGCATAAACACACATACTCTTTGAGATTCCTCAAACAATGATCCATAATTTATGAATCATATATACTGACATATAATAAAACAGATACTGTTTCTTAATTTTCCTTAATTCCAAAAGCAAATATGAGAAAACCTCAATTTTTTTAAAGATTAATTCTCCATTTTTTGTAAAATAAATATTGTTTTACTTCTTTCCACTTGAGTGGAAAAAATGATTTTCATTTCTTTTTCAAGATAATTTAAGTTAGGTCACAGAACTTAACTAAAGTAATGAAATTTATATATTTAAAATGGAAACAGGATTATCTGCTACCACCACCAAAACAAAATATTCAATTATGTTTTACTTTTGATTTTACTTATGTCTTTGAATTATAAGTCCCAACTTACACATATCTACTGAGAAGGTTTACTTGTGTAGACAAAAAATATGATTACACAGATGGTAAATTTTAAAGTATAATAAATGGATACACGAACATAAACACATTCAGAGTTCTAGCTGTGATGTCGTAACAACACGTTTTGGTAAAAATTCTTCAAGAGTATCCCCTTTATGTTCATTTTTAGCAAACTGATTATTTACCCAATCATGGATACAGCTTAAAGAGAGTTTGCATTGGTATTGTATATCAAACATATGGTAAATGATCTGCAAGTATGCTAAAGTTTTGAGCAAAGATAGCTGCTGAAAGAAGCACAGTATGCTACTCAAGAAAGTGTTTCTAGGTGGCCAACAGTCACATGAAAGATGCTTAACATTGCTAATTATTAGAGAAGTGCAAATTATAACCACAGTGCAGTATCACCTCATACCAGTCAGAATGGCCATCATCAAAAAGTCTACAGATAACTAATTGTTGGGTGGGGTGTGAAGAAAAGGGAATCCTCCTATACAGTTACTGGAAATGTAAATAGGTTTAGCCACAATGGAAAAGAGTATGGAGGTTTGTTTAAAAAATAAAAATAGAGTACTATGTGATCTAGCAATCCCATTCCTAGGCATGTATCTGGAAAAGATAAAAATGCTAACTGGAAAAGATACGTGCACTCTAATGTTTACAGTGATGCTATTTACAATAGCCAAGACATGGAAACAGCCCAAGTGCTCACAAATGGATGACTGGTTTAAGAAGATATGATTTCTTCCTTTATATCTATCTATATCTGTATATCTATGTCTATCTATCTATCTATCTATCTATCTATAGACAGTAAAGAATCTGCCTGAAGTGCAGGGGATCCAGGTTTGATCCCTGGGTGAGGAAGCTCCCCTGGAGGAGGAAATGGCAACCCACTCCTTTCCTCCTTTTCTTGCCTGGAAAATCCCATGGACAGAGGAACCTGACAGGCTATAGTCCTGGGGTTGCAAAGGGTCGGACACGACCGAGTGACTAAGTTTCACTTTTGTAAAAAAGAAGTAAATATTGCCATTTGCAGCAACATAGATGGATTGAGAATATCACACTCAATGTAGTTAGTCAAAGTGTAGTTAGTCAAAGTGTAGTTAGTCAAAGACAAGTATTATATGATTTCACTTATATGTGGCATCACATTCATAGACATAGAAAACAACTATGAAAAAAGTCTGAAATGTATTAGTCACTCAGCTGTATCTGACTCTTTGCGACCCCAAGGACTGTAGCCCACCAAGCTCCTCTGTCCATGGAATTCTCCAGGCAAGAATACTGGAGTGGGTAACCTTTCCCTTCTTCAGGGGATCTTCCCCACCCAGGGACTAAACCTGGTCCCCTGTATTGCAGGCAGACTCTGGACCATCTGAGCCACCAGGGAAATCAACTATATTCAATTTTAAAGAATGCATTTCCTGTGCAAGTGTGTACTTGCCTTATTTTATATTAACTGCCCCTATATACATGATTTTACAATATAAATTTTGGGAAATCTTTTCATATGGTAACTTTCCATATAGTAACATTTAAATGACTTGTTATAGGAACAAACTATTCTTAAGAGAAAAAGAAAACTACAATGAAATGGCTCTAGAAACAGTAATGTAAAACTCACTGTAAAAAAGCGAAGAACAATAGATACATACAACTTTTATCTTTTCTTTCCATGTAATATTGATAAAAATTCATTAGCAACAATATCCAATAAGCCCTAAAGAAAGCAAACTCTTAAGGTTTAATTTTCTTTGCATTTTCTCTCTGCGGTAATGGAAATAAAATTCACACAGCAGAAGGATAATGTACCCCATAATGTGACATGATGTATTGAGAATATGGTATTACATTTCTAATGATATGCTTTCTGAAGCTGCCTTTATTACATGACGGAGAACCTTGCCCTAAGAGAATGCATCTGTTGAAGCGGATAGGTCATTCTAACAGCCTTAAAATTTTAGATTCTAGCACTTACATGTCTCTTTTATCAATGTGAACAAATAAACAATGAAATCAAAGAGCAAGTAAAGAAAAATCAAACTTTCAAATAGAACCATTAACTTCTCAGCTTCTCTCTTTGTGTGTGTGTCTTTATAATCTCCCAGGTCCTCTGGCCATTAAAAGAAAGCATCCAATAACAAGGTGCAACATTTAATGTATATATTTCTTATACAAATAAAATATATATTGAGATATAAATTGGAATAATATAAATTTAGTTTTTAATATAAGACAAAGGCATTTTTGTGCTGATTATTGGGCTATTTTCTCTCAGTGCCATATGTATCTTTCAATATTCTGGTGGCACCAGAGCAAGACATTTGTTTTTATTTGCTGGCTTTATTACTGTTACATTCAACCAACAGCGAACACTAGAGAGACTGAGAATCTGAAGGAATCTGAGTGGTCACATTACAACTAATTTGCTCAGTAGTCTCAGCGTCACCCTAGCAACAGTCCTCACCCCCTTGGATATGCAGTGAGGATGGCAGCGGTTGTCTTCAGTGTCATGAGTCAGACGGGCCTCGGCCTAAAAGGTGTGGGTCCAGCTCCACACAGGCACTTCCGGGCTCCTCAGACAACAGCATTCTTGGTCAGTGCCCTCTGCTCAATGAGTTGAGCCTTGTGTCTTTGGGAACACTTTCCCAAGATGCCAGGTTCTAAAGACTCTAACTTCCTTTTGTCCTGCTAGCCTGAGATGTGAAAGCCATTTTGGTAGTTTTTTTTTTTTTTTTTTTTTTTTGCCGTAAGTGTTTCAGTTTTCTCTTTGTGTGTGTGTACGTGTGTGTTTGTGTTAGTTGCTCAGTCGTGTCCGACCCTTTGCAACCCCATGGACAGTAGCTTGTCAGGCTTCTGTCCATGGAATGCTCCAGGCAACAATACTGGAGTAGGTTCCCATTCCCTTCTCTAGGGGATCTTCCCAACCCAGGGATCGAACCCAGGTCTTCCATATTTTGGGAAGAGTCTTTACCATCTGAGCCACCAGGGAAGCCCACCGTATTATTTCTTATCTGTTAAACATACCCAGCTCCTGATAACATTCACCTGAAAGGAGAGTTCCTTTTAACCTTATTATAAGATAATGGCTGAACAGACTGGAAAATACTGACATTGTTGAACACCTGAGAGAACTGAAGTTGTAAAGAGCAAACAACTAGGTTGAAATCTGAAGAATGACAGGCACCTAAAATAATCCGCCTGCCAGTGCAGGAGATGTGGGTTCCATCCCATAGGTTGGGAAGATCCCCTGGAGAAGGACATGGCAAGCCACTCCAGTATCCTTGCCTGGAAAGCCCCATGGACAGAGGAGCCTGGTGGGACAGAGGAGTCCGTGGGGCAACAAAAGAGTTGGACGTGACTGAACAACTAAATAACAACAGTCAGAAACAGAATCAAAGCGTTGGATGACTAGGACAGAGGCCACTGAACAAGAAAATCCAGACAAAGATGATTTTAAATTTGCTGTACATTGAGTATGTGTTGATGTGCCAGTGGGGAGTCCCTGGGGGCAGTATTCAGAGCAGATTCACTCGCTCTTACAAAATCTCTCAAGTGTTCACAGGGATGACCATGATATCCTGGGATAATTCTGCCCAGGATAATTCAGTTCAGTTCAGTTCAGTCGCTCAGTTGTGTCCGACTCTTTGTGACCCCATGAATCGCAGCACGCCAGGCTTCCCTGTCCATCACCAACTCCCAGAGTTCACTCAGACTCACATCCATCTTGTCAGTGATGCCATCCAGCCATCTCATCCTCTGTCATCCCCTTCTCCTGCCCCCAATCCCTCCCAGCATCAGAGTCTTTTCCAATGAGTCAACTCTTTGCATGAGGTGGCCAAAGTACTGGAGTTTCAGCTTTAGCATTAGTCCTTACAAAGAAATCCCAGGGCTGATCTCCTTCAGAATGGACTGGTTGGATCTCCTTGCAGTCCAAGGGACTCTCAAGAGTCTTCTCCAACACTACAGTTCAAAGGCATCAATTCTTTGGCACTCAGCTTTCTTCACAGTCCAACTCTCATGACCACTGGAAAAACCATAGCCTTGACTAGACGGACCTTTGTTGGCAAAGTAATGTCTCTGCTTTTGAATATGCTATGTAGGTTGGTCTTAACTCTTCTTCCAAGGAGTAAGCATCTTTTAATTTCATGGCTGCAGTCAGCATCTGAAGTGATTTTGGAGCCCAGGATAATTAGTGCTGCCTAAAAACGAGCGATTGCTACTGTCTCAAATGCCCCCAGGCCCATTCTCCTTATTGTCAAAGAAAAACGTCACCGACACATTAAGGACCAAAAGGAGGACTTATCTAAGATTCTTGTAATTTGGGGTCAAGAATATTGCAGCAGGAGAGACTGAACTCAACCCCAAAGGGAGCTGTAAGGGGGAGGTGAAAGGAATTAAAACACTGGGGTGAGAAAAAGTTCTGGAGGATACTGGGGTGGTGTTGATATATGGAATTAGGGCATCTGTGTTTGTCAGTTGGTGCTTATTAAAGCTAGGCTCCCACCTTCACACAGAAACTGAGAAATAGGGGTGCTATCCTTGCTAATGGGCTTCTCAGGTGGCTCAGTGGTAAAGAACCCACCTGCCAATGCAGAAGACACAGGTTCAGTCTCTGAGTCTAGAAGATCTCCTGGAGGAGGACATGGCAATTCACTGCAGTAGTCTTGTCTGGAGACTCCCATGGATAGACGAGCCTGGCAGCTACAGTCCACGGGGTCTCAGAGAGTTGGACACAACTGAAGCAAGTTAGCATGCATGCATCCTTGTTAATGATTACATTTCAAAGAGATGGCTTTCAGGTTGTTGAAAAAGACGTTCCTGGTTATAAAACTGGCAAGAGGATGAAAGAGGATGTACTTCTCAAAGAGGCAGAGAAAAAATTAACAATTTCAAGTTTTCTAAAGTAAATGGTACAGAAAAGGAAGGTCCAGCGTCTAACATCAGGAAGAAGCCTGTCTAGAGTTGTTTTTCTTTTGTTGTTGTTGTTTGAGGGTCCTTTAATTTTTAAAATATTTTATTCATGTGTCTATTTGGCTGCACGGGGTCTTAGTCGTGGCATGCAGGATCCTCGATCTTTATTGTGGCACATGAATTTTTTAGTTCAGGCATGCAAACTCTTAGCGTGGTATGTGCGATATACCAGTTCCCTGACCAGGGATGGGATCTGGGTGCCCTGAATTGGAAGTGTAAATTCTTAGCCACTGAAGCACTAGGGAATAAAGTTTAATTATGCTGAGGGGAACTGTATATTCTCTTGATCACTTTCTACTGCACACTGGCACTATGGGAAAACCTTAATCTACAGGGGAATGGACAAAAAATTTGTATTCAGGAGTACTGCAGGAAACTCACTACATCTGTGGTAGAGAAACAGGAAAAATAAAAGCTCTGGGAGAAGAGTAGGAATACATAACTACATCTGATAGAGGAGCAGCAGTGATTTTGAAGGCCACATTATTAAGACACGGGTTCAGAGAGCTTGTTTTAGGCTGAGATTTAATCAGTAGATCAGAGATGGTCCCCACTCCTATACTCCCACCAGAATGCAAACAGGTGTCAAGGAAAATTGAGGTTTTAATACAGCTGGGAGCGTCATCCCAGTGAACAGCACACACACAAAATTCAAAGTCAAACAGGGAGACTCAAAAGACAGGCAGAGAATAAGTAGCAAAAAAGTGAACTCCTATCTCCATTAACACAAGTCCCCCAAAATGGCCTTCCAGAAAAAAAATACTGCTTCAAGTCTAAAAAAGTATTGTGTCCATTATTTGATTAAAACATATTTGGCTTCAAAAAACACAAGGTATATCAAAGGCAAGGAAAAGCACAATATGAAGTGACAAAGCATTCATCAGCAACAGAATCAGACATAATACAAATGTTTGAAGTATCAGAGAAGGAATTTAAATAACCAAGATTGATTTCTTAAAGGCTCTAACATAAGAAGATAGACAACATCTAAGATTAGAAAAGTATTTTCACCAGAGAAATGGAAAGTATAAGAATAAATCACATGGGAATATTAGAAATGAAACACAATCAAAACAACAAAAATATTTGTAGGAATGGAATCTGTGACAGGCTCATCAGTGGACTTGACACCGCTGATGAATTTGTGAGACTGAATGCAGGTCATCAGAAATTATATAACCTGAAATATTAAAAGAAAAATAAAGGGCAAAAAAGAGCAATACATTACAAATATACACTATCAAATAGTCTAACATGTGCATACTTGGAACATCAGAAGGGAAAGAGAGAAAGAGTCAGAAGAAATATCTGAAGAAAAAAATGGCAAAGAATTTTGAAAAAAAATGTTTGACATGTTCTACATTATATGACCAAATATCTTAGAGAACACCAAAGAGGGAAAATACCAAAAGAAACATAAATTTAAAAAATGCATGTCATATTCAATCAACTGATAACCAAAGTCAGGGAAAGTATTAAAGGCATATGAAACAAACAAACAAACAAAAAAAACACTACCTAAAGATAAGCATAGGAATTGAAGCTGACTTCTTGTTTAAGAATCATGAAAGTAAGAAGATAAGAAAGTAACAACTTCAAAGTCTTCCAAAATGTCTACCAACATGATATATTTCAATCCATCTACACTAAAAAGTAGTATTTTAAATGAGTATGTTCTAAATATACTAAAGGAGATTTTCATATATAAAAATACAAGTCTCAGGTATACTTTGCCTATATGAAATATACTTTAAATACAAAGACACAGAGCCATTAACGGTAAATGGATAAAGATATACTTGGATTGATCAAAGAAATCTGGGGTGTCCCATATTACTTTCATGCAGCGAAGACTCAGAACAAGTAATATTATCAGTGATAAGGTATACTGCATACTGATAAATGGGTCAGTCCTCCTAAATATGTAAATACCTAACAACAGAACTTCAAAATATATGAAGCAAAAAATAATAGACATAAAAGAGAAATAGGAAAATATATAATCATAGTTTGAAACATTAACACTCCTTTCTGAGAAATTGATAAGAGAAGTGACAAAATACCAATATGACTATTGATAAATTATTTAAGAATATCAACCAATATGACCAAATTTATATGGAAAAATTGCTGCACTCCAAAGCAGCTGAAAATACATTTTTAAGTATTATATACGTTCAAATTCACCAAAATATATTCTGGGCAGTGAAAGCTAAACAAATATGAAATAATATAAATTATGTGAAGTAAGTTATAAGATATAATACAATGAAGCTATGAATCAATATAAAATACCTGGACAACTCCCACAAATTTGGATAGTTATGAATAAAATGCCGCAAAATATAGGCTGAACCCTGATGCTAGGAAAGACTGAGGGAAGGAGGAGAAGCGGGCAACAGAGGATACACGGTTGGATGGCATCACAACTCAATGGACATGAGTTTGAGCAAACTCTGGGACATAATGAAGGACAAAGAAGCCTGGCATGCTGCAGTCCTTGGGATTGCAAAGAGTTGGACGTGACTTAGTGACTGAACAGCAACAACAATTACAACAAAGTGCATTTCATCCCAGGAATGAAAGGCTACTTCAACATTTGAAAACCAATCAATATATTTTGCCATTTTAACAGTCTATGACTATAGCCATGTCAAGTGATATACGAAAAGCATTGTAAAGCCATTCTTGCTTTTAAAAAAAAAAAAAACTCTCAGAAAATAGCATATTAGAAACAAAATGAAACACCCTTAATCTAACAAATGGCAAACACAAAATAAAACAAACAAAACCCCAAAATCCTAAATATACATCACACATATTAAACAAAATTAAACTCAAAATATATCATACACACACACATACACACATATATATAAATATATGCAACTATCAGAAGAAAATAAATACAGAAATAATGAGTTAATAACTAGTGTTTCAATGATAAATGACTGAATCTAGAACTGGGACAGAGAAAATAAGGTAGGCTTGAAGCTATTAAAAAAATAAGGACAAGATGAAATAAGTAAATAAATAAAACAATGAATATATAAATGAGAGCATGCTAAAAAGATGCTAAAAAAATCAACCTGAAAGATTTCCCAGTTAAAACTGAAAATATTTGAGCAAAAGTAAATATTCATGAGTTCATACTAATAGGAAAAAATTATTGAATAAGTGTACAGAGAGAAAGTATAATCTTTTCAATAGAAGAATTCCAAGTAATAAATACAGAAAGAATAAAGGCAATAGAAAGTTATCCTCAGAAATCCACTGTAACCCACTGTATCTAAAATACACAGATTAATTAATATTAATATTAAATTAGAATGCAAAACTTTTTAAAAGAGCAAGGATTTCATATAGCTTCAAATATCTCCTCCAGTATATTTATTTATTACTATGGTTGTTTTACCATGTTTACAAATTCTGTGATACTCTTCTTCCAGTAGATGGAATTAAATTCTTTTTTCTTTAACTATTGTTTGAATGTACTGACTCCCTTTATTATTCATTACTAGAGTATGGAAAGGAAGGCAGTTTTACAGTAGAGAAACCTAGAAGTCACCACCTTAACCAAGAGATAGGAGGTTAACATCATTAGACTGCATTGCTATCGTGTATCATTGATACAAAGGCACTTTCTAAAAATCATGACCCTGATCTACTTACGTGAAACCAGGCAAACCCAAAATGAGGGGCATCCTTCATAACTGACCAATACTTTTCAAAGGTGTCAGTGTAACAAAAACAAGGAAAGATTGAGAAAACAGTAAAAGTTTGAGGAGATTAAGGATCACGACTAAGTGCAACGTGGTCTCCTGTATAGAAGAATCATGGAAGAAATAAAAAAGGGCATCAGTAGGGGGAAAAAATGAATTTCAAGTATAGTCTGTAGTTTATAGTGTTATATAACCATTGGTTAATTTCTCAGTTTGATCCATGTACCAGGATTATACAGATGTAGTCATTAGGTGAAGCTAGGTGAAAGATTCTATAGGAACTCTTTTTACTATCATTATATCTTTTATCATTTTACTATAATTTTTTTTTATCTTTTTACTATCATTACTAGTTTGTATAACTAAAATTATTTCAAAATGAAGAAATGGAATGACCCCTGTTTTTCTGATTCAATGTGTCAGTGCAACTCTATATTTAAATAGCAACAGGAATGATCCCAAGAATCGGACTCTCATAGATAAGAAGGATGAATGTCTAAACCACAGTATGTATGTAACATTCAGCGACTTTAAGTTGGACCATTTACAGAAAGAGCTTGTAAAATTCACATCTGATTCATATTATACACACACATCACCAGAAAAAAGAAAAAAAAAAGAGGTCCATGGAAAAATCAGTAAAGAATGTTTATGTCAGCCTTTCCATCATTGCCAAAATTGGGAAAGATGTCCAATAAATGCTGAATGGTTAAACAAATTGTGGTACATAAGGCAATGAAATACTATTAAAAAATACGAATGAACTACTTACACATACATGCATGAATCTCCAAAGTTTCCTGAGCAAGGAAAGAAGCCAAAGTCAAAGGACTGCACCCTATATAATTCAAATATATGATGAATTTTCTTAATGATGAGTAAAAATTACATTAGTAGCTTTTTGTTTGCCTTACTATACGTGACACTGAATTTCTTTTCATGTTATTATTTCATTTTGCATGAACAATCAATATGTATCTTTTCTGTATACATATCTTTTGCCCATTTTGAAATTTAGGTTTTGGGGTTGTTTTCTCCTTAATTTTATCATAATATGTAAATTCATTAGTAAATTCATACATAGCATCAATTTTTAATAATATATAGCAGAATATTCTATGCTAAAATGTTATATAAAACTTTCATTAACATTTTAACATGATACATGGCACATTGCCTATCAGACATCATTGACAGGTTATTTCCCAATTAAACAATGAGAGATAGCTAAAAAATTTACCTATAACATACTACAATAAGTGCTCAGAGGGTGTAAGCAGAAGGTATTTGGTGACAGTGATGTGAAAGAAAATCTTTGTCAATCCTATGGTGGTCAGCAAACTTTTCTCCAAGGAACTGGGTCTCCCAATCTCACTCTATTTATTTAAGTAGTATGTCTCTAAAAAAAAAATTCCTTTCCCAAGAAACATATAATTCAATTTTGGCAAGAGCCCCGCAGATTGTGAGTCAGATGGGACAGTGACTGAGTAAGAATATCTTTATTCTTTTATTGAAAAGTACCAGTGCATTCATTCCTGTAAACTATAGAGTCAATCCATATAGTTACTCTGCAACTGGTGTATTACTTATCACACGTGCTCTGTAAAACTCCATCCTTTGCCAAAAGGAACATTTTAATGTCAGTGAGATACTGAAGTAATTAAAATATAAACTCCATGCTGTTCCACCTATCTCCATTCAAACGGCAAGTTTATTTTACTGAAGCCCAACTGCTGAGCATCAAAATTGCCTATATCTTGATCAGTCATTTAAAATGATAGGTTTTGCTTTGTTACTAGCGCCAAATAAATTTGACCAACATATATGTAACCTGGTAAATTATAATTGCTTGCAGTTACATGTTTCATTTCTGTTAACAATCTTTTGATTATCAGTATGCAATTCAAAACAGTATGTCAAACTTTGCATAACACTTCTCATCACAAATTTAGTATTTCTAACATTTCATTCCCTTAACTTATGGTTTAGTGCCAGTTATTAGAAAATCTTTCAAAGGGACAGCATAGTCACATGAACCATTATTTACTATTCAGGAATAATATTGCATTTCTCAAAACATCACAAGATAATAACTAGTGATCAAACACAGGTCTCCCGCATGGCAGGCAGATTCTTTACCTTCTGAGCCACAAGGGAAGCTCAGGATAAAGAATACCTATTTATATTTTTTAAGATGTGATCAAATATTTGTATGTATTGACCTAAATAAAGGAGGTTAAACTGAAGCAAGTTCAAATGACCAGAAATGGAGTTTATTTGGAAATAGCAGAGGAATTGCAATTTGGGACACATAAAAGCTTGCCTGGTGGCTCAGAAGGTAAAGAATCTGCCTGCAGTGCAGGAGACTCAAGTTTGACCCCTGGGTTGGGAAGACCCCCTGGAGAAGGGAATGACTATCCACTCCAGTATTTTTGCCTGGAGAGAACCCTATGGACAGAAGAGTCCATGGAGTCGCAAACAGTTGGACACAGCTGAGTGCGCCAAGCTACAGATGAGTCCTTTGGGTCAGGTTCTATTTATGGGCAAGAGTGCAAATGGGCAAAGCCTAGCCTGAGTTGAAGCAGTAAGTTAATTGGTTTGAGAACTGAGAGAGTTCTTGGCAGATGTTCATTGGTCAGGAGTTAAGTCTTATTCTTCAATAAATGGGGCATATACAGGAAACCAGTTTCTCGGTTCTTAAGTTCTATTCTTCTGAGGGAACATGAGTGAGAAATTCTATTTCAATATCCTCTAGTTTTAGATTGAAATCTTTTTATACATGTTAAAATGTAGAAGCAAATATTAAAAATGATGTGATAAACATGATCCACTGAGATATATCATATTTTTCAAATCATTTTATTTCATGATTTAATGTTTTCCATACTATATATATTCTAAAAGATATAAAAATGAAAGACAAATACTTAGTATTGTTCAACTAATCATTATTAACCTTTTTAAGAAAAGCTTCTGAAAATTAATTATATTTTGGAGAACCTGGAAACATACAAACATTTTCCCCTCTAAGCATGCTAATATTTTATTTACTGTTATTGTAGTCTCAGAATTCATGTTGTCCTGATAAGGCTGGCACAGATTGACTCAAAATAAATATCAACTTGCTATTAATTGCCACTTAACAGTTAACTTTCATCACTCTATAGTACAATTCATGAAATCTAAGTGTGTAAAATTATTAACTGTTTTTTTAAATATCTAGAATATTTCCTGCCTTTTAAAGTATTTATCATTTGATGTTTGGAATAGTAATTCTACCAGTATATTAATACAGCATGACACAAAGCCAGCAATAAGTCATTTAGAATAATAAAAACCAGAATAAGAAAAACTACTTGTATTTAAAGGATGATTTTTAAGTTCCAGAGTACTTTTATATTATTTTATTTGATCCTTATAAAAAACCAGGTATGCTTGGGAAAGCAATCAATTCAAAGCTTATTTTACACATGGAAAAATTTGGGATCATCTGTAGATTCTTCAGTTACATGTACCAAATTGCAATATTTGTTATTCCCAAATAATTTAAGCATGCCTCAATTTGCCTCTTTATTTAAGTTGACACATACTACACTACTTTGCTCTTTTTTTAGCTTATTCTATCAATCTTGTATCTGTTTGGGCTCATATATAAGTGATTCATGCATAACTTTTTATGAATAAAATATTAATACATATATATGGCGGAAAAGGCAATGGCAACCTACTCCAGTACTCTTGCCTGGAAAGTCCCATGAACAGAGGAGCCTGGTAGGCTGCAGTCCATGGGGTCGCTAAGGGTCGTACACACCTGAGCAACTTCACTTTCACTTTTCACTTTCCTGCACTGGAGAAGGAAATGGCAACTCCCTCCAGTGTTCTTGCCTGGAGAATTCCAGGGACGGGGGAGCCTGGTGGGCTGCCATCTATGGGGTCACACAGAGTCGGACACGACTGAAGCAACTTAGCAGCAGCAGCAGACACTCAGACTTCACATTCCAGGATGTCTGGCTCTAGGTGAGTGATCACACCGTCATGATTATCTGGGTCATAAAGATCTTTTTTGTACAGTTCTTCTGTGTATTCTTGCCACCTCTTCTTAATATCATCTGCTTCTGTTAGGTCCATACCATTTCTGTCCTTTATTGAGCCCATCTTTGCATGAAAAGTTCCCTTGGTATCTCTAATTTTCTTGAAGAGATATCTAGTCTTTTCCATTCTATTGTTTTCCTCTATTTCTTTGCACTGGTCCCTGAGGAAGGCTTTCTTATCTCTCCTTGCTATTCTTTGAAACTCTGCATTCAAATGGGTATAACTTTCCTTTTCTCCTCTGCTTTTCACTCCCCTTCTTTTCACAGCTATTTGTAAGGCCTCCTCAGACAGTCATTTTGCTTTTTTGCATTTCTTTTTCTCCACATATTCAAATACATTTATTAACATTTTGAAAAATTTGAGCTCCAGTAGTAATATGTGTGCTTCTTTTTCTTGGGGATGGTCTTAATTCCTGTCTCCTGTACAATGTCACTAATCTCCATCCATAGTTCATCAGACACTCTGTCTATCAGATCTAGTCCCTTAAATCTAGGGTGGAAACAGTGGCTGACTTATTTTTCTGGGCTCCAAAATCACTGCAGATGGTGATTGCAGTCATGAAATTAAAAGATGCTTACTCCTTGGAAGGAACGTTATGACCAACCTAGATAGCATATTCAAAAGCAGAGACATTACTTTGCCAACAAAGGTCTGTCTACTCAAGGCTATGGTTTTTCCAGTGGTCATGTATGGATGTGAAAGTTGGACTTTGAAGAAAGCTGAGCGCCGAAGAATTGATGCTTTTGAACTGTGGTGTTGGAGAAGACTCTTGAGAGTCCCTTGGACTGCAAGGAGCTCCAACCAGTCCATCCTAAAGGAGATCAGTTCTGGGTGTTCATTGGAAGGACTGATGTTGAAGCTGAAACTCCAAAACTTTGGCCACCTCATGCGAAGTGCTGACTCATTGGAAAAGACCCTGATGCTGGGAAAGACTGAGGGCAGGAGGAGAAGGGGATGACAGAGGATGAGATGGCTGGATGGCATCACCGACTGGATGGACATGGGTTTGGGTGGACTCCAGGAATTGGTGATGGACATGGAGACCCGACGTGCTGTGGTTCATGGGGTCACAAAGAGTCAGACACAACTGAGTGACTGAACTGAATTGAGACACTCAGACATAGAGTATGAACTCATGGACACAGCAGGGGAAGGAAAGGGTGGGAAGAATTGAGAGAGGAGCGTTAACATATATACACTATCATGTGTAAAAGGTATCTAGTGGGAAGCTGCTATATAATACAGGGAGCTCAGCCCTGGGCTCTGTGATGACCTAGAAGGGTGAGATAGGGGGTCGGGATGGGGAGGTTCAAGAAGGAGGGGATATATGTAGACTTATGGCTGATTATTGTTGTATGGCAGAAATCAGCACAACATTGTAAAGCAATTATCATCCAATCAAAAATAAATTTTTTAAAAAACTATTACCTTTTATTTTATACCAGGAACTAACTGTTCTTAGAAGTTTAACAATCTCATCTGATCTTCACAAGAAACGAATGATATTTGTGTTATTATTTTATCCAATAAGGGTGAGGAAACATACTAAGAAATGTTATGTAAATGCTCAAAGTGTCATAGATAGAACACTGTGAGGGTTGGCTCTTTATTTAATGATTTACTTCCATCTGAAAGTTTCAGAAAAGTACACACACAGAGAAAAAAAATTAAAAAATATTGTATCAGTTCAGTTCAGTTCAGTTTAGTCTCTCAGTCATGTCCGACTCTTTGCAACCCCATGAATTGCAGCACGCCAGGCCTCCCTGTCCATCACCAACTCCCGGAGTTTACTCAAACTCACGTCCATTGAGTTGGTGATGTCATCCAGCCATCTCATCCTCTGTCATCCCCTTCTCCTCCTGCCCCCAATCCCTCCCAGCATCAGAGTCTTTTCCAATAAGTCAACTCTTTGCATGAAGTGGCCAAAGTACTAGAGTTTCAGCTTCAGCATCATTCCCTCCAAAGAAATCCCAGGGCTGATCTATAGAAAGAAGTAAAATTCTTCTTCTCTTGAGATAATTATGTGGTTGACCTGGGGCAAACGCTGTATGATTCTTTTGCAGATGTAAACAGACCTTGATCTTGATTTGTGTCTCTGTCTCATTGTCATTAAACACCTCTCTTTCTCTCTCTCTCACTGTCTCATACAAAAATGGAATCGTAACTATACACATTAGCTCCAGTGTTAGACATGTTATATCAAAGTGTTACAAGAAACAGCAATGGAGCCAGACTGCTGTCAGCACCTCTGCCAAAAGAGTAAGCTACATTCACAGTGATGCAGTATGCCCATCTTTAAACTGCAGGTAAAGACTGAAATCCTCAGGATGCTCTATGTACTTAAGTTCACATGTGTAAATTGCTATAACAATGCCTAGCACATTGAAAAATTATTTTTCTATTTTTTCTCTTCATAAGCTCTCATAGTCTTCCAAATTAGACCACATGTGAAAGTGAATGTGTTAATGGCTCAGTCATGTCCTACTCTTTGTGACTTCATGGACTCTAGCCTTCTAGGCTCTTCTGTCCATGGAATTCCCCAGGCAAGAATAATGTAATGGGTAGCAATTCCATTCTCCTGAGGTTAGAATATATAGCTGTACCTTGTTTTTTTATGATTGCAGTGCATCCCAGAATAGGGAATTGCCATATTTAATATACCCTCAGCATCTGTCTGCAATGCAGGAAATCCAGGTTCAATCCCTGTATTGGGAAGATACCCTGGAGAAGGAAATGGCAGCCCACTCCAGTACTCTTGCCTGGAAAATCCCATGAGCAAAGGAGCCTGGTAGGCTATGGTCCATGGGGTCACAAAGAGTTGGACCTGACTAAGCGACTTCACTTTCACTTTTTTTCCTTCAATTAAATGAAGCTTTCCAACATTTTGCTTTTGCAAACACTTTTGCAAAGTGTTATGAATGCAGTTCTAAAATGTTTCAATATACTGTTTTTAAATTTTGCAGACTAGATTTCATAGAAGAGGTCATGTCCAACTCTTGACCCCATGAGCTATAGCCTGCCAGACTTCTTTGTCCATGGGATTTCCCAGGCAAGAATACAGCAGTGGGTTGCCTGTTTCCTTCAACAACCAAGATCAGTTCTACCAATTTGCACAACACTCAGCATTGATGAGTGCAAGTTTTTCAATTTTGGGGTTTAATATGAATGGCTTTTTTTGACTTTGTATAAGTATCCATGTTTATTATTTAAAATTCAAGCAGTATGAACAAGAAAAAAGCAAACTACCTCACATTCCCTCAATCAGAAACATTTAGTGATAATACACCGCAAATGGTGCTTTAGACATTCCTCACCTTATATGTAAAGACCAAGTAATAGAGGGATAAACTGTAGATAAAGATGCAAATAAAACTCTTTAAAACAGGTTATTATTACATGCTCTGTGTGTGTGTGAGTGTGTGTGTGTGTGTGTGTGTGTGTGTGTGTGTGTGTTCAGTCGCTTCAGTCCTGCCTGACTCTGCGACCCTATAGACTGTAGCACACCAGGCTCCTTTGTCCATAGGATCTCCAGGTAAGAACTCAGGAGTGGGTTGCCATGCTCTCCTCCAAGGATTTTCCTGACCCAGGTATCAAACTTGTATCTCCTGCATTGTAGGAGGATTCTTTACTGCTGAGTCAACAGGGAAACCTATTACATTCAATATTTAATTTA
Source organism: Bos grunniens (assembly GCF_055505025.1). Lineage (NCBI taxonomy): Eukaryota > Metazoa > Chordata > Mammalia > Artiodactyla > Bovidae > Bos > Bos grunniens. The sequence continues at coordinate 28,716,876 of NC_141188.1, forward strand.
AAGCTATTAAATTTTACCTACATTAAATAATAAAAAAGTAAAACTGAGTAATATTATGAGCTTCTAAGAAATGGTTCTCTGTCACAAGTGATATTACTTCCAGCAGTACACACTTTTTTTTTTTTTTTTTCCAGGTTTCCTAGCATATGCAACCTTACTATGTCTGGAATATTTCTTAAGAGCCTTAATGGGAACAGGATACTTTTTGTTATATAAAACATAAACATTCTGTATTCAGTTCAGTTCAGTTCAGTCGCTCAGTCATGTCCAACTCTTTGTGACCCCATGAATCGCAGCACGCCAGGCCTCCCTGTCCATCACCAACTCCCGGAGTTCACTCAGACTCACGTCCATCGAGTCAGTGATGCCATCCAGACATCTCATCCTCTGTCATCCCCTTCTCCTCCTGCCCCCAATCCCTCCCAGCACCAGAGACTTTTCTAATGAGTCAACTTTTCGCATGAGGTGGCCAAAGTATTGGAGTTTCAGCTTTAGCATCAGTTCTTCCAAAGAACACCCAGGGCTGATATATCCTTTAGAATGGACTGGTTGGATCTCCTTGCAGTCCAAGGGACTCTCAAGAGTCTTCTCCAACACCACAGTTCAAAAGCATCAATTCTTCGGTTCTCAGCCTTCACAGTCCAACTCACATCCATACATGACCATTGGAAAAACCATAGCCTTGACTAGACGAACTTTTGTTGGCAAAGTAATGTTTCTGCTTTTGAATATGCTATCTAAGTTGGTCATAACTTTCCTTCCAAGGAGTAAGTGTCTTTTAATTTCATGGCTGCAGTCACCATCCATAGTGATTTTGGAGCCCAGAAAAATAAAGTCTGACACTGTTTCCACTGTTTCCCTATCTATTTCCCATGAAGTGGTAGGACCGGATGCCATGATCTTCGTTTTCTGAATGTTGAGCTTTAAGCCAACTTTTTCACTCTCCTCTTTCACTTTCATCAAGAGGCTTTTGAGTTCCTCTCACTTTCTGCCATAACGGTGGTGTCATCTGCATATCTGAGGTTATTGATATTTCTCCCGGCAATCTTGATTCAAGCTTGTGTTTCTTCCAGTCCAGCGTTTCTCATGATGTACTCTGCAAATAAGTTAAATAAGCAGGGTGACAATATACAGCCTTGACGAACTCCTTTTCCTATTTGGAACCAGTCTGCTGTTCCATGTCCAGTTCTAACTGTTGCTTCCCAACCTGCATACAAATTTCTCAAGAGGCAGGTCAGGTGGTCTGGTATTCCCATCTCTTGAAGAATTTTCCAGTTTATTGTGATCCACACAGTCAAAAGCTTTGGCATAGTCAATAAAGCAGAAATAGATGCTTTTCTGGAACTCTCTTGCTTTTTCCATGATCCGGTGGATGTTGGCAATTTGATCTCTGGTTCCTCTGCCTTTTCTAAAGCCAGCTTGAACATCAGAAGTTCATGGTTCACATATTGCTGAAGCCTGGCGTGGAGAATTTTGAGCATTACTTTACTAGCATGTGAGATGAGTGCAATTGTGCGGTAGTTTGAGTATTCTTTGGCATTGCCCTTCTTTGGGATTGGAATGAAAACTGACCTTTTCCAGTCCTGTCGCCACTGCTGAGGTTTCCAAATTTGCTGGCATATTGAGTACAGCACTTTCACAGCATCATCTTTCAGGATTTGAAAGACCTCAACTGGAATTCCATCACCTTCACTAGCTTTGTTCATAGTGATGCTTTCTAAGGCCCACTTGACTTCACATTCCAGGATGTCTGGCTCTAGGTCAGTGATCACACCATCATGATTATCTGGGTCGTGAAGATCTTTTTTGTACAGTTCTTAACATTCTGTATTTATTTATTAAATAAAGAGCTATAAAGACAAAGTGAAAGTGAAAATTGCTCAATTGTGTCTGACTCTTGTGACCCCATGGACTATACAGTCCATGTAATTCTCCAGGCCAAAATACTGGAGTGGGTAGCCTTTCCCTTCTCCAGGGCATCTTCCCAACCCAGGGATCGAACCCAGGTCTTCTGCATTGCAGGTGGATTCTTTACCACCTGAACCACAAGGGAAGCCCATACAGACAAAAGGAGGAATCAAAGAGAATCTAATCTGATCATAATGTCAACACCAGGGATACCTTGGGTGACCAGTTTTCTAGATACCAACCTGAGGCACAGTCATACTTCACCTTGTCCAAAGACACATTGATATAGTATAACATAAACCATTTTATGTATGTGTAATGATATTAACATAAAATATGAAAATGCATTTTTTGGAAATTATATATTATTCTCTATGTTCTTCTCAGTGATAAAAATGAATACTAGTATAAGAAACAATAAGCATGAGCAAAAGTCATTTTACTAAATGCAAGAAAACAAATACAAATAATAGGTAAACAAATAAATAAATACAAATCTGAAATAGAAAATTTCAATAAGTGCAATCTAAACTCTAGTGATAGCAGAAAGATCAGTGTTTGGTTTAAGCTGGGTACAGAGATAATGATGCAATCCAGTAACACATGGGGAAGTTTTGGGGGTTGATGGAAATGCTCTGCATTTTGCTTGTAGCAGTGGTGTGTTAGTGCCTGTATCTGGCAAATGACACTGACCTTAATGATTATCAGACCTTAATAATAATCAGACCTTAAATGATTGTAACATATTGTACCTAAATTATTCACTCATAAAACTGATCAAGTGCATATAAAGATATGGGAGATCTGCTTCTGGTCTGCCAAAGAATGCTCCTGTAGGAAAAACAATAATAACACTGGTAAGAAGTGTTTTTAAAAAGTACAAAGATCTGAAGGTGTTAGAAAGGGAAATGAAGCAGGCAAATTTTCCATTGACAAGGGATTCCCATTTCGTCTGTCTTTCAGTGAGAGAGTAGGCAACAATCATTGCTGTTTACTCTGGTGAAAACATTGATAGAAAATCTGAAATATTTCTAGTTCAAAGAATCATGGGATGACATCTGTGACTATAATGCTGCTGCTGCTGCTGCTGCTAAGTCGCTTCAGTCGTGTCCAACTCTGTGCAACCCATAGACGGCAGCCCACCAGGCTTCCTGTCCCTGGGATTCTCCAGGCAAGAACACTGGAGTGGGTTGCCATTTCCTTCTCCAATGCATGAAAGTGAAAAGTGAAAGTGAAGTCTCTCAGTCGTGCCCGACTCTTAACGACCCCATGGATTGCAGCCCACCAGGCTCCTCCGTCCATGGGATTTTCTAGGCAAAAGTACTGGAATGGGGTGCCATTGCCCTCTCCAGTGACTATCATAGTCACTAATTAATGGAAAAATAATAATAGATATTATTTACATAATATTCCAATTTATACAATATTAATTATATAATATTATTTATCGAATAATAGTAGAATGACAAATATTGAGAACATCAAATCTTTGTCTAAACTCTGCCCAAATGTCTGAGTATCTGGCTAAATTTTGAAACATGTATTCACTTAGGTGGTAAGAAGCAAATACATCAAAATGACAAGTGTGAATATAGGGAAAGAAGTTGGTAAAACTAATGAAAAGAAGCATTAAGATAGTATTTAAAAGCTCTGTGTAGGCTAGTTGAGAGCAAAACAGTGCCTTAAGGAAGTGGAAGGTGATGCATGCATGACACTTCTGATCAGTATGTCCCTTTACTGCTTTCAGTTTCATTACGATAACCTCAAAGGCCAGGATTCCAGACAGTGCAGCCACCGGGAAGGTGGGACACCTGGACTCCATCTTCACCTGACGCCCAAGGTAACAAGAAAATGACCAGTGCTGAATAAACCTTACAGTGAGAGGCACACACACACCAGCAACCACAAAACTTATTTGCTGTAGGTATATTTCTGACTGGGTCAGTCAAAGGTCCATGAAACTAGCCCTGACTGAATCCAACACTTATAACTCAGTGCATCTTACAAAGCTTCTCTTATGTAATGCAGGCTGCACAGAGATCAATATTAAGTTGTCTTTTATCCACAACCTTTATTTTCATAATCAAAGTGTAGTGACAGGACTGGAAGGAGATGTGGGAACAATTTAAAATCGGGCTTATGGTATGTCCTTGGATTCAATACTACTCTTTCTAGTCTCCTCCTTCAACATTCATCACAGTCTGTCTTAAGTGTACTTTTCCAGAAATGGTGACTGCATCCATCTGAAGAGCTTTTGCGATTCATGGGGTCACAAAGAGTCGGACATGACTGAGCGACTGAACTGAACTGAAGAGCTTTTATTTTTCTGTTCAATCACAATACAACCAAATTTTAAAAAATATATATATATACACATATATATATGCTCAGATTGAACTGAACAACTCAATTTTAAGACAGAAAGTGACAGAAGGAAGGACAGAATAGTAAAAGATTATTGTCATGGTGATTTGAAAGTCAGAAGTCCTTTAAGTTATAACCTAGATTTGTGAGTTAAAGCATTTAAATGAACTATACAGTGGTCTCATGAATAAATGCAATTGTATAGCTTTATGCTGAATGGAAAATTAAATGTTGGGCTTTTCTTTTTGCTATAAGTGACATGTAATGATGCACTAGTACATGAAAAAGGTAAAAATTCAAACAAAAATAAGGAAGCGATTTTTCCTTCCTTCCTTATAAGGAGCTTTCAAATATTTGAAACTTTGAACATATCTGAAAAATATTTAAGAAGATGAAAAGAGAAACTATGTAGTAGATCATTTTTATCATAAACTAAGATAAAAATCTACTTTCATTTCCATTGTGAGAAGTACAGGAAGGAAAATGAAACATAGAATTTAACTATGTACCCAGACTCCTAAGAAGGTTTGGGGATGGAAAAGAACCATAAGGAAATTTGAACTCTCTTTTTCAGCATATGTATGTACTGGTAAGAGTTATGGTTAAAGCAGTTCTGAGACTACTGTAGATGTGCTAAGAAACAACAACAAAAGAATCCTTATCTATTGCTGGAAGCCAGGATATTCACTGTAAATAAAGGAAAATAACTTTCTGACAGTAACACTCTCATGAAGTCCTCTGCTACATATTTTTATTAAGATTTTTCTATGTGCCAAGAGAACAAGATGGGAAGAGGTAATTATATGTGACTTTCATCACTAGGTTATAAAAGATAAGTGGCTTCTATATAATCTCTATCTCTTTCTTCAATCACACATTCTGAAAGAAACCGGTTACCATGTCATGAATAGACTAATGAGGTGAGGAACTGAAGCCTCCAATTAATAAAATGCTAAAGTATCTAGTCCCTTCAGTTTATACATGTGACTAATCGTTTATGTCTTTTCCATTAATGTTTTCATAGATCTGCATTCAATGCCACTGTTTCCTTAATAATAATAATACAATAGTTACCCTTATTCTTTAAAATAAAGTAACATATCTTCCCCAGTATATTATTACACTCTGCATTTTCTAATGCTACTATGCTACCTTTATCAACATAAGCACTGATAGTCTTTAATTTTAAAGTAGAATTTAATTTAAAAATAGTACCTGTTTAAGATAGATGATTTTTGAGTGTGTGTGCCTGTGTTTGTGAGTATAAAGTGTAGATAATATTCTCAACTGTAAAAAATAGAAGCAATTTCTTGTCATAGATATTTCATCTTTATGTGAAACTGTTTACACGCCAAGGTAAAGAAGAAAATAAAAACAAGAGGAATACTTTAGTTAATGTCAAAACTGTGTAAATTACTCATTTACAACACATCTAAATTTTACCACAACCAAAAATATCCTAGATTACCTTAGAAGAAGATAAGAGCTAGTTAAGCATTTAATGAAGATAAAAATAGGATTGACCTACAAAATTAGTGAGATGATGATGGAGATAAGAAGTTATAGTTGCTGCTTTAATTAGCTTTTCAAATACTCAGATGACACAGATCTATTAAAGCAGGTATCACAAAGTCCCAGTATCATTTACCCTAGCTTTATGAGTTTCATGACTGAGCTAAACTCAAATTTTACTCTCTTTGCTATTTGTCACTTTCATTTTTAATTTGCAAGCTCTAAGAGATAATATTTGCAATATTAAATTATATGTTTCCCTTTTTAATGCAGAAATCTGAAATAAATTTAACAGTCCCCACCCCAAATTAAATACGCTCATTAACATCTGTGAATCTACATGATCTTTGATAATTTTGCATATTTTTGTTCAAAATGAAAATGGCAGTTGGGTAACATGTTAAGTGTAACACATATTTTCAGTTAACGATACCATGTGGGTATGGCCGATTTCCCTCTTCCCTTCATTTCACATAGTCAATCAAGCACGTATCTGACAGGTTTAAGCTTTAGAGTGGCTTTTCTTGTCCCCATTATTAGCACTATCCCTCTGGTTATTGTTCCTTATCTGAATAACTTTTACACTGTCTTCCTGCCTCGATCCTGCATTCATATTCATACATTTTCTACAAAAACTAGTTTCACATCTCCACTCCATTATGTACTATTATGTCATCTAGAATAACTACTTTCTGCTTCAGTATCTTCACTTACAAAATAGCCAAAATGATAGTATCTGACTCTCGGTAGTGCTTAGAGCTCAGAACACGATTCGGCCCATTGTAAGTGATTATTAGCACTGCTGTATTTTGACTTTAATTAGAAACCCAGGCATGTCACTGTTTTTAAATCCTTCAGAACTTCCTCTTGGACTTCAGGGTAAAGTCAACATTATTTAATGTAATACAGAAAGTTTTCCATGTTCTGGTCAACCTTATCGTTTCATAGTCCTAGGTCTGATATTAAATCTTTATTCTTTAATCTAAATCTTTATTTCTGAAAACACTGTATTTGCTTAGGTTTTCCTCTACACACAGGCTTTCCTTGACACCTAGATCAAAAGATCATCACAAATTGTCTAAAGTAATTATGTTATACCTCTACGATTCAGCTCACGTTGTATTCCTTATAACTTTCCTGAAAGTCCTCTTTTTATCTGCTATTTCATGTGTTCCCACAATAATCTGACCATGGGTAAGGTTTTGTGCTTGTGTCAGATAATCTCCCCAGTTCCCTTCCAGATGCATGTTCCAGCCTGCTCTACTTACTGAGAGGCTGATCTTTGTAAAACCAACTTCCATTTGGCTGTAGGTATGAGGCAGGAACGGAGAAGGCCATGGCACCCCACTCCGTACTCTTGCCTGGAAAATCCCACAGATGGACGAGCCTGGTAGGCTGCAGTCCATGGGGTCGCTAAGAGTCGGATGTGACTGAGCGACTTCACTTTCATTTTTAACTTTCATGCATTGGAGAAGGAAATGGCAACCCACTCCAGTGTTCTTGCCTGGAGAATCCCAGGGACGGGGGAGGCTGGTGGGCTGCCGTCCATGGGGTTGCACAGTCAGACACAACTGAAGTGACTTAGCAGCAGCAGCAGCAGCAGCATGAGGCAGGAAAGAAAATGAGACTGTACCATTAGTTCCCTTTACTCCTTTCTTGCAGAGATATCTTGAGATGGATGCTTCCAAGAATACATTCTCTTTTTCTTCACATCCCAGTAACTTTTGTACTTGTATTTTCAGGTCTGGGAGTATTGATGATGCAAAATATTTTAATCCTGGTCTACTATACTATCACTAATGATTCCTTTCACCTTAATTTCATCATTACAAATGATTCCTTTCTTAATTTTTTTTTTTCTAATTTCCAAGTTTGAGAGTGCCAAGTGTTTCTTTCTAGGTACTTGACAATACATAAAACACAGTGTGTATAAGTCAAAATAGATTTGGTTTCTACTCTAACAAAGGCTCTATGTCTATTTCTATGTTTCTATTATATTCAAGCCAGGGAAAAGAAAATCTGGCAAATCACATAGAAACTATTAAAGCTTCTGCTCAGAAGTGACATATAGATCTCTGCTTAATAATTTAACAGCCAAATCAAGGCCCTCGTGATATGCACGTTCAAGGAAGGAAGTACAAGAAATGGGAATTATATTTTATAATATAATGACTTTTCAAAATCTCTCAGATAAAACTGGTAAGCATTTTTAAGGGAAAGGTCTTACTTCCTTTCAACTTCATATCCACATGATGTAGCACTGTATTTAACCAGTAACAGAAATTTAAGTAAATGTCTATTGAATAATAAAATTGCTTTGCTCTATACAAAAAAAACACATAGAAATTAATAAAATAAATAATCTGAATTACAGTTATTTCTGAACAGATTTATTAAATTTAGATTTAATAGAACATAACAATCAGATTCAGAAAGTTTATCCTGCTATTTTCATAATATAAATGAGCCAAAATACCTCCATAAAATCCTATGATTTGGAGTAAAAAAACATTCTCCAGAGATTTTGATGTTCAGTGAGACAGACACTGGGTTTGTGATTAGGACATCTGGGTTTTAAGGTCAGTTCAAAATAACCACTACGTGGCTTTGGACAAGTGTTCACATTCAAATGTTTCGTTTGTCTCACTTGAAAATTTGTTGTTGTTGAAAATTGTAGATTTTTTAAAATTTAAAAGCACTTTCAGATTTATTTTGAATTTTAATGTAGCATAATTATCTTAATGAAACCTGATAGGAGTGAGCAACTTGGAATGCTATCATTTTTATGATCAAAATGATGATACTGTTTGACTTTGAAGCTCATGCTTTAGATGAGGTATGGACATAATAAAGGAGTCCATATTGCAATACATCTCAGTCTGTACTGAATGGGACAGCATCTCTTGCCTTCCAGCATGCTTTGGCATGGATGAGAAAAGATGTATACTCTGAAGACTAGTTTTAAAAATAAAAGATTGAAGAACTCTTTTCAAAATTGGTTTGAAGATGAACCTATTTATATATATATATATATATTGCTGCTGCTTCTAAGTCACTTCAGTCATGTCCGACTCTGTGCGACCCCATAGATGGCAGCCCACCAGGCTCCCCCGTCCCTGGGATTCTCCAGGCAAGAACACTGGAGTGGGTTGCCATTTCCTTCTCCAATGCATGAAAGTGAAAAGTGAAAGTGAAGTCGCTCAGTCGTGTCCCTGACCCTCAGCGACTGCATGGACTGCAGCCTTCCAGGCTCCTCTGTCCATGGGATTTTCCGGGCAAGAGTACTGGAGCAGGGTGCCATTGCCTTCTTCGATATATATAAATGCAAATATTTCCACTGGGCTATGTATCGTGGCTGAAAAAATAGGCTCTGAGTTTGTCTAACCCTATATTCTATACTATATTTATCATTCTTAGAGCCGTCAGATCTATGCAGTTCTTGTAAGCATATACAGGATACATTCAAGAGCACTTCGGTTTTATTTTAAGTGTTCCACCATGACTTACCAAGTGAAGATTATTCTTAGGACAGGTGCTCAGTTAACTGTGATTTTCTTTAGATTTTTAAACTAAACTTTTGATTATAATAAAATGATTTGCTCAACTTAGAAGGGACTGAAGTATAAATATTGAAAGTACAGCTTATGCCAGGATTGAAATTTTATGTTGCTTTTCAGAGACTTAAATGGAATTATTGCCATAGATTTTAAAGAGAAGGAAGAGCCTAAAATATTTTAAAAAATACACATATATATACACACACACATACACACACACTATATATATATATTTTGAGTGAATAAAAACTCACAATGATCATTTTTAAATAAATGCTTTTATAGACATTAAAAACATAACAAAAACTAGCCATATCATGCCACATCTTTTTTATCCTAAGTACATCCATAAAACAAAAAAAATGTGATAGATTATGAAAAGAATTCAAGCAAATTACAAGAATGACATGAAAGTTGTATCAAAATATCAAATTTGACCTCTTAATGAAAACAAAAGATCATTCTGAACAGTTTTTCTAAGAACTTGACATTTGTACTGCTCATTGTTAAGTGTCTAGCAATATAACTTGTTTTGCATTAATCTTGAATCTTTCAACTATGCTGAGCATGTTAATGAGTTCTAATACACATTTGTCTATTACTTTGGTTTTTCTATATAGAAGATATTTTCTTTTGAGAATAGAGATATTTGCATTTTTTCCTATTCTATCTATATATCTGTTTATTTTTGTTGTCTAATTACCCTAGGTAGAACTTTCAGTAAAATATTGAGTAGAAGTGGCAAATGCCAACATCTTTCACTTGTTTCTGGTATTTAGAGCGACACAGCTAGCCTTTTAAAACTTTATGTAATGTTAGTGTGAGTATTTCAGATGTAGTTTTTATCAAGTTGAAGAAATCTCTTTCTATTCCTGGTTGAAGCTTTTTTATTATAAAACGATGTTGGCATTCGATATTTTTTTCTGACTATATAGATAATCATGGGGCGTTTGTCCTTTATTACATATATGACACAGTACATTGATTGAGCATTACATTTTGAACCAATCTCACATTACTGGTCTTGCTCAGTTAGAGTTTGAAGCCTTCTAGGGTACATGGCATGTGAGCAACTGTATATATATGTGTAGCCTTCTAGATTGCTATGAATATGTTGGAGCTTTACAAATCTCCTTATGGATATTTCATTTGCCAGTTTCTGAAGTTGTTTTTGTCAGTGTCTTTTTAGACCTACTTGTTTTGCTATGTTTGACAGCTGCAATGTTAAACAATTGCCCTTGATAATTTTTGACAAATGCCCTGTGGGCAATCCTGTTTGCAAACAGTGAGTCTGTCAAAGACAATCCCTGGGAATGGAGCTTGCAACTGTGGTTGACACAGGTTAAATAGTGCTAGTTCTCTGGGGATGAAGATTTGGGGTAGCTCCCAGCTTGTTTTCCCTCCTCCGATGGCTGCTATACTACTTGCTTTGACAGCAACTATAGCTGCTTCTCTGGTGGCTCTGTGGGTAAAGAATCTGCCTGCAATGTGTGAGAACCGAGTTCGATCACTGGGTTGGAAAGATCCCTGGAGAAGTTCATGGCAACCCACTCCAGTATTCTCACCTGGATAATTCCACAGACAGAAGAGACTGGTGGGCTACAGTCCAGGAAGTTGAAAAGAATCTGACATGACTGAATGACTAAACTCAGCACATAATTGCAAGACTGTTGGTTTTAGAGGGCTGGGATTAGGAAAGGTTAATACAAAATAAAAGTCACACTTCTTACTAAATTTAGCACTTTTTCTTTAATAATTAGATTACTAAAAGCTTTTTGTTACTTCTCAGTTCACTTCAGTTCAGTTCAGTCAATCAGTTGTGTCCAACTCTTCGCAACCACATGGATGGCAGCACACCAGGCTTCCCTGCCCATCACCAACTCCCGGAGCTTGCTCAAACTCATGTCCATTGAGTTGGTGATGCCATCCAACCATCTCATCCTCTGTTGTCCCTTTCTCCTCCTGCCTTCAATTTTTCCCCTCATCAGGGTCTTTTCAAATGAGTCAGCTCTTCGCATCAGGTGACCAAAGTATTGGAGTTTCAGCTTCAACATCAGTCCTTCCAGTGAATATTCAGGACTGATTTCTTTTAGGATGGACTGGTTTGATCTCCTTGTAGTCTAAGGGACTCTCAAGCGTCTTCACCAACACCAAAGTTCAAATGCATCAATTCTTTGATGTTCAGCTTTCTTTATGGTCCATCTCTCACATCCATACATGACTACTGGAAAAAACATAGCTTTGACTAGACGGACCTTTGTTGGCAAAGTAATGTCTCTGCTTTTTAATATGCTGTCGAGGTTGTTAATTCTCAGCGTTCTTTGAAAGTTGTTTTTTGATAGTTTTGCCAGTGCTTTATTGCTTTTACTTAAAACTGGATTTTCAGAGGTTGTTATTCCACCATTCCAAAAGTTACCATCCTGGTTTTCTTGTCAAAGAACATCTATTTTATATAAATTGGAGTGCTCTATTTATCTTACATATTTGTATTATTTCTTTTGGAAAATACAGGGAAAACATTGGTGATAGAATATGGAGAAGAGAAAAGATGCAAGACAAGACCTTGAGGAAATATTTCAACTAATAGAAATGTATAGGGAATGTAGAATATAGAATAAAGCAAAAGAGATGATGAGACCAGGGAGGTAGCAGGAAAACCAGGAGATTATGTCATCATTAAAGCTACAGGCCAAAAAAAAAAAGTTTATAATATGAAGAAGGGGCATTTTTTAAAGGCCACTGAAAGGCCAAGAAAGATGAGTTCTGAAACTTCCATTGACTTTGAACATGATGCCACTGAACTAAATATTCTTATTGAGTAATGGATTTTTCATACAGTGTAAATGTAAAAATGAATGAGGAGCATAGACAAATGTTTAAAGAAAATCAACTTTAAAAGAGAGTTAGGGGATAAGAAGGTGTCTGAGATACTAGGTTCAAAAATCTATAATTTTCTTTAAAAAATTAAGATTTTAAGATATTCTGACTTCCCCCTCCAATATATATATTCACATAACACACCCTACACACTTTTATTATTAAACTGGGTAATGAAAGCATATGTTTTTGTTCTTTTCTAATTATATGATTCCCCTTTAGCTGTCATTACGTGAAGTATATATACCTAAATATATATTACATCTCATACATATACATTACATATATACATACACACACATATATGCATACATATATACATATATATTACATTACATACACATAAAACATGAAGCAAAGACTCTATGCGGCCCCATGGACTATACGGTCCATGGAATTCTTCAGGCCAGAATGCTGGAGTGGGTAGCCTTTCACTTCTCCAGGGGATCTTCCCAATCCAGGGATCAACCCCAGGTCTCCTGCATTGCAGGTGGATTCTTTACCAGCTGAGCCACAAGGGAAGCCTGAGAATACTGGAGTGGGTAGCCTATCCCTTCTTCAGCAGATCTTTCTGACTCAGGAATTGAACTGGGGTCTCCTCCATTGCAGGCAAATTCTTTACCAACTGAGTGATCAGAGAAGCCCAGTATATTTCAGAAGTGCAATAAAATTATATTAGATTTTTTACCACAAATACAGTTAGACATGCATTTGACTTGAGCTCTGTAACAGACTCATAAGTAATACTTAATACTATCTTTGATATTTTCCCTATGAGAAATTAGCCTATTGGTCAACAAGCTCATGCCTAGGCACATCTACATGCCTTTAGGCAACAACTTTCCTAGAAAAGTTTTTAAAAAGCTTCAGATCAGATCAGATCAGTCGCTCAGTCCTGTCCAACTCTTTGCGACCCCATGAATCGCAGCACGCCAGGCCTCCCTGTCCATCACCAACTCCTGGAGTTCACTCAGACTCACGTCCATCGCATCAGTGATGCCATCCAGCCATCTCATCCTCTGTCGTCCCCTTCTCCTCCTGCCCCGAATCCCTCCCAGCATCAGAGTCTTTTCCAATGAGTCAACTCTTCGCATGAGGTGGCCAAAGTACTGGAGTTTCAGCTTTAGCATCATTCCTTCCAAAGAAATCCCAGGGCTGATCTCCTTCAGAATGGACTGGTTGGATCTCCTTGCAGTCCAATGACTCTCAAGAGTCTTCTTCAACACCACAGTTCAAAGGCATCAATTATTTGACACTCAGCCTTCTTCACAGTCCAACTCTCACATCCATACATGACCACAGGAAAAACCATAGTCTTGACTAGACGAACCTTTGTTGGCAAAGTAATATCTCTGCTTTTGAATATGTTATCTAGGTTGGTCCTAACTTTCCTTCCAAGGAGTAAGCATCTTTTAATTTCATGGCTGCAGTCCCCATCTGTAGTGATTTTGGAGCCCAGAAAAATAAAGTCTGACACTGTTTCCACTGTTTCTCCATCTATTTCCCATGAAGTGATGGGACCAGATGCCATGATGTTAGTTTTCTGAATGTAGAGCTTTAAGCCAACTTTTTCACTCTCCTCTTTCACTTTCATCAAGAGGCTTTTTAGTTCCTCTTTACTTTCTGCCATAAAGGTGGTGTCACCTGCATATCTGAGGTTATTGATATTTCTCCTGGCAATCTTGATACCAGTTTGTGCTTCTTCCAGTCCAGCGTTTCTTATGAGGTACTCTGCATATAAGTTAAATAAGCAGGGTGACAATATACAGCCTTGAAGTACTCCTTTTCCTATTTGGAACCAGTCTGCTGTTCCACGTCCAGTTCTAACTGTTGCTTCCTGACCTTCATACAAATTTCTCAAGAGGCAGATCAGGTGGTCTGGTATTCCCATCTCTTTCAGAATTGTCCACAATTTATTGTAATCCACACAGTCAAAGGCTTTGGCATGGTCAATAAAGCAGAAATAGATGTTTTTCTGGAACTCTCTTGCTTTTCCCATGATCCAGCGGATATTGGATTAAATAGGTAAGTATATGCAAAGAAGAATTCATAATAATATCAACAATAAATTTAGCTTTGATAACTTGGAAACACTTTAGACAGAAAAGTAAATATTCTTCATGAGAAATTAAAGTTATTTCAAATAAAAATGGTCTTTTATTCTTACTTTGATCTTAAACAGGAACATAGAATTTGGTCAAAAAGTGTGTCCATTTGGAAAAAAAAAATCCTGTAAACTGATTTATATTTGTAAAAGCTTGGAAATGTAACCATAATACTTGAGAAAATGATCAAACTTCAGAATTTCCAAGGTAGTCTCAAAAAATCTTTTTCACTACATTACTACTGAAAGAATATATGATTTTTCCATTTTTATTTGCAGGCTAAATTTTCGACATCTTTATTGAGATAATTTACATATTGGGCTTCCCTGGTGGCTCAGTGTTAAAGAATCCATCTGTAAAGCAAGAGACATGGGTTTGATTCCTGGGTCTGGATGATTCCCTGGAGAAGGAAATGGCAACCCACTCCAGTGTTCTTGCTGGGAAATCCCATGGACAGTGGAGTCTAGTGGGCTACAGTCCATAGGGCTACAAAAGAGCTGGACAAGACTTAGAGACTAAAGGACAACAACAATAGTTTATATACCATAAAATCCAAGCATTTAAAGTGTTCAATTCAGTTTTTCTTAGTTTATTCACAGAATTATGCAACCACTACCAATATCAATTAAGGCATTTTCACCTGCAAAAAAGAAACCTTGTGCCCCTTGGCAGTAACCTCTGTTTCTCTCCAACTTCCCCTCCAGCTCTCTTACCACTAATATACTTTCTGACTCTATAGTTGTAAGCTATTTCATCTAAAATGGTGCAGTCCATGGGGTCATAAAGAGTCAGACACGCCTCAGCAACTGAACTGAACTTTTTTTAAAAAAGGAAATACTTAAATATGAAAGGGTTAAATATTGCAAAAACCTAGGAATGAAATCTCACTGAAATCTAGCTTCTGTTCATTTTGAGAAACTATACACATTTTTCTAATAGAGGGCTGTATTAAATTCAGAAGGCTCGAGGTTAAGAATTCTGTGTACATCTCAATAACACTGGGACAGGTTACATCACGACCATATTAAAGAAATAATTCAGTTTTGGCATTGGGCATGATTTACCACGTCACAGTCTTTTAAAATGCAAATAAGGTCGCTTCACTTTCCATGTGGAGAATACTAAGACAGCAGTTGGATTTAGACCAAAAAAATAAAATAAAATGCAAGCAGAAGTGTAAGTGGCATGAAAGCATAATCCATATTAAAAATATTTCAGAGAGATAACTAATAAATTTCTCAGTGTATGGTAGTCCTTTTAGAGGTTATGTGTGACATGACAACTTTGGTTAATTTTATCCAATTTCACATTACAATAATTTGCTTTTTAAAATATATTTATTTATTTTTATTTATTTGGCTGTGCTGGCTCTTAGTTGCAGCATGTGGGATCTAGTTCCCTGACCAGGGAATGAGCCTGGGCCCCCTGCATTGGGAGCCTGGAGTATTAGCCACTGGACCTACGAAGTCCCCTAATAATTTCTTTTAATTTTGATTCTCTCTGAACAATCAGTTCAGTTCAGTTCAGTCACTCAGTCATGTCCGACTCTTTGTGACCTCATGAACCACAGTATGCCAGGCCTCCCTGGCCATCACCAACTCCCGGAGTCCACCCAAACCCATGTCCATTGTGTTGGTGATACCATCCAACCATCTCATCCTCTGTCGTCCCCTTCTCCTCCTGCCTTCAATCTTTCCCAGCATCTGGGTCTTTTCAAATGAGTCAGCTCTTCACATCAGGTGGCCAAAGTATTGGAGTTTCAGCTTCAACATCAGTCCTCCCAATGAATATTTAGGACTGATTTCCTTTAGGATGGACTGATTTGATCTCCTTGCCATTCAAGTGACTCTCAAGAGTCTTCTCCAACACCACAGTTCAAAAGCATCAATTCTTTGGTGCTCAGCTTTCTTTATAGTTCAACTCTCACATCCATACATGACCAATGGAAAAACCATAGCCTTGATTAGATGGAACTTTGTTGGCAAAGTAATGTCTCTGCTTTTGAATATGCTGTCTAGGTTGGTCATAACTTTCCTTCCAAGGAGCAAGTGACGTTTAATTTCATGGCTGCAGTGATTTTGGAGGCAAGAAAAATAAAGTCAGCCACTGTTTCCCCATCTATTTGCCATGAAGTGATGGGACCAGATGCCATGATCTTTGTTTTCTGAATGTTGAGCTTTAAGCCAACTTTTTCACTCTCTTCTTTTACTTTCATTAAGAGGCTTTTGAGTTCCTCTTCATTTTCTGCCATAAGGGTGGTGTCATCTGCATATCTGAGGTTATTGATATTTCTCCTGGCAATCTTGATTCCAGCTTGTGCTTCTTCCAGCCCAGCGTTTCTCATGATGTAGTCTGCATATAAGTTAAATAAGCAGGGTGACAAATTACAGCCTTGACGTACTCCTTTTCCTATTTGGAACCAGTCTGTTGTTCCATGTTCAGTATTATATGCATATATATTTCATTATTACTTGAAAGACTGATTATTACTTTACTTTTTAGAATTTAGAGGCATCCACTTGCAACAATTAACATACTTCTATATATTTATATTTTTATGAATTCAAAAGATATAATAACGAATAATATATTTAATCATCTTTAGTATGTTTATGTCATTCTATTATTTCAATAATACAAAATCTATATTGATTTATTAAACACAGATTTACTGCAGTATGAGTGACAAAATTATATTTAGGGTATGCTGCTGCTGCTGCTGCTAAGTCACTTCAGTCGTGTCCGACTCTGTGTGACCCCACAGATGGCAGCCCACCAGGCTCCCCTGTCCCTGGGATTCTCCAGGCAAGAACACTGGGATGGGTTGCCATTTCCTTCTCCAATGCATGAAAATGAAAAGTGAAAGTGAAGTCACTCTGTCGTGTCCGACTCTTTGCGACCCCACGGACTACAGCCTACCAGGCTCCTCCGTATATGGGATTTTCCAGGCAAGAGTACTGGAGTGGGGTGCCATCGCCTTCTCATATGTTTACATTGTAAAATGATTACTACAATAAAAGCCAGTAACATATCTATCACCTCAGAGAGGATGCTTAGGATCTATTATATTAACAAATTGTAAAGTATATTTCATTTTAAATGTCACCATGCTGTATATTAGATCTCCAGAATGTATTCACCTTATAATTGAAAATTTGTAAATTTTGACCAATATCTCCCCAATTTCCCCACCCCCAACAGTCTACTGTTTCTGTTATTTCAACTTTTTTAGATTCCACATATAAATGAAATCACACAGTATTTCATGTATCTTGTATCAATGTATCTTGTTTATATTTCACTTGGTAAAGTGCCCTCCAGGTTCATTCAAGTTGTTGTAATTGGCAGGATTTCATTTTTTTTTTTTCAAAGTTGGAATTTTACATCTATATATTTGTTGTTGGTGGTGGTGTTTAGTCATTAAGTTATATCCAACTTTTGCAACCCCATGGACTGTACCCTGCCAGGGTCCTCTGTCCATGGGATCTCTCAGGCAAGAAACGTAGAGTGGGTTGTTATTTCCTTCTGCAGGAGAGCTTCTCAACCCAGGGACTGAATCCAAGTCTCCTGAATTGGCAGGCAGATTCTTCATGACCGAGCCACCTATATTCTAGGTATTCTTTATCCATCAAAGGCCACTTAGGTTGTTTCCATACTTGGCTATTGCAAACAATGTTGTAATGAAACATGGGAGGGCATATATATCTTCAAGATAATGATTTAATGTCTTTTGGATGTATTTGCAGAAGTGGGATTGCTAGACCATATGATAGTTGTAGTTTTTAATTTTTTGAGGAAACTCCATACTGTTTCCTATAACGGCTATAACAATTTACATTCTACCAACAGTGCACAAAGGTTCTCTTTTTTCCTATGCCTTTAGCAACACCTGTGATCTTTTTTTAACTTTTTAATAACAGTCAACCTAACTGGTATAACATGATATCTCACTGTGATTTTGATTTGCATTTCCCTGACGATTAGTGATTGATGCAGAAATGTATATATTTTATGTATTCAAATTATGTAATAGAGCATTGATTATATACTTATACAGTCATCTGGGCGTGTATATATCATTCCATTATTCTAATAATATAAACTCTGTGCTTTAGAATATCATGGCTCCTTAGATTATAGCAGCTTCTATTACTGCCTTATCCCTAAAATAATTAGTCTGATGTTGCTGCTGCTGCTGCTAAGTCACTTCAGTCGTGTCCAACTCTGTGCGACCCCATAGACAGCAGCCCACCAGGCTCCCCCATCCCAGGGATTCTCAAGGCAAGAACACTGGAGTAGGTTGCCATTTCCTTCTCCAATGCATGAAAGTGAAGAGTGAAAGTGAAGTCGCTCAGTCGTATACGATTCTTAGCGACCCCATGGGCTGCAGCCTACCAGGCTCCTGCGTCCATGGGATTTTCCAGGCAAGAGTACTGGAGTGGGGTGCCATTGCTTTCTCTGAGTCTGATGTTAATTAGGCCCTAAAAAGATAAATGCCATAAGCATACAAAAATATAACTTCTGGATTAATTATGTCCTGTTGTTTGGAAAGGATTTGTAATTTTTTTTTAAAAAGTAAAATTATATTTAAATCAATTTAAAAGCACTAAATACTAACTGGTAAGGGAAATAGATTCAGTATTTACAAAACAATGCTTCACTTTTTCATACCAGACTAATATACTGCAAGTATCTTACCTGTACAAAAAGGAGGCACTTCACTATTTTGAAAAGTACAAAATGTAACACTAAAACAATTGGAAGGTAATATTTTATAGTAAAATATTTGAATAACAATTTTTTCCTCTGGAAAAAATGTGTGATACTCCTTTATCACACAGAGTATCACACATTCTCTGAAAGGAAGTGGCACTAAAGAAAATAATGAGTGAATACCACAATTTGGATCTAAGTGGAATTTAGTGTTTGACCATATATCCATTCTTGATTTTGGTACTGTTTATTTATCTATATGGCCTTGAGAAAGTGATTACTTTTTTTTTTTTTTTTTTTGAGTTGAAGGATAATTGCTTTACAGAATTTTGTTGGTTTCTGCTAAGCACCATCATGAATCACCATAGGCCTCCCTCTTGAACCTCCTTTTCATCTCCCTCTCCATTCCACCCCTCTAGTTTGTTTCAGAGCCCCTATTTGAGTTCCCTGAGTTCAGAGCAAATTCCCATTGGCTATATATTTAAAAATATGGACTGCTTCAAGAATTTGAGAGTCATCCTTTCACAGGGGCCATACTAATCTCTATATATGTGCTGCTGAAGTGAGCACAATGGAACGTTCCATTATTCATCTGAAAACTAGGAACTCTACACTCTTTCATTTAATAATTTAACTGACATACCAACACAAAGGATTATAAATGAACATTTATATGGTCTTTCATTTGATCCTTCTTAATATTGACTGAAGTAGACAGAGCAGTACCTACTTTTACTGTCTTGAAAATATGAAATGTGAGCCCACGCCCTTGTTTGTCCTTGTTTATAAGAAAATAAATTAAAAGACCTAGTTAAGAACAAGGTCTACTGATATCTGGCTTACTGCATTCCCACTGCATGCTCAAGTTACCTTTGATTATTATTACAAACTATAACTTATACATGTTTCCTATTTGAGGAGTTTGAAAGAGTTAGAAAAATCCATTTATAACAATTGAAAAGATGCTCATTGAGCTGCTGCAAAGTACTTTTATATGACATTAGTTGCAATCTATTTAGAAAAAAAAAATGCTTCTTCCATAAGTGAAGATTTGTGTTAAATCCTCTTGCTTGGATATTATCTATTCTCCAACCAGCCAAATAACTACATCCTTCATAATTTATGGGATTTATTTAATTACCCTGTATATCAGTCTTCATTGATATAGAATAATGTCTGTTCTTCATTATATCTTAACTCATGTTCTTATTTTAATTCACTTACTCTAAGGGAAGAGAGTGTTTGCTATGACCAGTGCATTCTTTTGGCAAAACTCTATTAGCCTTTGCCCTGCTTCATTTTGTACTCCAAGGCCAACTTTGCCTGTTACTCCAGGTGTTTCTTGACTTCCTACTTTTGAATTCCAGTCCCCTATAATGAAAAGGACATCTTTTTCTGGGTGTTAGTTCTAAAAGGTCTTGTAGGTCTTCATAGAACCGTTCAGCTTCATCTTCTTCAGTGTTACTGGTCGGGGCATAGACTTGGATTACCATGATACTGAATGGTGTGCCTTGGAAATGAACAGAGATCATAATGTCATTGACTCATTTGAAAAGATCCTGATACTGGGAAAGATTGAGGGCAGGAGGAGAAGGGGACGACAGAGGATGAGATGGTTGGATGGCATAACCGACTCAATGGACATGGGTTTGGGTAAACTCCGGGATTTGGTGATGGACAGGAAGGCCTGGCGTGGTGCGGTTCATGGGGTCGCAAAGAGTCAGACACGACTGAACGACTGAACTGAACTGAACTCTAAGGGAGTATCATACATTTTGGAAGCTAAAATTTGTTAAAAGCTTACTTTCACATTCAGAAATAACATCTCAAATATTGGTGACATGCTAGGAAGAACACTAAAGTTGGAATCAGATGTTTAAGATTATGTCCTTTCTCTCCCACAAGCCAGTTTTATGTCTTTGAGTCCCTATTTTCTCATTCTGGACACACGGGAGTTGGGACACATTTGCCTTTAACATCCCTTCTAACTCCACAAGTCTCTGACATTTTGAAAATAATTATATCATTGTGGGAAAAATATAACGGTAATTTTCATACACTCAGTTTAGCATACTCAAACACTCTAGCACTTACTCCCTGAGATTTCATGATTTTTTTGTAATTTTTAAATATTTGTTTATTTATTCCTTGAGCTGAGAGGGGGAAAGAAAAGTTAAAAAATTAAAGACAAAAGGATTTGCTTTATAAATAAAATAGATATCAAACAGGTTGAAAAAAAATTTTTAATGAGAATCTTTATCTTCTTTGCAAATTACATAAATACAACACAAAGGAAGAGTTTTTAGATGTTCTGCTACTTAATTAAATAATCTGCCTCATATATCAGTTTTCACTTTATTTTTTCATAAATTTAACATTATTATGGGTTCAAAAGGATTATCCCTATTTCTTTTATTCTTTTCTCACTGTTAACAAGAGAGTTATACATTTTTTGCTTCAAAATACTATTAGAAGATGTGTACACACACAAAGAAAATACTATTAGAAAATTATTCCTTTTATTATACAAATCAAATGAACACTATTTTGCCTGCTTGAGTTTATTTTAAGGTGCTGTGTCCACCTTAAGTGTATACTTTTTCCCTCTTCTCATTATTTTATACAATTCTGTATTTTCTGAAGATCTTCCATATGAGAAAGAGTATATAAATTCTGGTAAATTCTAGGCAGATTTCCTTTAATCTACTTCAGGAATCCCCACGTGTTCAGCCAGACCATGCAGAATATGCTCGGCTATATGGAATATATCCTGTTCTGGCAGGAATTCAATTTTGGGGGAAGCGGAAGCAGTTCTCTTAACAAGCTCCCCTTTGAGGTGAAACTTTGCAGCAACCAGTTGCAGTGTCCCAAATTATTAAGAAAGCTTCCACATCTCTCTTTTCTCCTATGTAATACTTCTGTCAAATAAATATCATCATTCCTCAACTTCTGCTTTTTTATTGAAATAATATATTTTTAAGATATTATGAAAAACAAAATTATATTTTTAAATATAATTTAGACTGCCAACAATACTCTTAAATGATGACACATGCAATAAAATATTCAGGAATAGGTCAAATACTTCATTTCCAAAGGGTGATCCATGACCAGAATCACTGGCAATACCTGACATGATTGTCAGAGAGCAGAAATTTAGGCCTTAGAACAGAGCTACAGAATCAACAGCACTGCTATACTAGATATACTTTTACCTTTTATCGTCCCTAGGCAAATCATAACAAATATTATGCTTAATGTTGAACTCTTAGAAACTATAATAAAACACCCTCATATTGAAAGAAACAATCTAAAATCTTTTGCACATAAATTATAGGTTTGTCACAATTTGTCACGCTACTTAAATATGAGAATTTTAACTATTTTTCTGAACCCTCTTTTATGTTATTTTTCTTAGAAAAATTACTGTGTGCCTCATATAAAATGTTATATTAACATTTCATTTAAACATTTCATTAATATTTCATTATATTAACATATCATTTGTTTTGTTAATCATTACATTTTTAATCTACTATGGGTCAGAAAATTAGATAGAAAGTATATTATAATTAAATTATAAACTAAATAAGCTTTCAATTAGGCCTTAAGTATTCTTTCAGCTAGTAAATTTTATACATGAATAAGATGACACCATTTTTACTGAATAAGAATGTATAGTTTCCTTATTCTCTATGTATGGCTTTTACTCAGAATGAGGAGTCTTAAATAAATGATATCTAAGAAAATGAAGTTTTAAATGAAACAACAATTATTATCATTTATTGTTGTGACCTTAAATGATTTAAATAGTATGCTATGTTCTTTTTGTAATCTATATTCTAATAGAAACCATCATTCTATTTATAACTATCTCTAGATGTAATTTTAAAACACTCATTAATTCTGACTTTATTCTGATCTTATTACAAACTAGAAACATAGGCCCTAGTAGAACAATTGAAATAAAGAAATAACTAGCCTCAATATCAATGCTTTTTTTATGGCCATGAAGATAATTTTACCTAGAACATAAAGCTGATTTTCTGCCAGATAAAAATTCCCAATATGCCATATAATATATACTTCGTACCTCATAATTGCACACTTCTGAAAAACCAGAATACTTATATTAAATCAAGAAAAATTGTATTAGAAACTAATCAAGTTTTATTAGGAATCTTTTCAAAATACATTTTGAATGATTAAACTACTTTATTGATAGGTAAAAATGACTAAAATGACAACTAAAAGTATTGTTTAAAATACATTGTCTTCCCAAGATTAAACATGGACAGTCAATTGAATTCCTTCTTTCAGCTCTGCAGTTATCTTGGAAATGAAATAACGAATCTTATGAAAACACAAACACCTCTCTAAGACACAGGTGGATCAGAAAACACTACAGTCGTAATAAGATAATTTCACCTGCTTACTAACTCAATTATGTTTTAATTTTAAGATTGTTGTTATAAAAGTCATTTCAGAAAATATTTAGAAGAGAAAATTAAAGCAAGTTTAACTTAAACCAATTTCTCTTTTGAATTGGAAAATAAGTGGAAATAGTAAAAGGTTTGTCAGGAAGCAAGGGATGTAATACAGACTTGGATCTACCTAGTTCATCAGCCCTTACTCACCTTTTTGCATTACAGCATTTTGCATTACACTAACAATAATGAGCTGAAATAACTAGAGATGTGATGAAGCAGCACAATATAAGAGCCAGGTAAACTGTAGAAACTTTCTCAGATTTTTATTATGCAGTTGTATGTAAATGGAAATGCATTTTCCAGCTGAAAATATATAAGTATATGAAATATTTGCAAACAATCAAGCCCCAAATATTATCCAATAAGTTGACTCAGTTAAATATTACCACTCAAGGTTTAAAATGGCAAACAAAGTTCAACATCTGGTTTCTAGTTTTGTATATAAGGATGTAAGAAATCACAACTTTATCTTAACATCAAGTAAAAAGCTGAGTTGATGGAAAAAATCAACAACTCTTTTTGGATCTGTAAGAGAGGTAAGAAAACAGGGTAAACAGTTGTCCCAAGATTGGAGAGATAAGTGGATACAGGGAGTCATGGCTTAGTGGCAGAGAGATTCTGCTAAGGTAGGAAAGCCTACACCGTAACTGATGAATTGTGAGTGCCTCAATATGAAAGATAAAAACTCCAGAGGACTCATTGTAGAAGGTGCTCCACAACTTTGTGAGATATTCCTCTTGGAACTGGAGCTGGTTCTCACAGTAACTATCAGAAAAATATTCCATTGTACTTTCTTTTTTCTTTTTAATTTTATTTATTTATTTGTTTATTATTATTTCTTTACTTTACAATATTGTATTGGTTTTGCCATACATCAACATGCATCCAGCATGGGTGTACATGTGTTCCCCATCCTGAACCCCCTTCCCTCCCCATACCATCCCTCTGGGTCATCCCAGTGCCCCAGCCCCAAGCTTCCTGTATCCTGCATCGAATCTGGACTGGCAATTCATTTCTTATATGATATTATACATGTTTTAATGCCATTCTCCCAAATCATCCCCCTCTCCCTCTCCCACAGAGTCCAAAAGACTGTTCTATATATCTGTGTCTCTTTTGCTGTCTCACATACAGGGTTGTCGTTACCATCTTTCTAAATTCCATATATATGTGTTAGTATACTGTATTGATGTTTTTCTTTCTGGTTTACTTCACTCTGTATAACAGACTCCAATTTCATCCACCTCATTAGAACTGATTCAAATGTATTCTTTTTAACAGCTGAGTAATACTCCATTGTGTATAGGTACCACAGCTTTCTTATTTATTCATCTGCTGATAGACATCTAGGTTGTTTCCATGTCCTGGCTATTGTAAACAGTGCTGCGATGAACATTGGGGTACACGTGTGTCTTTCAATTCTGGTTTCCTCAGTGTGTATGCCCAGCAGTGGGATTGCTGGGTCATATGGCAGTTCTATTTCCATTTTCTAAAGGAATTTCCATACAGTTCTCCATAGTGGCTGTACTAGTTTTCATAACCACCAACAGTGTAAGAGGGTTCCCATTGTACTTTCTGTAAAAAGAGGGCAAATGAACCATTTTGAAATAGAGCACATGCTGCTCTTTTCAATGAAGTCTGCTCTTAGGAGAAATTAGTTAACCAAAGCCTAACCTGCTGGGGTATTAATTGGAGTTTAAATGATTTGGGGTAAGTGAAATACACAACTCTAGTCAGCTCCATGTAGAAAAAGGGAAACACCAACTCCAGTGCACTCTACACATCTACTCTCACACCAAGTATGAAGGAAAACAAAACAAAACAAAACTGAAATACTTGTGACGTTCACTGTCCAGAGGTTTAGGGTGACTAAAAAACAGAGACCTAAACTTAGTACTTTTGCCTGGAAAATCCCATGGACGGAGGAGCCTGGTGGGCTGCAGTCCATGGGGTTGCTAGAGTAGGACACGACTGAGCGACTTCACTTTCACTTTTCACTTTCATGCATTGGAGAAGGAAATGGCAACCCACTCCAGTGTTCTTGCCTGGAGAATCCCAAGGACAGGGGAGCCTGGTAGGCTGCTGTCTATGGGGTCGCACAGAGTCGGACACGACTGAAGCAACATAGCAGCAGCGGTAGCAGCAGCAAACTTAGTACTATAGAATGTTTCTCCTTCCCCTATATCTCACCATCACATTAGTATTTATAGCATTTCCTTTACCTAATATGCCTGGCTATTGAGAAAATAATTAAGGTCCATTAATACTGGGAGCCAGCGTGAGGAACTCCGCCTGTGGCAAAGGTCATGAGGAAGGAGGCTTGGCATACGCAAAGGCAGGATCGGGCCTCAGGAGTCCCCCTATAAATTCTCGAGCATCTACCCCCAAAACCAGAGTCTGCCTACTTTACTACTTTGTGCTCTCACCTACACCTCTGACTTTACGGGGGGCTGTCCCCCACCACCTCTTTTGGAGAAGGAGTTAACTTAAGAGCTCCAGATCAGATTAGTCGCTTAGTCGTGTCGGACTCTTTGCGACCCCATGAATCGCAGCACGCCAGGCCTCCCTGTCCATCACCAACTCCTGGAGTTCACTCAGACTCATGTCCATCGAGTCAGTGATGCCATCCAGCCATTTTATCCTCTGTCGTCCCCTTCTCCTCCTGCCCCCAATCCCTCCCAGCATCAGAGTCTTCTCCAATGAGTCAACTCTTCACATGAGGTGGCCAAAGTACTGGAGTTTCTGCTTTAGCATCATTCCTTCCAAAGAAATCCCAGGGCTGATCTCCTTCATAATGGACTGGTTGGATCTCCTTGCAGTCCAAGGGACTCTCAAGAGTCTTCTCCAACACCACAGTTCAAAGGCATCAATTCTTCGATGCTCAGCCTTCTTCACAGTCCAACTCTCACATCCATACATGACCACGGGAAAAACCATAGCCTTGACTAGACGAACCTTTGTTGGCAAAGTAATGTCTCTGCTTTCGAATATGCTCTCCAGGTTGGTCATAACTTTCCTTCCAAGGAGTAAGTGTCTTTTAATTTCATGGCTGCAGTCCCCATCTGTAGTGATTTTGGAGCCCAGAAAAATAAAGTCTGACACTGTTTCCACTGTTTCCCCATCTCTTTCCCATGAAGTGGTGGGACCGGATGCCATGATCTTCATTTTCTGAATGTTGAGCTTTAAGCCAACTTTTTCACTCTTCTCTTTCACTTTCATGAAGAGGCTTTTTAGTTCCTCTTCACTTTCTGCCATAAGGGTGGTGTCATCTGCATATCTGAGGTTATTGATACTTCTCCCGGCAATCTTGATTCCAGCTTGTGTTTCTTCCAGTCCAGCGTTTCTCATGATGTACTCTGCATATAAGTTAAATAAACAGGGTGACAATATACAGCCTTGACGTACTCCTTTTCCTATTTGGAACCAGTCTGTTATTCCATGTCCAGTTCTAACTGTTGCTTCCTGACCAAGAGTCAGGTCAGGTGGTCTGGTATTCCCATCTCTAGTGCAGCCACAATGAAAATGGGACACAGATATCGATGTGTGCTTGCATTTTATGTTGGACACTTACTGGTCTTGCAAGAGGCACCATATCTAAGAGTCTCTTGTTAATGTGCAAACCACTATGCACAGCATAAAACCAGGAATAAAAATATGTACAAACTACTACCATGCTTCAAGGTGAATGACAAATATGATCTGTCACACACAGGGGTCACTGTAAAGATTGATCAGCAATTAAAAGAATGTGAGATATAATTTCAAACAGCATTGCAAATCTGAGGATTTTTATTTGGCTTGAACATGTGTGTCTGTGTGTGTGTGTTTTAATTACTAGTTTTCCATAATTCTATGATGATTTAAATTGAAGAGTCTTATGTGTATCTTTGAACACAACTTTGAAATCTGAGCTAAAATCCACACTTTCGTGTTCTTCAGAAGCCTTTTAACTGCTGGAACATTAATGTGTTCTACTGCTTGTCTGAGTGAAGGGTATCTGTGAAAGGGATTGGTTCTGATCAGATCAACATCTACAGAGGTCATTAAAGGGGAGAGTATGTCACAACTGAGTTTTGTTTTTTCTTTTTTTTTAAGGATGTGGCTCCTGAAACGAGGAGTGAATTTGAACCTAGAGAAGTGAGTTTTATATACTAGTTGATAGATTTATAAGCCCCATAGACATAATTTCCCTTCCTTGGATTGAAGAAATTGTCATTTTCAGAGTATTAGTATAATTATAATTCTTCTTTGCTCCCAAAAACCATATGATGCCATCACTTATTTACCCTCAGCTCATCTGTAATGATGCTAAAATGTCCACCTGATGTGAAGAGCCAATTCATTGGAAAAGACCCTGATGTTGGTCAGGAACAGAGGTTAGGGATGGGAGGAAAAGGGGGCAATAGAACATGAGATGGTTGGATTGCACCACCGACTCAAAGGACATAAGTTTGAGCAAATTCCAGGAGACAGTAAAGGACAGGGAAGCCAGGCGTGCTGCAATCCATGGGTCACAAAGAGTCGGACTTTACTAAGTGAATAAACAACATCTGTAAAGGTGGGTAAAGCCCACGCTGACTTGCGTATGATAGTGCAGAGAAATGTGCAGTCAGTGCACAGAAATGTGGCAGTAAATGGAGATGATTCTTGATGCATCTCATGTGACCATGGTAAAGTATCGCCCAGTCCAAGCAGTGACTCCTGGTAAATGAACTTCAGTCCATAGGACTGGGAATTGCTGAGCAAGGCACACAATGCTGATTGAATATATAAAATTTAAACCTGCATTTTTACATAATAATAAAAGGAGACCTCTAAAGGAGTGGTGGCTGGGATTGGGCTACTTGGGAATAGCACTTTAGTCTTCTAGATAAAAGAATCACTCAGGCTAGAGTTATCATACAAAGGCACCGAGGAAAACAAAACACATTATGAAGGGGAAAAATCTTTGATAATTTATATCCCTGAATAGGGAGAGAGAGTCAAGAAATTACTTTCTGTGTTTCAATGGATGATGTTCTCTTTCATTGTGACTGAGTTCTTTGGATAAAGAACACATTTTGTATGTGTGCTGACAGGTACAGTTTTGTTTTGGTTGTGTTCTTTCTGTCTCTCTCTCTCTCTCTTTTTTTTTTTTTTTTTTTGCTGATTTAATTCTATTGCTACAAAACAGAGGTCCAAAAATTGTGCAAATTGCTTTTGTAAATTTGTTATTACAGCCACTTATAAATCAGTTCAGTTTTCTTATCCTCTGTTTTTACCAACAAACTTCCCTTGAATGTTCCAGCATATCATTTGTAATAATAACAAAGAACATATTACTCAAGCCTGTTTTGAACAAATACAGATTCTTATTTGAAAAGGCTGCTTTTCCCATTTAAAAAGGAAATGACATAAAGTTCTTTTTAAACAATAAGGTCCCTCAAAATCATAAGTCAGTTGACAAAAGATTGATATGTACCTAATTTCTGAGAAAACTTCATTTAGCAGCAATATGAATAAATGTTGTGGAAACCAGCAATATGAGTAAGTTTATTGAAGTTGCTGTTGTTTAGTCACTGTCATGTCCGAGTCTTTTGTGACCGCAGGCCACCAGGCTCCTCTGTCCATGGGATTTCCCAAGCAAGAATATGGGAATGGGTTGCCATTTCCCATGGGGATCCTCCTGACCCAGGGTCAAACCTGCGTCTCCTGCAAGGGGATTCTTTACCACTGAGTCACCAGGGAAGCCAAGTTTATTGACACATTTACACAGTTTTGTGTCAACATCTAGATAAAACTTTCACTTTAAATATTCATTCCCACTAATTTTGTATGCCCAATTTCAGTCAACTTTGTTCTGTTGGCTTGTATTCTATGAGTTGTATTTCACACCTCTAAAGCATTCATTTTTTATCTGGGGAGATCTCAACCATCAGAGAAAAGAAAACTTTCTAATGGCTACCATTTGGAAGATAATTCATAATAGTGTATACAGAATTAGCAATTGAGAAGGAGTTTTGAATTAAAAAAAATACATTAAAGGAAAGTGAATTGAAGGTAACAGGACATGTTGAGCAGTAAGTGTACCTGGGAGAGAAGAGCTGTCAACCTAAAATGAAAAACAGTAATAATTAAAGCAAAGCAAGAATCAGCGGCATCTCCATGGCATATTCCTGAGGCTGTACTTTTAGCACATGACTATAAGAAATTAATAATTTCTCTGCCTGTACATACATAACCTACTAAGACTTACTACTATATTAGTTGTTATGAACGTTTTTGGGGAAGGCCACTAAATACTGACACATACTCAGCTCCTTGGGAGGACAGTATGTGTTTTTGTGCATTTCCAATATCCTAGCTCTTAAAATGTCTACAACTAAGTCTTTTTCTTTAGTACTGTGGTGTTTCTATGCTAACTAACCAGATCAGGAGTTCAAAAAAGAGAAAAAGTACTTTCTTACTTAACTTTCATGAGGCAGGATTAGAAATATAATCAAATCTGGAGTCAAGTGAAGCTTATTGAAATCGATATTAATATAAAATGCAAAAAGATTATTATATGGTATCCAAAAGATGTAGGAGATACACTGATAAATAGGCTAAAGTGAGAAAAATGTGTAAAAGCCAGGTGGGTGATCCATCCTCCTGAATCCAGTTCTGAGGGTAAACTAGAGAGTATATACTAATTGTTCCATGCTTCTGAACAAAGAGGTAAACAAAATATGTTGCAATTATTAGGAGATAAACTAATTGTTATACACAGAGGAAGATGCTTTTTCTGAGTTTTTATGATCAAATCTCAGAGTAAGGCCAGCACATCTTTAAGTCTTCTGTTCTTAGGACTCACAGCAACCTAAGAATAGGCACATCCATCTTGCCAACACTGTAAAGTAGACCTTATGACCTTTACTTCTCCCTTCCCTTCTACGTAGCTATTAGCAGGTTCTGTGCAACAGCCAAAGGCCCGTTAAAAGGCAGAAATGTGATTTTGATCTTTTTAGTTTCTCACTAAATTACAGAATCAGTTCTCTGGTTGTCAGCTGCTGACAATTTTATAACAGTTTATTTTTCAATGCCTCTCTGAATAACACCAATTTATGGTTTAAGGTGCTCATTTGTATCAAGACAGAGTCCTCAGTGGTTAGATGGGTCATTCCTGCAAATATTTGTTTTGCAAGTGACCTTCACGCTTGGAATTTTTTTTATAATGAGAAAAATTGGATATGCTTTAATATTATATATATATTTTTTATTTTTAATAGAGTCAGATACAAAGTATTAAACATCCTATCTTGAGAGGAAAAAAATATATTTCTTAAGAAGTAACTTATCTAAGATCTCAAAAAAAATAAAATAAAAGCTGTAAAGTTGAATAACTTGACTTAAAATCTTATCAGTCAGTTCAGTTCAGTCGCTCAGTCGGGTCTGACTCTTTGTGACCCCATGAACTGCAGCACACCAGGCAATTCCTGGAGTTTACCCAAACTCACATCCATAGAGTCGGTGATGCCATCCAGCCATCTCATCCTCTGTTGTCCCCTTCTCCTCCTGCCCCCAATCCCTCCCAGCATCGGGGTCTTTTCCAATGAGTCAGCTCTTCACATGAGGTGGCCAAAGTATTGGAGTTTCAGCTTCAGCATCAGTTTTTCCAATGAACACCCAGGACTTATCTCCTTTAGGATGGACTGGTTGGATCTTCTTGCAGTCCAAAGGACTCTCAAGAGTCTTCTCCAACACCACAGTTCAAAAGCATAAAATTCTATAGTTAATACAAACTCTCTCAAGAGATTCTGGCCTTGGGTGCAATTTTTGAGAAGCAATAAACCCCTCTCCAATGATGAACTTTATTATTTTATTTTCTCTTTATTAAAAAGATATACTTTATTTCCAACAAAAGTGTTTGGACATATCACACACGTATGATATACAAACCACATATGATATATATACATATACACACTGACATCATTTCTTGATATTTAGAAATAAATTTCATATATACAGTTTGTGTATATATATATAAACTTTATATATTTTGTAATTCTATCACACGTAGTCTGTTATTCTCATAAAACTTTTTGTATAAAATACAGATTAATACAAATGAAATATCAGAAATTTAAATATGTGTTATCAGTGATAGGATATTCTTCATTAAAATTTAGCTTGATGTTAAATTACTGAGCTGACCCATGTAGAATATTCTATTCATATAAGCAAATAGAGCATGCACTTATCTTTAAGCTTCACCAGTATTTACTGCATATCTGGTAACACTCAGGCACTGCCAAATGGTCTCGTTTTTAAAGGGCTATTATTTGGTCCCTGCCAGGCATCCAAAAAAGTGGATGAGACAGCATTATTTAATATTTTTAAGAAATTACATAATTAAATTGTGGTAAATGCTATGCTGTGCACACAGTCAAGGTACTTCAAGATAATTTAAAGGGATAATTATTTTGGTCATTGTTGTTCAGGAAAGATTTTGTGGTAAAAATAACAGTTGATCATTATTAGAAAAGGCTGATGGGAATTAACAAGATGAAAGCAGGGAAAAGATTTTTTCAATCAAAGGAGTATTTTGAATAAATCATGAATCTATCATGGCATGTGCTGGAAACTACAGTTTAAAGGATATGATATAAAGGAACAGATGTTGAGTTAGAAGCAGCCTCAGGTCACTTCATTAAGGGCCTTTATGCCAGACAATAGAGATTAAACAATTCCTCTTAGTAGCTGTGGAGCAAATGAGGATTTTTTAAACAAAAGAGTGAATTACACATTCACATTTTATTTAAAAAGGGTGAATCTTACTGCAACCTGGAAGATCATTTAAAAAATGATAACACTGGACAAAAGGAGACCATTTAGAAATTAATTAGATTTAGATGACAGGCTAATAGGGGGCTGAACTAAGTAGTTATGTAGAGACAGATTATTGGAGTAGATTGAAGCCAGATTCAAAAACAAGATTCTACAAAACCTGGTAAAAAAAAAAATCAAAAGAGGGTGAATAAAAAAGAGAGGAATTTGGGCTGATTATTGGGTTTCTGATATTCATAACTACATACTTGGTAGATGCCTAGGGCGATATGGAGGCTTGGGAGGAAAGAATAGGTGTAATAATTTTGTAGAAAAGTGAGTGGCTGAATTCAGATTTGGACAATTAGGATTTGAAGTAACCATGGACACTGGGCATTTTAAAAGCAAGTCTTAAGTTTTAGCTTGGAGCATATGTATTCAAATGAGTGCTTGAGCTTCAAGAATTGAAATGTCTTTAAGCTAACATAAATAAATTATATTGTCATTTTAAATTATTCTGCATAATTATTTCTTAAAAGAAGTGTTTCTTTTTTTTTTGACTTTTTGATTTATTTTATTTTTAAACTTTACAATATTGATTGGTTCTGCCATATATAGAAATGAATCCACCACAGGCATACACGTGTTCCCCATCCTGAACCCCCCTCCCTCCTCCCCATACCATCCCTCTGGGTCGTCCATAATATCATATATGAAATGAGTCACCAGTCCAGGTTCGATGCACGATACTAGATGCTTGGGGCTGGTGCACTAGAAATGTTTCTTTTACCTTTCCCTTTTTTTTTTTTTGTATTTTTCTGGTAAGTTGAAAATAATCACCACCAATACTAAATTTGACTAATAATACTTTCCTTTAATACTTTCTTTTTCTTTCCCTTCCTTAATGCCAGCAAATAGTTTATGGCTAAAATCAATAAAAATTAACTGATTAGACAATCTGTGGGTTGTTACAGGTATCTCTCTTTTCTATCATGTTTTGAAAACTTATTCTAGTAAGTCAAACTTTACATTAAATTGAACAAAATTTTCCATAAACTCACTGGATCATTACATTAAAAAAATCAGATGTAACATGGTTTTATTAAGTATATTGAATGAAAGTTTTCTTAAAGGAGTAACTTAAAATTATGATATGTTACAGTGGTCTCTAAAAATGATCAGTCATTATTAACAAATATATTTTAACCTTACATTCCATCCATTTCAATTATTAGTCACTGATTGATGAACTTAGAGAATTAAAAGAGTGAGTTGTTACTAGATAGGCAAAATAAACATGTATAAAGAACACAGCCTTTGGAGCTGGACTACTGGATTCAAATTCCCAAATCTGCTATTCACTGACTTTGTGACTTTAGATAGTTTAATTAACTCTTTGTCTTACTTTTTTTCTCTGCTGCCTCAGCTTGACCATAGTATTCATAATGTAAAGATGTCATAAGCATCTAAAAGTGCTTCCAATCTGATATACAGATTGTAAGCAACTACACAATTATTTACAACTAGCAAACTACAAAAAAAAATGCCTTACACATTCAAGAAAAATGATTAAATACATAGAAAAATAGGGGTTCAAAATTGTGTCATGCTTTCTGCCTAAGGTCTTAGGCATAATAGACACAGTGATGGATAATGGATATCAAAACAGACTGAACTTTGCTTTTACCAGTGGCATCTAAATATTGTCATATATAGGACATATCAATTACTATTTCCTCATTTGTAAAGTGAGAGTAACATCAGCTCTACTTAGTAATTTCATAATATTTATATAAATATTCATATCAATTTGTTTATACTTATATGACTGTTATGAAACATTTTACTCATGATAAACCTTATATATTATTTCCTTTAATTACCTAGTAGAATGAGTTACTATATTGCTGAATACAGCTGAACAAAGTGGTATATATAAGGGATATAAATTACTTTCTCGAAATTGTACTCTCTTAAACAGCATATCTGAAGGTCAATCTTGCTTTCTGAATCCATATTCTGACTCTTTCCTATTATCCTATATATTGAACATCTGTCCCAAATAAGATCTTCATAAGAGACATTACTTTGCCAACAAAGGTCCACCTAGTCAAGGCTATGGTTTTTCCAGTGGTCATGTATGGATGTAAGAGTTGGACTATAAAGAAAGCTGAGTGCTGAAGAATTGATGCTTTTGAACTGTGGTGTTGGAGAAGACTCTTGAGAGTCCCTTGGACTGCAAGGAGATCCAACCAGTCCATCCTAAAGGAGATTAGTCCTGGGTGTTCATTGGAAGGACAGATGCTGAAGCTGAAACTCCAATACTTTGGCCACCTGATGCGAAGAGCTGACTCACTGGAAAAGACCCTGATGCTTGGGGGACTGGGGGCAGGAAGAGAAGGTGATGACAGAGGATGAGATGGTTGGATGGCCTCACCAACTCAATGGACATGGGTTTGGGTAGACTCTGGGAGTTGGTGATGGACAGGGAGGCCTGGCGTGCTGCGGTTCATGGGGTCGCAAAGAGTCAGACACGACTGAGTGACTGAACTGAACTGAACTGGACTGAACTGAACTGAACTGAAGACACTGTTTACAAACCATAATTTTACAAACTATAAAATATTGCAACACGTGGTATAATTTTAAGTATGCCTTTAGAGATGGATAGGATTTTAAACACAGAGCACGTAGATAAATTACTCTGATATAGCAAACAATTTACTTGGCTGAAGATGTGACTTAGATTCAGTTCAGTTCAGTCACTCAGTCGTGTCCGACTCTTTATGACCCCATGAACCACAGCATGCCAGGCTTCCCTGTAAATCACCAACTGCCGGAGTCGAACCAATCCCATGTCCATCGAGTCGGTGATGCCATCCAATCATCTCATCCTCTGTCATCTCCTTCTCCTCCTGCCCTCAATCTTTCCCAGCATCAGGGTCTTTTCCAATGAATCAGCTCTTCGCATCAGGTGGCCAAAGTATTGGAGTTTCACCTTCAACATCAGTCCTTCCAATGAACACCCAGGACTTATTCCCTTTAGAATGGATTGGTTGGATCTCCTTGCAGTCCAAGGGACTCTCAAGATTCTTCTCCAACACAACAGTTCAAAAGCATCAATTCTTTGGCCCTCAGCTTTCTTTATAGTCCAACTCTCACATCCATACATGACCACTGGCAAAACCATAGCCTTGACTAGATGGACCTTTGCTGGCAAAGTAATGTCTCTGTTTTTTAATATGCTCTCCAGGTTGGTTGTAACTTTCCTTCCAAGGAGTAAGCATCTTTTAATTTCATGTCTGCAATCACCATTTGCAGTGATTTTGGGGCCCAGAAAAATAAAGTCAGCCACTGTTTCCATGGTTTCCACTGTTTCCCCATCTATTTGCCATGATGTGATGGGACCGGATGCCATGATCTTCCTTTTCTGAATGTTGAGCTTTAAGCCAACTTTTTCACCCTCCTCTTTCACTTTCATCAAGAGGCTCTTTAGTTCTTCTTCAGTTTCTGCCATAAGGGTGGCATTAAAAGGTTGTAATACAATATTTGACCTGGGAACACTCATTCATATCTCACTCTTTCCCTTGAAGTCCCCCAAACAAATATATGTGCAGAAAAATTCATGGACAAGAGAAGGAAAGTAATATTTTTCTCCCTCCTCCACCCTTTAGAAATTTTACACAAGACTCTGGGTAGGTTGAGATGGACCTTGCTGATCTACTCCTGATCTACCCTCCTCACCCCCAACTCACATCAGGCTGTCCAACTCAACACACACGTTTCACAGGGTAGAGCCATCAAGACATAGTCTGTTTGGTCCCTTGCCAAACACTCTCTGACTATGCTTAGTATGTCCAGGGATAACTCTCAAATGAATTATCTGCATTACAGACTTACCTAGCCTATAAAAAGAAAAAAAAATGACTACAACTTTTAAATCATTTGAAAGTTTATTTGATCAAGTGAGTTTCCAAGAAGAATAAAATATTTAGTTATCATCTTAGAATGATTCATATAGAAGGAATATTTAAAGATGTATAATAGATAATAA
The DNA here is from genome assembly GCF_055505025.1 of Bos grunniens. Classification (NCBI taxonomy): domain Eukaryota; kingdom Metazoa; phylum Chordata; class Mammalia; order Artiodactyla; family Bovidae; genus Bos; species Bos grunniens. Next base: position 28,753,243 of record NC_141188.1, read on the forward strand.
CTGTAAAGGGAAGAATGGAGAGGGAATACAGTGAATAAGTAAACTGGGGAAAAGGATGGGGTATACAAAGCATACATATAGGGAGATATATGAAGACAGTTTTAACTTTGAGAAAATTAACAATAATTGACTTTAAGTCACCAACTCTGCTACCGACAGATTGAAAGAAACATATGTACAGAGAAAGAGACTAGACAAAGACTTTTGGTGCTTCCCTGGTAGCTCAGCCAGTAATGAACCCACCTGCAATGCAGGAGACCCCAGTTTGATTTCCTGGGTTGGGAAGATCCCCTGGAGAAGGGATAAGGCTACCCACTTCAGTATACTTGGTCTTCCCTAGTGACTCAGAAGGCAAAGAATCCTCCTGCAATGCAAGAGACCTGGGTTCAATCCCTGGGTTGGGAAGATCCCCTGGAAGAGGGCATGGCTACCCATTCCAGTATTCTGGCCTGGAGAATCCCCATGAATGGAGGAGTCTGGCCGGCTCTAAGAATCGGACATGACTAAGTAATTAAGTACAACATAACTGTGTTAATTTAGCCTTTAAAAAATCAATTGCTTTGTGTTTTGGGCTCAATACCGAGAAGTCTTAATTTGCCATTGAATGCCAGTCTAAGGGTCTAGTACAGAAAACATTTGAATAGCACTTTTCTAAGTTCTTTTCTTTGTCCTAACCCACTTTCTATTCTGCTGGTGATAAATGATCAGTTCAAAGGAAACGAACAGCACAGGGAAAGTTGATCTTTGGGAGGCTTGGAAGAAATGGGATTATTAGTGCGAGTCCTAATAATCTAAGGATTTAAAGCTTTATTTGTTATTATTTCATATTATATTACACTAATCAGGCTTCCCTGAAAGCTCAGTTGGTAAAGAAGCTGCCTGCAATGCAGGAGACCCCAGTTTGATTCTTGGCTCGGGAAGATCTACTGGAGAAGGGATAGGCTACCCACACCAGTATTCTTGGGCTTCCCTATGGGTCAACTGGTAAAGAATCCACCTGCAATGCAGGAGAACTGGTTTGATACCTGGGTTGGGAAGATCCCCTGGAGAAGTTGGAAAGATTCCCCACTCCAGTATTCTGGCTTGGAGAATTCCATGGACTGTATAGTTCATGGTGTTGCAAAGAGTCAGACATGACTGAGTGACTTTCACACTCAGTTAATATATATCACTTATTATACCATATTATGTTATAATCAGGAGCAATCTGGTTATGACAAAGTGCTTTGAGTTTAGCCAGCAAAATTATGGATAAAACAAAAAGAGGAGTTATGCTTAGGAATGTATTTGTAGAAGACTGATGAGTTATTTGAGCCTGGACAGCCTACCCCCTCAATGTCTGGTCACACTTAAAGGCCATTAAGAAAACAAAAATAAACAAGTGGGACCTAATCAAACTTAAAAGCTTCTGCATTAGGAAGGAAACTATAAGCAAGGTGAAAAGGCAGTCTTTAGAATGGGAGAAAATAACAGCAAATGAAACAACTGGCAAATAATTAATCTCTAAAATATACAAGCAGCTCAGGCAGCTCAATATCAGAAAAACAAACAACCCAATCAAAAAATGGGCCAAAGAACTAAACAGAAATTTCTCCAAAGGAGACATACAGATGGAAAATAAACATAGATGCACAACATCATTCATTATTAGAAAGATGCAAATCAAAACCACAGTGAGGTATCATTTCAGGCTGTCAGAATGGCCGCCATCAAAAAGTCTACAAAAATAAATTCTGGAGAGAGTATGGAGAAAAGGGAACCCTCTTACACTGCTGCTGGGAATGCTGGTACAGCCACTGTGGAGAACAGTGTGGAGATTCCTTTAAAAACTGGAAACAGAACTGCCATATGACCCAGCAATCCTACTTCTGGGCATACACACTGAGGAAACCAGAATTGAAAGAGACACATGAACCCCAATGTTCATTGCAGTACCGTTCACAATAGCAAGGACAGGGAAGCAATCTAGATGTCCATCAGCAGACATATAGATAAGGAAGTTGTGATACATATATACAATGGAATATCATTCAGCTATAAAAAAGAACACACTTGAGTCAGTTCTAATAAGGTGGATGAAACTGGAGCCTATTATACAAAGTGAAGTAAGTCAGAAAGAGAAACACCAATATAGCATATTAACACACATATATATATATATATATATATATATGGAATTTAGAAAGACAGAGTGACTGAACTGAACTGAACTGAACTAGACAATCCTATATGCAAGGCAGCAAAAGAGACACAGATATAAAGAACAGACTTTTGGACTACTGGGAGAGGCAAGGGTGGGATGATTTGAGAGAGTAGCATTGAAACATGTTTATTACCATATGTGAAATAGATGACCAGTGCAAGTTCGATGGATGAAGCGGGGCACTCAAAGCCAGTGCTCTGTGACAACCGGAAAGAATGGGGTGGGGAGAGAGGTGGGAGGGGGGTTCAAGATGGGGGGGACACGTGCACCTGTGGCTGATTCATGTCTATGTATAGCAAAACCATCACAATACTGTAAAGTAATTATCCTCCAAATAAAATTAATTAATTGAAAATTAGAAAAATTTTAAAAAAAGGCCATTACCAAGTAGTCTGAGAGGCCTAATGGCCATGTGTCCAAGACAGCCTTAGATAACAGAGTGTATACTGCTTAGTGCTGAAATTGTCATAAGCCCACATTCAGGAATATAAGTTTTCTGCCTGAATTGACAAGTTAACAATCCAGTTTTCTAGAAGATTCAGAGGCTATCAAAACAATTTCAATTCTCTTCTCCACTATATCTTAATTAGCGTGAATAGGGACACTAACAATTTGATTTCTCTTTTCACTCAGCTTTCTATCTTCCTGCCTTATCTGATCTTTAACATTAAAGTTAATTTATATCTTATCCATAACTCTTCTGCATGAGTTTTTTTTTTTTTATAAAGTCATTTGGAGAGGAAAGAGCAGAACATTTTTTTTTTTTATTTTTATCAAACTATAGTTGATTTAAAATGTTATGTCAGTTTCAGGGGAACATTCTTATTAACCTTATTTCTAGAAATAGAAATTTAATCCATAATGAAAGAAGCTGCTTGATGACTCCCAAATGTCTGTTATTTAATACCTTATTCTTCTAATTCTTACACCTTCTCAGGGTTTCATTGTATATGTTTGTTGGTTTGATTATATGTATTTAATCCTTGTTTGTACATCAGAACTTCTTCTATAATCATGTCTCTTTTGTGCTTTATTATATATTCATTTCCCAAAATAGTGCCTGGACTATGTGCATGCACGTGTGCTGTCATTTCAGTCGCGGCTATCTCTGCAACCACCTGCCTGGACTATAGAAGGAACTAAATAAATATGTATGGAATGAATGAATTAAGGAATAAATTTTCAAGCTTCACAAGTATACACTGATGATGTATGATTCAGAGACACAAAGGATGCTGGCAAAAAACAGCTTTAATTTCATAGGATGAAATCAACTCTCAGTTCCACTGGGTCTTCCCAGTTAAGATATATATAAAGTAAAAGCAGCAATTCATGATGTTCATTCCTAGTTGTACTTACAATGGACAGCATAATACAGAGAGTGAGACTAATATACATCCCTGTTAATAAATAGGGCACTGATTAATTAATTAGCATGTAACCACAATATACATGAAAAAGACAATAATAGGCAAAATACTTGCTTTATTTTTACTCAGGCTGCATACAGCTCCCCCTCTAAACTATGAAAAAAGTATTATCAGTAACAACATGCAGATTTTCCCCTCATTTTTTTTCCCTGAGCCAGAATACTTTAAATAAGAATAACACATTCCATGAAAAGCCCTCATGTCAACAATCAAATCTGAATAAACACAGACTTCTCTTAGTAAGTATGAGCAAACAGAATGATCACTGAAAAGATAAAAGACCTAGAAACTCTAAATAAAGTAATTGATCTGACAATACTAAGCAAATATCCTTACATGACTTAAATGTAATTATGGAATAAACACAAAATGTATTTTAATAAGATTTGCAAAGAAAATGCAAGTACAAACTAGAATATTCACTTTGGTAAACATCTATATAGGTATTGATCTAGAAAAGTTTCTCTTTCTTATTTAAAAGGGGGAGGGTGAAAACGTACTACCATAGACATTAACAGACTGTGTAAACACACTTATTTTCATTAATGATAATGCCCAATTAAAGCAAAATAAGATAGGTTTGAGTTACAGGAGAAACATCTCTCACAAATGAAGAGGAATAACTTCAAATAAGTATTAGCAATCTGACTCAAAGTAGAATACACCCCCACCACCTGACATATTTTCTAAGAAACCATCTGATCTTCTACACATAACTGATTATAATTATGCCAATCAATAAAAAGCCATATCAGTAGTTTTACAAAATTTAATTGATAATATCAAATACTCATCCTTAATTTTTAAAAAAAGCTCAAGAGATCCCAGTGAAAGGAAGAAACAAATACTTTAACTGTAATAATTTTCTTTGTCTCAGTCAAAGAAAATACCCAAATTTAATGTCCAAATTAAGGCATCATGGGATTTGGGCATGTAGAAAATTGGTTGAGAGAGAGTTATGCTAATGAATCTGATCCTTGTCACTGAGAGAAATTCCCACTTAGATTGAGAAGATGACTGGGTATTTTAGAGGGTTGCAACAGGGATAGCTTGCAGAGCAGTAATCACCCAGAGGGATGGGATGCGGAGGAAGGTAAGAGGGGGTTCAGGATGGGGAACACATGTACACCCATGGCGGATTCATGTCAATGTATGGCAAAACCAATACAATATTGTAAAGTAATTAGCCTCCAATTAAAATAAATAAAAATAAATAAATAAAAAGTGTTGGGGAAGGAACAACAAAATAAATCCAAAGAAAGCAGACACAATAAAATAAAGGTAAAAGCTCATATTAACTAAAAAGACATAGAAACAATCAAACCGAAAGCTGGTTCAAATAACCCAATATCTTAAAAGTTTTCATCGGGTTAATGAAGAATCACAAAATTAGGAAATGTAAAAGAAATTAGCAAACACACAGCAAAGATTAACTAATGCATTCCTAGTACGCACAAGTAAAACATAGCTTAGATAAAATTGATTTGTCTCCAAATAAAAAAAAGACTAACAAATAAATGGAGCAAAAAAGGCTGCATAGGAACTCCCTCCATCTAAGCCCTCATCCAGAAGTCCCTTCTCCCGCCCCAGCATCCATTTGAGCAGTTACCAGCTCATGAAACATTCACAGGAGCCAAGGATTCCAGGGAAGGGACTCAGCCATCTGGGTGAAGAACAGAAATACTGAGAAAGTTGGAAAGGAGGGGGCACAGCCCCTCGCCCCTCCCTGTAGCCCTGGCCACCCTGTGCCAGAGGAGGGCGAAGTAGGCACTCGATCACTGTGGACTCGGATCGAGGCCAACCTCTGTGGCTCTGCAGGAATCCAGGCCCAGCGCACCGTACCTGTCCCTCCAGTTGCCCCAGAAGCATCCTCATTCCTCTGCTCCCGGCTCCCTCAGCACCTTTCTGGCTCAAGGCCCCAGGTGGCCTCCCCAACTCCAGGCTCTGGCAGCAGGTTCCCAAGAACCCGGGCCCTGAGCGCATGTGGGTGCCTGCTGACCTCAGAGGTGACCCCCCCCCGGACCCCCAGTGACATCCAGCACACAGGCTCTGGCAAACTGCTGCCATTCCAGGCTCTCCCCCTGTGTCTTAAGGCAACAAGGCCCCAGGACAGTGTCCCTGACACTGGACCCTGGTGAGCTTCCACCAATCTAGGCCCACTCACTTCAGTGTCCACTGGCTCCAGTGGCCCCGGGAGGGTTCCCCGGCCTCGAGCTGCTCCCAAGTCACCGAGTTCTGCGGCTGCAGCAAACCGAGGCCTGCAGGTCCGGACACCAGCGGCTTCAGACGGCTTCCCTAGCACCAGGTTCTCGCGAGGAGGTTCTCCGTGAACTGAGGCTCAGCTCAACTGGGCATCAGCGAGCTCCTGGCCTAGGCGAGTCTCAGGGCGCCGGTTGGCTTCCTTCTGCCCAGGCTCTCAGAAAGCCGGTGAACATAGGCCCACTGGTTCACAGAGTGGCAGATACTCCTGTGGGAGGACACAGGTGGCTTCCCAGCGAAGTCCCATGAGGCTTCTGAGCGTCTGGCTCTCCTAGCCAGCCGAGGCCTGGAGCCACCACCGCACCTCAGGGTTCCTGCGGCTCCTGTGCAGCACTGTGGACTCAGAGGCCAGGCATAAGCCATTATTCCCGGCGCCTGGTTGACCCCTTTGGAGCCAGAGTCAAGGGCCCAAGCCCATCAGAAGCGACTCCAGTACCAACCCTGCCTCCTTGAACCCAAGGTCCAGGCCTGCATGTCTGGACCGTAGCACCAGGACAAGCCCCAGGAACCAAAACCCAGACCAGCCCACCTGCTGACCTAGGCACCAGGCCTACCTGCCCAAGGTCTCCAGCAGCCATGTACACCAGCAGGATCTCTAGGGGGCTGACTGGTGACAGGGTTTGCCTAATGAAGCCCGTCTCCGAAGACTGGAGGAGGTGCCTACACCCTCAAATATGCAGACGCCAACGGAAGAGCACAAAGATCCTGATATCAAGGAAACGGCAATTCCTCTAAGGAAACTGGCAAAACTCCAGTGACGGACCCGAAAGAAAGGGACACCTACGAATTGTCTGCAGAACCTGGGCGGTCTTCTGTTTCTGGATTGGAGATTGAGAAATGGTAAGTCTGGGCTAACCTCTTCCAGCTGTGTTGTTTCTCAACTTTAATGTATCTCCCTAACAAAATCCATTTACTTTCTCACTGCCTTTTAGTGTTCTTTTTTTTTAGCTTTCTCTTGTGTTCTTTTTAGGGCTTATAGTTGTATTTAAGTGGGAGGAAAGGAGAGAAGTCTAAACTATTTTATCCTTCAATATCTCCTACTATAGAATAAAAATATTAAACTTTAATACTTTTATTTTTTTGCATATACAGCTATTTAGGGGGAAAGACATAAGATGTAAACAAAAAACAGCAAAAAGAATTACTGAGACTTAGATGATCTCAAGAAAGTAATGTTATTTTATTAAAAAAAAAAAAAACAAGATCATTAGGAAATCAATACTGAGTTCTGTTTCTAACTCCAGTTTTTATAAATCTTGGTGAAATTCAAACTACATTTCCTGTTTGTTTCTTTGGGAAATGCTTGTGTCGGTGATTTGTTACTTTGAAATGTTCCTTGGCTAATGATATTATTTCCACAGGAAGAATATTTTCTCTCAATTTAAAAAGAAAATGTACTTCATTCCTGAAGAAAATGTATTGGCTTTTAAAAAAAGAAAATAAAGTTAGATGGATTCTTGTTAAAATACATTTTTCCTTTAAAAAATCTTTTGTACATTTTTTAAATGAAGAAATGAGTGTCACTAGTTGTAACTATTGCTTGTATTTATAGATGTTTGTACAAAAACTACACAGTAGAGTTTAAGAACTATAATCTGTCATTAAACTGTAAAGGTATAAAAGGCTTCTAGTTATCTAATTAACCATGATTACTCATAATTTTAAAATAATTTTTTTTTTAATTGAAGAATCTACCTGCTAATGTAGGAGGTGCAGTTGGATCCCTCAGTGGGGAAGATCCCCTGGAGAAGGAAATGGCAACCCACTCCAGTATTCTTGCCGGGAAAATCCTATGGACAGAGGAGTCTGATGGGCTGCAGTCCGTGGGGTCACAGAATTGGACATGACTTAGCAATTAAAGAACCATGACAACAATAGTTGATTTACAGTGTTATATTAGTTTCAAGTGTGCAGCATTATGATTTAGGTTTCTTTATAGACTATATTCTGTTAAAAATCATTGCACAATAATGTTTTAATTTCCTGTCCTGTACAGTATATCCTTGTTGCTTATCTGTTTTATACATAGTAGTTTGTATATCTTAATCTCATACCTCTAATCTCCCTTTCTCCCCTTTGGTAATCACTAGTTGTTTTTTTTTTTTTTTTTCTGTATTTGTGATACTTTTTGTGGTTTGTATATAAATTCATTCGTATTATTTTTTAGATTCAACATAGAAGTGGTATCATACAGCATTAACTTTCTCTGATTTATTTCACTAACCAGAGTATTCTTTAGGCCCATTCACATTGCTGCAAGTGACAAAATTTCATTCTCTTTATGGCTGAGTAATGTTCCGCTGTAGATATAGATATATCCCGCACATTCTTTATCCATTCCATTCCTCTGTTGATGGGCACTTGGGTTGCTTTCATATCTTGACTATTGTAAATAGTGCTGCTATGAACACTGGGGTGCATTTATCTTTTCAGATTAATGTTTTCATTTCATTGGATATATTCCCAGGAGTGGACTTGTTGAATCATGTAGTAGTTCTGTTTTTAGTTTTTTGAGGAACCTCCATACTGTTTTCCATAGTGGCAGCACCAATTTGCACTCCTACCAACAATGTGCAAGAATTCTCTTTTCTCCACGTCCTTTCCAAATTTATTATTTGTAGACATTTTGATGATAGCCATTCTTGCAGATGTGAGCTTTTGTCTTACTATTGTTTTGTCTGATTATTCAACTCAGATCACATTCATTACATTTTCAGCACCATGGGTCAATCGCAATGTCAAGCAGATTTTTAGATACATATAATTCCCATCATTAGCTTTGCCATTTTTATATTTTTGTAAATTCACTGATTCTACTATTCTGTAGATCATTCTAATGTTGAGAGGGAAAATACTCATATTTACTTAAAGGCTAAACATATTCTTCTAAAAGTTTACAAAACTCTGAAACCTTACCAATTTTCCTTGTTCAGAAAATAAGAATTTCTGAGATTTAAACGTGTTAAATGCTAGGTAAAGGACCTATATTTTCACATATACAAATTCTTTAGAAACTGAATTTTGTGGCAACATTAACAAACCTTCATTCTGCCAATAATCTTATAGTTTTGTCTCTAATAAAAATAATGGCTTAGTAGAAATAAGAGTGAACATTTTATTCTCTTTGCTACCTTCCTGGTTTTCAAACTCTCTCAGAGTGATGTTCAGTTGTGTAAAAAGCTCCTGTCTAGTATGGGATAAACTGTAGGATGTCACACTAGGAGACATTTCCTAAGGCTTCTGTAAGAATTCTGCTATATTGAGCCAAACTTTTTATTTTCCTGGCAGCAGGTATAGTTTTAAATCAACCTCTATTTTTGTCTCAATGGTCAAACTGAGAAATAACCGTGGCTCTTATTTGCTGGTCCTCTTTACTGTATGTGCTAGAAATTTCTTGCATGCTTCATAACTGAGATAGAGGGGACACTAAAATATGAAACACGTAAAAACAGTCAAAGAGCTAAGTCAAATAGATTCGTTGTGAGGGAGACCTAGCTCAACTATCAGCTCTTGCTATCTAATAGTGCAAAAAGTGTGTATTAGATATAGTGACTAAGAGAGGAAATACTAGCAGTGCAACCAGATAATCTCTAAGAAATTCAATGTCATAGAGAGCACTGACCCAACATTGCCAAACAATTCAATCCAGAAACAGATATCCATGCATCCATCACAAATATTCTCGTTTTTGAAATTATTAATAACCACACTACCTATCTTCTCAGAAAGGGAGGTATAATAGTTAAACCAGAAATGTGCAATGCATTTGCAAAATGATTTTGATGAATGGGAGCTATGAAAATAGATTTCTGTTGCAACTTAAAGAGCTATCTGATATCATATACCTTTCAGACTTCTTCTGAGGGAAACTTCATTTCAATCACTTGATCTCTTTCTGCTCCAGATGCCATTTACGGGAATGTGACTCAGCAAAAGTAGATCACTGAAAGGTGATACATATATTTATTTAATGAATTTTAAAGGAGAGTGGCTTAGTACAGCTTCTAAAAGGCCCAAGCTGTAGCTAAAAATTCACAAACCTTTTTGGTTCTCTGTAGGAAGAGGGGCTTTTTGTGGACTTCCCTCATGGAATTCATAGTGTACATCATCTATGTTATTGCATTGGCTACTGGTTAAGGCAATACTATAGCCCTGGTGGCTCAGAGACTTACTTCCCTGGTGGCCCAGACAGTAAAGCATCTGTCTACAATGCAGGAGACCTGGGTTCAATCCCTGGGTTGGGAAGATCATCTGGAGAAGGAAATGGCAATCCACTCTAGTACTATTGCCTGGAAAATCCCATGGACAGAGGAGCCTGGTAGGCTACAGCCCACGGGGTCGCAAAGAGTCAGACACAACTGAGTGACTTCACTTTCACTTTCATAGCATAATCATATTAATTAATACACATAAATGTTTGTAATAATGCCTGGCACATAGTATGCAAAAATGTAAATCCTTCTGTTTGATGATACCAACTATTTCTTTATCTCAGCTAAACAAAAATCATAATCACAGCAAAAACAAAACAAATAAAGATCACCAATGACAGCAGGTAATCTTTGTTTAGTAAAATACAGACAAAAAACCTCCAATAAATTTCAGACATAAGAATTTAAAGTCAGTCTAACTGATCTGGTGCCTGTATACTTAAACATTTTATTTTGCATGCAGAACATGCACATTTACCAACTGCTTCCTTCAGGAGTCTGACAAATACTGATCCCAATTGATCAGTAGCTATTCCAGACTAAGAGAAGAAAATATGGGAATTCAGGAGACTATGTTATGCATCACACTGAGAAAGCCAAGACAAGCAGCAGCTTCTCACAGTACTTCCTGTGTTTACCTTCATTTCAAGGGCAATTCATGCTGGATTCTCAGAATATAGGACCATCCAAATAAGTGGGATTACAAAAACACAATTTTCTGCTACTGGAAAAACAGAGGAACAAAGGACACTTTACTATTAATACAAAACAGTAGTAGCAATATTGTGCTTACCATGGTACCTGGTACAAATAATTTTTCATAATTTATTTTTTTCCTGATCCTTACATGAAACAGAATTATTTTGCACACAAACACATCTAAATCATATTTTCAAATAGATTTCTTTTTTCCTAAAGTCCTCAAGAACATACATGTATAAAATATATTTAACATTTATCAATACAATAAATATATAATATATAATCATATAATATATATAATATATAAATATATAAAAATATAATAAAATCATAATGTCAATTAAGCAATGTTTTAGTCTTATGGAAAAAATATCACTGTATATAGACAAGAAGAAATTTACTTTAATATTTATGAAAATCTAAAATAAACTGTATTTAGACCATGCATACACATACATCACCCACAGATTTTTTCAAAGAATTTTAGCTACACTTGCTACTGATACCAGAGGTAAAAAATCCACTCATGGAATTTATCAGTTCAGTTGCTCGGTTGTGTCTAGTTCTTTGTGACCCCATGGACTGCAGCACGCCAGGCCTCCCTGTCCATCACCAACTCCCGGAGCTTGCTCAAAGTCATGTCCATCGAGTCAGTAATGCTATCCACCCATCTCATCCTCTGTCGTCCCCTTCTCCTCTGCCTTCAATCTTTCCCAGCATCAGGGTCTTTTTCAATGAGTCAATTCTTCCCATCAGGTGGCCAAAGAATTGGAGTTTCAGCTTCAGCATCAGCCCTTCCAATGAATATTCAGGACTGATTTCCTTTAAGATTGATTGGTTTGATCTCCTTGCAGTCCAAGGGACTCTCAAGAGTCTTCTCCAACACCATAGTTCAAAAGTATCGATTCTTTAGTGCTCAGCTTTCTTCACAGTCTAACTCTCACATCCAAACTTGACTACTGGAAAAACCATAGCTCTGACTAGACGGGCCTTTGTTGGCAAAGTAATATGTCTGCTTTTTAATATGCTGTCTAGGTTGGTCATAGCTTTTCTTCCAAGGAGCAAGTGTCTTTAAATTTCATGGCTGCAGTCACCATCTACAGTGATTTTGGAGCCCAAGAAAATAAGGTCTGTCACTGTTTCCATTGTTTTCTCATCTATTTGCCATGAAGTGTTGGGACCAGATGCCTTGATCTTCATTTTCTGATGTTGAGTTTTAAGCCAGCTTTTTCACTTTCCTCTTTCACTTTCATCAAAAGGCTCTTTAGTTCCTATTCACCCTCTGCCATAAGGGTGGTGTTATCTGCATATCTGAGGTTTGATAATTCTCCCAGCAATCTTGATTCCAGCTTGTGCTTCATCCAGCCCAGCATTTCACATGATATACCCTGCATATAAGTAAATAAGCAGGGTGACAATATAGCCTTGATGTACTCCTTTTGCGATTTGGAACCAGTTCGTTCTTCCGTTCAAGTCCTAACTGTTGCTTCTTGACCTGCATACAGATTTCTCAGGAGGCAGGTATGGTGGTCTGGTATTCCCATCTCTTGAAGAATTTTCCACTGTTTGTTGTGATCCACACAGTTAAAGGCTTTGATGTAGTCAATAAAGCAGAAGTAGATGTTTTTATGGAATTTTCTTGCTTTTTATGTGACCCAACAAATGTTGACAATTTGATTTCTCGTTTCTCTGCCTTTTCTAAATCAAGCTTGAACATCTGAAAGTTCTCAGTTCAGGTACTATTGAAGCCTGGTTTGGAGAATTTTGAGCATTACTTTGCTAGTGTGTGAGATGAGTGCATGGTATTTATAAGGACAGACTAAAGATACTTCTTGTTTCAAACAGCATCCATATAGCCATTTCAGAAGTTTCTCCTGAGTTCTTTCAAAAATATTGATAAAATTCAGAAATCACTAATATTCATCACAATATCAAAAATTATTTAGGTCATTCTCCTTATATTTAAGGTTATGGAATTTATTCCCTTGAGATAGTATGACTAAACTGAACTCATGAGATCACTAACTAGAGACCTTTGTTTTATCCCATCAACTGGAGAAAACCCACCAGGCTGAAACAAGTAGATACTAATACACACTGTTTTTACAGATGAGTGGCAACAGCAGTAGGTTCTGGAAGCAGCCACAATGTCAAAAACTACAATGTTGAATTACATGCTGTTATACCTCCTTTTCCGGAGAAGACAATGGCACCCCACTCCAGTACTCTTGCCTGGAAAATCCCATGGATGGAGGAGCCTGGTAGGCTGCCATCCATGGGGTCGCTAAGAGTTGGATATGACTGAGCGACTTCACTTTCGCTTTTCACTTTCATGCATTGGAGAAGGAAATGGCAACCCACTCCAGTGTTCTTGCCTGGAGAATCCCAGGGACGGGGGAGGCTGGTGGGCTGCCGTCTATGGGGTCGCACAGAGTCGGACACGACTGAAGCGACTTAGCAGCAGCAGCAGCAGCAGCATACCTCCTTTTCCACCATCAGTATTCCCACTTCATTATTTTTTCAGAGATGGAAACGCCCACAGATAATACAAGTTGGAAAGTCTTGTTTTGATGCAGCTTGGAAACAGAAGCAAAATGCTTTAGGCAAAGTTGGAGTCAGGGAAATGGGAACTGAGGTTTTTCACGTCCTCACTCCTGAATTATCATCAGAGTACTAGATGATGAGGGTGTGAAGAAATCCAACATCAGTCCAGAAGAGCTGAAGTGATTGAAAGAACTTTAGACATTGGAAACAAGACTAAGATATTTGCATGTCAACTGGCCTTAGCCTCTCTTTCTTTTACATCCTTACAAAACTATTTTTTATCATTAATTTCAAGGTGTAAGATGAAGTATCTCAGACCAAATAACATGGATATGTTTGTTAAATTAATATATTTTAATATTAATTACAGTATTTTTAAATTATTCTTTACCATTTTTTATATACCCCCTGTCCCATGTGAGATCTTAAGTGTTGTGAGGATATATCTCATGTCTTATATTGTACATGCTTTGTGTCTTCAGCAATATCCAGTTAATTGATACATTATGAATATGATGAGACTATGGATTGTGAAGAAGGCTGAGCACCGAAAAATTGATGCTTTTGAACTGTAGTGTTGGAGAAGACTTTTGAGAGTCCCTTGGACTACAAGGAGATCCAACCAGTCCATTCTGAAGGAGATCAGCCCTGGGATTTCTTTAGAAGGAATGATACTAAAGCTGAAACTCCAGTACTTTGGCCACCTCATGCGAAGAGTTGACTCATTGGAAAAGACTCTGATGCTGGGAGGGATTGGGGGCAGGAGGAGAAGGGGACGACAGAGGATGAGATGGCTGGATGGCATGGCTGACTCGATGGATGTGAGTCTGAGTGAACTCCGGGAGTTGGTGATGGACAGGGAGGCCTGGCGTGCTGCAATTCATGGGGTCGCAAAGAGTTGGACACGACTGAGCGACTGATCTGATCTCTGATGGATTAATTTAGCTCAAACCTCTTTTTTCCCATTCTTTTATTCTATATAGATTTGACACATTATTGGAGGGGGCTGGTGTTTGATAAATGTCTGCTCAGTGAATATTAACACAAATAATTGTTACTTGATTTTGAGAGTTACTTGCCAGTTACTTGCAATAGAAAAGAAAATGTCATTTATATGCTCACATAAGATAAACTTGTCACAAGTGACTGAAATTTGATGAGGAGTTCTAATAAAGTTAAAAGATAAAAGGATTGTCATTTATAATGAATATAAAAAAGAATAAAGTTAGAATTCCTACTAGGGAAAGAGAAATTCTCTATAATTTCCTTCTAATTTATATTTTAAATTACTTTAACTTTAAAATACTTTGAAGGTAATTCATTCCTCTGTGTAATATAACTTAATGATGAATTTTTTATTTCTAATATTTCCATAACTCTATTCTACAAAAGTATGATTTGAATTCCAAGTGATTTCTAAGATATAAAGTCAACTTTATTTGTTGTTTTTTATGTTAGCTTTACTAATATCCTCAAATTACACACTTTAATATGAAAATTTATATAAAATATCATTGTTAATATAAAATGGTTACTTTTAAGTTTTAACTATATAATATATTGAGAAGTAATCATATACGATTGATATATTTGAGGGCTATTTAAATGCAGTTTAAAATTGAGATGAAATCAGATTATTTATGCCTAATGTACAATTAAAGAATTTCACAGAGCTAATTAGTAACAGTAAAATTTCACCCTTGAATAATATAGATAGTTTTTAATTCTCTATTTCAGTCTTGAATACAGAAACACCTGTGTAGCTATTTGGCTCGTCTCTCTTTTAAGACAGAGTACAAACATTTGCTATTTAATGTAAACAATTTGATTTATCATATTAATTTTTGTATTGAAAATGCCTAGAGTGTACAGTTTTATTTAACAGCTGACATAGAAACATCAAGGTATAGTAAGAAATAAATTTTGGTTATATTTATATTAATTGCAAAAGACTTTATTTTCCAAATGAACTTGCAGTCTACCAAAAACAGTGAAGTTATGCATTACATTGAATAATAATATTTACATGATGAACGATACATACTATGGGTCAATTAAATTCCATGGGGCACTTTGCTACTCTGTGTAGGACTGAAAGAAGTTATATTTAGCCTTGTTAATAATTTTTGATTCATCCAACCAAGTAGAAGACACTGCCTTATGCATAGTATTAATAGATGATCTATAAGTGTGTGACGTTTTAGAAAATTGAGTTGTTGACATCGTGAAATGATTTGTGTATTCCAAACAATAGAGAGTATTGCATCTCAATTTCCAGAATCACAAAATGTCATAAATTGTCATTACATTGCATGTAGAATATTACTTAAAAGGACCTTGATATGAAGATCTGTGAAATCATAATAATATAGAAAAAAAAAGATATCACCAAAACTTCCATTCTCATCTCCATCACCACCATTTAGCCCTTGATGTAGATATTCCTTTAATCCATATGTGGGGCTAACTGCAGACTCTTCAGAGTGGCATAATGAAATGTGAATGAGCCCAGACAGAATAATAGTAATAGGCAATACAGAATGAGATATCTGTAAGGAAAGTGTTAACCAGTGATCTATGGTTCTATTTTAGCTTTGGAAAAGTCCTTGATCAAATTATTGAAACACTACTTCAATGGATTTAGAAGCATATATTAGGTCTAAATAAATGCTCTCTACGAAAAAAGAACAATGTAGAGCATTTCTGATTATTTCAGTTCACTTCAGTTCAAACACTCAGTCGTGTCCAACTCTTTGCGATCCCATGAATTACAGCACTCGAGGCCTCCCTGTACATCACCAATTCCTGGAGTTCACCCAAATTCATGTCCATCGAGTCAGTGATGCCATCCAGCGATCTCATCCTCTGTCGTCCCCTTCTCCTCCTGCCCCCAATCCCTCCCAGCATCAGAGTCTTTTTTAATGAGTAAACTCTTTGCATGAGGGGGCCAAAGTATTGGAGTTTCAGCTTTAGCATCAGTCCTTCCAAAGAACACCCAGGGCTGATCTTCTTTAGAATGGACTGATTGGATCTCCTTGCAGTTCAAGCGATTCTGAAGAGTCTTCTCCAACACCACAGTTCAAAAGCATCAATTCTTTGGCTCTTAGCTTTCTTCACAGTCCAACTCTCACATCCATACATGACCACTGGAAAAACCATAGCTTTGACTAGACAAACCTTTGTTGGCAAAGTAATTCTCTGCTTTTTAATATGCTGTCTAGGTTGGTCATAACTTTGCCTTCCAAGGAGTAAGTGTCTTTTAATTTCATGGCTACAATCACCATCTGCAGTGAATTTGGAGCCCCCAAAAATAAAGTCTGGCACTGTTTCCACTGTTTCCTCATCTATTTGCCATGAAGTGATGGGACCAGATGCCATGATCTTTGTTATCTGAATGTTGAGCTTTAAGCCAACTTTTTCACTCTCCTCTTTCACTTTCATCAAGAGGCTTTTTAGTTCCTCTTCACTTTCTGCCATAAGGGTGGTGTCATCTGCATATCTGAGGTTATTGATATTTCTCCCGGCAATCTTGATTCCAGCTTGTGCTTCTTCCAGCCCAGCGTTTCTCATGGTGTACTCTGCATAGAAGTTAAATAAGCAGGGTGACAATATACAGCCTTGACGTACTCCTTTTCCTATTTGGAACCAGTCTGTTGTTCCATGTCCAGTTCTAACTGTTGCTTCCTGACCTGCATACAGGTTTCTCAAGACACAGGTCAGGAAAAGGGAATGGCAAACCACTTCAGTATTCTTGCCTTGAGATCCCCATGAACAGTATTAAAAGGCAAAATGATAGGATACTGAAAGGGGAACTCTGTGGATCTGTAGGTGCCCAATATGTTACTGGAGATCAGTGGAGTAATAACTCCAGAAAGAATGAAGGGATGGAGGCAAACCAAAAACAGTACCCAGTTGTGGGTGTGACTGGTGAATGGAAGCAAGTTCTGATGCTGTAAAGAGCAATATTGCATAAGAACCTGGAATGTCAGATCCGTGAATCAAGGCAAATTGGAAGTGGTCAAACAGGAGATGGCAAGAGTGAATGTTGATATTCTAGGAATCAGCGAACTAAAATGGACTGGAAAGGGTGAATTTAATGCAGATGACCATTATATCTACTACTGTGGGCAGGAATCCCTTAGAAGAAAAGGAGTGACCATCATGGTCAAAAAAAGAGTCCGAAATGCAGTACTTGGATGCTATCTCAAAAACGACAGAATGATCTCTGTTCATTTCCAAGGCAAACCATTCAATATCACAGTAATCCAAACCTATGCCCCAATTAGTAACTCTGAAGAAGCTGAAGTTGAACAGTTCTATGAAGACCTACAAGGCCTTTTAGGACTAACACCCAAAAAAGATGTCCTTTTCATTATAGGGGACTGGAATGCAAAAGTAGGAAGTCAAGAAACACCTGGAGTAATAGGCACGTTTGGCCTTGGAATACAGAATGAAGCAGGGCAAAGGCTAATAGAGTTTTGCCAAGAGAACACACTGGTCATAGCAAACACCCTCTTCCAACAACACAATAGAAGACTCTACACATAGACATCACCAGATGGTCAACACCGAAATCAGATTGATTATATTCTTTGCAGCCAAAGATGGAGAAGCTCTATACAGTCAGCAAAAACAAGCCGGGAGCTGAATGTGGCTCAGATCATGAACTCCTTATTGCCAAATTCAGACTTAAATTGAAGAAAGTGGGGACAACCACTGGACCATTCAGTTATGACCTAAATCAAATCCCTTATGATTATACACTGAAAGTGAGAAATAGATTTCAGGGACTAGATTTGTTAGACAGAGTGCCTAATGAACTATGGATGGAGGTTCGTGACATTGTGCAGGAGACAGGGATCAAGACCATCCCCATGGAAAAGAAATGCAAAAAAGCAAAATGGTTGTGTGGGGAGGCCTTACAAATAGCTGTGAAAAGAAGAGAAGTGAAAAGCAAAGAAGAAAAGGAAAGATATAAGCATTTGAATGCAGAGTTGCAAAGAATAGCAAGGAGAGATAAGAAAGCCTTCCTCAGCAATCAATGCAAAGAAATAGAGGAAAACAACAGAAGGGGAAAGACTAGAGATTTCTTCAAGAAAATTAGAGATACCAAGGGAACATTTCATGCAAAGATGGGCTCAATGAAGGGCAGAAATGGTATGGACCTAACAGAAGCAGAAGATATTAAGAAGAGGTGGCAAGAATACACAGAAGAACTGTACAAAAAAAAAAAAATCTTCATGACCCAGATAATCATGATGGTGTGATCACTGACCTAGAGCCAAACATCCTGGAATGTGAAGTTAAGTGGGCCTTAGAAAGCATCACTATGAACAAAGCTGGTGGAGGGGATGGAATTCCAATGGAGCTATTTCAAATCCTGACAGATGATGCTGTGAAAGTGCTGCACTCAATATGCCAGCAAATTTGGAAAACTCAGCAGTGGCCACAGGACTGGAAAAGTCCGTTTTCATTCCAGTCCCAAAGAAAGGCAATGCCAAAGAATGCTCAAAGTACTGCACAACTGCACTCATCTCACACGCTAGTAAAGTAATGTTCAAAATTCTCTAAGCCAGGCTTCAGCAATACATGAACCATGAAATTCCAGATGTTCAAACTGGTTTTAGAAAAGGCAGAGGAACCAGAGATCAAATTGGCAACATCCACTGGATCATGGAAAAAGCAAGAGAGTTCCAGAAAACATCTATTTCTGGTTTATTGACTATGCCAAAGCCTTTGACTGTGTGGATCACAATAAACTGTGGGGAATTCTTCTCATTATAGTTATCTCAAATATCTCAACAAAATAGACAGAGATTGTACATATTGGAGGACATATTTCAGTTTATAATTTATAGAAACCAAAACAACCAAAGACAGTGTATTTGAAGCAGTGGTTTTCATAGAGCTAGATGCTAGACAATGAAGTAGAGTATCCCTTAGAAAATGGGAAACAAGTTCAGCCCTATGAACAACCAACTACCTTCATTAGAGATTAGTAGAGATGGCAACAAAGGCAAGTCCTGCAAACCCCCGATTGTGGAGGTAGAACTAGGAGTCTAAGGAGACCAAGGTGTTTAACATTTTCTGGACAGAGTACTGGAGAAGAGAGAGAGAACACCATATATCTGCACAAAAGTGTTTTCAAATATTCACATAATTACTGATCAACACATGCATATGGCACAGGCTTAGAACTATTTGAAAAGAGATGAATAGTGCCTGGATGACACACAGATCAAAGAAAAATACTTGGTTCCACTAGTCTGAGTGGAAAATGAACATACTGTGTGATTCTATTTATATTAAATACAAGAGATTGCAAACTGTAGTGAAAGAATGCAGATCAGTAGTTGCAGGGATAGGGCTGGTGTAGGGATAATAAGAAAGGAGGGAATACAGTAGGATGCAAGGAAACTGTTTTGGGTAGTGTTCAATATCTTTTTGGTGGCGATGTTTCACAGGTCTGCTCTTGTATAAAAAATAGCCTTTAAATGTGTGTCGTTAATTTTATGTCACTTATGCTTCAATAAAGGAGTTAATAAAATTAATGATAATGAAAAGAAAGTGCATATTCATCATGAAATTTTAAAAAAATTAAGAGTAGATCAGATCTTTCTTTTTATTATAAAGACTAGGAGTTCAAGGCTGAAATATGCTGATTCTTTACTGTGTATTTTCAGATTGGTTTATTGTCCTGCCTTTAAAAAATGTTTCTATGTATACATTCTGTATCATGATGTTCATATTGAATGTGAAAGGTTGAAACCCAAACTTCTTCACGAGGCAGTGGTGCTACAATAGAGAATACAGTATTTCTTAAGTATGAAACAGACATTTTTCTCAATAAAACCTAAAAAAAAATGGTTAGGAATAATACCAATAGCATTAATGTTGAATCTAAAATATTCAATAATATATTATATTATCTTCCTGGAGCTGTATTACCATCTCACCACCTAGTACACATTTTTGAATTTATTTTAAATGTTGCATCAGCAAGTCAGTAATACTCATGCCTGTGGAAAACAAAGTTAAGAATTATAATACAGTGAAGATCAATACCATATTACCATTTCTGGGAAAATGGCTCTGCTCATGAAAAAAGCTTTCTAGAGGTTAGTTTGCAATACTTTTAACAGGAAACTATTTTGCCCATCATTTTATGGTCAGGAATGACATGGCAAAGGAAGTCATAATCCTATGTCCCAACAATTAACTGAACAAAATTTTTATTAAAAATCAAGCATGGAATGATAATTATTCCAAATATTTCTCAAAAAATTCTATTCCCTCTTGCTAAAACCATCACACATGCACACACACACACACACACTGATTTCTTTCACTAAAAAGGGAGTGCTTTACAGATGTTCTGGGACAAATGAATGCTTAATTTATCCTTTTTTATTACAAATTTTCAGCACAATGGATTATTTTAATACCCATCTCTCTAGTGGGTATTCATGTACTCCAGCATGACAGGAAGGCCTGGCGGGCTGCAGTCTATGGGGTCATAAACAGTGGGACACAAGTGGGTGACTAAACAACAACAACATCCTATCTTTTAGAGGATTTTTTACGTATTCAAAATATTAAAATTGGTTACAATCTTTTTTCATTTTGATTAGGTGATCAAAAACTTTAGCTCGTATTATCTGAATCTTAGCTAGCTCATTGATACTTCCCAAAGTTTTTTTGGTACTTATGTTCTTTTTTCTTTTGGACCTAATAAAATATTGCTGCTAGTTATATAGAATAATTCATTTCTCCAAAGAATTTTCTAATTTCCTTTAGTGAAATCGAAATTTTTATGTTAGGTGCTTCTACCAAAGTGTTATTTCATCTTGTCAATTTCAGTATAGATATACAAAGATACAGGGAAATGAATCAGAGAGGATAAAAGAAAAACGAATTAAAAGAAATGAGGACAATCTCAGAGACCTCCAGGACAATATTAAACACTACAACATTCGAATCATAGGGGTTCCAGAAGAAGAAGACAAAAAGAAAGACCATGAGAAAATACTTGAGGAGATAATAGTGGAAAACTTCCCTAAAATGGGGAAGGAAATAATCACCCAAGTACAAGAAACCCAGAGAGTCCCAAACAGGATAAACCCAAGGAGAAACACCCCAAGACACATATTAATCAAATTAACAAAGATCAAACACAAAGAACAAATATTAAAAGCAGCAAGGGAAAAACAACAAATAACACACAAGGGAATCCCCATAAGGATAACAGCTGATCTTTCAATAGAAACTCTTCAGGCCAGGAGGGAATGGCAAGACATACTTAAAATGATGAAAGAAAATAACCTACAGCCCAGATTATTGTACCCAGCAAGGACCTCATTCAAGTATGAAGGAGAAATCAAAAGCTTTTCAGACAAGCAAAAGCTGAGAGAATTCTGCACCACCAAACCAGCTCTCCAACAAATACTAAAGGATATTCTCTAGACAGGAAACACAAAAACGGTGTATAAACTCGAACCCAAAACAATAAAGTAAATGGCAACGGGATCATACTTATCAGTAATTACCTTAAACGTAAATGGGTTGAATGCCCCAACCAAAAGACAAAGACTGGCTGAATGGATACAAAAACAAGACCCCTACATATGTTGTCTACAAGAGACCCACCTCAAAACAGAGGACACATACAGACTGAAAGTGAAGGGCTGGAAAAAGATTTTCCATGCAAATAGGGACCAAAAGAAAGCAGGAGTAGCAATACTCATATCAGATAAAATAGACTTTAAAACAAAGGCTGTGAAAAGAGACAAAGAAGGTCACTACATAATGATCAAAGAATCAATCCAAGAAGAAGATATAACAATTATAAATATATGTGCACCCAACACGGGAGCACCACAGTACGTAAGACAAATGCTAACAAGTATGAAAGGAGAAATTAACAATAACACAATAATAGTGGGAGACTTTAATACCCCACTTACACCTATGGATAGATCAACTAAACGGAAAATTAACAAGGAAACACAAACTTTAAATGATACAATAGACCAGTTAGACCTAATTGATATCTATAGGACATTTCATCCCAAAACAATGAATTTCACCTTTTTCTCAAGCGCACATGGAACCTTCTCCAGGATAGATCACATCCTGGGCCATAAAGCTAGCCTTGGTAAATTCAAAAAAATAGAAATCATTCCAAGCATTTTTTCTGACCGCAATGCAGTAAGATTAGATCTCAATTACAGGAGAAAAACTATTAAAAATTCCAACATATGGAGGCTGAACAACACGCTGCTGAATAACAAACAAATCACAGAAGAAATCAAAAAAGAAATCAAAATTTGCATAGAAACGAATGAAAATGAAAACACAACAACCCAAAACCTGTGGGACACGGTAAAAGCAGTCCTAAGGGGAAAGTTCATAGCAATACAGGCACACCTCAAGAAACAAGAAAAAAGTCAAATAAATAACCTAACTCTACACCTAAAGCAACTAGAAAAGGAAGAAATGAAGAACCCCAGGAAAGAAATCTTAAAAATTAGAGCAGAAATAAATGCAAAAGAAACAAAAGAGACCATAGCAAAAATCAACAAAACCAAAAGCTGGTTCTTTGAAAGGATAAATAAAATTGACAAACCATTAGCCAGACTCATCAAAAAACAAAAGGAGAAAAATCAAATCAACAAAATTAGAAATGAAAATGGAGAGATCACAACAGACAACACAGAAATACAAAGGATCATAAGAGACTACTATCAACAATTATATGCCAATAAAATGGACAACGTGGAAGAAATGGACAAATTCTTAGAAAAGTACAACTTTCCAAAACTGGACCAGGAAGAAATAGAAAATCTTAACAGACCCATCACAAGCACGGAAATTGAAACTGTAATCAAAAATCTTCCAGCAAACAAAAGCCCCAGTCCAGACGGCTTCACAGCTGAATTCTACCAAAAATTTAGAGAAGAGCTAACACCTATCCTGCTCACATTCTTCCAGAAAATTGCAGAGGAAGGTAAACTTCCAAATTCATTCTATGAGGCCACCATCACCCTAATACCAAAACCTGACAAAGATCCCACAAAAAAAGAAAACTACAGGCCAATATCACTGATGAACATAGATGCAAAAATCCTTAACAAAATTCTAGCAATCAGAATCCAACAACACATTAAAAAGATCATACACCATGATCGAGTGGGCTTTATCCCAGGGATGCAAGGATTCTTCAATATCCGCAAATCAATCAATGTAATACACCACATTAACAAATTGAAAAATAAAAACCGTATGATTATCTCAATAGATGCAGAGAAAGCCTTTGACAAAATTCAACATCCATTTATGATAAAAAACTCTCCAGAAAGCAGGAATAGAAGGAACATACCTCAACATAATAAAAGCTATATATGACAAACCCACAGCAAACATTATCCTCAATGGTGAAAAATTGAAAGCATTTCCTCTAAAGTCAGGAACAAGACGAGGGTGCCCACTTTCACCATTACTATTCAACATAGTTTTGGAAGTTTTGGCCACAGCAATCAGAGCAGAAAAAGAAATAAAAGGAATCCAAATTGGAAAAGAAGAAGTAAAACTCTCACTATTTGCAGATGACATGATCCTCTACATAGAAAACCCTAAAGACTCCACCAGAAAATTACTAGAAATAATCAATGACTATAGTAAAGTTGCAGGATATAAAATCAACACACAGAAATCCCTTGCATTCCTATATACTAATAATGAGAAAACAGAAAGAGAAATTAAGGAAACAATTCCATTCACCATTGCAACAGAAAGAATAAAATACTTAGGAATATATCTACCTAAAGAAACTAAAGACCTATATATAGAAAACTATAAAACACTGGTGAAAGAAATCAAAGAGGACACTAATAGATGGAGAAATATACCATGTTCATGGATTGGAAGAATCAATATAGTGAAAATGAGTATACTACCCAAAGCAATTTATAGATTCAACGCAATCCCTATCAAGCTACCAACAGTATTCTTCACAGAGCTAGAACAAATAATTTCACAATTTGTATGGAAATACAAAAAACCTCGAATAGCCAAAGCGATCTTGAGAAAGAAGAATGGAACTGGAGGAATCAACCTACCTGACTTCAGGCTCTACTACAAAGCCACAGTTATCAAGACAGTATGGTACTGGCACAAAGACAGAAATATTGATCCATGGAATAAAATAGAAAGCCCAGAGATAAATCCACACACATATGGACACCTTATCTTTGACAAAGGAGGCAAGAATATACAATGGATTAAAGACAATCTCTTTAACAAGTGGTGCTGGGAAATCTGGTCAACCACTTGTAAAAGAATGAAACTAGACCACTTTCTAACACCATACACAAAAATAAACTCAAAATGGATTAAAGATCTCAACGTAAGACCAGAAACTATAAAACTCCTAGAGGAGAACATAGGCAAAACACTCTCCGACATACATCACAGCAGGATCCTCTATGACCCACCTCCCAGAATATTGGAAATAAAAGCAAAAATAAACAAATGGGACCTAATTAACCTTAAAAGCTTCTGCACATCAAAGGAAACTATTAGCAAGGTGAAAAGACAGCCTTCAGAATGGGAGAAAATAATAGCAAATGAAGCAACCGACAAACAACTAATCTCAAAAATATACAAGCAACTCCTACAGCTCAACTCCAGAAAAATAAACGACCCAATCAAAAAATGGGCCAAAGAACTAAATAGACATTTCTCCAAAGAAGACATACAGATGGCTAACAAACACATGAAAAGATGCTCAACATCACTCATTATCAGAGAAATGCAAATCAAAACCACTATGAGGTACCATTTCACACCAGTCAGAATGGCTGTGATCCAAAAGTCTACAAATAATAAATGCTGGAGAGGGTGTGGAGAAAAGGGAACCCTCTTACACTGTTGGTGGGAATGCAAACTAGTACAGCCACTATGGAGAACAGTGTGGAGATTCCTTAAAAAACTGGAAATAGAACTGCGTTATGATCCAGCAATCCCACTGCTGGGCATACACACTGAGGAAACCAGAAGGGAAAGAGACACGTGTACCCCAACGTTCATCGCAGCACTGTTTATAATAGCCAGGACATGGAAGCAACCTAGATGTCCATCAGCAGATGAATGGATAAGAAAGCTGTGGTACATATACACAATGGAGTATTACTCAGCCATTAAAAAGAATACATTTGAATCAGTTCTAATGAGGTGGATGAAACTGGAGCCTATTATACAGAGTGAAGTAAGCCAGAAGGAAAAACATAAATACAGTATACTAACGCATATATATGGAATTTAGAAAGATGGTAACAATAACCCAGTGTACGAGACAGCAAAAGAGACACTGATGTATAGAACAGTCTTATGGACTCTGTGGGAGAGGGAGAGGGTGGGAAGATTTGGGAGAGTGGCATTGAAACATGTAGAATATCATATAGGAAACGAGTTGCCAGTCCAGGTTCGATGCACGATGCTGGATGCTTGGGGCTGGTGCACTGGGATGGCCCAGAGGGATGGTATGGGGAGGGAGGAGGGAGGAGGGTTCGGGATGGGGAACACATGTATACCTGTGGCGGATTCATTTTGATATTTGGCAAAACTAATACAATTATGTAAAGTTTAAAAATAAAATAAAATTAGAAAAAAAAAAGATACAGGGAGAGATATATTATATATCTATATAATATTATGTATGATAGATGTTGGTATGACTATGAATATGGATATATACATATGTACACATATGCACATGAGCATTTAATAAATGTAAGATAGTAATATAATGTCAATTTATATTATAATATTAAAATATGTTGTTGTTTTTCAGTAACTAAGTCATGTCCTAGTCTTTGTGATCCCATGGACTGTAGCATACCAGCCTCTTCTGCCCTCCACTATCTTCCAGAGTTTGCTCAAATTCATGTCCAATTGAAATATATGTATGTTTATAAATGTCCAGTATGAACTATGCCTGTCTTATCTTGGTCTACTGAAATATGATATACATGTGTACATTGACACAAGATTTAAAAAAGTGACATGTTATGTATGATACTTTGGCTCTAGGTAGTTTCATTAAAAAATATATTCTGGATATCATTCCAAAATAGTACATGGAAATTTTATGCATTGTTTTAGGAATATAGGCAATTTCAGGTATGGATCTGTCTTAGTGTATTTAGTCATCCCACATTTATGAAGTATGTCAAGGCTGTATATTGTCACCCTGTTTATTTAACTTCTATGCAGAGTACATCATGAGAAAAGCTGGGCTGGAAGAAGCACAAGCTGGAATCAAGATTGCAGGGAGAAATATCAATAACCTCAGATATGCAGATGATACCACCCTTATGGCCGAAAGTGAAGAGGAACTAAAAAGCCTCTTGATGAAAGTGAAAGAAGAGAGTGAAATGTTGGCTTGAAGCTCAACATTCAGAAAACGAAGATCATGGCATCTGGTCCCATCACTTCATGGGAAATAGATGGGGAAACACTGGAAACGGTGTCAGACTTTATTTTTTGGGCTCAAAATCACTGCAGATGATGATTGCAGCCATGAAATTAAAAGACGCTTATTTCTTGGAAGGGAATTTATGACCAACCTAGATAACATATTCAAAAGCAGAGAGATTACTTTGCCAACAGAGGTCCATCTAGTCAAGGCTATGGTTTTTCCATTGGCCATGTATGGATGTGAGAGTTGGACTGTGAAGAAAGCTGAGCACAGAAGAATTGATGCTTTTGAACTGTGGTGTTGGAGAAGACACTTGAGAGTCCCTTGGACTGCAAGGAGATCCAACTGGTCCATTCTAAAGAAGATCAGCCCTGGGTGTTCTTTGGAAGGAATGATGCTGAAGCTGAAACTCCAATACTTTGACCACCTTACATGAAGAGTTGATTAATTGGAAAGACTCTGGTGCTGGGAGGGATTGGGGGCAGGAGGAGAAGGGGACGACAGAGGATGAGATGGCTGAATGGCATCACCGACTCAATGGACATGAGTTTGAATAAACTCTGGGATCTGGTGATGGTCAGGGAAGCCTGGCGTGTTGCGATTCATGGGGTCACAAAGAGCTGACCCGACTCAGTGACTGAACTGAACTGACCTGAATTTCCCAAATTGCTAATATTAAAAATAAGCCCATTATGAATAATGTTTGGCATATATTTTGTATTTGTTAAGATATTTGCTTAGATTTCTAAAATTGGCTAGTGCAAATATAACTCAATAATATACTGAGAAATTAACTTACATAACATTATTCCATCTTGGACATTAGCCAAGCAATGTATGAGTGTCTTTTAGTCTTGTCTTTCTAGCAGTTTATATTGAAACTTTTAGATATTTTCTTAATTCAACATTTGAGAATTGATATTTCCTCTTGGCTTGCTTTTTATATATAAGGAGGATAAGCATGTTTTCATATGTTCAAGGGCTATTTGCAAAAGACTACGTTAACACATAAAGATGTAAAGAAAGATATGGAAAATATTTTCCGTAAATTATTGAAAAGTGATAGTAATGCTCAAACAATTGAACAATAATATTTTTCTCATAATTATGGAATTTATTTTCAGGCATTCATTGTAAAAGCTCTTGAAACTGATTGCTGGAAGATATTTTAGAAATTATCTCATTCAAGAATATCAATACTGTTTGCTTGAAAGAGTCAGGATGAAAATTTTAAGAAATAAAATGTCAAGGATTTATCACAGAAAATGTTTATGTTTTACAGTAGGATAATTGTATGCATTTGTTGTCTTAAAAAAATACCCAGGCAATTATAACATATAGGAAGGCTTGAGAACCATTAATCAAATGCTCAGTTACAACTAAATCAGCTTGGTCAAGATCAGTTTTGTTTTTTTTTTTAATTGAGATGTCATGTACATCTAATAGAATACATTTTTATAAGTGTAGAGCTTAATGACATTTGAAAAATGTATGTATCCATGTAGCTATATAACTCCAATCAAAATATAGAGTGCTTTCATCTCTCTAGAAATGCCATCTACACTTCCCAGTCTCTCTACTTGTATGTAATAACCACAACAAACAGTTATATCAGTTCAGTTCAGTCTCTCAGTGGGGTCCAACTCTTTGCCACCCCATGAACCGCAGCACGCCAGGCCTCCCTGTCCATCACCAACTCCCGGAATCTACCCAAACCCATGTACATCAAGTCGGTGATGCCATCCAACCATCTCATCCTCTGTCGTCCCCTTCTCCTCCTGCCCTCAATCTTCCCCAGCATGAGGGTCTTTTTCAATGAGTTAGTTCTTCACATCAGATGGCCAAAGTATTGGAGTTTCAGCTTCAACATCAGTCCTTCCAATGAACACCAGGACTGATCTCCTTTAGGATGGACTGGTTGGGTCTCACTGCAGTCCAAGGGACTCTGAAGAGTCTTCTCCAACACCATAGTTCAAAAGCATCAATTCTTCGGTGCTCAGCTTTCTTTATAGTCCAACTCTCATATCCATACATGACTACTGGAAAAACCATAGCTTTGACTACACAGACCTTTGTTGACAAAGTAATGTCTCTGCTTTTTAATATACTGTCTAGGTTGGTCATAACTTTCCTTCTAAGGAGTCAGCATATTTTAATTTCATGGCTGCAATCACCATAAATGGAGTCAAATAGAATGTACTCATTTTCCTTTTTTCATATAATACAATGATTCTGGAATTTACCCAGCTTGTTTTTTGTATTCTCTTCATTTTTATTGTGGGCTTCCCTGGTGGCTCAGAGGGTAAAGCATCTGCCTGCAATGCCGGAGACCTGGGGATACATTATTACAAAAATATATTGTAAATTGTTTATTCTTTGTCTTGTTGATTTCTTTCTGGCTTACTTCACTCAGTATGACAATCTACAGGTCCACCCATGTTGCTGCAAGTGACATTATTTCACTCTTTTTTATGACTGAGTGATATTCCATTGTATGTATGTGCCACATCTTCTTTATCCATTCATCTGATGATGGAAATTTATATTGCTTCCATGTCTTGGCTATTGTAAATAATGCTGCAATGAACATTGAGGTGCGTGTATCTTTTTGTATGTCTAAAGAAACTCATAATTTCATCATTTTAAGTTGGATTCTTTGCACTTATTCTACTGTCATTTTCTTTAATTTCTGTATATGTAATTGGATTTTTGTTTAAATTTAGAAAAATGTTGGCTTGTATTTTTTTTTAATGTTTTTGGGCCCTGCTATTGTTTTCTTTTTCTGGAACTTTAATACATATATGTTAGCCTACTTGAGCTATTCTACAGGCTTTTAAGACACTTTACTGTTTTCAAAACTTTTTTCCTCTCTCTGTGCTTTTCAGTTTGGACCAATTCTGTTGATTTATCATTATTCTATCGACCCTTTTTTCTACTGTGTCCACTCTGTTGTTAATCCAGTTTATTGAGGTGTGGTTTGGCTGTGTGTGTATGTGTGTGTGTGTATGTGTGTGTGTTTTGTTGTATTTCTTACTTCTAATATTTATATTGTACACTTCCATAAAAGTTTCCATACTATTTATGTATTATCCTATGTGATGTTTCATTTCAATCTTTTCTTGTAGATTCTCTACCATATTCATCATGGTGGTTTTAAATGTATTTTCTGCTAATTATAGTACCTGTTCACTTTAGTTCTGTTTATATTGACTATATATCCCTTGATGTTGATCATATTTTCCTGTAATTTCATATGTATGTTAGCTTTTATCACAAACTAGAAATTGTCAGTCATACATTGTAGAGAAAGTGAAGTCTTTATATTCAGCAAAGTGTTGAATTTTATTCTTGGAAGAAGAAAAACTGCTACAATATCATCTTGATGTTATGGATGATGGTTTTTAGTATTTCCCATAAGTGTTGTCCTTACTTATGGGTTGCAATTCTAGTTTCTAAAATGTAGACTTTCTCAAGTTCTGTTTTTATTGTTAGAGAGTCAGACAATGTTGGAAAAATTTATAGAGGTATTCCATATATTCTTTACCTTGTTTCCTCTAGTGAAAGTGTCTCGTGTATTTATAGTAAAATATGAAAACCAAGACATTGATACTAGTATTATTGACAGCTTTTTCAGGTTCACTAGTTTTTCATGCATTATGGATGTGTGTGTGCTTAGATCAATGCAGTTTTATTATGTCTATTTTTTCCCCACCACATTAGAAGTGTTACTTCATTGTCTTCTGCTTTCTATATTTTATGATAAAAGTCAACCATTGATGTTAATGTTGATGAATTCCATAATTGTGAGAGATTATAGTACTTTGCAATTGTTTGAGCATTACTACTGTTTTTCAAAATTTTACAGGAAATATTTTTATATTTTCTATACATCTTTATGTTTTAATGTAGTCTAAAGTTTTCAAATAGTCCTTGAACATATGAAAACATACTTATCCTCACTATATATAAAGAGCAAGCTGAACTGAAATATCAATTCTCATCTATTGAATTAGGGAAAGATCTAAAAGTTTGAATATGTAAACTGTTAGAAAGACGAGATTAAAACCAGACTTATATACTGATTGCTTAATGTTCAAAATGGAATAATGCTAAGTTTTAATCACAAGTTTGAGATGTTACTGAATCCTTCTAACTTGGCAGAAATACAACCTCTAACACTGTGTTCCTAGTGGTAGAGATGATGAAAACTCTGCAGTACTTCCCTGGGCTGTTTGGAGTCATTCTTGCAGAAATGCTGGCTGGTGTCACCCAAGGATATATGATATGTTTCTATTCACACCCTAGGACTCCCACCCTTGTAGCTTATACTTTTCAGTTCTTGCAGGCTCAAACTGTGGTCTCTGACTCCTCAGCCTTAAGTGACAGCTACTTCTACTTGAGCTTCATCTCTTGAACACCCTGGAAGTGCCTTCAGAAAAGAAGGTGGATGAATGCAGATCTCACTTCATCATCTTCACCTTCTATGAAGACCATATTCCCTTCAGGTCTGCTTCTTTTGGTCCCTCTACAATGCCTTCTAAATTTTTGTGTGTTTGCTTCTTTTATTTTGGGGGGTTTTATGTTTTTTTTTTTTTGGTGTTATTTCTGAGTTGATAATTGTTATCAGCAGAGAAATAGATTGCTCTAACAATAGTTATTCCACTTGTTAACTGAAACACACGTACACACACAGCCTAAAAGTTGAGAATTAAGTTTTGTTCAGCTATTCTGTGTATGGGACGATGTAAGAGTCTGGGCTTATTGAAATCAGTCCTCTGCTATACAGATTAACTCTCTAGGGCCAGGGTCTTGTTTTTCTTCATCCCGAATCCCCTCAGAGTGCACAGTTGGGGGTGACTGTTTTGGCTGATGACTTGATGGCTTCAACATCTTTTGCTTACCAGTATGGTATGGTAGCAGAGAAGGCAATGGCACCCCACTCCAGTACTCTTGCCTGGAAAATCCCATAGATGGAGGAGCCTGGTAGGCTGCAGTCCATGGGGTCGCCAAGAGTTGGACACGACTGAGCGACTTCACTTTCACTTTTCACTTTCATGCATTGGAGAAGGAAATGGCAACCCACTCCAGTGTTCTTGCCTGGAGAATCCCAGGGATGGTGGAGCCTGGTGGGCTGCCATCTATGGGGTTGCACAGAGTCGGACACAACTGAAGTGACTTAGCAGCAGCATGGTATGGTAGATGAATTTTTTGTCCCTATACTGTAACCTTAAGCCAGGACCCAACTCATTTTTACTCACTGTAGTACTGCTCACTTTTTGGCATAAAACATTTTAAACCCTCGAACATATTCTCTGCCTCAGGAAAATTTAAAGTTTACAATAGCAAGAGAAACAGAAGAGACCCCATCCTCCTCCCCTCAAAAAAATACAAAAACAAACAACCAAAAAACTACATATTTCCAGAAAAACTATATATGTTCTGGCTGTGTTTCTCTGAAAACTAAGATCATTTTACTGTAGACAGGCAATAAAAGGAACAAAACAGTCTTAGTTATTCTGTCACCAGAGAAAATACACAAGTTTGTGGATCCTGACATACTGGGAACTCTACAGAGCACTCCTGACAATATCTGAGAAAATGATAAAACTTCAGTGAGAAATTGTTCCCTGGTGGGGATGTCACTATAGCCACAATAGAATAGAGATTAGGGGACTGTCACCCCCCTCCCACCCTAGGCTGTTTATAAAGCCTACTTCATTCAAATGTGATCCTAGAAGAATACAGACAGGGAAGCAAACTTGGTAATTCAAGGTAAATTCCCACCAGTTCAGGAAAATGGAAACTTCAGTAACTTTAAGTTATTCAAGCTAAATGTATAAAGTAGTAATTATACAAACATCAGTGAACAGATTGACATTAGTAATTGATAAAATTTCAGGAATGGATGACAAGATAAGCTTTATAAATGCCTCAGCTTAAACAAATGAGATTAGATGGATGAGAGGAAAGTTGTTATTAGTTTTGGATGTATGTATATAGGTATCCAAGACTGTTTTGCATGGAAGAAACACATAAATACTAGAGGCAAGAAGAAGATCAGAAAGTGTGTATGTATCTTTCTTGTAAAATTAATAAATGAAAGCCTTAGCCAGCCATATATTTGTGTATTACCAGGGATAATTAGGAAATACTAGATAGGAAAGTACATTTCAGGAGAGTGGAGGGGAGAATATTAAGACACATGTTTTAACTCTAAAATCTTTCATACAGTCAACAGAAAGTATGTATTCAAACTCTGTAGTATACAAGTACATAGTTTAAAGAACTTATTTCAAGAACACAAAATGTTCTACAAGTCAATTCCAAAGCATTAAGAATAAACCAGGATAAAAGAGGAAACTAAAAGCAAGTTTTGGCAACTCAGCTTCACTTAAGGGGTAATTGAACATTAAAAAAAAAAAAGTCAATCCAAAACCGCCACTTACGAGAGCTCTTAGAATTTGTGGCCTTACCCTGTTTGCAGGATTGAGACATAGTAAATGAATTTCCTACTTCAGGAAAAATGCTGTAAGATTCTGCAGTTACAAATAAGGTCGATATTTGACATATGATATCATAGAATAGTCTGGCCCAAACTACTTTTAAGGCAGCACATATGAATTGCTTTAATGACCTTCAAAACTTTAATGGCAATTTAATGTCAAATTAAACATTTCATGGAAAGAGTTTGACTAATGAATTTTTTTTTCTAAGTTGTTTTCTTTCATGTTGTAAGGTGGTTTGATATAAAAAGAAAATGAAGTACAATAAAAATTGTTCTGTGTTCCACAACAATTTAGTTAGAGTACAGCTAGGTGGCCTATTGAGGATGCTGATGTTTTGCAGTGCAGTGCCGTGCAGTGCAATGCAGTTCAGTTCAGTCTCTCAGTCGTGTCCAGCTCTTTGCGACCCCATGAATCTCAGCACGCCAGGCCTCCCTGTCCATCACCAGCTCCCGGAGTTCACTCAGACTCACGTCCATCAAGTCGGTGATGCCATCCAGGCATCTCATCCTCTGTCGTCCCCTTCACCTCCTGCCCCCAATCCCTCCCAGAATCAGAGTCTTTTCCAATGAGTCAACTCTTCGCATGAGGTGGCCAAAGTACTGGAGTTTCAGCTTTAGCATCATTCCTTCCAAAGAAATCCCAGGGCTGATCGCCTTCAGAATGGACTGGTTGGATCTCCTTGTAGTCCAAGGGACTCTCAAGAATCTTCTCCAACAACACAGTTCAAAAGCATCAATTCTTCGGCACTTAGCTTTCTTCACAGTCCAACTCTCACATCCCTACATGACCACAGGAAAAACCATAGCCTTGACTAGACGGACCTTTGTTGGCAAAGTAATGTCTCTGCTTTTCAATATGCTATCTAGGTTGGTCATAACTTCCCTTCCAAGGGGTAAGCGTCTTTTAATTTCATGGCTGCAGTCACCATCTGCAGTGATTTTGGAGCCCCCCAAAATAAAGTCTGACACTGTTCCACTGTTTCCCCATCCATTTGCCATGAAGTGATGGGACCAGACGCCATGATCTTCATTTTCTGAATGTTGAGCTTTAAGCCAACTTTTTCACTCTCCACTTTCACTTTCATCAAGAGGCTTTTTAGTTCCTCTTCACTTTGCCATAAGAGTGGTGTCATCTGCATATCTGAGGTTATTGATATTTCTCCCGGCAATCTTGATTCTAGCTTGTGCTTCTTCCAGCCCAGCATTTCTCATGATGTACTCTGCATATAAGTTAAATAAGCAGGGTGACAATATACAGCCTTGA
Organism: Bos grunniens; assembly: GCF_055505025.1. Lineage (NCBI taxonomy): Eukaryota > Metazoa > Chordata > Mammalia > Artiodactyla > Bovidae > Bos > Bos grunniens. Next base: position 28,787,838 of record NC_141188.1, read on the forward strand.
CGCACTCCTTTTCCTATTTGGAACCAGTCTGTTGTTCCATGTCCAGTTCTAACTGTTGCTTCATGACCTGCATACAGGTTTCTCAAGGGGCAGGTCAGGTGGATTTCCTCGTATTTTTATGGAGTGATTAAATTTAATAATTAACTTATTTAATATCATTTTATTACCCTGTAGAAAGTAGTTAAGTCCAGAAATATGGAGGCTTTGCTTATAATTGTGGCTAGCCACAAATCAATCATGTTACCCTAAAGAAATCTCTCACCTATTTTTGTATTCAATATTTAATAAATGTTTACTAAATGCTGGCCACTCTTACTAATTAATGTCAGATTTTAATCGTTTCTTGTAGTTGAAACATCAAATATTATTAGTGAAACAAAGCATTAATAGAGGACAGTGATAAATTCTTCAGAATTAAGACAGAAGATAATTGAAAAAATACAGTATTTGGGATGAGAACTATAAGTGAAGAGTTAAACTTCAATGCGAATACAGATAAGGAAAAAAGTAATCTTTAAACAATAAGAGAAAAATGTGACTTCTAGCTAGCTTTTACATAAATAATGCACTGGAACCTATGGAGAAGTTAAAGAGCAAGGCTATATCTCAGAGCCTCGTGTATTAAAATGTGTTCATACTTAATGCTACTTAGAAGATGACACTTGAAAAGTAAGTTGAATCTGTAAAGGGCCTTGGATGTGTGAAGGGCTAGGTGTTATACTACTCTCATGGCTCTGCTGGGATATTTCTCACTGGATTTTTTAAATCCCTCCATGGTGAAGTATATAATTCTTCACACTAAATTCATTTCATAAAACGTGAAAATGTTCTGTATATATTTGGAGGGAAGGAAGTGATTATACTTGCGCTGAAGGTTGTCACCATGAAATAGAACTGAGTCATTGGTGCAAGTATGTTTCTAAATAGAGTGACCCATATATAAGAGTCACTTCCCACCATGATCAGTGTGTTTTGATTGTTAGTTTGTAACTGGCAATATTGATTCAAAATCCACACAACTCCACAATAATGGGGAAGGGTGGAATTAGATGTGGTAGAATCTGGAGCTTTGCAGCATCATGCTGTACCATCTACTTGATTTCTTTGACTCTTCCACTTTCTGTGATCTATTTTATCTATTCTGTGGGGTGAAACACAAACCTTAACTTTCAGATTCTCATTTGATATTGAATCTTTGTGTCTTATACCTTAATGTTTTTGTGCTTAGTAATCCAGTATTTGTATACTTTTTTTTTTTTTCCTATTTTGGCTGATTCAGGACTATCTCAACTGCTACATCTGCTTTGTCTATATCAAGATGTCATTCTCCAAACATGTGAAAGGCCACTGAAGCACATAATCCAGTCTAGATTATAAAACATTGTTTTTAAGGTCTATATGTGATGGTTCAGTATAGGTACATACTGTGAAATGAATACCACAATTAACACATTGATCATCTCACGTCTTACCTTTGTGTGTGTGTGTGTGTGTGTGTGTGTACACGAACATGTGGGGTGAAAACACTTAAGATTTACTCTCTTAATAAATTTCAGCTGTATAACGCAGTATTATTAACCTTAGTCATCAAACTGCACAATAGATCCCCAAAACTTATTCATTTTATGACTGAACATTTGTATGCTTTTGACTACAAATTTTTCATATTCAATTTGTCTATCATAAATAAAATTCAAAAATTAAAAATAAATAATATAGTAAAAACATAAAAAAATAGAAATGGTATTATTGTTTAAAGGACTATGATTTATATATATATATATATGTATGTATGTATATCAGCTCCTTGAATATTGATAAAAATAAAAATAAGGAGTTTCTACCCATAGTGTATCCAGTGTAATCATGTCCAGTATATTACTGTTTACCAAGGGGGGCATTTTTCAGTGTAATACACTACCACAGACTATTTTCATATAAAGTAGATTTCCCTCCACAGATTAGATTTCCCTTTCATATACATTCCCTTAATACCCCCAAGTGCTTTGATCATAATAGACAACTTACAACGTGTAGACACACAAAGCTAGAGGGCTAAGAAAACACGTAGTTCAGTTCAGTTTAGTTCAGTCGCTCACTCGTGTCCAACTCTTTGCAACCCCATGAATCACAGCAAGACAGGCCTCCCTGTCCATCACCATCTCCCGGAGTTCACTCAAACTCACGTCCATCGACGGTGATGCCATCCAGCTATCTCATCCTCTGTCGTCCCCTTTTCCTCCTGCCCCCAATCCCTTCCAGCATCAGAGTCTTTTCCAATGAGTCAACACTTCACAGGAGGTGGCCAAAGTACTGGAGTTTCAGCTTTAGCATCAGCCCTTCCAAAGAAATCCCAGGGCTGATCTCCTTCAGAATGGACTGGTTGGATCTCCTTGCAGTCCAGGGGACTCTCAAGAGTCTTCTCCAACACCACAGTTCAAAAGCATCAATTCTTCAGCGCTCAGCTTTCTTCACAGTCCAACTCTCACATCCATACATGACTACTGGAAAAACCATAGCCTTGACTAGATGGACCTTTGTTGGCAAAGTAATGTCTCTGCTTTTCAGTATGCTATCTAGGTTGGTCATAACTTTTCTTCCAAGGAGTAAATGTCTTTTAATTTCATGGCTGCAGTCACTGTCTGCAGTGATTTTGGAGCCCAGAAAAATAAAGTCTGACACTGTTTCCACTGTTTCCCCATCTATTTCACATAAAGTGATGGGACCAGATGCCATGATCTTTGTTTTCTGAATGTTGGGCTTTAAGCCAACTTTTTCACTTTCTTCTTTCACTTTCATCATGTAGAGCTGTACACAAGCAAGAAGTCAATGTCTTTCAGAAAATATTGTGCAAGTAAGTAGATAAACCCTGGAGGTATGGTGAAAGTAGCCTATCATTAGCAAGGAAAAGTAAATAGTGCAATTAATTCTTCTTTTTTCCTTTACCATAGAAAGCAAAGAGAGATATATTATACATTGAAGCCAAGAGAGATTAAATACTTTACTCAGAATCAGTTAGCTATAATTTGATTCAGCAAAGATATGAAACCAGGTCTCCTTACTAACCACCACTCAAAAATTCATTTCCAAGGCAGACAATTTAGCAGAAAATTGTGAGGGTACAGGATCAACAAATATAATGAGAAATACAAAGCAGTCTAAAAGAGAGACTCATCTTACCCACATGGTGTAAGAGTCCTTTCCATTTGAGCAACCAGGAAAGATCCATTCCAGTTCCTAGTAAGGAGAAAAAAGTTAGGAAATAATGTAATCTGCTACAAAGTTCATTGTACATGTGTGAAACTAACATGTTTCATTGTTTTATATGTTTATGATTAATTAGTATACCTTCTGTTCTTTCTTAAAGGTTTAAATAATCTCCATTTTTCATTTTTCTTTAAGAAATTTCTGGGATGAATAAACAGCTACACAAGATGGAATGATCAAGTCCTCCTGACAGTGAAAACTATTTAACTGCTCATGGTGGGAAGCATTAGGTAAGTATCTTTTCTACAAAATGATGCTTTAATAAGATTTTTTGTGTGTTCTGTTAGTGTCTGCTACATTACATAGTCATAAACTATTAAATGTTTTTCTTTCCCAGAAGTTCCTTGGTAAATAGATATTAGAAATAGAAAACATTCTCCCATAATAGTGCTTTATTAAGAAAATTCACGTTCTCTATCTCCCAAATCATTACTTAATCTAAAACAAAGTAACAAAACAATAAAAATAAATTTTATGCAATATTACTAATTAGACAAAAGGAAAAACAATAAAATGTAGTAAGAAACCATTTTAAATTTATCTTGATATTCATATGCAATGTTTAGCAGATGCTAATGAGAAGAGAATAAGGAGACAGAAGAAAGCATTTTTGTATTGACTGAAGGAGATTGGAGGGCTTTTAAAAGGCTATAATGTAGTATTGTTGCCATTGTAAATTATTTCCTTTTCTTGATACATGTTTTAAAAACCTGAAAATGTTACCTGCTTCTTGTATTGTAGATCTTCATATACCACACCTTCAGGGGATTCGTGGGAATTATTGATTGCTTTGGCATGACTGAAGGTATCAAATGATTAATTTTATTGTACTCAATATAGAAATAATATTTAAGAACTGAAACAGAGAATAAAAGCTAGTTGAGTGAATATTCTTATAGTTTGTAATGAGTAGAGAGATAGTATTTCTATGCTAATAGATTTCATGCCATTTGCTCCTAAATCTTTACCAATTTGAGTAACCAATCATTTGTGGAAAGGGAAAGCATCTGCCAAGGAGGGGAACCCTCATGGTTCTTTTGGCTGTTCTAATAATCAAATTGACACAAGACAGATTAACTTTAGAAAGAAATCTAAATTTAATCATGTATGTACAGCAGTCTCACAGCTTCCCTTCCCTGCTGGCTCAATTGGTAAAGAATCTGCCTACAATGCCAGAAATGTAGGAGATGTGGATTCTATGCCTGGGTTGGGAAAATACCATGGAGAAGAAAATGGCAACCCACTCTAGTATTGTTGCCTGAAGAATTCCATGGACAGAGGAGCCTTGGAGGCTACTGCCCATGGGGTTGCAAGAGCGGATCTTGACTTAGCAACTAAACCACCACTACCACAGGAGTCTCATAAGAATATGAGACCCAAATAAGTGATCAAAGTAGGATGCTTTTATAATTTTTCAGAGATAGAAGCAATTATTCATGAAGATGTAATAAAATAGGAAGGTTGTTGAAGTAGCAAATTAACAAAGAAGTAACAAATTTTGTTCCTACAGGCTTCTTGGCCTTGAATTTCCTATTTCTGGTGATAAGAATGTCTTCAACTCTCTTGATGGATAGTACCTTCACAAGCGAGATTTATTTCTTGCTTTCAGAACAAAGGGTAGGTTAGGAGGGTTAAGGTGTCCTTCTTGTATTGGCTGTTTTTTAAGTCACTTTAATTCAAAGTAATCACTATACCAAAGTGTCATATTTTGAGGTGACCTGCCATGAACCCCATCACAATACAACAGTAATATTTGAATGCTGACATTTAACAAAGTAGAAACGAAGATGATAAAGGGAAGTAAATTGTCTCATCTCTTAGATTGTGAGATAAGTATATATCAATGAATAGATCTAAATATCACCAGAACGTTTGCAACTTAGACTCTTACATGCTTTTTCCTTAAAAAAAAATTTTTTTTTTAAATTTCTGTTAAAATCCCAGAGGAGTGTTCTATTGAGGTTTGGGGTCAGTACACCTTTCCATGAGTCTTATGGGATTGTGAAGACACTGAGTTTTGTTTAGACACGAGACAAGTGCCAACAAAGAGCAAACTCGTCCTTTTCCAAATAGGATAGTGTCAGACCTTGGGGAAAAGAACTCCAGCAAAAGTGAAGGAAATCTAAACCCCCAAGATCATAGTCAGAGCCTTTGAAAGGGGACCACTGGGAAATACAGACTGAGGATCAGAAGGAATGCAAGAGTGGAGGGCTGGAGAAAGGATGCTTTAAATTTAAAGTCAGGTGTGTCAAAACCTGTGTTTACCCCATAATTGCACGCGTAAAAAACTTACTTTGGGCTTCCCAGATGGCCAATATATGTATCACTATATATTCCAATATAATTTTAAGGATGAATGAGGACAATATATGTATAATATATATATATATATATTATACATATATATATCTACCTAAAAGGTAGATATAACATTTATTAATATAATGGCTCCAACACATGGAAAATTATTTACAGAAGAACAGTTTTAATCCTTCTACTAATTGATTTATTTCAGAAAGCTTCATGTAATGTATTTAAATACCCCAATATTGTTTTTATAAATATTCCACTAGTAAAAATTCCACTGTCAAAAAGAAATACCAGCATTTTAGATATATCTGTTTTATTTTTACTCACTGTTGACTTTAAAAATATATAGATCACAACATTTATAAACCAAACAAGATTCCACTTAAAAGAAGTGATTTTTATCAAACAGATGATTGTGGATCTGTCTGTAGGCACAACCCATTATCCATCTGATTCCTAAGCAATATTATTGCCAATGGGTGTTTTTGGTACTCAGACTCATTTATACAGTTCCCTGTTTACATACAATTATATAAATAAATTTTAAATTAAACTTATATTAGAATATCCATTTTGATTCTAAATCTCAATATTACTAACAACACCTGAAGGCTACCTTACCATTCAAAAAGTGAAGGACAATCTCAATACATTATCTATAAATCTACTAGGTAAGGTGATTTGGTATGAAGGTTGGCTTGAATATCTCAAAACTTTTTTTTATAAATCTTAACTAAAATCAATGAAAATAGTGACTTATGGTATAGTTATCTTCATGAAACAAAGTTTTGTACGTTATGTATAAAATGAAACACAATTTTAGTTAAGTATGCTTGAAGTGAAACTCACTATGCCAAGTGCATTTTTACATAACTGAAGAAACACTACCTATTTCTGACCTGAGAAATCCTACCAGTCTCCTCAAAATCACAGCTTCCTTCAGGAAAACAAAGAGACATGCCTATCTGTTTATAAAGCATTATTTCTACATGTAGAGAATGAAAATATATTCTGAAAGAAGGTTTTTATTCATCACAATCTACATCTTTTGAGCAAATTCAATCTCAGAGGTAAAAATTGCTTAAAATTATTTTTTTTTTCCCCACCCAGTTTCTCTAGAGGCTTCCTTTTGAAGGTTAGGTGAATACCAAAATGTTATCCTTTGTTTTCCTTTTGATATCTGTGTGTACCATGAGATTCCACATATCCTACTTTGAAGCTGTGCTTTCTGTTGTTTCTATGCTGCTTGTATCCCCTTCTAGTCCAGCTTGCTTTTGACTCTTTTCAACTCACTTTTTCTTTTAGTTCTTTAGCTGTGTAATTCCTTAGAGTCTTAGGCTGAAAAGACATGACTTGACTGCTAGCATTCAAAAGTCACAAATGAAATGAGGTTAGAAACTTAAGATACTATGGTGCCAAGTGCACAAACTTTCCTAAATACTGCAGTTTAGGCAATCAATTATATAAACCTGAGAAGACATGGTAACATAGAGTTATGGAAAAAAGTGACTGGATATCAGAAAAGAGACTCAATATGAATTTAATGTCTTGCAGTCATATTATTGATTCTGTTCCTTAAGAACATGTTTGGAAGAAAATCCATTATTCCACAATAGCCTTTTAAAATCTATGTATGAAAAAAATAAATAAATAAAATAAAATCTATGTATGAGCCACATTATAACAATCCTTGGAACATAAATAAATTGAGACAATGTTTTGTTTAATTTAATGTGAAAAGTAAGAAAAAATTAGAGCTCATCTATACACTGGACTCCTAAATGGCTGAGCCAATTTATAGAGTGAAACTACTACAAAATGTTTTATCATTAAAATTAGGAGTATTGACGGAGTACATTAAGTGTCTAAAGTGTTAATTAACTTGAGTTAGCCCTTGTTTTCTGTCATCTTAATGGGTCATAAAATAAATACATAATAAATGACTATATTTATATAATATAAAGTAAGTTCTTATAATATTATTAAGCACTTAAAAATAGCAATACCAATTATGGTAGACTATCTAATAAAGTCTTCTTGTGGGAATATAACATTTGAATTCATGAAGGGATTGAAAAGAAATGAAGAAAAGCTTTGAACAAAATATAGTGATTGAAAATACAAATATAATCCATAAAATTCTCAAATTGCTAAATGTACATCTATATTCTTGGGCACATCAAGAAATTAAAATAGATATCTTTTAAAAATGTTTGCTTTTAGCCATCTCTGTGTGAATCCTGCATTCTCAATTGGCAGGACCGAACATGAACCATATGCTGTAATCTTCCTGTTCACCTATTTGCCATCTGTAAACTCAGAGCAGTTTTTATATTTGAGTTTCCGCATGCCCTTCCTGAGAGGAGATGCTTATATTCAAGGTGGTAGATTCTGCTGAAGACTACATGGTGCGGATGGCCTCAAAAATTCATGAGATCTAGAAGTGGGTGTCCCTCTATTCAGATTCTGGTTCCATTACCCAGAAACTCTGTCACATGAGATAAATAGTTGACCTCAATAAATGCTATATTTCTTATCTATAAAATAAAAATTTGTATACAAATAAACACATAATCTGTATAAAGATACAGTGTGTGTGAATATATGCTGTACTTTATAGGCACATACTTTTCATCTCTACATTTTCCCTTTGTGCTTCTCATTGAAACAAAACAAAAGGAGTTCCAGCTACATCTGTTGACCACTTTACATCCAGTTGCAGTACTTGTTCATTTTCTAGTTGTATCTAAACATTATAAATCGAGATGTTCTTACCCACTGTTCATGACCTCCATTCTGAAATTTTGAATCCTGGTTCAGTTCAGTTCAGTTCAATTGCTCAGTCATGTCTGACTCCTTGTGACTTCGTGGACTGCAACAGGCCAGGCCTCCCTGTCCATCCCCGACTCCCAGAGTTTACTCAAACTCATCTCCATTGAGTCGGTGATGCCATCCAAATATCTCATCCCCTTCTTCTCCTGCCTTCAATCTTTCCCAGCATCAGGGTCTTTTCAGATGAGTCAGTTCTGGGCATCAGATGGCCAAAGTATTGGAGTTTCAACTTCAGCATCAGTCCTTCCAATGAATATTCAGGACTGATTTCCTTTAGGGTGGTTTGGTTGGATCTCCTTGCAGTCCAAAGGACTCTCAAGAGTCTTGTCCAACACCACAGTTCAAAAGCATCAATTCTCGGCGCTCAGCTTTCTTTATAGTCCAACTGTCACATCCATACATGCCTACTTGGAAAAACCATAACTTTGACTAGACAGACCTTTGTTTGCAAAGTAGTGTCTCTGCTTTTTAATAAGCTGTCTAGGTTGGTCGTAACTTTTCTTCTAAGGAGCAGGCGTCTTTAATTTCATGGCTGCAGTCACCATCTGCAGTGATTTTGGAGCCCCCCAAAATAAAGCCTGTCACTGTTTCCACTGTTTCCCCATCTATTTGCCATGAAGTGATGGGACCAGATTCATGATCTTAGTTAGTTTTCTGAATGTTGAGCTTTAAGCCAACATTTCACTCTTCTCTTTCACTTTCATCAAGAGGCTCTTTAGTTCTTCTTTGCTTTCTGCCATAAGGGTGGTATCATCTGCATATTTGAAGTTCTTGATATTTTTCAGGCAATCTTGATGAATCCTGGTAAATATAAGTTAAATGGTAAATGCTAATTCTAGCTCATTATATTACACATCACAGAACATTTTCAAAAATCCATCAGGAAGACTCTATAGCACAACTATTTTGGCTTTTAATGCTATAACTTACACTTTTTTTCTGCAGTAAAGATGTTTAAACCTGCCTGAATGCTTAGTGGATATTAGTGACATCCAGAGAGTAAAATGCTATAAAAATTTTATTAAAATTTTGCTGACAAATAGCAGCATGCTCCAAGGTAGTCTTTCTTTAGAAAATGTTCAGTTGTGCAAACTGTATCCCATCATTATTTAATCTACCCTTAAAAAACCTAAAATATTTTAAGTTTCTTACTCAAAGCTGCTATAGTATGAATCCAATTCAGTAGTGATGGAATAGGAGATCTGATTAACCCACCTACTGACAACCAATGTAATCTCTGGAAAATTACATACCAACAACTGCCTGTTAAAGAGTAACTTAAAGAGTGACACAGAAAGGCAGAGTTTGAAGGAAAGTGGTCACTGGAGAAATGAAGCTACTGATTTGGATTTGCCTTTATAAGTCTTTTTACCTGAGAGAAAATAGAGTCCTTGCTGTATAATATGAACACAGGAAAGTACTCCAAAATCTGCATATATACTATGCAGTCCTTGTCTGGTCATTGAAATACACCTACATGGAGGACACGTCAAATTTCCCAGGGGAAAAAAGAAAGTAACATCTGGAAATCTAAAATAAAAAAGTAGAAGTTTCAGTTCTGGCTCATCAGAGGAGTAATAGAGGTTAGGATTTAACTGAATAGAATCTCTGCCATCTAGGCCAAACATCAACACTAGTGAAAGGAAGATAATAGATTTGAATTTCCTACAATTATGCTACCCACAAACAGAAAACCTTATACCTAATCTACAAGAAATAATGAAAATAATGAGTAAAGAAATGGATAATTTGTGGATTAAAATGGAAACCGTAAGAACAAGAACTAAATGGTAATTCTATGAATAAAATCAATATCTGGAAAGAAAAATTTCACTCATCAGTTAACTAGATCAAAGAAGAAAATGTCAAGGTACTGAAACATCAAATAGTAAAATAATCTTATCAGAGGAAAAGAATGACAAAGGACTTAAAAAAAAAATTGAAGTGTTTCAGAGACCAAAGATGTGCAAACAGGTCTATTTTTATTGTGCATTCCAGAAGGAGAAAGAGAAAAGGGGCAGTTGAAATCATTTGAAGAAATAATTTTGCAAATTTCCTAGATTTAGTGAAACACATTTACTTACAAATGAAGAACACGAGTGAATCCTAAGACATTCTCAAATCCTAAATAAAAACTAAGTCACATATAGGTGACTAAAGTCAGAAATAGAGAATCAAGTGATGAAAACAACTAGAGAAAAAGAATAATTTGTATAAAGAAGAAGAGTGATCTATTAATATATTTATAAATACTTCGTTGTTGTTGTTCTGTCACTAGGTCATTTGTCACATCTGACTCTTTGTGACCCCAGGAACAACTACAGCATGCTAGGCTCTTCTGTCCTTCACTATCTCCTAGTGTTTTATATGTATATACTTACATCTTGTCAAAAAACAATGGAGACTAGAAAACAATAGACATTATATTTAATCCCTGGGGAAATAGTCAACATAGAATTCTGTATCTGGTAAAAATATCTTCAATAAAGATAGAAAACTGACCAAATTAAGATACTAATAGGCACAACCACAGACATAAGATGAAGATTTTTGAGAAGCCACTCAGAACCACTAGAAAAAAATAGAAAAAGATATAGAGGCCTGGTCAACACCATCTAATGCCAAACAGTATAATATATATTCTTCTTAAGTATACAGTGTGATCACCAAAGAGGACCAAATGCTGGATCATGTAATAAATTTCACTGAATTTCTAAAATATTCAAAGTTACAGAATATATTTTATGATAAAATTAAATTATGAATCATTAACAAAAAGATGCATGTAGAATCTTCTCCCAATTGTTAGAAAAATTTAAAAAAATCACCTGTATCTTTTTTAATCACTTCTATCTTGATAAATGTTCATGTGAGTTGAAGGTGATGTGTATTCTCCTCTTGTTAGGTAGACTGTCAATTAGGTCAGTTTTCTTTATTGTGCTGTGGCGGTCTTGTATAACCTTACTGATTGTTAGTCTATTTAGTTCTACCAAAGAGATTTATCTGAGAAAGGGCCTTGAAATTCCTAGCTATAATTGTTTCTCCTTTCAGTTCAGTCAGATTTTGCTTCATGTTTTCTAAAACTCTATTATGTGCATATTCATTTAGAATTTGCAGTGTCTTCTTTCTTTTTTTGATTCTCTTGAAATGATTGTTTTATCATTATACAATTATCCTCTTTGCACATGCTTGTATTCCATTTCCACAGTCCATGTTATCATTATCTCATATTGATATAGTCTCTTAGGTTTGATTGGTGTTTCTATGGCTTATCTTTTAAATTTTATTTTTACCTTTAGTCATTCAGGTTTATAAAGGGGTCATTTACACACAATTAAATTTGTTCCTTCTAGCTATGCATCCAGATGAGTTAGAACAAATGTCTAGAGACATGCAACCTGTACCAAAATCAAGGCAAAGTGTATTTTCATCAGTCCCTAAATGTCCTCATTCCATATTCCTTGGAAGGAAAGCTATGACAAACTTAGGCAGCATATTAAAAAGCAGAGATATCACATCACCAATAAAGGTCCATATAATCAAAGCTATGTTTTTTTCCAGTAGTCATGCATGGATGTGAGAGTTGGACCATAAAGAAGGCTGAGCACTGAAGGATTGATGCTTTTGAAATGTGGTTCTGGGGAAGACTCTTGAGAGTTCCTTGGACAGCAAGGAAGATCAAGCCAGTCAATCCGAAAGGAAATCAACCCCGAATATTCATTGGAAGGACTGATGTTGTATCTGAAGTTCTAAACCTTTGTCCACCTGATGTGAAGAGCTGACTCACTAGAAAATATCCTGATGCTGGGAAAGATTGAGGGCAGGCTTAGAAGCGGGTGACAAAGGATGAGACGGTTGGATGGCATCACCAACTCAGTGGACATGAGTTTGAGCAAGCTCCTGGAGATAGTGAAGGACAGCAAACCCTGGTGTGCTGCAGTCCATGGGGTTGCAAAGATTCAGACATGAGTGAGAGACTGAAAAACAGCAATAGCTTCCCACATACAATAAGTTTTAAGATATATGTATTCTCCAAATTTGTACTAGATTTTTCAAAAATGTTTTATTCATTCTAGGTCCTTTTGTACTTCCAGATGCAAACTGTTGATAAGAGAAATTTTAAAATATCTAAATAAATGGAGAAGGGCCAAATATATAGATAAATAAATAGTAAGAGGATTTTATGTGAAATTGAAAAGCTTAACAAGCATTTTGTTTCACATTCATATTGTGCTAGCTGTGAGTTCCACTGAATACTGAATACTAGTGAGGAGAATGGAATCCTTGCCTTTTTTCTAATTTGGGGAGAATGAGTGTAGTGTTTCATCATTAAGAAAAATGGTAGCTACAGGTTTTCACAGATGCATTTTATCTGGCTAAGGGATTTCCCATTATTTTCTAGTTTAAAGTGGTTTTTTAAATGAATGCTATGTCAAATTTTGTCAAATCCTTTTCCCTTCTAGTATTTTGTGTTTGGAGGATAAATTGGGAGGTGGCACCTAGACCATTGCCTTTGAATTCAGCACCTCAGAAGTCACAATTATCTTTTATAGATATTTTTAAAATAAATATACAATTTTTTCACTCTAATTAATTATTATTTTCTGAATACATTTCTTTAACATTTATTAAATTGCATGTCTGATGGTGATAAATTCTATCAGCTTTTGTTTGTCTAAAAAAAAGACTAATTATCTATGCATAAAATTCTAGTTTAACAACCTTTTTTTTTTGGCCTTTAAAGATTTCCCCGCATTGTCTTCTAGCTTGCAAAATGTCTGGCTAAAAGCCTACTCTCCTTCTTATCTTTGTGACACTACATGTAATTTCATTGTGTTTGGTCTACTTTTAAGATTTTCCATTTGTTACTCCTTTAAGCAATTTTATCTTAATATGCCTTAGTGTTTTTTTTTCCTTAATGTCCAATTTTCAAATCACATACTTTTCAATAATGCATCTAATTTATATAGCTGTCTCTACAATAATGCCACAAGTTATTGAAAGTGATTTTGTAGGCAAAATTATACATAGTGAAATCTAATGAACTCAAACCATATGTCTACATTTCTTAGCTTTGAAACCTACTAGTTGTATAATTTTGAAAAATAATTTACCATCCCTAAGATAAAAGCCTCTTGATGAAGGTGAAAGAGGAGAGTGAAAAAAGTTGGCTTAAAGCTCAACATTCAGAAAACAAAGATCATGGCATCTGGTCCCATCACTTCATGGCAAATAGATGGAGAAACAGTGTCAGACTTTATTTTTTGGGGCTCCAAAAGGACTGCAGATGGTGACTGCAGCCATGAAATTAAAACACTCTTACTCCTTGGAAAAAAAGTTATGACCAACCTAGATAGCACAATGAAAAGCAGAGACATTACTTTGCCAACAAAGGTCTGTCTACTCAAGGCTATGGTTTTTCCTGTGGTCATGTATGGATGTGAGAGTTGAACTGTGAAGAAAGCTGAGCGCCAAAGAATTGATGCTTTTGAACTGTGGTGTTGGAGAAGACTCTTGAGAGTCCCTTGGACTACAAGGAGATACAACCAGTCCATTCTGAAGGAAATCAGTCCTGGGTATTCTTTGGAAGGACTGATGCTAAAGCTGAAACTCCAGTACTTTGGCCACCTCATGTGAAGAGTTGACTCATTGGAGAAGACTGTGATGCTGGGAGGAATTGGGGGCAGGAGGAGAAGAAGACAACGGAGGATGAGATGGCTGGATGGCATCACTGACTCGATGGACATGAGTCTGAGTGAAGTCCGGGAGTTGGTGATGGACAGGAAGGCCTGGCGTGCTGTGATTCATGGGGTCACAAAGAGTCAGACACGACTGAGTGAATGAACTGAACTGAAGATAAATCAGAAAATCCTCTGCAGCCTCCAGGATTGTAAAAAAAAGTTTTTGTTATCTATATAAACCACTCAGGTTGTAGCATTTTGTTACAGTAGACCAAGCAGTGTAAAACACTGTATGATTTCAAACTATTAATATATGACACTCTGGAAAAGGCAAAACTATGGAAATAGTAAAAAGTTCATTGGTTGCCTGATGCTAGTAGGAAGAGAGGGATGTATAGGCAGAAGACAGGTTTTTTAGAGTAGTGAAACTATTCTGTGTGATACTATCATGTTGGATACATGTCATTATACACTTGTCTGTGCTCACAGAATATGCAGCATCATTCAGTTCAGTTCAGTCACTCAGTTGTGTCCGACTCTTTATAACCCCATGAATCGCAGCACGCCAGGCCTCCCTGTCCATCGAGTCGGTGATGCCATCCAGGCTTCTCATCCTCTGTCATCCCCTTCTCCTCCTGCCCCCAACCCCTCCCAGCATCAGAGTCTTTTCCAATGAGTCAACTCTTCACATGAGGTGGCCAAAGTACTGGAGTTTCAGCTTTAGCATCAGTCCTTCCAAAGAATACCCAGGACCGATCTCCTTTAGAATGGACTGGTTGAATCTCCTTGTAGTCCAAAGGACTCTCAAGAGTCTTCTCCAACACCACAGTTCAAAAGCATCAATTCTTTGGCGCTCAGCTTTCTTCACAGTCCAACTCTCACATCCATACATGACCACTGGAAAAACCATAGCTTTGACTAGACAGACCTTTGTTGGCAAAGTAATGTCTCTGCGTTTCATTATGCTATCTAGGTTGGTCATAACTTTTCTTCCAAGGAGTAAGCGTTTTTTAATTTCATGGCTACAACATCATTAGTGAATTATAATTAACCTGTGGAATTTGTGTGCTTATGATGTGTCAATGTAGGTTCATCAACAGTAGCAAATGTTCCACAGTGGTGGGAAATGTTAATAATGGGGATGGCTGTGCATCTGAAGGGATTGGAAGTATATTGGAAATCTCTGTACCTTTTGCTCAGTTTTGTTGTGAACCTAAAAGTGCTCTAAAAAATAAAATGTAATACATAATCAGTAAGTTCTATGAAGAGAACATGGATGAGTTTATGAATAGATATAGATACTATATTAGATAATGAAATAGAACCTCTCTGGTGAGGTGACATTTGAGCAGAGATCAATTTTATTATGAGAATGAACAGGTGAATATTTCAAAGAAGATTGATCTAGGCAGACTGGAGAGAATTTGCAAAGGGCCTGAATTTAGAACATACTATTATTTTAATGGACCCCTCCCCTGCTCAGTAAATATTGATTGTATGACCTATGGGTTATTATATCTATGCATCTACAGGCTGGTAAATTAACTCATAACTCCTAAAACTTTCAGATAAAATTATGCCAAAGGATTGTTATATGAAGAGTTAGATTGTAATTTAAAAAAAATTTCTAGATATTCTCAGTAAAATGAGTTTCTGGGCTCAAATGTTAAAGCAAATTGTATGAAATCATTTTTACAAAACATTTTCCTACTTTCTAAAATAAATTGAAAAATTGCTTTGAAATCATTCTTGCTAATTTTATAAACATTTTTACAAGAATTTTGTTACTTTTCTGTCAATTCTCCCATGAATTAGGAAGAAAATAATGTTTATTTTACAACAAATGGCCATATTATTTTCAATGTTATAGACCTATATGAATTACCTATACCACAACTTGCTAACTTAATAACATGCTCTCAGTTCTCACCATGAATCAAGTATTTTATATTATTTTTCCTTTTCTTTCCACCATACTACTGTAAAATCAGGGGTATCCCAATTTTGTTGTTGATAAAACTGAGAATAATAAGACTTAGTAAAAACTAGTTGGCATAGTTATATTTGTATAAACGATTTCAGTCCTCTGCTACTGTGACTGTGTCATAATAATTCTATCTAGTGCTGCTGATGCTGGTAAGTCACTTCAGTTGTGTTCGACTCTGTGTGATCCCAGAGACAGCAGCCTACAAGGCTCCCCGGTCCCTGGGATTCTCCAGGCAAGAACACTGGAGTGGGTTGCCATTGCCTTCTCCAATACATGAAAGTGAAAAGTGAAAGTTAAGTCACTCAGTCATGTCCAACTCTTAGGGACCCCATGGACTGCAGCCCACTAGGCTCCTCCATCAATGGGATTTGCCAGGCAAGAGTACTGGAGTGGGTTGCCATTGCCTTCTCCGGTAATTCTATCTATGTTGTTTCAATATATTGATTGAAAATGAAATATATTTATTCATTATACTGAATGAAAACTTCAGCTCAGTTCAGTAACTCAGTCATGTCCAACTCTTTGTGCCCATGGACTGCAACATGCCAGGCTTCCTTGTCTTATCACCAACTCCCGGAGTTTACTAAAACTCATCTCCATTGAGTCGGTGATGCCATCCAACCATCTCATACTCTGTCGACTCCTTCTGCTCCCACCTTCAATCTTTCTGAACCTCAGGGTCTTTTCAAATGAGTCAGCTCTTGACATCAGGTGGCCAAAGTATTGGAGTTTCAGCTTCAGCATCAGTGCTTCCAATGAATATTCAGGACTGATATCCCTTAGGATGGACTGCTTGGATCTCCTTGCAGTCCAAGGGACTATCAAGAGGCTTCTCCAGCACCACAGTTCAGAAGCATCAATTGTTCGGCAGTCAGCTTTCTTTATAGTCCAACTCTCACATCCATGCATGACTATTGGAAAAACCATAGCTTTGAGTAAATGGACCTTTATTGGCAAAGTAATGTCTCTGCTTTTTAATATGTTGCCTAGGTTGGTCATAACTTTTCTTCTAAGAAACAAGCGTCTTTTATTTCATGGTTGCAGTCACCATTTGCAGTGATTTTCAGTTCAGTTCAGTTTATTTCAGCCACTCAGTCATGTCTGACTCTTTGTGACCCAATAAACTACAGCACACCTGGCCTCCCTGTCCGTCACCAACTCTCGGAGTCCAACCAAACCCATGTTCATCGATTTGGTGATGCCATCCAACCACCTCATCCTCTGTTGTCCCCTTCTCCTCCTGCCCTCAATCTTTCCCAGCATCAGGGTCTTTTCAAAGGAGTCAGCTCCTCTCATCAGGTGGTCAAAGTATTGGAGTTTCGGCTTCAGCATCAGTCCTTCCAATGAACACCCAGGACTGATCTCCTTTAGAATGGACTGGTTGGATCTCCTTGCAGTCCAAGAGACTCTCAAGAGTCTTCTCCAACACCTCAGTTCAAAAGCATCAATTCTTCGATGCTCAGCTTTCTTTATAGTCCAACTCTCACATCCATACATGACCACTGGAAAAACCACAGCCTTGACTAGATGGACCTTTGTTGGCAACGTAATGTCTCTGCTTTTGAATATGCTCTTTAGGTTGGTCATAACTTTCCTTCCTAGGAGTTAAGCATCTTTTTTCATGGCTGAAATCACCATCTGTAGTGATTTTGGAGCCCAGAAAAATAAAGTCTGACACTGTTTCCACTGCTTCCACATCTATTTCCCAAGAAGTGATGGGACCAGATGCCATGTTCTTAGTTTTCTGAATGTTGAGCTTTAAGCCAACTTTTTCACTGTCTTCTTTCAGTTTCATCAAGAGGCTCTTTACTTCTTCTTCACTTTCTGCCATAAGGGTAGTATCATCTGCATATCTGAGGTTATTGGTATTTCTCCCAGCAATCTTGATTCCAGTTTCTGCTTCATCCAGCCCAGCATTTCTCATAAAGTACTCTGCATCATGGGGTCACAAAGAGTCGGACATGACTGAGCGACTGATCTGATCTGATCTGATATAATTTAAACAAGCAGGGTGACAATACGAAGCCTTGGCTTACTCCTTTCCCAATTTGGAACCAGTCTGTTGTTCCATGTCCAGTTCTAACTGTTGTTTCTTGACCTGCATACATATTTCTCAAGAGGCAGGTAGGTGGTCTGGTATTCCCATCTCTTTCAGAATTTTCCACAGTTTATCGTGATCCACACAAAGGCTTTGGCATAGTCAATAAAGCAGAAGTAGATGTTTTTCTGAAACTCTCTTGCTTTTACTATGAGCCATCAGATGTTGGCAATTTGATCTCTGGTTCTTCTGCGTTTTCTAAATCCAGCTTGCACATCTGGAAGTTCACGGTTCATGTACTGCTGGAGCCTGGCTTGGAGAATTTTGAGCATTATTTTATTAGCGTGTGAAAGTTGCTTAGTTGTGTCCAACTCTTTGTGACCCCATGGACTGTATATTCCCTGGAATTCTCCAGGCCAGAACACTGGAGTGGGTAGCCTTTCCTTTCTCCAGAGGATCTTCCCAACCCAGTGATTGAACTGGGGTCTCCTGCTTTGCAGGCAGATTCTTTACCAGCTGAGCCACAAGGGAAGCCCTATTAGCGTGTGAGATATGTGCAATTGTGCTATAATTGCAGCATTCTTTGGCATTGCCTGTCTTTGGAATTGGTATGAAAACTGACCTCTTCCAGTAAACTTAAGTATACATAATTATTGCAATTTGTGATAGCATAAGTATAATTTGTGTAACAATTGACAGTTTAAAATACATTAGTGTTATCTCACATTACACCTTAGTTTAAAAGTAAACTATGTATGACAGGCATGAAAATGCTAATTTCACAAACTAATGCTCAGAAATGAAATTTAGAAAAGCCCCACAGTAATTCAATGGTACTTAGTAATTTGAAAATAAGTTTTCTCTCTCTAGGCTTGCAAGTCCTATGGCCATGTATAGATCATGTAAGATATGTAAATGGTATCAGTTTAGTTAAAATGTAATTTCCCTTTTATAATAGCAGATTTTTTTAACAATTTATAAGTCATACCCTTTGATAACAATTTTGGATTTTAATTTGGAAATCTAAAATGATTAGAAAGTTCCTAATGTGTCTAAAGGAATAAACTTTCCTAAATATCCCAATTTATTTTCAATGGAGGAGACTTTATGTGGCAGTCATTATTTGCTGAAGCTGATGTGTAACCCAGCTGGATCTATATTCTATTATCACTAGACTTATTTTTTAACTGTATAAAATGATTTTAACTGTATTAAATATAATTTATTGCCTTATTGAAAATTAAATATTTTAATATTATAAGTGAATAAATACATTTGAAATATGTTACTAAACTCAGTTTGAGTAAGAAAGCATTGTTTTTTATATTTTTATATCACCAGTTATTGAAATACTCTTCAAAGACAGCATTTCTAAAGTGTAAGTCACAGAGAGAAAACAAAGTACTCCTAAAAAAATCAATTATTAACAAAAGAAAACTTGGCTAAGTTATAATTTACAACAAATTTTCAAGTTTTGGAGGGTTATTGAGTTCCCATCACACTGGAATATTTGCTTGTAGACATATTTCAAATTTCTCCAATGTTTGTGAAAATGTTTTTCATGAACAGAATCAAAGAGGTAAAATCTATTTGCATAACAGTGCAAAATGAGTAAAACATTGCATTAAAGCATAGTTTTATTTATTAAATTTATTTATTTACTTTTTACTAATTCACTTTATTTATTTATTTACTAGTATTAGCTGTGGAACTCTTAGAAATTCCAGGGAAACAAAAATAAATGGGGGGGGGGGCAGTCCTAAGATGGTGGAGGAATAGGATGGGGAGACCACTTTCTCCCCTACAAATTCATTGAAAGAACATTTGAACGCTGAGCAAATTCCACAAAACAACTTCTGAATGCTGGCAGATGACATCAGGCACCCAGAAAGGCAGCCCAGTGTCTTTGAAAGGAGATGGAGAAGTCTTGAGGCTATTGTAAGAATAAGACTGAAAACCAGAGGCAGCAGGCTTAAGTCCACATCCTGAGAACACCAGAGAACTCCTCACTCCAGGGAACATAAATCAATAGGAGCTCATCAAACACCTCCATACCTACACTGAAACCAAGCACCACCCAAGGGCCAACAAGTTCCAGAGAAAGACATACCATGCAAATTCTTCAGCAACATAGGAACATAGCCCTGAGCTTCAGTATACAGGCTGCCCAAAGTCACAACCAACCCATTGACATCTCAAAACTGGACAGTGCACACCAGAGAGAAGAAATACTGCTCCACCCACCAGAACACTAACACAAGCTTACCGAACCAGGAAACCTTGACAAGCCACACGTCCAACCCCACCCACAGCGAGGAACCTCCACAATAAAGAGGAACCACAAACTGCCAGAATACAGAAAGGACACCCCAAACTCAGCAATATAAACAAGATGAAAAGGCAGAAAAATACCCAGCAGGGAAAGGAACAGGATAAATGCCCACCAAACTAAACAAAAGAGGAAGAGATAGGGAATCTACCTGGTAAAGAATTCCGAATAATGATAGTAAAAATGATCTAAAATCTTGAAAACAAAATGGAGTTACAGATAAATAGCCTGGAGACAAGGATCAAGAAGATGCAAGAAATGTTTAACAAGAACCTAGAAGAAATAACAAAGAGTCAATATATAATGAATAATTCAATAAATGAGTCAAAAATCACTCTGGAGGGAACCAACAGTAGAATAACAGAGACAGAAGATAGGATAAGTGAGGTAGAAGATAGAATGGTAGAAATAAATGAAACAGAGAGGAAAAAAGAAAAAAGAATTAAAAGAAATGAGGACATCCTCAGAGACCTCTGAGACAATGTTAAATGCCCCAACATGCGAATCATAAGAGTCCCAGAAAAAGAAGACAAAAAGAAAGACCATGAGAAAATACTTGAGGAGATAATAGTTGAAAACTCTCCTAAAATGGGGAAGTGATTATTATCACCTAAGTCCAAGAAACCCAGAGAGTCCCAAACAGGATAAACCCAAGGCAAAACACCCCAAGACACATATTAATCAAATTAACAAAGATCAAACACAAAGAACAAATATTAAAAGCAGCAGGGGAAAAACAACAAATAACACACAAGGGGATTCCCATAAGGATAACAGCTGATCTTTCAATAGAAACTCTTCAGGCCAGGAGGGAATGGAAAGACATACTTAGAGTGATGAAAGAAAATAACCTACAGCTCAGATTACTGTACCCAGCAAAGATCTCATTCAAATATGAAGGAGAAATCAAAAGCTTTACAGATAAGCAAAAGCTGAGAGAATTAAGCACCACCAAACCAGCTCTCCAACAAATGCTAAAGGATCTTCTCTAAACAGGAAACACAGAAAGGGTGTATAAACTTGAACCCAAAACAATAAAGTAAATGGCAATGGGATCATACTTATCAATAATTACCTTAAATGTAAATGGGTTCTATGCACCAACCAAAAGACGAAGACTGGCTGAATGGATACAAAAACAAGACCCCTATATATGTTGTCTACAAAAGACCCACCTCAAAACAAGGGACACATACAGACTAAAAGTAAAGAACTGGAAAAAGATATTCCACACAAATAGAGACCAAAAGAAAGCAGGAGTAGCAATACTCATATCAGATAAAATAGACTTTAAAACAAAGGCTGTGAAAAGAGACAAAGAAGGACACTACATAATGATCAAAGGATCAATCCAAGAAGAAGATATAACAATTATAAATATATATGCACCCAACATAGGAGCACCACAATATGTAAGACAAATGCTATCAAGTATGAAAGGGGAAATTAATAATAACACAATAACAGTGGGAGACTTTAATACCCCACTCACACCTATGGATAGATCAACTAAACAGAAAATTAACAAGGAAACACAAACTTTAAATGATACAACAGAGCAGTTAGACCTAATTGATATCTGTAGGACATTTCACCCAAAAACAATGAATTTCAACTTTTTCTCAAGCACACATGGAACCTTCTCCAGGATAGATCACATCCTGGGCCATAAAGCTAGCCTTGGTAAATTCAAAAAAAAAAAAGAAATCATTCCAAGCATCTTTTCTGACCATAATGCAGTAAGATTAGATCTCAATTATAGGAGAAAAACTATCAAAAATTACAACATATGGAGGCTGAACAACACGCCACTGAATAACCAACAAATCACCCAAGAAATCAAAAAAGAAATCAAAATATGCATAGAAATGAATGAAAATGAAAACACAACAACTCAAAACCTATGGGACACTGTAAAAGCAGTGCTAAGGGGAAGGTTCATAACAATACAGGCTTACCTCAAGAAATAAGAAAAAAGTCAAATAAATAACCTAACTCTACACCTAAAGCAACTAGAAAAGGAAGACATGAAGAACCCCAGGGTTAGTAGAAGGAAAGAAATCTTAAAAATTAGGGCAGAAATAAATACAAAAGAAACAAATGAGATCATAGGAAGAATCAACAAAGCCAAAATCTGGTTCTTTGAGAAGTTAAATAAAATTGACAAACCATTAGCCAGACTCATCAAGAAACAAAGGGAGAAAAATCAAATCAATAAAATTAGAAATGAAAATGGAGAGATCACAACAACAACACAGAAATACAAAGAATCATAAGAGACTACTATCAGCAACTATATGCCAATAAAATGGACAATTTGGAAGAAATGGACAAATTCTTAGAAAAGTAAAACTTTCCAAAACTGGACCAGGAAGAAATGGAAAATCTTAACAGACCCATCATTAGCATGGAAATTGAAACTGTAATCAGAAATCTTCCAGCAAACAAAAGCCCAGGACCAGATGGCTTCACAGCTGAATTCTACCAAAAATTTAGACAAAAGCTAACACCTATCCTACTCAAACTCTTGCAGAAAATTGCAGAGGAAGGTAAACTTCCAAACTCATTCTATGAGGCCACCATCACCCTAAAACCAAAACCTGACAAAGATGCCACAAAAAAAGAAAACTACAGGCCAATATCACTGATGAACATAGATGCAAAAATCCTTAACAAAATTCTAGCAAACAGAATCCAATAACACATTAAACATATCATACACCATGACCAAGTGGGCCTTATCCCAGGGATGCAAGGATTCTTCAATATCCGCAAATCAATCAACATAATACGCCACATTAACAACTTGAAAAATAAAAACCATATGATTATCTCAATAGATGCAGAGAAAGCCTTTGACAAAATTCAACATCCATTTATGATAAAAACCCTCCAGAAAGCAGAAATAAAAGGAACATACCTCAACATAATAAAAGCTATATATGACAAACCCACAGTAAACATTATCCTCAATGGTGAAAAATTGAAAGCATTTCCCCTAAAGTCAGGAACACGACAAGGGTGCCCACTCTCACCACTACTATTCAAGATAGTTCTGGAATTTTTGGCCACAGCAATCAGCAGAAAAAGAAATAAAAAGGAATCCAGATTGGAAAAGAAGAAGTAAAACTCACTGTTTGCAGATAACATGATCTTCTACATAGAAAACCCTAAAGACTCCACCAAAAAATTACGAGAGCTAATCAATTAATATAGTAAAGTTGCAAGATATAAAATCAACACACAGAAATCCCTTGCATTCCTATACACTAACAATGAGAAAACAGAAAGAGAAATTAAGGAAACAATTCCATTCACCATTGCAACGAAAAGAATAAAATACTTAGGAATATATCTACCTAAAGAAACAAAAGACCTATGTACAGAAAACTGTAAAACACCGGTGAAAGAAATCAAAGAGGATACAAATGAAGAAATATACTGTGTTCGTGGATCGGAAGAATCAGTATAGTGTAAATGAGTATACTAACCAAAGCAATCTATAGATTCAATGTAATCCCTATGAAGCTACCAATGGTATTTTTCACATAACTAGATCAAATAATTTCACAATTTGTATGGAAATACAAAAAACCTCGAATAGCCAAAGCAATCTTGAGAAAGAAGAATGGAACTGGAGGAATCAACCTGCCTGACTTCAGGCTCTACTACAAAGCCACAGTCATCAAGACAGTATGGTACTGACACAAAGACAGAAATATAGATAAACGGAACAAAATAGAAAGCCTAGATGTAAATCCACGCACCTATGGACACCTTATCTTTGACAAAGGAGGCAAGAATATACAATGGATTAAAGACAAATCTTTAACGAGTGGTGCTGGGAAAACTGGTCAACGACTTGCAAAAAAAAATGAAACTAGAACACTTTCTAACACCATACACAAAAATAAACTCAAAATTGATTAAAGATCTCAACTTAAGACCAGAAACTAAAACTCCTAGAGGAAAACATGGGCAAAACACTCTCTGACATAAATCACAGCAGAATCCTCTATGACCCACCTCCCAGAATATTGGAAATAAAAGCAAAAATAAACAAGTGGGACCTAATTAAACTTAAAAGCTTCTGCACAATAGAGGAAACTATAAGCAAGGTGAAAAGACAGCCTTCAGAATGGGAGAAAATAATAGCAAAGCAACTGACAAATTAACCTCAAAAATATACAAGCAACTGCTGCAGCTCAATTCCAAAAAAATAAACGGCCCAATCAAAAAAATGGGCCAAAGAAATAAACAGACATTTCTCCAAAGAAGACATACAGATGGCTAACAAACACATGAAAAGATGCTCAACATCATTCATTATCAGAGAAATGCAAATCAAAACCACAATGAGGTACCATTTCATGCCAGTCAGAATGGCTGCTATCCAAAAGTCTACAAGCAATAAATGCTGGAGAGGGTGTGGAGAAAAGGGAACCCTCTTACACTGTTGGTGGGAATGCAAACTAGTATAGCCACTATGGACAACAGTGTGGAGATTCCTTAAAAAACTGGAAATAGAACTGGCATATGACCCAGCAATCCCACTGCTGGGCATACACACTGAGGAAACGAGAATTGAAAGAGACATGTGTACCCCGATGTTCATTGCAGCACTGTTTACAATAGCCAGGACATGGAAGCAACCTAGATGTCCATCATCAGACAAATAGATAAGAAAGCTGTGGTACATACACACAATGGAATATTACTCAGCCATTAAAAAGAATACATTTGAATCAGTTCTAATGAGGTGGATGAAACTGGAGCCTATTATACAGAGTGAAGTAAGCCAGAAAGAAAAACACCAATACAGTATACTAATGCATATATATACAATTTAGAAAGATGGTAACAATAACCCTGCATGCAAGATAGCAAAAGAGACACAGATGTATAGAACAGTCTTTTGGACTCTGTGGGAGAGGGCGGAGGTGGGGTGATTTGGGAGCATGGCATTGAAACATGTATATTATCATATGTGAAATAGATTGAGAGTCCAGGTTCAATGCATGATACAGGGTGCTTGGGGCTGGTGCACTGGGATGACCCAGAGGGATAGAATGGGATTGGGAGGTGGGAGTGGGGTTCAGGATGGGGAACACATGTACACCCATGGTGGATTCATGTCAATATATGGAAAAACCAATACAATATTGTAAACTAATTAACCTCAAATAAATAAATAAATAGAAAAAAACACAAATGACACATTCTTTGCCATCTAGGAATTCTACATTTCATTTTTTGGACAGTTTCTCAATTTTAGCACAAAAGATGTATTTTAAACTTGTGATAATCTTTTTATTTAATTTTATATATTTGCCTTTACAGAAGGGTCTGTAAATTTGTGTACATTGCAGAATTTTTTTATTAATTTCAAGGGCTGAATTAAACAATTAAAATTGCCTAATTTTATGTAGCAAGTTTATAGTTGAATAATTTTGAAGATCCAGTAATGTTCATTTATATAGGACAGTGTTGAGGCAGGGAGCCAGCTGGCAGTTGATGGAGGTATATATATATATATATATATACATATATATATATATACTCAATGTTCAGAAAATAATTGTGTAGAGAAGGTAGTTAAAAAAGCAAAGTCTTCATATATATATATATATATATATATATTAGGGTTAGGGTTATATATATAATATACATATATATACATACATATATATATGTATATACAGCTGGCAGTTGTATATACATATATATGTATGTATATGTATATTATATATATATACATAACCCTAACCCTAATATATATATATATATATGAAGACTTTGCTTTTTTAACTACCTTCTCTACACAATTATTTTCTGAACATTGAGTCAGTTATTCAGTCCCCACTTCCTTTTCTCTCATGTTTTCTCATCAGAGTATTAGCACCTGTTATGTCAAAATATATTTTAGAGACAGTGAAGAGGAACTATTTTAAAGAATGTGGTTAAGATGCAACCCTTCTTAACCCCTTTACCTGTTCTGTTGTGTGTCTAAGGTCAGAAGTAAAGGAGGCTATATATAGAGGCTTAGACTGTATCACTTCGATGCCTAGATGTCCTAGACTATATGGACCCACCTTGAATTTTTACATAATTCTTTAGGGAACCATGTTGGGATTTGGAACAATACATGAAGGAAAGAAAAATGTAGACATTTACTTGGACTTAATATCCTTCTAAGGACACAAAAAAAGACCCAAAAGCTCACTTCTATAAAGACTAATGTGAGAAAGTATTTCATAGAGACTCACTATATCGCCATCACTGTGCTTAAGGATTTTATGGTTATTTCATTTAATTCTTTAAACAATTATTGATGTGATTATTTTAATCACATTTTAAATATGAAGAACAACTGATTTTAGGTAATTTTCCAAAGATTTCAAAGCTAGCATATAACATATTTGTAACACATTTTATTCTCATTTTGTGGTCACTGTTTTTTCCCACAAATCATCATTGGCAAACTTGTTTAACTGGATAACAGATATGTGAAGAATGTGTGTCAAAGGATTTACACTTTTCCATGACCTTGTAACAGAGGCTTTATTAAATTTATTTAGAATTTTTCAGGAAATTAGAATCAATATCAGCTATTTATTATTTGAATCTTTATGGATCAACAAAAAGAAATGAAGAGAGATGTCCAGATCATGTCTTTTTATCCCCGTTTTCAGAGGCCTCATGGAATCTTGAAGTAGGAAAAATATATATACTAAATGTGACTCAAAAAACAGTGTCCTTTCAAGAGTCATGATTTGTATAAGATACTAAAATTTGAATTTAAATTAGGGCTAGTTTAATATTTGAATTGTTTGTTCAGTGTTCACTAGAGAAATAATCATTGTGCAAGTTTTAAAATACAGAGAAAATTATTCTATCTCAATTAGAGAGAATTACCTCTAATTATTTTACCCTCATGAAGTATCCAAATATCACTGACCAAGAAAAAATGAGCTAAAGGTTACAGTATTTTTGTATTACACATGTGATGGTTATAGTAGGAAGGAAAGAATCATTAGTATGAAACTAAAAAGATTCCAGAGGTTTATGTTTTCAAATAAATTGACCTTGAGTTTTTAAAAAAGATATTACTGGATGAAGAAAAAGAGATATATTATAAATAATATTTATTGAAAAGTGATAAGCTGATGTGTAGCTTCTGAAAGGACTGTTATATCTATATGTTCAATGAGATCATTTTAATTTATATGATTAACCATAGCAATACAAAACTGTGAAAGTTCAAACTATAAAAGTACCAGTCAAATTATTCATGTGTGTATAAAATTTTTACCTGAAAAATTAGAAAGTGCACATAAAAAGCCCAAAAGTACACAAACACCAGAAACACACATTTACACATTTATTTAATATAAATGCAAGGAACTAGAAAACATCTAGTTTAATGCAAAAGCAAAAACCTAGAAAATATCCATGGTGGCGATCATAAAATATTTTCCTAATAGCCAGAGAGTGCTAAACCTGTTTCCAGACATTTTGTCAGTAAGATTTGTCTCTAATGTCAATAAACAGCTTCCCTGGTGGCTCAGATAGTAAGGAACCTGCATGCAATGCAGGAGACCCAGGTTCAATACCTGGGTTGAGAAGATCCCCTGGATAAGGGAATGGCAACCCACTCCACTATTCTTGCCTGGAGAATTCCATGGACAAAGGAGCCTGGCGGAGTCCATGGGGTCGCAAAGAGTGAGAGATGACTGAGCAACTACACTTTCACTTTCAATAAACACTAATCTGATGTGCTAGTGAGACAAGTCTGTTAATCCTAAGGAACAAAGTGTACATAAAAGCAACAAAGAGTTTTAACTATAGAAGGACCTAATTAGTTCTTAGAAGTTTGGGGAAGACACTATCATTCACAAATGTCTATTTAAAGAACTTGGAGAAATGAAACAACAATAAACAAACAACAACAACAAAAAAAAAACAAAGGCCAGAGGCAGCATTTGTTCCCAAGTCTGGATTTCTTATGTACTTAGTCTCATTGAGCTTTTGATCCCCTTATTAGGCACCAAGGCCCACGTTGCAGCTGGGGATACTCAAGCTCAGGCCGGTGAAGGTTCTTCTAAGTGGCAGAGGTGGGACTTAGCTCTGATTTCTGGTTAGGCATGCCAACTATTTCACAAAGTTGTTCTTGTTTTCTAGCATTGAATCTCTGTGTTAATACCATCATTGTTATACATTCCATTTGTTTTTCCACAAATGTAAATTTTCATCTAGAATATTTGTTTCCAGGAGAATTAGTTAGAATTGAAAATGAATGCTAATTTTCAGCTAATGACATTTCAAATAAACAACTGAATGTAGGGGGAAGACTTAAGAAAACATAGTCTTATTTTAGTCTGAGTTCATTTTCATCAAGGAATTTTCTCCTATAGGTGATCAAAACTTGTCTTTTTTGTATAAATTCTCCATATGTCCAATTATGATTTTAGAGTTTACATAGTTAACAATAAGAAAGCTGAATATTTGTCCTATTTTTCATCTTGGATTCTCTAGAATTTATTACTTTTTCTTTTTCTATTACTTTCCTTTCAGAGTTATATTTTATTATCTAAATTATCAGAAAGTTAGTAAAAATATTAGATGTACTTTAAAATTAGAAAATAATACAAGCTCTTACCTGAAATTATAAAGGTTTTTAAAATTAATTTTTTATGAGATATATAGCTAAGATGCCATTTATTTTCAAAGAACACCTTGGGATGTTTCTTGATTCTTAGAGGCACTGAGAACATACTAAAATATCACTTGTATGGGAGAAATTTCAGTGACTTTCAGTTACATAAATTGAAAAGTTTAGTATACAATGACTAATAATATTTACTCCAGTGTGACCTAGGTTTGACAGTTCCATGAGAAGCATTAGTGCTTCATTTATTGATCAAAAGAAATACCTTAGTATTATATAAGAAATTAGACTGCTTCTTTGTAACTAATTATAAAAGAGAGATCAAATTTTCTAGAATTTTGAGAGCATTACTCTGACACTAAGTCACATGTATGTTTTACCAGCTACTGATGGATCAAAATTTGTAAAGTATTTTTATTATTAAATTATATTAAATATACATGTATTGTTCTTAAATTTAAAAGAAAAACACATCCAATACTATCCAGAAAACTGGAACATTAGGAACAGCATTAAGACCAATATAACCAAGAGTTATTTTATGGAGAGGTTGTGGTAGGTGCATTTAATCTCTACCTGAAATTCAAAGACATAATATTTTTTAAATTCTTACTACCTGTATCTCTTTTCCCAAAACATTTTATTTTCAAATTTCTCTTCTTATTGATATTTTATTATTTTAATCTGGTTAGCATTTATTTTGCTATATCTTATTTTTAACAGCTTTAATGAAGTATCAATCAGTTCAGTCAGTTCAGTCACTTAGTCGTGTCCAACTCTTTGAGACCCCATGAATTGCAGCACTCCAGGCCTCCCTGTCCATCACCATCTCCCGGAGTTCACTCAAACTCACATCCATGGAGTCGGTGATGCCATCCAGCCATCTCATCCTCTGTCGTCCCCTTCTCCTCCTGCCCCCAATCCCTCCCAGCATCAGAGTCTTTTCCAATGAGTCCACTCTTCACGTGAGGTGGCCAAAGTACTGGAGTTTCAGCTTTAGCATCAGTCCTTCCAAAGAATACCCAGGACCATTTTCCTTTAGAATGGACTGGTTGGATCTCCTTACAGTCCAAGAGACTCTCAAGAGTCTTCTCCAACATCACAGTTCAAAAGCATCAATTCTTTGGCGCTCAGCTTTCTTCACAGTCCAACTCTCACATCCATACATGACCACTGGAAAAACCATAGCCTTGATAATAACATACAAAAACAGCATATACTTACTATTTAATTTGATGGGATTAAACATATGCATACACCAGTGAAACTGTCACCGCAAGCAAGGTAGTAAACATATCCATCATCTTTAAAAGTTTCCTCCTGCCCTCCACATTTTTTATGCTAAGAACATTTAACTTGAGCTACTCTCAGCAAATTTTTCTGTTTACAATGCAGTATTGTCTACTCTGGGGCTTCCCTGGTGACTCAATGATAAAGAATCCACCTGCCAATGCAGGAGACACAAGTTTGATATCTGGGTTAAGATGATGCCCTGGAGAAGGAAATGGCAACCTTCTCCAGTATTCTTGCCTGGGAAATCCCATGGACAGAGATGCCTGGCAGGCTACAGTTCATGAGGTCTGAGGTCGCAAAAAGAGTTAGACATGACTTAGCAACTAAACATCAACAATTGTTTATTGTAGGCACTGTGTTGCAGAGCAGCTCTCTAGAACTTATTCCTCTTGTATAATGAAACTTTATACATGTTGAACAACTCCCCGTTTCCTCCTCCCACTAGCCACTGATAACCATCATTCTACCTTCTGCTTCTATGACTTCTATCTGGAATTAGGATTAAGAAGTGATACCTGCACTCTCATGTTCACTGAAGCACTATTCAAAATAGCCACAGACTATATCAATGAGAAACATTTCCTTTCCCAGTAAACTCTTGTACACCTTCTAAAGTGAAAGTGAAAGTGGCTCAGTCGTGTCCTACTCTGAGACACCATGGACACTATAGTTCATAGGATTCTCCAGGCCAGAATACTGGAGTGGGTAGTCTTTCCCTTCTCCAAGGGATCTTCCCAACCCAGGGATCGAACCCAGGTCTCCCGCATTGCAGGTGTATTCTTTACCAACTGAGCCACCAGGGAAGCCCAGGAATACTGGAGTGGATAGTCTACCCCTTCTCCAGTGGATTTTCCCAACTCAGGAGTTGAACCAGGGTCTCCTAGCTACCAGGGAAGCCCTGAAGATATATGTAAAAATATATCAGAAAAATCTGGTGCAGTCAGGCTTAAAAGCAATATTTTGAACAGTTTATGATTGATTTTGTAAAAAAAATAAATTTTATCCAGTGTGACTAATTATTTATAACACTCTTTAATTTTAGAATGTGAACCCAAACCACTATTTCCTCACTTATGTTGTTTCTGAATCATTATTGAAATATATTATTATTATATACATTACATTCTCTGGGTTACTGAAGACCCAGGGGAAGCAATTATTTTGCTTGGAATTTGACTGGCAGAACTATGAAAATAATCAGTCTGCACACATTTTAAATTTTACAACCACTTTTGGATTTTTTCTACTTATAATAATAGTAATTATTATTAATAATATATATTACATAAAAAGGAAAGAAAAGACATAGGGGCTACAACATAGTTATGTAATTTGAATATTCAACTCAAAAGGCAAATTATTTAGTCTCTACTTTGTATAAGGCATTATGGCAGCCAGAGTTGGGGATAAAAAATTATATAGGCATTATCCATGTTTGGAGTGAAAGAATAGTCAAGTAGAACTAATGATAAATGACAAAGAAGAAGAAAATGCATATTACAGGTACAAATAAAATCTATAAATCCACAGAGATTCTTACTTTTTGTTTGTTGAAGTTATTATGCAGAAATTAACTTCTGAGTCCAAAATAAGAATAGAATTTGGCAACGGACTAATGTAGGACAACTGCGTATATATCACGATATCTCTCTTTCTGTCTAGACCTGAAGGCATTAATAGTGTGTTTTCAGAGAATTATGAGTATCTCAGAATATAACAGGAACTCAATAGGACAGACAATCTAAGAGGTAAGTTAACACCAAATAGTAGAGCATCTGGCATGGAATGCTATATATTTCAGTCTTTACTGTTTAACTATTCATACATAGATTTAGAACAAGTCCTTAGAATAAACAAATTTGACCTCAGAATACTAACTCTCTCAGGATTATGAAAATTATTCCATTGAAAAAATTTCAGGTGGGAAATAAAGAAATGAAGACTCTGTGAAGCCATCCACCTATTCAGCATCTGCACCTCAATAGCTAAATGATGTTTGACAATAATAAAACATAGTGATAGGATTTTTTAGTTCCTGGATACTAAACTCAAATACAAAGTTGCCTGATATTCAATGGTACTAGCCTAATATATTTGACTTACTACTTGTGAGAAACAGTAATAAAAACTACTAACATATATCATGCTTATTTTGGGTTCTACTTTATGCATTGACCTATGCATATCTAATCACAACAAACCCATGGCATACGTACTATTTTTTTAACCATTTTATAGATGAAAAACTAAGTCATAGTAGCAGTACAGAAAGTGACAAGTATGCTCTGAATTGCTATGCCAGATTCCCTCTATGTCTTTTTTTTTTTTTTTTTTGTAATATGAAAGAAGTTTATATGCTCTAAAAAATCTCGGTTTCTCCATTTTTGCCCAGATCCACTTGGGTAATCTTCTCAAAAAAAGAGTCCGAAATGCAGTACTTGGATGCAATCTCAAAAACGACAGAATGATCTCTGTTCGTTTCCAAGGCAAACCATTCAATATCACAGTAATCCAAGTCTATGCCCCAACCAGTAACGCTGAATAAGCTGAAGTTGAATAGTTCTATGAAGACCTACAAGACCTTTTAGAACTAACACCTACAAAACATGTCCTTTTCATTATAAGGGACTGGAATGCAAAAGTAGGAAGTCAAGAAACACCTGGAGTAACAGGCAAATTTGGCCTTGGAATATGGAATGAAGCAGGGCAAAGGCTAATAGAGTTTTGCCAAGAGAACACACTGGTCATAGCAAACACCCTCTTCCAACAACACAAGAAAAGACTCTACACATGGACATCACCAGATGGTCAACATCGAAATTAGATTGATTACATTCTTTGCAGCCAAAGATGGAGAAACTCTATACAATCAGCAAAAACAAGACCGGGAGCTGACTGTGGCTCAGATCATGAATTCCTTATTGCCAAATTCAGACTAAATTGAAGAAAGTAGGGAAAACCACTAGACCATTCAGGTATGACCTAAATCAAATCCCTTATTATTATACAGTGGAAGTGAGAAATAGATTTAAGAGCCTAGATCTGATAGACAGAGTGCCTGATGAACTATGGTTGAAGGTTCGTGACATTGTACAGGAGACAGG
Organism: Bos grunniens; assembly: GCF_055505025.1. Taxonomy (NCBI): domain Eukaryota; kingdom Metazoa; phylum Chordata; class Mammalia; order Artiodactyla; family Bovidae; genus Bos; species Bos grunniens. The sequence continues at coordinate 28,821,347 of NC_141188.1, forward strand.
GATCAAGACCATCCTCAAGGAAAAGAAATGCAAAAAAGCAAAATGACTGTCTGGGGAGGCCTTACAAATAGTAGTGAAAAGAAGAGAAGCGAAAGGCAAAGGAGAAAAGGAAAGATACAAGCATCTGAATGCAGAGTTCCAAAGAATAGCAAGGAGAGATAAGAAAGGAAAAGACTAGAGATCTCTTCAAGAAAATTAGAGATACCAAGGCAGCATTTCATGCAAAGATGGGCTCGATAAAGGACAGAAGTGGTATGGACCTAACAGAAGCAGAAGATATTAAGAAGAGGTGGCAAGAATACACATAAGAACTGTACAAAAAATATCTTCAGGACCCAGATAATCATAATGGTGTGATCACTCACCTAGAGCCAGACATCCTAGAATGTGAAGTCAAGTGGGCCTTAGAAAGCATCACTATGAACAAAGCTAGTGGAGGTGTTGGAATTCCAGTTGAGCTATTTCTAATCCTGAAAGATGATTAAGGCTTAAATTAATGTGGCTTAAAGCTCAACATTCAGAAAACTAAGATCATGGCATCTGGTCCCATCACTTCATGGGAAATAGATGGGCAAACAGTGGAAACAGTGGCAGACTCTATTATTTTGGGCTCAAAAATCACTGTAGGTGGTGATTGCAGCCATGAAATTAAAAGACGCTTACTCCTTGGAAAAAAAGTTATGACCAAGCTAGATAGCATATTCAAAAGCAAAGACATTACTTTGCCAACAAAGGTCCATCTAGTCAAGGCTTTTTCCAGTGGTCATGTATGGATGTGAGAGTTGGCCTGTGAAGAAAGCTTAGTGCCAAAGAATTGATGCTTTTGAACTGTGGTGTTGGAGAAGACTCTTGAGAGTCCCTTGGACTGCAAGGAGATTCAACCAGTCCATTCTAAAGGAGATCAGTCCTGGGTGTTCATTGGAAGGACTGATGCTAAAGCTGAAACTCCAATACTTTGGCCACCTGATGCGAAGAGTTGACTCATTGGAAAAGACTCTGATACTGGGAGGGATTGTGGGCAGGAGGAGAAGGAGATGACAGAGGATGAGATGGCTCGATGCCATCGATGATTTGATAGATATGAGTTAGAGTAAGCTCCAGGAGTTGGTGATGGACAGGGAGGCCTGGCGTGCTGCAATTCATGGGGTCGCAAATAGTCAGACACAACTGAGCGACTGAACTGAACTGAACTGAACTGAATCTTCTCAAGAGTTGTGTCAGTTATCTGGTTTTCTTTGTTGCTTTATCAATCAGTCTCTGCTCTTCCCACCTTTATCCCTTTATCTTATGTAGAACTCAAAATGCCATGCCCTTGGCAGTAGAAACTACCTTTATTCTTCACCCCATTCCTCACCCTGGTTTTACAGCTCCCTCCTCCACTATGGTAGTATATTGGTCCCCCAAACATGTGTGTATCATAATTCTAAGCTGTGAATATGTTATCTTATAAGGCAAATGTAAATTAAAGGAATTAATCACCTGACCTCTTTTTTTGAGAGTTAAGTTTTAATTGACAGGAATGTTTAACACTTCAAGTCTGGGAGGCAGCGTCTCAAGTAACTGTGAGAGAACTTCTATGAGGAGGAAGGCGGTGGGGGGAGCAAAGATATACAGGAATTTTGCAACTAAGGGCAGATCGTTTGAAAGTCAGAGGATTATTGTTAATTAAAGAAAATCAGATATCTATATTTCAAGGAATTTAGTGCTTTTCTATATATGGGAAGATGCAAGAGTCTGGGCTCACTGAAATCAGTTCCTTAGATATGCATCTCAGGTATATGGGGCCAGTATCCTGTGTTTTCACATCCTGAGTTTCCTCAGGGCTCATCATAGGAAGTGGCTCCTAGATGGCACATATTCTTTCCCTTCCAGAGTTCCCTTAGAACTCACCAGCTCACCATCTATCAGTGGTGGCTGCATTGCTGATAATTATGATATCCTTTGTCCACTGATATGGCAGGAAAAACTCCATTTCTCAGATGGAATATATCACTTGACCTTAAGGTGAAGAGATTATCATAGACTTCCAGGAAAACCCAATGTAATCACAGGGTCCTTAAAAGTGAAAGAGAGCAACTGAAAGAGTTAGAGAGAAATGTTGACTGTGAAAGAAATACCAGAGAGATGTAATGTTACTGGCTTTGAAAACAAAGAAAGAGGCCAGGAGGCAAGGAATGGGGGCACTTAATGTATCGTCCTTTACAGCCTCCACAGAGAACACAGTAGTGCCAACACCTTGATTTTAATCCAGTGAGACCTCAGTCAGACTTTATTACTACAGAACTGTAGGAAAATGAAATTGTGATGTGTTAATCCTCTACATTTATGTAACATGTTAAAGTAGCCAAAGGAAATTAATACAGCCCCACAGAGGCTCATGTTCTAGCTTAGGAATTTGTCTTAAGTTCCTATGTTCTAAATAAATTCTTTATTCATAATTTCATAAGAAGCATCAATTTATCAAATGCATATTAGTAAGATTTACCTAAGGGTTGGGAAGATCCCCTGGAGAAGGAAATGGCAACCCACTCCAGTATTCTTGCCTGAAGAATTCCAGACAGAGGAGCCTGGCAGGCTACAGGTCACGGAATCACAAAGAGTTGGACACAACTTAGCAACTAAACAACAGCAACTAGATTTACCTAATATTATGAATGTGTCCATTTCTTGGACTTCCCTGGTAATTCAGTGGTTAAGAATTCACCTGCCCATGCAGGAGACACAGGTTGATATCTGGGTTGGGAAGAGCCCCTGGAGAAGGAAATAGCAACTCACTCCAGTATTCATGCTTGGGAAATCCCACGGACAGCTGGCGGCTGGTAGCTACAGTCCATGGAGTCACAAAAGTGTCAGACATGACTTGGCAACTAAACCACAAATGTTCATTTCTCAGTACCAACCCTTCTAAGCCTACACATGGAATGTGTTTATATATATAATTAACTAGCTCATGTCTTCTTCATAATTGAAGTATGATTTTCTAAAAATTCCATATAATTAAGTCTACTTTCAGTACCTACTTTAACACTTTCTTTTCTAAATTTTAATTGCCAAGTAAGATGTTATACATTCCTAGATTATTTTCCAAATTTTAGTTGTTTTCAACTTCAGTATAGGTTGTTAATAATATTTTCTTACATATATATTTGTTCTTCCATTTAAATGTAAATCTTCCAATTAGAATTGCTTAGTTTATAGAACTATTTCGGTGCCCTAATATTCTGTTACTACCTCATTAAGGCTAAGAGAAAAAAGAAAAAGAATGTTGAAGCAAATAACAACACTAAGATCTTGAGGAAGTGTGAATACATAATTTGACATTTCTGTGAGGTTTTGACCAAGAGATTGAGCCTCAATACTTTTTAAAAGAAAACAAGCTAATAAACCCTTTAATCTTACAAAGGTAGTGGAGTTAAAGAAAAATACAACAAAATCTTGGAGGGAGATTTTCATTTAGAAATTATTTTAGGGAAATTAAAATCATCCATAATGCTGAACCATTTCTCAAATCACTTTTAAAATTTTCAAAAACAAACAGAAATGAAAAGTCAGGCCAGGGGCAAGATACAGCAGTGAGGAACTTTTTTGTGAAGCAGTGGGTGGAATGGCTTTTAAACAGAGCTCTCAAACATATCTTTTTAAAAATTTTAACTACTTCTAAAGTAGTTTTTGTAATTTTATAATTTTTACCTGTCATCTCTGAATTGGGTTCTTGTCTAGGAAATGTATCTATCTAAATGTGCCTAACTATATCCATATCTATCTCTGTCAGTCTATATCTGTATTTATGTCTATAAATCTATGTATACATATATATATATATATATTACATTTTCATTAGGCCATGTATGATGATAACTGTATAAAAACAAATGTTTTAAAAATGAAATTCAGAGGAAAAATAACAGTAGTTTCATGAGAAAAGGATTTAAACTTAAAACATTATTTCACTGGCTCTTATAAACTCATTAAAAAAAAAATTTAATTATTTAGAATAGTCTTAGTGGGGATGGTATCAACCATTTGCATGAGTTGTTTTGTACCTTAAATCCATTTAAAAATTGTCATGTTTCAATTTGGACAAGTACACAACTCAGCAATGTCTTATGGGACAAATCTAGCCCTTTATCTGCTTTTGTTTTGTATTAAAAAATGTTTTATTGGAAAATGGTCAACTCATTTTGTTATATACTATCTCTGGCTGCTTTCACGTCACAATGGCAGAGGTAAGCATTTGTGAGAGACTCTGCTGCTGCTAAGTCATGTCAGTCGTGTCTGACTCTGTGCGACCCCATAGATGGCAGCCCACCAGGCTCCTGTCCCTGGGATTCTCCAGGCAAGAACACTGGAGTGGGTTGCCATTTCCTTCTCCAATGCATGAAAGTGAAAAGTGAAAGTGAAGTTGCTCAGTCCTGTCCGACTCCTAGCGACCCCATGGACTGCAGCCTACCAGGCTCCTCCATCCATGGGATTTTCCAGGCAAAAGTACTTGAGTGGGGTGCCATTGCCTTCTCCAGTGAGAGACTCTAGTGCTCACAAAGTTTATAGCATTTATCATGTGGTCCTTTACACAAGTTAAATATGGGTTCAAGTTTCGGAATTGCTTATGCACCGTACACATTCTGTTAGGTTACCTAGATTTTCTAATGTCGAATACAGTTTCTTGAACCTGGTAGACATTCCATAAGTATCTGTTGAATACATGATGATTCTAAACCCTCTAACTAGTAAAATACAAGAACTATTTACTGGATATCAGGTTTCCTGTGTAAATAAAATCATTTGTAACTTATATATAGATATCAATACCAGGTATATAGTATTTTTTTAATAAACAATACTTTCCCTTAATATTTTCTTTGTTGAATTTTGGTATAGACATAGCTCTTGTCCAAAAAGCAACAATAATACTCAGAACCTAAAAAAATTTAGGTGCCTCAAGATCCTGACTCAGAATCTAATACAATATCATATTATACCTATCTCAAATTCTATTTTGTTAATGATTATGGACATGATAAATGAGCAGCTAAAGATAAACATTCATTCTATCTTTGAATGTTTGAATTTTCCCATTTAATATATTTAAAGCATCATGACAAATTATTTGCCAATCTGGATATTTTGAATGTAGCATTTGACAAAAGAATCAAAGTTTTTGAGCTGTGTCTTATCAAATGGGAACTGAACATGATGTAATTATAAAAAAAGCAGCAACAAGACAAATAAAACAATTATCCCTTAAACTTAGTATCTTCAGAGTATAGAGTGAACCAACCATTGGTTCTGAGTTGTTGTTTTTCCCTCTCTTTATTATAAATGAGAATGATGGAATGGATATATGCTAATATTCTTCCAGAAAATCACGGGAAGTGGTTAGATTGCTATATAAACAGGAGTGTCTACGTACTCCAGGACCTAAAATATCTGAGATAGAGAGGACCAGAAAGAGCTGGTGAGCCTATTTTAAACAAAGTTTAAGAGTGTTCAGATTGTCAAGGCAGAAAAAAGAGAATTAGTCAATCATTCTAAAAGTCTTATGTTTAAGTATACATGTGATGAGCTGGTTTAACAGTTATGATTGGATTTCTTCTTCCAGGCAAGAGTAACAAGGGGTAGATTTATTCACCCCCAGATACTTAAAACAACTAAAATACATACATAGTATTTGAAAAAATGGTTTTCAACACACTGGACATCAGGCATAGAAGGACAGTAATTCCTGAGAAGTGAAATGAATCCTATGCCTGATCCAGTTGATGGCCTTGAGAGTATTTACAGGTTATGGATTTGTGAGAGGGAGATCATGCAGAGCCAATGTGAAAGTGTGAAAGCGAAAGTCACTCAGTCGTGTCCAACTCTTTTTTGACCTCATGGACTATACAGTCCATGGAATTCTCCAGGCCAGAATACTGGAGTGAGTAGCTGTTCCCTTCTCCAGGGGATCCTCCCACCAAGGGATTGAACCCAGGTCTCCCACACTGCAGACAGATTCTTTAACAGCTGAGCCATGGGGGAAAGCCATGTAGAACCAAGCAGATTCCTAAACTGATAAAACTGAAAATCTGAAGAGACAAAGCCAATTAGAGTTTGAAGGATAGAAAACTACAGAAGAGAGAGCTACACAGAGAACTGCAAATATGATAAGGGTGCCCTTAATATTCATCTGAATCCTGATAAGCCATGAACACATCAGGAAACTACCCCAAACGTGAAACAGGCTCATTTCAGATAATTATTTCCCAGTTTCAGTATGTGTAATTGGAGTCTCCAAAGGGAGAGAACAGAAAACATATTTTAAGGAGTAATATCAAAAAAGTTTTCAATTAGATGAAAACCAATGCAAGAAGCTCAATAAATTCCATCCACAAGGAACATGAATAAAAACACAAGAATGCATTTCATAATCCAATTGCCCAAATGAATCATAAAGAAAACATATCTTAGAAACAGCAAAAGAGAAAAAAAAAAAAAAAAGATAAATAAACTTCCCAGAAAGAAACTTGAGGATTACAGCATATTTGTTATCTGAAATAATGCAGTGAAGAAGACAATGGGGCAATAGCTTTAAAGTTCTGACAGAAAAGAAGATGTGAATATAGAATTCTATACTCAACTAACATAAAGTATAGGGACAAAATAAAGACTTTTGTTTTTTAGATACACAAACTTTGAAAAAATTATTCACCAGAAGACTCACACTACAATATGTATTATAAAACTTTTTTGAGAACAAAAATGGCACATGATAGGAATTTGTATCTATACAAAGGCATAGAGAGTCCTCAAATGTTACTACATTGAAAAATATATAATTTTTATTATTCAAATTTTTAAGCAGTATTTGATTATTTAAATGGGAATTGAAATATGTTACAGGTTTTATAACATTTTTTAAGTAAAATTCATGACAGGACATTTATCAGCGCAAAACATGGATGAATCGCATAATACTTAGGTTGAATGAAAGGGTGAAAATGATTTCAGAAAGCATGATCACATTCATATAAAACTAAAGAAAATGCAGACTAATCTATGGTGCCAAAAAGTCAGTAGTCACTGAATAAAACGGGGGAATGAGAGGCAGGAGGACAGAACTACAACAGAGTATATTGCAACTATTGGAGGTAATAGAAATGTTTATTGTTTTTTATTATGATGATGACTTCATGGGTGTATACAGTTGTCAAAACTTACTAAGCTGTAAATTCTATATACATGGAATCTTTTGCATGTGACTACATCAATAAAACTTATTTAAAGGAAAAAATGGGTGAAGGTGAAAAATAATTGCTATGATCATTTCTCCTTAGGGTATATTTTTTGTACGGGATAGAAACTCTTTCTTCAGGGAAGAAAGTCCATGATTACAAAGCACTAGTTGCTTGGGATAGAATGTATGGTAAGTAAATATTAGTTGAAATAAAGTAAATGCCAGCAGTTTATCTACAATAAATTCCAGGGATCTGACCTCCCCTGATCTCATTGAGACAAATGAATGTTCCAGTGTTTCAGTTCAGTGTTTAACTCAATTAAATTAGTAATTATTAAACAGGATTTATGCCTTAACTCCACTGCTATATGACAATCAAAGCTGTTCTGGCTATCTTTAAGACACATTACTTTATTTGCAGTCAGTACTAAGCCTCGTCAAATGCCCTCAACCTAAATGACCTGGTCAGGTTATGGTAATTTGCCTGCTCTCTTATATCTCTTAGACAACTGCAGCAAATAAAACTTTCAGTTGAACTATGCCTCAGTCATGAAATTAGGAAACATTCATTGGGAAATCATCATTCATTAATAATTTTTTTCACCTTGGAAGTTAGCATGCAAATTATGGCAAAAATCATTATCTCAGAGAACCTAAATATGGAGAGAGATTTATAAATTAAATATATGTGAAAAAATGTTTCAGGTGCTTTGATAGTTTTGTATTTGGGTCAAAATGGGAGACATAAGGAAGCTGTTGTTGTTCAGTCATGAAGTTATGTCTGACTCTTTGTGACCTGTGGACTATAGCCCACCAGCCTTCTCTGTCCTTCACTATCTCCCAGTGAAGTCGCTCAGTCGTGTCCGACTCTTTGCAAGCCCATGGACTGTAGCCCACCGGGCTCCTCCGGAGCATGGGATTTTCCAGGCAAGAATACTGGAGTGGGTTGCCATTTCCTTCTCAAGGGGATCTTTCCAACCCAGGGATCAAACCCAGGTCTCCCGCATTGCAGGCAGACACTTTAACCTCTGAGCCACCGGGGAAGCCCAATATCTCCCAGAGTTTGCTCAAATTCTTGTCTATTGAGTTGGTGATGCTATCTCACTATCTCGTGGTCTGCTGTCCCCTTCTCCTTTTGCCATCAATCTTTCCCAGCATCAGTGTCTTTTCCAATGAGTCAGTTCTTCCCTCAGGTGGCCAAAGTGCTAGAGCTGCAGCTTCATTGGTTACTATTTCTTGCATTATATTCAGAAAAATACTTTAAAATGAGATGAGATTTGAGCTGAGACTTTAAGAATCTCCTCTATTTTGTTGTTGTTCAGTCGCTAAGTCATCTGACTCTTTTTCAACCTCATGGACTGCAGCATAACAGGCCTCCCTGTCCCTCACTATCTCTCTTTGCCAGGTGAAAAAACAGAAAATGGCCATTTAAAATGGATAAATAAATATACATAAGCAGAATAGCAACTGAATTATTTGCATAGTGAATGGAGGCTTAGCCAAAGATGAGGCTGGTGAGGTATCTGAGCAGTCAAATTATAAATGAGGCACACTGCATAGCAATTTAAACCAGACACTTCAGGTGATATTAAGCCTTATGGCCCGAATGGATTACTTGCTTTCCCTAAAGTGCTTTTTCATTTTTATGATTATCCAAAGTTTGTTCTGTTCAAATAGACAAGGACACAGTGGAAACAGTGAGAGACTTTATTTTCTTGGGCTCCAAAATCACTGCAGATGGTGACTGAAGCCATGAAATTAAAAGACACTTTCTTCTTGGAAAAAAAGCTATGACCAACCTAGATAGCATATTAAAAAGCAGAGACATTACTTTGCCAACAAAGGTCTGTCTAATCAAAGCTATGATTTTTTCAGTAGTCATGTATGGATGTGAGAGTTGGACTGTGAAGAAAGCTGAGCCCCAAAGAATTGATGCTTTTGAACTGCGGTGTTGGAGAAGACTCTTGAGAGTCCCTTGGACTGTGAGGAGATGCAAGCAGTCCATCCTAAAGGAAATCAGTCCTGAATATTCATTGGAAGGACTGATGCTGAAGCTGAAACTCCAATACTTTGGCTACCTGATGCGAAGAACTGACTCATTTGAAAAGACCCTGATGCTGGGAAAGACTGAAGGCAGGAGGAGAAGGAGGTAACAGAGGATGAGATAGTTGGGTGGCATCACCAACTTGTGGACGTGAGTTTGAGCAAGTTCCCGGGAGTTGGTGATAGACAGAGAAGCCTGGAGTGCTGCAGTCCATGGGGTCGCGAAGAGTTGGACACAACTGAGTGACTGAACTGAACTGAAAATTCGTCCCGAAATGTAACAATTTCCCTACTATGTATGGACATATTATGTAAACCACTTAGAAAAGCTCTTCACACCTTAAATTCTACTAAAACATTATATTGATATACAGCATCAGATTTTTCAAATTCCCTAAACCTGTTTAATTACTACTGTGGTTTAGGTCACATGGAACAGGTTGTACTATAATCCAGGAAAACATATCTCTTACAAATTCCCTCTTTTGTTCTCCTCATCTCAGTATCAATCAGATACTGAGATACTTCAAATTTCAGGTTAACGGGTTACATGAACTTTAGAATTAACCTTTGATAATAATAGTAAATTATACTTGACAAACATATTAATATTAATCACTTTGCATTGAGTGCTAGCTCTGTGATAGACATAAGGTGAAGTGTTTGTGTGACTATTCTTTAATTCTCACTATAAAGAATGAGATTGCCATTTCACTGATGAGCAAACTGAAGCCTCACATGGTTGAGATCACATAGAAAGAGAGTAGAGTGCAGCTCTGTCAGATTCTAAATAATGTAACAAAACATAAGGTTAATGAAATAACAGACACCTTACTAAACTAAAATAGCTCATGTATTCTCAGGATGTAATTTAGACCCTGAAAAGAAAGTAATATACCCAATTACTATTAGCATTTGAATGAGAGAAGCAATTTCATTGTTAAATATTCTATTACTCATTTAAAATTTGATCTACACCAGACATTTTTAAAACAAAGTATATAAAGAACATAATTTGAATTCAAATGTTAAGTGCTTCTGATTCTAGTGGAAGCATTGCTAGTTGTTTGGAATTCTCAAATGACTATCTATAAATTGGACATTTACATAAAAGATGTTTTATTTCTGAAGGCATATAATTTTGAATCTGCAGAGTGTATATGTGCCTGTTTTTGTATAGTGAGTCAAATTGGAATGCTGTTACCTGAAGAATAGGATCTGTCATCTTTAAGGCTGAAATGTAACCCACGTTCAAACTACTTAATTGAAAAAGAGAATAGTAACAGTGTGTTGCTTCTTTTATATGCTTCATATGGAGTAAACTGTCAAAGAGTAACGAAAGGCTTTAGCAATTCCAATTCTAATGACTTTAATAACAGATGCAAGGCTAAAACCCTATACAGCATCATGAAAATTTATCCCACGTGTGCTTTAATCATATGTGCTAACTCTACCAACAAAACCAGATTGTTCTAGCTGTCACCATAGCATATCAAATATAATGTGAATGCATATGGTGCACTGTGTTGCTTTTTCTAATAGCATTCAAACATACCACCAGTTTCCTTCTTGACTTTCTTTAATGTTAACAATGAACCTTAAACCAAGATGATGATGGATGGAATGCAAAAATAAATTATAATCTTATTCTCACTTCAAAAAAAGGAATCATGGATTTTTCTGTATATAAGCTAATAATTAATAGAATTACTGAAACATCATTAGCATGTTTGTTTGCAATCAGAAGTCACCAGTGAACTGATAATGTGCAAAACTTTTTCATAGGAAGTCATTTAGTATGTGTATTGAGTACCAGAACAAATGTGGAGATAGCTGGATATCCACAGAATCCTTATTCTAAATGAAAAATAGGTTTGCTTTAAAATATCAAGTTGAATGCCTAAAATGCATTTCCTTATTTCTAGAGATCACTTATAATTATCACTTTCACCATAAATCATTTCACTATTTTAAATTTATTTTTATAGTAAGTCTTCAGGCCAGAAAAGTATTATTTCCATATTATTTCAGAGACTGACTCCCAGAAGTTGAAGCTATTCATGGAACTTTGACTGTAATGTTTGCAGAAATTACAAATTATGCATCTACCTTTGGAAATACACTAGAAGGATAAAGCAACTGTATCCAGGGCTTTATTTCTTTAAACTTTCCTACATCCAAATATGTCACTTTGCCTTTCTACTTGTTTTTGTGTTCCTCTGCCTTTACCATGAGAGCATTCCAGTGATAGCCTGTTAAATAATGAGAAAATTAGAGAGACAAATCTACCCAGTCACCCATTGTAAGGTCAATCTATACTGATCAGGTGACATATGAGTAAATCAAGATGAGCCCAGACTAAATGGTTAAACTATCAATACAATCTTGGGAACTAAATGAACACTTGCTGGTATGAAGCACTGAGCTTTGGGATGATTTACTAACCATAATTGTAGCAATAGATCATTGATTCACATCACTGTCTTTTGAGTTTAGTGTTGAACTTGTGTTTAAAATATACCACTAAATGGAGCTGTGCCTAATTTAAACATTTAGAATTCATTTTTTTCCCCACATTCTTGTACTTAAAAAACATTCATTAGCTTTAAGTAATATGTGTTTTTTTTTCACCATATCTGTCCTCAATCACAGGATATCTGGTCTGTTTAAGTAGAATGCCCTGTCAACACACTGGCTTGGGAAATAGCATACTGCCCCACCCGTATCTTCTTATTCAATCAATAGAAAGACTAGATCTTTTTCTAAGTAAATTCTATTTCCAGGCCAATTCATAGTTCATCTAGTTTAATCATTGTTTAGTGAGTAAAATTTCAATCCCATTCAATTTAAATGCCGTGGAACTTGTCCTTGAGGTCTGTAAGAACTACTAAATCCTTTTAAAGTAGAAATTTCTGGAGTAGCTTTTGTTCTCCTCATACTTAATGAACAGTGGTGTTCCAAAAATGCAAAATCTTTTTACCTACAAGAAATATGGGCGTGCAGACTGTGGTCCACAGGCCAAATCCTACTTGCCACTTTTTAATCAAGTTTTATAGAATACAGTAATACTGATTCATTTATATAGCTGTAGGCATGCAATACGGAGAAGGCGATGGCACCCCACTCCAGTAATCTTGCCTAGAAAATCCCACGGACGGAGGAGCCTGGTAGGCTGCAGTCCATGGGGTCGTGAAGACTCGGATATGACTGAGTGACTTCACTTTCACTTTTCACTTTCATGCATTGGAGAAGAAAATGGCAATCCACTCCAGTGTTCTTGCCTGGAGAATCCCAGGGACGGGGGAGCCTGGTGGGCTTCCGTCTATGGGGTCGCACAGAGTCGGACACGACCGAAGCAACTTAGCAGCAGCAGCAGCAGCAGGCATGCAACAATGGCAGTTGACTAGTAAAGACAGAGAACGTCCTTTAAAGGCTAAAGTATTTACTATTAATATTTGACCTTTCATGGAAAAAGTTTACTGTCTCCTGGCCTATGACATCAAGTATTTCTTCAATTTATCTTTTGTTTAATTTTAAATATCAGTCATAGGTTTATCCTATTTTTCATATATTTTACCAAGTCCAATAATTATTTACATGCATTTCAATGAAACATTTTACATTAAAATATTTATGCATTTTTATGTAAACAAAGAACAGAATTAAATAAGTAGATGACAGATAATGAGAGGTATTATTTTCCCCTCAAAAAGCAGAATAAGTCCAAATGTTTCATTTGATCATTCAGAGTTCTCCGTCATTTAGCTCTGTCACTATACTGCAATTAATTCATCATTACATTATTTTTTACTCTATTATTCTTTAAAATCATACCCCACAGAGGAAAATTCTCCTGTTCATCTTCCACTATTCTCATTGTCTTCACTTTCCATTTTGAAATGTATTATTTCCTTTAAAAAATAAGAACAAACATTTGCAGGAATCATTGTTCTTGATAATTTTATTAGCCTAAACTTTTCAAATCTTCAAATGCCAATTGTATGTTAATCTTTAAGATAATTATACAATTATGTCTACTTCTGATGTCATATTTCAGATCAGAAATTTTCAAGCAAAACTCCATTTTACAAGCAAGATATAAGTACTTAAGTCAGGTGTAGTCTTTTCATGTATTTTGCATTTTCTAAAAAATGAGCAAATTGTTGGATTCACAATGTTTACTCAGCTTTTTTGAATAAATAAATTGTCAAAGAGTTCAAATTAAAGAGGACAAGATGCTCAATGAGTCTGGATTCAAATAAAGCACTGGCATTACATAGTCAAAAATAAGTAGTGCAAGGTCAAATACAATGGTTTGAAATTGAAAACTATGGGACTAGAAGAACATATTCTGAGAACTAGCTATAAAGCAATATAAAAACAGTCAATCTTAGAAAAAGGAATCGATATGTTTAATAAACATATATCAAGTGTTCAAAATAAAAAAAATCTGATTTGTAATCTGTGTATCTCAGTATATGTGAAAATATAACTATTGGCTCAATGTCTGACATCATCACAATAATCTGTAGAGAGTAGCTATGCTTAATTTTTTCAATTGTGTATTCAATCAATGAATAGCATATCTAAAAACAGTAAAAAGAGTTTTCTAAAGTCAATGAAAGAATTATGAAAAGAATTAGAGATGTAATTTTGAATACAAGTGACAATTTAGTTTATAATGAAAAAATGTAACCATCATTTCCAAACCATTTTGTAAAAGAAACTGTCAGCTTTCTGCCACTGAGATATTAGTATTTTCATCAACTCTTGATTAATAGGGACAACAACCCTCTGACACAGTCTCCTTATATTATCCTATGTGACCTAAGACTGGAGAAAATTTACACAGAGATTAAATATAAAATACTTAAACCATTTAGTGCTTTTAAAGGTGAAAAGGTCAGATTTTTATTGCTAGTCAAGTCACAAGGATTAGTAGAACACTCCTTTAAAAAAAAATGAAATTCTGAATGTTTTATTCCCTATTATCAGACCCTTTTTAATTTCAAAACCTAATATTTAAATACCATGAGGGGGAAATGCGGTTTTCTGAACTTTTCAAGGTGAGGCTAAAATTACTCTAAGAACAGTCTCTCTTGGGACATCTATCTCTTTAAATAACCCTCTGACAGTGTGCTACTTAAAATCAGAATGAATTTTGTATTTTCCAGTTAGACATCAGATAGGAATTGCAAATGCACTAAAATCGTTTTATGTGGTTTTATATTTTGATAAAATACTCCAGGTAAAATTTCTCATATCATACTCTTATTTGTAAATCCTCTGAAGTCAGAATAGCTATGATTAATTATTGGAGAGTATTATAAGATACCAATCTGATGTAGAATCTTATTTGAAAACGGCAAAGCTTAATTACATTCTAGAAGAAGAAATATTTAATAAAAAATAAGAAAAGAATAAAATGTGACATGAAAGAGCTATTCATTTTTGTACATTTGTTAGCATTTATAAATGCTTGTAGCATGTGTCCAAAAATGAATTTCGATTTTAATAATCACTGAGGAGAGTGCTAGCAAATAATAGTTATAAGAACAAAGTTATTAAATGATTGAGTTAATTTACTAAGCCTTTGTGTGCATCCTCACAATGAAAAAAATCTGAAGGCTGAAAGGAAAGTATTAATGAGATATTTGGCTTTTGGAGACGCTTAAGCATCAACTGGAAAATTTCAGCATCATGAAAAGCCTGGAAGATAAAATACTGTGAAATTCAATCTTATTGGGCCTAAGGAATGCAGGCAGAGACAATCTTGGGATAAACTGTTAGCTCAGCAGGTCACAAGGCTGAGCAGTAAGAGTCTAAAGACACTTGGAGGTGCTCAAGGAAAACTGAAAAGAAAGAAAAGAACAAAGTGGTAAATAAATGAAGACATAAAACTTGGCTATCTCAAAATTGAGCTGCATGTATTGCAGGAGAATTTATAAATTAAATTCTGAAAAATTTAAAACCTAATGTTTAAGAGAGGGAAATGAATTTCTGCCTTCCCACTTCTAACCTACAAAACTTCCCCCTGCCCCTTTGGAGAATTAGTGCATCTGAGAAGAAGATAAACATATCAGTCATTAGTAGCACTTATTAACATCTTTAAAGGCCCTGTGAAATCTAAAAGTAACCAGATCAATCAATTTATTCTGTTTTTAACTTAAAAATGCATTTTTAAACAGACATATCATCTGTTGTCTGGGTTGATTTGCCCACTCAAAGAGGTGGTGGGCATTCGAGGTGGTAGGCATTCTACAGAAGATCTGTATTTAATCAAAATTGAAGATACTTACAGATCTCATTTCTTAAAGATTTTATTTTGGATAAAAGAAGAAAATTTGGATAAAAGCAAAAGAAAAAGAAAAAAAGTATATGTATTGAGGGGACCACATGATTAGATCAAGATGTGTTCTAGACTTGAAATCATAGTTCACTTATTTTTGCTGTCTTTGTTATTCTATCTTTCTATAGAACAATTTATTCTTAAGGCAGGAAGCAACAGTTAGAAATGGACATGAAACAACAGACTGGTTCCAGATAGGAAAAGGAGTATGTCAAGGCTGTACATTGTCACCCTGCTTATTTAACTTCTATGCAGAGTACATCATGAGAAATGCTGGGCTGGAAGAAGCACAAGCTGGAATCAGGATTGCCAGGAGAAATATCAATAACCTCAGATATGCAGATGACACCACCCTTATGGCAGAAAGTGAAGAGGAACTAAAAAGCCTCTTGATGAAAGTGAAAGAGGAGAGTGAAAAAGTTGGCTTAAAGCTCAACATTCAGAAAATGAAGATCATGGCATCTGGTCCCATCACTTCATGGGAAATAGATGGTGAAACAGTGGAAACAGTGTCAGACTTTATTTTTTGGGGCTCCAAAATCACTGCAGGTGGTGACTGCAGCCATGAAATTAAAAGACGCTTACTCCTTGGAAGGAAAGTTATGATCAACCTAGATAGCATATTGAAAAGCAGAGACTTGACTTTGCCAACAAAGGTCTGTCTAGTCAAGGCTATGGTTTTTCCAGTGGTCATGTATGGATGTGAGAGTTGGACTGTGAAGAAAGCTGACCGCCGAAGAGCTGATGCTTTTGAACTGCGGTGTTGGATAAGACTCTTGAGAGTCCCTTGGACTGCAAGGAGATCCAACCAGTCCATTCTGAAGGAGATCAGCCCTGGGATTTCTTTGGCAGGAGTGATGCTAAAGCTGAAACTCTGGTACTTTGGCCACCTTATGCAAAGAGTTGACTCATTCAAAATTCTCTGATGCTGGGAGGGATTGGGGGCAGGAGGAGAAGGGGACAACAGAGGATGAGATGACTGGATGGCATCACTGACTCGATGCATGTGAGTCTGAGTGAACTCCAGGAGTTGGTGATGGACAGGGAGGGCTGGCGTGCTGCGATTCATGGGGTCCCAAAGAGTCCGACAGGACTGAGCGACTGAACTGAACTGAGCTGATTGTTTATACAGAGGTCTATAAAATGATAGATTCATTAGAGAACATCCATCACACTCTGCACAGGATGGAATAACAAATGTGGGAACAGAAAGGTACTAGAATCTAGGTATATATTAATTTAAGTTGAATTGTTTTTATTTGCTTGTTTACTATAGCATTTTTATGAGTTAAATTAGGTCCTACCCCCTATCCAAAGAAGACATGTTGAAATCCTAACCCACAGAGCCTGTAAATTACTTTATTTGGAAAGAAGATTTTGCAGATATATTCAAGTAAAGATGAGTTAATAAGATTAAGCCCTAATCCAATATAACTGGTATCCTTATAAGAAAAAGGAAATTTGAACACAGGGAGATGGTAGTTACCCAGATGGAGGGAAATTTTGCCCCAGATTAAGTATACCTAGAGTCTCACCCATACTTGACTTATGTGATTTATCATATGATATTTGGGATATTTTGTTTTTAAGTTAATTATCCTTAGATAGTGCTTTCAAAACGATTGATTCTGGAATGGGTTAGTAAGACTTTGGAGATGTTGGAATGGAGTGTATTTTACATGTGAGAATTACATGATTAAATCATTGCCCATTTGTTTTCACTTTATTTTTGTTTAATTTTGTAAATGTACTCAGTACTAATTAATCCAGTTTAAAAGTGTTCAACTATATAAGATATCTAATTCTCTTATATTGGAATTATTTTTTCTATAGTCTTTGATATTATATTTAAATCTATATTACACCCTATCTGGATTTTTCCAAAGAGCTGTTATTCTTGAATTTCACTCTATCCATGATGTGGCCTTCCTTTATCACTGGATCCCCATTTCAGGGATTCCATGTCTTCCTCACATTTACTCTCTTGTTCTGGTAGAGCATATTTTCTTCTAGTACCTTCTAAAGAAAGGGAGGATAGCACCTGAATCAGCCAAGCTTTGATCAGAGAAGCCAAACTACTGTTGATTTTTAACAAAGATTTTTTTTTTGCAGGGCTCAGACCTTCCACTGATGTAGGAAATGGTGGAGCACCCATTGCAAGCTGGTGTTTCTGCATGTAGTATTTAGCCTGTAGTCAATATAGGTTAGCTGGATTGGCATTTGGGAAGGCAAGCTGAATGGGCAGAAGAATAAAGATAAACTGGAACTTGAGTTGACAACTGGAACATGCAAGGACATAGTGGGATCGTCTTCCGTCACCGCCCACCCTGATACTGGGAATGGTTGGCAGAAGAAAAATTGTTGCTCATTGCCTTAGAGATGGGCTTCCCAAGTGGTGCTAGTGTTAAGAATCTGCCTGCCAATGCAGGAGACATAAGAGACGGGTTCAATACCTGGATTGGGAAGATGCCCTGGAGGAGCGCATGGCAACCCTCCCAGTATTCTTGCCTGGAAAATCCCATGGACAGAGGAGCCTGGCAGGCTATGGTCCATAGGGTCGCAAAGACTCACACATGACTAAAGCGACTTAGAACACCACAGAAATACACATGCCCTTGGTCTTCAAATCTAATAAAGAATATCTCTTTCGGTTCTCTTTTGGCTAATGTTAACCAGAAGAGGGAATTCCGGAAACAACTTGATTTTCAGTGAAACAGAGGCAAACATGTATATTCACATCTACAATGTAAAATTCTTGACCTCCAAGATGCTCTGTGTATGGATTTATCATTTATCATAGCTTTTTATCAGCTGACACCAGTTTGTTAGAATATGGACAGGACACACTTCTACAGTAAGGAAGCACTCACAGAGGTTTAAGTAGTAATACATGAAGGATTTTGCTTCCATCTAAAGGTCTCCTGCTTTCACACGAGAG
This sequence comes from Bos grunniens, assembly GCF_055505025.1. Taxonomy (NCBI): domain Eukaryota; kingdom Metazoa; phylum Chordata; class Mammalia; order Artiodactyla; family Bovidae; genus Bos; species Bos grunniens. Next base: position 28,839,890 of record NC_141188.1, read on the forward strand.
CAAATTGTACCCTCTGGGTCCAATTGTCCTTCATGGATGCCAGTTTACATTATTCCTGTATTTTTATCATTTAAGTAATTTGGTGAAGGCTCTTTGGCAAAATAATAGTTATTAATTCTGAGTAAATGTTTTGTGGAGTATGAATTTGAAGTTAATAGAGTAAGGAATAACTTGAAATTTCAGTACCATAACAAACCAGTGCTTATCAGAATCTATTGCTCTATCTAAAGTTTCCATTTAATGAGCATACTAACATTTCAGCATCCATTATACACTGAAAAAAAGTTTTCAATAATTAAAGATAATTGGCAATAGAAATAAAACGAGCAGATGAAAATGACTCTGCATTAGACATTGGCAGCCTGCTCTTTTGGTGTGTGCTGGAAGAAGAGAAGAGAGGATGAGGATTTTAAGTAGCAATCCAACTGGTCAACTGTGTCCTTATTATTTTACACTTTTTTTTCCACATCATATACTTCAACCTCTATTTAAAAATTATTTTATAAGGTTTCCTCAGATTGCCCACAAAACACTATTCTGGGGTTAAATGCCAATCAAATTATAACTATATTTAATGATTATACAGTGTCATATTCTGTCAATTAGCATTAATTTATAATGTCATTTAAACAGCCAAATCATTTTGAACAACTTACTTAATACAAAATACCTTTAAAAAAATCATTTTCCAATATAATATCATTAAGCCTAACACGATCTCATTGGGGATATTTTTATTGTTTAGATACAATAAAATATGGGGGGCTTTATTTTATGTTGGTACCTATAGGAAAGAGGAGTGTCTTTTATGTCATTAAGAAGATACCAAAAGTTAAATTACAGACTCTTCAGTTTCATTTAAATTCACATTAGATTCCTGTGTACATTAGATTTATTACTGAATGTATTATTTGATAACATTTTTGTTAAAAATATCACAACACTATTAATTGGCTATACTCCAATATATGAAAAAATAAAAAGTTAAGAAATTACAGAAGGAAACTAGTGAAAAAATATTTGGGCATTAAAATTAAAATTGCATCTTTATTATTATTTTCCAAATATTCATGAAAATACTGTAAATAGAAAGCACACACAGATTCATATGTACATATAGAGGGGCGTACAAAGATGTATACCTTACACCACACATACATATGCACAATTGTACTCACATATGTGCATGTTGTCACATACAGTCATTGTGGGACAGTATTGGGTCTGTATTTTTATGACAGGCATAGTACCACTCTCCAGCCTCTCCACTTCAAAAAAATATTCATAGACTATAACTCTGAGCAAACAATAGTGAAGGAAGAAGTGAGGATGGCAGAGGACACATTTGTTGTTCAGTTGCTTAATTGTGTCCAACTCTTTGCGACCCAATGGACTACAGCCTGCCAGCCTTCCCTGTCCTTCACCATCTCCAGGAGCTTGCTCAAATTCATGTCCACTGAGTCGATGATGCCATCCAACCATCTCATCCTCTGTCACCGCCTTCTTCTCCTGCCCCTCAATCTTTCCCAGCATCAGGGCCTTTTCCAGTGAGTTGGCTCTTCACATCAGGTGGGACACATTATATTCTGTGATATGCAGATTTCTTTAATGAAATGTTGTATGGATGGTTTAAGTGTATTAGAGAAGTAGAGGGAAAATAAAATGAGCAGTGTGTGGCTGAGCTTTTAGTTTTACATATGTTCTAGTTAATGAATATCTGAGAGATAAGCAGAGAAGCTAAGAGACTTCTAGATCATCACAGATTGCTGTATTAAGAGAGATAATGGAATTTGGACCTATGCATATAAAAGCATTCATCATGTTTAGAGATGAGGGGAAATTAGATGAACAGAGAACAGAGTTAAACACAATGAAATAAAGTAAAACAAAGCAAAATTCAGCATCTCCTCTCCCGGTTCATGTATTCATATAACAAATATTCCCTGAGGTTTTTTTTTTTTTTTTTTTTAATATACCAAGAAAAGAAGATACCACAATCAAAAATCCACACTTCCACAAATCTTACACTTTAGTGAAGAGAAACATAGAAAACATGACATATTTAAACACAGAAAGTGATGTGTTATGATAAAAGAATAAAGCCAAAAAGGTAGGCAAGAGTGTAGACAGAGGGATTTTAAATAGAAGACTCTTGGAAGATAATACTGAGAAAGAGACATTGAGCATAGACCTAAAACAGGCAGACTGTGGGCATTTCTGAAGGAGGAATAGCTGCAATCGAGAAAGAACAAATACAAAGTTTTGAAGGGGGCGTTTATTTAATGTGACTATAGAAACAAGGCAGCCAGTGTGACTGAAGTGAGAAAAAAAGGGGATAAGAACATACAATGAGAGAAGTGTTGGGTTGAGGAACAGGGATGTCGAGAACATTTTTGATTATGATAATATTTATATATTTTACTATGAGTCTGATGGCAAGCTCTAACAGGAGCCTCAGTGGAAGAATGACATGATCTGACTAATCCTTTAAAAAGGTGACTTTGATTGCTATTTTTTTTATGTATTTATTTTTTTAAATTGGAGGATAATTGCTTTACAGAATTTTGTTGCTTTCTGTCAAACATCAACATGCATCGATCTATTAGGAGGATATCATAATGATTCAAAAGTAAGATGGTAGTAGCCCAGATAAAGTCATGGTAATTACAGAAATGTTATGGAGGGATTTGATTCCATATGCATTTAAAAAATACTGCATTCTGCTCCATCTAATATGACTTAATGAAAAGGACACCTTATTTCTGTGGTTTTCTTCCCCAGAACACATTACTATACCCTATGAGAACAAACTCAATCACAAACCCGAATTGAGGGATATTTTGTAAAATGTCTGACTAGTTGTCCACATGTGCAAGTGCTCAGTCGTTAAGTTGGGTCGAACTCTTTGCTACCCCATGGACGGAGGAGCCCACCAGCTCCTCCGTCCATGGGATTCTTTAGGCAAGAATACTGGAATACTGGAAGGAGTTGCTATTTCCTCCTCCAGGGGATCTTCTTGACCCAGGGACTGAACCTGTGTCTCTTGCATTAGTAGGTGGATTCTTTACTGTGAAACCATCAGGGAAGTTCAGTTGTCCTCAAAATTTGTTAATAAAAGAAAAGAAAAGATAACTGATAAAATTTCACAGACCTGAGAAAATTAAGGAAAAATGATGATGAAATGCAATGTGAAAACTTGGATTGAATCCTTGGAGGAAAAAAAAATAAAGTTGCATTAGTGCAAGATCTGATATAATTCATTTAACGTATGTGACTTAATTAATAGTATTTTTTACAATGATGAGTTTTAGTTTTGCTAAATGTATCATGACAGATGTTAACATTCAGAAAAAATAAATGAAGGGATATAAAAGAACTCGCTCAACTATCTTTACAACTTTAATGTAAATCTAAAATTATTCTAAGTTTTAAAACATATTTTCAGTTCAGATCAGTTCAGTCGCTCAGTCGTGTCCGACTCTTTGCGATTCCATGAATGGCAGCACACTAGGCCTCGCTGTCCATCATCAACTCCTGGAGTTCACTCAGACTCACTTCCATCGAGTCAGTGATGCCATCCAGCCATCTCATCCTCTGTCGTCCCCTCCTCCTCCTGCCCCCAATCCCTCCCAGCATCAGAGTCTTTTCCAATGAGTCAACTCTTCGCATGAGGTGGCCAAAGTACTGGAGTTTCAGCTTTAGCATCATTCCTTCCAAAGAAATCCCAGGGCTGATCTCCTTCAGAATGGACTGGTTGGATCTCCTTGCAGTCCAAGGGACTCTCAAGAGTCTTCTCCAACACCACAGTTCAAAAGCATCAATTCTTCAGTGTTCAGCCTTATCACAGTCCAACTCTCACATCCATACATGACCACAGGAAAAACCATAGCCTTGACTAGACGAACCTTTGTTGGCAAAGTAATGTCTTTGCTTTTGAATATGCTATCTAGGTTGGTCATAACTTTCCTTCCAAGGAGTAAGCGTCTTTTAATTTCATGGCTGCAGTCACCATCTGCAGTGATTTTGGAGCCCCCAAAAATAAAGTCTGACACTGTTTCCAATGTTTCCCCATCTATTTCCCATGAAGTGATGGAACCAGATGCCGTGATCTTCGTTTTCTGAATGTTGAGCTTTAAGCCAACTTTTTCACTCTCCACTTTCACTTTCATCAAGAGGCTTTTGAGTTCCTCTTCACTTTCTGCCATAAGGGTGGTGTCATCTGCATATCTGAGGTTATTGATATTTCTCCTGGCAATCTTGATTCCAGCTTGTGCTTCTTCCAATCAGCATTTCTCATGATGTACTCTGAATATCTTATGGACTCTGTGGGAGAGGGAGAGGGTGGGGAGATTTGGGAAAATAGCACTGAAACATGTATAATATCATGTATGAAACGAGTCGCCCGTCCAGGTTCGATGCACGGTACTGGATGCTTGGGGCTGGTGCACTGGGACAACCCAGAGGGAGGGGAGGGGAGGGGAGGGAGGAGGGTGGAGGGTTCAGGATGGGGAAAGCGGGTATACCTGTGACGGATTCATTTTGATATTTGGCAGAACTAATACAATATTGTAAAGTTTAAAAATAAAATAAAATTAAAAAAAATAAGTTAAATAAGCAGGGTGACAATATGCAGCCTTGACGTACTCCTTTCCCTATTTGGAACCAGTCTGTTGTTCCATGTCCAGTTCTAACTGTTGTTTCCTGACCTGCATACAGATTTCCCAAGAGGCAGATCAGGTGGTCTGGTATTCTTATCTCTTTCAGAATTTTCCACAGTTTATTGTGATCCACACAGTCAAAGGCTTTGGCATAGTCAAAAAAGCAGAAATAGATGTTTTTCTGGAACTCTTTTGCTTTTTCCATGATCCAGCGACTGTTGGCAATCTGATCTCTGGTTCCTCTGCCTTTTCTAAAACCAGCTTGAACATCAGGAAGTTCACAGTTCACATATTGCTGAAGCCTGGCTTGGAGAATGTTGAGCATTACTTTACTAGCATGTGAGATGACTGCAATTGTGCTGTAGTTTAAGCATTCTTTGGCATTGCCTTTTTTTCGGGTTGGAATGAAAACTGACCTTTTCCAGTCCTGTGGCCACTGCTGAGTTTTCCAATTTGGCTGGCATATTGAGTGCAGCACTTTCACAGCATCATCTTTCAGGATTTGAAATAGCTCACCTGGAATTCCATCACCTCCACTAGCTTTGTTGGTAGTGAAGCTTTCTAAGGCCCACTTGACTTCACATTCCAGGATGTCTGGCTCTAGGTCAGTGATCACACCATCATGATTATCTGGGTCATGAAGATCTTTTTTGTACAGTTCTTCTGTGTATTCTTGCCATCTCTTCTTAATATCTTCTGCTTCTGTTAGGCCCATACCATTTCTGTCCTTTATCGAGCCCATCTTTGATGAAATGTTTCCTTGGTATCTCTAATTTTCTTGAAGAGATCTCTAGTCTTTTCCATTCTGTTGTTTTCCTCTATTTCTTTGCATTGATCGCTGAACAAGGCTTTCTTATCTCTTCTTGCTATTCTTTGGAACTCTGCATTCAGATGCTTATATCTTTCCTTTTCTCCTTTGCTTTTTGCTTCTCTCTTTTCACAGCTATTTGTAAGGCCTCCCCAGACAGCCATTTTGTTTTTTTGCATTTCTTTTCCATGGGGATGGTCTTGATCCCTGTCTCCTGTACAATGTCACAAACCTCATTCCATAGTTCATCAGGCACTCTATCTATCAGATCTAGGCCCTTAAATCTATTTCTCACTTCCACTGTATAATCATAAGGGATTTGATTTAGGTCATACCTGAATGGTCTAGTGGTTTTGCCTACTTTCTTCAATTTAAGTCTGAATTTGGCAATAAGAATTTCATGATCTGAGCCACAGTCAGCTTCCAGTCTTGTTTTTGCTGACTGTATAGAGCTTCTCCATCTTTGGCTGCAAAGAGTATAATCAATCTGATTTCAGTGTTGACCATCTGGTGATGTCCATGTGTAGAGTCTTCTCTTGTGTTGTTGGAAGAGGGTGTTTGCTATGACCAGTGCGTTCTCTTGGCAAAACTCTGTTAGCCTTTGCCCTGCTTCATTCCGTATTTCAAGGCCAAATTTGCCTGTTACTCCAGGTGTTTCTTGACTTCCTACTTTTGCATTCCAGGATTCATGAAACAATTTGCTGTATGATATAAGGAAACAAAAATGATATTAAGAATATCTGCAATAATTTTAACCTGACTAATTAAAAGGATCTTTCTTTTCCATATAGTGTTTTAGATTTTCCAACGTATGGAACCGGAGTCAGAGCAGAGAAGACAGGAACATAAAATTTGAAAGAACAAATAGAGAAATATATAGGTAGATAGGGAGAGAAAGAGAAAAAGGTATTTGGGAGATTAAAAATGAGAGACACAGAATCAGAGCAAGGACAGTTAGTTAAGGAAGAATAGAAAAGGAGAGATTAGTAGAAATTATTGAGACTTATGGATTGTATCAATTTTAATGTTTATCAGGAAAAAGTATATGCTGGAATTTTATTTATTTTTGGCTTGGATATATTTCCTCAAAAACACTTCACTACTGAGATTGGACAACTTGGTCCCAATATCCGTAAGTTTGAATCTGTTTTTGTTGTTGTTGTTTGCTTTTTAATCTTCACAATTTCAAGGACAAAAACAGAAAAAATATGGTTCTTTGAATTGAATACTGCAGAATTAGAAAACCATAATATCATCCTGAAAAAACAGAATAAAACCCTAATTTTTACAATTAATGACTGCAGAAAAGAAATTTTAGAAAACAAACATCATAAATCTAAAAACAAATAGGAAAATATATGCTGAAAATTCAGATAAGTTGATGTGATAGCAGGTGATTGTTTGGCTTTAGAGATTGCTCTTGTTTGATTACAGAGAGTGTTGGCAGAAAAAATATATTCTCTGTGTGACATGTCGAAAAACAACAGGCCATGTAGTAATCAAGGAATGAACATGTCAAATAAAGAGGAAAAACTAGTATAAATCCTAAAGATGGTAGCTAGTAGGGTGTCTGTAAGAAGAGAATAAAGGTCAACAGGACCACAGCACTGAAGGCAATGTGCAGAGAAATATGAGATGGAGTCATATAGGTAAAAAGAATCCATTCTTGGTTGTTGATCCTAAATAAAGAGGGTTGGGTTTTTAAAGTGGGAGCAAGGGAAGAAGGAGGTGGCTTAAAAAAAAGAGGCTAACATTTCAAATATATATATATATATATTCACACAAATATATATGTGTGTGTGTCTGTGTGTGTGTGTCTGTGTGTGTGTGTGTGCTGTGCTGTGCTTAGTTGTTCAGTCATGTCCAACTCTTTGTGACCCCATGGACTGTAGCCCGCCAGGCTCCTCTGTCCATGAGGATTCTCCAGGCAAGAATACTGGTTATATGTAAATATGCTTTGAAAGAGTAGATGTAAGAGTAGGACTATTATTGCCAAAAATTGAATATCACATACCAGCAGAAACTGATATGTGAGTCTTCATCAGATGTTTAATGTGCTTCTTCTTTGTATGAGCTTCTTGAGTAATGAAGTTGGGGTAATGTAAGTTGTTCGGCCAAATTCCTCGGAGCAGAAGTCAAGTGTGGCAGTATCTTTGACTTGAAACTCATGACAGACAGTATTTCCCTCGATTGCTTGCATCCTCACTATGATAACCTCTGAGGCCTGGTTTTCCCTATGGTGAACACCATCAGACTGTACTGAACTGACAAACAGGTAAACCTTTATTGTGTTAAGCCACAAAGGTTTAATGGTTTGTCAGTTGCAACAGCTAGCATTAATTATGCTAATATATGCACCTGTTAAAATTATGTTCAGAAATATATTAAATTACTTGAGCCAGAGCTTATGATATTGTGCATAACAATAAAATCAGATATGAAGCCATCCATGTACCACACCCAAAACACATTGCATTCAAAATAACTGGCAAGAAGTATAGCAAAAGAGTAACTATGCTTATTTCTGGACAGATTATTTTAATTTATTTTTATACATCGCTCTCTATTCTGTTTCTCTTCATATATGTGTGTGTGTGTGTGTGTATATATGTATATATTTACACATTTTGGGCATTGGGAAATTTGTATTTTTAAACAAGCTATGTATACATTTTTTTCTTTTTTAAATTAATTTATTTATTTTAATTGGAGACTTTACAATATTGTAATGGTTTTTGCCATACATTCACATGAATCAGCCATGGGTGTACATGTGTCCCCCATTCTGAACCCCCCTCCCACCTCCCTACCCATCTCATTCCTCAGGGTCATCCCAGTGCATCAGCCCTGAGCATTCTGTCTCATGCATCGAACCTGGACTGGTGACCTGTTTCACGTATGGAATGTACATGTTTCAGTGCTTTTCTCTCAAATTATCCCACCTTTGCCTTCTCCCACAGAGTCCAAAAGTCTGTTCTTTACATCTGTGTCTCTTTTGCTATCTAGCATATAGGGTCATCGTTACCATCTTCCTAAAGCCATGTATATTTTTAACAAGAGAAGAATAAAGAACAATTTTTTTAGGAAGTAGAAGTTTATTCATTCCCTTTGTTCGTTACTAGCAGCAAGGCCTCAAGGGAATCACTTAATTTCTGGGGTCTCACTGCCCTCATTGTTCAGTGGGAACAGTTCCTTACCTAAGTACAAGCAGGGGCTCATGGAGACCACTTTTTAAAGACCATGAAGACATATGCCTCTGTGGCTCGTTACATGTATTTAAAGTAAAACTCTTCTTTATTTTCTAATTCTCCATGAACTTATGGGTGCTATGCTGCTAAATCTCATATAATACCCCTATTAATTCTCACATTATATATAAATCCAATAACTTTGACTCACAGAACTTATTTCAACTTTAGTTATTTTGTGTATCACTTTTCTGAACACTATCCAAGTTCTTCATTTATATCCCAAGTGGAATACAGAACACCAGTAATGTTCTATTTAATGCTGGCTGTGTTTCAAAATGACAGAGTTTTATTTATGTACTATTGGGAAAACAATTTTGAAAGTATAGTTGAATCACATGCACATATATTTAATGCTTATATATTTATACATATTCATATGCATATTGCAGAACTGTAAAACACATAAATCATTAGTCATATTTTGTGCTTTTCAGTGTTAACATTTAGACATTAACTTTTTTGCTGATGCTGGGCCTATTTGTCCTTAGAGTCATTCTTTGCTCTTCTGTGTATGCTTGGGAAGTGGGTTAGAGGCCTTGAGTATGTGTTTCCCATTTGCTCCTACATGGAATCGGTGAATGAGAGGCAGTGGCAAAAGTTGAAGAGCAGAGTGGTAGGAGAAACTGGGGTAATTTTTTCCTTTCTTCCCTTTGGGAAACACCAACAAGAGAAGTGGTGTCTCCTTTATACCTTCATCTTCCAGTGGACAGCCTGCCTTGATTTCATCTTCAGTGTAATTCTGGTTTCCCAATTCTGCTTCTCCCTTTTATTCTTCAGAACAAAAACTTCAGTAAGGAGAAGGCAATGGCACCCCACTCCAGTACTCTTGCCTGGAAAATCCCATGGATGGAGAAGCCTGGTGGGCTCCAGTCCATGGGGTCACTAAGACTCCGACACGACTGAGCGACTTCACTTTCACTTTTCACTTTCATGCATTGGAGAAGGAAATGGCAACCCACTCCAGTGTTCTTGCCTGGAGAATCCCAGGGACGGCGGAGCCTGATGGGCTGCCGTCATGGGGTCGCACAGAGTTGGACACGACTGAAGCAACTTAGCAGCAGCAGCAGTTGTCATCTGCTACTTGTTACCTACATGATGTTTTGCTATGCTATATGCTAAGTCGCTTCAGTCATGGACGACTCTGTGCGACCCCATAGACGGCAGCCCACCAAGCTCCCCCGTGCCTGAGATTCTCCAGGCAAGAACACTGGAGTGGGTTGCCATTTCTTTCTCCAAAGCATGAAAGTGAAAAGTGAAAGTGAAGTCGCTCAATTGCGTCTGACCCTCAGCGACCCCATGGACTGCAGCCCACCAGGCTCCCCCGTCCCTGGGGTTCTCCAGGCAAGAACACTGGAGTGGGTTGCCATTTCCTTCTCCAATGCATGAAAGTGAAAAGTGAAAGTGAAGTCGCTCAGTCGTGTCCGACTCTTGGCGGCCCCATGGACTGCAGCCTATTAGGCTCCTCCGTCCATGGGATTTTCCAGGCAAGAGTACTGGAGTGGGGTGCCATTTGCATAGCCAATGTTTTCAAATCATAAGATAATTTATGTTTTCCTGATTGGATCCTAACTGGTACAATTGATGATACCTAAAGTTCCCTTCAGGTTTAAAACTGAGTGATTTACAGCTATATCAATTATTATTCATTTTCAAAGTTTTTTTTTCTATATATTCACTCAATAATATGAGATTAATATCCACATATGAAATATACATATAAACATATATTTATTCATATATATATATACAAGTTTGTATATATATGTATTTGTTTATATATATGTTTGTATATGTACATAGATGGTTGTTTGTATTCATTTAGTATACTTATAAGTACATTTACACAATTGTGTGTATATACATACAAATATAATATGTGTATGTGCATGAAAAAATAAGAAAGCAGAATGAGGACTATTAAGTGGAGGGATACAATTTCAAAAAATGTTAGAGGTGGGGAAAAGAATTTCTTCATCTTCCTCAGTTGAAGATGGATTCCTGGAAGAAGTAGAATTTTATCTATTATTTAACAAAAGAATGCTAAGTTCTAAATGGATTGATGGTGATGGGGTGTGTGGTCATGTCATTTGCACAAATAATATCTTGAGAGCAGACTTGAATCTGAGTGGGACAATCCTTTTAAGATGGCATTAAAGTCATCCTGGAGAAGGCAATGGCACCCCACTCCAATACTCTTGCCTGGAAAATCCCATGATGGAAGAGCCTAGTGGGTTGCCGTCCATGGGGTCGCTAAGAGTCGGACACGACTGAGTGACTTCACTTTCACTTTCAAAGTGGTGCCTGCAGGCAGACCTTCAAATGAGATTCTGAAGTTGAGTTTCTCATTTGCTTCTCAAGTTACAATGACATATTTTCAGATAAACAATTCAATATGGTGCATGTTGTGGTGTGCATCTCAGAGTGCCTTCAAAAAAAGACATGCTAAGCTGCTCAGAATACTACTTGAAAGTGGCTTCTGGGGCTCAACTTGTTCATGAATTGTTTCCGCTGCAGAGAGTTACTCTGTAAACCATTACAACATTTCCATGAGGAGCTGGCATCCAGTGACTGAAAAAAATGGATAGATAAAGGCTTTACTATCTTAGCCCACTTTGGAATGATGCTGAAGAGTCTTTTAAGTTCCAGAGTTTCCCTACATAGTTGATCAAGGCTGCATTAGGCTTGCTTCACTGTTCAAAATATCTCTCTGTCCTTTCTTTCACCCTTTCCACAGTTGTAATAATTATAGTTACTCAATAATAAATATCTTGAACACTAAACTCTGCTCAGAATCTTTTCCCAGGGATCTCAACCAAAATAAGATTACTTGAATTGTTAAATAGATTGCTGTATATGAAAGCAATGTTTTGTTATATCAAGTAGAGAATGTGATAATCATATGTCTTATCAAAATAAGGGTACAAATACTGTGGCATGGGATGGTTGCTTCTGAATGAGCTAGAAATCTATAAATAAAGATATGATAACCTCAAGATTTTGGAATATTGGCTCAAAGAATAGATGGACATCAAGAGAAGAAGTTCTATGGACATGGTTTTTTAAAATAAAATGTTTTACCTCTGGCATTGCAGAACAACCTGACAATGAATTAGAGCTCAAATTGAATTGTAGGTTGCAGAATTATTAAGGAAACTAAATTCACAATCTCAGTATGCATTTCATTTTAACCTTGGAAATGAATGGCAAGTTGAGATTTCAGATGAAAAATTTTTAATAGATTGAGACAAGAGTTGTTTTGAACTAAGTATCTGTGTATCCCTAAACTTCCTATGTTGAAGTCCTAATGTGATGGTGTTTGGAAGTAGGCCTATGGGAGGTAAATGTGTCTTGGGAGTGAATCCTCCATGATGAGATTAGTGTTCTTTTAGAAAGAGAAAAAGATGCAGGGAGCTCAAACTAGTGCTCTGTGACAACTGAGAGGGCTAGGATGGGGTGGGACAACAGAGTGAGGTTCAAAAAAGAGGGGACATATACATACCTGTAGCTGATTCACGTTGCTGTATGGCAGAAACCAACACAATATTGTAAAACCATTATCCTCAGTTAAAAATAAATATTCTTTAAAGGGGGAAAAATGAGAAAATAAAACTAGCCTTTTCCCCCTCTATTCCACATGTGGATATAAGGAGATGAGGACTCTATATAAATAAGGAAAAGGACCTTTGCCAAGAATCTAACTGTGCTTGCACCTTGACCTTGGACTTCTAGCCTCCCAAATTGTGAGAAATAATATTTTTAAGTCACTCAGTCTATGGTATTATCTTACAGCACCCCAAACTGACTCAGACAGAAACATTAAATACCCTGGTATCCCAGATCATTCCTAGTAGAAGCAGTTTCCTCTCCACTGTCTGCAAAAAAATATCTTTCCAGCAATTAACTGATCAGTAATGACTTTATCTTTCAATTGTTGTCTTACAAAAGGATACTTACTCTTTTGTAGAACGCCTAACACTACTCATTGCATCCAAGTCTGTAACTAGAGTTAGATCCCAGCATGTTCCAAAGCAAGACCTGTTATATCTTCTCCAAGAAAAGAAAACATACATTTACAAGCTCAAAGATGATTTAAATCCTCAGGAATCAGGGAAATATGCATGAGGATATATACCAGGGTTTTAGACTAAGATGGAAGAAGTATGGTATTGGTTTGAGCCTAATTTATGTGTACGAGTGCACTTCTCCAAGTCTCCAGTCTTAATATTCTAGCTTATATAACTAGAAGTGGTTTTAACAGTTTATTTTCTGTTTTTTTTGTTGTTTGTTTTTGTTTTTTTAATGAAAATCTGTTTCGGCAATGGCCTACTTTCAATAAGATTTAAATGTTTGATTTTTTCTTTACGCAATACAGAGGAAGAAATTCAATGAAAGGGAATGTTTTTATTGGGACACTCTCCTCACTAATACATTCCATGTTAGTACAGGAATTCATGCTGGTGAATGCATACTTGAATAGTTCTACAAGTAACTATTCTTTGAAGGATGAAGTTGATGTAGGAAATGCGGCTATTAAAACAGCATCCCTGATTTTAATGAAAAATTATAGCAGCTTGAAACAATGGGTGAGTGACAGCATTTAACATTTAGAGATGAAGAAGTTGAAGTTGCCTCATAGGCATCAAGAATTCACAGAAGTACCGAGTTGACAATGGGCTCACCCACTATGAGGATAGATACTAAAGTGTTCTTTGATCTATGTAATTGGGATATTTTAGTTATGGTGACAGAAACCTAGCTTGAGTTTTTGTAACAATTCTCAGACATAAATCTTTCCATCATAACCTGTTCCTACAGCATCATAATTGAAGGGGACACTGAAGAAGAAGGTGAATCTTTCTGTCTTTGAGGAAGAACCCTTAAATAAGTCCTTGAGTATGTATAGAATTTTTCTTTCAAGCCTTCCCCAAGGGACTTTGAGCTACCTGTAGCCCTGGTGGGTATGATTAGGGACAGAAAATATCCAAACTTTACAGGGATTAAGAAACAGCCTGGATTGATGCCAACCCCTAGGAACACAAAAAGAAAAGTCACCAGGTTCCACTGATTATAATGCAGACTCATTTAGATCAGTTGATAAATGGAATTTTGGTATGAATATGTTATAGTGTATCCAGTCTGCATATGGTCCTATCTATTGACTACTTCCTCAGTTCCGTAATCCATACTGGGATGGTCATATCAGTGTTTCACCCAGGGTTCAACTAGGAAAACAAAGACCTCATTTTTTCAAACAGAAATGTTTCTTCCATAGCCAAGGAGTCAAACTGAAATGGACTCTATCATTTTTATTTCTCATTCATTAAACTAGACTTTACTGGTTTGAAATTCTTAGTTCTCAGGGTCAAAATGTTCCCACCAGAGGATTAAGGGAAAAAAATGGACCTATGAAGTTGGAAAGTGAATGCATACCCGGCAGTATTGGACTCCTTATGTTTCTGAAACAATAGGTAGACAGAAAAGAAAAAAAAATAGAAATAACTTTTCTGATTATATAGATCCATTTCCATAATTTCTTCAGGTGGAAAATTCGGTTTCTGTTAAATATTAGAGACAGGAAACTCTTAATACATATAAATCTTTTATTTCCCTTTATACTTAAATATTCAATAAGAAAAATAGAAAGCTATAGAAACCCAATAATGGCAGAAAAAATAAAGGACAGAAAATTAAGGCCTAAGTTGTTGGGTTATCCTACATCTAAAGAAGCCTGACCAAATCTGGAAATGACACAATAAAATCTGATGGGCATAATTTCTCATTCTCAGGGAATCAAGTGTCCAAGATGGATGCAAGGACAAATAGAACTTTGGGTACCCACTTTTTTTTAAGGCAAGACTAAAATCACTTTTATGAAGGCAGACACATTAATATATATTAAGCAAAGATTATATATGAGTAGAAGAGGAAAACAAATGCCACGTTGTATTAACAGTTGGAAGTCTTTAACTATCTGTGTTCTAAATGCTTAAGACAGTTCCTATTTTCCAATTTGGATCCTGATTGATAGAGCACCACATATAATACAAGCACTTAAGTTATTGGAAACTTTATGAACTTTTTATCTCAAAGTTGTTTTTCTAATTCAAGACATAAATTGTATTCTAGAGACTGAGATATCTGTTTCCCCAAGGAGAACATGCTTGAGACATATTGAATGTCAGAAGAGATAATATACTCATAAAGAACTTATCATTGCTCTAGAAAAGCCCAGAGAAGGAATAAATAATGCCAATTTCACTTTCTTCGTTTTCACATCAATAAAGACATTGATTACAATGTCACACTAGAACTCTGTTCCATCCCATATTTTAAATTTTAATCAAGTTGGGATTAATTGGTAGCTTCAAGTGATATTGATCCAAGACTTCCATTGTGAAGAACCTTGGAAACTGAAGGATTTGAATAGACAACTTTCTCTGTGTCTCTCCAAGAGCAAATGCTTCATGCAATATAAATTCTTTCATTAACTTTTAAGGAGGTGACAACTTGTAAAGTTGTTAATAGTAGTTAATTATAATATATTTTGCACAAATATCCATTGCTTTTAATGTGTTTTCCATATTATATGAGTATCTGGAGCACAGATTTTTCAAAGGCACAGGCATCTGCAAAGGAACTTCAGAGTTTCATTAGAAACTTTAGGAAAGTATTGATTCCTCCTATTCTTCTCATTAGTTCCAACAATGAGGTATCACCTCACACCAGTCAGAATGACCATCATCAAAAAATACACAAACAATGAATGCTGGAGAGGGTGTGGAGAAAAAGGAGCCCTCTTGCATTGTTAGTGGAAATGTAAATTGATACAGCCACTATGGAGAATGGTATGGATGGTTTAGTCACTGGGTCATGTCTGATTCTTTTGAGACCCCATTGAATGTAGCCCACGAGGCTTCTCTGTCCTTGGGATTTTCCAGACAAGAATATGGGATTAGGTATCCATTTCCTTCTCCGGGGGATCGTCCAGACTGAGGGATCAAACCCAGTTCTCCTGCATTACAGGCAGATTCTTTACCAACTGAGCCACTAGGGAATGGAGATTTCTTAAAAAATTAGGAATAAAACTGCCATCAGTCAGTTCAGTTCAGTTAATTGCTCAGTCGTGTCCAACTCTTTGAGACCCCATGAATTGCAGCACACCAGGCCTCCCTGTCCATCACCATCTCCCAGAGTTCACTCAGACTCACATCCATCATCCATCGAGTCAGTGATGCCTTCCAGCCATCTCATCCTCTGTCGTCCCCTTCTCCTCCTGCCCCCAATTCCTCCCAGCATCAGAGTCTTTTCCAATGAGTCAACTCTTCACATGAGGTGGCTAAAGTACTGAAGTTTCAGCGTTAGCATCATTCCTTCCAAAGAACACCCAGGGCTGATCTCCATGACCCAGCAATTCCACTACTGGGCATATATCCTGAAGAAACCATAATTGAAAAAGACACATGTTCCCCAATATTCATTCCAGCACTATTTACAATGCCCAGGACATGGAATCAACCTAGATGTTCATCAAAGGATGGATGGATAAAGAAATTGTGGTACATATACACAATGGAGTATTACTCAGTTATAAAAAGGGACACATTTGAGTCAGTTCTAATGAGGTAGATGAATCTAGACCCTATTATATACAGAGTGAAGGAAGTCAGAAAGAAAAGAACAAGTATCATATATCAACTCATGTATATGGAATCTAGAAAGATGAACCTATTGAATGTATGGGTATTAAAGATGAGAAAGATAAATAAAAAATAGTATATTTATTGACCAATTAATGGAAAAGTAATCAAAATAAAGTGAACTTAATACTTTTATTTCTTATCTATAAAAACTTTATGTTAAATTGAGATATTGTGTTGTATACAGTATGTGTCCAAATGACTCTTATTTTTATCTAGCATTTTACTAATTTAACAAATAAATATACAAAGGATTATTTTGAGTATTATTTTCAAATTATTTTCTTATGAATAATATTTTCAAATAGCATCTAGTGCTATTTAGAGCTGTCATTGGATCAAACTGCCCTGCAACTTCATTTAATTCAACTAATTTAATTATCAACTAATTTTGTAAAAAGTGAAAGTGTTAGTTGCTGAGTCGTGTCCAGCTCTTTGCAATCTCATGAACTGTAGCTCTCCAGGCTCCTCTGAGCCTGTGGAATTCTCCAGGCAAAAATACTGGAATGGATCAGTTCAGTTCAGTTCAGTCGCTCAGTCATGTCTGACTCTTTGCGACCCCATGAACTGCAGCACGCCAGGCCTCCCTGTCCATCACCAACTCCCGGAGTTCACCCAAGCCCATGTCCATGGAGTCGGTGATGCCATCCAACCATCTCATCCTCTGTTGTCCCCTTCTCCTCCTGCCCTCAATCTTTTCCAGCATCAGGGTCTTTTCAAAGGAGTCAGCTCTTCTCATCAGGTGGCCAAAATATTGGAGTTTCAACTTCAACAGCAGTCCTTCCAATGAACACCCAGGACTGATCTCCTTTAGGATGGACTCATTGGATCTCCTTGCAGTCCAAGGGACTTTCAAGAGTCTTCTCCAACACCATAATTCAAAAGCATCAATTTTTCAGTGCTCAGCTTTCTTTATAGTCCAACTGTCACATCCATACATGACCACTGGAAAAACCATAGCCTTGACTAGACAGACCTTTGTTGGCAAAGTAATGTCTCTTCTTTTTAATATGCTGTCTAAGTTGGTCATAACTATTATCTTTTAATTTCATTGCTGGAGTGGATAACCATTCCCTTTTCCAGGGGATCTTCCAGACCCAGGGAATGAACTACATTGCAGGCATATTCTTTACTGTCTGCACCTCCAGGGAAGCCCAATTTTACTCAATATAATTTAAACATGGTACATAAAAATATGTTCTTCAAAAACTCAAATATGCTATATTTTTCATTTAATTACTACTGTTAGCACATTACTTAGTGGGATTTATAGGTTATTTCTCTAACAAATTATCTCTTATTGCAACAACAATATGGAATGCCAATATAGTTTCTTTTGTTTTAATTATCAAACATCAGTGTTTTAATATAACACAATAATTATTTTATTACTTCATAATGCACTTTGCACTTCGCAAATATTTTCTTATTTGATATAATACTTAGATAGTTTAAATGGGCAAAAGCATAGATACATTCTAATTATTTTCCAGTTAAAATTCTTTTTGTTGTTGACTCTTGTGACCTCACGGACTGTAGCCTGCTGGGCTCCCCTGTTTGTGGCATTTCCCAAGCAAGCATACTGGAGTGGTTCCATTGTTTCTCCAGGGTATCTTCTGACATAGGAATTGAATCTGCATCTCCTGTGTTGGCAGATGGATTCTTTACCACTGAGCCACCAGGGAAGCCCCAAGATTCTTTTATATGGAAGCAAAAACCTCACAGATTTCTATAAGCAAAAACATATATTTATTGAGAGATTATTAGATTTCACATTAAATATGTGGCAGTATTAACTTTAGGAAGGAAAGGAACTAAAAGATAGGACTTTTCAGAAGGGAAGGTGATGAGCTATACCATAACCTCTATAACAGCAGTAGTTGAGATTTTCTTTCGAGCATAGTCACAGTCCTCAGCCAACTTCAGCAGTCCCCAATCTCCAGGTTTCTTTGTGCAAATTCCAGGTTCTGGAATGGAGAATTTGTGTATCAAATTTGGAATATGTGTAGAAAGATTCTTCTGAGTGATGAAAACTTCCAGACCCAAAAAGCCCAGAATGAAAAGAACAAGAAGCAATAAACTCTAGTGCATCATTAGGTGATAAGAAGTACTCACATTACAATTTGATTCCTCCACACTTGTGTGACTCATGAGAAAGAAAGGTCTATATGTAGGTACCTGGCTAGAAATACATATCTCATTTTTCAGATAATACTGAGTCTAAATGTATTGTCTCTCAACTAGCACCATATGGTAAGTATCATTAACTCATTTTATTAGTGTAGCTATGTTGAGATTAAATCAATGAATCTCATGAACATCAATCCATCGATACCCTTTTTTGGCTGGTAATGACTTCTTTGGCTAGAATTACTATAGAGTGAAATGCATTGTTCAGATGGAGTTTCTGGATGAATCAGAGAAATACAATACAAATCTTTATTACGTAATTATTATGTAAGAATGAACCGCTAGTCAAAATATGATGTAATGGCATTAATTTGTCCCCAGAGAGTAGGTTTCCTTTCTATATGGTACCACAGCTAAGCATAGCATTGGTTGCTGCTATAAGCAAATTGAAAATTCAGTGGAGTTGGTTAGGGGATGTCTGTGTCTCCCAGACTCTGCCTGGCCTCCAGTCTTATACCATGTCTGCCTTATACATGAGCAGAGTAAACCATCACACTGTCACACTCTGTGGTAGACATAAGGTGGAGGTCTGACATCCACAGAGTGATCGTCCTCTAATTATACAGAACATGTTTTTTCAATAAAGAACTTCTGATGAACGTGTATATAGATTTGGATATTTTCATGTGCTGGAGTTTATAAGGAAATGTACAACATTAGTCCCCCCAATACATTTATACTGATTCTCAGTCTTGTTCCTTTGCATCTAAGCAGTCCTTTAGCCATTGACAAAGAACAAGGAACAATTAGATATATAGATTACTGGGTATCATCCATCACAGTCACTCCTCCTAGGTTAAGGCTATAATGCAGAGAAATTTATAAATCAGTTTTGATATGTATATTTTCCAAATTTAATGAGATATAATGAACATATAACATTGGTTAGTCAAATAAAAATAGCATGCTTCCTAGAATAACAAAAGTAAAAAGAAAATTCTGTGCATGCCACATTGGAATGATGTAAGATTAAAAAGTGGAAGAAAAAAGGTGTTAGCTGTGCAGCCATGTCTGACTCTTTGGGACCCCATGGACTGTAGCCTGCCAGGCTCCTTGGTCCATGGAATTCTCCAGGCAGGAATACTGGAGTGGGTTGCCATGCCCTTTTCTATGCCCTTCTACCCAGATCGATCATGAGTCTCCTGCATTGAGGGCAGATTCTTTACCGCCTGAGCTACCAGGGAAGCCCCTGTCTTTGTTTGTTTGTTTGCTTCTCCCACTAACATCTTGTGCCTTTCTCTGCCTGTTTCTGTTATGCTGCAGGTGATGGCTGTGGGCTCCATCTCCTGAATTATCTAACACCTTAGTTTCTTTTGGGAGTAGGCCAATGGAAGACATTAGTGGGAAGAAAGAGGGCAGTGAAAAAAGCTCAGGGGTTTTATAATCTCCTGCCCTTCCCTATCTCACATGATTCTGGCAATTGTGTCTTTCTTCTAGTTATAGCTTCTTTTTGGAAGTAATTAAGGTCTCATCAATTGGAGAAGGAAATAGCAACCCACTCCAGTGTTCTTGCCTGGAGAATCCCAGGGATGGGAGAGCCTGGTGGGCTGCCGTCTATGGGGTTGCACAGAGTCAGTTGCACACGACTGACGTGACTCAGCAGCAGTAGCAGCAAGGTCTTATCACCTTTCAGTTGGGCTCTTGTAACTATTATCCTTTCTTTGCTACTTCAGGGGTAGGGGTTCTAAAGATTCCTTGCTATTGCATCTCATTTCCCTTGTTAATTGACCTATTCTTGACTATACTTAGGGCTTCCCAGGTGGCGCTAGTGGTAAAGAACCTGCCTGCCTATGCAAGAGACATAAGGGACTCAGGTTCGATCACTAGGTCAGGAAGATCCCCTGGAGGAGGGCATGGCAACCCACTCCATATTCTTGCCTGGAGAATCCCCACTGACAGAGGATCCTGGTGGGCTACAGCGCATAGGGTCACAAAGAGTTAGACACAACTGAAATGACTTAGTACACATGCTTGACCATATGTATGTAAATATTGGCTACAGTAAATTATATTTACTACCTCATTGAATATACTATATCAAATTCTTTTGAGTATGAATCTTGCAATATCTTGGCTAATATTGACTCTGACAACATTTATCAGTGAATATCTTGTTCATAATGGAAGTCATCCCAAAAGATATCTATCACATTATAATCTTTGAGAGAATTAGCATTGGAAAAAAATCACATGATAATCCAAAAGTTTACAATGTATTTTAGATATTTCTTTAACATTGTTATAATTTGGTAGCTGTTATATTAACAAGAATGACACACTATTAATATTTAAAATAGTGGAGTCCATATCACTTGTCATTCTTGATTATTATGTAGTATTTTCCCCGTAGTTTTAAGAACAAGCTTCATTATATAAATATAGTGCACATATGGCAACACTAATAAATGAGCAATTGTAGTACACTAAAGTGAAAGAAATACATTTACTTGCTCCCAAACATGTGTTCTGTGTAATGACATTAGCTTATACTATAAATTTAGTAGAAATATTGCCAAATTTTAAGCAATATATACAAGTAGCATAATTATGACAAAAAATAGTAACAATTGCTGTCATTCTATCTAGAAATACTAGTACTGACACTAAGAAGAGGGAAGTGGATGGGGTGGGAGAGGAAGCAGAGGAGAAAAAGATTAAAAATATGGTTAACACTTAAGAAGATTGACAAATACCTGACAATGTGCAAAGTGCTCGACATTCCTTGTCTCATTTAATCAGCACAAAAGAACAAAGGTTTAGGCAGAGTTATTATGCTCATAATATGAGCAGATGATGATGTAAGAGAGGAAGAAGAAGAAACTGAAGGACAAAGGGTATAGCCTACCTCCTTGTTCATCCAGCATGTTTGGGAGTCACAGCCTTGTGACCTGATTAATCACAAGTTCAGTTCAGTTCAGCCCAGTCGGGTCCAACACTTTGTGACCCCGTGGACTGCAGCACACCAGGCTTCCCTGTCCACCCCCAGAGCTTGCTCAAACTCATGCCCATTGAGTCGATGATGCCATTCAACCATCTCATCCTCTGTTGTCCCCTTCTCCTCCTGCCTTCAATCTTTCCCAGCATCAGAGTCTTTTCCAGTGAGTCAGTTCTTTGCATCAGGTGGCCAAAATATTGGAGTTTCAGCTTCAGCATCAGTTCTTCCAATGCATATTCAGGACTGATTTCCTTTAGAATTGAATGGTTTCAAGTTGTAATTAACCTTTCCATTCTCATCCCTTTCAAATTCAAATATTCTACTGTACTTCATCACCTATGTTTTAAAGCTGCTTTTACTAATTTTCCAACTAGACTGCAGTAAGATGTCCCACTGATTGATTCCAACAAATTCCTTCATCCCTTCACCTCATTTATGAGGCCCTTTCCTTGAACAGCCAGATTAGATTGTACAGTGCCTATTTCATGAGTATAATGACTCCCATGGAAAAATGGTGCTTCTTTCTAAAGTCAGTTCTCTCTACTCTGTTTATTCACTTGACAAACAAACAAATGATAACTGTACACAGGTTACTTTTCAATGTCTCTTTAATGCTAAAACTGTACTTACAATCTCACTGTGGCTGCAACCAGCTGACTAATTTCATGTTATGTCCATGACGCATAAAGTTAAAGTGGACCATTGGTTTTGTTCGAATATTCTACCCTCCTCTTCTTGTTATTTCATATTTCTACTGTATTGTATCCTGTCTTCACAGTCTTCTTATACCCCTTCACCAAAGTCATAAGGAAAATTTAAAAATCCTATAATGGTTTCCTTTTAACCCAAACATGTTTATTCTGACATTTGTGTTCTTTCTAAAGCCAGTCTACCACTTGAATCTCAGTGTCTTTCCCCTACCCAAGCTGTCACTCCTAAAATTTCCTATTGCCCTACTTGTTGTTGTTTTTAAGTCAACAACAGTAATTTGTTGTTGTTGCCCCACTACACATTATCAAGTTTTAAACCATCTTTTGAGTTGTAATTGCATATGGTAGAATGTGCCCCACATCCACTTGATTGATACAGCTTTACAGTATGCATGTCTTCAAATTAGACAGTAGAAATCCTCCAACATTATTCCTTAATTTAAAAATTGTTTTGGAGAGTTGAGGTGCTTTGCATGAGTCACCATGTTAATTTCAACAAAACTACCTGCTGGCGATTTGAATAAACCATGTTAAATTCATAGTGCAATTTTAGTAAAATTAACATCTTAAAAATATAGAACTTTCTTTTCCACAAAATCATCATATTTGTCTATTTATTTATTGAAAAATAATTTTCAGTGACATTTTATAATTTTCAGTGAAGTCACCTCAAAGTTATTTTGTTATACTGACCTTCAGTATTTCACATTTGTTAAGGTATTATATATGGTAATTTAAATTTTTATTTTTAATTATTTGTTGCCAGTTTATAGCAATATAGTTGATTTTTTGTATATCAACCTAGTATAATATGAACTAGATGGATTTATTTTCAATGTCTAGTATCTTAGGGTTTCTATGAATATTTCATGTCATCTGTGAATAATGAAAGTTTTCTCCTTTCAAATCTTTTAGTCTTTATCTTACTTTATTTTTCTAGCTATGCCCTCTAGTGTAATTAGGAAGAAAAGTAGTGAGAGCAGACATTCATGCCGTATTATTGCTATTAGGGATAGTGTGTTCAGGCATTAAGTATTATGTATATGGAAAGCTATAGATTTTTTCACAGATGCCCTTAATGAATCAGGACAGTTCCCTTCTATTTTCAGTTTGCTGAGAGTTTGGCTTTATGTGCGTATTTATTTTTAATTATGAATAGATGGTGAATATCTTCAAATGCTTTTTATTCATCTATTTCTATCACCATACATATTTTCTTTTGTTTTATTAGATAGTGAATTACATCAATTATTTTTTAAATAAGTCAAGTTTGTATGATTTGGATAAATACACTTGATTATAATGTATATATTCTTGTGTATTGCCCAATTTGCTTTATTTTGTTAAGAACTATAGCATCTACATAAATGGGGATTATTGTTATTTATTTTTCTCCCCAGAGAGCCAACTGTTAAACTTATGCAGGACACTACTGAATTTTTATTTTATGACAAAAGTTTCTGAATATGTACATATAAACATATATGTATGTTTATATACATACAATTTAAAATGTTTATGCTTCTAACCTATCTTTGTCCTTATATTCAAAACATGCTTCTTTTTGACAATTATAATTAGATGCTCCTGTTTGTCTTGTCTGATAACTTTGGTCTTTTCTTGGGAGTTTAGAGGTTTATATAAACATGACTGATGCTGTGTTGTGCTTAAGTTATCATTTTGCTGCTTTTTCCTAACAGACCCATTTCCCCTTTGTTCCACTTTTCCTCTTCTCCTTATTTAGGATTAATTGTGTGCATTTTTATTTTAATGTTCCATTTTCGGCTTCTATCTTTTTTGATAAATTTTAGTGAATGAGTCCTTAGCAAATTATTCATATTTTAATAGTCAAATATACTTTCATATAATTTATCATATTACTCTTAAACGTTTTTGAATTTCTCTTGCATTTGTCTGTTTCACCTTTTAAAATGCTGATTGTGTGTGCTTGTACTTTCTTTTATTTTCATGTACACTTTATTGCTTTTCTCTTAAAAATGATTTTTGGGTGAATTTAACAAGCTAATTCATTTTTGTTCTTTCTTCATTATTATTTCCTTGTTTTATTTTTGTAAGTTTTTTTTAATAATTGATAATTCAGGTTAATTCACTGTGTTCAGAGAATTTCTTAGCTATAAACATTAGTATAAACATTACTAAAAGTAATCCTGTGATTTGAAGTATAAGAAATACTCTGAATAACCTCTGGAAACTGGCTGGTCTTATTTCGTTTAACAAGTAAAACTATCACTTTTGAAGAAAAGTTTCAAGTCCAACACTTTATATCACATACCATGTTAGAGACACAGTTTAAAATTTTTACAATAGAATATGTGCGTGCATGCTAAGTCACTTGAGTCATGTCTGACTCTTTGCAACCCCATGGACTGTAGACTGCCAGGCTCCTTTGTCTATGGGATTCCAGGGAAGAATACTGGAGTGAATTGCCATGTCATCCCCCATGTCATCCCCCAGAGAATCTTCCTGAACCAGGGATCAAACCCTCTCCTCTTATGTCTCCTGCATTGGAAGGTGGGTTCTTTATCCCTAGTGCCACCTGGGAAGCCCACAGTACAATATGCTTGGTTCAAATACTATTTTCATTCTTTTGGGTAGTTTAAACATTTTAGAAATTAAATAGTTATGTACACAATTTAATTATAAAACTGTTTATTATTGGCAGAGTATTAGCAGAATTTTGTCCATTTAAGGTGTTAGCAAAACACATGTTTAAATAAATACCTAATTTATCTCAAAGAGTACTACTGATTTACTTAAACATCCCAAAGAAAGATAAAGTTGGAATGAAAATACATATCCCTTGTTTCTCAGCAGGTTATGCTTGCTTATCCTTGCCATTATGCTTAATTAGAGTTTAAAGATAGGTTTCTTGCAAAATTATTTTTCTGCCATCTGCTGTCATTCGGTTCCAGATTCCTTGTCACTCTAGAGTAATAGAGACAATCTTCTGACAGAATCCCAATTGTCAGGTTGCTATGTTGATTGCTACCACTTCCCTTTGAACCTAATTAAAGATTTCTTATTTTCATCAGGGCAATCATATTCTTTTCTGTTTCAGTCAACTTTAGTCGTGAAGTGCCCAAGTACAATAATGCTATAATTTTTCTCTGAGATTATCCATGTTTTCCTCAACATATCTTTTCTATTCTTCAGGAAGGCAAAGTTCATTCTAAATACCAAGACTACCTAAAGAATTTTCAACAACTGTATATATAACACAGAACTGTTACTTTTTAAATAACAACATACCCCAAAATTGGCTAACTGTATAAGGAGCCTGAAACTTTCAGATACATAATTGTGAAGTTCACATAAAGATATAAATGTGGGCTCCCAAGTGACTCAGTGGGGAAAATATCTATCTGAGGTACAGAATACACAAGAGAAGTAGATCCAATCCCAGGGTTGGGAAGATGCCCTGGAGAGGGCATGGCCACCCATTCTAGCATTGCCTAGAGAATCCCGTGGACAGAAGAGCCTGGGAGGCTACAGGTTTGCAGCCTGGCAGTCCATAGTTTTGCAATGAGTTAACCATGACTGAAGGGAAGGAGCATGCATGCATGCAAGGATATAAATGTAAACTATTACAAAAGGTGAGATATACAGGGCCACTAACGATTTTACTTTTCACTGTACATCAGCATATAAATATGCAAGTGCAGATAAACTTGTATTTATTTTTTTTTGTTGCTACTGTGACTGGTGTTTAGATTTGTTCGTTTCTAGTTTACATGAGATAATCCACATTAGGATGTATTCACTAATTTTTATTATAATACTGGAGAGTTTTTGTTTTTAAATTTGGTGGGCTTCCCTGATAGCTCAGTTGGTAAAGAATTTGTCTGCAATGCAGGAGACCCTGGTTAGATTCCTGGGTTGGGAAGATCTGCTGGAGAAGGGAGAGGCTACACAGTCCTGTATTCTTGGTCTTTCCTTGGGGCTCAGCTGGTAGTATCTGCCTGCAATGCGGGAGTCCTGGGTTTGATCCCTGGGTTGGGAAGATTCCTTGGAGAAGGGAATGGCTACACACTCCAGTATTATGGCCTGAATAATTCCATGGGCTGTATAGTCCATGCAGTTGCAGAGTCAGACACGACTGAGTGACTTTCACTTTTGTTTAGTTGGTTGATTTTGCTTTCTGTTTCTTTGATAGATTACACTAGCAATTTCCTTAAATATTAGACTTGGTATAATGCCATAAGATAACATTTCTCTTCTAAACCTTCCTATGTCTGAGTCAGTATTTTAATAAAAATTCAGTGGCCCTAAGATTTTCAAGTAGAAGATTAGTCTCATTTATAGTGTGTTGCTTATACTGTAGGTGTTTGTAATTGCTTTATAAGATGTTCCAGAAGCTTAATGATCTTAAAGGAAATTTGAAACATCTTAAACCTAGGAGTATATCACATATTTACTTTAGAGTGATGTTAGCCTATGGATAGAAAAGTTGTTCTTTTCCTACAATTTGCTATTATATGCTTTTATTGTTGGTGCTGGAAAAAATGGACTCTTGCAGTCTCCAGAAGTACCCATTGTCTGTCCAAAACACATAGGAACACACATACCTAGGTACATACACATGCATACACACACACACATACACATTCATACATGCACACCATTGTGCAAATGCCTGAATCTCAGAAATTACTAGACACATAGTTAATGACAATGGGACTCTTCTCTCCTGAGTTGTTTATCCCAAATAATTTCAGCAGGAGAATAATTGCACTTCACTCATTTGAAAAGACCCTGATGCTGGGAAAGATTGAAGGCAGGAGGAGAAGGGGACAACGGAGGATGAGATGGTTGGATGCAATCACCGACTCAATAGACATGAGTTTGGGTAAACTCCAGGATTTGGTGATGGACAGGGTGGCCTGGCATGCTGTGGTCCATGGGGTCGCAAAGAGTTGGACACTACTGAGTGACTGAACTGAACTGAACCTATGTGCAGTGCAGGAGACCACCTGCAATGCAAGAGACCTGGGTCCATTCCTGGTTTGGGAAGATCCCCTAGAGAAGGAGATGACAACGTACTTCATTAATTTGCCTGGTGAATCCCATGGACAGAGGAGCTTGGCAGGCTACAGTCCATGGGATTGCAAGAGTCAGACATGACTTAGCGACTAAACCACCACCAACCTGTTGGAGAAGAGAAGGAAAAGTAGAAGGAGAGGGAGTTTTTTCACAAACAAATTGAATCTCAATTCCATACAGGGTTTTCTATTGGCTTCCAAAGATATCTACATTTAAAACATGTTTTTTATGTTTTGTTTTTTATACAAAGAAGTTTAGCTATACTTGATCACCAACAGCATTGGGAGGAGTGAACACAGTTTACATCTGTAATATATACCTGATGAAGAAAATAGTTCAAACAGGAGTTAAAAATGCAATAGAACCAAACTAATCACATCTGGAAAAGTTGACTATATATAATCAGTATCCTTTGTATTATTTCAAAAGCTGGAGGATTTATCTCTTATGCTGTAGACAGTAGTAACTATAATTCTACAGAGCCACTTAAAAAATTTAGAATCTGGAATACATTTTGAGAAAATTCATGGAAATATACGTATATTATATATGTATTTAATTCTGGGAAGTTATATGTATTAATATTAGCTGCATATTAAACACAATAATGACAAGAGATTAACACTGAAGTCACATAAAATTTTAAGATTATTATGATATATTTTATTATAAATAATATGCCTAAAATATGAACAAGAGAAAACTTTTGGATAATTTTTTTCAATATAAATGTATTTATTTTAATTGGAGGTTAATTACTTTACAATAATGTATTGGTTGAGTTAGTAGGTATTTTCATTCTTTGGGGACAACATTTACTACTTAATAAAACTCAATAGTTTTAATTGATAAGATGTTAAATATATTAAGAAGTAAAGTTAGGGAGCCATGTATAAAACTCAGTGTCAACTTGATAAAGATAAGAGTTCACTCAGGAAACCTCCTATCTCAATTTTTTTGATATTTTAATAAAATGGCAGTTGCTGACTTTAAATCTTATTCTATTTTACATATTTTCATGTATTTTTTGTTCTTACTATTGTACAAACACATGGTTTTACAAATATCCATCCTTCATATATGAGGAAAATAAACTAAGATTCTGAAAGATTTAAAGGTCTTTTACGTGGCGAAGATTTTACATTACAAAGATATTGCTTCTATAGTTTCTGTCCTAAAAAGGTCATTTTCCTCTCCCTCTTCTCTAACATGGCTTATGTTTATGCATAAGAATATTGATTAGATATATGTATCTTCATTGGATGCTGTAGGTAAAAGAGAGATTTGTCACTAACTAGCTGAGATTTATTGGTTTCCTCAATTAGTCTACCTTACTTTCTTCTGGAGTATGAGCTTAGATTAAGTGAATTCTAGATTTCTTACATCTTCAAATGCATAGTGCATCCACGGTTATGTAGGACCCCTGATACCTTGAATAAACCTGTGAACTATTCACTCAAAATAAGTCCAGGTACCATAATATAGAAAAACATGGCCACTATAATACAATTCCAACTTACCTCTGCTGCATCATCAATTCACTACCCAGGAATAGCTCTACTTACCATTCTCTGAAGATATCTTGCTGCATCATAAGGTCTCATTCAAACAATTTCCACATCTATATCTGGCACATTTGTATTTCCAAAGCTGAACTATAGAATGAACTCCTGAATATATTCTTATGTACCCTCAATAGAAATTAACCACCCCACTTTCTCTGCATTTCAATGGAAAGGCATTTATGTGCTTACAAGAGTACTAGTCATAGTTTCTGAAAATAAATTGCATAATGTATTTCACTGTAGTTAGCTCTTTGCACGAAGAAGTGCTCCATAAAAATATGTCTGTTTGCTTTGAAAATCAAGTGATATGTATGTTGTTATTTATCTTTTAAATGTTTTTCTACTTCTAATCTTTCTAATCACTTTTCCACAGAATTGCATTGAGAAATAAAAATTCAGAGAAATAAATAAGTTTAAAGTAAATATATAAAGACTTAATGATATAAGTTCTGATGCATATTTTGATTTTAAATTAATCAGTTCTGGAGGCCTGCTAAGACACACAATGAAAAATAGTGAAGTTGAATTATATCAGTCCTTTTTCTTTTTCTTTGTTATGATTGAATTTCACATTTTGGAAAGAGAATAGTAACTGAATATAAAGCTATTATCATTTCTTCATGTCAAACAAGAGGAAAAGGAAAGGGGAATATTGGTATACAAGGTGATAATATATGTGTTTTGAACCAACGAAAATTTTATAGAAGATTAGTCTATCCCTTTTTGGACATCTGAATCTATTAAATCAGGAAAAACTAGCAAGAGTTGATAGGGCACAATATTTATGTGCTTATATTTAAATGGAATTTTAAGCACTATTAATAGAGCACTATTTTCATGTCACAGTTTAGCTTAATGGAATAGAGTCAGTTATGTAAGAGCACTGGTAGTGTGTGACTGATAACTAGTGTATTTTAGGAATAAAAATAAATTGTAAGGAAATTTTTGTAAAAAAATCTGTTTTGAAAGGCTGAAATATGGTGATTTAAATGAAAATTCTGTAGTCATAATACTTATATCTGGTTAGACTGAGTACAATTTTTAGAAAAAGGAGACTGAATCAACTTTGTAAGTCTCTTAAGAACCACATCACTTTTAATCACTGAAAAAATTATAGGAATAAGTTACTGCTAATGAGTTCAACTTGTATAATATTCTGAAGAAGTTAATATTAGCAGTTTTGAGTATTATTAAGCCAAATGTATACAGTCCTGCAAAATCTGTGTGATGAAAACATATCTGAATTAAAAAAAAAAAAACTATTAGTCCTGAGATGCTGGAAAATCTTACCTTGTTAATACACCCTGAGGATGGTGTTAGGATTGAAGTTTAGTTGTACTCATCTGAAGTTTCCAATTTCTAAGTTAATGAAGAGATCCCAACAGCTTTTCTGTAATGTCAGTAAAGAGCTTTAATGACAAGAGATTAATCAGTTTCCAAGGCAGCAATCTTTGGGGATATCTACCCCATTAAGACAAGGAAAAGAAGTGGCAAAAATTTATGTCATCAACAAACAAAACAAAACAAAGAAAAACAAGCCGAGAGCACTTTTGCTCCTTAAAGAAATTACAAGGGAAAGCATCTTGGATTTAGTGGTGCATTCACATAATTAAAATAGCCAGGATTTTCATTTCCTTCTCAATGTAAATCACTATTGAGGAAAGCATCTGCCACCTCTGATACTTCCTGGGCAATAAATTTCAATGAATTAATCATTCTGCCTATTCAGAAATTCTGAAGAGTGATAGGCACTTGCCAATGGGCTGTAGAATCCTTGGCTCATTGATTTTTAGATGCCAGCAGAGATTGAAGAGGCTGTGAAATGATTTAAATAGAAATAAAAGAAATGAATCAATCTAGGTTAGGTTTACTTACTTAACTTTTTACCCTTTAATCAAATGTAGATTATGATATTACATGTACATAATAGTAAAATAACATTGGTGTATATGATCTTTATGCTTAAAGACACCATGACTTTGGGTTAAACATGAATCTGAGTTTAATTTTCAAAGGAAACATCTTAAAATTCTGATACAGCATTGATCAAGCCAAGTCCCTTAAAACTAGAGTGGCTATATAATTTATCAATTAAACAAGGCCAGTTTTAAGGTTGAAATAAACCACACATATTATTATATAAAGCTACAGGTATAAAACAGAAACCATGGAATCAATGAAGGTGAGGAAAGAGAACAGTGGTTAGCAGGTTTTAAACCTGACCACTCAGTAGATATTTACTGACGAATGTTTGATGGGATAAAAAAGTCAATATAAATTTATAAAGTTAGGAGTAGAGGGGTTAGTGGATTAATCAAGTCAGATATCCTCAATGTTACTCAAAGATCTTTGTAATCTTGTGGTCTTTATAACCATTTAAATACACAGTGTCCTAACTTGACAGTTTATTTAATGAGGACAGCAATTCTTTCCACCTGCCTTACAGGGGTGTGAGAATTAATAAGATGAAATTCCTATAGACATTTTGAGCTCTGCATGGGAAAGTCACTATATAGCATTCCTAGAGAGGAAATTCACTAGAGCGTGAATTACAGTTTTGCCACAGGAAAAACGGTTTTTCAGTAAGGATGGATTCAAAAGATTTATTTCTCCTATATTATTATGTGATGATGTGATATATATTAATTTGAAGGTCCCTGCTTCATAGAGATTTTTGAAAAATTAGTACCTTCCCCTTTTGAGAATATATGTTTTTGTTCATTTAAAATGTGTTTATGGATCATCTCTCCTTTAAATTTTGCCTACAGCAGAACACACTATCAACTCCTTATTTAAATACCCTCATATGAACCTCCCAGTAATAAATGTCTCTCTGGCAGAGAACTATGATGCTTTCATCTCTCAGATAACTATCAAGACAGCCAGATTTAATTGTCATCATTAAACACAGGAGGTCAAGATTGGATCTCAAAGAGAAGGATGAGGCAATTGAGGATGAGATGGAAAGCTGCCTCAAGTTCAAGGATAAGCCTATGACTTCCTGTTCTTCTTCTTATCTGTACTAGTTTCAGTGAAGTTCCTTTTAGCTAATTGTTTGCATGGTCACTGGATGAAAAAAAAAATATAATGCCATGAAAATGACATTTATTTTGTAGTCAAACATCTAAAACTTTCTGTCTTGTGTACTATATACTATTACTAGTTGTATGAGCTTAGGGAAATAATTTACTATTTCTAGCCTCAAATATTGGTGGGAAGTTTTAATGAGATCCAGTATATAAGGAACTTAGCACATAGCTGTATTTTAATGATTTTTTGTTTTCCTTTTCCTCCCTCCTCTGCTGTGAAAGCCATCTGTTTCTGCCTACCCTGTTCTGATTATGGGTATTTGAGTACATTTGAGATACTCTATACCACTCTGATCTCTAATATTATTTATGTACTCAAATTTTTATGAGGTATGTGGATTTTGATGATTCTCTGTTTACACCCTCTGATTCTTATGGTTATGCTCCTTATGCCCTAGAAACAGGTTCAAAGGGCATAAGGAGCATAATTTATACATAGCATATACACTCCCCCAAATCAGTACATATATATTGAGTATATCATTCACTGACTTTTATTATTAGTAACTTTGCTCAGTTAAGAATCTGCCTATAAGGCAGGAGACCCAGGTTTGATCTCCAGGTCAGGAAGATCCCCTGGAAAAGGGAATGGCAACAACCCAATCCAATATTCTTACCTGGAGAATTCCATGGACAGAGGAGCCTGGCAGGCTACAGTCCAAGGGGTCACAAAGAATCGGACGTGATTGAGCGACTAATGCTTTCACTTTTTTGTTCAGTTTGCTTCCTCAGTGGAATTATAAAATTCTTCCAAGCATTAAGCATCATAGTACTAAGTGGACACTAATAAATATTAGTAAATTTATTATCTCGATTGGTATATGGAGACTGAGTCATCTATGGAATGTTCTTCAACACAGTCATTTTGAGTAACAAAAAACTTCAGTTTGTTGATTAGCAATAAATAAGCTAAAATTCAGTGAGAAAAATCTCAATGTGTTAGTAATAGTTACTGAAAATTCACTAAATCAATAATCTCTAATTTATACGTGAAGTTTAAATTCTAAATTCTTCAATTTGTTACATATCAGACTTTAAATTTTATGCAGTGTCAAACCAGACCCTTGTATTATCTTACAAGGTTTTAAAAGTATCTTCCATGTCACTAACAATATTGTGTCAGTTTTATAAAAATAAAAATGTGTCATATATTACCTGTGTTCTTCCATGTCACTAAAAATATTGTGTCATATTTATAAAAAAAAATGTGTCATATATTACCTGTGTTCAGTGAACACTTAATGAAGATAAAGTCTAGTTGGGGATGGGGAACCAGCAGCAACTCACAGATGGTTTGCCTAAGGTAGGAAATTAGACAAAAATGCATTTAGAAAGTATAATTCAAACTATTTATGATGGTAAACTAAACTCTATCAGTTATAGCCTAGAGCACAATATAAGATTCATTGTATATTGCATTTTGCTACATTTGAAATCTAACATCACTGGACACCATTGAGAAGAGCATTTTCAAACCCTAAATGCTCACAAGCTCACCACAAGATGTATATAGCTCTAGTTGCATCAACTTCTTCTTTCTCTGAATGTCACCTTTGGCAGTACTGTACTATTACAGTAATATGTTTCTAGCTCCAGGAAAAACAAAATTCTCTGTGTATTACTTTAGAATGAGGGGGAGCAAAAACCTCTGGAAGAAATGTGAGACAGAGTTTTATGGGTATCAAGAAGTTATGAATTAGGACAGTAATTAAGTGAAAATTAAGCCAATGGCCTTGCCTTAAGTTGTATACAGCAATCACATAAATTATTAAAAATATGGGAAGACATTTAAAAAAATATATATTTTGGTTTCCAAGAGGTTAAAATCTATGACTTGATTATCTTTTCCTTCACAAAGGATGTACCACGATTTTTGTACATCCTATTGTGGTCAATTACTTTTTATATATTGACTAGTTACATTACAATTTGTAAACTAATTTGTAGAAGAAGGTATCTGAATATATAGAGAAAAATGAAGGTGAAAGTTAAATATAAAAATCATTTTCATTATGGATAAGAGAACATGAAATATTTTCTGATTTTGAATAATTGAGAATAGAAACTCTGAATAACTATTAGAATAGGAATTAGAAAATTTGGTCTATTGAGGAATATTGTAATTTTTTCAGGTGTGTTAATACTATTTACATTTAAGCTAATCAAAGGGAGTACTTCTTTAAAAATGCGTGCTAAAATTTGATGGATGAATGGAAAAGCTGTCTCAGAATTATATGAGAAGAGAATGTGGGGCTATAGGTGGTATAGAATAAACTTTAAATTGAGGTATAACAAGGGTCTATTATATCCTGATTACTTTTTATATGTTTGAAATTCTCCATAATATAAAAGACTCAAAAATAAAATAAATAAAAATAAAATACAACTTTATAAACAATTTGATATTTATTATTTTTATTGTTTTAAATGTTTAAACATTTATACTAGTGTTTTTATTTATTCTCTTGATTTTATAGGAAGATGACTAAATTATCTACAATGATATTTTGACACCTAATTTCCAAAATTAAACTTAGAATCACCTAACTTGTCTTACTTCTCTGCAGCATTATTTAAATAGCCAAGATATGACACTGAAACATAAGTATCCATGGATTAATAAATGGATAAAGAAAGTTTGTATATGTATATATATGTGTGTATATATATATATATATATATACACTCTTCAATCTTAGAATTAAGTCTTATCATTTTATGACAACATGAATGGACCTCTAGAGCATTATGCTATATGAAATATGTCAGACAGATATGAAATATATCAAATACTATATGATCTCTTTTATGTGTGAAATCTAAAATAAAAAACATCAAGCTCATACAAAGAGCAAGTGGATAGTTGCCAGAAGGCTTGGTGCTGGTGGGGAGAAACGGTGAAGGAGGTCAAAGAAAAAAACATATACATACATACATATATAAAGAAATTGCATTTTACACAATACATTTTGTTACGTTAGTGATTGGATGAGTTGGTATTAATAGAATGCTTGTAGACCTCCATGCCTTGTTCTCATTTTCAGTGATGATTGTTCAATTATTTGACATTAGGAATAATGATAGAAACTGTGGTTAAAAACAGCAGTCAAAGTACATGTATTACCACATTTTATTACACTAAATATAGTTTATGCTTTATTTTAAAATGTCATATAAATTATATATTTATGAAAATAGTATTATAAAATCCATTTTCAGAGGAGAATGAATCCATGTATATGTATGGCTGAGTTCCTTTGCTGTTCACCTGTAACTACCAAAACATTGTTAATCAACTACATCCCAATACAAAACAAAAAGTTTAAAGTTTAAAAGAATACTCCCTTTCAATTATACTAGTCAGTGATTATGAGATTAAATGTAATTACTCAGAATGCCAAAGTAAAGGAAGATGAGAGCCACTAACACTTTTCTAGGTTTTAAGCGGGGGAAAATTCTCTAAAACTGAGAAGATTCAGAAAAACTTGGCCAATGAACCTTTGCTTCAGTTACGGTGAAGACTGGGAATGAACTAAAGAAAAAAAAAAAATTCTACTCCTCTCTGTTCCTCTTCCTCACAATAGAGTGACAAAGGAGGCAGAGTTCAAGGAGAAGTATTATTGGTACATTTATTTTTTCCAAAAACAATCATTCATTTAAATATTAACCAAAAAGTAAATATACTTTAAAATTACTATATATCAGTATCCCTCACCAAGAAGTAAGAAAATAAATTTGAAATTTTTGCAAAAGACTTTATCAACCACTGCAAGAAATATATTTATTAAACTCATGGCTTTAATTTTACTTTTATTAGTATTCTGGCATTTATTTTATATTTTGATTATTTATGTATATAAATAGTCATGTAGATTTTTAAGTACTTTATTTAATACACACCTGTATATTATTACTCACTAAATATTATTTAATTAAATAATGGTTTTATTGACAAATAGCTAAGTTATTAAAAACCACCAGTGGAAATGTGTTTAAGAGTTAAATGAAATTATTGGGAAATAATTATTGAATTACCGAGTTACATTTATTGAGTTATGAGAGTGAAGTCACTCAGTCGTGTCTGACTCTTTGTGACCCCATGGACTGTAGCCTACCAGGCTCCTCCCTCCATGGGATTCTCCAGGCAAGAGTTCTGGAGTGGGTTGTCATTTCCTTCTCCAGGGAATCTTCCCGACCCAGGGATCGAACCTGGGTCTCCTGCATTCCAGGCAGACGCTTTAACCTCTGAGCCACCAGGTTATAATTATAGGTAAAAATAAATGTTTTCCTTTTACACCCTTGACTGCATGCCTATGAAATTACCTCTCACACCCACTCCCAGCCTAAATTTCATACTAATTTTAAGCAAAGACAATTTCCTATTCTGTTCACAGGACATGAAAATATGTCTGATGTGAAAAATTAATCTCAGTGGAGAGATTTGAAGTACTTAAAATAATTTTGTCACAATATTGAGTTGAAAGATATGTTAACTAAATTTATATGTTTTTTACCCATGTGTACCAAAAATAGGATTATTCTGTTTAACAGTCTGCTCAATAAAATAGTTACTTATTAAGAAATTAGTGAATAAATCTTTCTTTTTTTTACTGTTGAACCACAAGGAAAGCCTTACCTAGATGCCCATCAGCAGATGAATGGATAAGAAAGCTGTGGTACATATACACAATGGAGGATTACTCAGCCATTAAAAAGAATACATTTGAATCAGTTCTAATGAGGTGGATGAAACTGGAGCCTATTATACAGAGTGAAGTAAGCCAGAAAGCAAAACACCAATACAGTATACTAATGCATATATATGGAATTTAGAAAGATGGTAACAATAACCCTGTGTACGAGACAGCAAAAGAGACACTGACGTAGAGAACAGTCTTTTGTACTCTGTGGGAGAGGGAGAGGGTGGGAAGATTTGGGAGAATGGCATTGAAACATGTATAATATCATGCATGAAACGAGTTGCCAGTCCAGGTTAAATGCACGATACTGAATTAATCTTTATTAAACAATCAATAACCAATTTTAAGAAAAAGTATATAAAATTTGTAGGGGGCTTCCCTGGTGGCTCAGCAGTAAAGAATCTGCCTGCAAAGCAGGAGATGCAGAAGACACCGTTTCAATCCCTGGGTCTGGAAGATCTCTTGGAAGAAGAAATGGGAACCAACTCCAATATTCTTGCCTGGAGAACTCCATGGACAGAGGAGCCTGGCAGGCTACAGTTCATGGAGTCAAAAGAGTCAGATGTGACTGAAGTGACTTAGCATATAAAATTTGCAAGAAAGCCAATACATAAATAATGGTTTGTTCCTATAGTGCCATACTAGAACATTTCTTAATAAACCCATATAAGAATAATCTGACTAAAAAAGTAACTATTATTTGTAGACTTTTGGATCGCAGCCATTCTGACTGGTGTGAAATGGTACCTCATAGTGGTTTTGATTTGCATTTCTCTGATAAAGAGTGATGTTGAACATCTTTTCAAGTGTTTGTTAGCCATCTGTATGTCTTCTTTGGAGAAATGTCTATTTAGATCTTTGGCCCATTTTTTGATTGGGTCATTTATTTTTCTGGAGTTGAGCTGTAGGAGTTGCTTGTATATTTTTGAGATTAGTTGTTTGTCGGTTGCTTCATTTGCTATTATTTTCTCCCATTCTGAAGGCTGTCTTTTCACCTTGCTAATAGTTTCCTTTGATGTGCAGAAGCTTTTAAGTTTAATTAGGTCCCATTTGTTTATTTTTGCTTTTATTTCCAATATTCTGGGAGGTGGGTCATAGAGGATCCTGCTGTGATGTATGTCAGAGAGTGTTTTGCCTATGTTCTCCTCTAGGAGTTTTATAGTTTCTGGTCTTATGTTGAGATCTTTAATCCATTTTGAGTTTATTTTTGTATATGGTGTTAGAAAGTGTTCTAGTTTCATTCTTTTACAAGTGGTTGACCAGATTTCCCAGCACCACTTGTTAAAGAGATTGTCTTTAATCCATTGTATATTCTTGCCTCCTTTGTCAAAGATAAGGTGTCCATATGTGCGTGGATTTATCTCTGGGCTTTCTATTTTGTTCCACTGATCTATATTTCTGTCTTTGTGCCAGTACCATACTGTCTTGATAACTGTGGCTTTGTAGTAGAGCCTGAAGTCAGGTAGGTTGATTCCTCCAGTTCCATTTGCTGGAGAGGGTGTGGAGAAAAGGGAACCCTCTTACACTGTTGGTGGGAATGCAAACTAGTATAGCCACTATGGACAACAGTGTGGAGATTCCTTAAAAAACTGGAAATAGAACTGCCTTATGATCCAGCAATCCCACTGCTGGGCATACACACTGAGGAAACCAGAAGGGAAAGAGACACGTGTACCCCAATGTTCATCGCAGCACTGTTTATAATAGCCAGGACATGGAAGCAACCTAGATGTCCATCAGCAGATGAATGGATAAGAAAGCTGTGGTACATATACACAATGGAGTATTACTCAGCCATTAAAAAGAATACATTTGAATCAGTTCTAATGAGGTGGATGAAACTGGAGACTATTATACAGAGTGAAGTAAGCCAGAAGCAAAAACATAAATACAGTATACTAACGCATGTATATGGAATTTAGAAAGATGGTAATGATAACCCTGTATACGAGACAGCAAAAGAGACACTGATGTATAGAACAGTCTTATGGACTCTGTGGGAGAGGGTGGGAAGATTTGGGAGAATGTCATTGAAACATGTGAAATGTCATGTATGAAACGAGATGCCAGTCCAGGTTCAGTGCACGATGCTGGATGCTTGGGGCTGGTGCGCTGGGAAGGCCCAGGGGGATGGTATGGGGAGGTTGGGAGGGAGGAGGGTTCAGGATGGGGAGCATGTGATTTTTTTTTTTAAAATAAAAGAAAAAGAGAAAAAAAAAAAAGTAACTATTAGTATAGAGTATTTATTAATGCTTAGCTTTTATAAAGTTAGATGTCAACATATGCAAAGTAGTAAAATTCATTTTTCTTCTGTATTAGACAAAATAACCCCAAACTTTTGTTTTATTTTTCTATGATAGATTAATCTGTCTTAAATTTAACCTGATAATCTTACTGCAGGATTTATATCGTTATGACCAACCTAGATAGCATATTGAAAAGCAGAGACATTACTTTGCCAACAAAGGTCTGTCTAGTCAAGGCTATGGTTTTTCCAGTGGTCATGTATGGATGTGAGAGTTGGACTGTGAAGAAAGCTGAGCGCCGAAGAATTGATGCTTTTGAACTGTGGTGTTGGAGAAGACTCTTGAGAGTACCTTGGATTGCAAGAAGATCCAACCAGTCCATTCTAAAGGAGATCAGTCCTGGGTGTTCCTTGGAAAGACTGATGCTAAAGCTGAAACTCCAGTACTTAGGCCACCTCATGCGAAGAGTTGACTCATTGAGAAGACTCTGATCCTGGGAGGGATTGTGGGCAGGAGGAGAAGGGGACAACAGAGGATGAGACGGCTGGATGGCATCACCGACTTGATGGACGTGAGTTTGAGTGAACTCCGGGAGATGGTGATGGACAGGGAAGCCTGCTGTGCTGCAGTCTATGGGGTCACAAACAGTCGGATATGACTGAGTGACCGAACTGAACTGAACTGATATCTTTATTCGTACCTATATCTATAGCAAAAGATCAGTTTATCAAACTCTTTGCCTCAACCTTTTCATCTTCATTTTCCCTTATTAATAAGCTAAAATTTTGACATATTATCACTCTATATGTGGGAAACTTATATGTTTAACATTTTTAAAGTTATGGTAATAGTAATCAGTAAAAATAACAACTAGTTTGTGTCATTTTGTAAGATTATATCATCACATTTAAATAAAGAAAAGATGCTTTGGGTCTATTTAAGAAACATAAAGAGAGATGAATGCTTTATGCTTTCTCCATATATAATATCCCAAAAGAAAAGCATTAACTTACTTCTTATAGTCAATATGTGTGGCATCCCACATAGAACTTTCCAATACATTATATTGGATTTGAACCCCTTGTTGAAGACTGAACTTTCAACCTAATAGTGGTTAGAAAAAAAATATTCTCTATGTCTGGCTTCAGACTCAGAAGTTTATGTTTCAAAATATTCTGGATTCCTCAAAGTGTCTAAGAATTAATGTTGAAAATAAGTTCTTAATTAGTTTAACAGCATTAAGTAATTCTCTTACATGGAATCTAAAGTTACTCTAAATGCGTTATATATCTATCCTGAACCTACTATACATTACCGTTGCATCATTAATAAAGAGAAAGGGAACATGAATTCATATTTATCAATGTTCTATGCTGTTGGTGGGAAGTACACAAATTGCAATCTATTTGGAAACCTTTCTTTCAGAGCTGCATAGGCCAATTCTATAAGACTGTTTTTAATAGAAAGGGTTCACTGGCGTAAATATATCAGCTTATATTCTGGTAAACTTAACATTTATGCTTAAATCAAAGGATTACAGATGCATAGGAAGGGGAAATGGTAGCCCACTGCAATATTCTTGCCTGGAGAATCCCATGGACAAAGGAGCCTGGTAGGCAACAGTCCATGGGGTCACAGAGAGTCAAACACGACTGAAAGTGACTTAGCACCAGCACAGATGCATATTTTCAGTATCTTGCTAAATTAGTAAAACAGCTGCACATTTTGAAAAAGAGTAAGTTTCCTGAAAGAAGTGCACACTTATCTTTTGTATTCCAGCAATTTGTGAAGTTAGTGCTTTCACATTGAGTCGCTACGTTGTCTCTGACTCTTTGTGACCTCTTGGATTGTAGACCGCCAGACTCATCTGTCCATGGGATTTCCCAGGCAAGAATACTGGAGTGGGTTGCCATTTCCTTCTCCAGGGAACCTTCCTGACCCTGGGATTGAACATAAGTCTCCTGCTTGATCAACAAATTTGTTACCAATGAGCCACCTGAGAAGCCCCCATGTTGGCAAGATTGTGTAACCAAGGGAAGAGAGCAAAGTGTGGAAGAAACAATGAATTTAGTAACCTTCAGTGTTGGATAACTGCAGAGACATATGGTAACTCTACATCATATACTTCCTGAATGTGACATGTGGTGTAAGTGTTTCTGTCCATTTGTTTATGAAAAATTGTAAGCTAGCACTTCATCAGTTTCCTCAACCATTAAGTTTAAACCATTGTGGACCAGATGAGGTAGTGTCACTCAACTGTAAACCCCACAGGGCTGCCAGAGATTTGGATTATGACTAGAAAATAGTTAACTTACTAAGTTTCTTTTTTGTAATATTTTCCATATTAAGAGAAAAAAATAGTTATTTAAAAACAAATTCACTCATATATTTGATCTTTTTGCACTTATAATTTATTTCCATTTATATTTTGCATTTAAAAGTACAAAGCTAAGAATTTAAATTTACACAATTATGCAAACATTTGTAAAAGAGTTGTCATGCATCCCAGAATATATGTATATGATAGCATTAGCAAGAGCATACCATTAAGCGTGTAATACATGACAAAAAGTAAAATTTCAGTGAGGTGGTCCTCATTATATCAGTTTCTTTAAATGACAAAACTTGGACTTCAGGATGCTCTGAAAAAGTTGCCCAAATTCATAGAATTACTGAGTGATAGACATATAATTTTAATGAGGTCCTTATAAAGCCCAGGCTTTTTCTGTAGTATAAACCTAAAATTTTTAGATATTTTATATTTAAATAGTATGAAATTAAAATTGTATTAAATATTATTTAAATTAAAAATGGATCTTAAATTTATACTAGACATTATTGAAATATTTATACACATTTTATGTGAGATATATACTATCAGGAGGTAAAATTTAGAAATGCCTACGTAAGTGTGATGGTTGAAGTTGTAGTAGATGAGTTAACTGAGAGAGGGCTAAGACCTAAACTTGAGTTTCAGTATGTCACATGCACAAATGAGGAGGATCAAACAGAGCCAGCAATAGAGGAAGATTACAGAACTGAATACATGAAAGTGTTACAGCACGGACATGAAAGACACTTTTTTGAGAAGTGGTGGTGGTGGTAATCAGTGCAAAATGTTCCAGGTATGTTGGAAAATTGAAGACTGAAAGAATCCTCATTTTAATTTTCCCCTTTAGTTTTAAAGATATAACTTCAGCTTGAAGAGGTGACTTAGATACTGTCAAAATATTCACATAGATCCACATATATTCACATATATAGATCAGTGTCATGAGATTAATTCTATGTTGATATAAGGAAATTGAAAGTAAGGCAGCAGAATGGATAGGGATATTTTGTTGATCTATTCAACTGCTACATAATCTTTAACTGTATTTTGATAGCATCACCTACTCACTGTGGCATTGGAAAAGACTCTTGAGAGTCCCTTGGACTGCAAGGAGATCCACCCAGTCGATTCTAAAGGAGATCAGTCCTGGGTGTTCTTTGGAAGGAATGATGCTAAAGCTGAAACTCCAGTACTTTGGCCAACTCATGCGAAGAGTTGACTCATTGGGAAAGACTCTGATGCTGGGAGGGATTGGGGCCAGGAGGAGAAGGGGACGACAGAGGATGAGATGGCTGGATGGTATCACTGACTTGATGGACGTGAGTTTGAGTGAACTCCGGGAGTTGGTGATGGACAGGAAGGCCTGGCGTGCTGCAATTCATGGGGTCGAAAAGAGTCGGACACGACTGAGCAACTGAACTGAACTGAACTGAACTCAGAGCAAACTCCAGGAGATAGTGAAGGACAGGGAACCCTGGCATGCTGCAGTCCATTGTGTTGCCAAGAGTCAGACTTTACTTAGCGACTGAATAATAAGTCTCATTTTTACATTACAGCCTTCCCTGGTGGCTCAGATGGTAAAGAATCTGCCTGCAGTTCAAGAGAGCTGAGTTCGATCCCTGGATCAGGAAGATCCACTGGAAAAGGGAATGGCTACCCACTCCAGTATTTTTGCCTAGAGAATTCCATGGGCAGAGGAACTAGGCAAGCTACAGTCCATGTGGTCACAAAAAGTCAGACACAACTGAGCAACTAACATATGTATACACTTGATCACAAATTAGTTACAGATTGTGGCTCAGTTGATAAAGAATCTACCTGCAATGCAGGAGACCTGGGTTTGATCCTTGGGTTGGGAAGATGCCCTGGAGAAGGAAAAAGCTGCCACTCCAGTATTCTGGCCTGGAGAATTCCATGGACTGTATGCCACAGAGTTGCAAAGAGTCAGACATGACTGAGCAACTTTCACTTTTGGTATAAACTAGTTTAGCAAATATGTGTCAACTGTCTACTATATATCAGGCACTAAGGTGATATATTGGCAAACAAGACTAAAAGATCACTGCTCTCATGGGAGCTAAATTGTAGTGATGTAAAATTTGATACAAAAATAAAGATATAGGCTGGAACATTTTGCATTTTGAAAAGTGCTGTTTAAAAGAAAATAAATAGATTATGGGACACAGAATAATCAGTGAAAGATTCTCTGAGAAGCAAATGCCCAGACGATATTAAATTTTCCAA
Source organism: Bos grunniens (assembly GCF_055505025.1). NCBI lineage: Eukaryota > Metazoa > Chordata > Mammalia > Artiodactyla > Bovidae > Bos > Bos grunniens. Next base: position 28,883,376 of record NC_141188.1, read on the forward strand.
AATTTTTGTAGGGAAAATGCCTGTGAGAGAAATTGGGGTAAGTCTAGGCAAGTCTAGAAGAGTCATCAGACTGCATTACAAGTATGATCCCCAATCAAGTCAGAGGAAGGAAAGATTGAAAGTGAAAATATCCTGATTTGCCTGCAGCCTAAGAAAAGTTTGACAGGGCCATGTGGAGTCCTGGAACCAAGGTCAACCATCAGAGAATCTCTGTGCCTCCTAGGGAGCAGCCTGCCCACGTATCCTTGCCATGTCCATCCTTTGGCCAGGAGCAACCTGTAGGAAGAAGGGGACCTTGGTGATACACGTTTTAGAGAATAGTGGCTGAAGCTTTGTCAGATCTTCCTTCTGGTTGGATGTCTGAGAAATCAGTTCTCATGGCTGCCACAATAAGCCAGCCAGAGATAGCATATTCTGAGTAGAGCAGATACACGGCATTGATGTGGAAAAGGGGGTGACAATTAGGAACATAAAGAAGGCTGTCTGTCTGTGGGTGTGCTCAGTCATGTCCAACTCTTTAAAATCCCATGGGCTATAGTCCACCAAGCTCCACATCCACGGAATTTTCCAGGCAAGAATACTGGAGTGGGTTGCCATTTCCTTCTCCAAGGGATCTTCCTGATCCAGGGATTGAACAAAGACTGGTAGGACCAAACAGTAGTGAACCAGAGGAAGACTGTAAAATGGTATCATGAGATTGGAAAGGTCAGCTGGATACAGATCCCACTGGACTTTCCAGACCATGATAAAAAGATTTTTATTTTTAAAGAAGCAATTATAGAGTATTAATCAAGGGGGCATCATTATTCCATCAATAGTATCAGATAGCGCTGGGTTTTGTATAGAGAAAAGATTAAACTGTGAACAAACTCAAAACAGGGAGACTATGTGGAGAACCCTGACTTTACAGAAAGCTATATTGTATTAACAAAATGTCAGTAGATGTGCAGAGAGTAGTTTTGTTAAACATATAGTTTTAAAACAGAGACTGTGTAGTTTACTTTTGATTTATGTATGACGTTTTAAGAAAAGAGAGGAATAAAGAATTATTCTTAGCTTTGAGCCTGGGCTTCATAATTTAATATGGATAAGGATGATGTAAGGTTTGTTGTTGTTGTTACATTTTTCTTTTTTCTTTTGGATTATAAAATGTCGTTTATTGTTATAAATTTAGAGAATCAATAAGTGTAATAACAAATCGAATATTGCTCATATTCTATATACAGTAGCAGGTTTTAATTTTGTTCTTACTAGTTTTAATTTATTCCCTGATATTGATATTTTGTGAATGTATTGTAAAGTTTATGTAATAATCCTAGTATTGCTTCTACCTTTTTTCTATATGAGAACCTTTATATTGATGTATAATATTAAATCATATATGCAAGTATTTAGCATGAGATTTCCCTCACATGTAGCCATTAAAGTCATTCTCTTTTTTTTCTTTATTAATATTGTATGAACATCTTTAGGAATTAATCATTTTTGAATTTCAAATTAATTTTGAAATGGATACAATTGAGGTAATGAATATTTATAAATTTTCTAATATTTCTAAATTAATATTTCACTTCTATCAGAGATGAATGCACTCATGTCATAACACTTATCATTGCATAGTGCTGTTTTATAATCTTTTGTCATCACAACATTAAAATAAATGTTGTGAAACTTGCCTTAAAAAAGAATAAAGTCTAAAATTAAATCCCTTTTATAAGTATTCATTTTTATTTTCTCTATTAATTGCATACAAGTGTTTTCCCTTTCATGCTTGAGGAAAAATTGTCTAAACATGGAAGTACCTATTATAGGTTACCTGTTCTCTTATGCTGATAGATATTACTTCTTATCTTGATATTTGGTGAAAAAGTGTCCTAAATGAGATAGTATGTCCGTGGTCTTCTTAATATTACTTCCTTTTATAACTCTAATGATCCCACAGTTTAAAGCAGTTTGAATTTTTTGATAATGAGTGCTGGGGCTATAACCGCATAGCTTTGATAGTCCCCCAAAGCACACTAAACATTGACACAGTGAAGAACAGCCCACTCTAGGTTAATGACTTTATACTGGATAATCTCAGGACGGCACTCTGTTGGCTCACCGAGCTATTATTTTTGCTACACACACGTGCGCAAAATACGTAAGAAATCTACCTATGCAGACAAAATCACATACTCTGTGTCTAGACTCAAATTCTGAGGTATGTCTATACCATAATATCAAACAGTATCAAAGGGTTTAACAAATTTGAAGGCGAACTTAATAATCTGAGCTTGCTTTGTCAAGCAGATCAGAAAAATCTGAGTTTGTTTGACGAACACTTGTCACTAAAATTGCCTTACTGATTATGTCATCTTCCTTTGAAGATTCACTTAAATAAAAGAATGAGCTATTATTAAGTCATAAGAAATCACCCACCACATGCATCCATAGAGGTAAAACTGTGTTTGTCCATATTATTGCCTCCTGAAATGGCTTATATGGTGATCATCAGTTTGTACTTGGCATATTTCACTAGATTCTTTTCAGGAATTCAATAAGAGAAATATATAACCCCATTTAAAATGTGAGGATCTCAAAGATAAAAGACATTTTATACCACAGAAATAAAGAACAGAAAAAACATTTGACTCCAGAAACAGAACCAATTTTTCTCAAATTATAATTTAACAAAACATAATTTTTAAAAATTTATTTTCTTTCAGTAAAAACTTGCATGTACTAATAGGATCATATATGAAAACAGACATGGCCTGATCTAATTTAGAATCCTAAAACACAATAGAAAAAATGTATCATATAAATATGAATAAACACAAAGGCTAGAAGAAATTTTTTACAATTTAAAAAAATAGAAAGCAATAGATAATTAAAATGCATGTAAAAAGAAATAGATTGCATACATTTAAGCAATCTAAAAAAAGCTTTGTATCATATATTTATATGTCGCGTGAATATATATTTGTAAACGTTTTACTTATTTGTCCCAGCTTTATTGAGATATAATTGACATATAACTCTAAATTTAAAGTTTACGACATGATTTGATGCACATCAGTTCAGTTCAGTTCAGTTGCTCGTTGTGTCCTACTCTGTGACCCCATGAACCACAGCATGCCAGGCTTCCCTGCCAATCACCAGCTCCCGGAGTCCACCCAAACCCATGTCCATTGAGTTGGTGATGCCATCCAACCATCTCATCCTCTTTAGTCCCCTTCTCCTCCTGCCCTCAATCTTTCCCAGCATCAGGATCTTTTCCAATAAGTCAGCTCTTTGCATCAGGTGGCCAAAGTATTGGAGTTTCAGCTTCAGCATCAGTCCTGCCAATGAACACCCAGGATTGATCTCCTTTAGGATGGACTGGTTGGATCTCCTTGCAGTCCAAGGGACTCTCAGGAGTCTTCTCCAACACCACAGTTTAAAAGCACAATTCTTCTGCACTCAGCTTTCTTTATAGTCCAACTCTCACATCCATACATGACCACTGAGAAAACCATAGCCTTGACTAGACGGGACACATATGTATTATGAAATGATTGCCACTGTAGCATCAGCTAACAGTTCTACCACCTCACATAATTATGCTTCTTTTATGGGGGTTAGCATATTTAAGATCTACTTTCTTAGAAAATTTCAACTGTTCAATATATGACAGTTAACTACACCATGGTGTGCATGAGATTTCCAGAACTTATTCATCTTATTGCTGGAAATTTATACCCTTTGACCAACATCTCCTTCATTTTCTCCATTCCCAAGCCCCTGATTGTGGCTTTATTAAATTCATACTTCTAAATAAAGCTCAGGGACATCCTGTGGTGAATGTTATTTTCCCAATAATATTAATTAAATGAAATGTACTTTCCCAAAAAAACTCTGACGAGTCAGGTGTGTACTAGCAGAGAGAGAAGTTACCACATTCTATTGCATGTAGAGAGGTGGCTTTCGAACAGTAAGTAAGAGGGGTTTTTGTTTTTTAGTGAAAGGGAGAAGAAGCAAATTGTAAACTGAATCATACATTTTTAGCTTAAAATATATTTGTTTATTTGTCAGTATAGCAACAGATTTATGAACAAATTAAAGGCAAACTCTTAAGAGAGACATTGTAATTGTCTTAGAATATTTTTAATATTCTGATGCTACTTAACTTTATACTACTTAATAATGCTTATCTTTATTTTGGACCTCTCTGCTGGCTCACACTGTAAAGAATCCTCTCACAATGCAGGAGACCTGGCTTCGACCCCTGGGTGGGAAGATCCTCTGGAGAAGGGAATGGTTACCCACTCCATTATTCTTGCCTGGAGAATCCCATGGATAGAGGAGACTGGTGGGCTACAGTCCATGGGGTTACAAAGAGTTGGACATGACTGAGCGACTAACATGTTCAACTTTATTTAACTGTTATTTCTATATAGTCTCTGTTAAAAAATGAATGCCATTAATAATATAATAATATTAGGACTCACTTCAATGGAAAGTCATTTAATACTTCTCTTTAGTTTTCTCAACGCTCTTGATTTAACAGAGTACACAAGGGTTAGGTACAGACCTGAAGGACTGCTTAATCTTGCAATCATTTCCGCTCATGCTGCAGGCTTCCATTTTAGCTTTATTCATTACAGCCCTAAAGCTCCTGCTTTCTAAATGTGTAGGTTAGAGAAAGTAGCTTGGAGTTCACCTGCTCAAGATTAATAATATCACTCCAAGAAGATTAGAGCTATTACTCTTCCTGACCTGATCCAAATGGTACAAATGGGATTTTAAGGATGATGTCTGTTCAGAGATCCTACAGAGTGATGATGTGCAGGGAAAAGCTACCCTAAGGAATCAGGAAAGATAGACTGTCGGGGTTGTACCGGTGATAAGCCATTAGCTTTAGCTATTATCCAAAGAAAAGATTATGGCTATTAATAAATTCATCCAGGCCTTTAATACAATAGATGGGCAGACCAATGGATGGACAGGCCAGGAACATAACTATTATTTGAAAAGAAAGCCTTTGGCTAAGTTCTTATTTCACTAGCAGAATCTCAGGTAATACCAGGTAGAAAAAAATATGCTTTGTTTTTGTGTATGTGTGTGTGTGTGCATGTGATCTAATTTAAAACTCTAAAATTTAATTAAATTTAATTTAAAATTAAAATTGAATTTAAAATTGATTGTTGTTGTTGTTCAGTTGCCAAATTGTGTCCAACTCTGCGACCCCATTGACTACAGCATGCCAGGCCTCCCTGTCCCTTACCATCTCTTGGAGTTTGCCCAAGTTCATGTCCATTGAATCAGTGATGCCATCCAACCATCTCATCCTCTGTCATTCCCTTCTTCTGCCTTCAGTATTTCTCAGCATCAGGGACTTTCCCAGTGAGTCGGCTGTAAGCATCAGCTGGCCAAATATTGGAGCTTCAGCTTCAGCATCAGTCCTTCCAGTGAGTATTCAGGGTTGATTTTCTTTAGGATTGACTGGTTTAATCAATTTAGGATTAAAAAAAAAAATTCTCAGAAAGTATCCATTCTTGCCCTACTTTTAGGTTACTGTTTCTAACCATGAAGACTGGGGCTTTGCACTTGTCCAATTGAAAAAAAAATTTTGAAGGCTGCTTTGACTCAAATAAGCCTTCAAAAGTGTAGGTCTATTGACTGTGGAGAAGAACAGCTACTGAAATTATACATACATATTTTTTTATTTTTTCATGATACTCTGCATGCTGCTGCTAAGTCGTTTCAGTCATGAAGAACACTGGAGTGGGTTGCCATTGCCCTCTCCGGATACTCTGCATACTGGAGTATGCATACTCTGCATAGTGGCTTTCATATACCACATATTTAATAATAATAGCATTGATAGTACCTAATGCTTACATGGAGAAGGCAATGGCACCCCACTCCAGTACTCTTGCCTGGAAAATCCCATGGATGGAGGAGCCTGGAAGGCTGTAATCCATGGGGTTGCTGAGGGTAGGACACAACTGAGCGACTTCACTTTCACTTTTCACTTTCATGCGTTGGAGAAGGAAATGGCAACCCACTCCAGTGTTCTTGCCTGGAGAATCCTAGGGACAGGGGAGCCTGGTCGGCTGCCATCTATGGGGTCGCATAGAGTCAGACACGACTGAACAGACTTAGCAGCAGCAGCAGCAGCAATGCTTACATATGCCACATTTTTTCATGTACTTAATATGCACTAATTCATTTTGCCCTCACAAGTATTCAGTTATTTCTATATACCCATTTTAAAGATGAGGAAAGTGAGTGATAAATAGGGTAACTTGCTTATTCTTCCCATCTTAAAAGATTTACCTTATATTCATCTAAAATCTTTTTTATCTACTCTTAGTCATCCTGCTTTCCTTCATCACTTTGTCAGGCATACCTTCCTGATCCCCTAAAAGTATATCAATCCCCCTATTGTTTGCTCTCACAGCACACTCTCCTTTGCAGAAAATATGTTGCCCTCTTAAGTTCGATTTTACAAAACAAGCCTCCCTGGTGGCTCAGATGGTAAAGGGTTTGCCTGTAATGTGGGAGACTTGGGTTTGGTCCCTGGGTTGGGAAGATCCCCTGAAGAAGGAAATGGCAACCCACTCCAGTATTCTTGCCTGGAAAATCCAACAGACAAAGGAGACTGGCAGGCTACAGTCCATGGGTTGGCAAAGAGTCGGACAAGACTGAGCGACTTCACTTAAGAATATATTGTGGAAAAAAATCTATCATAGCGTCAATCTTAATAATGTTGATTATTTGTTAATATTAGCTATTGTTTCTCTGCCCCTTAAAATATAACATCAAAATACTGTAACTTCATAATATAGAACAGTGCCTGAAACTTAGATTGTCCATACTTATTAAATGAAAGAAGAAATGGAGTAATTGACTTTAGAATTGCTAGTTTGTCAAATGTTAAGGAAATGATTGTGAAGATAACAAAGGAGGGTCACAATTAAATAAAACTTTCTGCTCTTTAGATAGATAAAATGGTTGAACAATGATGCTGTTCATCAAAAAGTAGGCACAAAAAGGAAAGGTAAGTATTGAAGGAGAGAGCTAATGAGAACAGTGTTTGATATATTGACTTTAAGGTATCTGTGACATGTTTTAGAGTGTGATTTCCAGTAGGCTTTTAGAAGGGAAAAGCTTAAGTCAGGGAAGGACTCATTGGTAAAGGAAGATTTGTACATCAGCAGCATGTAGGGGCAGTCATGTGTGCATATAGACACCACCAGAGAATGGTGAAAGTGAGAGTAGTAAAAGCCTTGGATAGCTTTGCAGACACAGTTTCCAGTTCAGCGAAAACAAATGGACAGAAGTACAGTGCTAGGACATTTGTTTCTAAAGTTATGATCCAGATTCCTTTGCTTTGGTTTCCTTATTTTCTTAATATTAATGTCTAATTGCAACCCATTTACAGTACCTGCAAATGTCACAGTCGTCTATTGTTTTTCAACATGTGCTGACACACATAAAAAGGATGTAGATGGATTGTGAAGGGGAATCATTAATTTGTTGCTGTGTAATTAAGTGCTGTCTGAAATTCTTTCATTCCATCAAGGTTTCAAAATTTTATTATATTGTTTTCTGATAAATATTTAAACATTTCCCTTAGAAAATATGGGGTCAGAATATATGTGGGTACTGCAATTAGAAATATATTGACTTTCTGCTCAGTATTCTGTAATGCTTATATGGGTAAAGAATCTAACAAAGAGTGGAGATTCACTTTACTGTGCACCTGAAATTAATGTAACATTTGAAATCAACTATACATCAATAAAATTAAAAAAAAATAAATATATTGACTTAGTTAATGATAGTAGTGTTGGTTACATTGCCATTGAGTCAGAAACAGTGAAAAGTTTAAGACATTATTCTTCATTCCTACTAGCCTGCACAGTGTCATATATGTTTTCTGACACGGGACAGGAGACTTAGATTATACAGGCAGGCAGTTTATTACTTATCAGAAAATGCAGCAGTTAGAGCAGTACTTTTGTGTTGATTCCCCAAAACCCAAGCCCATAGAGCAACATGATGAAAGCCAGATACTGTCGTGCATATGTAGTCAGCTTCCCTGAAGGCTGACTGGGTAAAAGAATCCTGCTACAATGCAGGGGATGCAGGAGATGTGAGTTTGATCCCCGGGTCAGAAAGATCCCCTAGAGAAGGAAATGGCAATCCACTCCAGTATTCTTGCCTGGAGAATCCCATGGACAGAACAGCTTGGGGGCTGCAGTCCATGAGGTCATCAAGTCAAGTTCGACTGAGCAACTGAGGACACACACACACCACAGGAAAGGACCTCTGTGGTTAGAACACTCTTGAGTTGATAAAAGGCAGCTGACACTTCTGTTCCTCCTCCTCTTTGAAGAAATTACATATTAAGTAAATTTTCCTCTCTACTTTATTACCCTGGAAAGTAAGCAGATGTTTGTAGGCAGTGGAGGGTAGAACCTTACTGGCTCCAAGTTTTCCCGACATCTCTGTCTTTAGGGAGATACCACCTCTAACTTCTAAAGCTGCCTGTTATGCAATCATTCTTTTAGTACCTTTTGTCAGAATAGCTGCAAAACTGCCAAAGTTATTTTCTAACTGGTGATAGATGGAGAGATTTTATATAAGGGGAAGTTACCTTTAGTAACTTCACTTACTGTAGACCTCTGAAAAAAAGTAACAGACAGATACCAATGGATAATGTATGTAAAAGTATAGTTCAGACCACGAGTAGAGTACTTGGCTAAGAAAATAGGGTCTGTTCAGTTTGTCTATTACTGCATAACAAATTATTCCCAAAGTTAGTGGCCTTAACAATCTGTTATTTTGCTTGGACTTTTCTAAGGCTGGAATTCAGGAAGGCTCAGCTATGAGGTGCATCACCTGGTACATTTACCTGGTATTAGCTCCGGGTAACTGAGGACGAGCCTCCACTTCCAACGTGACTCCTTCTTTCATATTTCTGTCCTCAAGTCTCCTTAGCCTATCTTTTCACACAATGTCTTATTCTCTAGTCTGTCTCCATGTGGTTTTGGTCTTTGGTTATCCTCAGTGTGGCCATTCAATGTAGACTTCTAACATGGAGGCTATTTCCCTTGGGATGAGTATTCTAGTAAGTTTCTCAATGAACAGAATAGCACAGAATGTATGGCCATCTTTAATCCACTGCATTATTTTTCTTTTAAAAATTATATGAATAATTTTATATATAAATAAATATAAATAAGAGTGTATTAGTTTTACATTAATACCATAACAAATCATCACAGATTTAGCATTATGAAAGCACAGGCATTTACTAATCTCCCTGTCCTATAAGTCAGACTTTCATGTAGGCTTGATTAGTATTGTTCTAAAGGTCTTATGAGGCCCAAATCAACATGTCGCTTGACTTGGGCTCTTATTTTGAGGCTCCAAAGGACAATTCACTTTGAAGCTTATTCCACTTTTTTAGAAGAACAGATTTCCTTCTCATGTCTTCCATGTGTCTGTAAATTAGCAAAGTCACTAGGAATCTCTAACTTTACCTTCTGCTAAATCCCTCTGACTTTGTCTTTTGGTCTCAACTGAGAGAAGCTCTACTTTTATGGGTTTCTGTGATCACACTGGGCTCACCCAGATAATCCAGGGAAATCTCTTTATTTTAAAATTAACTGATTAGTAAGTATACTGTTGGGATTGATTTCCTTCCCAGAATTTTCAGAATGTGACCTATTTAGAAATAGGACCTTTGAAGATATATTACTAAAGATGAGGTTATGCTAAATTAGAGTGGGCTCTAATAACAGTATGACTGCAGTTCTTATAAGATGAGTAGAGGTCCTTAAAAAGGACAGAAATGGTATGGACCTAACAGAAGCAGAAGATATTAAGAAGAGGTGGCAAGAATACACAGAAGAACTGTACAAAAAAGATCTTCATGACCCAGATAATCACGATGGTGTGACACTCACCTAGAGCCAGACATCCTGGAATGCAAAGTCAAGTGGGCCTTAGGAAGCATAACTATGAACAAAGCTAGTAGAGGTGATGGGATTCCAGTTGAGCTCTTTCGAACCCTAAAAGACGATGCTATGAAAGTGCTGCACTCAATATGCCAGCCAATTTGGAAAACTCAGCAGTGGCCACAGGACTGGAAAAGTCCGTTTTCATTCCAATCTAAAAGAAAGGCAGTGCCAAAGAATGCTCAAACTACTGCACAATTGCACTCATCTCCTATGCTAGTAAAGTAATGCTCAAAACTCTCCAAGCCAGGCTTCAGGTGAACCGTGAACTTCCAGATGTTCAAGCTGGCTTTAGAAAACACAGAGGAACCAGAGATCAAATTGCCAACAATCGCTGGATCATCAAAAAAGCAAGAGATTTCCAGAAAAACATCTATTTCTGCTTTATTGACTATGCCAAGCCTTTGAGGTGGATCACAATAAACTGTGGAAAATTCTGAAAGAGATGGAAATACCAGACCACCAGACTTGCCTCTTGAGAAATCTGTGTGCAGGTCAGGAAGCAACAGTTAGAACTGGACGTGGAATAACAGACTGGTTCCAAATAGGAAAAGGAGTACGTCAAGGCTGTATATTGTCACTCTGCTTATATAACTTATACGCAGAGTATATCATGAGAAACCCTGGGCTGGAGGAAGCACAAGCTGGAATCAAGATTGCCGGGAGAAATATCAATAACCTCAGATATGCAGATGACACCACCCTTATTATGGCAGAAAGTGAAGAAGAACTAAAGAGTCTCTTGATAAAAGTGGAAGAGGAGAGTGAAAAAGTTGGCTTAAAGCTCAACATTCAGAAAACGTAGATCATGCCATCTGGTCCCATTACTTCATGAAAATAGATGGGGAAACAGTGGAAACAGTGGCAGACTATTTTTCTGGGCTCCAAAATCACTGCAGATGGTGACTGCAGCCATGAAATTAAAAGACGCTTACTCCTTAGAAGGAAAGTTATGACCTACCTAGATAGTATATTAAAAAGCAGATACATTACTTTTCAACAAAGGCCCATCTAGTCAAGGCTATGGTTTTTCCAGTAGTCATGTGGATGTGTGAGAGTTGGACTATAAAGAAAGCTGAGCACTGAAGAATTGATGCTTTTGAACTGTGGTGTTGGAGAAGACTCTTGAGAGTCCCTTGGACTGCAAGGAGATCCAACCAGTCCATCCTAAAAGATATGAGCCCTGAATATTCATTGGAATATTGATTGACTAATGCTGAAGCTGAAATTCCAATACTTTGGCCACCTGATGAGAAGAGCTGACTCATTTGAAAAGACCCTGATGCTGGGAAAAATTGAAAGTGGGAGTAGAAGGGGACGACAGAGGATGAGATGGTTAGATGGCATCACTGACTCAATGGACATTAGTTTCAGTAAACTCTGGGAGTTGGTGATGGACAGGGAGGCCTGGCCTGCTGCAGTCCATGGGGTCGCAAAGAGTTGGACACGACTGAGCGATTGAACTGAACTGAGAGGTCCTTATAAGACACAAAGCAAGAACACCAAGGGTCACCAACAACCACTAGAACCTAGGAAGGAGGCAAGAAAAGATTCTTCCCTAGACCCTTCAAGGGAGCTTGTTGGTGGTGGTGGTTAGTCATTAAGTCGTATTCAACTATTTTGGGACCTTGGGGACAGGCTCCTCTGTCCATGGAATTTTTCAGGCAAGGAACAGATGGCCATTTCCTTCTCCGGGGTATCTTCCTGATCCAGGGATCAAACCCACATCTCCTGCATTGACAGATAGATTCTTTACCACTGTCTCACTTAGGAAGCCCTCATACTACATTTGATCTTAGCCAAAAGGCTGAGAAGCAATTCTCAAGAGACTTGTGGATTTTGTGTGGATTTAACAGGGAGTCACACCATTCGAAAAAGCCTGCTCCACAGATCTTTCTGAAATAATCCCTTTTGACTTTTGGCTTTGCTGAAATGGATGATGGACCTTAAAATGTCTAGAGTGCCTCCGACTTGATTAGGTGATCTGTGAGACTCTGAAGATCCTTCTGAGACTGAGTCCTCTGATCTCTTGATCTTTCTGATGTGTTAATGAAACTGTTTACCACCACACCCACTGTTTTTTCACTGTCACATTTTCTGAAGCAGTTTCCAAATTTTAGTGTGTCATCTGAATGGACTGAATATTTCCCAGTTGTGAAGTTCTGGTTCATTTTTCTTTAACAAGTCTCTGAATTTTTCTTTCCACTCTCCTGTTTTACTGTAAGCAGTATCTTTAACATTTTGAAAATCTTCTGAGTTCAATAACCATATTTGTTGCTTACACATTCTGCTTGGCGTATAACCCCAGGACACAATGTTGCTAAGCATTCTGAAACTATATAACAAGGATCCTATTTCCTACCATTTCCGGAAGCATTTTTCTCACTGACTTCAGAACCCTCATAGCAGTACTTTAGGATATTTCTTACTGTCTATTCAAAACAATCTAGATTTTTACTCTTATGCTTCTCAAAATTCTCTGAGTCTAATCCCACTACTGCATTCCAAAGTCATTTCCATATTTTTTAGGTATTTGTTACAGCAGTAATCTTATCATTTCGGTGTAGGTAGACTCCTCACATGTAGGCTTTCTTCCCAGAGACCAAGAATTCCACTGAGGACTCCTCAATGGAAATAGTAGCAAAGAATTTTTGGAATTGTGTTTATAAAAAGCATAATAATAATTTTGTGAGAAAGAGTGATTTGCTACCAAAGAAAGCAAACTATTGCTAAAATTGCTAATTGCTAAAACTGTTTATCAATCTCCTTTAATTTGAATTAATATTTTAAAATTTATTAAAACAGGCTGAATAGTAACTTAGCAATTTGTTGATAAACCATTTGTTACTAATTACAGTTAATATGATTTAAATCATATATTTTAAAAGAAAACTATATTGTATGTAACTTGTATGTAACTACTTCAGATTAATTTTCTGTTATGTAGAGAATGTCAGTTTTTACTCATGTAGACTTACTCTTTATCATGTTATTTAAATTTATCATAAGATCTCAGAAAAATAACTAAAAAGTCAAACATTTACTTAGAGTTTGTATTAAAAATATTAGAATTAGAAATAAGCAATAATAATTTAAGGATCTCACAGAGATGACTGAAGGAAGTAGAATAAATGCTATCCAAAGAAAAACATGGAGAAATGTGATATTACTTAACCTCTTCTCCACTATGAAGCAACTAAAAGATCAAATTTTTGGTCAAATGACAGTTCAATGGCATTTCACTTCCCAGGAAAAATGAGTTCAGAAAATGCGGCCTGAATTCAAGCTTTTATGAAAGTTCAATGGGAGCCTAATAAAAAACTCAAAAGATAAAATCCCAGATATTCTCTAGCAGTACTTCTTGAGGAAGTTACTTTTATTCTTGGAGATTTAAAAACTTTGTAGTAGTATTCTGGGAGTGGTATCAGCTAAAAATCAGATGTGTCTTATATGTGTTGATTTGTTACATTAAGGGTTAAAAACAATTAAATGGACAATATATTTGAAAATATTACATTTAAAGAGTCTTAGGGGCTTAGGTTTTTTCTTTATTATCAAATTAAAATTTTAACATGTCATAAAATTACTTTAATTATATTGAAAATCAAATCATTTTTTAAATTGAAAAATGGAAATAACAGAGCTAGAGAAAAGCAGTAGTTTGTATGAGTCTCAAGTTCAGGTAAGTCACTCAGTTATGCCGACCTTGCGACCCCATGGACTGCAGCATGCCGGGCTTCACTGTCCATCACCAACTCGTGGAGCTTGCTCAAACTCATGTCCATCCATTCGGTGATGCTATCCAACCATCTTATCCTCTCTTGTCCCCTTCTCTTCCTGCCTCCAATCTTCCCAACATCAGGGTCTTTTCAAATGAGTCATTTCTTCGCATCAGGTGGCCAAAGTATTGGAATTTCAGCTTCAGCATCAGTCCTTCCAATGAATATTCAGGACTGATTTCTTTAGGATTGACTGGTTTGATCTTCTAGCAATCCAAGGAACCCTCAGGCGTCTTCTCCAACATCACAGTTCAAAAGCATCAATTCTTTGATGCTCAGCTTTCCTTATAGCCCAGCTCTCACATCCATACATGACTACTGGAAAAACCATAGCTTTGACCAGACAAACCTTTGTCGGCAAAGTGATGTCTCTGCTTTGACTCAAATTAATGAGTCTCAAAGAGATGCTCAGAGAAATTAGACTAAATCATATCTAATAAAGTGGGAAAATATGTAAAATGTGTCTAATCTCAATCAAACATATAAATTCTATATAAGTATATATATATTAATTTATATAACAAAAACTTTTATTATACATATATTTTATATATTATAAAAGATACTAATAGTAACTATAGAGAATGCAAATTTATTATATAAACTTTATATAATTATAATATACTATATTTATTTTATATTAATGTGTCACATTCGTGAATATATATTTATCTACATAGGTTTTATTTATAGTTTATAGGCATGTAAATATATTGTATAAAATATAATGAACTGAATTATATATATCTATATGATTGTTTTCCTTCACTTATATAATTCTGCATAAACATAAGGAAATTTTAATATACCTTTCAGTGCTAACTAAAATGACTTTGGCATATAAATGCAATTTATTTTGTTTATCATCACTGGTGTACTACAAGCCCTGTATAGCCGTTCTAAATCACTTAAAGTTTCATCATCTTGTATCTAATTATTAGAATCCTGGCTAGAATGTAGACACTTCAGTATGTGTCAGAAATTGTCTACAGAAAAATGAATTATAATTTTATTTGTTTTAATAAAATCACTGTTATTTAAGAAATACTGATAGTGTATATTAATGCTCTATTTTACACTGTGCTACCATGTGCTAAGTCACTTCAGTCATGTCTGACTCTTTGCAACCCTATGCACTGTAGCCCTCCAAGCTCCTCTCTCCTTGAGATTCTCCAGGCAAGAATACTGGAATAAGTTGCTGTGCCCTTCTCCAGGGTATCTTTCCGACCCAGGGACTGAACCTACGTCTCCTGCATCTCCAACACTGCAGGCAGACTCTACCATCTGAGCCACCAGGGAAGCCCCTATACACTGTTATGAGCCAAGTCTATGCTATTTACTAACACTAAACCAATGAAAAATAAGTATATAATCCCTGCTCTCTTGGAAAGTAACTCCAACAGGGATACAGATATTGAATAACATGTAATCAGTTATTTCAAACAATTTTAGTGCATACTAACAGGATTCTATGGTGGCATATGTGAAAAGGACCACATCAAGACTAAATGTTCAGTGGAACTTTTTTTGAGAAAGAGTTATCTTAGGTAAGCTGTGAATAATTTAGTCTGAATTAACTGAAAATGGGGAAGAATATTCTTAAAGAGGGGATGGCTTGTAGTAAGGATCCAAAACAGAAAATAGTATAGTCATTAAAGGAATAAGACAAGGGTAGTTTAATCAAATGGCTCAGATGATAAAGCATCTGCCTACAGTGTGGGAGACCCGGGTTCAATCCCTGGGTCAGAAAGATCTCCTGGAGAAGGAAATGGCAACCCACTCCAGTATTCTTGCCTGGAAAATCCCATGAACGGAAGAGCCTGGTAAGCTACAGTCCATGGGGTTGCAAAGAGTTGGACATGACTGAGTGACTTCACTTTCACTTTCTTTCAAGTATTATAAAGTTGGCAATATTTAGATTTTTCTGCCCTTCATGTTCAAATTACAAGGTTTGGGTTTAGATGAAGAACAATGAGCAACTATTGAAGATTCTTTAGACAAGATATTATGGGAACTTGGTATAGGACACAGATCATAGGGGTGGAATTAAGTCAAGATTACTTAAAAGTCAAGTCTGTAAAGCACAGTGGCTAGTCAGATGTGGAGATCTGAAGGAAAGAACTCAAGAAAAACTCAGATTTCTGCTTTGCACAGATAGGTAAATAACATTACTATCCACTGAAACAAAGAGCATTATAATGTTTGTTTTCTTTTTTTTGTCTGCATTGTTTTTACTTTGTTCTGTATTTTCTCCTTATGTGGGAAATGGTGATGAATTCAGGTTTTAACGTTTCATGTTAAAAATACTTATATAGTATCCATATAGACATGGGTATTTTAAGGTATCCATATAGAGGGCTTCCCACAGACACGGTGGTAAAAGAATCTGCCTTCCAGTGCAGGACTTGTGGGTTAAATCCCTAGGTCAGGAAGATCCCTAGAGGAGGAAATGGCAACCTGCTCCTGTATTCTTGCCTGGAAAATTCCATAGACAGAGGAGCATGGTGGGCTACAGCCCATGGGGTCACAATTTATGTTGTGGTTGCTTGTGTACAACATGGCAAAATACATGATCTATGATATTTTCTGTTAGCCCTACCTCCCAGTGTAAGTTTATGACAAAAGTCTTGGGCATTTACTTTAGATATTGCCAGAAGGAGCAAGCTTGGAAATTAAGTTTAGACCATGAAGAAATAATTTATGATATGAATTACCTAGGGAAAGTTAATTTCCTATTACAGGACTGTGGTGCTACAGGAGGTTACTTATTAGAATTATGTCATTACAATGCACATTCTTTACAGTGTTAAAAGTCATTAAAAATATTAGCAGGAGTTACTTGTTTCAACTCCAGTGTGTAAACAGATATATGTGGTGATCACTACCATTCTATGAGAAAACTTCTGGACAAAGTGAAAAATGTATAGTTTTCTTGGGCCTGTCAGGGAACTAAAGACACCAAAAAAACCTATCACCTCAAATTGGAAGAGACAGGCATTCAGAGAGATAAAACCAAGATGTGCTAACATAAAATAAAAGTGGCTAAAGATGTAAGGTGGTAGAAGCATTTAATTGGCATGTTGATAAAATTGGCAGAGGCTGGCTGTGGACTAGTATAAGTGTGGAAAAAATCCTAGATAGTACAGATTTAAGAAAACTCCATGACTTTTGTGATTCACCACCAAGAACCTCACCAAGCACTCATGTAACAAAGTCCTACATTCCATGGGAAAGAATTTTTACAAAGTGTTATGTCAGCTAGTGGTAGGCAATTCCTGCTTACTCCAGATTCTTCCAGCTTTCATGTAAAGAGAAAAATTTCACCTAAAAAGAAAAATTTCAGTTTAAAGGGGTAAAGACTTCAAGGACATAAATTGAGAATGATATAGCTAAGGAAGCAAATAAGTAGCAGCGGGGAGAAAGCTATGTAGAGGGAAAACACCTCTGAAAGTTAAAGAGACTAATTAAAAAAAAAAAAAGTAGACAACGTGTAGGAACAGATGGGTAGTATATAGAGAGATATTGAATGTCTAAAAAAATGTTGGAAATAAAGAACACTGTAACAAAATGAAGGATACTTTGATGGGCTCATCAATAGAATGGACATAGCTGAGAAAAGAATCAGTAAGCTTGATGATATGTCAGTGGAAATGCCTACAACTGAAATGTTGACAAGTAAAAAGAAAGAAGCTCTAAATATCCAACAACTGTGTGACAATCTCAAAAGATGTAATATCCATAATTGGAATACCAGAAGAAGAATAAGTATAGAACAAAGAAAATATTTGGAGTAATAATTACAAAGACTATTTCAAATTTAATGACAAATACATAACCACAAATGCAGGAAGTTCAAGCAATGTAACACTGCAGAATAAATACCAACATTTCTGTACCTGGGTATATCATATTAAACTGAAGAATATTGAAGACAAAGACACAATTTTGAAAGTAGGCAGCCAGGAGGGAATGAGACTACTAATAGGTATGAGAATTACATTGAACATCTCTATAAAGCACGCAAGTGAGAGAGTTGAGTAGAATATATAAAGGTCTATAAATAAAAGTTATGACCAACCTAGATAGCATATTCAAAAGCAGAGACATTACTTTGCCAACAAAGGTCCATTTATTCAAGGCTATGGTTTTTCCAGTGGTCATGTATGGATGTGAGAGTTGGACTGTGAAGAAAGCTGAGTGCCGAAGAATTGATGCTTTTGAACTGTGGTGTTGGAGAAGACTCTTGAGAGTCCCTTGGACTGCAAGGAGATCCAACCAGTCCACTCGAAAGGAGATCAGCCCTGGGTGTTCTTTGGAAGGAATGATGCTAAAGCTGAAACTCCAGTACTTTGGCCACCTCATGCGAAGAGTTGACTCATTGGAAAAGACTCTGATGCTGGGAGGGATTGGGGGCAGGAGGAGAAGGGGACAACAGAGGATGAGATGGCTGGATGCCATCACCGACTCGATGGACGTGAGTTTGAGAGAACACCGAGAGATGGTGATGGACAGGGAGGCCTGGCATGCTGTGATTCATGGTGTCGCAAAGAGTCGGACACGACTGAGTGACTAAACTGACCTGAACTGATAAATAAAATCATCATCTTGGAATTCTTGTTTCCAACCAAATTTTACTGAACGCTGAGGGAATGCATTTGTAGCAGACATGCCCTATAAGAAATATTAATAGAAAGTCTACAGGCAGAAGAAAATGATTAGATCAGACACTTAAATCTACATAAAAAAAGGAAGAATGGCATTCAGTTCAGTTTAGTTCAGTCGTTCAGTCATGTCTGACTCTTTGTGACCCCATGGACTGAAGCACGCCAGGCCTCCCTGTCCATCACCAACTCGGAATTTACTCAAACTCATGTCCACTGAGTCAGTGATGCCATCTAACCATCTCATTCTCTGTTGTCCCCTTCTCCTCTGGCCTTCAATCTTTCCCAGCATCAGGATCTTTTCAAATGAGTCAGTTCTTGGCATCAGGTGGCCAAAAAGTATTGGAGTTTCAGCTTCAGCATCAGTCTTTCCACTTGCTAGAGAACACACTGGTCATAGCAAACACCCTCTTCCAATCAAAGCAAGGTAAAATCAATTACTGGTAGTATTAATTATTGATATAAAATTAGCTCTTTAGATCATAATAATAGTAACAATGTACTGGATCAAAACAAAACTTCTATAAGCAAATATTCCAAAGTTATAAGATACAGGTCAATATCCAAAATTCAGTTTTTTTCCTTTATGTCAATAGTTGACAATTGAGTTTTAAAAATAACATTTTTAAAATGTTAAAATAGCATCATAAAATGAAGTACTTAGGTATAAATATAGCAAAATATATATAGAATATATATGTGGAAACTATAAAACTGAAGAAAGAAATAAAGGAAGATCAAAATAAATAAATAAACATTCCATGTTCATGGATTGGAAGACTCACTCTTGTCAAGATCTCACTTCTTCCCAATTTCTTATTTAGGGAATATAATCCTGATATATAAAATAAAACTTCAAACTAATATCAGATTATTTTAGCTTCTTTGATAACTGGATAGTTAAATATTTAATTCTCAGAATAACTGAAAATCCTAATGGTTTGGAGAATAAAAAGTGTTTCTAAATATTCTAATTATGGATCATACTTAATTGATCACAAGATGAAAAATGTAATAATATTTTATAAAATGTGGAAAATATTTAGAAGCTCCTACATGTAAAAGATCAGTATTAATTGTATGTAAGTAAAAAAAAAAATGCTTATTTTCCTATCATGAAAATGGGAAGATCATTTCAAAATTTTAGATCTATGTAAAAAAATAGTAATAAATGCACAGTTACATGAAGGCACTTCCAATCAAGTTTGACAAATGCTTTACGTTTGTAACTGATAAAGGATGCTTAACTTACAACCAATTTGTAAGAGTTCAGGAATTAAACAGTACAAGGACTCATGAATTAATGTTCTCACATATTTCAAAGAAAGATTTATCATTAGAGGATAGTTTAATAGTTTATTTCAGTGAAGTATTGTTACAAATGGTTGTTATTTTATGATTCATACACTTGACAAACTCACACATGAGCATGTGGAGTGACTCAAACATGAGTAACAACTCCATTTATTCTCCAATAAATGCTAGAGGCAGACGTTACTGTTAATCTCCTTGTGGGAGAATATTTTCACTTTGAAAATAGAATTATTTCACTTTTTGCCATCTACACTAAGCTTTAACAAAATTTCCAAAGATCTTGGAGGGAAAAAGGCAAAATGGAAAAATCTTTATGGCTATTCTACGGTGGATTAGAAAAGGAGACAAATCTTATTTTTAAATAGCAAGTGCTATATTGTGAAAGGAACCAGAGGGGAAATTTTTGGAGATTGAGTCAAGAAAAAGTTGACCAAGAGATGAAAATTTTTTCTGGAGAGTTATATCAACAAAGACCTGTATCTTCAAGATTCTCAGCCTCTAATCCCTCCTTGTTCCAGTATCCAGTAGCAGTCAGCAGGAAACCAACATATATAACAGCAGAGACTGAGAAGTGAGGAGAAAGGGATAAAATATGTTTTCCTGATTACAATGTTGTGCTTGATAATTTTTTTTCAAAAACCATATAGTTGCTGCTGCTGCTGCTAAGTCACTTCAGTCGTGTCTGACTCTGTGTGACCCCATAGACGGCAGCCCACCAGGCTTCCCCATCCCTGGGATTCTCCAGGCAAGAACACTGGAGTGGGTTGCCATTGCCTTCTCCAATGCATGAAAGTGAGAAGTGGAAGTGAAGTCGCTCAGTCGTGTCCGACTCTAGCGACCCCATGGACTGCAGCCTACCGGGCTCCTCCATCCATGGGATTTGCCAGGCAAGAGTACTGGAGTGGGGTGCCATTGCCTTCTCTGAATCATATAGTTAACTTGTATAAAATACTACAATTAGTGGTTAAGCACATGGAGTCTGGCATACTAAATCCTCAGGAAAGCACTTTAGTCCTTTCTGACTCTGGTGACTGAGCAAGTAGCTTAATTTCTCTAAGACCTGATTACCTCTGTAATGAAACTGAATTAGCACCCTGTTTGTAGGAGAAGATCGAGTGATATAACTGACATTCATTGTTTATCACACAGACCACCATGTAGTAAAGCTTTAATATATTGACTATTAATATGAACTGCAATGCCTTATATGGCACGGGGTTGTTTGTACACATACTACCGTTTAAAAGACAGCTCAACTTTTAATAGAATTGCCCAATTCATGTGTCATAATTGTATTTTCATTCATATAATGTAGTAGTATTTTTTTAAATATTTTCTTCCATTCGGTAGGTTGTCTTTTTAAAAAAAATAAGTTATTTGATTGCATCTGGTCTTAGCTGCAGCATGCAGGATCTTTCATTGCAGCGTACAGATACTCTAGTCATGGCACGTGGGCTTCAGTAATTGTGGGGAGTGGGCTTCGTTGTTCCTAGGCATGTGGAACCTTAGTTCCCTGAACAGGGATTGAATCCAGGTCTCCTGCATTGCAGGACAGATTCTTAACCACTGGACCACCAGGGAAGTCTCTGATAGTGTTTTTTTTAAGACAAATGTTTAGAGTAATTTTAGGTTTATAACATAATTGAGAGGAAGGTATAAAATTTCCAGAAAACCTCCTGCCCCGACACATACATACCCTCCCCTTTTATCAATATCACTCATCAAATGGTGCACTTTTTTTTTTTAACCAGGAGGAATCTAAATTGACACATCATAATCACCCAAAGTCCACAGGTTACATTGGGGTTCACTTAGTGTTGTATACGCTACGGGTATTGACAACTATATAATGGCCTCTATCTATCATTATAATATCATACAGTGTTCTCACTGCTCTAAACATCTGTGCCCTGCCTATTCCTTTCTGCCCCAGCAGCTCCGTGGCAACAACTAATCTTTTTATTGTTTCCATAGTTTTGCCTTTCCCAGAATGTCATACAGTTGGAATCATACAGTATGGAACCTTTTCAGATTGGCTTGTTTCACTTAGTAATATAAATGTAAGCTTCCTTTGTGTCTTTCCATGGCTTGGCAGTTCATTTTTTTTTAATGCTGAACAACATTCCATTGCCTGGATCAACTGCAGTTTATCCATTCACCTATTGCGGGGCATCCTGACTGCTTCCAGGTTTTTAAAATACTGAATAAGGCTGCTGAAAACATCCAGGTGCAGGTTTTTGTGAAAATATAGGTTTTCAGTTCCTTTAGGTCAATATCAAAGGAGTGTGAATGCTGCATTGTATGGTAAGAGTATGTTTAGTTTTGTAAGAAATTGCTGAACTGTCGTCCAAGGTTGCTGTACCATTTTACACTTTTAACAGCGTTATTAGAGTGCTGAGAAGGAAGAAATAGTAAGAATTCATATTGATGTATATGTAGCGCAGTAATTTTCAAGGCAATCTTCTATTTAGTACACTGCAGTTTCCTCATGATAACTTGGTATATCTGATAGTTACCATACTCCCATTTGCTCATGTAGCAAAGAACAGTGATTGCCTGTGATCATTCAGCAAATTATTGGCACAGTATCCCTGGATAATCTCAACTAAAAACCAGGTTGATTCATTGTTACTGTTTTCAAAAGTGTATAACCCATTCAGAGACCAGTGACAAATACTAATATTAGAATCCCTTCTCAGAGAAAACTTATCTTTCTTTGTGAAATACAGAGACAGCTATTTTCGCAGTGTTTCACATCTAAGCAGCCATCTTCTGTGACTTCTTCAGGACGGAGGCTGGACTGTGTGGCGCGGGCCGTGTACATTTGTGAAGGCCACACCGCGCTGGTTATGACTTATCACTCTTCCTTCACTGACAAAGTAAACTCTACCAGGCAGGCCCATTGACTCTTATTTCCAGATAAAGCTGATAAAATTACATAGGGCTGCATATTACATTATATTATAATCTGATCAGATACGAAGTAGTAGTTCTGTGTTTGGTGGGATAGAGGGCAAAAGCGCACAGGATACTAGTCTGTGCTGTGTCGTAAAGCAAATGTTGAGGCCACTGCTTATAATAAAATGTTCTGCCTCTCTTAATGGGCCCTGGAATTAATTTATTATAGCTTTCTGCTATTGCTGTGCTGTGTGCAGTGCTTAGTCACCCACTGGTGTCGGACTCTTTGCGACTCCATGGACTGTAGCCCACCAGGCTCCTCTGCCCATAGGGATTCTCCAGGCAAGAATACTGCAGTGGGTTGCCATGCCCTTCTCCAGGGGATCTTCCCAACCCGGGGATCAAACCCAGGTCTTCCACATTGCAGGTGGATTCTTTACCATTTGAGCCATCAGCGAAGCCCTCTCCTATTACTGTCGTTTATTTGACTTAGCCATATTAATGGATATAGTGTGTATAATGTACTCTATATCAGTTGAGATATACAAGTAACCCTCAACACAAGTTTGAACTGTGTGGGTCCGCTTATATTTTTTTTTCAATAGTAAATACTGCAGTACTACCAGATCCACAGTTAGCTGGATTCTCAGATGCAGGAATTGTGGATACAGAGGGCTGACTTTAATTTATACAAGGATTTTCCATGCTTTACTGCTTTTTCCAAGGGTCAGCTGTATGTATTTGTTTTGAAAGAAACATCCTTGACTATATTAGTGACATAAAATTTGTCCTTCCTTTATGAAATGGAAGTATTAACCCTGAAAATAGAGAGAAAACTTAAATTTGTAACTTTAACATGTGAACTTAATTTTGTTTTTTCCGTTTACTATTGACAATAAACAAATCATTTTGCTTCTTTGAACCTCAGTTTCTTCTTCTGTAAAACTGGAGGAATACCAGTATATGTGAACATAATTTAGAAACTGTAAAGAAATATCTGTTTAAATTTAAACATTAATAAAGAATAATTGAAATGATTTAACCTATAGGAACATTATTTAAGTCCTCATTTTTTTTTCCAGTGCTTTTATTTCTCTTCTACAATGTTAATGTATTGAAGGGAAGTTTAATTTGCCCAGAATCATTGTGTTTTATAGTGTTAAATAGGAACAATTATAGGGGTTATTTTATGAGTTAATTTGTATTTCTTAAATTTCTTTATTATTTTAACATGATAGTTCTTACTCTCAGCTTTTTGAGAAACTATTTTGTTGTGCACTGTTATCTCTTCGGTTTTCTCAATTTTTAGGTAAATATTTTAATACTGACTCAAGTTGTATATTTTATTATTTACATTTTTTCTTTAATGTATTATTACAGATTGTTTTGTGGAGCAGGAATGAACTGCGGAGTTATTTACAGAAATGTCCTTTCACACCTGGCTAACTGAGGCACGCTGTAGCTAAATGGTTTGTGCAAGGTCACTCAGCTAGTTGAGCAAAATCTGTCCACACTCACTGACTAAGTTAGTGACCCATGTGTTTTTCATAAGACCATTGCTTTAGATAATGACACATAGATACAAAAGTGTGTCAAATATGTGATGGATTAATCATGCCTTAAAGGAAAGATAAATCTTAAAGAAAAGAACTTTCACATTCTTCCTTATTTGTAGTCCCCAGATTCCAGGTCCTCAGCTCAAATGTGTCAGCATATTCTTTTGGGGGAGAAGGCTCAGTAAGTTTTCTGACATCAAGCACAAAGAATTTCTTTGGCACTTCTTAGCTTTTATTTTGACCTTGTCTTTTGTACTTAATAAAATCCCCCCAAAGACTAGACATTTGAAGGAAAAAAAATTCTGTGATCAAATCACAGCACTTCATTTTGACTTTTCAAAATAAGTTAAGAGCTAGTTATATATTCATAACTCTTATAATCCAGAAATTATTCATATTCAGCAAGATTTCTAGATTTTGGTACATTGAGTGTACTTAAATTAGGAAAATAGATACATATTCCTGGTCCTATATTTATAACAGTTTCTATTTTCCTTATGATGTTCAGGTACTGCATTCATTTTCTGTACTCTAATATTCTTTCTCTTTTTATAATATAGCCTTCTTATTAGACTAAAATATATTAGTGAATGTGCCTTCTTCAGCTTTATTTTTCCATGACCAAACAGAATGTCTGCAACACAATCAGAAATTTAAAAAGACATCTTGAGTTAAACTGCTGACAGCTGAAATAATCTCACCCAAGAAGAGGAATCCAACATTTACATACCCAATCTCACTCTCATATCTGAACTCTGATTCCTTTAACCTGATCATTGGTGTCTATTGAATATTGTACTATATCACCAATATCAATGTGTCTATGACTTTCTACAAGATTTAGTTCTTATTTCAAATACACCCCTTCAAGTCATCAGTTATATTATCTCAGACACTATGACTTAAAATGTGGGATTATATTCTTTGTATTTTATTACATTATGAACTACACTAATTTTTTCACTCATTCATTGCAGTGGTTTAGTCACTAAGTCGTGTCCGACTCTTGTGACCCCATGGACTGTGCACTCATTCGTTAGGTTTTTTTTTTTTTTTTTTTTTTTCATTCAAGTATTTGAGTACCTGCTGTATGCCAGAGTGAGCAGTATATGCAAAGGCTATGTCCAGAGGTATGCATGATCCTTTAAAATTTTTTATAAAGGTATAGTTAATTTATAATGTTTTGTTAGTTTCAGGTGAAGCAAAGTCAATCTGTTACATATATATAGTATAGAGTTCCCTGTGCCACACAGTAGGTCCTTATTAGTTATCTATTTTATGTAGTATGTGCGTCAATCCCAGTCTTCCAGTTTATCCTCCCCCACCCCTTACCCCCTAGTAACCATAAATTTATTTTCTATATATCTAACTCTATTTCAGTTTTGTAGATAAGTTCATTTGTACTCATTTTTAGATTCCACGTATAAGCGATATCAAGTGACTTTTGTCTTTCTCTGCCTGACTTATTTCACTCAGTGTTACAATCACTAGATCCATCCATGTTGTTGCAAATGGCATTATTTCATTCTTTTTATAGCTGAGTAATAAGCTGAAATACTGCAAGAATTACCAGAACTCCGAATAGAAGAAAGAAATGTGGTGTGAATGTAAGTTGAGTAGCAGGTCAGGGCGGGCCTATAGGGAATTATAGGATATATTAAAGATGAAGTAGGGTGTATCTATGACTTGCTCCTTGTTCTAAAAACAAACCAGAGGGCTTAGAGTATTTTAGACAAGGTCGTGAGTATGTTGGATTTAATTTTGTAAAGATCTCCGTTTTCCCTGTTGAGAGTGCTTTGGTCATGGAGTTCATTGCACAGTACATACAAAGAGAACATCTAGGAGATTATCACTTATCATTAAATGATGGCAATGTAATAGACTGGTGGTGGTAGTAAATCTCTATAGTAATGATTAATTACAGAGTGGGTTAGAATAAAAGGATGAACCAAAAATTATTTTTCATTTCTTTCTTCTTAGGTACTCTGAATTTTTTCAGATTTCCCCGATTATTACCTTAACTATTGCAGCAGTTTTCTCAGTGCATAAATCTTTGACAATCTCTTCAATTACTGTCTAGGATAAATTGCTGTAAGTCAGATTACTAGTAAAAGAGTGTTGATATTTTAAATATATGCTAGCATGTATTGACTACTTGTTTTTCCAGAAAAGATGTGGTGATGTGCATTTACAGTCAACTAAATAAGAAAAAAAGTCACAGTATTGACTGTCCATTTTGTTAAACTTCCCTGGTGGCTCAGATGGTAAAGATCTGCCTGCAGTGCAGGAGACCTGGGTTCAATCCCTAGGTTGGGAAATCCTCTGGAGAAGGGAATAGCTACCTGCTTCAGTATTTTTGCTTGGAGAATTCCACGGACAGAGGAGCCTGGCAGGCAGTAGTCTATTGGGTTGCAAAGAGTCAGACGCAATGAAGAGACTAACACAACACTTTATCAAGCTTTAAACCTTGACTGAGATTATAGATTAAAATAATCATTATTTTAATATACATGCATTAAAATTTAATGAAAACTTTTGTCTACTTAAATTATATGTGAGTGAATGTTGCTCAGTCATGTCCGAATCTTTGCGACCCCATGGACTATACAGTCCATGGAATTCTCTGGGCCAGAATCCTGGAGTGGGTAGCCTTTCTCTTCTTCAGAGGGCCTTCCCAACCCAGGGATCGAACTCAGGTCTCCTGCATGGCAGGTTGATTCTTTAACCAGCTGAGCCACAAGGGAAACCCACTTAAATTATATAATTGTATGGTATTAACTAATTATCTAATTTATTTGTCACAATTTTTGTAGAATCTCATATCTCTTTTGACTTTATGCATATTATTTTCAGTATACATATTGTCAGTTCTTACTCAAATCTCGGTGCATCAATGAAGTCTGTCTTTACTACTCTTTATTTTTAACTATTCTCTCCATCTGTACCAAAACATAGACTCCATAAGGGCAAGATCGTTGTATAGTTTATTCACTGATGAATCCCAAACATTCAGAACAATACATAATTGTTGATCAATAAATATTTGTTTAAGGAATGCTAAACTTTGTTTCAACCATTTTGTTTTGTGACTTCTTTTGTTGATATATCAATAAAATATCTGTCTTCATCCACAAATACGAAAATATTCAACTATACTTTCTTTATTGTGGGCATGTATTACTAGTCTTTCAATCCTGTTAGGGTAATATAATCTTCTTGCTTATCTTTGCAAGCTTTGCTTATTTGTTCATCTAGTTAACCTTTAAAAATTGTTTCTCTGTATCTTTACAAAAGTCCCTTGAGATTTTGATTGGCATTCATTGTATACTTCTGAATGTATAAAGCCTTTAGCATTAGAATCTTCAGAGGATAGTAGCATAAGGCATTTGAGTTAGACAATAATCATATATCCAGATGTTCACCACTTCACAGGAAGGTAAATGGAACTATAAATACTTAGAGCATTTGAAGTAAAATGATTAAAATTTCAAAAATAAAATTTTTAAATCTACAGGCTATTGAGAAATGATCACAGATAGAATTCTAGAAAGAATATGGCCAGTGAAATTCCATGGCCCACAACGGCACTTAGATTGGGCACAAATCAATGGAAGTTCAGAACTGTTTTCGCCACAGTGGAGAGTCTTCCAAGAACCCAAACATACACAGTTTCTTCTAAGAGTTTCACTATTACCCAGATAAATTAGAGAATAATGCCAGAACCACACTGTTATTTTACATATGTATTATTTATACATATTGTAAATTTAGGTGTAAAAATTAAGTTCTGTAAATATGAAAAATGTATAACTGATTCACTTTTCTGTACAGCAAAAACTATAACACATTATAAAGCAAATATACTCTAATAATTTTTTTAAATGCTTTAAGCAAATAATTAGCAGCTAGACTTGCTATTGTGACTTTTTTTTCTTAAAATCTTTCAGTGAATTCTCCTTTCCTTAACATAAAGATCTATTGTGCGTGTATGCTCAGTCGTGTCCAGCTCTTTGTGACCCTGTGGACTGTAGCCCACCAGGCTCCTCTGTCCATGAGATTCTCCAGGCAAGAACACTAGAGTGAGTTGCCATTTCCTCCTCCCAGGGGATCTTCCTGATGCAGGGATCAAACCCAGGTCTGCTGCCTCTCCTGCATTGGTAGAGTCTTTTACCATTGTGCCACCTGAGAAGACCAAAAATCTATTAAGCATACCCTAAATAGGATCATTATTATCTAGCCTTTGCCTACCTATTCAACCTTCTTTGATATTCTGGGCCCCTTGATCACCACTCTCCAGACACTTGCTCTCTTGCTTTTCCTTATGTATTGCAAGTCCTTTAAAGTCCCAGGCCCTTTAGACTTGTTTTTGCCTTCTCCTGCATATCAGTGCTTTTTATCCATCAATATAGCCTCAAATATCAGCTCCTTACAAAAGCTTTTCAGGGCATCCTATCAAAAGGAGGTTATTAACACTCTATTATTTTACCCTTGATATTTCCTTCATCTCACTGAACATAAGTTGGCATTATTATGTCTATTTATAATAAGAGACATCATAAAGTCTAGTAAATCTTTTTGACAAACCAAATGGTCCAATAGCTAAACACTCATTGATGATTCGCCAAAATTCTAGTGGTAAAACTTTCAGAGGTGTTTGTATCTCTTTCTCCTAACTGCAGTATTTGAGATACATTAACTTAACCCAACTGTCAATTCCATCTTTAACTTGTTTCTTAGTGCGTTTCTGTTTCTATTCCTGATGATCTGTAGTTTATTTCTTGTTCAAACACACCAATACAGGCAATCAGAACTGTGGTACAAAGCTCTCGCATAACCATTTCCTTTGGTTTCTTAATATGTCTATGGTTGGGTGACTTTGAGACATATTTCCTTTCTTTTGATATAAATAAACAACCATGACCAGGTTAGGGAACAATGCATAAAAACTTCCCAGGGCTGCGTCTCAGCTAAGAGCTATGAAAGATAGCAAAGAGCTACCTTTAGGAGAGAAAGGTGATAGGTAGCCAAACAGAACCTAGGAACACTGTCCCCACTGCAGTTCAGTTCAGTCACTCAATCGTGTCTGACTCTTTGCAACCCCATGGACTGCAGCACGCCAGGCCTCCCTGTCCATCACCAACTCCTGAAGTTTACTCAAACTCATGTCCATCGAGTCAGTGATGCCATCCAATCATCTCATCCTCTGTCATCCCTTTCTCCTCCTGCCTTCAGTCTTTCCCAGCATCAGGGTCTTTTCAAATGAGTCACCTCTTTGCATCAGGTGGCTAAAGAATTGGAGCTTCAGCATCAGTCCTTCCAATGAATATTAAGGACTGATTTCCTTTAGGATGGACTGGTTGGGTCTCCTTGCAGTCCAAGGGACTCTCAAGAGTCTTCTCCAACACCACAGTTCAAACACATCAATTTTTTCCCACTCAGTTTCTTTATAGTCCAACTCTCACATCCATACATGACCACTGGAAAAACCATAGCCTTGACTAGACAGACCTTTGTTGGCAAAGTAATGTCTCTGCTTTTTAATATGCTGTCTAGGTTGGTCAAAACTTGTTTTCCAAGGAGCAAGTGTCTTTTAATTTCATGGCTGCAGTCACCATCTGCAGTTCCCACTGCAACAGACAAGATAAATTATTCTCAAAGATGACCAGAAAAAGTCCAATCCAGTTTAAACAAGTTACCCTTATAATACTTATTTTAAAAAGACTGTCTTTATTAAAATGAAGGAATAAGTGATTAGAGAAATTTCTATCATCATAGTCATTGGAATTTTCAGATGACTGTAACATAAGATTTGTCATAAACAGTATGCTGTCTGCAGTATGGACATAAATTTGAGTGAACTCTCGGAGATAGTGGAGGACAGAGGAGCCTGGCTTGCTGCAGTCTCTGGGATTGCATGACATCAGACACAAATTAGTCACTGAACATCAACAACAATCATATGCTATCTAACTAGATATGTATTTCCTAGATTTAATCAGAAGTTATTTTAAAGAAAGAAGAAAAAGACAACAAACATCATTCCTTTTGAGGTTGTTCTTTCACATGAAGGAGGCTCATTGTGAATTAAGTTGCATTTTTCTCCAATGCAGTTTTTAAATTCTGTACAGCATCTTCATAAACCACAAGGGAAATTGTGAGGCTTTTTGAGCAAATACTCTTTTCTTTTGTCTTATTGAAGACTAAGAGTGATTTACCCAAGTGGCAATTCAACCCTTAAAATAGATGATGCTAGAACAGATATACAGACTCACAAATCTCTGTTGGCTTTGAGTATACAAGTGAAGTATTGTCAAATCACCACTAGGGAAAAAAAAAAAAAAACCCTAAAACTGCTCTAGTGTAGCTGTACAGGTATAAATTGTTCCATTGGCTATTCAGGAGGGAGAGAAATGTAAATGGTTACTCAAGTGGAATCTCCTTGTGGAAGAACTTGAGCACATATTTGCCTTGGAGATTGCTGTGAATTTCCATTTTATATTACACAATATTTATCCAATAAAAGAATGAAGTGGATATAGATATATGAAAGAATTGCTATGGAAAGTGATAATAAAGATAGAATAGACAATGAAAGAAAGAAAGAAAGTGAAGTTGCTCAGTCTTGTTCGACTCTTTGCGACCCCATGGACTGTAGCCCACCAGGCTCCTCCATCCATGGAATTTTCTAGGCTAGAGGGGTGGAGTGGGTTGCCATTTCCTTCTCCAGGGACAGAATGAAAGGCTTCCCTGATAGCTCAGTTGGTAAAGAATCCACCTGCAATGCAGGAGACCTCAGTTAAATTCCTGGGTCAGGAAGATCTGCTGGAGAAGGGATGGGCTACCCACTCCAGTATTCTTGGCCTTCCCTTGTGGCTCAGCTGGTAAAGAATCCACCTGCGATGTGGGAGACCTGGGTTCAATCCCTGGGTTAGGAATATCCCCTGGAGAAGGAAAAGGCTACCCACTCCAGTATTCTGGCTTGGAGAATGCCATGGACTGTATAGTCCAAGAGGTGGCAGAGGGTCTGATATGACTGACTTTCATTTTCAAGACAATAAAAAGTCTTTGAAAGTGGACTAGGATTTAAATGTCAGTCTTGCCGCTTTAGGGATGTAAATAACACATTTTCCTCTGAGTCTTTATTGCCTTAAATCTGTTAGAAGATTACAAATTCTCTCTTGGGAAATTTTAACTTTGAGAATTAGTGAATATAAAACAGTAAGAATAATGGTCTGACTCTCACATATGAAAGCTATTAGACATTAAGACATATAGCATTCACTATGTTTATTCACTCAATCTGATTTGCTTACTATAATGATCTGAAATTATGCATATAGCTTTTATTCAGACATTCCCAGGAATATTGATAGTTTATCCTTAATGTAAACAGTTGCTTTTTTGGTACATTTGTTTTAAATGTTCCTCATAACTCTGAACTTTCATTAGGAAGCAGCCTTTGATTCTTTAAACTTAGTTGGGTTCTTGACAGGTAATTTATTCAGGCACACACACATAAATGCCTTACTACAGTTAATACATGTACATGATTATATTTATAGATTCAAATTCATTCATTAGAGCCCTCTAAATGGTCAAATAGGTAACAGTCCTTAGTTTTGAAAAGAACAGTGAACCAAGAGTGTGTGCTCAAAACATGTACACACACAGACACACACATCTTAACTTTGATTGAATACCTTATGTTTAGTAACATTAAAACTGAAGGTGTTATTTTAAATGAGACCATATAAAAGAGATTATTGATTTGGAGTCAATATGTACACACAGCTGTTACTGGTTTTGCAACTGTAGAGTCTACTTAGAAAAAATATTTAGTTTGAAAGGCAGTTTGTATGTATTCAATATAAACTATGAATTTTCTTTAAACATTTTATTATGAAGTGCTATGTATGTCGCTAAGAATGATAAAAATGTACAGCTCAGTGATTTATCAGAAAGTGAATATCCATAGGACCATAACCCAAAACAGTATTAGAACATTATCAAATCCTCAGATGCCATCCTTCTTCCCTAGTCACATTCATTCCTCTCCACAAAGATGACCACCATCGTCACTTGTATTTTTTCTTTATAAATATGCATCCTTGAAACAGAGTTGTACTTAAAAAAAAATTATACTTGGAATCATAATATATTTTTTTCTGTGTCTGACTTCTTCAATCAACATTTTTATAAATTTTACCCATGTCATTGTGTGTATTGTTGTGTTTTATCAGTGTTACTATGTATCAGTCCAGTTCAGTTCAGTAGCTCAGTCGTGTCTGACTCTTTGTGATGCCATGGACCACAGCTTGCCTGGCCTCCCTGTCCATCACCGACTCCATACATGACCACTGGAAAAACCATAGCCTTGACTAGATGGACCTTTGTTGGCAAAGTAATGTCTCTGCTTTTGAATATGCTGTCTAGGTTGGTTATAACTTTCCTTCCAAGGAATAATCGTCTTTTAATTTCATGGCTGCAGTCACCATCTGCATATACCAATGTCCAATTGTTGATCTATATTTTCTATATTTTTTCCTAGTTATTCCTGGAAAAGGGTTGCAAATTTTGCTTAATCTTTTCAAAGAATCAAATTTTGTCTTAATTGATTTTAGCTAGTATTTTCTGTTTTTGACATCATTGATTTTTTCCTAATCATTTATACCCTTCCTTCTGCTTGCCTTGAGTTTAGTTTGCTTTTCATTTTTCAGATTCCTAAGGTGAAAGCTTAGATTGTTGATTTCAGATTTTTTTTTTCTATTCTAATACATACATGTGCTAAGTCACTTCAGTCGTGCCCCACTCTTTGCAACCCTATGGGCTGTAACTTGCCAGGCTCCTCTATCCATGGGATTCTCCAGGCAAGAATACTGGAGTGGGTTTCCATGCCCTTCTCCAGGGGATCTTCCAGACCCAGGGAATGAACCTGTGTCTCTTACATCTCCTGAATTGGCAGGCAGATTCTTTACCACTAGCACCACCTAGGAAGTCTTACAATACATACATATAAAACTATAAATTTCCATCTCAGAGCAACCTTGCTACATCAGGCATTATAAGTAGCTTTAAAAATTACAATTCCACTTAAATCATTTTATAATTCCTAATAAAATTTATTCTTGTAGCTGTTGTTTATTTACATTTGTATTAATTTCAAATTTTTTGTAGTTTTCTGGATTTTTACTGTTACTGATTTTTACTGTTGTAATTTAATACATTGTGGTTGGAGATGTGCTTTGTAAGAATGCAATTATTTGATGTATACTGTTTCTAGTTTTACAGTCTAGCATCTTGTCTATCTTAGGGAAAGTTCCATGTATACTTGAAAATAATTGATTTCTGTATTTATTAGGTAAAATATTCTAAAATAAAATTATCAATAAAAGTTTATTTTACAGTTAATTTCAAATACTTAACATATTTCCTGATGCTTTTATTCACTTATTTATCAATTTCTGAAAGAGAAATATTAAATTATTTCATTTAGATTTATTCTTCCCAATTGGGGTTCCCAGGTGGCTCTGTGGTAAAGAATCTGCCTGCCAATGCAGGAGCCTCAAGAAACATCGGTTTGACCCCTGGGTCAGGAAGATCCCCTGGAGGAGAAAATGGCAACCAACCCACTTCAGTATTCTTGCCTGAATACAGCAAGAATGATATGGATAAAAGAGCCCATCAGGCTACAGTCTATAGGATTGCAAAGAGCTAGACATGACTGAGCGACTGAGCACACACACACTTGCTTCCCTTTAGTTTCAGTCAATATTTTGTGTGCACTTAAATGCTGTTTTTAGATGCTTATACATATAATATTATTTTAAATAGTAAGAATCATAAAATGTTTCCCTTTATTTCTTTAAAATCTTAGTATAGAAATAATTTTATTATATTAATATAGTCATAACCACTTTAGCTCTTTTATAGTATTTTCAGTTGGATCCTTTGCTACATTTTAATTTTCATTCTCATTTATATTAACATTTGTTTCTTATAAAGAGCATGAAATAGGTTCTTGATAGTCTATATAACTGGGATTTTCTAGCTTTTAAGTGGAATTTTCATGCAATTTATTTTTGTTATATATTTATTGATATGTCTAGGTTTAAAGTTACCCTAAAGGCAGAGGAACCAGAGATCAAATTTCCAACATCTGCTGGATCATAGAAAAAGCAAGAGAGTTCCAGAAAAACATCTATTTCTGCTTTATTGACTATGCCAAGGCCTTTGATTGCATAGATCACAATAAACTGTGGAAAATTCTTCAAGAGATGGGAATACCAGACCACCTGATCTGCCTCTTGAGAAATTTGTATGCAGGTCAGGAGGCAACAGTTAGAACTGGACATGGAACAACAGACTGGTTCCAAATAGGAAAAAGAGTACGTCAAGACTGTATATTGTCACCCTGTTTATTTAACTTATATGCAGAGTACATCATGAGAAACGCTGGACTGGAAGAAACACAAGCTGGAATCAAGATTGCCGGGAGAAATATCAATAACCTCAGATATGCAGATGACACCACCCTTATGGCAGAAAGTGAAGAGGAACTCAAAATCCTCTTGATGAAAGTGAAAGTGGAGAGTGAAACGTTGGCTTAAAGCTCAACATTCAGAACACAAAGATCATGGCATCCAATCCCATCACTTCATGGGAAATAGACGGGGAAACAGTGGGAACAGTGTCAGACTTTATTTTTCTGGGCTCCAAAATCACTGCAGATGGTGATTGCAGCCATGAAATTAAAAGACGCTTATTCCTTGGAAGGAAAGTTATGACCAACCTACATAGCCTATTCAAAAGCAGAGACATTACTTTGCCAACAAAGGTCCATCTAGTCAAGGCTATGGTTTTTCCTGTGGTCATGTATGGATGTGAGAGTTGGACTGTGAAGAAGGCTGAGCACCGAAGAATTGAGGCTTTTTCAAAGAACTGTGGTGTTGTAGAAGACTCTTGAGAGTCCCTTGGACTGCAAGGATATCCAGCCAGTCCATTCTGAAGGAGATCAGCCCTGGGATTTCTTTGGAAGGAATGATGCAAAAGCTGAGACTCCAGTACTTTGGCCACCTCATGCGAAGAGTTGACTCATTGGAAAAGACTCTGATGCTGGGAGGGATTGGGGGCAGGAGGAGAAGGGGACGACAGAGGATGAGATGGCTGGATGACATCACTGACTCGATGGATGTGAGTCTGGGTGAACTCCGGGATTTGGTGATGGACAGGGAGGCCTGGCGTGCTGCGATTCATGGGGTCGCAAAGAGTCGGACACGACTGAGCGACTGAACTGAACTGAAAGTACTATTTTGTCCCTCTATACTTCTTTTCCTAATTTCATTTTTGTTATTTGTATAGTGTTAGGAATACATTTTATATCTGAATTTTTTGTTTGTTTGTTTGGCTATACCTGTTATTTTCAGTTTTAGTAATTGGTTGCCCTAAGGATTGAAATATTGAAATATTCATCTTTAGGTTATCTCATCTACCTTGAAATAATATACTTTTCTTAACAGTGTAAGTATCTCACAATAGTACATTACTTTTTCCTCCTCTCATGTCTTCTCTTCTTATTTTGCATTTTACTGTTCTATATAAAGTAAAAGTGAAAGTCTCTCAGTCATGTCCCACCCTTTGCAACTCCCTGTACTGTAGCCTGCCAGACTCCTCTGTCCATAAAGTTCTCCAGGCAATTCTACTGAAGTAGGGAGCCATTCCCTTCTCCAGGGTATCTTCCTAGCCCAAGAGTGGAACCGGAGTCTACTGTGTTGTAGGCAGATTCTTTACCAACTGATCTATGAGGGAAGGCCCACTGTTCTGTATAACTCCTTACTGAATTGTCTTTATTTTTACTTTGAACAATTAAGATTTTTATTCTTAAAGCCATCAGTTTTGTTTTATATTTATTTTTATGTATACTATAACCACCTATAACCCTGCCATAACTTTTGCTATCAACCATCAATAGTTTTGTAAAGAAATTCTTTCAACTTAAGCATTTTCTTTAAGCAATTTTTAAAATGAAGGTCTATTGGAAATGAAATCTCTCAACATTATGCTGAGAATGCCTTTATAGACTAGATTTTTGAAAAATATTTTTACTTAATATTTTCAATGTGATATTTTTCATCTTTAATATGTTAGTCCCAATAATAGATTTATAGTTTTCTTTCATTTCTTTAAGCTCTTAAATTTAGAATTCCATTATATTTTTCTCTCTGTTTTTTCTAGTTCAAACTTAGCCATCATTCATAAATTTGTTTTCATGTATGTGATGTTTTTTTCTGATTCCTTACAAAATTTTTTCCATATTTTCATTTTCAACAGCTTTTCTCTGAGCTGCTAGTTGTCATTTTCTTTATATTTGAGATATCTGATATTCACATATTTATAAGTAAATATTTTCCACTAAAATTTTCAGATTTAAAATTTATTTCTTCAAAAATATTTTATAATGTATTCCCTTTCTTTATCTGGGATATATCTCATTCTCTCTGGACACCTTTTAACATTTCTTTTATTTTATGCTTGTCAACAAGTTTCTCAATATTTTTATGTCATTTTTTTTCTTTATTCTCTTGTTCTTATAGGTTTATTGAAATGCTTATATTTTATTGTGTATATTTTAAACATACACAACTTCACTGATTCGTATTCAAATTACATATTCTCATTCACTAATTCTCTCCTCTGTGTTTAATCTGTTCTTAAATCTATCAGTTTTTCTTTATTCAGTTGTATAAATTTTCACTTCTATAAGTTAACTATTGTTTCAGGATCTTTTTAAAGAATCTTTTTTTTTAGGCTTGATAAAGGACTCATAATAATGCTAGTGCATAGTTAACTATTTTTAACATTATTCAATGGACACTGAGAAATCACTATAGCTTTTTAAGCAAATTAATAATTCATAAGGGGATAAAAAGAATTGTTCCAAACAATTGCAAACAAAAAGCGATATTTGCAAAGCTCATTATAACACAAAGAGAAGTCCAAATATCAAGAAAAGTGGGGCAAAGAACCATGATTTTACAGCATCCACCATTAAGCAAATTATAAAATATTAAAGGGAGATTATGCAAGGCAACTAAGATTAATTGCTGCTAATTGATGAAAGTCACAAAACCAAGTGTTGACTTCATTTGTGATCTTAATGTCATTTACAAGGTTAATTACTATGTCACCTCATGGTCCCCAGTTGTTTTTCATATCGTGGCAGAGAATGAGTGAACAGATGGAGCAGCATAACATCTGGCTTAGGTGAGCAGTAAGAGTACAGCTGACATCCTTGAACGATTTCCTTCACTTGCACAGTCTCAGAAATAGAAAGTAATAACAGAGAAACGCGGGTGCCAAAAATAAACAACTTGATATATACTTATTAGCATACCGGCCCTTGCCAAATCCCATAGTGAATGTCATGATCAACATCTAACAGGGCTACAGGAATGTTCTTATCTGTATAATCTTTTAAAGAACAGTTATATTTGATTTAGTCTATTTGTCACTAAATCTTACTTTCCCAGCCTGATGGCTCCAAAATATATTTTTGCATGTAACTGAAAATAATGCCTCCTATTTTATGGGAAAGTCACAGTATTTGAAACTAGCAATATCTTTCTTGATCCTCTGGATAACCTTATAAATTAGATGTTACCAGCATGATATCCAAATTAATAAGCAAAACCCAGAAATACAGCATCCTGTGTTAAAAAGTTTACAAATGGCAAAACAAGGATACAAAATCAGAATCATTCCCTTTAACCTAATACACTCACATTTTGAGCTATATTATGTCAGTACCAGGAAGAAGAAAGCCCTTTATAATAACAGTTAGACTACTGGAAACTTTAAAGCTGCAATTTGCAGATTTCATTTCTTACTGTGTAGTCAGTATATTATAATAATGTTGCTGTTCATAATGGTACCAATCTAAGGAATTCGATTCCACATATCTGGGATAACATCATTTCAGTTTTATTTCATCTATCAAACATATTAATCTTTCAGTGGCCCAGGAATGCACAATGTCATTTTAGTTTACAGAAACATCTCACGCAATTCAAGGTGAAAACACACACCCAAGTAACACAGTGAGTGCAACATCACTAGAAAAGAGATCATTGTCAGAAATACTAGCTGTGGCTATCCTTAAAATGTATCTGCATATATTCTTCAATTTGTATGATACGTTTGTTTTTGCTGAAGGCCTGCCCTGTTCTGGTCATGCTCATTACACAGAACACTGGCTACACATGACACATCAGAGAGACTGTTAAACGGTCAGCTTTCTTGGCCTTAATTTCTCTCGGTAAGATACAATAGTGTTGCTCTTGTCTTGTCAGGAAGGAAAACACTGAACACTGCATGTGTAATTAATTATCACTGAGATCCAACTAGGCATACGCCGTCTGGCTCTGTTGTTCTATTTTAGTCAGAGGTGTTTCATGATGTATTCCCTTTCTCTCTTCCTGGGCCCTAGAGTCAATTCTGTCCTCAGAGCCAATATTGTTTTCATACCTTTGAACATAAGAAATGTATGGGGAAGAATGGTTATTCAAACTGTGCTTTTTTTTTTTTGTCTTTAGATGACTCTTCAGTCATAATCTTCTTTCTTTTTGAACTCATAAGTATACATGGGTTTCAAGAAATATTTTATTAGAATAATTTCAGTGTAAAAAATAGTGAAGCAGACTTATATTCATTTTTCCATGTAATAAAGAATCTTTCTGCCAATGCAGAAGACACAAGAGATGTGGGTTCAATCCCTGGGTCGGAAAGATCCCCTGGAAGAGGAAATGGCAACCCACTCCAACATTCTTACCTGGAAAATTCCATGGACAGAGGAGTATAGAGGGCTATAGTCTATGGGGTTGCAAAGAGTCAGACACGACTGAGTGCACTTTCACATTGCATGACACACATAGTCATATAAATCTATATTACTACTACTGTGGGCAGGAATCCCTTAGGAGAAATGGAGTAGCCACCATGGTCAAAAAAAGAGTCTGAAATGCAGTACTTGGATGCTATCTCAAAAACGACAGAATGATCTCTGTTCGTTTCCAAGGCAACCCATTCAATATCATGGTAATCCAAGCCTATGCCCCAATGAGTAACACTGAAGAACCTGAAGTTGAATGGTTCTATGAAGACCTACAAGACCTTTTAGAACTAACACCCAAAAAAGATGTCCTTTTCATTATAGGGGACTGGAATGCAAAATTAGGAAATCAAGAAACAGCTAGAGTAACAGGCAAATTTGGCCTTGGAGTACGGAATGAAGCATGGCAAAGGCTAACATAGTTTTTCCAAGAGAACACATTGGTCATAGCAAATACCCTCTTCCAACAACACAAAAGACTCTACACATGGACATCACCAGATGGTCAACACGAAATCAGATTGATTATACTGTTTGCAGCCAAAGATGGAGAAGCTCTATACAGTCAGCAAAAACAAGACCAGGAGCTGACTGTGGCTCAGACCATGAACTCCTTATTGCCAAATTCAGACTGAAATTGAAGAAAGTAGGGAAAACCACTAACCCATTCAGGTATGACCTAAATCAAATCCCTTATGATTATACAGTAGAATTGAGAAATAGATTTAAGGGTCTAGATCTGATAGAGTTCCGGAAGAACTATGGTCCGAGGTTCATGACATTGTACAGATGACAGGGATCAAGACCATCCCCATGGAAAAGAAATGCAAAAAAGCAAAATGGCTGTCTGAGGAGGCCTTACAAATAGCTTTGGGAAGAAGAGAAGTGAAAAGCAAAAGAGGAAAGGAAAGATATAAGCATCTGAATGCAGAGTTCCAAAGAATAGACAGGAGAGATAAGAAAGGCATCCTCAGCGATCAGTGCAAAGAAATAGAGGAAAACAATAGAATGGGACAGACTAGAGATCTCGTCAAGAAAATTAGAGATACCAAGGGAACATTTCATGCAAAGATGGGCTCAATAAAGGACAGAAATGGTATGGACCTAACAGAAGCAGAAGATATTAAGAAGAGATGGAAAGAATACACAGAATAACAGTAAAAAAAAAATATCTTCAGGACCAAGATAATCTTGATGGTGTGATCACTCACCTAGAGCCAGACATCCTGGAATGTGAAGTCAAGTGGGCCTTAGAAAGCATCACTATGAACAAAGCTAGTGGAGGTGATGGAATTCCAGTTGAGCTTTTCCAAATCCTGAAAGATGATGCTGTGAAAGTGCTGCACTCAATACACCAGCTAATTTGGAAAACTCAGCAGTGGCCACAGGACTGTAAAAGGTCCGTTTTCATTCCAATCCCAAAGAAAGGCAATGCCAAAGAATGCTCAAACTACCACACAATTGCACTCATCTCACACGCTACTAAAGTAATGCTCAACATTCTCCAAGCCAGGCTTCAGCAATACATGAACCATGAACTTCCTGATGTTCAAGCTGGTTTTAGAAAAGGCAGAGGAACCAGAGATCAAATTGCCAACATCTTCTGGATCATCAAGAAAGCAAGAGAGTTCCAGAAAAACATCTATTTCCACTTTATTGACTATACCAAAGCCTTTCACTCTGTGGATCACAAAAAACTGTGGAAAATTCTGAAAGAGATGGGAATACAAGACCACCTGACCTGCCTCTTGAGAAACCTATATACAGGTCAGGAAGCAACAGTTAGAACTGGACACGGAACAACAGACTGGTTCCAAATAGGAAAAGGAGTATGTCAAGGCTGTATATTGTCACCCTGTTTATTTAACTAATA
The DNA here is from genome assembly GCF_055505025.1 of Bos grunniens. NCBI lineage: Eukaryota > Metazoa > Chordata > Mammalia > Artiodactyla > Bovidae > Bos > Bos grunniens. The sequence continues at coordinate 28,924,336 of NC_141188.1, forward strand.
TGCAGAGTACATCATGAGAAACGCTGTGTTGGAAGAAGCACAAGCTGGAATCAAGATTGTGGGGAGAAATATCAATAATCTCAGATATGCAGATGACACCACTCTTATGGCAGAAAGTGAAGAGGAACTAAAAAGCCTCTTGATGAAAGTGAAAGAGGAGAGTGAAAAAGTTGGCTTAAAGCTCAACATTCAGAAAACAAAGATCATGGCATCTGGTCCCATCACTTCATGGGAAATAGATGGGGAAATCACTGAAGATGGTGATTGAAGCCATGAAATTAAAAGACGCTTACTCTTTGGAAGGAAAGTTATGACCAACCTAGATAGCATATTAAATATAAGAGACATTACTTTGCCAACAAAGATCCGTCTAGTCAAGGATATGGTTTTTCCAGTGGTCATGTATGGATGTGAGAGTTGAACTGTGAAGAAAGCTGGGTGCGGAAGAATTGATGCTTTGAACTATGGTGTTGGAGAAGACTCTTGAGAGTCCCTTGGACTGCAAGGAGATCCAACCAGTCCATCCTGAAGGAGATCAGCCCTGGGATTTCTTTGGAAGGAATGATGCTAAAGCTGAAACTCCAGTACTTTGGCCACCTCATGGGAAGAGTTGACTCATTGGAAAAGACTCTGATGCTGGGAGGGATTGGGGGCATGAGGAGAAGGGGACGACAGAGGATGAGATGGCTAAATGCCATCACTGACTAGATGGACTGAGTTTGAGTAAACTTCAGGAGTTGGTGATGGACAGTGAGGCCCGGCGTGGTGTGATTCATGGGGTCACAAAGAGTCAGACACGACTGAGCGACTGAACTGAACTGAACTGTATAGGACTATAATAAGTAATGCTTTTTAAATAATATGAAGAATTATCTACACCATAATAATGTTTGTTCAAATATATTATTCATGCTGATAGCAATACAGTAGTACGTATACTACTACTGATTATTTTTATCAGTTTGAGATAATTCACATGCTATACAGTTCACTCATTTAAAGTGTACAATACAGTGGATGTTTTAGTATATTTACAGAGTTGTACAATCATCACTAAAATAAATTTTAGTACAATTCCAACACTCCAAAAGAAAAAACAAAATCCTCTGATCACTAGTAGCCACTTTTCATTTCCTTCCAAATTCACCCAACCCAGTCTGGGAAAATTGTGAATTGATTTTCTGTCTTTGTAAATTTGCTTATTCTAGATACTTCCTATAAATGGAATTATAAGATATATGTTGTTTTGCAACTGGCTTTGTCTACTTTGCATGATCATTTCAAAGTTCATTTTACTGTAGCCAATACTTTATTACTTTTTATTGCTTAATAATAGCCTATTGTCCGGAGAAACTGTGTTTTATGTCCATTCATCAACTGATGGGAATTTGGGCTTTTTCCACTTTGGGTTACAATGACTAATGATCCTTTGTGCTGAAGACGTGGTGTAGACAAATATTTTAATTATTCCTAGATACATGCAAAAGAGTGTATTCACTGAGTCATAAGGCACGTGTATGCTTAACCTTTGAGGAGCTATCAGAGGTTTCCCAAGTGGCTGCACCATCGTACATTCTTACCAGAAACGTAGCAGAGTTTTGGTTGGTTCACACCATTGTCAACATTTTTTCTTATCTTCCATTTTGATTATATCCATTTTACTGGCTATGAAGTGGTATCTCATTTGTCATGTTAAATGGTATTTCCCTAATGACTAATGAAATTGAACATCTTTCTTGTATTTATTGTCCTTTTCTTTGTTTTCCCTGGAAAAAGAACTCCTTCAGATCCTTTGCTCATTGGCCTTTTTATTTTTGAGTTGTAGTAGTTATTATATAATTACAACTTATTTTCTGGTATAAGATGTGTAAATATTTTCTCCTATTTCATGGATTGTGCCTTCACTTCATGATGGTGTCTTTTTAGGCACAATGGTCTTCATTTGGTTGAAGCCAATTTTTTCTTTGTTCCTTTTGGTTTTGATATAATATTTAAGGATGTTTTGTTTAACACAGATTATGAAGATTTATTCCTATATATATCTGAAAGAGTTTTATGGTTTTAGCTCTTATGTTAGATTTATAATACATTTGTGGCTAATTTTTGTATATAGTATAATTTTTTTCCATGTGGATATACAGTTGTCTTAGAACCATTATTTGAAGAAACTAATTTTCCCTGCTGAATTATTTTTTGAAAATTTGTTGGAAATAATTTAAACCTTAAATATGAGGCTTCACTGCTGATTCTCAATTAGATTCCACTAATCTTTGATTATATCCTTAATCAGCAGTTGCACCACGTGGGCTTCAGTAGTTGGGGTTCCTGGGCTCTAGAGTTAGGGCTCCGTAGTTGTAGCACACAGGCCTAGTTGTTGCACAGCCTGCGGAATCTTCTCAGACCAGGGATCGTACCTGTGTCCCCTACAGTGGCTGGTGGATTCTTCACCACTAGACCACCAGGGAAGTCCTCTATCTAGCCTCTGAAGCTGCTTCCCCAACCTATCCTAACCTGCTGCCTGAAGCTCTAGTCCTTAACAAATTGCCTCATGATGAATCCAGCTTCTTATTATTTATTAAATATCCTATTTTTAAAATTCCTTCCCAAGTTAATTTTTCACCCAGATTCTTGCTATGTTCCCTGCCTTGATCCACTCCATCTTCTGACCTATCTTCTTCCAGCCTTCTGCTAGACCAATCATTTTATTCCATCTAGTCATTTATCAGTTCACAATAGTATAGTGAATCCCCATTAACTTAACTGAGATCCAAACCCTTTAGCATCACTTGTCTTTTTAAAATTCTGTCTCTGCCTATCGTTAAACAATTTCTATCACCATAACTGCAGTAACCTACTTTGAGCCAGAACACTACTAGGAAGACAGCCATAGCCTACGTGGGCAGGCAGATATTCTAGACTGGTACTCCAGGAATTAAATGCTGGGATGCTAAACTCATGGGTGATACTCTGGTAACACTTTTATTTTGTGAAGACAGACATTGTTAAGTATAGGAATATTACGTACTTTCACCCTCACTAGATTTCTTCTCCCAGTCTGCAGCTGCAGTCGCTTCCAGGAACCTACTAGTACTAGGGGCTAGTACATCCTTTCAGGTCCAGTTACTCTAAACAATATCCATCCTATAGCCTTCTCCATATTTCCTCCCACACTCTGACTGTAGCATTTATGACAAATAGTCATGATACCAGTGTATGATGCAAAAAGCAGTACCAAACATTTCTTGAATATTTATTTTGTTACAAAGAGTGCATTTAGCAAAGCTCATTTAATTCTTATGAAGATTGTCATTATCCCCTTTATACCAGATGTAGAAACTCAAATTCAGAAAGGTTCCATTACTTGTCCAAGAATATAGAGCTATTAAGGAACATAGTAGCTATTAAAATCTGGTTGCACCATATCCCATAAGTTGTGCTCTGAACGTCCTGCTATGATTCTACATTCTCAGGTTGTCTGTCTGTCTCTCTCTCTCTATATATAGATAGATAGATAGACAAAGAGGGAACATTCACTAGTGTAAGAGGATATGCAGTTTCTGAGTGCATGCAACTCTTATGAGATTTATTCAACATTAAAAAAAAAAAATCAAGACTCTGAAATGTGTTGTCTGTACCACGTGTAACACTATGCTTGAGAAGTAAAGCATGATAATGATAATGAGAATTTTACCTTCCAATGAGTTATCTCATTAAATTTCAATTAAATTAGGTAGTACACTCAAAAGTTTTGCCTCCATTTCATATCACGCTGATGAGCCATGTGTCATATGTTAATAATCTGGATGATATTCAAGGCATTGCAGCATACATAATATCACCCCATCTAAGAGTGAGTATCCCAAAAGCTATCTGCTGGAATGTTTCACCTTAAAATCAATTACATATATCGTGGATGAATAATAAGTAGATTGAGCACCTCTCCAACTCTTCCACAGATGTTTAATGTTCAAAATAATCCAGGGAAGAAACTTATTCAGAAACTCTAATATGTCTTTGGAGCCTTGTACTGTACTCTGTGCTTGTTGCACCTGGTTGGCTTGTGAATACTAATGCTAAACAGCCTGTTTAAAAAGACAACGTGTGAAATAAGAAAAAACAATATTACCTTTTGGAGAAAGGAAGCACTTGACCCTCATCTGAAATTATTTCAAGAAGATCATTCTGTGCGATGCTTTAATTCCTCGATATAGGATTTCTGGGTAATATAAAGTCTATCCCATGCCTCCACGAGAGAGAGAGAAAAGAAAGGATAGAAAGAGGAAAAGAGGAGGGGAAGGATGGAAGAAACTGTGAGTACATGGGGTTGGGATAAATGTCAGGTAGTTTAGATTTATTTGGTATATATGGAAGTGTTACTACTGGATTGCATAATGTAAATTAGAGACAGTAAGTAGAAAATAATGCAATAGAAATGAAAGTAAACTTCTTTGTCCACTGGTTCAATACATAAAATACATAATCTTTTTTTCAAATTAACTCATAAGAAATGTATTCATATTTGCTAGCAGCTGATGTAATCTTGCTATTCTTATTTGAAACATTCATATCTTTATATTAAGAATCATCAGTTTTCATGTCTTACCAAAATCCTCTGTTAAATTGATCCTCCAGACCTTCCATCACAAATTCTCAAGTGTGTTGATAAATCACCCCTTGGTATTTTGTCATGGCTTTCATATTTCAGTAAGTTATGCAGCAGCTGGCCCAGGTTAAAGGAATGTAGTTATTCTACCTAAACAAGTTTTGCAATAGCATTTCATAATATCTTTCTGCATTAGTGGATATCAATTTCCTAAATCCCTCCACCTCTTTTTTGTTTTATAATTTCACTTTTCTCTGACCTAAGGGGGGGAAAAATGTTTCATTTATACACAAAGGGAAAGATAAGTCGCCAAAAGAGGGTGATTTACATTTTTATTGTTGTTCTGTGCTATTTCTCATGTGTTGACTAATCCTAGGAGATGCTTTGAATGCTATTAATATGCACCGAATATACAATGGACAAACTGCTGTGTGACATTGTTAATTTTTTAACAAAAATTCAATTTCTCCTGGTGATGGCCTCTATCCTTTGCTGAGGAACTATATACCTTGACATGGAATTTTAGACAAAGATAAACTACATGGAGGATTGCGAGCAAAGAAATAACTTCTTGGAAGTTTTAAACATGTGTTACAAATTTACAGTCTTAAGGATGTATTAAATAAGTCCTGTTAAATCATGACTCACTACATTGGTTTTTTAAGCACAGACACTATGGTTGTCAAACCATAGCCTACAGCCCAAATCTGATCCAGTGACTGTTTTTGCAGATAAGTTTTACTGAAATATAACCATGCACATTCATTTATGTTTTTCGTGTGGATGCTTTCCTGCTACAAAGGCAGAGTTAAGTTGTTGCAAAAAGAGATCATATGGTTCCCAAAGTCTAAAATATTTACTCTGGCTCTTTAAAACTATCTGCCAACAATAGTATAAACAGATATAAATATAGGTCTGTTTTTAACTATAAAAAACCTTAATAATAAAAATTAATCTTTAACATCTGTTACTTGCATGTTATACCAGGTGGTTTTGAACAATTTGCATTAATTAACCTTCTTTAATTCTCATCTTATGCTGCTAAGTCGCTTCAGTCGTGTCCAATTCTGTGCGACATCATAGATGGCAGCCCACCAGGCTCCCCCGTCCCTGGGATTCTCCAGGCAAGAACACTGGAGTGGGTTGCCATTTCCTTCTCCAATGCATGAAAGTGGAAAGTGAAAGTGAAGTCACTCAGTCGTGTCCAACTCTTAGTGATCCCATGGACCGCAGCCTACCAGGCTCCTCTGTTCATGGGATTTTCCAGGCAAGAGTACTGGAGTGGGGTGCCATTGCCTTCTCCGCCTCATCTTATGAGGTAGACCCTACTAGTATCCCTATTTTACAAAAGATTAAAAAAAAAAACCCGAGTCTTAGAGAACTTGAATAGATATCCAAGGTCACACAGCAAGTGAAGGACAGATGCTAAGATTTCAACTGAAGCAATCTAATTCCAAATACAATCATGTATTTCTGCACCTTATATTCAACCAAACTACCAGGAAATAAGTTAGAGTTTAGAATAACAAGTTAAATAGAGAATAATCTAATAATTATATGTTGACATTTGTTAACAATCTGTCATTAGAAAAAAGACACATTTCAAAAGAATTCACCATATTTGTAGATATTTGATTTTGAATTCCTAAATTAAGAATCTTTGAAATAGTTCCTTTCATTCTATAGTTTTCATTTTGTTCATTGTTTCTTTTGCTTTGCAAAAGCTTTTCAGTCTGATGTAGTCCCACTTACTCATTTCTGCTTTTGTTGCTTGTGATTTTGGTGTCATATCAAAAACTAGGATCATTGTGAAGACCAATGTCAAAAAGTTTTTTTCTTTTTGTCCCCCATGTTTTGTTTAAGGAGTCTTAGAGTTTCAAAATTCAAGTCCTTATTTCAAGATAATTTTGTGAAGGGGTATAAAATTGGAAACCGATTTAAATTTTCTGCATGTGATAATCTAGATTTTTCCAGCACCGTTTACAAAAGAGACTATCCTTCATCCATTGAGTATTCTTATCTCCCTTGGCAAATATTAGTTAACTGTATCAGTCAGTTCAGACATTCAGTGATGTCCGACTCTTTGTGACCCCATAGACTGCAGCACACCTGGCTTCCCTGTCCATCACCAATGCACAGAGCTTACTCAAACTCATATCTATCGAATCATTGATGCCATCCAACCTTCTCATCCTCTGTCATTCCTTTCTCCTCCCACCATCGATCTTTTCCAGCATCAGTCTTTTCCAAAGAGTTATTTCTTCACATCAGGTGGTCAAATACTGGAGTTTCAGCCTCAACATCAGTCCTTCCAACGAATATTCAGTACTGATTTCCTTTAGAATTGACTAGTTTGATCTCCTTACAGTCTGAGGGAGTCTCAAGAGTTTTCTCCAACACCACAGTTCAAAAGCATCAATTCTTTAGTGCTCAGCTTTCTTTATAGTCCAACTCTCACATCCATACACAACTACTGGAAAAACCATAGCTGTAACTAGACAGACCTTGGTTGGCAAAGTAATGTCTCTGCTTTTTAACATGCTGTCTAGGTTGGTCTTAGTTTTTCTTCCAAGGAGTAAGCATCTTTTAATTTCATGGCTGCAGTCACCATCTGCAGTGATTCTGGAGCCCTGCAAAACAAAGTCTCACTGTTTCCATTGTTTTCTCATCTATTTGCCATGAAGTGATGGGACCAGATGTCATGACCTTAGTATTCTGTATGTTTAGTTTTATGCAAAATTATTCACTCTCCTCTTTCACTTTCAGTAAGAGGCTCTTTATCTTCTTAGTTTTCTGCCATAAGGGTGCTGTCATCTGCATATTTGAGGTTATTGGTATTTCTATCGGCAATCTTGATTCCAGCTTGGGCTTCATCAACCTGGCATTTCTCATGATGTACTCTGCATATAAAATTAAATAAGCAGGGTGACAATATACAGCCCTGATGTACTCCTTTTCCTATTTGGAGCCAGTTTGTTGTTCCACGTCCAATTCTAACTGTTGCTTCTTGACCTGCATACAGATTTCTCAGGAGGCAGGTATGGTGGTATGGTATTCACATCTCTTGAAGAACTCTCCACATTTTGTTGTGGTCCACACAGTCAAAGGCTTTGGCATAGTCAATATAGTGGAAGTAGATGTTTTTCTGGAACTCTCTTGCTTTTTAGATGATCCACTGGATGTTGGCAATTTGATCTCTGGTTCCTCTGCCTTTCCTAAATCCACATTGAGTTTGAACTTCTAGAAGTTCTTGGTTCAATTACTGTTGAACCCTGGCTTGGAGAATTTTGAGCATTACTTTGCTAGTGTGGCAGACGAGTGCAATTGTGCTGTGGTTTAAACATTCTTTGGAATTGGAATGAAAACTGACCTTTTCTAGTTCCCTGGCCACTGCTGAGTTTTCCAAATTTGTTGTATATTAGGTGCACCACTTTCTTAGCATCATCTTCCAGGATTTGAAATAGCTCAACTGGAATTGAGTGATGCTTCCTAAGGCCACTTGACTTCTCATTCCAGGATATCTGGCTCTAGGTGAGTAATCACACCATCATGGTTTTCTGGGTCATTGAGATCTTTTTTGTACAGTTATTCTATGTATTCTTCCAGCCTCTTAATATCTTCTGCTTCTGTTAGGCCCATACCGTTTCTGTCCTTTATTGTGCCCATATTTGCATGAAATGTTCCCTTGGTATCTCTAATTTTCTTGAAGAAATCTGTAGTCTTTCCCATTCCATTGTTTTCCTCTATTTCTTTGCTTTGATCACTGAGACAGGCTTTCTTATCTCTGCTTGCTAGTCTTCAGAATTCTGAATTCAAATGGGTATATCTTTCCTTTTCTCCGTTGCCATTAGCTTCTCTTCCTTTCTCAGCTGTTTGTAAGGCCTCCTCAGACAACCATTTTGCGTTTTTGCATTTCTTTTTCTTCAGGATGATCTTGATCACAGCCTCCTATACAATGTCACAAACCTCTGTCCATAGTTTTTCAGGCACTCTGTCTACCAGATTGAATCCCTTGAATCTATTTGTTACTTCCACTGTATAATCATAAGGACTTTGACTTGGGTCATACCTGAATGGTCCAGTCGTTTTCCCTACTTTCTTCAATTTAAATCTGAATTTGGCAATAAGGAGTTCATGATCTGAGCCACAGTCAGCTCCCGGTCTTGTTTTTGCTAACTGTATAGGTCCGATGCTATAAAGAGCAATATTGCATATGAACCTGGAATTTCAGGTCCATGAATCAAGGCAAATTGGAAGTGGTCAAACAAGAGATGGCAAGAGTGAATGTCGACATTCTAGGAATCATCGAACTGAAATGGACTGGAATGGGTGAATTTAACTCAGATGACCATTATGTCTACTACTGTGGGCAGGAATCCCTCAGAAAAAATGGAGTGGCCATCATGGTCAACAAAAGAGTCCGAAATGCAGTACTTGGATGCAATCTCAAAAACGACAGAATGATCTCTGTTCGTTTCCAAGGCAAACCATTCAATATCACAGCAATCCAAGTCTATGCCCCGACCAGTAACGGTGAAGAAGCTGAAGTTGAACGGTTCTATGAAGACCTACGAGACCTTTTAGAACTAACACCCCAAAAGATGTCCTTTTCATTATAGGGGACTGGAATGCAAAAGTAGGAAGTCAAGAAACACCTGGAGTAACAGGCAAATTTGGCCTTGGAATACAGAATGAAGCAGGGCAAGGACTAATAGAGTTTGCCAAGAAAACGCACTGGTCATAGCAAACACCCTCTTCCAACAACACAAGAGAAGACTCTACACATGGACATCACCAGATGGTCAACACCGAAATCAGATTGATTATCTTCTTTGCAGCCAAAGATGGAGAAGCTCTATACAGTCAGCAAAAACAAGACCAGGAGCTGACTGTGGCTTAGACCATGAACTCCTTATTGCCAAATTCAGACTTAAATTGAAGAAAGTAGGGAAAACCACTAGACCATTCAGGTATGATGTAAATCAAATCCCTTATGATTATACAGTGGAAATGAAAAATAGATTTAAGTCCCTAGCTCTGATAGATAGAGTGCCTGATGAACTATGGAATGAGGTTTGTGACACTGTACAGGAGACAGGGAACAAGATAATCCCCATGGAAAAGAAATGCAATAAAGCAAAATGGCTGTCTGGGGAGGCCTTACAAATAGCTGTGAAAAGAAGAGAAGCAAAAAGCAAAGGAGAAAAGGAAAGATATAAACATCTGAATGCAGAGTTCCAAAGAATAGCAAAAGAGATAAGAAAGCCTTCTTCAGCGATCAATGCAAAGAAATAGAGGAAAACAACAGAATGGGAAAGACTAGGGATCTCTTCAAGAAAATCAGAGATACCAAAGGAATATTTCATGCAAAGATGAGCTCGATAAAGGACAGAAATGGTATGGGCCTAACAGAAGCAGAAGATATTAAGAAGAGATAGCAAGAATACACAGAAGAACTGTACAAAAAAGATCTTCACGACCCGGATAATCACGATGCTGTGATCACTGACCTAGAGCCAGACATCCTGGAATGTGAAGTCAAGTGGGCCTTAGAAAGCATCACTACGAACACAGCTAGTGGAGGTGATGGAATTCCAGTTGAGCTATTCCAAATCCTGAAAGATGATGCTGTGAAAGTGCTGAACTCAATATGCCAGCAAATTTGGAAAACTCAGCAGTGGCCACAGGACTGGAAAAGGTCAGTTTTCATTCCAATCCCAAAGAAAGGCAATGCCAAAGAATGCTCAAACTACCACACAATTGCACTCATCTCACACGCTAGTAAAGTAATGCTCAAAATTCTCCAAGCCAGGCTTCAGCAATATGTGAACCGTGAACTTCCTGATGTTCAAACTGGTTTTAGAAAAGGCAGAGGAACCAGAGATCAAATTGCCAACATCCACTGGATCATGGAAAAAGCAAGAGAGTTTCAGAAAAACATCTATTTCTGCTTTATTGACTATACCAAAGCCTTTGACTGTGTGGATCACAATAAACTGTGGGAAATTCTGAAAGAGATGGGAATACCAGAACACCTGATCTGCCTCTTGAGAAATTTGTATGCAGGTCAGGAAGCAACAGTTAGAACTGGACATGGAACAACAGACTGGTTCCAAACAGGAAAAGGAGTTCGTCAAGGCTGTATATTGTCACCCTGTTTATTTAACTCATATGCAGAGTACATCATGAGAAATGCTGGGTTGGAAGAAGCACAAGCTGGAATCAAGATTGTGGGGAGAAATATCAATAACCTCAGATATGCAGATGACACCACCCTTATGGCAGAAAGTGAAGAGGAATTAAAAAACCTCTTGATGAAAGTGAAAGAGGAGAGTGAAAAAGTTGGCTTAAAGCTCAACATTCAGAAAACGAAGATCATGGCATCTGGTCCCACCACTTCATGGGAAATAGATGGGGAAACAGTGGAAGCAGTGGCAGACTTTATTTTTTGGGCTCCAAAATCACTGCAGATGGTGACTGCAGCCATGAAATTAAAAGACACTTACTCCTTGGAAGGAAAGTTATGACCAACCTAGATAGCATATTCAAAAGCAGAGACATTACTTTGCCAACAAAAGTCCGTCTAGTCAAGGCTATGGTTTTTCCTGTGGTCATGTATGGATGTGAGAGTTGGACTGTGAAGAAGGCTGAGCACTGAAGAATTGATGCTTTTGAACTGTGTTGTTGGAGAAGACTCTTGAGAGTCCCTTGGACTGCAAGGAGATCCAACCAGTCCATTCTGAAGGAGATCAGCTCTGGGATTTCTTTGGAGGGAATGATGCTAAAGCTGAGACTCCAGTACTTTGGCCACCTCATGCCAAGAGTTGACTCATTGGAAAAGACTCTGATGCTGGGATGGATTGAGGGCAGGAGGAGAAGGGGATGACAGAGGATGAGATGGCTGGATGGCATCACTGACTCGATGGACGTGAGTCTCAGTGAACTCCGGGAGTTGGTGATGGACAGGGAGGCCTGGCGTGCTGCGATTCATGGTGTCGCAAAGAGTCGGACATGACTGAGCGACTGATCTGATCTTATCTGATCTGATAAAGCTTCTCTATCTTTGGCTGCAAAGAATATAATCAATCTGATTTCGGTATTGACCGTTTGGTGATGTCCATGTGTAAAGTCTTCTCCTGTGTTGTTGGAAGAGGGTGTTTGCTATGACCAGTGTGTTTTCTTGGCAAAACTCTGTTAGCCTTTGACCTGTTTTTTTTTTTTTTTTGTACTTAAGGCCAACTCTCCTTGTTACTCCAGGTATCTCTTGACATCCTACTTTTGCATTCCAGTCCCCTATAATGAAAAGGGCATCTTTTTTGGGTGTTAGTTCTAGAAGGTCTTATAGGTCTTCATGGAACCATTCAAGTTCAGCTTCTCCAGCATTACTGGTTGGGGCATAGACTTGGATTACTCTGATACTGAATGCTTTGCCTTGGAAATGAACAGAGATAATTCTGTTGTTTTTGAGATTGCACCCAAGTATTGTACTTCAGACTCTTCTCAACTGTGAGGACTAGTCCATTTCTTCCAAGGGATTCTTGATCACAATAGTAGATATAATGGTCATCTGAGTTAAAGTTGCCCATTCCAGTCCATTTTAGTTCACTGATTCCTAAAATGTTGATGATTATTCTTGTCATCTTCTGTTTGATCACTTACAATTTGCCTTGATTCATGAACCTAACATTCCAGTTATCTGTGTATAAGGAACTTATTTTTAGTTGAGATAGCTTTTGCAAACCATATAACATGTAAAGAGTTAATGATGTAAACATGGAAGGATCTCATACAACTCAGGACCAAAAAAAAAGAAAAAGAAAGTTCTACTTAAAATATGAGAGAACTGAAATAGACAATTTTTTTTCCAAAAAAGACATGTAGAAGATCAACATGTGTCTAAAAAGATGCTCAACATCACTAATCATCAGGGAAATGCAAATGAAAACCATAATGAGATATTACCTCCTACCTTTTAGAATGGACATTATCAAAAATACAAGCTATAAAAAGTGCTGGCAAGAATGTTGAGTCAAATGAACTCCTGCGGGCTGATAGTAGGAATGTAAACTAATAGAGCCACTAGGAAAAACAGTTTGGAGATTTCTCAAAAAATTAAACATAGAACTACCATATGATCCAACAATTCTAGTTCTGGGTGTAACTCCAAAGGAGTTGAAAACAGTATCTCAAAGACATACCTATACGCCCATATTCACTGGATTAATGGATAATGATGTGAGAACACATACATATATAGAAAAAGATATAATACATATATAAATGTAATTCAGCCATGAGAAGGAAAGATATCTTGCCATTTATGACAGCATAGGTGGGCCCTTAGGGTACCATGCTAAGTGAAATCTGAGACAGAGAAAGACCAATACTGTGTGGTCTCATTATACGTGGAATCTGTAGTAGCCAAAGTCACAGAAATAGAGAATAGAATTGTGTCTACCCAGGGCAGAGGGATTTGCAAAATGGGGAGATATTTGTGAAACAGTATAAATTCCCACTTAAAAGATCTGAGGGTCTAATGTAGAGCTCATGACTATAGTTAACATCACTGTGTTATATACTTGAAAGAGAGTGGCTCTTACAAATTCTCACTTCAGAAAAACAAGTATATGAGGTGATGTAATCGTTAGCTAACCCTACTGTGGTAATCATTTCACAATATGCATGTGTATCAAGGCATCACATTATAAAGTTTAAACTTATGCAATGTTATATGTCAGTTATGTCTCAATATTGCCAGAAAAAATATTTGAAATACTGCCTTAAATTATAATATATGGCAGATTACTAAGTAGCAGTTTATGCCAAGAGTAAACAGTAGAAATGGAAGACCAGTATCTACAGTTGGTGACAGACTTGAAATGCACAGAATTTATCCAAAATACAAATTTTTGAATTATAAATTTAGCTATAGCTCAAATCAAATACCTCACGTCCATGAGTTATATCTGAGTCTCTAACTGGACTATTTATGAACTTATTCCTAACCGAAAAAAAAAAATGAAGTCCTTTGGAATATGACTTCTCAATAATAGCAGCATGTAAGTGCTATATACCAGTGATGTTATTTCTTAAAACTTGATTTTACTTCCTTGTCTGGGTTAACAATGTCTTCCTGCAAGCATTCCCCCAGACTTCCTTTCTTGAACTGAATGATCCATCACTTCAGCCAAAACTGTCTCTCCAACATTTCTGGAGACCAGATTCTTCTCTCTCTGATTAGAGTAAATAGTGGAATACACTAGAAAATAAATTCTTAGAAGGCCAATATGCTCTTTAGTTCTGTTGCTGCTGCTGTTCCATTTGATTTTCATTTTCTGAAAAAAATGTATCCCCTTGTTTTATAACTTTAAAAGAACTGTTCTTTGTTATCCACAGTTTCATGATAAATATGACTCTTACTCAGACAATAGTAAAAAGAAGGCACTAAATGTAAGCAACGGAAATAAAAGGGAAAGAAAGAGGTGAATGAAGGGCAGGCTAACATTACTGAATATAGACAGGTCAGTTGGGTTGAATATAAAATAAGGAAAAAAGTTTAGAAGGACTAGAAGGGTTTCCCAGGTGGTGCTGGTGGTGAAGAACCCTGGTGCCAATGCAGGAGATATAAGAGACACAGGTGTCATCCCTGGGTTGGGAGGCTCCCCTGGAGGAGGTCATGGCAACCCACTCCAGTATTCTTGCTTGGGAAATCCAAGGGACAGAGGAGTCTGGTGGGCTATATAGTCACAGGGCTGCAAAGAGTTAGACATGACTGAAGCAACTTACCGAAGTTTAGAAACTTTAAGCGAATTTTCTTAAGTTGTTTTCAGATGCAGGGTAAATTCGAAGCATTACATTTCACTCACATTAGGTGCTGAATCTCAAATATTCAAGTTTTTATCTGGATAAAGTGGGTGACAACATGTCTGAATCATCGCTTTCTCATTTGAAGAGTGAACAATCATCATGTCTGTTCTGTGAAAATCCCAAAGTTGTATAAAGATCAGCTATAAAATGAAAATATAAATCACAGAAAATTTTGAAAATGTAGAGAATTTAGTTTCCTGTGCCTTTATTTATAATACTGAAAGTGAAGAGGGACTCTAGTATTAATAAATTTGATAATTAAATCAGAAAAAAAGAAACTGCAATTTCCTGTAAAGATTTTGCAAACACATAGAAAACATTCGGTGAGTGTTTTTAATGGACCGTATTGAAATATAGAAGCTAGTTGAGGATGGAACTGGAACAATTCTGCTAATAAATGGATTACCACTACTGCTAAGTTGCTTTAGCCGTGTCCGACTCTGTGCGACACCATAGATGGCAGCCCACCAGGCTCCCCCGTCCCTGGGATTCTCCAGGCAAGAACACTGGAGTGGGTTGCCATTTCCTTCTCCAATTCATGAAAGTGAAAAGTGAAAGTGAGGTCGCTCAGTCATGTCCAACTCTTCGCGACCCCATGAACTGCAGCCTACCAGGCTCCTCCGCCTACAGGATTTTCCAGGCAAGAGTACTGGAGTGGGGTGCCATTGCCTTCTCTGATAAATGGGTTAACAGAAGGTCAAATAATCTTCATCTATAATGAATCAGGCCTAAATTTACTGCCAATTGGACAGAAGGGGTAAACCTTAGATTTGGCAAAGATTCTTCCATTTCAGTGGAGGAAGGACTCTTAATTAATAATAGATAAAAAGCACCAGTGGTCACTGTGTGTTCATGTTAAATTTGTTAAGGAGTATAAAGTGATAAGCACTTTTTACCCTAAAGTAGAACATTCTTATTTCATACCCTTTCTACATAAATGGGATGGTTCTTCAGAATTTTGACTAATTAGAAAAAGAAGGTGGAGAATGACATAGTTATTTGTGTAATGCATGCAGTCTCTGTAGAGCACTATTTGACTGGTATATCAGCTGTCTGTCAGTGTCTCAGTGTCTCTTTGTCTCTTTCTCGGTCACCTACACACACACACACACACACACACACACACACACCATAATAAGCAACCATTGCTTTTATATAACAACCAGTTGTTTTATTCAGTACAGATTGGGAAGGAAATTCATGAGGGACAAAGTCCACAGTGTAATTAAAACTAACGAATTTTCTTGCTCTTTGTTTCCAGGCTTCTAACTTCTAGGGGAAAGGACACTTACTACCCTATTTTTTTTTTTCATTTTTAATTTCTTCATTGACATTAATTACGTTCTCTCTGGCCTATAAATGTATTACTTCTTTCAAAAAGAAAAACAAGAGAAATGAACTTGTTTGCTGAAGGCCTTTACCAAGCTCACACAGCTGGAGTTGCTTCAAATAACAGTATTGCTAGTAATTAAACTACAGATGGAACTCCCAATTCTACTTTATACAAATTTTAGCCCCCACCCTTTTCCTCAACTCTAAAATTAACCCTTGTTTAATATTTTGATGAATAGGTCATATTTCTTCTCACATCTTGGATTACTCTAGTGTTTTTTTAAATTGCCTTCAAGTTCATTCTATGTTTGGAAAAATCTGCATTAAGATGCCTATCTTTTTTGGGGAAAGATTTCTCATCATGCTGTTAGTATATCATTAAGCATATCCATTGCATAATTAAGATGTTATTTCTTTTAAAAGCAAAAACCAGATGAAATCTCATTTATTCAATGTATTTTACACCACGACCTTAATATAATTAAGACAACAATGACAATTGTTGTGGATTTGCCAATATTTTTATGATTCAATTTGAGTTTTCTTACTGAAATGGATCACATGGGTCATATCTAATGATTTTAAATCTGGAAATGTTGTCTCTGCACTTGAAAGAAAATAATATTTAAAAGCACATATAATACTGGGAAGCCTGGATGACTTTCAAAGCACTTCCTAGAAACATGGATAGCTGTTATCAAATATGTAATTGTGTTTGTTGATAAAGTATAAATTGGGATATTATGAAATACAAGAGATGTTTATATTATCATGCACATGTACTAAGTCAATTCAGTCATATCTGACTGTTTGCAACCATATGGACAGTAGCCACAAGGCTCCTCTATCCATGGGATTCTCCAGGCAACAATACTGGAATGGGTTGCATGCTCTCTTCCAGGTGATCTTCTGAACCCAGGGAGTCTTATGTCTTGCCGGGAGCCGGCTTGAGGACCTCCACCCATGGCAAAGGCATGAGGAAGGAGGCTCAACATACGCAAAGGCGGGATCGAGCCTCAGGAGTCCCCCTGGAAATTCTCGATCATCTACCCCCAAAACCAGAGTCTGCCTACTTTACTACTTTGTGCTCTCACCTACACCTCTGACTTTACGGGGGGCTGTCCCCCACCACCTCTTTCGGAGAAGGAGTTAACTTAGAGCTCCAGTTAATAATAATTCCTGAGCGTGATAGGAGTGTTTCAACCTACAAACTCCTCTGAAGGTTCTCTAGCCTGCCTGACAGGCTTGTCTGGCCACATGTGATTGCTCACAGCCTCCCAACCGTGAGAGGCACGAGATGCTTTAAACCTTCTAAAAACAGGTTCCTTAGAAAAGTTAGAAAACTATTAGCATAAGTATAGTTGGCTGATTAGAAATTGTATTGGTGAAGGGTTTATCATTTGTTGAGCCAATGTTTACTGCTAAGTCTCCCCATCCCCTGCCCTTATACACATGAATGAATATATAGAAGAAATAAGTATTAACCTTTGATACTAATCACATTAGACCTTAGGCTAAGCAAATTCTTTCCTTAATTAAAACCCACTACACCCTCACCCTATAGGAATGTAACTTTATCTGGTACCTTCGGAAGGTGGCGTCTGTTTTAAGAATAATTACCCCTGGAGAAATAAGTCTTCTGGTTGACTGACCACTGTCACAAGGAGAGGATCATAAATTGTCAGCAGGCCCCCTGGCCAGAAAATGATGTAACACCCCTACGACCTCTGTATACATCTGTATGAAGCACCTGACTTTAGTAAAAGTCAGGACTGCTGACCCCACCTGACTTTTGTATAACATCTCAGTGTATAAAAACAGACCCTGGAAAAATAAAAAATGGGATCAGTTCCTCGAAAGACTGGTCTTCCCATGTCGTTCTTTCTCTCACCTTCTGGCTGAACCCCCATCTGGAATGTGGAGGCTCATCAAGCCTACTAATTATGCCTGGGCTTCTAAGATCTGACCGGGGAGGCCTTAGTGTCTCCTCTCCTTTGGGAGAACGGGAGGACGCCTGCAGCCTACATAGGTGAGGTAAATTCCTTGCCTTGGAATTTTATTAGCTTTCCATGTAAACCAAGTTATTCAGCCTCTTTTCTCCACTGAATTTTCCTTCTGAGCTATCCTCATTCTATTACTCTTTATATCTCTAATTAATATTTAATTAAAGCTATCGTATCCTGATCGCCGAAGCCATCTCCCCTTCTAACTCTCTGGATCAGCTGGGGCTGGACCTGGGCAATGTCTTATGTCTTCTGCATTGGCAGGCAGTCTTCTTTACCACAAGCAACTCCTGGGGCACTCCCACTCTGGCCATAAGGGAATGGCAAACCATTTGAGGATTCATTCAATGAGAACCCCATGAACAGTAGGAAAAGGCAAAAAGATATGACACTGAAAGATGAACTACCTAGGTTGGTAGGTGCCCAATATGCTACTGGAGAAGAGAGGAGAATTGACACCAGAAAGAATGAAGAAACAAAGCAAAAACAATGCCCAGTTGTGGATGGTGAAGGAAGTAAGTCTGATGCTTTAAGAACAATATTGCATAGGAATCTGGAATGTTAGGTCCATGGACCAAGGTAAATTGGAAGTGGTCAAACAGGAGATGACAAGAATAATCATCAACATTTTAGGAATCTGAACTAAAATGGACTGGAATGGGTGAATTTAACTCAGATGACCATTATATCTACTATTGTGGTCAAGAATCCCTTGGAAGAAATGGAGTAGCCCTCACAGTCAAGAAGAGTCTGAAATACAATACTTGAATGCAATCTCAAAAACAACAGAAGTATCTCTGTTCATTTCCAAGGTAAACCATTTAGTATCAGAGTAATCCATGTCTATGCCCCAACTAGTAATGCTGAAGAAGCTGAACTTAAATGGTTCCATGAAGACCTACAAGACCTTCTAGAACTAACACCCCCAAAAGATGTCCTTTTCATTATAGGGGACTGGAATGCAAAAGTAGGAAGTCAAGAGATACCTGGAGTAACAAAGAAAGTAGGACCATAAAGAAAACTGAGCACCCAGAATTGATGCTTTTGAACTGTGGTGTTGGAGAAGGCTCTTGAAAGTCCCTTGGACTGCAAGGAGATCAAACGAGTCCATCCTAAAGGATATCATTCCTGAATATTCATTGGAAGGATGGATGCTTAGGCTGAAACTCCAATCCTTTGGTCACCTGATGCAAAGAACCAAACCGAGCGAAGAACAGTCACCTTGGCAGCTGAACTGAACTGATCTGCATGGGAATAACTGACTCATTGGAAAAGACCCTGACACTAGGAAAGATTGAAGGCAGGGGGAGAAGGGGATGACAGAGGATGAGATCATTGGATGGCATCACCAACTCAAAGGACATGACTCGAGCAAGCTCAATGAGTTGGTGATGGACAGGGAAGTCTGGCATGCTGCAGTCCATGGGGTCATAAAGAGTCGGACACAACTGAGCAACTGAACTGAATTGAACCACCTGGGAAGCCCTATATTTTGATAGGATGTTCTTGTTGTTGTTCAATCATTCAGTTGTGTCTGACTCTTTGCGACCCCATGGACTGCAGCATACCAGGCTTCCCTATACTTCACTATCTCCCAGAGCTTGCTCAAGCTCATGTCCATCAAGTCGGTGATGCCGTCCAACCGTCTCATCCTCTGTTGTCCCCTTCTCCTCCTGCCTTCAATATTTCCCAGCATTAAAGTCTTTCCTAATGAATCGGCTCTTTGTATCAGGTGGCCAAAGTATTGGAGCTTCAGCTTCATTATCAATCCTTCCAGTGTATATTCAGGATTGATTTCCTTTAGGATCGACTGGGTTGATCTCCTTGCAGTCCAAGGGACTCTCAAGAGTCTTCTCCAACACCACAGTTCAAAGTACCAATTCTTCGGGGCTCAACCTTCTTTATGGTCCAACTCTCACATCCATACATGACTACTGGAAAAACCATAGTTTTGACTAGACAGACTTTTGTCAGCAAAGTAATGTCTCTGATATTTAATATTCTGTCTAGGTTCATCATAGCTTTTCTTCCAAGGGGCAAGCATCTTTTAATTTCATGGCTGCAGTCACCATGTACAGTGATTTTGCAGCCCAAGAAAATAAAGTTTCTCACTGTTTCCATTGTTTTCCCTTCTGTTTGCCATGAAATAATGGGACCAGGTGGGATCTTAGTTTTTTTGAATGTTGTATTTTAACCTGGTTTTTCACTCTCCTCTTTCACTTTCAGTAAGAGGCTCTTTAGTTCCTCTTTACTTTCAGCCATCAGGGTGGTGTCATCTGTATATCTGAGGTTACTGATATTTCTCATGGCAATTTTGATTCCAGCTTGTGCTTCATCCAGCCTGGCGTTTCACAAGATGTACTCTGTATGGATGTTAAATAAGCAGGGCGACAGTATACAGCCTTGACCCACTCCTTTCCGAATTTTGAACCAGTCCGTTGTTCCATGTCTGGATCTAGCTGTTGTTTCTTGACCTGGGAACAAGGTTTCTCAAGAAGCAGGTAAGGTGTCTGGTATTTCCATCTCTTGAAGAATTTTAAACAGTTTGTTGTGATCCACACAGTCAAAAGCTTTAGTGTTGTCAATGAAGCAAATGTAGATGTTTTTCTGGAATTCTCTTGCTTTTTCGATGATCCAAAGGATGTTGGCAATTTGATCTCTGTTTCCTTTGCCTTTTCTAAACCCACGTTGAACATCTGGAAATTCTCAGTTTACCTACTGTTGTAGCCTAGCCTGGGGAATTTTGAGCATTGCTAGGCAAGCCTGAGAAATGAGTGCAATTGTGCAGTAGTTTGAACATACTTTGACACTTCCTTTTTTGGGGATTCGAATGAAAACTGACCTTTTCCATTCCCTATTGTATAATACTAATTACAGTAATGACAAAACTTTTGCTGATATGCAATGAAAGTTACTAGCACATTGACTGACACAACTAACTTCCTCACAAATAAGGAAATAAAATATTAAGTTTCTGTTGCCTCTTGATGCATCAGAAAATTAGGGAACAACAGGCCTACATTCTTGGAAACTGGACAGAACAGGTTTGTGTTTTATGTGGAGCAAATGATCTTTAGTTCCTGACATGCCCCATGCATCATTTTAAAAACCAAACAGTATTCTCATTTCCCTGAACTACACATTGCAATCCCATCTGCTGTCTCATCGCTGACATGTTTTCTAACCTATACTCATTCCAAACCCTCAATTCTCCATATATCTCTCTCTTAACATAAATAGGTCTCTATTGCTCTCATTTCACCTGGTGTATTCCCTCTTCTTTAACTGTGATTTTTTTATTCATTTTTGAGAAAATAGCTCAAGTATCCTAGCCTTCATGAAATATGCTGTGACTCATTCAGAGCAAGATGTGAATTTCACCTAATTTACCAATAACACAGTTTTGTTTTATATTATTACATTGTTACACTTTTACTTAACATCTGTCCTTTAATACTAAATAAGGAGTTACATAAGTGCATCAATCATATATTATTTATCTTTGAATTGCTCCCTAAATTGTGTCCAACTCTTTGCTATCCCATGGGCTGTAGCCTACCAGGTTTCTCTGTCCATGGGAATCTGCAGGCAAAAATACTGAAGTGGATTGCCTCTTCCTTCTTAACAAAGTACCTGGCGCATGTTAATGCTGAAGTCAATGCATTATTCTCAAAGTTTCTCTCAATGAACCTGATAAAGATTTGTTTTCTTTTCTTTTTGTATACCATCATGTAATATTGTTTAATTCCATTTCTTTATTTTTCCATTTGGATTCCTTTATTTAAGTGTACTGAGATCCTATATCTAACTGCTTAAAAGCGAAACAGGTAAGCAATGGCTTAACTTGGAATTTGTGTCAATAGAAGAATATCATGTTTTGCCCCATCATTTTATTATTATTTGAACATAGTAGTAACTGAAGGGTCAATAGTTTGAATAAGTCTGATTGTGGAAAGAACCAAGATTAGAACACAAGCTGCTTCTCACTTATTTTGTTGCCCCTTGTTTTGTTCAATGCTACCCATACCTCTAAATGGATCCATGCACATCTACAGTGGTTCATGTTACAGAGAGATGCCGGGGCTCATGCACATGACGTGTCTAAAAAAATGGCTTCCCCTATTTTACTGAAAACTTGCTACAAATGTATATTGCCAAACAATTACGTAAAAGTAATAACCATATAAAAGCAAGTCAATGGCATTTTAATCTATACTCTATTTATATCTATATATCTATCAGATCAGATCAGTCGCTCAGTCGTGTCTGACTCTTTGTGACCGCATGAATCGCAGCACGCCAGGCCTCCCTGTCCATCACCAACCCCCGGAGTTCACCCAGACTCACGTCCATCGAGTCAGTGATGCCATCCAGCCATCTCATCCTCTGGCGTCCCCTTCTCCTCCTGCCCCCAATCCCTCCCAGCATCAGAGTCTTTTCCAATGAGTCAACACTTCACACGAGGTGGCCAAAGTACTGGAGTTTCAGCTTTTGCATCATTCCTTCCAAAGAAATCCCAGGGCTGATCTCCTTCAGAATGGACTGGCTGGATCTCCTTGCAGTCCAAGGGACTCTCAAGAGTCTTCTCCAACAACACAGTTCAAAAGCATCAATTCTTCGGTGCTCAGCCTTCTTCACAGTCCAACTCTCACATCCATACATGACCACAGGAAAAACCATAGCCTTGACTAAATGAACCTTTGTTGGCAAAGTAATGTCTCTGCTTTTGAATATGCTATCTACGTTGGTCATAACTTTCCTTCCAAGGAGTAAGCATCTTTTAATTTCATAGCTGCAGTCACCATCTGTAGTGTTTTGGAGCCCAGAAAAATAAAGTCTGACACTGTTTCCACTGTTTCCCCATCTATTTCCCATGAAGTGGTGGGACTGGATGCCATGATCTTCATTTTCTGAATGTTGAGCTTTAAGCCAACTTTTTCACTCTCCACTTTCATTTTCATCAAGAGGCTTTTTAGTTCCTCTTCACTTTCTGCCATAAGGGTGGTGTCATCTGCATATCTGAGGTTATTGATATTTCTCCTGGCAATCTTGATTCCAGTTTGTGTTTCTTCCAGTCCAGCATTTCTCATGATGTACTCTGCATATAAGTTAAATAAACAGGGTGACAATATACAGCCTTGATGAACTCCTTTTCCTGTTTGGAACCAGTCTGTTGTTCCATGTCCAGTTCTAACTGTTGCTTCCTGACCTGCATACAAATTTCTCAAGAGGCAGATCAGGTGGTCTGGTATTCCCATCTCTTGAAGAATTTTCCACAGTTTATTGTGATCCACACAGTCAAAGGCCTTGGCATAGTCAATAAAGCAGAAGCTGTATATAGATACTTGTTTTTCAGTTGCTCAGTCATGTCCAACTCTTTGAGACCCCATGGACTGTAGCATACCAGGCTTCCCTGTCCTTCACCATCTCCCAGAAAATGTTTAAACTCATGTCTATTGAGTCAGTGATACCATCCAGCCATCTCATCCTCTGTCATCCACTCTCCTCCTGCTTTCCATCTTTTCTAGCATCAGGGTCTTTTCTAATGAGTCGGCACTTTACATCACATGGCCAAAGCATTGTAGCTTCAGCTTCAACATCAGTCCTTTCAATGAATATTCAGGATTAATTTCCTTTAGGATTGACTGGTTGGATCTCCTTGCAGTTCAAGGAACTCTCTCTCAAGAGTCTTCTCCAACACCACAGTTCAAAAGCATCAATTATTCAGTGCTCGGCCTTCTTTATGGTCCAGCTCTCAGATCCATAGATGACTACTGGAAAATCATAGCTTTGACTAGACTGATCTTTGCTGGCAAAACAATGTCTCTGCTTTTTAATATGCTGTCCAAGTTTGTTGTAGCTTTCCTATCCAAGGAGCAAGTGTCTTCTAGTTTCATGATTGCAATCACCACCTACAGTGATTTTGGAGCCCAAGAAAATAGCCTGTCACTGTTTCTATTGTTTCCCCATCTATTTGCCATGAAGTGATGGGACCAGATGCTATGATCTTCCTTTTCTGAACGTTGAGTTTTAACCAGCTTTTTCACTCTCCTCATTCACCTTCGTCAAGAGGCTCTTTATAATTCCTCTTCACTTTCTGCCATAAGGGTGGTATCATCTGCATATCTGAGTTTATTGGTATTTCTCCCAGCAATATTGATTCTAGCTAATAATTTAAATTATGTTTTGAAGCCCTGGTCACAAAAGGATGACTTGAAATCTAAGTAAAGCTTTTTCTCATTCATAAAAATTGTTCTAATTTTCTGATCCATTTAAATCATAGAAGTGTTTTCATTATATACATTTTCACCTGTATAAGAAGACAATGATGTATCCAACATAAGTAGACATGAACTTTTCCACTATTTTTCCTGTATTGTTGAAATGGTTGGTGCTAGGCAACGTACATTCTCAAATGGTTTTCAGCGAGGCCAGTGGCAAGTTAAGCACATCATAATCTTTAAAAAGTAGTTTTCTGTATTAGTGATATTAAAAAGAGGTTTCCTTTGTTCAAGATAGGTAGACTTTAAGGTGATCACACCCACATCTTTGGTTCAATTAGCGACATATTCAACTATATAAATAATCTGCAAAACAGCAAGAGAGTGTAGGGAAAAGAAGGGAAATAGGAATTTGTATTTTGAAGATTTTTATATCTTCTATTTTAATATAGGAAGGATGTAAATAACTGGAATGCAACTATTGAAAAACTTGTTTTGTTTTATTTTATTTCTGTAGCTCCTAAAGAGTATTCCTCATTGATTATTTTGGCTAGCTAATTTTGTCACATGGCTCAGAGATTATTAATAACTGGCTTACATTTGTTATTTGTCTTTGCATAACACATTATCTCAAAATTCAGTTGCAGCTTTAAATAATAAATATCTATTATCTTGGTATTTGTGCTTCAGGACTTTAGGAACACTTCACCTGGGTAGGGTGATTCTGTGTCACTGTCTCTCTAAGGTTTGATTCAGCTGAATCTTCAATCATCTAAAGAAAAGATTGGGTCTGGAGGATATATTTTCAAGATGGCACCCATGCATGGCTGGAGGAAGGCTTAGTTCCCCATGCTGGGGACCTCTCCATAGGTCTACTTGTGTGTCCTTGCAGAACACTAGTTGGCTTCCCCCAGAAGCAGAATTAAAATTAGATGACTTTTCCAAGGCCACATAAATAGTCAAAGCAGAGTACCTGTGTAAGGAATTGTGATATTATTTGGGGGACCTGCAGATATATTATGAATATTCTATGAACATAAGAAAGATGTCTCTTAGTAAGGCATTCATATTCCAAGTGCCTATCACTGTGTCTAATTTTTATCTAATTACCACGTTGACTAACAATTGAGAAGTCTCTTGCTGGTTTTACAGTGTGGTTCCAGTCATATTTTTCCTGTTTTTAATGTTTATTATTTTTACCCAGTACTTTGCCAGCAATGATTTTAAATGGCTCCTCTGTTTCTTAAGGAGTCATGTTAACAAATGGAATGATGATGAAAGCACAATAGAAAATGTTTTGCTGTTAAAGATAGCCCTATCTATTTCAAAAGGGAATTAGCATGAAAATTATTTTTATTAACACTATGAAGCATACATCGCCAAAATTTATGGCCAATGGAAACATTTTTTTAAAGCATATTTTTGATACCCTGTGTGTTTTCTTGCCATTGGCTTACATAGTTTTTTAATGTTAAAATAACTGACCTTGATTATTTTGAAAAAGCACCATCTCAAAGCAAATAAATCATTTTTTTCAGAGCCCACATTTGAAGGAAAGTCTACTAAGAAAGCATTTCAATGGGCAAACAAGATGTCTTCAGTGAGGTTTCTGATAAACTACACTCTGAGTTGAAAATTCGCTTGCAGGAAGTTTTCTGAGAAACAGCCATGACCTTAACACCCAGGAGGGTAAAGGAAGCAGAACTGAGCAGTTTAAAAATGACTCAGTCACAGTAAAAGCTTTGGCTAATCCTATGGGGATCTCTGGAGCTGGGAAGGTCCTCAGGGTTTTTCCAAAAAGAGGTAAAATGACTAAGGTATCTGTACCCCTAAATTGAACTGTCAGTTGCAATATGGACTGCCCCCAGTAAGGGAGGATAACATTAGATATGGTGGTTCCCTTCATTTGAGAGCAAGTCTCATGAAATCATATCTGCCTTGTGGAAGAATAAAGGCATCTGGTCGGTCTACCACAGCACATACTCAGAGTCCACCACGTTGCACCAATTAGAGCCACTTCTACACATGATAGATTCATCTTATCTGGAATTCTGGTTGATTAATTTTTGCAGGGAAATCTCTAAGAGGAATGTTAGTGACTGATCCATAGACTTCACTGCTGGAGCTGATCTCACAAACTCTGCTGATGCTCATCATGCCTCTTCTCTAGTATCCATTCTAGATTGGCTTTACCATCCACTGCTGTAAATGATTGCCTGGTGCTATGCAGATGACACCACCCATATGGAAGAAAGTGAAGAGGAACTAAAAAGCCTCTTGATGAAAGTGAAAGTGGAGAGTGAAAGAGTTGGCTTAAAGCTCAATATCCAGAAGACGAAGATCATGGCCTCTGGTCCCATCACTTCATGGGAAATAGATGGGGAAACAGTGTCAAATTTTCTTTTTTTGGATTCCAAAATCACTGCAGATGGTGACTGCAGCCATGAAATTAAAAGGCGCTTACTCCTTGGAAGGAAAGTTATGACCAACCTAGATAGCATATTGAAAAGCAGAGACATTACTTTGCCAACAAAGGTCCGTCTAGTCAAGGCTATGGTTTTTCCTGTGGTCATGTACGGATGTGAGAGTTGGACTGTGAAGAAAGCTGAGCGCTGAAGAATTGATGCTTTTGAACTGTAGTGTTGGAGAAGACTCTTGAGAGTCCCTTGGACTGCAAGGAGATCCAGCCAGTCCATTCTGAAGGAGATCAGGCCTGGGATTTCTTTGGAAGGAATGATGCTAAAGCTGAAACTCCAGTACTTTGCCACCTCATAAGAAGAGTTGACTCATTGGAAAAGACTCTGATGCTGGGAGGGATTGGGGGCAGGAGGAGAAGGGGACGCCAGAGGATGAGATGGCTGGATGGCATCACTGACTTGATGGACATGAGTTTGGGTGAACTCTGGGAATTGTTGAGGGGCAGGGAGGCCTGGCGTGCTGCAATTCATGGGGTCACAAAGAGTCGGACATGACTGAGTGAGTGAACTGAACTAAACTGAACTGATGACACTGACTCTCATCCCTCAAGGGTCCAAGTCAATGACATCCTCGGATCATGGCTACTTCATTTGTCACACACTATCACTTTTGGACAAGGAGTAGAAAAATACACCTCCAAGTATTACCTAGGTACCAAGCATAAGATCAAGCTTACTTGACCTTAATGTCTATCAGTAGCTCTACCTCTTCCTCTTCATTAGAGCCAACTACACTGCTAGGATGGCGGCTCCTTTTCCCTTGTTGTTTGCACACTTTATTGGAGTAACCAATAAAGTAGTTTAAAACATTATGGGAATCTTGCTGAATCCTCTGGTGACAGGATTTTCTTTCTAGAAATCAACCTAAGTCCACAGAGACCAGCTTGGAAGAACAGGAAACAGAGTAAGTCACTGGGAGCAATAGTAAGCTAAGTTTCATAGACAGGATTTTGTGCCCCATGATCTTCACCCTCTGGTGTTACACCTGTGAATAAGTTACATTACATGGGAAAAATGAAATTAAGGTTTCAGATGGGATGGAATTAAAACTGCTAATCAGCTGACGATAAAATAGGGCTATTAGCCTTAATTATCTAGGTGGATCAAAAATAATCACATGGCTTTTAAAACAGGAAAAGGAAGGCAGAATGGTAGGTAAAAGAGATGTTGTCATGGAGAATGGGGCAGGAAAAGTTAGAAGCCTGAGAACAGCTTGATGCATCATGGTTGCTTTTGAATATGGAAGAAGAAGGCCATATTCCCAAGAATGTGGGTGGCCCCTTAGAAGTCAGGAACAGACCTAAGCTAACATCCACAAAGGAAACAGGAACTTTATTTTTACAATCATAAGATTATAATCTGATTCTGAAAACTGCCTAAGTAAGCAAGGAAACAGAGTATTCCCTAGAGCCTCTGGAAAGGGGCACTGGTATATCATGTCAGTACCTTAACTTTAGCTCAGCTAGATCCATTACAGACTTCTGAGCCACAGAATTATAAGAGAAAATATCTATGTTGTTTTCAGCTGCTGTGTTTGTGGTATTTTGTCATGGCAGTAATAAAATTACTAACACTCAGGGTTGCTCCAACTTTCACCCCTAAGATTATTCTATTTGAAATTTGAGGGATACCAACCATGTAATGATCATTGAATTGAATGGAAAACCATGCTGGTGATACATGCTAGGAATGTATATTCTTTACCCCTGCTCACAAAGCTACTCTGTTCATGCTTGCATCATATCAGTACTAGGGAAGCTGAAGACTGAGGCTGGCTGATAACAAGTCGTCAGATTGTTATGAGTACAGTGATTGATTCTGATGGAGAAGGAAATGGACACATCTTAGTGACTGAGCACATACACACTCTTGAGTTTTAGTTCTTCCCCCATCGTGGATGTTCCTTGGAAGGCATTCACAGGTGATACAAAGCTCTGAATTTACTGTCTGCAATTCTAAGTGTATCCACATGCCTCTTTCCTTAGACCTTCTTGACCCAGTCTTTCTCTAGCCATCTACCACTATCCCTTGTGGCTCAGCTGGTAAAGAATCCGCCTGCACTACAGAAGACCTGGGTTCAGTTCCTGGGTTGGGAAGATCTCCCAGAGAAGGGAAAGGCTATCCACTCCAATATTCTGGCCTAAAGAATTCCACGGACTGTAAAGTCCAAGGGGTCACAAAGAGTTGGACACGACTGAGTGAATTTCACATATACTTATGAATCTATATTATAAAGTTGGACTATCTCTTTTCCCCACAAAGGGATACTTACAGACACAGCTGAAAACTCTACTCATTAGGAGGATTTCCCCTCGCTCACTGCATTTCAGGACACCCCTGAGAGTAATTATATAGTGGCTATGGAGCTAAGCTACTGGTGTGCTGCTACTATCTTTCAGGATTCTTGCCAGGTTGAAAGAGTATGCCTGTGAACACTCCTATCCACCTTTGCATTCTGCCCCCTCCCTTCTTCCAGCACCTTTAGAACCCAGTTCTATATATACTGTCCAATTCCTGACTGTACATGGAGCTAGGTTCTGTAGCAACCTTGGGATATCATCAATTTCCTTCCTTAGTAGGTCCAATACTTCTCTAGCTGGGGTTATGTTGTGACTTGAAAGTAGTTACTCATTGGTGTCTAGGAGAAGAGATGAGGGTATATTGTGGAGGGCCTTCTCAGCTTCACCTTCAGAAAGCACTAGCCATTGAGAGAGGAGCATGGCACTCCTGCCCTAAAAGGAGGTTTTAGATCTGAAATTTTCAGGTTCAACTCAGATGTTAACAATTGAAATTCTCAGGAACCTTCTTCTGTCTAATTAAGGCCATCATTTTGGTTATGAATGACTTTGTAGACTTATACAAGCCTTTCAGTTAAGCTCTGGAGTTGATCTTTAGCTTCTCTACTCTCTGGCAGAAGGGGAGAAGAGTATATATGTGTTGGCAAACAGACATTGTGTTTCATATTTTGAATTACATTTTTTTTTCATTAATCACCCTCTGTTCTTTTGTACAATGTCATTCATTGTCTTTGTCTTTGTTGTTGTAAATTACTTCACTCAATACCACCTACTATCTCTTCTTTCGGAGAACCTCTAAAATGCTTGGGATATTACAACAGCCAGTGTCAGTGCATGATCTTCCCCTAACATCTCATCCCTTTCCATTAACAGGGAACTCTTTGTTTAACAACTGCTCTGTTGTGGCACCCAAGAGCTGACACTATTCATGGGACCCTACTTGCCATCTGTCTAGGGAGTGAGCCTACAGCAAAATCATATTTTAAAGCTTAATTTCTTGGACCACCCCTATCACCATCTGTCTTAGGGTGAATTCCTTGGGGAAAAAGACTCTGATAAGGAGACTGATAAGCATTAAACTTATTGTGGAATACTCCAAGGTATAATATTTGAGAGAGTCACGCTAACAAGATCAGGCGGAGGGGAGAAGTTGAACTGCAATGCAATGAAAAAATATCTGTCATTCCCACAGGAAGCTCTGAAACTTGAATGACATCGAGTTGTCCTGAATTGTGGCAATAGCCTTGATTATTTGTACTATCAAGTCAACCAGTCCTTGGATGCAGGGTTCCCATGAAGAGCACATACCCTTAATCAAGCCAATTAGTTCTCTTTGGCTGAGGCCAAGTAAAGAATCTGACTGCCATTGCAGGAGACACCAGAGACATGGGTTCAATCCCTGGGTTGGGAAGATCCTTGGAGTAGGAAATGGCAACCCACTTCGGTATTCTTGCCTGGAAAATTCCATTGACAGGGGAATCTTGTGGGCTACAATCCATGGGGTTGCAAAGAGTTGGGCATGATTGAGTGACTGATTGCAGTATGTGCACACACATGCACACACACACACACACACTAGTCCCAAGCAGAGACTTAGCTGTGAGCCATCAGCAATCAACACTTCTAAAGCTGGGGAGACTGAGACTTGGTGCAGATGGGAGAAATCTAAGCAAAAAGATGTGCATTTTTTGTTTTAGTATACCTCCAAAATGTGTATTTGGAAAATTTTTATAAATTTTTCAAAGTTTACATTGAATGATTTATTAGTTTATAAAATAACCGCTTTGATTTTATAAATATTTTTTAATGAATTTGGTTGATTTCTATATATTTTTGAGCTATGAAAGCATAATACTAATATTCACACGTTACATGAAGTCATTAAAATGCAGAATATTTACTTTAGATAATTGTAAAGGCATCTATAATTATTAAAACAGTGGGGTTTAATTGACTCAAATTTGAAGCAGCCAGTGTATACAGACCAAATTTTATGTCTCACACATCTGTACAGTAAATGACCATCATATGTACGGTGTCATACATACATATATGTATGCGTCATATAGTGTAATCTGAATTAGTCCTCCACTAGATTGACCTTTTCTTTTTTTTTTTTAACAGCAAATTCCTAAATGAAGACATCTAAAATCATAGTGGTTTCATTTTTGTTGTGATAGTTTAGTCATCAATGGGCCAGGAAAAATAGTGTGATTGTATAGTTTCCCTTTAAATGAAGAGTTTAGACTAAACGCACTCTAACTTATTTGGTGTTGTAAACTCTCAGTCACTTACATGTCTTGCATTCAAGGTTAATATCATTGGGGAAAATTGTTTGAGAGGCAGCACTTTTAGCACCATAGCTCCCGGCATGTTACCATCTCAAATGCAATAAGCCGGGGAACTGAAATTTATGAGAGCGTACTCGTGGTGTGAGGAACATGTGGACAAAAGGTGAGGGTCAACAAATACAAGGTTAGAGGCAGCAAATTAGCCCCAGGAACAAGCATCTTGTGTCTCTTTCTCTTTTCTTTTTTCTCCTTAAAAGCTGTAACATCCTTTTCAATCCAATATCAGACACAGTAGCTTTCTCTACTGGTTAAAAAAAAATGTGTCCATATACAGAACCAATAACAACATTTTTAGTAGTAGAACTGGATCAGATTTAGTTGAGGAAAGAGAGAGTTGTTTTTTGTTGTCCTTCTTTCCTTTAAACTGCTTGTATTTCTAGCAAGAAAGCTTTATGGTTACTTGCAAGGCCATAAATATCATTCTTGGAAGCATAAACTTATCGCTTTCATGAACTCATTAAGAAATGCTTAATCCATAAATTCAAACATAATTAAAATCAGCATTGGAAATGACTAAGACATAAAACTGGGGAAGTTTTATCCTATCAGCCAAAAATATGCATGTTTATGAAGTTTCAAATCTACCAAGCCACACAGACTAGAAGATCAATAAATAGATGTTGACTCACTGAATGTTTTCATATGACACCACCGATGTAAAGTCATGTTTAATTTTTTGCAGAATGAGATATTCCACAAAAGGAAATTTCCTATAAACTGATGCTATATCTTTGGATTTCAATTTTAAACTTATTTGATATTTCTAAAACAAACCCCTATTTGATTAAGTAAATTAAGTAGAATTTAATGTTTTTGCCGAAGTGCTTTTTCTTTACAGAAAGCGCATTACACTTTTTGAAAAAATGTGTATCTTTTATTCAATAAGGACTTTTTCAGTAGGATTTTGCCTCTCTTCACCCCCACCCTTCCTTCCCTTGTGAATAGTTTGCCCAGGGTTATAGAATTTGCAAACAGTAGAGTTCCAGAGTTGGCATTTGATTCCAAACCGGTGTTTTTAAACACTCTGCATCCCAGAGGCCAAGGAAAATTAAGCCTTCTATATTTAGTCTTAGAGCGTTATCTATACTGTTACAGGTAAGGTTTTTACTAACAGATAAAACAATTGTATTTCCCCTTACTATAAATCCAGATATACGGGAAACAAACTTATCTAAATCATTGTAGTTATAGTTAACTTTTTTATTGCATTATATGAGGCTACCTTTAATTCTGTCCTCCATGGTGAGGCATGAATTGTAAATCAATTAGTTATAACCAAAAACTCTTTGGCCACCTCATGCGAAGAGTTG
Source organism: Bos grunniens (assembly GCF_055505025.1). Taxonomy (NCBI): domain Eukaryota; kingdom Metazoa; phylum Chordata; class Mammalia; order Artiodactyla; family Bovidae; genus Bos; species Bos grunniens. The sequence goes on from NC_141188.1 coordinate 28,956,797, forward strand.
ACTCATTGGAAAAGACTCTGATGCTGGGAGGGATTGGGGGCAGGAGGAGAAGGAGATGACAGAGGATGAGACGGCTGGAAGGCATCACCGACTTGATGGACATGAGTCTGAGTGAACTCCGAGAGTTGGTGATGGACAGGGAGGCCTGGCGTGTTGCGATTCATGGCGTGCAAAGAGTCGGACACGACTGAGCGACTGAACTGAACTGAACTGAAAAACTCTTTTGAGCTTCCCTGATGGTCCAGTGGTTAAGAATCTAGCTTCCCATGCAGGGAACATGGGTTTGATTCCTGGTCTGGGAAGATTCCACACGCTGTGGGGTAACTAAGCTCTTGAGCCATCCCTGGTGGCTCAGATGACAAAGAATCTGCCTGCAGTGCAGGAGACCCAGGTTCAATCCCTGGATAGGGAATCCCCTGGAGAGAGAAATGGCAACCCACTGCAGTATTCTTGCCTGGAGAATTCAAGAGAAACCTGGCAGGCTACAGTCCATGGGTTCACAAAGAGCTGGACACGACTAAACAGCTAACACTTAAAAAACCCTTTAGTTGCTTTCCATGGCTCTGGCATGGCTGTCCAAGGTCTTCAGAGTATCTACAGAGTCCTGCATGTTGTGGTCCAGGTTTTCTCTGCAGTTCCACCAAAACTATGTTTTCTACTGTATATTGACTAGAAGTTTTATAAAGATTCATTTGAATCTTGAATATAGAGGACAAAGTAGAGCTGTTTTACAAATGAATAAACATGCATTAAAATTTCAGGAAAATAGTAATCCATTGAGAATACATCTGTGTGGTTCCAGGATAATTAGATGATGGAATTGCAATAAAAAATAAAATTTGAGTCTATTCTTTCTCAAAAATGACCTGTCCAAACAGCTGAAATAATGACTTATAGAGACTCACTAAATAATTTGCTACAAACAACATTTTCTCTGATCTAAACTTTTAGAAAGCATACTCATCTGGTTTATTCTTTGAAATTTCAGGAAAATTAAGGACAACAGTTTACAGTCCCACTCTCTAACAATACTTTAATTGATTACTTCAATCTTGCACTTTGTTAGGATAAAAATGTCTTGAGCTGAGAAGGTCTAAAGACACATCGTGGAAATAACTACACATCTTGCTTGCAGGTTGTCAAGGAGCAGGCAGGGCCTCGGTAAAATCAATATACACCACAGTGCCATAGTGGACAGGCATTGTGTTCACTCTAGGATATAAGACATCAGAGAAGCGAGTGCCTGAGAAAGAAAGCTGAACTACTAAGCGTATAATGGAGAATAAGAAATAAGACTTTGAACTAGAGAATTTAGCCAGGGAGGAAAGAGCAATGAAGTCAATAGTTTGCATTATCATTCAAATAATTGATTTCATTAGATTCACTCTTATTTGGGGTGATTTTTGCTGATTCATTTGTTCTTTCTTTAATGAGCAACACTGGATATAAATTTAATAATAATTGACATGGCATATAAAATATAATCAGTAAATTATAGACAATGCCGTGAACACTGTATTTAAACCATGTCCATTTTCTGTGTGCATGTCTATGTGTCTGTAATTAACTACCTACTTGTCTGTAATTAGTTTAATAGACTAACAAAGCTTCCAATAAGAAAATACTATTTTCTCTTTTGTTCCCCAAGGGGCTTCTCTTCTTTTAGTGTACGTTTTTAAGTCATATTATTTCTCTTTGTGACTCTGGATTCCTTTCTGAAAATAAAGTTCAAATACTGCGGGCATCCCTCTACTCCAAGTGTAGTGGCTCTAGGTCAGTCCAGAGCACGTTGTGCTTCCAGCAACTTAGAATGATGCAGCTATTTTTTATCTAAATCTATGTACTCTTTAAACTTCAGAATGTAGAATGAGGGTGAATGAATTTGTACTATGATATTATAGATTTTACTAGTTTAGATAAGGGGAAAATAGAAAAAAATTCTTCAAGATTGAGTAAAGATTTTATAATACAATTCAATTGAACAAATTTTTATGGGATTCCTTTTAAAGCATTCTTGCCTTTCACTGATGCTGTGGAGGTTTTTGAGTTGAATACTAGTAAAAATCATTCATTTAACTTTTGCAAGCCCTTCATATGTGGGTTATAAGATATAATTTTACCTTATGCACATATAAAATGGGTGAAGAAGACAGACATATTATTTATGCACAGTTTCTATTTGAACAATGGATGTCCTACTTAAAACTGTTGGGAGTCAATTTGAGGGCAAATATAATGGCAGTGTTACAGGGTATTGAAAAATTTTCACAATATACATTGTAAGTTGTAAGTGTAGTCTTGCATGTACTTTCTCTGACCTTAGTAGAACCTCACACTGCTTCAAATTATGGAGAATAAATTACACTGTTTGTATACAACTGGCCAGATAGAAGGCAAGTGAGGATATCCATTCTCACTCCAGCACAGCAATATTATTTTAAAAAATCTCTTAATGCTGAGATTTCAAAGATTTCTTAACATTGGAAGGTTGGAATCTTTCAGTACTAAAAAGTACAAAGAGGTCAAATATACTCGTCATTTAAGATGAGAATAAAGCAGCACAAGATAGTTTTAAATACCTCATATTTAAAGAAGAAAATCTTTAAGAATACAAGAAAAATCTCAGAAATACAAGTAAATTAAACACTTCAAACACAATAGGTGAAATAGATTTATAATCAAACTGGGTAGGCTTTTCCATAGAGAAGTCCATGGAAGAAAGCCTCTTTTAATTTGAAGAAAAATATTTGGGTGGGTCTTAACCTATCCTGGCTTCAAATTCTTCTCCTGTAAAATGATGAGATTGAACCAGATGGCCTCTAAGACTTGTGTCTAAAATTCTAGAGGCTTTATGACCATCAGTAAGAGACACTTTACCAAAGGAACTTTGAGTAAATTATTCCAAGGGAAATAAAGAAGCAGATCAAAGAGACCACAGTTAAAACAGGATAAAAAATAAAATTTAGGCAAGAAGATTTTAAATAAAACATTCAAACCCTGACTCTAATGGTTAGCTTGGAGAAAAGTGACATTAAATAATTTAGATTTCAGGTAAACCCCTTACCTTTTCTTGACTCACTTTGAAAATGCCATCTTCCCATTTTAATTACTACAGTTGTTTATCTATTTTCTACTAATTGTTTACTTGAGGTTTTACTTTCTTTTTTTTAATTTTATTTTATTTTTAAACTTTACAATATTGTATTAGTTTTGCCAAATATCGAAATGAATCCGCCACAGGTATACACGTGTTCCCCATCCTGAACCCTCCCTCCTCCTTCCCCATACCCTCCCTCTGGGTTGTCCCAGTGCACCAGCCCCAAGCATCCAGTATCGTGCATCGAACCTGGACTGGCGACTCGTTTCATACATTATATTATACATGTTTCCATCTTTCATCAGATTAATGCTTATTGTTGTGGCCTATTGTTGCTTCCCATTATATGCAGACATATTGAAATAAAATGACTTTTCAGATAAGTGACCTTGGTTAGTCTAGGAATGATGAGTTGAAGAGTGAAGTAAAAGTCTCTCAGTCACGTTTGACTCTTTGTGATCCCCTGGACCACAGTCCATCAGGCTCCTCTGTCCATGGGATTTCCCAGGCAAGAATACTGGAGTGGATTGCCAGTATTCAGGGGATCTTCCTTACCTAGGGATCCAACCCAGGTCTCCTGCTGCATTGCAAGCAGATTCTATATCATCTGAGCCACCAGAGAAGACCTAGTGGAAGAAAGTTGAAGAGAGTTCATGGTTTAAAAAAAAAATCCTGAAAATCTTCCTCAACATTTCTTTGATATAGACATATATAATCCAATTAAACTCTACTTCAAACAATGATTCTCCTGGAATATGTATATTACAGCTATAAATATAACATTGATGAGAACAAATTTTCTTATTTATTTAATCTTGAATAAAAATAATAAGCTATAGGTTCATAGGCAAGAGTATTTCCTTTACAATTAATTGATCTGGGTTCCTGTCTTGATGATGCCATTTATGAACTGTTTAGACACATTAGTGAGGTTAAAATTTCATTCAAGTTCTTATCTATAAAACTAAGAGAATAAATTTCAAAGTATTCTAAGACTCAAAAGAGAAGCAAGCAAAGTATCACACACACTGCCTAGAACTTATGAAATAATCAATTTTGGCTAACATAAATGAATATTAATTTTAATTTGAGGAAATATTTTTACATGTAAATGCTTAATCATTACTGCTAGAAACGTATATGCTCTAACTGTTTCTTTTCATTTGCAGTAAGTATTTTCCTTTATTTTTAAATTCATTCACTTCAATTTCCTAAATTAATATATTCACACCCCCCCGGCTGAGTGGGGGTGGGGACCTGACAAGGAGTTCAGTATGATTTCATGTTAACAGCTTTATTACAATATAATTCATAAACCATAAAGTTCACCCTAAGGAATTGCACGATTAAGTAATTATTACAACATCCGTAGAACTATGCAACCATCACTGTTGTCTTACTATGGAAGATTTTCACCACCCCATACCAATTTTTTATTCCCCTCTCTTTCTTTCTCTAGGCAACCACTAATCTACTATCTACAGTCTTTATGTATTTATCTATTATGAACATTTCATATAAATTAAAATTATACAATATGTCTTTTATGACTCATTTCTTTCAGTTATGATAATATTTTTAAATTTTATCCATGTTGCAACATATATCAGTGTTTCATTCCTTTTTATGACTACATAATATTTCATTGGATGGATATACCACAATGTTCATTCATTAGTTGATTGCCATGTAGGTTTTTCTACTTTTGTGACTATTATGAATAATGTTGCTCTAAATACTCATATATGGATTTTAAGCAAATGTTTTTTTTAATTTTTTAATATAATGATAAACAAATGTTTTAAATTCTTTTAGTTATACACATGACGTTAGATTTGATGATTCATATGGTAACTTAGTTTATCCAATTGAGAAACTTCTAAACTGTTTTCCATAGATATTCTAGTGGATGTGAAGTGATACCTTGAGTTTTTTAAATTTGAATTTCCCTAATGACCATCTTTCCATGTGCTTTTGTTTAGTATATCTTCTTATAAGATGCTTAGCATACTTTTAAATTGGGTTATCTGTCTTTTTATTGTTTGTATTAATACAATCTGCATACAAGTACATATTTCATATATTTATATATTCTGCATACAAGTCCCTTAGACATTTGATTATACATAGTTTTATTCCAATTTTGTGGGTTGAATTTATGTTCTTGATTTTGTTCTTTATAGGACAAAAGGTTCTAATTTTAATGAAGTTATATTTGCTTTTTCTTTTGCTGGTTGTTACTATCCGGTGTTATATCTAAGAATCTGTTAACAAATCTGAGTCAGGAAGATTTTTGTTGTTGTTTAGTTGCTAAGTCGTAGCCAACTCTTTTGCGACCTCATGGACTGTAGCCTGCCAGGCTCCTCTGTCCATGGGATTTTCCAGGCAAGAATAGTGGAATGGGTTGCCATTCCCTTCTCCAGGGGATCTCCCCTACCCAGTGACTGAGCTTATATCTCTTGTATTGGCAGGGGGATTTTTTTCCACTGAGCCACCAGGGAAGCCCATGAAGACTTACCCTTATATTTGTTTCTAATGATGTTGCAAGTGTAGCACTATATTATGGGGAATAATCCATTTTAAGTCAATTTTTGTGCATAGTGTGAGGAGGGGGTCAAGTGTGTTCTTTGACATCTAGACATCTGTTGTCTTACCACCGTTTATTGCAAAGACTGTTATTTCCCCCATTGAAATTCTTCCCTCACTATTAAATCAATGTATCATAAACCTAAATATATATAGTCAGCCCTTGAACAACATATGTTTGTTCATAGATTATTTTCAATAAGTATCTATTATGGTACTACACAATATGCTGTTGTTTGAATATGTGGAGGTAAAAATGTGAAGAGCCAGTGGTAGTTATATGGGGATTTTCAACTTCACAAAGGATTGACATCCCTAACCCTTGCATTGTTCAAGGGTCAACTGTATAGGCCTTAAAATGACTATCTCAGGTTATTTACTCCGAAGATCAGATAATATCAAGGTTTTTTTTTTTTTTTTCTTTGTTCTTTCTTTTACTCTATAGTTTTAAAATATTTTCTTAACCATTCTTTGTCATTAAATTCATTTTTTTCTTCTACTGATTCCATTCTGCTATTAAACCACTGTAATAAATACTTCAGTTGTGTTTATAACTCCATCATTTCGATTTTTAAAGATAACATTTATCATTTTATTAATATTCTCTACATGGCAAGAGATTTTTGTCATTTTTCTTTAATACTTAGACATAGCTTTCTTTAGTCCTTTTAACAAACTTAGAATTGCTGATTTAAAGCCTTTGGGTGGAAAGTCCAATGTCTGGGCTTTTTTAGAAACAGTTTATTTTGACTATATTTTTCTCTGTGTGTGGGTTATATTTTCTCGTTTCATTGCATTTTCATATGCTTTTGTTGAAAGTTGGATTTTAAATAACATAATGTGACCACTCTGAATACAGGGTTCTTTTTCTTACTCAGGATATTTTATTGCAGCTTGCTATAACTTTTATTTGTAAATTAAACAAATAATGACTTTTCTGGCCTAATTCTCTGAAGTCTGAACTCTTTGTCATACAGGGCCACTGAAATCTGTGTTCAGTTAGCCTGGTGGTCAGCTAGTCATTGGACAGATGTTTCATTAAGTGTCCTGAACTAGTAAGTCTCCCAGAGTTTGCTGAGAATTCTGTGTGTTCTGGGAGTTGGTCCTCCATCTCTGCCTTAAGCTTAACCACTTGCTTTTGCAGAGGCTCAAGATCAGCCAGAGGTGAATTCCTAGGGCCTTCTCATATCTTTTCTAGAAACGTCTACAGCTGTGTATATGCTGTGGCCTTCTAGATTCCGGCAAATTTTTTGGAGCTTTTCCAAGACTCATCATTCCCAGTTTTTCCTTAAGTATTTTGATCACCCTCCTGTTAACCCTAACTCTTGTTGCCACTTCAGTCAGCTACAATGTTAAACACTTTCTGCTGATTATGTTTCCCAAATACCTTAGGGATAGAGCTGCTGTTTGCACAGAGAGAGCACTGCTGCTGCTGCTAAGTCACTTCAGTTGTGTCCGACCCTGTGTGACCCCATAGATGGCAGCCCATGAGGCCCCCCCATCCCTGGGATTCTCCAGGCAAGAACACTGGAGTGGGTTGCCATTTCCTTCTCCAATGCATGAAAGTGAAGACGCTCAGTCCTATCCGACTCTTAGTGACCCCATGGACTGCAGCCTACTAGGCTCCTCCATCCATGGGATTTTATAGGCAAGAGTACTGGAGTGGGGTGCCATTGCCTTCTCCGAGAGAGCTCTAAGTCAAGTAAAGTAAAGACAAACCCTGAAATGTATCTGTCAAGCCACTTCCATGAGTACAAATGGATTAAATAGTAATAATTCTCTGGGGAGGATCTCAACTCATTCAATTCCTACAGCTGCTAGGATGCTGGCCGTAGTTCCAAGGTTTGGTGAAACAGTGTCTTGGAGCTGGGGAAAGAGGTTGAGAATAGAGTGTATCAAGATACCCTAAAGCTCGGTGGTTTTACTGAGATTCATCTATTTTTCTTGAATAAATTCTTCTCTGATTTTTACAAGTCTTTGGTTAACATCCAGAGATCTGAAAAGGTTGATTTATTGATTTGATCAAATTTTTTAAAGTATTATCATTATATTTAGAGAAAGACACGTTTTTGGTTTTAATTTTTGCAGTTCTTGTTCCAGAGGTGATTCTTCATTGTTATTGTTGTTGTTGTTGCTAAGTGGTGTCCAGCTCATCGCTACCCCTTGGATTGATTGCCTTCATTCTTTCCTAGCATCAGGGTCTTTTCCAATGAGTTGGCTCTTCACATCAGGTAGCCAATGATTTTTCATTATTGTTTCATTTTTCAAGACACTTTCACATAATATAAGATCAAAAAAGCATGTGTAATAAGATAGGAATTAACTTCACTATTTTATAAACAAAGAGGATGAAATAATCTACTCGACACATCTTTACCAAATGGGCAATGTCAAAACCTGTATCACATATCTTAGCTCTCTTCACTTTTATCCAGAATTGTATAGAGGTGTTAGATAAATTTTTCATTGTGTTTTTATTTTATTTTCATTGTCTCATTAAAATTCCTAATACTCTGATAACTTCCTTGAATAGTCTGCTTCATAAATTGGTGATCAAAATCTACCAACTATTTTGACATGAAAATTTTCAATCACTGTTCTTGCAATGGGGCAGTATTTTGCACTTATATGGCTCATCACAATTATCCTCAGGGATTAGAGGCATGACATGCTTTACTGACAGATAAATTCTGTTCTTTAACATATGTTTATATTGGATTTTGGTTTTGATTTAAACTAAGATAAATATAGGAACTGCTGTTTTTTCAGTGTACTAAATTACAAGCATCTATTCTTGCAAAAGACTACCCAAGATCAATTAAACAAACACTGTTCTGTCTACATAGTTCAGACATTTTTCTCTTTTTTTTTCTCTTTATGCTCCTATGTAGAGAATAAATGGGGAGCTATCATTCAACATCAGTATAAAATTTAAAGTGAAAGCTAATTCAGGCAGACACATTTAGTGCACATGTTCTGACTGACCTTGATGAAGTGCAAGTCATCACAATTACAGAAAGGCAGATATTACATATTTATCAGTATAGGCTTAGGTGTTTCTTTTTCTTATTGAATTCTACTGAAAAAAAACACATAACAACCACGCACAATATAATTTCATTGAAATTACTTTTTCAAAGTACTTTTTGAAAGAAAGCAAAATAAACCAACCCTGCCAAACCTCAGCCAAAGGAAGTTATTAGCCCACATAATCAAAAGATAAACAGAATTATCAAGCTTAGGAAAGGATACTAACCTAAGACACTGGTATGTTTTCCTGGCAAGTGGTCTCACAGTATTTCTTGGCCCAGCATCAGTTTCTCAGCTCCATCTTCATTCCAATTCTTGTGATTTCAAAGTTTCAGTTTTATATGTTGGCCTAGCTTGATACGTGTTATCATCCCTGTAGTCAGAGGATCAGGGTCCTATGAACTGATCATGCTGAGTTTCTCTCACTGTCAATGAGATCAGGAAATGAAACTCTCTATTCAGCATTTCTAGTCTAAAGAGACTAGACGCTGACTGTTCTTGGTCAGGGTCACAAAACTCTCTGATTCTTGTAAAAGATATGGTGAGTATGTAAGTGGCAAACATGCATTTTATTCAATGAAACAATCCAGCCTGTTCTCTGTCCATTTTTTCATGAATATTATGCCAATAAACATCAATGTTTTATGGACTATTTGGTGTAAATTAGTATTAATTAATGAAATGAAGTGTTAAAATGGCTGGCCCATGGAATGAGAGAACTGAATACATGTTTTGTGGATATAGAATTCTTGATTTGTTCAATTTGAACCAGTGTATATTCCAAAACTATTCTAAAAATGGTGTTGTTCTGATTCTACAGTTTCTCCACAGCCTGCTTCTCTCTGCGCTGCCAGTATAGTTGAGTTTGGATAATAGTGACCACAGCATCACAGCCTCCCTGGGCTAGAAAAATGCAGTGGGCATTGTGAGTCTGTTTATCACCTGGTGGTTTAGTCTCTAAGTTATGTCTGACTCTTTGGAGGAAATGGTAACCCACTCCAGTATTCTTGCCTGCATAATCCCATGGACAGAAGAACCTGGCAGGCTACAGATTATAGGATTGCAAACAGCCAGACACAACTGAGAGACCAAGCACACGTACACATTCTTCCCTTTAGTTCAATCAGTATTTTTGCTCAGTCAATTTTGTGCATTTAAATGTTGTTTATAGGTGCTTATATATATATATAATATATATATTTTTAATTGTTGTTGTTCAGTTACTCAGCCATGTCCAACTCATTGCAAGGTCATGGACTGCAGCATGCCAGGCTTCCCTGTGCATCACCATCTCCCAGAACTTGCTCAAATTCATGTCCAGTTGAGTTGGTAATGCCATCCAACCATCTCGTCCTCTGTCATACCCTTCTTCTCCTGTCTTCTGTATTTCCTAACATCAGGGTCTTTTCCAATGAGTCGGCTTTTTGCATCAGTTGGCCAAAGTATTGGAGCTTCAATTTCAGCATCAGTCCTTCCAGTGTATATTCAGGGTTGATTTCCTTTAGAACTGACTGGCTTGATCTCCTTGTAGTCCAAGTGACTCTCAAGAGTCTTTTCCAATACCACAGTTAAAAAACATCAATTCTTCAGTGTTCAGCCTTCTTTATAGTCCAAGTCTCACATCTGTATATGACTACTAGGAAAAGCCATAGCATTGACTATACAGGCCCTTTGTCATCAAAGTGATGTCTCTGCCTTTTAATAAGCTCTCTAGATTTTCATCCAAGAAGCAAGCATCATTTAATTTCATGGCTGCAGTCACCATCCACAGTGATTTTGGAACCCAAGTCACTGTTTCCACTTTTTCCCCATCTAATTGCCATGAAGTGATGGGACCCGATATCATGATCTTAGTCTTTTGACTGTTGTTTTAAGCTAGCTTTTTCACTCTCCTCTTCCACCCTCATGAAGAGGCTTTTTTGTTTCTGAAGCAACCAAAGACTGAGTATCCAACAATAGAATCTCATTAGGACGAGTGCCTAGATACCTATATCAGTTCAGTTCAGTCACTTAGTCATGTCCAACTCTTTGCAACCACACAAACCACAGCACACCAGGCCTCCCTGTCTGTCACCAACTCCCAGAGTCCACACAAACCCATGTCCATTGAGTCGGTGATACCATCCAACCATCTCATCCTCTGTCGTCCCCTTCTCCTCCTGCCTTCAGTCTTTCCCAGCATCAGGGTCTTTTCCAATGAGTCAGCTCTTTGCATCAGGTGGCCAAAGTATTGGAGTTTCAGCTTCAACATCAGTCCCTCCAATGAACACCCAGGACTGATCTCCTTTAGGATGGACTGGTTGGATCTCCTCGCAGTTGATGATTGCCATTAGATGAACCAGTATTAACTCTCTAGTTTCTATTTGTGTGTGTGTGCTCAGTCACTTTAGTCATGTCCAACTCTTTGCCACCACAACTCTCACATCCATACACAACTACTGGAAAAAACACAGCTTTGACTAAATAGAACTTGGTTAGCAAAGTAATGTCTCTGCTTTTGAATATGCTATCTAGGTTGGTCATATTTTTCCTTCCAAGGAGCAAGCGTCTTTTAATTTCATGGCTGCAGTCACCATCTGCAGTGATTTTGAAGCCCAAGAAAATGGTCTTTCACTGTTTCCATTGTTTCCCCATCTACATCTGCATGTAATTCCTGAACTATTAAGAAAGTCTGATTAGCCTATTTCATTTTGAATAATTTGTCTTTATTTTGTTTGTGAGTCTTTATTAAAAAGTAGATGCAAGTGCTTTGTGAGATTCATATACTAGAACTTGTATCCTAATCAGTATAACTTTTTCCTAATCAGAACCTTGTCTATTCATTTTGTTATTTTTGATCAATAGAATGTTTTGGTTTTGAGAAGACAAATTTGTGGTTTTCCTTTATTGTTTTTTTTTTTTTTTTCTTCTTATTCTGTCCAATATACCTATAGCTATTCAAACACTGCAAAGGTATTATCCTGTTTTCTTCCAGTCTTTATGTCTTGGACTTTTGTTTTTAGTTCTATGATATATCTTTTTTGTATCATAGAACATTAATTTTTTGAGTAGCAAGTAAAACGGCTTCAAAATGGATCTTTAAAAAATGCTGGCATGATTCTTGTGAAAGTGAGAGTTGCTCCATCCTGTCCGACCTTATGCAATATACAGTAGATGGAACTGTACAGGCCAGAATACTGGAGTGGGCAGCTGCTCCCTTCTCCAGGGGATCTTCCCAACCCAGTGATCAAACCCAGGTCTCCCACACTGCAGGCAGATTTTTTACCAGCTGAGCCACCAGGGAAGCCTTGTACCCTCTTTAAACTATTTTTTTCAAAATCACAATCTTTGCCATAATAAAAAATTGGCATTTTTAACCCCATTTGTATTAGATTCCTTTTTCTTGGAATTCCAGCTCATCCTGGAATAAGCCGAGTATTTCCTTTTTCTTCTATGAAGGGCTTGTCACTTTCTGAAATTTAGTCCACTTAATTTGTATTTTCAGCTCTCTAGTGTTTGGGTTGTTTAAAGTTTTATGTTGTTGTATTGTTGTTGTTTTATTAAAGAGATACTTTATTTAAAGGAATTATTGCAATGTTGATAAAAGGTTTTATTGCAATGGGGAGAGGGCCCTATTGCAGTCAGGAGACTACTTTGACCAGAAGATGTGAAGCAGCTATTTTTTTTCTTTCTTTTTTTTTTTTTTTTAACTACTTTTACTACTTCCCTGGTGTGTTTTAACAGTCTGAGAGATTACCCCTTGTGAAATCTAGTTGCTTTCTAGAGATTTTAACTGAAAATGAATTTCCATATATATTGTTTTTCTTTATGTTATCCTCTTGTGTACTTTGTTGGGTCTTATTTGGAGCCTGGAAAGATAGATAGATAGATAGATATTACTTTTAGTTTCTCTAGTATTACTTTTACAGATTTAGTTAATATAACCACGTTTATATTTTCATTTACTGCTTTAAGGAATAATTTTCTATTTCATTTCACACACTTTCCCCAAATCATTTCGGACTCCCAAAATTTTTACGAAGCTTTAGCAATAGTTGTACTAAGACATTATATGTAACAATTTTAAATACCACAATATGTATTTGAAGTATTATGATATTTACATTATGTAAATAATGTCTCAAACTTTTTTAGCCTTTGTTTTGTATTTTGATAAATCCAATAGTCACTGACACTATTTTTTAATATCACGTCTCCTCTTTCCTGATAGATTGATTTTTGAGTTTTGCCTTAGTTAGAATAATTAGCTGGAAAAAATATTAAAAATTATTAAGGTAGTTAGATGACATATCTCTAATCCATTATATGGAAAGCCTACTTTCTTTCTCAACATGTCACAGAAATTATTCTTTTCTGGCATAGAGTGCTATGTGGAAAAAAAAAAGCAGAAAACACCACCCACCATAAAAAGTCAACTTTTTTTTTTTTTCAGTCTTAGGCACTTATTTTTTCTTTCTGATATCCAATTAAATCCATGGCTTAATTACTAATTTAAAGTACCTTGATAAATATATTCTCAAGTTGTTTGCAAGTTTTCACCTTTCTTTCATTTTTGTATATTTGGGAGTGAGGGCAAGCAAAGCATTCACAATAAAATCTGTCTGTGCACTGTTTTTAAAGTCTATATTACAGATATTCCTCGTATTACTGCTCTTTGATTTGCAAATACTGCATTCTTCACAAATTGAAAATTTGTGGTAACCACACATTCAGCAAGTCGTTTTTTCCAACAGCATTTCTCTCACTTCATATATCTGTGTCACATTTTGGTAATTCTCACATTTCAGACTCGCTCCTTGTTGTATTTTATGGTGATCTGTGATCAGAGATTTTAATTACTGTTTCATAAAGATTAGGACTCACTGAAGGCTCAGAAATGATTAGCCTTTCTTAGCAATAAAATATTTTTAAATTAAGATAGATACATTGCATTTTTAGGCATAATGCAGTTGCACACGTAATCAATACAGTATAGTATAAGCATAACTTTATATGCACTGGGAAACTCTAATATGCCTATCACATGTTTTATTGTGATATTTGTTTTATTGTGGTGACTTGAAGTCGCATCTCTAAGGTATGCTGCATTGGTCTACACCCTCTTATCTTGAACACTGATAGTAAATGCTTTGTGCCGTCTACTTACTTTTGTAATATTTGTCTTTGCACTGGCAGGTGTAAGTTTTATTTCTATTTTCCTAGAAAACCCCAGTGTCTGTTTCTTGGTTGATAAGGAAACTGCTATGTATTACATCTCTGATAGTAAAAACTAAAACTAGAAAACACATATAAAAATCTATATATCTAGGGACTTCCTAGTGGTTAAGACTCTGCACTACCACTTCGGGGAGCATGAGTTCAATCCCTGGTTGGGGAACTAAGAGTCTACATGTGGTGCTGCCTCCCCCCGCAAAAAACCCTATGAATTTAATTTCACTTAAGAAATATGTGAAGTTTAGGATTTTGGCTATGACGGTTAGTATTTTTCAAACATTTGAAATACATTTGTATTCAAATTTTGGAGACTGAGTGAGGAATCTCTTACAGGCTTATTATACTTTGCAAATACCAATCTTCATTGCATTTTGTTAAATGTCTCTCTCTTTTTTTTTTCTTTAGATGCTCTAATTCTATCACCAGCATTTTATTTCCAAAATCCAGATTAATTAGCCTGGCACCTGCATGTAGTCTATGTACCCTTTTCTCTATGTATCCAACAAGATTGATCCCTCCAAGTAATCCGTATAAAACTCAGGTTCAATTGTTCAAGAAACATGTAAGATTCTCTATTTTACCTCAGTGCCTCTATCAACATGACTTCTGCTACCAGAGTTCATCTTTCTTCTCTCTTCACAGAGATGCAAACTTGCCTTCAATGCCCAAATCATATGCCATGTTCAACATTTGCTACATTTGCATCACAGGGGAAATTGTCATATCTGTATTTACCTACAAGTAGCAGTTTTTATCAAGTGTCTTTTTTGTTGTTGTTTACTTGTTATTTTCACTGAGTTTTCATTGCAGCACCCAGGCTTTCTCTGGTCGAGGCACACCAGCTTCTCTTGTTGTAGAGCATGGGCTCAGTAACTGCAGCTAGCTGGCTGCTCTGATTGTGGCATACAGGCTTAGTTGCCCTGCAGCATGTAGGGTCTTAGTTCCCTGATCCGGAAACCGCATTGGATGGTGGATTCTCAACCACTGGGCAACCAGGGAAGTCCCCCTATAAGGTGTTTTAATTATTCATTTGTACTTCCTGTTAGACTATGTGATTCTTAAAATTAAGGACTGTATCTTGTCTTTGTTTTCTTGGTGCCTAGCCTAACATAGGAGAAGGCAATGGCACCCCACTCCAGTTCTCTTGCCTGGAAAATCCCATGGATGGAGGAGCCTAGTAGGCTGCAGTCCATGAGGTCACTAAGAGTCGGGCATGACTGAGCAACCTCACTTTCATTTTTCACTTTCATGTATTGGAGAAGGAAATGGCAGCCCACTCCAGTGTTCTTGCCTGGAGAATCCCAGGGACAGGGGAGCCTGATGGGCTGCCGTCTATGGGGTCGCACAGAGTCAGACACGACTGAAGCGACTTAGCAACAGCAGCAGCAGCAGCCTAACATATGGCCTATACAGTTTTAGTAATTTTGGAAGAGTAGACCACAATAGGTTTATGGCTGTATAGCTTATTTTCATTAATTATTGATTCACAATTTCACATTAATTTTTTCCACTAAGGATCATAGAACAAAGACTTGCCATTTTTGAGACTTCATTCAACTCAGTAATGATGTTTCAATACCTTCTGTTTGTCACAAATGTTTCTTATTCTCAATTCTTGTTGAAAAATTTTTAAATTTGTAGACACAGAATGTCAAAAATACAAGTTAAATATAAGGTATATGTATAGAGATTTAGATGAAAGGTGATAACTAGGCAAACTGTATTCTATGAGTGCAAATGCTTTCATAACTGTAATAAGGCAATAACATAAAGCTTGATTATTCTGTCAATTAAGTCAGGATAGTGGTTCAGTTTTCTATGATATGAAAAAGATACATTATCCATGATAAAAGTCATGCAAGGCAAGAGGTTACTAGCAACTAAGAAAGGGACAAAAAGGGTAAAAATTACAAATCAAACAAAATTTCAGTATAAAAAGAACAAGTTCAAAATATTTCTTGGCATTGATATTTTAGCATATTTCTGGACTTAAAGTTGTATATCTTATTACTGAGTAAAAGCTTCAACTTAAAAGGAACTCAAGTTAATCCAAAAGAAGAGAAAATATTGATATGGTGATGTTGACATTGATCTTTTTTTTTAATAGAAAAAAAAACATTTATGAAGATTTCTTGACACTGGATCAAAAAGCCTGACGCTGAATTCTTCAAATTCTTAGCAGCTATCTGTTTCATGTCTTTGATCAAATAGCATATGTCTACCAGCTGAGAAAAGGTTATTTCAGATCATCACTCTGCCAAAATGATAAATATTCACTTATACGGATGCAGAGTAAGACACATTGTTCTTCAGAGAGAGTAACATGAATGAAAATATTGATAAGAATTATTAAATTCACTCTATTCTCAAGTAGGTGGTGATTTCAAGCGAGAAAAAAGTAAAAACTTATGGCCTACTAAACTTTCATCTTTTCATTGTTTCTCTTGGCCATTTCCAGTAATGACAAAAGTTCTGTTACCAGATAACCCGTCTCCCCTAACAACCTGTTTTGTGATACTACTTGATTTTTGAGTTAAATAATCATTCAAAATAATAGTGATTTCCAGTATTTTACCCTTGATATTTTTCTCCTCTAGTAAATGCCATTTTACCCTCCATCTCAATTAAGGTACTATTTTTCTTTCTTTATAATATCCAATTGTTGTTGTGTGATTTAATTTCCCATATAGCTAACATTTTCCCTATGACTTCCAGAATGCCAGTGCTCCTTATTCTGATTCTTAGAAGTTCTTAGAAACTGCTTAACATTCCTAAATTATAAAATGGACAGAACATTTCACAGGATTAGCTGTCTTCTCTGTGGGCTTTGTCACTATATCCCTAGTTTCTAGAACACTCACTAGCATATGGTCAGTGTAAATTGAATATTTGTGGGGCAAATGGACGCAAGAACTCAGAATGAATTATTTTCATTATAAATGTAGTTACAATTTAAGCTAAAGTGTCTTGTAAAAGGATCCTCATTTATTTTAAAATATTTTATAATCAGAAGCTTCAATGTGAGTCAGCAATTCAATTTTTCTACACACACACCCCCAGCCCCACCCACCCGTGGACCTCCCTGCCCCCCTGCCATTACCATGTACCCTCAAAAGGAGTCTCTACGCTGCAGTATCTTGCTCCTCATAATTGTTTTCCATTCACATAAAACTCTTTGGCAACAGCTTAGAGCCATCCAAGGACTTGAAATGTACACCTAACAGTCAAAAGTTTTAGAAGCAACTTTATGATATCCTTCTCACATCCTAGGTGTTTTGATAACACCTCTTTCCGAGCTATGCCTTGTGTTTCAAATGAGCCTGACTTCACTGCTCCTGCTGAACTTAAAAAATGCTCTCAACAACGCTAGACAATCTATTGTAATGCCAAATAGTTGAAACTTGAAGAGTTTTCTTTAAGTGTAATAGTTATAGTGTACTGGGCAAAGAAACGTTCGTTCAGAAACAAATTAATTTTCACTCTCTACACCCCGTATGTCTCTGAGATGGCTAAAGAACAGTCTTTATAATATAATTTTGCACAAAAGGTGGTAAAATTAGCAATATTAAAATGACATTCCGTCTACATATGGATTTGGTATAGGAAATTGAACTTTGACAAAAATTAAATGGCTGCTTTGTTTTTCTTAACGGCTACTGGTTGCAGAATGGCCTGAAAATATTTCAAACACTGTAAATTCACTTGAATAGTGGTGATAGAGTTAGGAAGATAGAGATTATGGTAAAAATTTTTGTAGCTATCAATGAGCTAATTAACTTTTTGTTTCCACAGTTTTTCCTACTGATTTCAATTATCTCCAGGCAGATCCAATAACACACCAAGATCCCTGTGGAAAACGAAACATCCAAAAATGCATGGATGGACAGCAAGAGCTGTACAAAGACCGCAGGGGAGCACACTTGCCAAAGGGCTGGACACATCTGTAACAACAAAGGCTTCGGTAACGGTGATGAATTCTCCCCAGGACAAATGACCATAAAGTCAACGGTAGGTGAGGAAAGGCATTCATTCTCGGGGAGATGGAGAGAGCAAGAAGAGACAAGGCATCAAGTTGATTTATCCGTGGGATTAAACTTAAATTGTTGGAATCATTAAAGAAGTAGTTTCATTAGAACAATTTGTGTCTTTATTATTTGCTAGTTCTTTGAGTTTAGGCCAAATAGTTTCTCCTAAGTTCCTAGAATCACCTGGTCCATAGTTAATGCTTAATACACGTTTAATAATCATCGTATTTTAGAGTAAATGCTTTTCTTGTTGCTTGGAGCCATTCCTCTTCAATCAGGTGACTCCCTGAAACATAATACCATGACCTCTTGATGTTGTTTAAAAATCTCTCTCTCTCTCGTTTCTCTCTCCCCTCAGTTATTTAGGACTGTACCTTGATGAATGGGAGGAATCGTTATGAGCATACTTGAGAGAGCATGTTTTCTAAGTGGAAACATGATTATGAAAAAACGTTGTATGTATTTAATTATACATATATACTTGTAAATTTATATCTATCCATCTACATGTTTACACACATGAAATCAAAATTTCTTATACTATAGGAGGCATGTGGATTAACCAATGGAAGAATATAGAGGGGGAAATAAAATGATGACAGATGAAACACTGGGGGACAAAAGAGAAACTGATCAGGAGGTTAGTTTATTACGTTAAGATGAAGCCATGGATTGGTGCCTGGAAGGGATTAAAATGAGAAGAAAATTGCAAGAGAACCCGGACATGTAAATTTGGAAAGATTTAAATTCAGACTTAAATTGAAGAAAGTAGGGAAAACCACTAGACCATTCAGGTATGACCTAAATCAAATCCCTTATATTATACAGGGAAAGTGAGAAATAGATTTAAGGGCCTAGATCTGATAGACAGAGTGCCTGATGAACTATGGAATGAGGTTCGGGATATTATACAGGAGACAGGGATCAAGACCATTCCCATAGAAAAGAAATGCAAAAAAGCAAAATGGCTGTCTGGGGAGGCCTTACAATTAGCTGTGAAATGAAGAGAAATGAAAAGCAAAGGAGAAAAAGAAAGATATAAACATCTGAATGCAGAGTTGCAAAGAACAGCAAGAAGAGATAAGAAAGCCTTCTTCAGCGATCAATGCAAAGAAATAGAGGAAAACAACAGAATGGGAAAGACTAGGGATCTCTTCAAGAAAATCGAAGATACCAAAGGAACATTTCATGCAAAGATGAGCTCGATAAAGGACAGAAATGGTATGGACATAACAGAAGCAGAAGATATTAAGAAAAGATGGCAAGAATATACAGAAGAACTGTGCAAAAAAGATCTTCACAACCCAGATAATCACGATGGTGTGATCACTGACCTAGAGCCAGACATCCTGGAATGTGAAGTCAAGTGGGCCTTGACTAATGCCTTAGTCAAGTGGGCATCACTACAAACAAAGCTAGTGGAGGTGATGGAATTCCAGTTGAGCTATTCCAAATCCTGAAAGATGATGCTGTGAAAGTGCTGAACTCAATATGCCAGCAAATTTGGAAAGCTCAGCAGTGGCCACAGGACTGGAAAAGGTCAGTTTTCATTCCAATCCCAAAGAAAGGCAATGCCAAAGAATGCTCAAACTACCACACAATTGCACTCATCTCACACGCTAGTAAAGTAATGCTCAAAATTCTCCAAGCCAGGCTTCAGCAATATGTGAACCGTGAACTTCCTGATGTTCAAGCTAGTTTTAGAAAAGGCAGAGGAACCAGAGATCAAATTGTCAACATTCGCTGGATCATGGAAAAAGCAAGAGAGTTCCAGAAAAACATCTATTTCTGCTTTATTGACTATACCAAAGCCTTTGACTGTGTGGATCACAATAAACTGTGGGAAATTCTGAAAGAGATGGGAATACCAGAACACCTGACCTGCCTCTTGAGAAATTTGTATGCAGGTCAGGAAGCAACAGTTAGAACTGGACATGGAACAACAGACTGGTTCCAAATAGGAAAAGGAGTTCGTCAAGGCTGTATATTGTCACCCTGTTTATTTAACTTATATGCAGAGTACATCATGAGAAACGCTGGACTGGAAGAAACACAAGCTGGAATTAAGATTGCCAGGAGAAGTATCAATAACCTCAGATATGCAGATGACACCACCCTTATGGCAGAAAGTGAAGAGAAACTAAAAAGCCTCTTGATGAAAGTGAAAATGGAGAGTGAAAAAGTTGGCTTAAAGCTCAACATTCAGAAAACGAAGATCATGGCATCTGGTCCCACTACTTCATGGGAAATAGATGGGGAAACAGTGTCAGACTTTTTTTTTCTGGGCTCCAAAATCCCTGCAGATGGTGACTGTAGCCATGAAATTAAAAGACGTTTACTCCTTGGAAGGAAAGTTAAGACCAACCTAGATAGCATATTCAAAAGCAGAGACATTACTTTGCCAACAAAGGTTCATCTAATCAAGACTATGGTTTTTCCTGTGGTCATGTATGGATGTGAGAGTTGGACTGTGAAGAAGGCTGAGCGCCAAAGAATTGATGCTTTTGAACTGTGGCGTTGGAGAAGACTCTTGAGAGTCCCTTGGACTGCAAGGAGATCCAACCAGTCCATTCTGAAGGAGATCAGCCCCGGGATTTCTTTGGAAGGAATGATGCAAAAGCTGAGACTCCAGTACTTTGGCCACCTCATGCGAAGAGTTGACTCATTGGAAAAGACTCTGATGCTGGGAGGAATTGGGGGCAGGAGGAGAAGGGGATGATAGAGGATGAGATGGCTGGGTGGTATCACTGACTCGATGGACGTGAGTCTGAGTGAACTCTGGGAGTTGGTGATGGACAGGGAGGGCTGGCGTGCTGTGATTCGTGGGGTCAAAAAGAGTCAGACACGATTGAGCGACTGATGATCTGAACTACAAGCAACTATATATGCTGAGTCAAAGAGGAGTCTTTGAGGATGTTAAAGATTTCATTCAGAATAACTGAAAGGAACTTTATTTAATTCTCTATTGATCAATGTTCTATTAATATCTGTCCCAGAAGCCGCTGAATACATGTAACTGATATCCAAATACCCAGAGGAAAACCTGAATCCTACTTTCCTTAATCTATTAGCACTTCAGTACCCAAAGGCCAGGAAACATTCTTTTCACTGGGCTAAATATTAAAAGCTATAGCTTAACTTTCATATAGCAAGATAAGTAAAGATAAAGTCTCTTAGAAAACCATCAGTTATAGAGCCAATATATTGCTGTTTTAATTGAAATGTATACATTTATTTTATCTAGTTGTATTTAAGAGATCCATGGAACTTGTGCATATCATATTATGGCATGACAGATTTTTTCCATTTTCCATTATTGACAATACTAAAATTCACATCTAATTAACATATGCCATTTGCATCCTGTATTAAGATGATATCTGAAATAGCACAGTTACAGAGAGAAACCATGATCATGGTTATGGCCCATGGCAAATATACTACTATAACAACTTTGCCTTTAATTTAGAGAATCATTTGAAATTCAAGAAATGCAACATTATCTGAATAATCACAGAAAAAGATATTCATTCTATACATGAATTAAAAACAATATCTCTCCTGTCCCTCATGGAGAAATTGACTTCAGTGAACATAACAATAAAATTATCAGACTCTTCAAATCATGGCTTGCAGCTTTAACATTCTGGAATCTCTAAAGAACAACTTAAGTTAGAAATAAGAGCATATTATCCCATACAGCCTGAAGATGTTTATACTTCCTCTCTGTGTCATGTTTCCAGTATACCTATGTGCCATATCAGGGCTGTAAGAGAAGGGAATGTTACCTGGTGATTACCTGAGAATTCCCTTTATGTCCACAGAGCTTGCAGAAAGAGTATCAGATTACCTGTTTTCTTAAGCTTGAGGATACTTATACACTCTGTAAATATGAGAAATTTGAGTTAGCATCAATCTGAGAATAAGAAATATCATTCTGAAAATATACTAAGTCCTCAGAAACCCAGTAAATTAGGTCAATCTCTGGTATAGGTTGTCTGTATTTAAGAATATGAGACCTTACAATTTCATATTACAAATTGCTTTTATGTAATTCATTTATTAATATTCAACTTTAGTTCATGTTGCATAAATATTTAAAATATTAATTTTGTGTAAGTTGATGAAAATAATTACATATTTATACATTCAATTTATTTGTAAACCTACCTATAAATTTTGGATTACCATAACGTCTGTTACCTATTTGCATTCAGAGTTTTTTTTTCCTTAGTACTTTTACCCCTTTTTATTTTCTTTCAATACTTAATATTTTAGATTTAATATTTATCTATCAGATATTAATTACTTTGAGTGTTAAGAATTGGTAAAGAAATAGGGGGTTATGTGGATACAGTTCTTGTCTCAAATAGAGAAATGTAGTGTTTCATATTATTCCAATTTTCTGTACACCTTTAGCAATGGTGAAGACCCAGACCTTTACCAATACTTTATAAGTTGGTCCTCAGTTCAGATATATGTGGACCAAGTTTTAAATGCCTGTATTTATAATTAAAAGATCTACAGGACATGTTACCCTTCATGAAAATCATAAAACCTATCCTATATCTGACCACGGAGAAAGCAATGGCACCCCACTCCAGTCCTCTTGCCTGGAAAATCCCATGGACAGAGGCGCCTGGTGGGCTGCAGTCCATGGGGTCCCTAGGAGTCGGACACGACTGAGCGACTTCACTTTCACTTTTCACTTTCATGCATTGGAGAAGGAAATGGCAATCCACTCCAGTGTTCTTGCCTGGAGAATCCCAGGGACAGGGGAGCCTGGTGGGCTGCCATTTATGGGGTTGCACAGAGTCAGACTTGACTGAAGCGACTTAGCAGCAGGAAGAGCATATATGACCAAGGATATCTCTTCAATTGCCTTACTATGAGGTTTCCAGGTTAAATTGAATTTTTTTTTAATGTTGGCTAGTTAGACTCTATAGTGAAATACATGTTCACTTATGGAAATAACTTCTGAGCAGTCTATGCCCTGAATTAAGGATTAGGGAGTTTACCAAAGGGTACCTCCTAAAGTCATATTCTGGAAAACAGTTTTCCTTGGACTTTCCATTTCAGTTTTTAAGACAGGCTTAAAAATAAACCACAACAATGAAATCGAAAGTGTTTCGATTCTCTCCCTCTTTCTCTTTCCCTCTCTTTCTCTGTTTCCATCTCTCTCTGTGAGTATAAATATGTATATAGATAATACAGATATACATAGAGAATGTATATGAGAATAGCTGTGAACTAAGATCATACATGTGTGTGTATATATATATATATATATATATATATATATACACCTAAGAATGATACTGCAACCTCTGAAATGTTCCCTGTCAATCAAAATATTATTCAGTAGTAAGGTCATCTGAGACTCTAAAGTGAAGATTTATTGATTGAAAATTAATTTTTAGCTTTAAGTTATCATTGAGGTTTTCTTCTCTTTCTTTTCAGTCTTTTTTTTTTTAAAGCTGAAAGTTAAGACAAATTTTATTTAATTTAATTTATTTATTGTTTTTTTTTTTTACAATATTGTATTGGCTTTGCCATACATCAACATGCTCTTCAGTCTTAAAATTGAAAAGGTTCTACTGTTATTCAAATAGTATAAAATATTAGCTATATAGTTTATATACTTTGGTGTTATATTGTTTCATAATATAACACACAAACAGTCTTCTTTGTTATAACTCTAAATTCCATTTCAAGAACTTTGCCTGTAACAAGAAAGGTGAACAGCAGTTTTGCTGAATCTCCATAGATAATTCCTTGTGATGTGTTTTGCATTTATCTAACTCCCAATGACAATGTTTATAACTCAAGTCTCACTAGTAAAGTGGATTTTTCAATAAAGTAGATCAAGTGATGCCATTGTTCATAATAAACCCATTACTATATATGCCATTCTGAAAGTTTTTTGCATGTATACTCAGTCTCTCAATTGTGTCTAACTCTTTGTGACCCCATAGACTGTAGCCCACCAGGCTCCTCTGTCCATGAGATTTTCCAGGCACAGATACTGAAGTGGGTTGCCATTTCCTCCTCCAGGGAGTTTTCCTAAGCCAGGGATCAAGCCTGCATCTCCAGAGATTCCTGCATTGGCAGCTGTCCTCTTTACCACTGAGCCACCTGGGAAGCCCCCAGATTTTACATTTAGCACTTATACTGCACAAGGAATGTTTAATTTTCAAAACTTTTAAGTAATATCTACCTGGCTATCAGTGGGAAGATATTTGGCAGATATGTAAGCTATTGAATTTCCAATATGATAAACTTAAACATGGGGATCCATAATTTTGAATTTATAAATAAAATTGATATAAATATATCAATAGCATCCTAAGCTCAGATACTGAAAAATAGCCATAGATTTATAAGGCAAATTAGTTGCTATTGTTGTCAAAATGTCATTTTGTGCCTGTAAGGTATTCATATTTACTATCTACATAGATCAAATGTACCAAATAATGGCCACTCTGGTTTACATATGCTTTACAGAGACTCTCTAGTCTATGAGAAATCTATTCAGGAAATAAAATTCTGGTCTCCATGTCACTGGATCATGAAATTGCTATGCTAATGAAAAAAAACACAAGTAAGCTAGATACCACAATTAAAGCTACAACCAATATTTACTTAACAAAATAACATTTCCTAAAATTCAGAACTCATAAATGTACATTTGCTTAACTTTTGGGGTAAAGTACATACCATTACCTCTAAATGCCAATACTCATTGTGTAATGTAATTAGAACTTAAAGAATTTCCCACATATCATCAATGTCATTTATATATCCCAAGCAGGAATTCAGTTCAGTTCAGTTCAGTCGCTCAGTCCTGTATGACTCTTTGTGACCCCATGAATCGCAGCACGCCAGGCCTCCCTGTCCATCACCAACTCCCGGAGTTCACTCAGACTCATGTCCATCGAGTCTGTGATGCCATCCAGCCATCTCATCCTCTGTCGTCCCCTTCTCCTCCTGCCCCCAGTCCCTCCCAGCATCAGAGTCTTTTCCAATGAGTCAACTCTTCGCATGAGGTGGCCAAAGTACTGGAGTTTCAGCTTTAGCATCATTCCCTCCAAAGAAATTCCAGGGCTGATCTCCTTCAGAATGGACTGGTTGGATCTCCTTGCAGTCCAAGGGACTCTCAAGAGTCTTCTCCAACACCACAGTTCAAAAGCATCAATTCTTTGGCGCTCAGCCTTCTTCACAGTCCAACTCTCACATCCATACATTACAGGACCCAAATATTATTATAAAAATCATATGCCATATTAAAGATATTCTGAATGGCAAACCATTTCACTAAAAAGCAATACTATATTCTTCAAATTCCTTTGTACTTACGGGTTTGCAGGAGTCTAGCAGAGATATGACAAAGCTTTTGACTGTGTGGATCACAATAAACTGTGGAACATTCTTCAAGAGATGGGAATACCAGACCACCTGACCTGCCTCTTTAGAAACCTGTATGCAGGTCAGGAAGCAACAGTTAGAACTGGACATGGAACAACAGACTGGTTCCAAATAGGAAAAGGAGCACATCAAGGCTATATATTGAAGGCGATGGCACCCCACTCCAGTACTCTTGCCCGGTAAATCCCATGGATGGAGGAGGCTGGTAGGCTGCAGTCCATGGGGTCACGAAGAGTCAGACACCACTGTTGGACACGACTGAGCTACTTCGCTTTCACTTTTCACTTTCATGCATTGGAGTAGGAAATGGCAACCCACTCCAGTGTTCTTGCCTGGAGAATCCCAGGGACAGAGGAGCCTGGTGGGCTGCCGTCTATGGGGTCACACAGAGTCAGACACGATTGAAGTGACCTAGCAGCAGAGTACATCATGAGAAACGCTAGGCTGGAAGAAGCACAAGCCGGAATCAAGTTTGCCGGGAGAAATGTCAATACCTCAGATATGCAGATGACACCACCCTTATGGCGAAAGTGAAGAGGAACTAAAAAGCCTCTTGATGATTGTGAAAGAGGAAAGTGAAATGTTGGCTTAAAGCTCAACATTCAGAAAACGAAGATCATGGCATCTGGTCCCATCACTTTATGGGAAATAGATGGGAAAACAGTGGAAACAGTGTCAGACTTTATTTTTCTGGGCTCCAAAATCACTGCATATGGTGACTGCAGCCGTGAAATTAAAAGACACTTACTCCTTGGAAGGGAAGTTATGACCAACCTAGATAGCATATTCAAAAGCAGAGACATTACTTTGCCAACAAAGGTCCGTCTAGTCAAGGCTATGTTTTTTCCTGTGGTCATGTATTATGGATGAGAGAGTTGGACTGTGAAGAAAGCTGAGCATCAAAGAATGGATGCTTTTGAACTGTGGTGTTGGAGAAGACTCTTGAGAGTCCCTTGGACTGCAAGGAGATCCAACCAGTCCATCCTAAAAGAAATCAGTCCTGGGTGTTCTTTGGAAGGAATGATGCTAAAGCTGAAACTCCAGTACTTAGGCCACCTCATGCGAAGAGTTGACTCATTGGAGAAGACTCTGATGCTGGGAGGGATTGGGGGCAGGAGGAGAAGGGGACGCCAGAGGATGAGATGGCTGGATGACATCACTGACTCGATGGACGTGAGTCTGAGTGAACTCCGGGAGTTAGTGATGGACAGGGAGGCCTGGCATGCTGCAATTCATGGGGTCACAAAGAGTTGGACAAGACTGAGCAACTGAACTGAACTGAACTGAGCAGAGATAAGTCATTGACACATCTAATATCTCTTTTCCCATTTCTACCCCAATGGAGTCAGCTTACTTGCAGAGCCTAAAGTTTATTATAGTGCTTATATTTAACTTCTTTCTTCTCCATATATTATTCTCTGTACCTGAAACACTCATAAAATGTTTTCATTCAGTTCAGTCTCATTTTGCTTTCAGTCCTCAGCAGAATCTGTGGCACATTTGGAATTTGTTGTTTCCATGAAATAATTTGTTCCTTTTTTTTATCATTCTGCATACACCTTTCTCATGTAATTAATCATAATTCATTTTAAATGATCATTTACTATGTATATTGTGTTCAATAATATCTCTAAAAGGAAGAGAAGATTCCATGTTTATATCTTCAATACATTACTTTATTGAATAAGTGAATGAGTCAGTTATATACAGCATAATGCTTTAGAGGTTGTTTCTTGATATATCTGTTTAATAAGTGTTGTGTGTTTAGTCACTAAGTCCTATCTGGCTCTTTGCAACCCCATGGACTGTAGCCCACCAGGCTCTTCTGTCCATGAAATTTTCCAGGCAAGAATACTGAAATGGGTTGTCATTTCCTTCTCCAGGGGATCTTCCCGACTTAGGGATTGAACCCAAGGCTCCTGCCACATCTTCTGTATTGCAGGAAGATTATTTTACTGCTGAACCACCAGGGAAGCCATGTTTGCTTAATATGAATCCATAAGTGAAATTATTGTTCTTAATATTTTACTTCATATTTTTAAAATGATGCTCTACTAATAATTAAAAATTTTAATTTTGAAGGCATTTACACTATTCTTATCACCATACTAATTACTTTACCTGCTCTAATGTAGTCCTAAAACAATCCCTAAAGACTGTATCTGTTAATTATCTTCATGTTACTGATAATAAAGATGAAATTTAGTTTAAAACATTTTTAAAATGTTTTAAAACTCAGAAGTAAGACAGAGTTGAACTCAAATCCAACACTCTGTGAAAACAAAGGAAGTCTCTTAGCAACTATAAATTTAAAATGCCTTTACCCAGAAAATCTCACCCACCTCTTCTAGGAAGTGGTTTGGAGGCTTGGCACTTATTTTACCATTTTTAATAGCCTTGTATAATCTAGGCTAACAGAGCTGGTGTTGATATCATGACCTTTACTCCAAAAGCTACAAATTTTCAAGCTTCTAAGGTATCATTGCATTTTATACAGACTTCAAAGCCGAGATATCTTCTGTGCAAACGTAAATAAAAAGAAAACCCATCATCTCCGACTCCATTTCACACTGTTGTTGTTGTTCAGTCGCCCAGTCGTGTGTGACTCTGCAACCCTATGGACTGCAGCACGCCAGGTCTCCCTGTCCCTCACCATCTCCCAAAGTTTGCCCAAATTCACGTCCATTGCATTGGTGATGCCATCCAGCCATCTCATCCTCTGACGTCCTCTTCTCTTTCTGCCCTCAATCTTTCCCAGCAACGGGGACTTTTCCAATGAGTCAGCTGTCCCCATTAGATGACCAAAATACTGGAGTTTCAACTTCAGCATCAGTTCTTCCAACAAGTATTCAGGGTTGATTTCCCTTAAGATTGACTAAGTTGATCTCCTTGCTGTCCAAGGGACTCTCAGGAGTCCTCTCCAACACCACAGTTCGAAGGCATCAATACTTCTGTGTTCCACTTTCTTTATGGTCCAGCTCTCACAACCATACTTGACCACTGGGCAGACCATAGCCTTGACTATATGGACCTTTGTTGGCAGAGCAATGTCTCTGCTTTTCAATACACTGTCTAGGTTTGCCATAGCTTTCCTGCCAAGACGGAATGGAGGAGGGAATGGCAAACCACCCCAGTATACTTGCTGTGAGAACCTCATGAACTGAAGAAAAGGGCACACTTTGTTATCTGGGCCTAAAAAGAACTCTGCACAGATTCTAATGTGAAGGCAATTCCTCCAGTGAACAAATGTCTAAAAAGAAAACAAGCAACTTTTTCCTTATCTTATTATCCATACATATCCCCTCTCACTGTTTCCAAAACTCTTTTTGGAAATTGTCTCATATAAACTGACTTGATCAAATCTATCTTCTCTTGTGAAATTTCACCAATTTACCAGTTAGATCAAGCACTTCTAACTTTCACCAATGATTCACCAGCTCCAAAACTACCACAGCTCCAAAACTACATTTTAGGTACTCACCGAATATTTGTTAAATATTTAGATGAGTATATTTCTCAAACCGTATCTTAGTAATGATACAGATTTTCTTCCAGTTTTGTTCCAGCATGCCTGCACACACACAAATGCATGTTCAGAAAGTGATATAGAGAAAGGGGAACATTGTATTTAGCTTCATTTAAATAAACCCACTTAAGCCAGTGTCCCGCTATATTTTCCTTACTTCTGTGCTTTATTTCCCATTGTTCGTTCTGTTGAGAATACATTTGTAACTCTCTCTACCATGTTATCTACTTTTGAAAAAAATTAAGATATTTCATATGGCAGCTTATTCTGGTGAATTTTCTAACTTCCCAAAGGAGAAAAAAAAAATTAAATTCTTGAAAAAATGGCTCGTTTCAAAACCTCTCTGAAATACGGATATATCCCTGAAAAGCAATGATGGCAATAATCAACTTTGATTAGAGATAACTTACTCATTAAAATATTAGAAAATATAGTAAATATTATAAGTTGAATTGATCCAGAGATACCAAGTCCTAGGTATTTTTGATAATGATGGAGGATAAGGTATGAGGAAATGGGGAGGATAAATTGAAAAATATTTCGTGTAAGTTTGGTAAGAAACCAAACTTCAGAAATAATATTAAAGGCCGTGCAAGTCTGAAGGAGCCACTGGATTAGAGAGAGAACGAGCTGGGGTCTAGGTGAAGCTCAGATTCCTGTGATAACTAACCAGAGTTCAGTGCTGGATGCTTTGAAAGTTTGAGCACAGCAGGGCAGTCAGACAAAAGGCTCAGTGTCACTTTAATATTAGTCTTCAAATCAACAATACGTTCTTTTCTTTGGGGATTGCTAGAATTTAAAAACTACCATCTGCTTCTCAAGTAAATTCACCAGTGTGTAGTCAAAATTGTCAGAAATAAGAAGAGCTAATACTAGTTATTGAAGATAAGTTAGGCCTTCTAGTTTTCTCAGGCCATTTTTTGGCTTCTAAAAAGGATAAAACAGCAACAATAAAGATGTATATTTTGGAAGTTATTCAGTAATATGTGAACCAGTTGATCTAGTAATTTTTCTTTGACTTTTTCTTCTTATGGCCTAGAAATTAAGCTTTGTTTAGCTTCTAGCAGCACAATAGTAAATTATTACTACTTTATAAGACTATTACTGCCTATATGATTATTTTTGTTGGACTTATTTGCTGTCTTTGTGTGTGTGTGTGTGTGTGTGTGTGCTTATTTGGTAAGTCATGTCTGACTCTTTGCAGCCCCATGGACTGTAGCTCACCAGGCTCCTCTGTCCATGGGATTTCCCAGGAAAATGGTAAGTTGCCACTTCCTTCTACAAGGAATCTTCCCCACCCAGAGTCAGAGATTGAACCAGTGTCTCCTGCATTGACGGGCAGATTTTTACTAGTGAGCCACCTGCTGCTGCTGCTGCTGCTGTCGCTTGAGTCGTGTCCGACTGTGCGACCCCGTAGAGGGCAGCCCACTAGGCTCCCCCATCCCTGGGACTCTCCAGGCAAGAACAATGGAGTGGGTTGCCATTTCCTTCTCCAGTGCATGAAAGTGAAAAGTGAAAGTGAAGTCTTTCAGTTGTGTCCGACTCTTAGCGACCCCGTGGACTGCAGCCCGCCAGGGTCCTCCGCCCATGGGATTTTCCAGGCAAGAGTACTGGGAAGCCCCTATTTGTATGATAATTAGTGAAAATCAGTATAAGGACACAATGGAGGTCAGATGTCTTCTTCCTTCAGTGCTTGCAGGCCATTTCAGTATCCATATTTTCTGTTCTCAAACAAATTCTGAACAACCTCTAGACTCTTTTCTTCTTGAGAAGGTTGACAGACGCACACTTAAAAATGAAGAATCAGGTAAAACTTCTGTTTAAAATTCTCCCTCAAGTGAGTAATAAGCCTACCTCCAAAGATAGCTGAGGAGCTATTGAAATGCTCAGTTCTTCACATTTCTAAATTTGAAAACTGTAAAAAAATACCTATGAGGATATGCAATAATGATGCTAAATTTGAGTATTTACTTAGCATAATCATCTTCCACATTTTTACAAATTAATATTTTAAAGGTGCAGTGGAATATCACAGATTTGAAACTACTTTACAGTGTGATATAGTGTAATTTTAAATATAAAAGGGAATTTTAATCAAAAGTGCTCCTTTTCCCTTTTCTCTGATTTAAGTCACTATGTTCAATTCATTTTAAAATGTAAATATATATATATATACCTAAGTATATATAAATGTATGTATATGTATAACTATATACACATATATGTGTGTGTGTATATATATATGTTTAACTTGTGTATTTGATAAGCTAAGACAGGTTATAATATTAAAAAATGACTGAGACAGTCCTTGTTAGATCATTATTGATGATTTCAGAAACCCTGGAAACCTAAGGAAACTCTTAGGAAATAAATAACAAATCATTCACGTCCATTAATTAAGATACCTATCTTCTTAATGTGTCATGAGTTAGTTTCTTATTCCTATTGTTATGCATTAGCTTACTATTTAATGGCTTAAAAGAATGCAAATATATTATTTTTAGTCCTCTAAGCTAGAATTGCAACATCGATATCTCTGGGATAAAAACTAAATTGTCAGCATCAGTGTTTTCCTTTCTGGGTACTCTAGGGGAAAAATTTGTTTCTTTACATTTTCTAGTTTCTAGAGGCATTCCTTGGCTATGGGCCCCATCCCCCATTTTCAAAGCTAGGAATACTATGTCTCTCTAACCACCCTTCTGTAGAAAGTTAGAAGTATCTCCTAATTTTTTCCCACTTTCCTCTTCCATTTTTAATGGTTTGTGATTATACTGCACCCACCTGGATAATACAGTATAACCTATTTTAATGTCAGCAAATTTAATTCCAACTGCAATCTAAATTCCCCTTTGTTGTGTAACATATAGTCACAGATGCCAGGGATTAGGAATATCTTTGAGGATGGGCATCATTCTGCCTGCCACATTTGGTATGTCGCATTTTCCTCATCTTACCTAGAAATTGAACTGGAAGTTGGCAGCTAGATCCTTATACATGTTTAAACTGAGCATTTAATCTCTTCTCTATAAATATGATAAACCACATCTTACTTTGAAAAGTATTTCCTCCTAGTCTTCTCTCCCACTAGTTCCCAATTGTAGACAAAAACAACACAATTCTCTTTTTACAAGGAAATTAATGAAAAGGAAGCTTACAACTATGTTCTGAAAAGAAGTGAGGAAATTCAGTTGGGTTTATTTCAATTTTATGTGAAGGAAGTCAGATAATCCAGCAAGAAACTTCTGAGATTGTATATGTCTTATTGAAAGAATGTTATGGTTGTTGTGCAATAAAATACTTGGATATCAAAGAAGCTTCCAAAGAGAAGTAGTATCATCTTTCTGAAAGTACTTTGTGGAAAGTTCTTTAAAAAATGAATTCCTTCTTTCATCAAATTATGAACTTAAATGTAATGCCTCTCAAAGAAAAAACAGACTTGAATGGTATTAGGCAGTCAGAAATGCATGTACCTGACGCATAAGATGTCCCCATTACCTCTTACTGTTAGGATGAATTGTGCTGATTTATCTGTGTGAGTATATTTGATGATTAAGTTCAGGATTGGAGAGAATATAATATATGTACTGAATTTAAAAAAATAAAATTATCAAAAACTGTATGGCTAGTTATTATTACTAGATGATGTGTTTACAGTTTTCAAAATCTTTTCTAGGAGACTAAGATCCGATCTTGTTCAGTTCAGTTCAGTCGCTCAGTCGTGTCCGACTCCTTGCTACCCCATGCATTGCAGCACTCCAGGCCTCCCTGTCTATCACCAAATGCTTGAGTCTACCCAAACCATGCCCATTGAGTCGGTGATGCCATCCAACCATCTCATCCTCTGTTGTCACTTTCTCCTCCTGCCCTCAATCTTCCCCAGCATCAGGATATTTTCCAATGAGTCAGCTCTTCACATCAGGTGGCCAAAGTATTGGAGTTTCAGCTTCAGCATCAGTCCTTCCAATGAACACCCAGGACTAATATCCTTTTGGATGGACTGGTTGGATCCTTGCAGTCCAAGAGACTCTCAAGAGTCTTCTCCAACACCATAGTTCAAAAGCATCAATTCTTTGGTGCTCAGCTTTTTTTTATAGTTCAACTCTCACATCCATACATGACTACTGGAAAAATCATAGCCTTGGCTAGATGGACCTTTGATGAGAAAGTAATGTCTTTGCTTTTTAATATGCTATCTAGGTTGGTCATAACTTTCCTTCCAAGGAGTAAGCATCTTTTAATTTCATGGCTGCAGTCACCATCTGCAGTGATTTTGGAGCCCCGCCAAAATAAAGTCAGCCACTGTCTCCACTGTTTCCCCATCTATTTGCCATGAAATGATGGGACCGGATGCCATGATCTTAGTTTTCTGAATGTTGAGCTTTAAGCCAACTTTGTCACTCTACTCTTTCACTTTCATCAAGATCTTGTTTAGTTTTGATTGTTTTAAAACAAATCACAATCACCTGAGAAACATTTTAAACGCCTCATTCTCCCCACCATGCTATCCTAGCCCTGTCACTATCAGTATGACCCATGGCACATGAGAGATGACAGTGTGGGGTGTGGACATATTTTTAAAGAAAAATGTTTCGGGGTGGTTTCAATATCATGAACATTTAAGAACCAGAGGTCTATTCATTCATTTAGATATACATATTGAATATATAGTGGAAACTGTTGGGGGAGGAGCCAAAAAGAGGAGATTTAAACAAGGTTTTATCACCAATCAGATCCAAACTGACTCTTGGAAGATATAAATGGGAGGGAAGGAACAAATGCAGTGCAGAGGAAATCACCTGAACAAAGGCACAGAAATAAAGCACAGTCATGTGTTCTAGGACCTCAAGCGGGTCTCTATTGCACAGTAGGAATTGTATGCATAGGATTGAAAATAGTTGAGACAGGAAGCTGTGAGTAATCAGACCATAGATGGTTTTATACACTAAATGTTACAAATCATGCTTTATTTCAATTCACAATGGAGAATCACTGATAAGTTTTAATACATGTATTGGTTATTCTGTTGGTGTCACTCTAAAAATCACTTAAAAATTATCACTCATTATCTCACCATCTGAATCTCAGTAGTATCCTCCAGTGGTTGTTTTCTCTTTTTTGGGGGGGATGGGGGTGTCTCTGAGAATGGAAGTGTGTGATTTGAATATGATTTTTAAATGATTTCAAGGAAATACTTATGTTAGGCACAGTTGAGATCCCAGATATATTTGTATGTAGCAACTGTAGTAATTCATAACAAGTAATTGAGGATATACTCCCCATAGTAACTCATAAAAAATAACTGAGGATAGAAATTTTATCAAGAAGTTTGCTAATGAGATTCTGATATTTAACTCAGAATGTCAAATGTCAATTCCATTTCTCTGTAAGGGTGCTTAACAGTTTGGGAAATTCAGTTACATATCCTGATTCTCCCATCCCAGAAAATTATCAGAATAAGATGTGCTTATTAATTAAATGAAAGTGATAAATATTTGAAACCAATAGAGTTTCAGTGGGTGGCTCTGAGGAGTAGAAAAGGATAGAGGGCTATGTCACTGCTTAATCCTAGAGAAACTTCAACTCAGACACTCGCAGAAGCATAACTAATATTCTCATATCAAAAATTGTTAAGTTTAAACTGGACAACTATCAGAGTTACTTACATACTTTTTAATCTACCTTGGTGTGTAATTCTGTATGAGGTAAACCAAGAGAAAGGTTTTTTGTTTGGTTATAAATGTAAATGTGGAATGGCATACTGTTCTGAGTCTACATCTGGGTGATCATTCATTTAACTTTCATTTATTCAAACAACATATTTATTGACATATATATGTGTTTTCATATGTATCAAAAAAAATATATATGCATATGTCTCTTCATGTGTGTTCAGACATGTATGTGGGTGTGTTCTTTCTGGAGATTAAGTTGTGACCCTAACAAGTCTGTCCCTTGTGTGAGAAATGGGAAAGGATATTTTATATCAGATGATGGAAAATTCTTTGAGGCCTAAAATGTACAGGAGTAATTTAGGATAGGACAGGGTAGGATAATAGAAGATATTGTAGAATAAGATGCAATAGAATAGAATATTTGACTGTTGTATAGAGGATAAAGAGCTTCCTGGATGACTGAGTGATAAAGAATTCACCTGCAATGCAGAAAACACAAGTTCCAACATTGGATTGGGAAGATCCTCTGGAGGAGGAAATAGCAACCCACTCCAGTAGTCTTGCCTGGAAAATCCTATGGAAGAGGAGCCTGGCGGGTTATAGTCCATATGGTCACAAAGAGTCAGATTCGGCTGAATGCACACACACACACACACACACACACACACAAATACACACACATATATACATAAAGGATAAAATATAGGGGGCAAGACGTGAAGCCAGAAACCAGTTAAAAGTTTATTTTAATAATCAAGGTAAGAGACATTGGTACCTTGGACCAGAATATAGAAATAGGAATGGTAAGATGATTTAAATCTGATTCTCTATGTTGAAGTCACAACTTATAGAATTGGCTGATATTTAGATGCAGTATTGGAGACAAAGGGATGCTGAGGTTTACCCCAAGACAACCTGAACGACTAGAAGTATGGAGTGTAATTACTGAGATGGAGAAAATTGTATGAATAGCAGATATGTGGTGAGGTTTGTGTATCAAAAGTTCAGTTTTGAGTATGTCAAGTTAGAACACCAAAATCTGCATTTTCTAAGCATACTGTGTTTGTTTTTATACATCCAAATATCTGGGTATCAGTTCAGTTCAATGACTCAGTCATGTCCAACACTTTCCAATCCCATGGACTGCAGCACACCAGGATTCCCTGTCTATCACCAACTCCTGGAGCTTGCTCAAACTCATGTCCATCAGGTTGATGATGCCATCCAACCATCTCACCCTCTGTCGTCTCCTTCTCCTCCTGCCTTCAATCTTCCCCAGCATCAGGGTTTTTTCCAAGGAGTCAGTTCTTCGCATCAGTTGGCCAAAGTATTGGAGTTTCAGCTTCAGCATCAGTCCTTCCAATGAATATTCAGGACTGATTTCCTTAGGATTGACAGGTTTGATCTCTTTGCTGTCCGAAGGACTCTCAAGAGTCCTCTCCAACACTACAGTTCAAAAGCACCAATTCTTCAGTGCTCAACCTTCTTTATGGTCCAATTCTCACATCCATACATGACTATTGGAAAAACCATAACTGACTAGATGGACCTTTTCAGCAAAGTAATGTCAATGCTTTTTAATATGTTGTCTAGGTTGGTCATAGCTTTTCTTTTAAGGAGCAAGCGTCTTTTAATTTCACAGCTGTAGTCACCATCTGCAGTAATTTTCGAGCCCAAGAAAATAAAGTTTCGCAGTGTTTCCATTGTTTCCCCATCTATTGGCCATAAAGTGATGGGACTGGATGCCATGATCTTTGTTTTTTGAATGTTGAATTTTAAGCCAATATTTTCACTCTCCTCTTTCACTTTCATTAAGAGGCTCTTTAGTTCCCCCTCACTTTCTGCCTTAAGGGTGGCTTCATCTGCATATCTGAGGTTACTCATCTTTCTCCTGGCAATCTTGATTCCAACTTGTGCTTCATCCAGTCAGCCATTTCACATGATGTACTCTGCATATAAGTTAAATAAGCAGGGTCACAACATACAGCCTTGATGTACTCCTTTCCCAATTTGGAACCAGTCTATTGTTCTATATCTGTTTCTAACTCTTGCTTCTTGACCTGCATACCTCATCAGGCAGGTATGGTGGTCTGGTCTTCTCATCTTTTTTAACAATTTTATAGTTTGTAGTGATCTACATAGTCATAGGCTTTGACGTAGTCAGTAAAACAAAAGTAGATGCTTTCTGGAAGTTTTGAATTCATGGGAAATAATGGGGCAAGACATTGGCATTTGGAAATCATTAGTATATGTAACAAGTATTGGTTTCCTGCTTGTTTTTATGACCTATGTAATTACATGAGATTACCTAAAGTGAGTGGGGAAAAGAGGCCAGAAAATAAGCCTATAGAACATTAAAACCATTTCAAGACAGGGACTGAAGAGGAAGCAAAATATACTGAGACAGATTAATAAGTGAACAAGGAGGAGAATTGATGGAGTAGTGTTCCAAGAGGCACAAAGGGGAATGAACGTTTTAGATTATTTATTGGCCTTGTTACCCTCTGCTGATGAACTAAGTTAGACAAGAAATGACCATCTTGTCTTGACCATTGGCTTTAGAAATATGGAGATCACTAAGGATCCCAAAAAGAACTGTTTCAATATCCTGGTGGATCTAAGAAGCAGGAAACAATATCATCGTTAAATTTGAACAATTATGTGTAACCTTTTGCTCTAATTGATAGCAGAGAAAAAAGAATGAAAAGGTATGATGAGCAAACAAAAAGTAACTTTTAAAGATAAGAAATATACCATCATGGGACTGATTCAGTTTGGAGTGGAAACTGTCCATGTAGGAGGGAGAGAGAAGGCTTTCTGGATTCTAAGGTGAGAAGAAATCATGAAATTCACTGAATATGTGAAAGAATTGGATTTGGATAGAACTAAAACATATGTCCATTATATGGGAGGCAAAGATAAAAATGGAAGTGGTTGAAAGTCATTGTTAGATAGTCCTTATTTTTTCTGAAATTACTACTATATTTTAGTAAAATACCAACCCTCGTCATTGGTTGAGTACTAGAGGGAAGGAGAAATATTACAGATTTGAGGTGAACATGTGGAATAGTAACCTAGATAGTAAATTGATAAAGAATATATGACAATAATAAACATAAAAGAAAGCTTGAAAGAGAAGCAAACATTGCAAATTAGAGAATATATTGTTATTTAGTCTTTTCTTACTACAAATTTAACAGGTGTCTTTTCAATAAAAGTATTTTAACTTCTAATTTTTACTTGCTTAACAGGTAAAATAGAAACACATGAATCTGGGATACACATAAAAAGGATGACAGGAGAGCAACAAAATGGGACTTTAGGAAAATATAGAGACAATTAACAAAAAAAAAGTAGATCAACAGCTGTGGTAAGAACCAAAAGAGGAAATACTGATAAATAAAATAGAGATGAACAGAAATGAAAAACAAATAAGATGGTAGAAGATGTCTCCTGCTGTCTTCAAGGTTTAATATGAAGCCTTAATGAATTAAGTCATGTAGAAACAAAAAGCAAATCAAAATCAGATGTATTTGCCAAATAATTTTAGAAATAGAAACTTAGAAGTGTAACCTATAAAGAAACTAGAAATACTTTAAGAAGAGAAAATTCTAGTGTATTAAAAGATTGTGGTCTTTTAAGTAGAGAAGATATAGTACTGCATTTATTTATTCAAATTATTTGGCTGCATTGGATTTTAGTTACACTATGCAGGATCTTTCCTTGCAGTGCACAAATTGTCTATTTGTGGCACATAGACTCAGTAGTTGTGCCACAAACACAGGTTTAGTTACTCTGTGTCATGTGGGATCTTAGTTATTCGACCAGGGATCAAACCCATGTCCCTTGCATTGCAAGGGAGATTCTTAATCACCGAACCATCAGGCAAGTCCCTAGATGTAGTATTTCTTTTAACATTTAGATATTTGTGAAAACTTTTCCAGACTGTGAATTCTGAGGACTTAAAGATTAAAGTGGGTTTTTCTGGTGGCTCAAATGGTAAAGAATCTGCCTGCAATGCAGGAGACCTGGGTTCGATCCCTGGGTCAGGAAGATTCCCTGGAGAAAGGAATGGCAACGCACTCCTGTATTCTTGCCTGGAGAATTCGATGGACAGAGGAGGCTGGCAGGCTAGAGTCCATGAACTCACAGAGAGTCAGACACAACTAAGTGACTAACATTCACTTTCTCTTTAAAGATTAAAACTATGGATTCAATAGTTTCTCTTCTCCATATGCAATACCAAAGGAGAAAATACACATATGTATGTATCTATATATACATATGTACGTATGTGAAATAATTTATAGTGGTGTTTAGGAAATTATGGTGGTCTTTGGAGGAAATTTCAGTTACAACAACCTGGAAATTTCTGTATCTGTATATTTCTCTTTTTTTAACTATAGTTAATAGATTCCTGATATTTTGGTAATTAAAAGCATTGTGTTTTAATCTGCACATCTCTATTGCCACCATATGGATTGATTGGCAGAATGAAGTAAACGCTGGACTGGAAGAAACACAAGCTGGAATCAAGATTGCCGGGAGAAATATCAATAACCTCAGATATGCAGATGACACCACCCTTATGGCAGAAAGTGAAGAGGAACTTAAAAGCCTCTTAATGAAAGTGAAAGTGGAGAGTGAAAAAGTTGGCTTAAAGCTCAACATTCAGAAAACGAAGATCATGGCATCTGGTCCCATCACTTCATGGGAAATAGATGGGGAAACAGTGGAAACAGTGTCAGACTTTATTTTTGGGGGGGCTCCAAAATCACTACAGATGGTGACTGCAGCCATGAAACTAAAAGATGCTTACTCCTTGGAAGAAAAGTTATGACTAACCTAGATACCATATTCAAAAGCAGAGACATTACTTTGCCAACAAAGGTCCGTCTAGTCAAGGCTACGTTTTTTCCTGTGGTCATGTATGGATGTGAGAGTTGGACTGTGAAGAAGGCTGAGCACCGAAGAATTGATGCTTTTGAACTGTGGTGTTGGAGAAGACTCTTGAGAGTCCCTTGGACTGCAAGGAGATCCAACCAGTCCATTCTGAAGGAGATCAGGCCTGGGATTTCTTTGGAAGGAATGATGCTAAAGCTGAAACTCCAGTACTTTGGCCACCTCATGAGAAGAGTTGACTCATTGGAAAAGACTCTGATGCTGGGAGGGATTGGGGGGCAGGAGGAGAAGGAGATGACAGAGGATGAGATGGCTGGATGACATCACTGACTCGATGGACATGAGTCTGAGTGAACTCCAGGAGTTGGTGATGGACAGGGAGGCCTGGCATGCTGCGATTCATGGGGTCGCAAAGAGTCGGACACGACTGAGCGACTGAACTGAACTGAACATACTTACTATCAAATTTGATCTTTAATTGTTTAATATACTGCTTATGCAAAAGTGCAGCTATGAAAATTGATATTGATATTTGGAAAAGATATTTTGAAGGAAATGTGAGTCCCACATATTCCTCAAGATTCTTCCATGTTCATAAACTTACTAGTCCAGATTACTATAAAGCTATACATCTGCACCATATCATTCTGACCTCAGCCAAGTTGCCTTTATAAACTACAAACTTATAATAGCTCCTTAACTTTTCTACAGCATGATTTACAAAACAACCATGACTGGAACAGCTATAGTTTGTAATGTCTCCTAATGTTACTGTCAGGGATATCTCATTACAGTACTCAACACTTGAGAATTGTCTCTCTGGAGCTATAGTGGGAGGTATATTTCTAGGACTAAGCCAAAAGGTCAGTTATTAGGAAGACAGTCTCAAAATATCTTACCCAGGGGAACACAAGCAATGAAGCAAAAAATAAATGGGGTTGTCAAGAGCTGAAAATTTAGGTCAACACAAATCCAAACCTGGAAGGTCTGTAGCAGAACTTAGCCTGGGAGGGCAACATGGCACAGAGATGATGAATTGATTGGCTAGTGAGAAAAAAGTATGGCTCATGGACAGTGATTCTGTCTTCTGTCCCTTGACCTCTAAACTAGTCTGGCTTACCCATACTCCTGAGAGAGGTAAGACCCAGATACTCCAATAACTTTTCAAGTTAGAATTTTTAAGGTGATCTGATCTTGCTCTGATTTCCATGTTAGGTTGATATGAAAATGTATGTCCTATGAGGGGCTGAGTCTTTAATTGTTTATCAGTGTAGGTATATTGTTCCACCTTGTATTCCAATGGTTTGAGCCTGCAGTCAGCTGTTCATTCCTGCTTTGTCTGAAACTTCCAGCATTATATCCCCATTGAGCTCTTGGAAATCTGGATCTAACAAAATTAATAAGAAGATCAATATGTATAATCTTATTGTTCTAGATTCCTTTCTATCATTACCTTGCAAGATGTATGAAGTCTTGGCTATTTCCCAGATCATGGTTGTTACGAATATAAAGCAATCAGACATAAGAGGCAAGAGTAGGCAAATATTAATATTTATTGTGTCTAGGGCCTTCCCTAGTGGCTCAGTGGTAAAGAATCTGCCTGCAAAGCAGGAGACCTGGGTTTCATCCCTGGATCAGGAAGATCCCCTGGAGTAGGAAATGGCAACACTCCAGCACTTTTGCCTGGGAAATCCTGTGGACAGAGGAGGCTGGTGGGCTGCAGTCCACAGGGTCACAAAGAGTTGGGCAGGACTTAGTAACTAAACAACAACGACATTGTGTCTTAAATATCAGAAACAAGTCTGTGGTTACTAACCTTAAAATCTCAAGCATATCACTGAAAGCTGCCTCAGCATAAGTAGTTTTGTCCTTTCTTCCTCTTCTAGAGAATATCATGGAGAAGGCAATGGCACCCCACTCCAGTGTTCTTGCCTGGAGAATCCCAGGGATGGGGGAGCCTGGTGGGCTGCCATC
Source organism: Bos grunniens (assembly GCF_055505025.1). Lineage (NCBI taxonomy): Eukaryota > Metazoa > Chordata > Mammalia > Artiodactyla > Bovidae > Bos > Bos grunniens. The sequence goes on from NC_141188.1 coordinate 28,998,248, forward strand.
TATGGGGTCACACAGAGTCTGACAGGACTGAAGTGACTTAGCAGCAGCAGCAGAGAAACTCATATAGGCATGTTTAGTAAAATCTACAAACTGAATCTTCCTATTTTACTTCCATATGCATAGTCAGCAGTTTCTTACCTGGGGAGCAGTTGAAGGGGATATGCTTCAAGAGCCCTGGCAGTCAGAGAATATCAGACTGTAGGTTATCATAATCCTATTGCTGCTGCTGTTGTTCAGTTGATCATTTGTGTCCAACTCTGTGACCCCATGGACTGCAGCACAACAGGCCTCCCTGTCCTTCACCATCTCCTGGAACTTGCTCAAACTCATGTCCATTGAATCAGTGATACCATCCAACCATCTCATCTTCTAACACTCCCTTCTCTTCCTGCCTTCTATCTTTCCCAGCATCAGGGTCTTTTTCAATGAGTTGTCTGTTTGTATCAGGTCACCAAAATATTGGAGCTTCTGCTTCAGCATCAGTCCTTCCAATGAATGAACATCATAATCCATTGCTTCCTCTAAAGTTAATATTCACTATAGTTGGAATGCCCTTTTAACTACTTAATATGATCAGTCAGTATGTCACAGTGTTCCATAAACTAGCTCAATGATTGGATTTGGATAATCCCTCATTTTGGTGCAATGGTTAAGCATGGTGTCATGAAGAGGGCTTTATAGTATTTCAGACTGCAAGTATCATGAAACTATCTGATAGATACAAAGTCTGGAGTAAATGAACCTATCTCTCCATCCTTCCTCTTGGCAGCAGTGTTAGGGCTCTTCCAGTGTAAGGTAAGGAGAACCATAAAAACAATTAAATGCAATGATACCGGCTGTCTCTAGTGAAATGAACATTTACAGGCAAGGAAAAGATCGTTGGCTTTATATAGATTGAGAGGACACTTTTAACCAGATGGTCCTCATCTAAGCAGCCACATATCTGATATTGAGAAAAAAACCCATCTTCCTAAATTACAGGACTGAATATTCCACCTTACCTCATTGGCATTTTACTGCACTTATATAACATATACAAGTCACCTGGCCCTCAAATCATGCCAGACTGGGGAGTATTAGACAATTCTGAGGTACTACCATTTGTTTGTCTGAAGAATTCAAGGGATTTGTCTTAAGATGTTTCATGAATAAATAGAAGCAGTGGATAAACTATCTATGCATAGAGGCACTTAAAATTGGAGAATTTTTAAGAGATGGTTTTCTCATTCACTAAATGTGTATCCTACTGTTTTTTTTTTTTTTCCTTAGTTTCATGACTTGTAATCCCTTGGACTACACTAATCTGCTGTATACTGTTATCATCACTACCTTTAAAAACTTAAACTTCTGCTGTACCTGAAATTATTTTTTTCAGCCTATGAGGAAGTTTTTTGACTAAAAAGTACTCAAATATCCTCACTCACACATGTCCAACTGTTTTGTAACCCTGCTGACTTAAGCCCTCCAGGCTCCTCTTCCCATGAGATTTCTCAGGCAAGAATCCTGGAGAATCTCTTGCATCTCCTGAATTGGCATGCAGATTCTTTACCACTGCACCACCTATAAAGTAAGAGTGGCAACTGTAGTCTTTGACCCTAAAAATAGGTGTGCTTGCATGTCAGAGACAGAAGTAAAGTCATTCTTTCTACAAACACTTGGAAACCAACATGAAACTGGGTTTATTTCATGATTCTCCTCACCTGTAAGGACCTCAGTCCTTTCTATTGAGAAACAGTGTCTTTGTTGGTTTAATATTTGTCAGCATAATTAATGATTTTTGATCATCCTTTTCTAAGATATATTTATTATCATCTATGGACAACAGACTGGTTCCAAATAGGAAAAGGAGTACGTCAAGGCTGTATATTGTCACCCTGTTATTTAACTTATATGCAGAGTACATCAAGAGAAATGCTGGACTGGAAGAAACACAAGATGGAATCAAGATTGCTGGAAGAAATATCAATAACCTCAGATATGCAGATGACACCACCCTTATGGCAGAAAGTGAAGACGAACTGAAAAGCCTCTTGATGAAAGTGAAAGAGGAGAGTGAAAAAGTTAGCTTAAAACTCAACATTCAGAAAACGAAGATCATGGCATCTGGTCCCATCACTTCATGGGAAATAGATGGGGAAACAGTGGAAACAGTGTCAGACTTTATTTTTTTGGGCTCCAAAATCACTGCAGATGGTGATTGCAGCCATGAAATTAAAAGACACTTACTCCTTGGAAAGAAAGTTATGACCAACCTAGATAGCATATTCAAAAGCAGAGACATTACTTTGCCAACAAAGGTCCGTCTAGTCAAGGCTATGGTTTTTCCAGTGGTCATGTACAGATGTGAGAGTTGGACCGTGTAGAAAGCTGAGCACAGAAGAATTGATGCTTTTGAACTGTGGTGTTGGAGAACTCTTGAGAGTCCCTTGGACTGCAAGGAGATCCAACCAGTCCATTCTGAAGGAGATCAGCCCTGGGATTTCTTTGGAAGGATTGATGCTAAAGCTGAAACTCCAGTATCTTGGTCACCTCATGTGAAGAGTTGACTCATTGGAAAAGACTCTGATGCTGAGAGGGATTGAGGGCAGGAGGAGAAGGGGACGACAGAGGATGAGATGGCTGGATGGCATCGCTGACTCGATGGACGTGAGTCTGAGTGAACTCCGGGAGTTGGTGATGGACAGGGAGGCCTGGCGTGCTGCAGTTCATGGGGTCACAAGGAGTCGGACACGACTGAGTGACTGAACTGAACTGAACTGAACTGATGGATTCTTGCTAATGAAACTTTACAATGTTTACACATGCTCCTAAAAAATCACTTTGGACTGTGATTTCATTAAATTTAAATGTATAAACTAATTTGTAGAAAAAAAATCTTAAAATCTCATCTAAAACTCTCCAGACCTGAATTTTTCAGATTTTAGAATGTTCATACAGGGACTGTATTACATCAAGTCTGTGAAAAGACTGCAGTGAAATATATATTCGTTCCTAACCCCTCAGTCCAGAGCTTCAAACATGATGTTTTTGCTCTAAGAGGGAGAAAAGACTTACAAAAAGGTTGATTGATGTCAGTTTTTAGATAAGGATTTGTCGTAAAGCAGCTTTCCTAAAAGATTGGTGCTTGAGAGCTTTTTTATGACAGATGTGGTATTATGAACTAACATTTGGTTTTCTCATTCAGGATCATAGAACATCTTTCTGTTTATTCTAAGGCAGAAAAACCTACTTAAAAATTAATAACATTATAGTGTTAATATGTTTCTCATGTGTGTCTTATTAAGTTTATTTATTTACCAATTTAGTGGCAATTGTAAATGTGAAGCTTCTGAAAATATACAAACAAAATTGATTATCAGTATTACATATTATTTTCCATAATTATCCTGTATTCAGCCACAATAGTTGAATTCCTATTAGTTCTAATTGTATTTCAGTTGATTCTTCATTATTAATTTAGGTAAACAAATAACACTTTTCTCTATTTTTGAATATTGTTTCATATTTCTACTCAAATATTTATTGCAATGATCTGAACAATTTTAAGAAATAGTAGACAGTGATCTATACTTTCTTTATCCCAATTTAAATGAAATTGTATGTGTATATATATGCATATATATATATGTGTGAATATATGTAAATACATATATATTATATAAACCTAAATGAGAGTGTGTGTGTGTGCAGCTTCGAACTACTGCAGCTAATCAGTGCAGAGGAGGCATTTTGAAAAAGTTCTTACTTAATAATTGCTGTTTAAACTGGATTGACATTTTTATATTTGAAATGTTTAAACATCTAATTCCTTTGATTTCATTAATTGATGAAATACATTGCTCCATTTTAATATTAAATCATCTCATATTCTTTTTGGAAGCATTTGGCAATGGTTTGTTTTCTGTTTTTGTTTTTTTTTTGCAAATTCACTATATTTGATTCATTAAGTTTTTACACTTAAAAGTAGATACTTTTGGTCATTTATCATATTTTTTTCTGGTTTGTAAGAGCTCCATATAATAAAGTTTGAATATGTCAGTATTTTTGCCTGGAGAATGCCCATGAATGGAGGAGCCTAATGGGTACAGTCTATAGGGTCACAGAGTCAGACACAACGGAGCAAATAAGCACACTGCACTTTTTTTTTTTTTAACCACGTATCTTTTTTCTTACCACTTGAAAATTCTATATACTAAAGAAATTTTCCCTATGTGTAAAATAACTTAACAATGCTACTGTGGAACTTTAAAAGAATAATTCCTTAATCAATTTATTGCTTCTTTCCTGATTTTTATGTATCCAAAATTTTCAGTTTTCTTGTATTCGTTTGTATTATATATATTTACCAAGATATATCAATTTTGAGATTTTTTAATGTGTTTGCCTAAAGCATAATGACAATTTTTAATTTTATGTCTGTAATTATTTTAATTTTAATACTTCTGATAAACTTTGAAATATAAATTTTCAGAATAATAAGTTTATGCATAATAACTTACATATTTATACAAACATGCAAGTAAGTATATGGCTATACATTTAGTTATATAATTCCACATTTGAATACTATAAAATCCACATTTGAATATTATACATACCATATTTAATAAAGCAGTGAGGCAAAATAGCTCTGAAATAGAATTATGTATGATATCATACAATCAGATCTTATTGAACAGGTTGACTTTGTCTATAAAACAAGGATCATTTATTCAGTACTAATGTAGACTTTTTTTTAAAGATTATTGATCCCACAGATATTTGGAAGCAAAATAAATATTTTCTGAATTTTATATCACCTACGAGTATTTCCAAGAGATGATTGAACTATCGTTGGGCAGTGGGTTTATACAAGGCTAAATATGTTAGATAAAAATGATTTCCTCAGAGAAAGGAAACTCAGGTCTCAATGCAGGAAACCTGGGTTCAGTCTCTGGGTTGAGAAGACCCTCTGGAGAAGGAAATGGTAACCCACTCCAGTATTCTTGCCTGGAAAATCCCATGGACAGAGAGCCATGCATTTGCAATGAGTCGGACACAACAGAGCAACTAACACACTTAACTACCACAGTAAATTTGCCAAAGGGCAATATTGTGTTAATCTCATTTATCATCCCAATTCTAAAATGGTAAATGATGGTATCTGGAATGAGCTTAGAAATATTGACAAATCAACCTCTAACCAAGAAGCCATCATAGTGGCTTAAGAATCAATTATGTCTGTAATGCAAAGAGTCTGTGGATTCAGAATAGACTTTTAAAAAATTACACATTACTACCTTCTGGCAGAATGACTGTATAATGAACAATCTAGGGTTAATTTTACTTGAAATTCAGGTTCCTCAATGAAAAATTAAGAAGCAAGTTTTTAATCCTAGCTTCTTTGTGTTGATTTTATAATATTGCTCATATTTCCAAATAACTATCAACCTGAGCTTTTATGTAGTGCCATCTGGACCTAATGACTAGATAGTAAACATAACAAAATAGAAGACAGAGGAGATGTTCTTTTTAAGATGGGACTAGTAAAATTCAAAATTTGGCCTGATAATCTGTCACCACAGATTTCTTATGACTATGGGATTTTCCATAGTTGGAAGTCATGTCTTCTTCAATAAAAGGTTGATGCAATACAGAGATAAACTGAATTTTGGAATATAGTCATTGTCTAGTATGCACCAGACAGAGGCATTAATTTTATTCTGTGTAACTTTATTTCCATCATTTGCATACTTATAAAAGTCATCATAAATGTCATTGTTAAACATTTGATTTAGCCCCAAAATTCATCGTGAAATAACAGTATAGGTGTCAAGTGCTATACTGGGAAATAAGAAACTCAATAAACAGCTGTATAATTAGTTGGAGGGAAAGGTTTTTTGTTCTCAGCCTCTTTATTACTAAATGGGCATGTGTAATGAAGAGTCATCAAGAATTTTTACTTCCAAGTTCTAAATGTTGAACACTCTTTGAACCATAACCTATTTGATATCTTCATAAATGAAATGACTCCCATTAATTTTCATAGCTCTTTCTACTTAAAATAGGGTGTGTGGATGCAAATAATTATTAATAAAAAAGTATCCATGATCATAAGCCAATGGTGAATTAGTGGATTATGTATTAAAATTAATTACAGCAGTTGATTATATTTCTGGAAATTATAAAAATGTATTAGGGCTTCATTCTCAACTCACATCAAATTTCAAATGAAATAAGCAACTTCAATGAAAAATATAGTTATAAAATCTCCTAAGACAATATAAAACTGTAAGAAGAAGTTATTTAGAGCTTACTCTGTGATGGATAAGAGCTGAGTGAAAGAATTCCAGAATTTTGTGAGATGGTAAACATCATATTGGTTGTTTGACATGGGTTTCTCATGAGCAATAAGTAGATTTTATAGTTTTTTACACTATCAAAATTAACAAATCCACAAATCAAGAGTTTCTTTATTTTTTTCTGCAGAGAACTGGTTTTTTAAATATTTACTGGCATACCAGTGTGTGTAACTGTTCACGATAAGCTTGATAGCTAATTTGTTAGGGACTACTGATGAGGAAACTTTAGCACATAAACTGGAGATAAATTAATACCCGACTGGAAAACTATTTTTGAAAATTAAAACCACAAATGAAAGTACAAAGGGGTTATCGGTATAGTGTGCTACATACAGGAGATGACAGATACATATTATTATTTTACAGGCTAAAGAGCTCAGACAGATCATGAGGTTAACACTAAAAAAATCCAAGTACAGGAAATAAAAAAGCAAGACAGAGAAGCAATATGAAAGATCAAAATATAGGAATCAAAACATTAACAGAATGTGTAAGATTCTACTTTTACTCTTAAGTTGGCAACATAATATAAAATCTAAATATTGTAAATGACATCAAGTAAACAGAGGAGAAAACACTTACACACACAGACACCCCTTTGGTGAAGCCAAGAGTAGTGTATGTAGTAAGCAAATATTTGTGCAAAATAAGGGAACTAATATATATATCCACCTGTTTTTATGAATATACAAATTCCATGAGGATATACAGGTAACAGCAGTGATAACCTATTCTCTGGGGATACTATACAAATAAATGAAGATTGGGAGTAGTGTTAAGAGAGAATCCTTACTTTGTATAGATTGACTTTACTTTTAAACCACATGAATACTTTCTATTCAAATATTAATTAAATACATGTATAACGTTAAGAAATGTAAATTATACAACATGTGATATAGTTTGTTTTGTAAATTTTATGCTGATATACATACAGATTTAGAATGAAGATTCAAAAAAAGATATTAACATTTACCTTGGGCATCCCTCGAGGTTCAGATGGTAAAAATTCTGCTTGCATGCAGGAGGCCCAGGTCCAATCCCTAGGTCGGTAAGATCTACTGGAGAAGGGAATGGCTATCCACTCCAGTATTCTTGCCTGGAGAATTCCATGGACAGAGGAGCCTGGTGAGCCCATGGGGTCACAAAGAGTCAGACACTACTGAGCATTTATTTCTGACTGCTTCCAGTATCATATTTAGTTTGAGGTATTTCCCAAATATTCTGAAAGATGAAATTTAATAATCAGCACAAAATACATACAGTGGATGTAAGATAGTTATAGCTTTGGGAGGAGGGCCATAAACTTCTTTGATATAGGCAGGAGAATAGGGCATTTTGAATATTTCAAAAAAAACCCAGTAGGATGAAACATACACACACACATACATGGCACATGGGAAAAATTTTCTTACTTATGGAAATTGAATGAATAAGATTTCCTTGATCTGAAAATTTTGGTGCTGCTGCTTCAGTACTGAAAATATACATGGTTCAAATGATTTTGTGTGTACAAAGAATTTTTTTATATTTTATTTTATTTTTTAACTTTACAATATTATATTGGTTTTGCCATATATCAACATGAATCCGCCACAGGTATACACGTGTTCGCCATCCTGAACCCTCCTCCCTCCTCCCTCCCCATACCATCCCTCTGGGTCCTCCCAGTGCACGAGCCCCAAGCATCCAGTATCATGCATTGAACCTGGAATTATCTGAGGTGTTCATTGAGATGCAGATCCCAGAACTCCATTGCCCACATGTACTTCTTCAATTGCATGAGGTTTAAGATGTCATGGACTGAGGTACCCAGATCACATTTTCACATTGATTGAAACCATACTTTCCTTGGAATCTAACATGTTAAGAATGTATTCAAGCACTTTCAAGGTTGAAATTGGTACCATGAAGGTGTTCTTCTTTGTATAGTAATTGACTCACATTCCTCATTTTACAAATCAGAATGTTTCCCCTTATTTAAGCTGCTAGGTACTCTGTGACTAGTGCAAACAGTTAAATAGGGGTGGGTGGGGGAAAGCTGTTTAAAAAAATTCTCAGAAGTAAAGTATATTCTATATCCTAGAAGGTTCTGAATGTCAGAATAAAATAAGAAATATATGTTACAGTATTTATCAATGAATTGTGAAATTAACTATGACCCTTCTGTGATTTCTCTTTAGTTATACAGATCACAGAAGAAAATAATAGATATTAATATAAAGTATCCATGTTAAAACTCTGAGCAATAAATATATGCATAGAAGTACAGTTTAGATTAGATCTTTTATGAAACAAATGAAAAGCCATCATGAATTCTAAATGGCCATGAAAACTACCTTCAGCTATAAAAACACGAGAACATTCTGGGTAAGTGTTCTACTCAGGATAAAAACATCACATTGCCTAGAGGGATCACTTTCTTTCATAACTTTATTTCATAAGACTGTAAACAGAAAGGGTGAAAAAGGAAGAGTCTGGTAAAGCCAGAGAAAGAAACTAAGAAATCCATGACACTTGGAAAATACTCTAGAGTAAAATTCTGTGGCTGGGGAGCCAATTACAAACTAGAATAAAAGAGTCGCTCCACAAAGGAGCTACTAACAGAACTGTCACCCAGCAACTGAGATCCAGGAGATAGATTATCCATGAGGAAATAACAGAAAGCTTCATAATGACCTGTATGGACTATTTCTAAGGGACAGAGAAAAGAAAATCAAGGAAAAAAAAAACAAAACCAAAAAACAAAAAAAGGGGCAGCAGGAGACTGACCATAAATTCTGATCCAGAAGGCAATGGCACCCCACTCCAGTACTCTTGCCTGGAAAACCCCATGGATGGAGGTGCCTGGTGGGCTGCAGTCCATGGGGTCGCTAAGAGTTGGACACGACTGAGTGACTTCACTTTCACTTTTCACTTTCATGCATTGGAGAAGGAAATGGCAACCCATTCCAGTATTCTTGCCTGGAGAATCCCAGGGACGGGGGAACCTGGTGGGCTGCTGTCTGTGGGGTCACACAGAGTCAGACACGACTGAAGCAACTTAGCAGCAAACAATAAATTTTAAATACTGTTACTATGAATTAACAGGGCTTTCCTGTGGAGCAGATGGTAAAGAATCTGCCTGCAATGCAGGAGATCTGGGTTCTATCCCCAGGTCGGGAAGATCCCCTGGAGAAGGAATCTAATCCAGTATTCTTGCCTAGAGAATTCCATGGACAGAGGAGCTGCGGGAACTAAAATCCACAGGGTCTCAAAGAGTCAGACACAACTGAGTGGCTAACACACACACAATATGAATCAACATAGCAAAAGAAACTCATGGGAACATGGGAAGATTGTATTAGTAGCTTTTTTAAAGGATAGAAAAGGAACTTCTGGTTTTTATTTTTGTTGCATATACTCTTTTTGTGTGGGCAAGAACATGGGTAATAGGAGTGGTCAGCTCAGCCTGGATCTGATTTCTTCTACAACTCTCTACCTACTTCCCCATCACCACCATGTCCTATTTTGAAATTTTGAAACAATAGCAGACATTGTGTCATCTTACCTCTGTGTGTGTGTGTGTCTGTATGCTGCTGCTGCTGCTGCTGCTAAGTCACTTCAGTCGTGTCCGACTCTCTGCAACCCCATAGATGGCAGCCCACTAGGCTCCTCTGTCCCTGGGATTCTCCAGGCAAGGATACTGGAGTTAGTTGCTATTTTCTTCTCTAATGCATGTATGCATGCATGCTAAGTCGCTTCAGTCATGCCTGACTCTGTGCAGCCCTATGGACAGCAGCCCCACCAACTTCCTCTGTCCAAAGGATTCTCCAGGCAAGAATACTGGAGTGGGCTTCCATCTCCTCTCCTGTATCTGTATGAGTATATATATATATATATATATATATCAGTTCAATTGAGTTCAGTCATTCAGTCATGTCCAGCACTTTGCAACCCCATGGTCTGCAGGACACTACGCTCCCCTGTCCACCACAAACTTCCAGAGCTCACTCAAACTCAGGTCATCGAGTCAGTGATGCCATCCAACCACCTCATCCTCTGTCATCCTCTTCTCCTCCTGCCTTCAATCTTTCCCAGCATCAGGGTCTTAAATGAGTGAGTTCTTCACATCAGGAGGCCAAAGTATTGGAGCTGCAGCTTCAATATCAGTCCTTCCAATGAACACCCAGGACTGATTTCCTTTAGGATGGACTGGTTGGATCTCCTTGAAGTCCAAGGGACTCTCAAGAGTCTTCTCCAATACCAGGGTTCAAAAGCATCAATTCTTTGGCACTCAGCTTTCTTTTTTTTTTTTAATTTAGTTTTAAACTTTACAATATTGTATTGGTTTTGCCAAATATAGAAATGAATCTGCCACAGGTATACATGTGTTCCCCATTCTGAACCCTCCTCCCTCCTCCCTCCCCATACCATCCCTCTGGGTCGTCCCAGTGCACCAGCCCCAAGCATCCAATATCGTGCATCGAACCTGGACTGGCGACTCGTTCCATATATGATATTATATGTATTTCAATGCCATTCTCCCAAATCTTCCCACCCTCTCCCTCTCCCACAGAGTCCAAAAGACTGTTCTATACATCAGTGTCTCTTTTGCTGTCTCGTACACAGGGTTATTGTTACCATCTTTCTCAATTCCATATATATGCGTTATTATACTGTATTGGTGTTTTTCTTTCTGGCTTACTTCACTCTGTATAATAGGCTCCAGTTTCATCCACCTCATTAGAACTGATTCAAATATATTCTTTTTAATGGCTGAGTAATACTCCATTATGTATATGTACCACAGCTTTCTTATCCATTCATCTGCTGATGGACATCTAGGTTGCTTCCATGTCCTGGCTATTATAAACAGTGCTGCGATGAACATTGGGGTACACATGTCTCTTTCCCTTCTGGTTTCCTCAGTGTGTATGCCCAGCAGTGGGATTGCTGGATCATAAGGCAGTTCTATTTCCAGTTTTTAAGGAATCTCCACACTGTTCTCCATAGTGGCTATACTAGTTTGCATTCCCACCAACAGTGTAAGAGGGTTCCCTTTTCTCCACACCCTCTCCAGCATTTATTGCTTGTAGACTTTTGGATCGCAGCCATTCTGACTGGTGTGAAATGGTACCTCATAGTGGTTTTGATTTGCATTTCTCTGATAATGAGTGATGTTGAGCATCTTTTCATGTGTTTGTTAGCCATCTGTATGTCTTCTTTGGAGAAATGTCTATTTAGTTCTTTATTCCAACTCTCATGTCCATATGTGACCACTGGAAAAACCATAGCTTTGACTAGACAGAACCTCTGTCAGCAAAGTAATATCTCTGCTTTTTAATATGCTGTCTAGGTTGGTCATAGCTTTTCTTCCAAGGAGCAAGCGTCTTTTAATTTCATGGCTGCAGTCACCATCTGCAGTGATTTGGGAGCCCCCCAAAATAAAGTCTCTCACTGTTTCCAGTTTCCCCATCTATTTGCCATGAAGTGATGGAACTGGATGCCATGATCTTAGTTTTTTGAATGTTGAGTTTTAAGCCAGCTTTTTCATATTTCATACATAGCTATGTTTATGTATGTTTAAAACAGGTTATTTTGTTTCATTTTGGTTTAGTTTTAACCTTGTTTTTTATTGTATAAGTTTGTTTTACACTATGTAAAATATATTTCCTGATTTAAATCTACAAAATATTCTATATTGAGAGACATTTACCTTTCTTTCTACCCAGGAATTTGCAGTTTGCCATTCAGTTCCTGGTTCCTAGCTTGGGGAATGGCAGGTACGTGACGTTTTAATTTCTGTGATGTCAGATGGAAAACAGTTGGAAATGATGACAACTCTATCTCAAATATACTTTTGTCTACCTACTAAATTTATAGTAAAATATAGCAAATTTATTTCAAGCGCTTATTATATACCATAATATGTATAACATTATTATCTATTTCATCTGGTATATAATAATTACATTTTTTGCAAACAAAGTCTGAGACAAAGGGATCTTAATTTTATAAGATATTAATAATATCAGAATTTGAATTTCAATGTGTTATCTCACAAGGATACTGAAGAATACTGTGACTGGCTGCATTGAAAAATTCGTAGCACAAAGAAAAAGAGATATTGATGAGCAACATCTTTAATTAGGGAAGAAAAAGAATAAGGAAATTTCTATTGTCAAATTATTACAATAAAATTGAGTCATATTTTAAGGTAAAGTCATTGAGATGATATGTTTATAACTCCATGCAAAAATGTAGAAAATTTGAGGAGAAAAAATACTGTGAGACATGTATAAAAATGGTAAAAGAAAAAAGGTTTCAAAAAATGCATTCATGTTATTTTTTGTCACGTAATTATGAAAAGAGAACTCTGTTTTGAGATGGTACATTTGGTACAGGTTACCACTAATGCAATAGTAACCAGAAAAAATATAATTAGCAATATTTTGTCATATTTTCTCTTCTTTACTTAACTCTATCACTTAAATATTTGGTCACCCTAGTCATCTATATCTGTTTTCAGTTGATTATTCAGAATACTTTTTTTCCATTGTCCTATAATTCCTTTTCTTACAAATATTTTCTATATTCATGATTGTGTTCTTAACAGTATTTATTATTCTCCTTTCTACTACTTATATTTTACTTGTAATTTCATTTTTAACAGTTTATCAGATCCTTTTGGGTCTCTTGTCTTACACTCTTTTCTTCAATTTTCCACTTTCATGGATACTGAGTTATTTTCAAAGCAGGAGTGAGGGAACACACGCATGACTCTATGTGTGTGTGTGCATGTGTATGTGTCTGTGTGCGTAAAATGATTCTTTCCCATTTAAAAAAATACTGAATATGCATGCATTGGCACCACATGGATTCATTTCTAATCATAATTGTTCCCCTTTTTGGTTCCTTATTCATGCCAAACGTTTAATAAAAATTATTAGGCGAGAGTAGTTAGGAAGTGAGTCAGGGATGTAGCAGCTTGAAACATGGAATACTGTCCTATAACCCTTTTTTCTCATTCTGCATAGTGATACTCTGCTCCCAGCAGTCTGGATTTCTCACTCTTGAGTGATCAAAAGACTTTGATAACTTTGCATAAAGCTATGTAGACTGTAAGTTGCTCGTGTTATTGTAGTGTCCGTACACTTTCTTCCGCCTGGCGCAGTAGCCATTTATGTAGTTGCCACCCTCCCACTCTCAATCTCTCCCCAGAAATTGTTTTTTTTGTTTTTTTTTAAATGGTAACGCACTGTTGGGTCTCATTCACTCCATCTTTTCTAACTCTCCACCATTTGTAACAAAGACAAAGAAGCTTTATTTATTATTTTTTTCTTAGCTAGTAAATTTATGTATGTATTCATATTTTTCTGAGGTATTTATATTTCCTATTTTCTAAAATGATCATTAGTTTTCTTGATACTTTATTTTATTGATATCTATTTAGTTGTAAATTTCTTTGCATATTCAGTATATAAATCTGTTTCTCACAAATATTATGAATTATCCCGTTCATTATTTTCCTTTATTTTCTGTGGTTTTCTTTATATATGTTATATATATTATATTTATATTATATACATATGTTATATTTAATATATAAATATTTATATATTGTATGTATATATATATATAGCTTCTGAGTGTTAGAAACTTATGAAATCAAATATGACAATATATTAGTTTCCTATTGTCATTATGCTTCAATTCAGTTCAGTCACTAGGAAAGAATTTTTCATCTTGAAATGCAAATATATTTATTATATTTACTATTTTAAAATTTACTTTTATGCTTGTATGTTTCATCTGGATGCTGTTTAATATCTGAAGCAAAATGGGTCCACCATCCACACATTGCCCAGGTTTGTTTCAAATGTCACTGCATTTCAGAGCTATTTTGCCAAAATCATTGCTTGAAATTGGGTTCGTTTCCAAGTATGGATATGGAATTTTCTATTTTCATTTTATTTTTATGCTTAGTATATTCACAGAAAAGAGAGAGACATTGATTTTTGTTCAGATGTCTGTAAGAGTTTTGTTTTTTTTTTATTTCAATTACCCGTTGGGCCTGTATAAAATGAAACTGGAAGAGCTTCCTTTGATTTATCCTCTGAGAAGTTTTTGGTTTTGGTTTATATTGTATAATCAGAAAGCTCTGTCTGCTTTTATTCAGACCACATGCCCAGAAAAGGCAGTTTATATGCAGGATGAACGGAAGAACAGAGCACTCACCTTTCCCTGCATGTTCATTCTATTTTGCTTTATTTTTTCTATCACTGTCCTTTCTATCACTTACCTGAAAGTTCATGGCTTAAGACAGTGCTTCATTATTTTCTGAAATCTGTGCTCAGCAGTCTGGGTAGTCTTCTGCTAATCTTGCCAGGATCACTCATATGGTTGCATTCCTCTGTTAGGACTGGAGGGTTTAAGAGGTACATAGTTTGCAATTAGTGTCTTGGTTCACCACCTAGTGGATTATTACCCTTAGGCTGGACTGGACTTTGGCAATATGGTCTTCTCAAAAGAAGGTGGGAATGAACACTCTATGGCCTCTCAAGGCTTAGGCTCTAGAAAGTTATTGAAAGTGAAACTTTCCCAGTCGTGTCTGACTCTTTGTTACCCCATGGACTGTTCGATGGAATTCTCCAGGCAAGAATACTAGAGTGGGTAGCCTTTCTATTCTCAGGGGTATCTTCCCAACCCAGGGATCTAACCCAGGTCTCCTGCCTCGCAGGCAGTTTCTTTACCAGCTGAGCCAGAACTTGCATGTTATATTGTTGGTCAAAACAAATTGCAAGCAAAGCTCCGAGTCAAGAGAATTTCCATGATCTGAATGTCTAAGCTCCCCTCTCCAAGTAAAATTCATGTGTTGACTCTTAACCACCCAAGGCTATGGTGTTAGTAGGTGGAACTTTGTGGAGGTGCTTTGGTCATGAAAGTGGAGCCCTTATGAATGGGATTGTTGGTGTTTAGTCACTATGTCCAACTCTTTTGGGACCCCATGGACTGTAGCCTGCCAGGCTCCTCTCTCCAGGGGATTTTCCAGGCAAGATAGTGCAGTGGGTTGCCATCTCCTTCTCCAAGAGATCTGCCCCACCCAGGTATCTAGCCCTGTCTCCTACATTGGTAGGCAGATTCTTTACCAGTGAGCCACCTGAGAAGCCCATGAATGGGATTAGTGTCTTGCAAAAGAGGCTCCAAAGAGATCCCTAGCCCTTCCACCACGAGAGGCCATAGAGAGAAGATTTGGGTTATGAACCAGGAAGAGGCCCCTTACCTAGCTATGTTGGCACCATGACTGTGGTTGTCCAGCCTCCAGAAATGTGAGAAATGCATTTCAGTTGTTGATAAGCTACCAAGTCTATGATATTTTATTACAGCAAGCTGAACAGACTAGACAGGGGTGGATAAACTTCAACTTTTGATGCTAACAATGGTAATTTCACACTGCAGAGTCATGGACCCAGGGAGCCCTGATTCATTGGAGGTCATTAATATAAAATAAGGCAAAGCCAGAAAATTTCTAACGGGCTTAGTCATCATCACACCTAATTATAGCTTTTATATTGTACCGGAACACTTTTGGTGGATTCAGTAATCCTCTCATACTGACAAAGGAAGCAGGGTTTTTGGTTTTAATTTTCAAAAATACTTCAGAGATGAAATCATCCAATGTTGTCAATGAGAAAGGGGTGAAAGGTGATCAGTAATTCACTCCTCTGAACAAACGAGATTAATATGGCAACCATTTACTGAATGGTTATTTAGAGCTAGGTTCTCAGGTATGCACTTAAAATAATTATCATTTTTAAAATTCACAACATCTCTGTAAGTTTTATATTGTTATCCCTCCTTTGCAGTTGAGAAATATTAGACCTGGAAAGACAGGCACTCCATTTCAGGCTCAGGTCTCTGTGATTACAAGGACTTACTGTTAAAGATTATCTTGTAGTCACCAAATATCTTAATAGATTTACTAAATTCCAAATTTTCATTGATTTTATTTATTCATATCTCATTTTTTAAGATAATGAATTCATCTGTATTTCATCTGAGAAGAATAATCCATGAAAAAAAACTCATAAATATTTTCAATAAAAATTTATCCAGTAAATCTTGCCCTACAAGCAATAAAATGAACTAAAATGCTACATTAATCAAATGATTTTAGTGTTCTTACAAGTGTAGACAGATGCTCAGGGGAGTATAAGAAAGCCTAGAAGTAGATTCTTCAAAATATTTTTTTTAAATGCATGCATAATTATCTTTTGTAAGAGTGGAAAAATATATGACTATTTGATATTGTTGAATAATTTGTCCAAACACAGTTTTTAAGTGTTTTGAAAAACATAATCTTATTCATATAAAAGATGTTATCAGCATTAATTCCAAATAGATTTAGGTTTTGAATAAGTTAAGGAAAATATAAGGGAATAAATTTTAAGCTTCAGTATGAAAAAGACCTTTTTAAAAAAAAAAAACAACTAAGTGATTTCTATAAAATATTAATAGATTTATACAAGTGGTTATGTTAGAAAATATATAACCTAGTTAGCAATCAAAGGAATGCAAAATAAAATTAGGTCCCCAATTCAGATGTGAGTTTTATAAAACTATAGAAGATATTAGAATTTTCAGTAATAAGAAGAGATGGAGAACATCAATAGCAGAAAAAGCTTTATATATACCGTTATCCTCAATCATTTTTGCCTTGCAATAAACAAGAACAAAGTTTTCCTAAGAAAATTATAGCTATTTAAAATTTTTTGTACAATGAGATTCATCATAATATTATTTATAAAGCAAAGCAATACATTACTTTGATGTCTCAAAATTAAGTTTAAATAATAAACAATTATACTTTCAGAAAAAATATTATTGTTTATCTGGTAAACATGTTGATTAAAGTTATAGAGAACTGCTGGTCATAATTTATGAAAACAATAAGAAACAAATGTAGGTATAAATCTTTGTAAATTACTCTATTTCATAGATATTATGTTAAAAATATTAAAATATTTATTGTGGCGTTTCCTCACTGTGTGTGGGTTTGTACAGGTGGCTTGTCAAGGTTTCCTGGTTAGGGAAGCTTGTGTCGGTGTTCTGGTGGGTGGAGCTGTATTTCGTCTCTCTGGAGTGCAATGAGATTCTATTATTTTAGAGTGATTTTTATTTTCTTGTTTTGGGTGTGCTTTTAAACTTTTCTGTCTTCTTCAATTATTATAATATATGTGTAAGTGAGGAATATTGAAAATATTTAGGAACCAATATGGCACTGCTACCTACTAGTCAAATCAATAACATCATCCATCAGAGTGGGTACTGCTATAAGCCAATCCGAGCTCTGCCAGACTATGACAGTGGATGGCAGATCAGCTCGTGTACACACAATTCATCTCATAATCGAAAGAAAAGCAAGCAACATTATTGAGTGAAGCAGTGTAAATGAAGATACAGGTTGGATTAGGATCCATGAAATGGAAAGGAGTATTTAATCTGCTTAGAATAATGACAAAATTAAAAAGATAAAGATAAAACATAGCATGTGAAAAAAAAAAAAAAATGAGGCATTTTGGAAACCCAGTACATGCTTGCTAAGTTGCTTTAGTAGTGTTAGACTCTGTGCGACCCTATGGACTGTAGACTGACAGGCTCCTCTGTCCATTGGATTCTCCAGGCAGGGATACTAGAGTGGATTGCCACGCCCTCATCCACGGGATCATCCCAACCCAGGGATAGAACCCACGTTTCTTAGTCTCCTGCACTGGCAAGTGGGTTCTTTACTACTTGCGCTACCTGGAAACCCAGTATTCAAATCTAAAATGAGCTTTAGAGACAGAATACAACAGGAAGTGTTAGAAATTAATTATATTTACTAT
This sequence comes from Bos grunniens, assembly GCF_055505025.1. NCBI lineage: Eukaryota > Metazoa > Chordata > Mammalia > Artiodactyla > Bovidae > Bos > Bos grunniens. The sequence continues at coordinate 29,016,456 of NC_141188.1, forward strand.
AAATAATAGATTAAAATTTGACATGAAATCAAGAATAAAGAGAAGTTTTATGCATATATCAGAGAGAAAATACAAAAACAAATAAGGACATAAATGAAAATGATCAGGTTAGCAGCATTCTTCACCTGCAACAGAGGATAAAGAATACAGTAGATCAATCCTGTCATATTCTGAGGAACACTTACTTGAACAGGAATTCTATACCTAACTCTAAGAAAATAAGGCTTTTTCTCTCTTGCTCAGATCAGATCAGATCAGATCAGTTGCTCAGTCGTGTCCGACTCTTTGCGACCCCATGAATCGCAGCACCCCGGGCCTCCCTGTCCATCACCAACTCCCGGAGTTCACTGAGACTCACGTCCATTAAGTCAGTGATGCCATCCAGCCATCTCATCCTCTGTCATCCCCTTCTCCTCTTGCCCCCAATCCCTCCCAGCATCAGAGTCTTTTCCAATGAGTCAACTCTTCGCATGAGGTGGCCAAAGTACTGGAGTCTCAGCTTTAGCATCATTCCTTCCAAAGAAATCCCAGGGCTGATCTCCTTCAGAATGGACTGGTTGGATTTCCTTGCAGTCCAAGGGACTCTCAAGAGTCTTCTCCAACACCACAGTTCAAAAGCATCAATTCTTCGGGGCTCAGCCTTCTTCACAGTCCAACTCTCACATCCATACATGACCACAGGAAAAACCATAGCCTTGACTAGATGGACCTTTGTTAGCAAAGTAATGTCTCTGCTTTTGAATATGCTATCTAGGTTGGTCATAACTTCCCTTCCAAGGAGTAAGCGTCTTTTAATTTCATGGCTGCAATCACCATCTGCAGTGATTTTGAAGCCCAGAAAAATAAAGTCTGCCACTGTTTCCACTGTTTCCCCATCTATTTTCCAGGAAGTGATGGGACCAGATGCCATGATCTTCGTTTTCTGAATGTTGAGCTTTAAGCCAACTTTTTCACTCTCTACTTTCACTTTCATCAAGAGGTTTTTTAATTCCTCTTCACTTTCTGCCATAAGGGTGGTGTCATCTGCATATCTGAGGTTATTGATATTTCTCCTAGAAATCTTGATTCCAGCTTGTGTTTCTTCCAGTCCAGCGTTTCTCATGATGTACTCTGCATATAAGTTAAATAAACAGAGTGACAATATACATCCTTGACGTACTCCTTTTCCTATTTGGAACCAGTCTGTTGTTCCATGTCCAGTTCTAACTGTTGCTTCCTGACCTGCATACAAATTTCTCAAGAGGCAGGTCAGGTGGTCTGGTATTCCCATCTCTTTCAGAATTTTCCACAGTTTATTATAATCCACACAGTCAAAGGCTTTGGCATAGTCAAAAAAGCAGAAATAGATGTTTTTCTGGAACTTTCTTGCTTTTTCCATGATCCAGCGGATGTTGGCAATTTGATCTCTGGTTCCTCTGCCTTTTCTAAAACCAGCTGGAACATCAGGAAGTTCACGGTTCACATATTGCTGAAGCCTGGCTTAGAGAATTTTGAGCATTACTTTACTAGCGTGTGAGATGAGTGTAATTGTGTGGTAGTTTGAGCATTCTTTGACATTGCCTTTCTTTGGGATTGGAATGCTAGAATTAAGAAAAATCAAATACCCAGAATCTTTCTGAGAAAAAAATCTGAGAATCTGTTTTAATAAATAAGAGTAAAAAAAGAAAAAATTATGAGATATGAGAATTGGTGGGAGTAAATCAGAGGTTAAATAAAAAAGAATATTGAGATCAATGAGGTACCAATTGGTACAAATCTGAACAGACACTCCACTCAAAATAAAAATGCTGTCTTCAAGAAAAATAGATTTCATGCCCTATATCAAAACAATTTAAATTTGGAAATACAATAAAGAAGATATTTATTCTTTCAAAGACAGAAAAAAATAAAAGTAAAGCATGGACAATTTAAGACAGTGAACAGAATGCAAATGAAATCAGCATTGAAAATATAAAGGTAAAGGTAACAGCTGAAAGGACTGGGAGGTGAAAGAACATCTATTAAGAAAAGGCTTTTGACATTAAAATGTTCACTTTATGTTGTGAGAGTCAATGCTGAAGGAAAAATGTTGATTCAAGCATATTATCTGCAGTTAAATCTAAAAGCCCTACAAGTTAAAGTCAATGGTGCAGGAAAATTTTTTCAGGAGGGATTGAGTGGAAGTAGAGGTTGAAGGATGTGAATTAAATTGTTTCCTTTTAAATTGTACATGAGTATTTAATCTTGAAAAAGTAATAATATAATAAACTTTGTAACTTAAAAAGTAACTGCCATTGAAACTAAAATGAGAACCAGCTAAAACTGATCTCTCTAGAAAGTGTGACTGAGAATGAAGTGGGTGTGAAGAGCTGCTGCTCTTCACTATAGGACTCTTATAATCTTCAATGTTTGTCACATATGTACTGCAGTGCATAGATAAAAGTTTCAAAGTAACATTTTGACTGAAAGCTCATGAAAGCACCTGGAACCTTGCATTCTATACTTGAATTAAAGGTTTCAAGTGTATGTGTGTTAGTCACTCAGTCTTACCTGACTCTTTGCCACTTCATGGATTGTAGCCCACCAGGTTCCTCTGTCCTTGGAATTCTCCAGGCAGAGTAATGGAGTTGGTTGCCATTTCCTCCTCCAGGGAATTCTACTGACTCAGCGATCGAACCCTGGTCTCCTGCACTGCAGGCGGATTCTTTATTGCCTAGGGGCTTCCCTCATAGCTCAGTTGGTAAAGAATCCACCTGCAATGCAGGAGACCCCAGTTTGACCCCTGTGTTGGAAAGATCCCTTGGAAAAGGGAAAGGCTACCCACTCCAGTATTCTGGCCTGGAGAATTCCATGGACTGTATAGTCCATGGTGTCACAAAGATTCAGAGTCTACTGAGCAACTTTCACTTTGTTTATCTTCTGAGGCATCAGGAAAGCTCCCAGTGGCTCAAAAGTTTTCAAATACTTACACAAATACTAGTTTGTCTTTTTCTTCCAATGAAGCTAAGTCTTAAAATTAAAATCATTTATCCTTGCCCTTTACTATTTTGTCACTTTTTATTATGCAGGTGATAATTTCAGATGTCTTTATTCTAAGCGGTTTTAACAAAGGTCACAAGAGACAAAACACGGAGGACTCTTAGGCTAAACAGAATTTAAAATCACACAGGTATATTAACATCCTTTTGTCTCTCATAAGTCTCTCTTCAATAAAAAGCCAAAATAAGGCTTACTCAGCTAGCTTGGGACGAGATAATTAGCCTATTAGTTGTAGTAGTCGGTCAGTCAGTTCAGTCGCTCAGTCACTCAGTCATGTCCGACCCCATGGACTGCAGCATGCCAGGCCTCCCTGTCCATCACCAACTCCGGGAGTCACAGGTGTTAACTCACAGGTATTAACCCCTAATAAACATTTTATACATTAGCTTCTCTTCTTTTCTCAGCTAATTGTAAGGCCTTCTCAGACAACCATTTTGCCTTTTGCATTTATTTTCCTTGGGGATGGTCCTGATTAAAGCCTCCTCTACAATGCCACAGACTTCTGTCCATAGGTCTTCAGGCACTCTATCAGATCTAATCCCTTGAATCTATTTCTCACTTCCACTGTATAATCATAAGGGATTTGATTTAGGTCACACCTGAATGGTCTAGTGGTTTTCCCTACTTTCTTCAATTTAAGTCTGAATTTGGCAATAGGAGTTCATGATCTGACCCACAGTCAGCCCCCAGTCTTGTTTTTGCTGACTGGATAGAGCTTCTCCATCTTTGGCTGCAAAGAACATAATTAACCTGATTTCGGTGTTGACCATCTGGTGATGTCCATGTGTAGAGTCTTCTCTTGTATTGTTGGAAGAGGGTGTTTGCTATGACCAATGCGTTCTCTTGGCAAAACTCTGTTAGCCTTTGCCCTGCCTCATTCCGTACTCCAAGGCCAAATCTGCCTGTTATTCCAGGTATTTCTTGACTTCCTACTTTTGCATTCCAGTCCCCTATAATGAAAAGGACATCTTTTTTTGAGTGTTAGTTCTAGAAGGTCTTGTAGGTCTTCATAGAACCATTAAACTTCAGCTTCTTCAGCATTACTGGTCAGGGCATAGACTTGGATTACTGTGATATTGAATGGTTTGACTTGGAAATGAATAGAGACCATTCTGTCATTTTTGAGATTGCATCCAAGTACTGCATTTCGGACTCTTGTTGACTCTGATGGCTACTCCATTTCTTCTAATAGATTCTTGCCCACAGTAGTAGATATAATGTAGGTGTAGTAGATTTACCAATTAATGTATTTATGATAATATATATATAATATTATATACATTAATATATGTTATATATATAACAATAATATATGTTGTTACTTATTTCTCCCTGAAAGCAAGAGCACATATAAAATTGAAAATAGAAAATATAATCAGACCTGTCTCCCTAAGAATGTAGTAGTGAATTGATCTGAAATTATTTCCAATAACAGCTCTCATTTTGAAATTTACTTCTAAGTGCAACTGTAGTTCCTCACTCTTCTCAACACATTTAGTAGACACCTTTTTTCTTTCCATGCATCATTTCTGCAATTAAATTATGACTATGAATTGTCATGATGAAGCAAAATTTCCCAAGGGGATCAATAAGTGCATAATTGAATCTCAGTGTAGTGGCAGAAACAGCCAAATGTAAAAATTATCAGCCAAATAAAGGAGCAATTAAATTCTATGTCTGTAAAAGTACAGGTGCAAAATATAATGCCACAGCTAAATCTCATGAAAAATTTGGCTCTTCATATTAAATTCAATTGGTGGTCACTGTTTCTGGTATAAAAATGAAGAGCATTATATTCTAGGAGAGAAACAACTTTGAGTTATGAATGTCTCCCCAATAGAAGCCAGCCTAAAATCTGTCCTCCATAATCACTTTTGAAAAATTCTATGCTGTCTCAAAATGATTAAGTCAATTGAAATACTTTCCATAAAGAAATACTTTGAAAAATTGCCTGGTAAGAATAAATGTAAGAAGCAATTTTGTACCTGATAATGGAAACCTGATACAAATCATCTTTCATTATCTTATTGTAAAATCTGAAGTCCCTATTATATAAACACAGATTACTATCCCATTGGCTAGACCTTTCTTTATCCATGAACATAATACAGGAACTGTTAGTGCTGAAGATAATAATAACAAAAACTTTCTTAGGACTTCTATATAGTACTGAATTATGTTTTAAATTCAATGAAATTGCTGCCTTCAATTACTTTAAAATAGGTGACAAAGCACTTATTTACAAATTTCAGACATTTTGGTCATTTTAGAGTCCCTGAGCACAAATATGCACATGCATGATCTTCCAAATAATTAGTGACACATAAATTACATGTTAATCTTCAGTTCAGTTCAGTTCAGTCGCTCAGTGGTGTCCGACTCTTTGCCACCCCATGAATCGCAGCACACCAGGCCTCCCTGTCCATCACCAACTCCTGGAGTTCACTCAGACTCAGGTCCATCGAGTCAGTGATGCCATCCAGCCATCTCATCCTCTATAGTCTCCTTCTCCTCCTGCCCCCAATCCCTCCCAGCATCAGAGTCTTTTCCAATGAGTCAACTCTTCGCATGAGGTGGCCAAAGTACTGGAGTTTCAGCTTCAGCATCATTCCTTGCAAAGAACACTCAGGGCTGATCTCCTTTAGAATGGACTGGTTGGATCTCCTTGCAGTCCAAGGGACTCTCACGAGTCTTCTCCAACACCACGGTTCAAAAACATCAATTCTTCGGCGCTCAGCCTTCTTCACAGTCCAACTCTCACATCCATACATTACTACTGGAAAAACCATAGCCTTGACTATACGGACCTTTGTTGGCAAAGTAATGTCTCTGCTTTTTCACACACTAGTAAAGTAATGCTCAAAATTCTCCAAGCCAGGCTTCAGCAATATGTGAACTGTGAACTTCCAGATGTTCAAGCTGGTTTTAGAAAAGGCAGAGGAACTAGAGACCAAATTGCTAACATCTGCTGGATCATCAAAAAAGCAAGAGATTTCCAAAAAACATCTATTTCTGCTTTACTGACTATGCCAAAGCCTTTGACTGTGTGATCACAATCAACTGTGGAAAATTCTGAAAGAGATGGGAATACCAGACCACCTGACCTGCCTCTTGAGAAACCTATATGCAGGTCAGGAGGCAACAGTTAGAACTGGACATGGAACAACAGACTGGTTCCAAATAGGAAAAGGAGTACATCAAGGCTGTATATTGTCATCCTGCTTATTTAACTTATATGCACAGTGCATCATGAGAAGAAGCACAAGCTGGAATCAAGATTTCCAGGTGAAATATCAAAAACCTCAGATATGCAGATGACACCACCCTTATGGCAGAAAGTGAAGAGGATCTAAAAAGCCTCTTGATGAAAGTGAAAGAGGAGAGTGAAAAAGTTGGCTTAAAACTCAACATTCAGAAAACGAAGATCATGGCATCTGGTCCCATCACTTCATGGGAAGTAGACGGGGAAACAGTGGAAACAGTGTCAGACTTTATTTTTTGGGGCTCCAAAATCTCTGCAGATGGTGATTGTAGCCATGAAATTAAAAGACACTTACTCCTTTGAAGGAAAGTTATGACCAACCTAGATAGCATATTAAAAAGCAGAGACATTACTTTGCCAACAAAGGTCCATATTGTTTTAGATATCAACAAATAAAACAGAATGGCTATGAGCTGAGAATTCCCACTCTCCAAGCTAATATATATTAAAATATGCTTATTTGACAAAGTGAGAATTTTAAAAAATTGAACTGTAGTTGACATTATATTAGTCTTAGGTGTACAGCATAATAATTCATTATTTGAATAGATTACATTCCAAATAAGGTTATAATATATATTGGATATGTTGCCTGTATTGTATATTACATCCTTCAAACATCTATTTTACAATTTTATACCTAGCAGTTTGTACATCTTAATCCCTCTCACCCATTTTGCCCTCCCACTCTGGCAACCACTGATCTGTTCTTTATGTCTCTGAATTTCTTACTGTTTTGTTACATTTGTTCATTTGTTTTATTTTTTTAGACTGTATATATGAATGAAAACATCCTGTATTTGACTTTGTCTGTCTGACTTATCTCACTAAGCATAATATCTTCTAGGTGTATCCATGATGTTGCAAATCACAAAATTTTATTATTTTCGGTGGCTGAGCAATGGCCTATTATCTACATCACATTTTCTTCATCCATTTATCTGTTGATGGGCACTTAAGGTTGCTTTCATTTTTTGGCTGTTGTAAATAGTGCTACTGTGAACATTGGAATGCATATATCTTTTTGAAATAGTGTTTTCATTTCCTTCAGATAAAAACCCAAATATGGGATTGTTAAATGGTGTAGTTGTTCTTTTCTTAATTTTTTGAGGAAACTCCATACTGTTTTCCACATCAGCTGTACCCATTTACCTTCTCACCAATAGAGCATCAGAGTTGCCTTTTCTCCATGTCCTCTCCAACACTTGTAATTTCTTGTTCTTTGATGATAGCCATTTTGGCAGATTTGAGGTAATGACTCATTGTGATTTTGATTTTGATTTCCCTAATGATTAGAAAATTCTTCACCAGGCAAATATATGTAGGAAACATTAATATTTTGATCCATGAAAGAGCTGAGAGCAAAGTAATATGCCAGTTGAATAGTTTATTTCTTCAGCAAGTACAATGAGATGAAATAAGAGAATTTTCTATTGCATTTCATAAATAGTGCTGATAGAGTCTATGCCATAAATCCAAGAAGCTGCCCATGATAAATCATCAGCGATTCCTTATTACATGGGTCTTTTGACAGTAAATATAAATCATTATCATTTTAAAAAGTCAGTAATATTATGTCTATATTTTCAAGTGAAGAAACTGAGGCATAGAGAAGTAATTTAACCTGGCAAAGACACAGTCAGCAAGTGACAAAAATGCCCAAGAAGGATAGTTCCAGATCCCATGAAAATCCTATTTTAAGGAACTTTTATGAAAAATAATAGTGTCCATTTAAAACATGTAATTTTCTCACTAGATATGCCATAAATATTCTTAAAATAATTTTTAAAAATCTACCCATCATATTACTATTTTTACTAAAGATATTATAGTATATTTTGAAGTTTTAATAAAGCTCCAATTTAACAGTTAAGGAGAACTAGCAAGCACACAGTAACAAACCCAGCAGGAAGCATACCTTTCTTCTTAATTATTATTATTTTGAAAGTCAGTTGAAGAGAGCTGAATTTGAGAAAAAGATTTTACAAAATCAAATATAAAATTATAGTCATATGTTGATATTTCTCTTCTATATTTTTATTCAATTATTTCAAATTTTGAAAAATAATTTTGATTTATCTTCCAGTTTGTGACATTATATTTTGTTGTTGAGTCTCATTTCTTATGACTTGTGTCTTTTATTTATATCACAGTTTACTTCTGTGCATTTTTATTCTTTTGATTCATCTTATCCTTGCCATTCAAATGTTATACATTCTTAAATGTTTCCATTTCAATAATTTTAATAGTTTGAGTGTCTAGAGATTTGAAGTATTAAATTCCCTTTGACAATGATCATTAGGTTGCCACGTTTCAGGTTGTATATAAACCATCCTTTAAGATTAGTTCTATAGACACCTCAAACCTATAGCCTTTTGAATTATTCCTTATGACTAGTCAGGAAATAAATAAAAAAGCCTACACCTGATTTTTGGATGGTTCTTCATGTTACATTGACCTCATCTGGAGACTGACTGCTGCAGCATACAAGTTCCACCAAAGAATAGGGAGAAAAAGTCTTCCTAGTAGGCAATCTATCACAAAGTACATTTGTTTTCTTACTCTGATTGGAGCCATTATAGCCAAAGATCCTGCACGAAATTATGCAAATTGGCCAACATTTTGGCCAAGTGGTCAGGCACTTGAACAAAATAGGAATATTGATGAAAAGGAAATCTGGGCAAGAGTAATGTCAGTTGGCTTTTTGGAAAGGGTACACAATGTGTGGGGTTTGTGGCTCAGTGGGTAAAGAATCTGCCTGCAATGCAGGAGACACAGGAGACATGAGTTCAATCTCTGGGTCAGGAAGATCCCTGGGAGAAAGGAGTGGCAACTCACTCCAGTATTCTGGCTTGGAAAATTCCATGGACAGAGGAGCCTGGTGGGCTACAGTCCATGGAGTCACAAAGAGTCAGACATGACTGAGCACACACATAGAATGTGTGACTATTTATTCATAATGTGAAGGTTTGCAAAGAGTAGTCACTGCAGAGGCTAGAAATGACTGAGAAGACACGATGACCCATTGTTTAGCTGTCATTCAGCTTTTTTTCCTTAACATCAGTGCTTGCACCACATAACCAGGTACAAAGAGTCAATAATATCAGGAGCGGAGGTTGCATGTATGTTTAACAATTTAGGAGTTTCTTCTCTAACAGCTATCACCTCAACATGTATCTAAACTCCACAAACCAAGGTCAGCCTAAGTCTGTGCTGTGGCCCAGTTCACCAAAGAGGCCACTCAGTCACCTAGAAGCAAAGTGCCTACGTTTATATGACCCTGGAATCATAGACAGTGATTATCATTAATAGAAAAGACATTCATTCTGAATATCTTCCTTCCTGTAATGCTATGCCAGCCATAATTTATAAATGTCTAAGAATATTCATTGTTGTGATGGCACAAAAAGTCTTTCTTCTCTCAAAGAAAATTAGTTTTCATTAAAATAACTCACATCCATGAATTTTACTGCTTTAGACATATCCCATCACCAAGAAGCCATTGGCTTCATAAAATGTGGGAGTTACCAATTGAATACTCAGTATTGTTTTTGAGTTGCTAAGTTGTGTCCAACTCTGCAACCCCATGGATGGCAGCATGCCAGGCTTCCCTGTCCTTCACCATCTCCTGGAGTTTGCTTCAGCTCATGTCCATTCAGTCAGTGATGCCATCCAACCATCTCATCCTCTATTGCCTCCTTCTCCTTCTGCTCTTAATAGCTCTAGCTAAGAGACAACATTGTAAGTTTGGTTTACTGTTCTGTGAGATGACATATATATATATATATATATATATATATATATATAAATTTTGACACATTGACTGTCTCTTGGTTCTATTTCCTTTGTTGCCAGGATACATACAACTAGAAATCAGACATGGATATATATGAAGTATTTCACTGCTTTGTGTGGGCACAATGTCAATGCACATTCCGTCACTTTTGAACTTGTTACTTGCACGTTAACAATAAATTAAAAATGGAAATGATATGTGTCACTCTTAGGCCAAAGTTTTAAGAGCCAGATTTTCACAGCACTTTTTCACTCTCATATTATGACCAGCGGTAATCTAGATGGTGGCAACTCCCTCAGTCTTTCCCACAGTAACCTTGGCAGAGTGGAGATTCAGCCACTTTGTGACATATGTACAGAATGAGCAAAAACTAAACTTTTTGTTTTAAACTACTGAGATTTTTGAGTTTGTACCACATCCTGAAAGATTAAAATACATTGTAATAATAAGTGGGCACTGACAAAAAAAAGAAAGATATCATATATGTTCATTTTTATTATATATTATTTATTCAGTGTATATTAAATATATATTGGTATTAAACAGTAGCCAACACTCTGATTGGTTGTTAAGCAGGGAGTCAGTGACTGGCAGGATGGTTTCCCTTTTAATGCAACAGTGAATCAAATATTCCCTGTGGTGATTTTGAAATTGAATTGTGTGCATAATGAATTTATATTCTAAGTCTAGAGGCCATAAGACAGAGTGCCAGTACTGTGTGTTGGCTGCTTTGGGCTAAATTGGACAAGGTAGTATAAGAAAGAGAGTCTCAGACAAGGGATAGTATACAGACAGAAATGAAATGGAGTAAAATTCAGAATTCAGGAACTTGCAGTTCTAGAGAATGTTTTTATTTCAACCCGAACTGCTAAGAGGTAAATTTAAGAAAATCTTGAACAACAACAACAACAAAATGCAAATGGAAAATAAAGGATCCAATGAAGAGTATCTGACACTCTCACTGTTAAAAATTGTATATGTATTAATATACTCTAGATTAAAGGTCCATTTAAAGGCCTACCACTAATTAAATCCATTAAATTGGACAAAATAGTTAGGAAAGAGATGAAAGATCTAATTCTCCCACTGAAGCCTGACATGACAAATGTATATTCACCTAAGTCAAGAGAGAAAGAAATTAAAAAAGAAAGAAAGGCAAAAAGAAAAAAATGGAGAAAAAAAAAAAAGAAGAAAAGAAAGTAAGTCAGGCTAAGAAGTTTATCTTAAAAACAATGTAGCCATGATGATTGCTACATGGAACTGACTCCAATAAAATATATGAGGCCAGATAAATTTTTGAGTGTCTACTGCTAAAAAGTCTATCATCTTGGATTAAAAGAAATAAGGTTTAAACCTTAGCATGAACTATTACTTTGGCCACTTAATGCCAAGAGCCAACTCCTTGGAAAAGACCCTGACACTGGGGAAGATTGAACGCAAAGACGAGAATGGGCCAGAAAAAGATGAGATGGCTAGACAGCATCACTGACTCAATGGGCATGGATTTGAGCAAACTCCAGGAGATAGTGGAGGACAGAGGAGCCTGGTGTGCTGCAATCCACTGGGTCACAAAGAGTCAGACATGACTTAGTGAATGAACAACAACAAATAAACTATTAGCTGATATGTGTCTCCAAGCCTGAAACAGAATAAGATACTGGCTCAGCACTAAAAGAAATCATGGGAAAACATGGAAAAGGTAGGACCTCCAGCAGAGGTAATTGCAAGAATGTGTATATTTTCTTCTCCAAGCAAGAAATGTGCCTCAAAGTAGCTTGCCTTATTAGTTTTCTGAGTCCAAAAAGCAATCTAGTAGAACTCTAGTGCAAACAGATTTCTTAAGACTGCTCCAAACTGCCCTGAAATGCTAGATTTTGAGCTTGATACCATGATTTTGCAGAAGTGGCAAGTTTGTATTTTACAGTGAAAGACAAAATGAACCAAAGTTCTGCTAGGGAAATTAAATAAATAGTCTTATTTCAGCTTCAGAGACAAAGCAAAGGAGACCTCTCACCTTTCTTCTAACCTGCCTGGACCCTGCCCTGACTGTGAGTGCCCTGACCCCCTGCCATGAGTGCAAGACTTGTGGCACCACAGATAATATAGGGGAATCACTATAAGATAGGGGAATCTTGAAATCGCTGAGTCCCTGAGGGGGCCCTGGCCAACCAAACCCCAGGCTTACCAACATTCCAAGCTTTACAAGACGAAACAAATAGCAGTAATATGAAAACAAGCTGCAATTTGCTCTTGGATAGATGAGGACATCACAACTAATTAAATCCCTGGTCAGGAAACTAAGATCCCACATGCCAAAGCAAAAACAAAACCAAAAATTGCCTAATGGTTATGTGTTTGTGTGTGTATATGCTAAGTCTCTTCAGCCCTGTCCAACTCTTTGCAACCCTATGGACTGTTGGCTCCTCTATCCATGGGATTCTCCAGGCAAGAAGACTGGAGTGGGTTGCCATTTCCTTCTTCAGGGGATCTTCCCCACCCAGGGCTCGAACCTGTGTCTCTTAGATCCCCTGCATTGGTAAGCAGCTTTTTACCACTAGCTCCAGCTGGGACTTGGACTCCAAATAGAACTACATCAGCAGGGACAGAAAAGGGTCACTGTACTGGCTGATAAGCTCAATCGTAAACCTGTGAGGAAATAGGATTGACTGTAATCGGTGGAGAAAGAGAGGCCCGTGCCTGGAACGTAAACGTTTTCTGGAGAGTCACTTTTTATTTTCATGTTTAGTAGCAAATAATGTAAGATGGAATCAGCTTAATAAATATCAGGACCACCAAAGATTCAAATCCTTCAAAATGAAGGCTTGGGTCACTTCATCAGGTCAAGAACTGTGATGAGCTTCAGGTAGAATTTTAGTATCTGAGGGCAAAAGAGACATGAGAAGATTAGACTTGTCACATAAATATCAACTGTTTCCTTTTTTCTAGTTACAGAAATGACGATCTTGGCAGTTATATTGATTACATTTTGGCTTCCTTGCTTCTTAGTATTGATTTGTTCTTGTTCAACTACCCAGTTGTGTCCAACTCTTTGTGACCCCATGGACTGCAGCATGCTACGCCTGCCTATCCCTCACCATCACCCAAAGTTGGCCCAAATTCACGTCCATTGCATCAGTGATGCCATCCACCCAACTATCTCATCCTCGGACATCCTCTTCTCCTTCTGCCCTCAATCTTTCCCAGCATCTGGGATTTTTCCAATTAGTCAGCTGTTCATATCAGATGACCAAAATACTGGAGTTTCAGCTTCAGCATCAGTTCTTCGAGCGAGTACTCAGGGTTGATTTCCCTTAAGATCCACTGGTTTCATCTCTGAGCTGTCCAAGGGACTCTCAGGAGTCTTCTGCACCACAGTTCAAAGGCATCGATTCTTTGGCATTCTGCCTTCTTTATGGTCCATCTCTCTGACACCATGGACTGTAGCCCACCAGGCTCCTCTGTCCGTGGGATTTCCCAGGCAAGGATACCGAAGTGGTTGCCATTTCCTTCCACAGGGGATCTTCTGGGACCAGGGATTAAACTTGCATTTCCTGCATTGGCAGGCAGGTTCTTTACCACTGAGCCATCAAGGAAGCCCTTAATATAAAATGAATAAAATTGCTTAGTAGCCAAAGATGTGGAATTTGCTGTTTATTTGCATATTGGATCTTAATCAAAATTTCTCCTTATACCCTCTACTCTCTACTTTTAAGGACAGTATAATAAGACAGTATTAGACAGTACTGGACTGGACAGTGGAGAAGGCAATGGCACCCCACTCCAGTACTCTTGCCTGGAGAATCCCATGAATGGAGGAGCCTGGTGGGCTGTAGTCCATGGAGTCGCTAAGAGTCAGACACGACTGAGCGACTTCACTTTCACTTTTCCCTTTCATGCATTGGAGAAGGAAATGGCAACTCACTCCAGTGTTCTTGCTTGGAGACCCCAGGGACAGGGGAACTTTGTGGGCTGCCGTCTATGGGGTCGCAGAGTCAGACATGACAGGACTGGACAGTATTATATTCTATAAATACTGTCTCTTAGGTTTCTGTTCTGATGTGAAGTGGCAGTTCTAAAAGCATAAACTGCAGCAGGCTCAGTCATGAGTGTGTTTATTCAACTTTAGGTAACATAGCTTTCTTGCTCTGTCCCTCACACTCTAAGGTCATTTCAGACACTTGAGGTTCTTCATGTATTTTGCTTTGCTCCTCCTATTCTTACAGCATTGTATAGCCAGTCCTCTTACCAAAGCCCCTCCATTTAAACTCCTAAGGTGATATTTATTTTTCTCCTGGGACACTAATGCTAATACAAAATGTGCAGCTGCTTTCTCCCTTTAAAATTAAAAAAGAGGTTAAGGGCTTCCCAGTATCACTACTTTTGCCAAGTCTGATTAGAAGTTTTTGCCAACATTATATGACAAAAAAGATAAAAATAATAATTATAAATAAGCCTATTATTTTTCCAAGATAATATGATTATGTAGAATTTTAATGCAAATCTACAATGAAATGGAAAATAAATAAATCTGGAAAATATTATATACAAATATCAGCATTATAGGTGTTTTTAGGTGAAATTTATATAAGATGAAATTAAATATTTAAAGTAAACAGTTCAATAAAATGAATTTTATTCTCAAGTCCCTCATTCCCTGCTCATTGGAGTCATACATGGGTGATTACAGAGCTGGGAAGAAAAAAGAATGGATTTTCCAGAAAACATGCAGAATTATATTTTCAATTTATAAAATCTTTGTAATCTTCTCTGCTTCAGACTCATGAGGTAACAGTTGTTTTCCTATAATGTGTACTGGTCACAAAATCCTATAAAATCTCTAAATAATCTTTGGAAAAAACTAACTCTTCAGCAGCATTGGTTACATTTGCAATGTGTGCAACTATTACCTCTATCTAGTTCCAAAACATTTTCATCCCTCCAAACTAAAACCCCACACCCACTGGACAGTTCCTTTCCATTTCTCCCACCCCAGCCCCTGTCAACCACCAGCCTGCTTTCCGTCTCTATGAATGTACTATATTACTATGAATATTTAATATAAATGGAATTATACCACATTTGAACATTACTGTCTCATTTATTTCACCTACCATAGTGTTAGGTTCACCTACATTGTAGTTTATATTATTACTTAATTTCTTTTTATGGATGAATAGTATGTATGTATATATCACAATTTATTTATCGATTTATATATTTTGGGACATTTGAGTTATTTCCACTTTTTGGTTACTTTGAATATGAACATGTATGTTCATAGGTTTGTTTGAACCTGTTTTAAATTATTAGCGATATATACCTAGCACTGGGGCTTCCCTGGTGGCCTGTGGTAAAGAATCTGCTTGTAATGCAGAAGACCTAGATTCAATCCCTAGATCAGGAAGATTCCCCTGGAAAAGGGAATGGTAACCCACTCCAGTATTCTTGCCTGGAGAATTCCATGGATAGAGAAGCCTGGTGGGTTATAGTTCATGGCGTCACAAAGAGTCAGACATTACTGAGCAACTAAGCACACATATGATATTAGAAATTTTTAAAACAACATAACTTTTGTAATTAGATAGTAAAATATGTTATAAAGGTATGGTATAATAAATAAACAAATTGATAAAAATGGAGATCCAACCAGTCCATCCTAAAGGAGATCAGTCCTGGGTGTTCCTTGGAAGGACTGATTTTGAAGCTGAAACTCCAGTACTTTGGCCACCTGATGCGAAGAGCTGACTCATTTGAAAAGACCCTGATGCTGAGAAAGATAGAGGGCAGGAGGAGAAGGGGACGACAGAGGATGAGATGGTTGGATGGCATCACCGACTCAATAGATATGAGTTTGGGTAGACTCTGGAAGTTGGTGATGAACAGGGAGGCCTGGCGTGCTTTGGTTCATGGGGTTGCAAAGAGTCAGACATGATTGAGTGACTCAACTGACTGACTGACTGACTGAGGTTATAAGATCAGCACTGTGTTTGGTTATAGTATTTGACAAAAGTGGTATTTTAATTCTAAGAGAAAATGAATAATTTTATGATAGGAAAATTGGAGATAGCACTGGAAAAAGTAAAGATAAATTGATTTCCCATTCAGGTCATTACAAAAATTAAAAACCAAATATTTCAAGTAAATAACTATATAAAAACCAAATAACAAAATAACAGGAAAAATAACATTAATATTAATTTAAAAATTAGGGATAGAATAATATACTTATGCCATTTAAAAATTAAAAATCATTTAAAAATACAAAATAACATACAAAAGCAAAAATAAAACATTATTCAATTTAAGCATATTATTTTTGAAATCAAATATGTGATAAAATACACTATAGATAAAGATAAGATGGGAAAAACCATTTGCATCATAGCAGGATTAATATGCCCAAATATGGAGAACTTTAATAAATCATTAAGGTCAATAACTAAATAGAAAATTAAGAAACTAATGTACAGTCTTTCCTATTGGTGTTGTTCAGTCACTAAGTCATGTCTGACACTTTGCAACCCCATGGACTGTAGCATGCCAGACTTCCTTGTTCTTCACCATCTCCCAGAGTTTGCTCAAACTCTTGTCCATTGACTCAGTGATGCCATCCAGCCAATATCTTCTATGGACTTTTCATAACAATATAAATTGATATAAAATATCAGATTTCAACTGACCAGCAATTATTTAAATTTAAAATAAACATATGCTTGTATTCAGTTTTTAATCTCTAGGGAATTAACTATAAAGACTGCTTCATGTCCTCACAGAAGTAACATTTCTGACAGATTTTTTTCCCATAATTCATTTATTTCATAATTGAAAGTATGTGCCTCCTGACCATCTTCACCCACTTCCTAACCCCCCCAAAACCCCTCCAATTTATGCTCAGTATCTGAGTTTGTCTGGTTTTATTTATTATTTATTCATTTTTTGATTTCACATGTAAGTTATATCAAAGCTCAACATTCAGAAAACTAAGATCATGGCATCTGGTCCCATCACTTCATGGGAAATAGATGGGGAAACAGTGGAAACAGTCTCAGACTTTATTTTTGGGGGCTCCAAAATCACTGCAGATGGTGACTGCAGCCATGAAATTAAAAGACACTTACTCCTTGGAAGAAAAGTTATGACCAACCTAGATAGCATATTCAAAAGCAGAGACATTACTTTGCCAACAAAGGTCCATCTAGTCAAGGCTATGGTTTTTCCTGTGGTCATGTATGGATGTGAGAGTTGGACTGTGAAGAAAGCTGAGTGCTGAAGAATTTATGCTTTTGAACTGTGATGTTGGTGAAGACTCTTGAGAGTCCCTTGGACTGCAAGGAGATCCAACCAGTCCATCCTAAAAGAGATCAGTCCTGGGTGTTCTTTGGAAGGACTGATGCTAAAGCTGAAATTCCAGTACTTTGGCCACCTCGTGCGAAGAGTTGACTCATTGGAAAAGACTCTGATGCTGGGAGGGGTTGGGGGCAGGAAGAGAAGGGGATGACAGAGGATGAGATGTCTGGATGGCATCACCGACTCAATGGACATGAGTTTGGGTGAACTCCAGGAGTTGGTGATGGACAGAGAGGCCTGGAGTGCTGCGATTCATGGGATCGCAAGGAGTCAAACACGACTGAGTGATTGAACTGAACTGAACTGAATGATATTTGACTTTCTCTGTCTGACATATCACTTAGCATAATATCCTCAAGGTTCATCTGTGTAGTTACAAATGACAAGATTTCATTCTTTGTTATGTCTGAGTAGTGCTCATATATATGAATATACATATATGTGTGTGTGATTTATATATATCACATCTTTTATCTATTCATCTATCAGTGGATGCTTGGTTTAGCTTATTTCCATATCTTGGCTATTACAAATAATGCTACAGTGAACACCAGTGGATATATCACTTTGAATTAGTATTTGATTTTCTTTACCCAGAGGTGGATAGTATGGTAGGTAGTTCTATTTTTAATTTTTTGAGGAACCTTCATACTCTTCTCCATATTGGCTATACCAATTTACATTCCCACCAACAATGATCAAAAGGACTCCCTTTTCTCCACATCCTTGACCACACTTGTTTTTTGGTGATAGACATTCCAACAAGAGTGAGATATTATCTCACTCTTTTGCATTTTATTGATAATTAGTAATGTTGAGCACCTTTTCATGTACTTGTTAACCAACTGTATGTCTTCTTTGGAAAAAAATATCTATTCAGATTCTCTGCTTATATTTTAATCAAATTATTTGTTACTGAGTTTTATGAGTTCATTGCATATTTTGTATATTAGCTTTCTTATGAAATTTATGATTTGCCAATATTTTCTCCCATTCAGAAAGTTGCCTTTTTACTTTTATTAATGGTTTCCTTTGCTGTGAAGATGCTGTTTAGTTTGATATAGTTCCACTTGTTTGTTATTGCTTCTGTTGCATTTGCTTTTGGAGTCATATCCAAAAATTTACTGCCAAGACCAATGTCAAAGAGTTTGTGTGTGCATGCTTAGTCACTTCAATCACGTCTGACTCTTTGCAACCCTATGGACTGTAGCCTACCAAGCTCCTCAGTCCATGGGATTCTCCAGGCAGGAATAGTGGAGGAGATTTCCATGCCCTCTTCCAGGGGATCTTCTTGACCCATATCTTCTTGAGGTCACATCTCCTACAATGCTGGCAGATTCTTTACCACTGAGCCATGTTTTCTTCTAGGAGTTTTGTGGTTTCTGGTGTTATGTTCAAGTCAAATTCATTTGAATTAATTTTTGTATCTGGCCTGGAGAATTCCATGGGCTGTATAGTCCATGGGGTTGCAAAGAGTGGAACATGACTGAGCGACTTTCACTTTCACTTTCATAGTGCAAGATAATGGTATAATTTCAGTCTTTTCCATGTGGCTGTCTAGTTTTCCCAACACTACTGATTGAAGAAACTATACTTTCCCCATTGTATATTCTTGGCTCTTTTGTCTTAAATTAACTGACTATGCACATGGATTTACTTCTGAGATTTCTGTTCAACTGATAGATAATTATGATTGCTAAAATGTAAGTCACTTTTCCCTAGATTGTATTTCTACAAACACAAATAGCAAAAATTAGATTGCATATAAATTTGGCTACATAAACTTTAATTTAAATATATACATACGTGTTTGCATACATATTATATATATCTATATATATCTCTCTATATATATGAATATGTGGGCTCCCCAAGTGGCATTAGTTGTAAAAATACATGTTTCAATGCAGGAGATGTAAGAGACTAAGAGACATGATTTCAACCCCTGGGTTGGGAAGACACCCTGGGGAAGAGCATGGCAACCCACTCCAGTATTCTTGCCTGGGAAACCCCATGGACAGAGAAATCTGGCGGGCTACAGTCCATAGCGTCATGAAGAGTTGGACATGACTGAAGTGACTTAGCAAGCATGCACTCGTGTACACGTATGACAGTGCTGAAGACCTATTCCAAATAATCAAATAGAACCCCTTTGTGGTAAGAAAAATAGCACTGAATGTTATAATCTACATATTTTTAACATTATAGAAAAATATTGATTACTTATATAGTAAACTTATTTTTTTGTTTTTAATCATTTTTCAAACTCTATACATTTAATGTGTAATATTTGAAAGATCATTTGAAACTACAGTAATTCAAGTCATTGTTGGCTTGAAATTTCAAAAGAAAAATAAAATGTGAAAGAAGTGTGTTATGTCTTTTCTTTCCATCATTAATTTTTTCATAACTCTTAGATAAGAGAATTTGAATTGTGCACAAGCGACCTTCCTCTGTAACTTGGGAGGTGTTCAGAAAAGAGAGAGAGGGGATCATGCTTCTAAGCATGTTTCAACCAGCTCAGTTCCATTTTTGTATTTTCATATAATGTTTTAAATAAAACTTTCATTTTTTTTATTTTTAAACTTTACATAGTTGTATTAGTTTTGCCAAATATCAAAATGAATCCATCACAGGTATACATGTGCTCCCCATCCTGAACCCTCCTCCCTCCTCCCTCCTCACACCCTCCCTCTGGGTCGTCCCAGTGCACCAGCCCCAAGCATCCAGTATCGTGCATTGAACCTGGACTGGCATCTCGTTTCATACATGATATTTTACATGTTTCAATGTCATTCTCCCAAATCTTCCCACCCTCTCCCTCTCCCACAGAGTCCATAAGACTGTTCCATACATCAGTGTCTCTTTTGCTGTCTCGTACACAGGGTTATTGTTACCATCTTTCTCAATTCCATATATATGCGTTAGTATATTGTATTGGTGTTTTTCCTTCTGGCTTACTTCACTCTGTATAATAGGCTCCAGTTTCATCCACCTCATTAGAACTGATTCAAATGAATTATTTTTAATGGCTGAGTAATACACCATTGTGTATATGTACCACAGCTTTCTTATCCATTCATCTGCTGACGGACGTCTAGGTTGCTTCCATGTCCTGGCTATTATAAACAGTGCTGCGATGAACATTGGGGTACACGTGTCTCTTTCCCTTCTGGTTTCCTCAGTGTGTATGCCCAGCAGTGGGATTGCTGGATCATAAGGCAGTTCTATTTCCAGTTTTTTAAGGAATCTCCACACTGTTCTCCATAGTGGCTGTACTAGTTTACATTCCCACCAACAGTGTAAGAGGGTTCCCTTTTCTCCACACCCTCTCCAACATTTATTATTTGTAGACTTTTGGACCGCAGCCATTCTGACTGGTGTGAAATGGTACCTCATAGTGGTCTTGATTTGCATTTCTCTGATAATGAGTGATGTTGAGCATCTTTTCATGTGTTTGTTAGCCATCTGTATGTCTTCTTTGGAGAAATATCTATTTAGTTCTTTGGCCCATTTTTTGATTGGGTCATTTATTTTTCTGGAGTTGAGCTGTAGGAGTTGCTTGTATATTTTTGAGATTAGTTGTTTGTCAGTTGCTTCATTTGCTATTATTTTCTCCCATTCTGAAGGCTGTCTTTTCACCTTGCTGATAGTTTCCTTTGATGTGCAGAAGCTTTTAAGGTTAATTAGGTCCCATTTGTTTATTTTTGCTTTTATTTCCAATATTCTGGGAGGTGGGTCATAGAGGATCCTGCTGTGATGTATGTCAGAGAGTGTTTTGCCTATGTTCTCCTCTAGAAGTTTTATAGTTTCTGGTCTTACGTTGAGATCTTTAATCCATTTTGAGTTTATTTTTGTGTATGGTGTTAGAAAGTGTTCTAGTTTCATTCTTTTACAAGTGGTTGACCAGTTTTCCCAGAGAAACCCAGGTTGAAAGGAATAGAGAGACAGTGGAAGAGAGAGGGGGAGAAAGAGAGAAAGAAAGAGGGAGATCATTTCTCTGAGTAAATTTATAAATTAAGATATTAATTGCCATTTCTGTACAATATTACTACTAAAAAGTGAATATTACAATAATCTCTAAGACTAGATTTCCTGACTATGACTGGATATAGGAAAACTTTGGACACAATTTTTGATTTAAGTTATTATAACTGGGTTAATCTTTCAAGTCAATGATGAGAATAATTTGGTAGCTAATTCCAGTATTTGAAAAAAAATCAGAACAAGTGAGAATATGAATATAGACAAATAGTTTGGAATTTGTTCTAAAGAATATGGAAAATTAAACACTGTGATATATTTTTCCTAAATAAAATAGTGGTACAATATTTGTTAATCTAGAGTCCTATTATGTGATGAGCCCATTCCTTTTATTTTTCACATAGAAAAAATGAACAATAATTTACCTTATTGTATATTAAAATAGACAGTGTTTTAAAAAGCAGAGACATCACTTTGCTTACAAAGGTCCATATAGCCAAAGCCATGATTTTCCTAATAGTCAAGCATGGATATGAGAGTTGGACCATAAAGAAGGCTAAGGACTGAAGAATTAGTGCTTTCAAACTGTGGTGCAGGAGAAAACTCTTGAGAGTCCCTTGGACAGCAAGGAGATCAAACAAGTCAACCCTAAAGGAAATTAGCCCTGAATGTTAATTGGAAGGACTGATGCTGAACTGAAGCTCCAATACTTTAGCCACCAGATGCAAAGAGCTGACTCATTGGAAAAGACTCTGATGCTGGAAAATATTAAGGACAGGAGAAGAGCGGGGCAACAGAGTATGAGATGGTTAAATGACAAGCCCTCTAACAAACATCTTGCTATATTATATCACAATTCATTGTACACGGAGGTAAGGGAGTGCCATTAGAAATAAAAAAATATATATGATAGGACTTAGAATTCTTCTGAATCTAAGTGGAATAAGGCCACTTCATAAGATCCATGGCAAATGATAAGATGCTTATGAATTACAGACAGTACACAGGAATGCAGTTTGACCAAACCAGCATGATAAAACACACAAAGACACTTTTATTTTAGATATATTCCCTGAATGCAAATCGGGAAATTCTATAATAGAATAGAAGGCACTCAGGAAAATTGCAGTCACTGTGAAAATCTCATTTACTGTATATCAGTTTTGGAATTATTTTAAAGGTTTCCTTATATCTTTAAAAAATCTAGGAAAACTTTCCCATGAAATAACTGCAAAATCAAAAAAAAGTCACCTATTTTATTTTAAATTACAGTTATGAACATACAGAGAAATTATGTAATCTATGGACCTAAAGCGCTGAGAAGAATATAAAACTTCCCCATACACTCCTCTTCTATTCATCAGTGAAATAACTACCTATTTTTAAGGTAACATAACCCACCAATTACTCTTGACAAATCGTTTATACAGAACACCTGAACACCTGTGCTAAGACATTCACTAGCAAATCATTATTCAAAGGTTATGATTTTTTAAAATCTAAATAAATACACCTTGCTGTTGTAAGAGTGCTCTTTAATTGCAGGGCTTTTTTTCCCTTAAAGTTCTGAAATAGTTTTATGGCACACCAGTCCCTTCTCTACACCCCCCAACTCCCCTGCATAATTGCTATGTTCACTGCCAACATTATAACCATTTTTTTGAGGCTAAAGTACCCATATTTAAGTGGAAGTAAAGAACAAATACTCAGCCTTTCTAAACTTGCTTTTGCAATCAAGGCTGAAAGAAAAATATTAAGTTTTCCACGTTTTTCCTCTGTAATCTTCCTGGAATAAATCTAATGTGCCTCTTGCAGTCTCAAAAACAACTGTTTATAAATAGATGATTTTGAAGGAAATAAATGACCACATGGGTATCAATCATGGCAAACAAGTTAGGAGTATAATCAAAACTAATTTACTCCACAGAAGAGCTGAAAAAATATCACATCCCCATTTCAATTGCTCGTTAGGTTTTTTTTTTTTCCCCAACTCATTTAAAAAAGTATCACTAGTATTTTATAAAACTGTGCACACAGGAGAATGAAAGCATATTTCTAACCATATAATTTAGAGAATAAGTTGACTTCTCTAGTCGTTCTTTAATCTGCCTTTGATTTATAAAATAATGTTGATACTATATCTGTAATGTGGTCAACCAATAACTTGCATGAAAATTAAGCATTAAAAATTCAGGTCCTTAGAGCTGAGTCCAGATCTATATAAACAGAAATATTTGAACAGAATTTCCAGGGTGGAGACTGTTTTTATTTTTAACAGACAGCCTATGTGATTCCTATACACAATGAAGCTTTAAAAATCTTTAGTTTGGGGATTTTCTTTCTTTCTTTTTTTTTAGATTTTGGGTTTTCAATGAAATGTAGAGTATGGCAAAGCTGCTCTTCGAAATTTCTAAAGATTAGGAATTGAGAGTTGTGATGACAAATTGAGTTATATTATAAAAATATGTTATATGATTTCTAAAATCTCCACCCACTAGCTACTTCTAACTCTTTCTACCAGCTGCTGAGGATTTAGGATACAGTGTAATGGATTTTTTCAGGGAAATGAAATCAAAGAGTTGAGAATTATCAAACTGCCAAAAGCTTAATCATAGTCTTTTAACTAAGGGAGACACTGACATCAAATAATTAAAATAGTAGGTATAGAGACACTGGAAATCAATACACACACTTTAATACCAAATGCTGCTTTACTTTTAAATTGACTGTTCTGATCTGATCTGATCTGATATTTATATTTTACAAGTATCGGTTGCATTGACATTTTTTCTTTTGGAAAAATTTACATGATTATTTGTGTTTATTTTATTTTAACATTCTATAATTAAAACTGAGGAAACAATAGTTAATACAAACCATTAGTAATGCTATAACCTGGCTACAATGAATTTATGGCATACTAACTTGTATGTAGACTTAGGATTATTTTAATGTGTGATATTGTTTAATGATTCCAGTATTCAAATAGAAAGTATAATATGTATTATATAGTTAAATAAATACACATACATTTAAAATTACCAAATGTATTTTAAATCCCACTATCTTATGTTAAATATTGTGAATATACCTATATGTAAATATAATCCTAAAATTATTGTATCTATAAATGCATCTCTACACCGTATCTCAAATGACAGCAAAGTATCTCTGTTGTTCTCTTTAGTAAATGTGCCATAATTATTTGTATCTATCACCACATTATTGATTATTAGTGTTTCATGTATTTGTTATGCTGAACAATCTTGCAGGGAGAAACAATGGCGTTGAATGTTCCCAGGAGGAATGAAGATACAAACTGTTCATTGCCTTCTATTAAAATTGTCTTTTTACCACTATTCTACAAAATTTGGATTTGTTTTTCCCAGCAAATTACAAAATAATAGAAAAGGGAAGATACCATTATAGAAATTTTATACTCTGCAACACAAAAAATGCTAAATATGATTGAGATAATATTTCAATATGTAAATCTCTGAAGAATAATCAATCATTATTAAAATTCCTTTGGACAAAAACACTATTCCTTCATTTTAAGTGTAATTCAGGGTTCCGTCAAAACAAAGTCTTTGATGTCAGTTATTTGTTTTTAATATAATAATAAAGAGTAAAGTTGAAAAGTGGCAAGAATACACAGAAGAACTGAATGAAAAATGCCTTCATGATGCTGATAGCCACGATAGCGTGGTAACTTACCTAGAGCCAGACATCCTGGGGTGTGAAGTCAAATTGTCCTTAAGAAGCATTACTACAAACAAAGCTAGTGGAGGTGATGGAATTCCACCTTTATTATTTAAAATTGTAAAAGATGATGCTGTGAAAGTGCCACATCCATATGCCAGCAAATTTGGAAAACTCAGCAGTGGCCACAAGACTGGAAAAAGTCAGTTTTCATTCCGATCCCAAAGAAGGGCAATGCCAAAGAATGCTCAAAGTACTGCTCAATTGTGCTCATTTCACATGCTAGCAAGATAGTGCTGAAAATCCTCCAAGCTAGGTTTCAACACAACATGAACCGAGAGCTTCCAGATATACAAGCTGGATTTAGAAAAGGCAAAGGAACCAGAGATCAAACTGTCAACATCCATTGGATCATAGAAAAATCAAGGGAATTCCAGAAAAACATTTACTTCTGCTTCATTGACCACACTAAATCCTTCGACTGTGTGGATCACAACAAACTGTGGGAAATTCTTCAAGAGATGGGAGTATCAGACCACCTGACCTGCCTTCTGAGAAATATGTATGCAGGTCAAGAAGCAACAGTTAGAACCAGACATGGAACAACAGATTGGTTCCAAATCAGGAAAGGTTGGAAAAGGTTGTATACGGTCATCCAACTTATTTAACTTATATGCAGAGTACATCATGTGAAATGCCAAGCTGGATGAATCACAAGCTGGAGTCAAGATTGCTGGGAGAAATATCAACAACCTCAGATATGCAGATTATACCACCCTTATGGCAGAAAGCCGGAGAAGGCAATGGCGCCCCACTCTAGTACTCTTGCCTGGAAAATCCCATGGATGGAGGGGCCTGGAAGGCTGCAGTCCATGGGGTCCCTGAGGGTCAGACACAACTGAGAGATTTCACTTTCACTTTTCACTTTCATGCATTGGAGAAGGAAATGGCAACCCACTCCAGTGTTCTTGTCTGGAGAATCCCAGGGACGGGGGAGCCTGGTGGGCTGCCATCTATGGGATCACACAGAGTCAGACACCACTGAAGTGACTTAACAGTAGCAGCAGCAGCATGGCACAAAGCAAAGAGGAGCTAAAGAGCCTTTTGATGAAGATGAAAGAGGAGAGTGGAAAATCTGGCTTAAAATTCAACATTCACAAAACTAAGATCATGGCATCCGGCCCCATCACTTCATGGCAAATAGATGGGGAAAAAATGGAAATAGTGAAAGACTTATTTTTTTGAGCTCCAAAATCACTGTGGATGGTGACTGCAGTCATGAAATTAAAAGATGATTACTGCTTGGAAGAAAAACTATGACAAATCTAGACAGTGACTTAAAAAGCAGAGACATCACTTTGCCAGCAAAGATCTTTATAGTCAAAGTTATGCTTTTCCCAGTAGTCATGTATGGATGTGAGAGCTGTATCATAAAGAAAGCTGAGTGTTGAAAGATTGATGACTCAACAACAACAACAATCTCAAATATATTAAATATACAAAAAGATTTTTGATAGATTAGTTCTCTTTGATTATTGACTAAATCATTACTTTAATAGTTCTCTTTGGTATAGTGAGGGATTTTATATACACACTTGTTTTATGTTGTTTTTTGTTCAATTGCTAAGTGGTGTGTAACCCCACAGACTGCAGCATGTCAGGCTCCCTTGTCCTTCACTATCCCCCAGAGTTTAATACCTTTTTTATACTGACACATAAATTTTATGTTTTCTTAAATAACTCATTTTGCATTTTCCAAAGTTTAAAGATATTATTTCTGCAGTGCATCAATAACTTCATGGTTTCCCTAAGTACTTAATTTTTGCATATGTGTTTTGTAGGGGGGAAAAATATTTTCTTTAAAGCAGTAGTCCCAGTGTCCCTTTTTCTGGTATAGCTTTAATAAATAAAAGTGACTCTGAAGTGAGAGGTGTAAGTTGGAGTATCACAATTGTAGTAATTACTAAGACCATCTGTCAAGGCAGGTTTCCAAGAGTGTAGGGCATTGGGTAGGTTGGCCTCACTTCACAGCAAAATCCAATTAAGGGAATTAAAGTCTGAAGCAAACCATCTCAAGATGCTGCAGCTCCAAAGATAATTTCTACCAGTGAGCTCTGTTAGGGGTCTCTTTGCCCTCTGATTATTTGCTAATCAAACAGAAAAAATGTTCTTAGAGTCTCTACCGTCACACAGGACTCTGTCTCACTGGTACATGCAGTCAAAGTAATCATAAGCTTTTCATAGATCTCCTGGAAACTAATTTTGGTGCTTGCATTTGATGTGATTATAAATCCATTAAAATATACTAAGCTTGTATTAAAGGCAGTTTACATATGAGTTGATGTGAAGTGAATAAAAATTGACAAGCGGTTCTGTTTCACAGATAAACATGTATAGGTTTTAATTATTTGGGGACATGGTACATTTTTCTGTCTCAATAACTATTTGTATTGGTTTTTTCAAAAGTTGCAGACTCAAGACCCTCGGTCTGGAGTGTACAATGCACATAACGGGTGTCTGCTGGTGTTCACAGGCCCACTCCCACGCTTACCCTTTCCTCCAGCCTCAGGACTGGAGGGAACTCAGTGGGTGGTGTTAACTGTATTGTGAGAATAAAACTAGCTCCCATTCCTTTTGCTTTCCTTTCACACTAGCTTCAGGTCAAATGCTTTCTATTTTTTTTTTTCAATTCTAAGAAATAAAATATACTGAAGAATTGATTCAGCTGTCTCTAATCTTTCCCATTTTAAGTAATTATTATATTACTTACATTTTACATATGTGAATGTTGTTTCATATAAGATTTTTGTGACTAATTTTTTTTCCAAATGTACCTAAAACTTACATTAATTTAAAATTGGGATGATTTTCAACCCTATCATAAATACCAATAAGTTGTGTATAGACTGGTAAGTATACCAAAGAACTTCACAGTTTTAGAAACAGTGAAATTTAGAATGGTCACTGTGAAAGAATCCTTTAAGAAATAAAGAGAAGTTAATTATCTATGGGTTTCCAGGTGGTGCTAGTGGTAAAGAATCTGTTTGCCAATGCAGGGGACCTAAGACACACAGGTTCAATTCTTGAGTCGGGAAGATCCCCTGGAGAAAGAAATGGCAGTCCACTCCAGTATTCTTGCCTGGAAAATCCCATGGACAGAGGAGCCTGGCAGGCTAAAGTCTATCTAACTAATTTATTGATCATTACAAATTTACATTTAGGATATGTCTGTTTATCTGTTAGGTGTTTCTCATGTACCGTGTAATGGGGCTGTTTTCTTGTCAGATTTTGAAGAATGGTTAACTAGATTCCAGTGAGTTTGTTTCTCTTTCTTAAAACTTATATGTATATTCTAACATGTGACAACCTATTTAATTTTGTAAACTCATATATATATAACCCTCTGTTTATCTCAACAGTATCTAGCATCCTATTAGTTCTATGCAAAATGATATACTGGAAGTTTAAAATTGATAATAGTAAGTGAATTTGGTTTCTGTATAAAAATATTAAGATAAGTTTTGAACAATGGACAGAATACTGTAGGCAGCAAATTAACAAAGTAGACATTGATGTTTACCTAGGAATGACGAAGTCTAAATGATTTAATAGTTACTTGAATGATTATTTTGGTAGCATGTAATTATAATCTTGTTTCTCCTTTTCTGTATTTTAACTTGATTGCTTGATTTGTTTCTATGAGAGAATGCTTGTTCCATTTGGATATAATCAAGTCAGGATCACAGATCTATAAATATTTATAATTTGAAAATACTTCATTTTGTATTTATATACGTATGGGTCTGCTATGGATATAAAATAAGTTAATGCATTTAAAATATTTTAAACTGTGTCTGGCAAATAGGAAGTGTCCTGCAAGTCCTAGATAATGAGGAGGAGTAAGAAATTGATCTCGGCCAGATATATGGAAAGCATTGTCTAAACAATTCAGCTACTTAATTGCAAAACAAGAACTAACAAAATTGTCGATGATTCTCAGTTCAGTTATTTTTCCACTATATTACACATTTACTCCTAATAATAGATCTGTTAAGCAGATTTGAAGCCTCATCATATAGAACAGGACAGTAAGGCCCAGAGAGAATAAATGACATGTTCAAGGTCTTTAGTGGTATATAGCAGTTTGATTCTAGTAACTGTTTTTCAGCTCACCAGATTGCCCAGCATAAACTCAGTCATCAACAATATAAAATATAGAATTCACTAATTAAAATACATAGGAACCAGTCACCAATTTATTTATTTTTGGACCTCAAATACTACCAATTTGTTTAGCTGTAAAAGATTTGTCCAGGCTTAGCAGACATTTCATATCTTCCCCCATCCACAGTATGTTCACTTATTTCACAGTAAGCCTATATAAAATTTCAATGTAACATTTCTGGGAGTACTATTAAAGGATCAGAACTGATATATAAACTGAAATTCTCTTTCCATGCCTACTCTCTCTATTCTTCCCAATGGCAAAATTCTAGTGTCAGCCCCATTGGAAAGGTACATATCAAATTTATTAACAACTCCCAGAAGTATCTTCAAAAATCCCCCTTGGCAGGCAGTCTTTACAAAACCTCCAGTTGCTGGCAGCAGCTCCAGTTTTAAATGTTAACTGATGCTAATGATAACTCTTCTGGGACTTTCTCATTGCAAGATTGTTCTAGGTCTTCTTAGAACATCTTCCACCTCCCAGGGTTTGTTTCCAAGCACCACATGGGGACAGAACATGAGAACAGAATACCTTGTGATATCTCTGAGTGAGTCTTTGTCTCAGTTTCATGGTATGTGGTGTATTGACTTTAGCTTTGCACTGTTCACAAGGAACTAGTTACCGAATTTAAACCTAAATGTGTGCATAATGCACACAGTGAAAACACAGTGGACTCTATTTCATAGTCAATCTCGTTTAAATTTGCTACCTTGAATGGATAAGAAATGGATGATACTAAAGCAGGAGTTCACAGAGTCACACACAGTTGCCTGGATCCATGTCTATCACCCACCACATCTGGTGAAACAAAATTTGAGAGTCACTGATTTCAGGCCATTTATGGCTTATTTATAAAGCTCTTTTTTTGAATCAAGGCCTATTTTGCTTGCTTAGTTTTGTGTGTAGGAAGATTTTTGTTAGTTATTTTTCATTATAAAGTTTTTATCTATTGATTTTAATAATTGTTGAAGGGGAATTTAGTCATTTAAAACTTAAGCAGTTTAGCACTGATTTTTTTTTTCTTTACTCTTGGGGAAAAATAAGTAATAAAGTATATTTGTTAACTACTCTTATAAAGTAATAGTTATGGCTTCTAAGTAAGTCCTTCAGAAATCTGTATGTTTATAAAAAATGAGCTTTTATACTAAAGCAATATGTGAAATATGGAGAGCTCACAGAGATTATATAAGAAATCATACCAGGTTGATGTTTAATGTTGCTTAAGTGAGGTCATAGAATTATGAGTGCCATCATCACTGCCAATCACAGAAGCAGTTTTACAAAGAGCCACAGAACACTTCTCTCTTTGAAGTGATCTACGTGGTTGTAAGAACAACCATCTGGGCCCCCTCATCATAAATATGAGACATCTAGTTATGTTCAAATATATGAAAAAGGAACTGAACTACAGGCATAAGGCTAAAATCAGTTTGGTGAAATCCAAATATTATGTAATGTTCATCTATGTAGAAAATAATGAAGTAGAACAATTGTTTGACAGTAGGTGTTAGCATCTGGAAATGTGTGTCTTATTGCCTACATATTTTAAGATAATTAAATATTAAGCTTTACTGTGATTGTGGAGACTGCTTAGTGTATTAATATTATTAAATACTCTGTGTTTCTTAGGTCCAGTTCTTACTTATTAAGTGCTGGCCCACTCCCATGTTTGAAGATGAGGCTCAGTCTGTTATCTTTTATAGATTCTGCACCGGTCACTAGTCCATTCTTCCTGAGAACTGTGGCAAAGAATCATCAATCCCTGAGTGTTAGTCAAAATAAAATAACTCATAGTGAGTGAGTGAGTGAAAGTTGCTCAGTCATGTCTGACTTCTTTGCGACCCCATGGATTACACAGTCCATGGAATTCTCCAGGCCAGAATATTGGAGTGAGTAGCCTTTCCCTTCTCCAGGGGGGATCTTCCCAACCCAGGGATCAAACCCAGGTCTCCCACATTGCAGGCAGATTCTTTACCAGCTGAGCCACAAGGGAAGCCCAAAAATAACTACAGAGAACATAGTAAAAAAAATAAAAATAAAAACAATATACATTGCTAAAAATAACCCAATTTCTTTCATGTCATATAGATGGTTTATGCAAATCAATATTCAGTATTTCTCCTTCTTATTGGCTATTAGTGATTAATTTGGATAAATTTTACTTATAAACATGAATCAACCCTGAATATTCATTAGAAGGACTGATGTTGAAGCTGAAGCTCCATCTGATGTGAAGAGCTGGGAATAATTGAGGGCAGGAGAAGAAGGGGGTGACAGAGAATGAGATGGTGGGATGGTATCACCAATTCAATGGACATCAGTTTGAACAAACTCCGGGAGATAGTGAGGGACAGAGAAGCCTGGCATGCTGCAGTCCACGTGGTTGCAAAGAGTCATACAACAGCAATCATTAAACACCTGTTTCTTCTGTTAAATACATCCCACAGATCTTGAGGAACTGGAACAACAAAACATTTTTTAAGCATAAAATACAAGATCTATGTATTCTAGTTTGGAGAGAATATATTTGTTTTTAAAAATTTTTGCCAATTTATGCATTCTAAAAAGCAGAGTGTGCATATGTATTTATTCAGAAAAATACTAAAGAGTATATTGTATCTTATGTATATTCTGATCTCAGCACTGGTCCAAGAAACAGAACTTACATTAAAGAGAATTTACTGAATGGTGGAAGAGAACTGTATTTAATTGAAATCTGGTTTTCTGGGGGAAAAACCTGTTTTCAATCATGATTTGTCTTATCTCCTGCACTTCTTTACATAATCATCTAGAAGTTTAAAAACTGTATAACATGGAATTAATTATGGAATTGATGATTATTAAAATTATCTATTTTAATAGCTGACTACAAGGGGACAAAACTACAAGATATTTGTATAAGATAGCTGACTACAATACAGACAAGCTGACTACAAGACAAGACAGAACTACAAGATATTTGTATAAGATGAAGATTCCTAATTGTTGGACAGCTGTCATCATGGGACTTTTTCAAATATCTCACCAGCCCAAACCAAAAAGCAGAAAAAGCATCTGAAAATTAACACACACACACATACACACACACACACACACACACACACACACACATGCACATTGGCATACTCTCACACATATCTGTAATAGATTATTTCAGATTACTCAAAAAGCCTATTTCCCAGACCAACTTCACATTAAAATAATAAAACAGAGCTTTTACAATAAATCAGGATATGAAATCTACCCATAACAAGTGAATTAGATTAACTAAGAGTAGGTTCCAGGAATCAGTATTTATTCAAAGCTCTCCAGTTGATTCTAGTGTCATGACAGGTTCCAAAGGCCATCAATATCAACACTATTTATTTATAATGCATTTATATGTATATATAGATACATATAGAAATATATGAATGTATATAAAATTGAAAACCTGTGTTTATGTGTCTATATATTTAAAACATATATTTATATAATAATAAATCATTAAAACATGCATTATTACTCTTTTAATCCCATCCTTTAAGCAACTAGACTAATCATTAATCTTTTTACTTCTATACACATATTCCCTAAGCTCTCTCACAATTTTTATTCCAGTATCCCATAAATATCAATAGCCTATTTTTATATGGATGGTAACCTATAGTTCTTTTTCTGAATCTATGTGAAGGGACTTTTCTATTCTCAAAAGATTTTTGATCTTGTTTTTTTTCCCCATAAAGTAAAATAACAGATATTTCATATGTTAAATTTCTTTATTACTCCTTTGATCAATAATATTATTATTAACTCACCTGATAGGAAAGATCACTGATAGGAAGCATTGGTTTAATCTTATATAAAAGTTGCTTACAGTTATGTAAAGATTTTCTTTACCATTAAGTTGTTTCAGTAAAATTATAATAATGATGATCAAACATCAAAAAATAATGCATTCCTATAATAGGACACTTGACTGGGCCATCATTTGACAAATATGCTGCCCTAAATACCTCATGTAAGAAGGAAATTAGCAAATAACACCAAAGAATATAAAGAAACAACTATAAATTCAATATTCAGTTATATGAAATTTCTGTTGCACAGATGACTATATTTCAGAATTTTACTTTTGCAAAATTATTCTGTTTAAAATGTCTTCAAAATGTATTTTGATTTATGTTGTACTGTTATGAAAGAAATTGTCCTGCCATCAGATTGTAGCTCAAAGGCTGTGCCTGTGTGTGTGTTTCATGACTTAGTAAATGTTTTAACTTTATAAAGTTTCAGTTAAGTTCAGTTGCTCAGTCGTGTCTGACTCTGCGACCCCATGGACTGCAGATAACGAGGCCTCCCTGTCCATCACCATCTCCCAGAGTTTACTCAAACTCATGTCCATTGAGTCGGTGATGCCAACTATCTCATCCTCTTTCATCCCCTTCTTCTGCCTTCAGTCTTTCCCAGCATCAGGGTCTTTTCAAATGAGTCAGCTTTTTGCATCAGGTGGCCAAAGTATTGGAGTTTCAGCTTGAGCATCAGCCCTTCCAATGACATTCAGGACTGATACCCTTTAGGATGGACTGGTTTGATCACGTTGCAGTCCAAGGGAATCTCAAGAGTCTTCTCCAAAACCACAGTTCAAAAACATCAATTCTTCGGCACTCGGCTTTCTTTATAGTCCAACTCTCACATCCATACATGACTACTGGAAAAACCATAGCTTTGACTAGCCAGACCTTTGTTGGCAATGTCTCTGCTTTTTAATATGCTGTCTAGGTTGGTCATAACTTTTCTTCCAAGGAGCAAGCATCTTTTAATTTCATGGCTCTAGTCACCATCTGTAGTGATTTTGGAGCCAAATAATAATAATAATAAAATTTGTCACTGTTTCCACTCTTTCTTCATGCCATGAAGTGATGAGACCATGTGCCATGATCTTAGTTTTCTGAAAGTTGAGTTTAAAGCCAATGTTTTCACTCTCCTCTTCCACTTTCATCAAGAGGCTCTTTAGTTCTTATTTGCTTTCTGCCATAATGGTGGTGTTATCTGCATATCTGAGGTTATGGTATTTCCCCTGGCAATTTTGATCCCAGCTTGTCCTTCATCCAGCCTGATATTTTGCATGATGTACTCTGCATATAAGTTAAATAAGCAGGGTGACAATATACTGCCTTACATACTCCTTTCCTGATTTGGAACCAGTCTGTTCAATGTCCAGTTCTAACTGTTGCTTCTTTATCTGCATACAGATTTCTCAGGAGGCAGGTCTTGTGATCTGGTATTTCCATCTCTTTAAGAAATTTTTAACAGTTCATTGTGATCCTCATAGTCAAAGACTTTGGCATAGTCAATAAAGCAGAAGTAGATGTTTTTCTGGAACTCTCTTGCTTTTTCTATGATCCAACAGATGTTGCCAATTTGATTTCTGCTTCCTCTGCCTTTTCCAAATCCAGCTTGAACATCTGGAAGTTCACAGTTCACATACCACTGAAGCCTAGTTTGGAGAATTTTGAGCATTACTTTGCTAGCATGTGAGATGAATGCAATTGTGTGCTCTTGCCTGGAAAATCCCATGGACAGAGGAGCCTGGTAGGCTGCAGTCCATGGGGTCGCTGAGGGTCGGACACGACTGAACGACTTCACTTTGACTTTTCACTTTCATGCACTGGAGAAGGAAATGGCAACCCACTCCAGTGTTCTTGCCTGGAGAATCCCAGGGACGGGGGAGCCTGGTGGGCTGCCATCTATGGGGTCGCACAGAGTTGGACACGACTGAAGCGACTTCGCAGCAGCAGCAGCAGCAGTGTGGTAGTCTGAGCATTCTTTAGTGCTGCCTTTCTTTGGCATTGGAATGAAAACTGACCTTTTCCAGTCCTGCGGCCACTGCTGAGTTTTCCAAATTTGCTGGCATACTGAGTGCAGCATTTTCACTGTATCATCTTTTAGGATTTGAAATAGCTCAACTGGAATTCCATCACTTCCAAAAGCTTTGTTCGTAGTGATGCTTCTTAAGGCCCACTTGATTTCACATTTCCAGGATATCTGGCTCTAGGTGAGTGATCACACCATTGTGATTATCTGTGTTGTGAAGATCTTTTTTGTATAGTTCCTCTGTGTATTCTTGCCACCTCTTCTTAATATCTTCTGCTTCTGTTAGGTCCATACCATTTCTGTCCTTTATCGAGCCCATCTTTGCATGAAATGTTCCCTTGATTTCTCTAATTTTCTTGAAAAGATCTCTAGTCTTTGCCATTCTATTGTTTTCCTCTATTTCATTGCACTGATTGCTGAGGAAGGCTTTCTTTTCTCTCCTTGCTATGGTTTGGAACTCTGCATTCAGATGGGTATATATTTCCTTTTCTCTTTTGCCTTTTGCTTCTCTTCTTTTCATAGCTATTTGTAAGGCTTCCTCAGACAACCATTTTCCTTTTTTGCATTTCTTTTTCTTAGGGATGGTCTTGCTCCCTGTCTTCTGTTCAATGTCACTAATTCCATCCATAGTTCTTCAGGCACTCTATCAGATCCAATCCCTTGAATCTATTTGTCACTTCCACTGTATAATTGTCAGGGATTTGATTTAGGTCATAACTGAATGGTCTGTTGGTTATAAAGTTTATCTCAGAACAAATATCTTAAAACAGTGTTTGAAATTTGGGGGTGCTAGTCACCAAATGAACTTGTCCTGTGAAGATTAAGGAAAAATTAAGAGGAAGGAAAGCATTAGAGAGATGTCAGGATGATGTAGGTAACAAGGAATAATCACATCCTTAAGGAAGACACTGGACCTTCAAACCACTGCCAGTTGACAGGACCCAGGGCAAAGGATTATTTACTACTCAGATTATGTTTCCCCCCTAAAACAAGATTGTGACACTTGCCTATATCTATAGTTGCAACTGACTTTTGTTAGCCTTTAGAAGCTTTTTCTCTTTTTACAGTAACCAGAGATAAATCTCGCTGTTATCCTGTAGCCTTTAGTATGACAAGGATTTAACATCTTCAGTCAAGGAAGCAGCCATGGATATGGATAAGACATTATTTCATTAGCATACTGTTAGAAAGCATCCCCAACTTATGATAGTTTGGCTCATGATTTTTCAACATTTCAATGGTATGAAAGCAATAAGGATTCAGTAGAAAGCATTTTGAATTTTGGTCTTTTCCCAGACTAGGGATGTGTGATAACGTGTGTGATAAGGTAAGCCCTGGTGACCCTGGGCTGGGCGTCAGCTGCTGCTCCCAGACAGCCCCATGATCACAAGGGTGAACAACCCATCCAGGTGAAACTGTTCTGCATGGTGGTTGTGTTTAGTCTCCAAGTCATTTCTGACACTTTTGCATCCCCATGGACTGTAGCCTGCCAGGCTCCTCTGTCCGTGGGATTTTCCAGGCAAGAATATTGGAGCGGGTAGCCATTTCCTTCTCCAGGTGATCTTCCCAGCCCAGGTGGATTTTTTACTGCTGAGCTACCAGAAGATAACTATTAATATTCTGTTTTTCACTTTCAGTACAGCATTCAATAAATTAAGTGAGATATTCAACACTTTATTGGAAAATAGGTTTTGTGTTAGTTTATTTGGTTCAGTTGTAAGCTAATGTGAGTGGTCTGAGCATTTTTAAATTAGGCTGAGCTAAGCTGTGATGTTCTGTAAGTTTCCAATCAGTGAGAACACTAGAGTCTTTCTTTGCAGTATGTCAGTCCTGAAAGCCCTTCTGATCTGAAATTAAAATTAATTTGTTCAGCAATTTCATGATGCCTACTCTTTCCTTCTTTTCCATATTGAGTGAGTAGCTTATTTTAGCTATTCTTATTTTACTGACAGTTGTGAGTTCTCTCAAGTAGATTCTATTCCCCATTTCTACTTTAATCATCTTTTAGCTTTCATTTCTAGCTTGCCATTTTCAGTTTTCTACCCTTCTTTTCCCCCCCTAACCTCATTATCTAATTATGGGTTTAAAGTAGAAAATAGTTCAATTGCATTGTTAGTTCATGCTATATTCAAGCAGAATTATTTTTAGAATAAGCATACCTCTTTTTTAACACTAAGTGATCATTAGGTCATCAGTTTGAAACACACATTAACATAAAAATATAAGTTTTCTTTTATGTTACCCAGGAAACTTATATTACCATAATGCTCTCAATATTTATTACAGCAATGAAATCCTTCAAGCTCTTACATGACACTGCTAGATGACATGGCCAATACATTGTCTCCACCATTTTCTTACTGATGATGAGCTTTTTAACCACCATTGTTTTGAGATCGAGTGAACTCCGGGAGTTGGTGATGGACAGGGAGGCCTGGCGTGCTGCAATTCATGGGGTCGCAGAGTCGGACACGACTGAGCAACTGAACTGAACTGACTGATTCTTGATTTTATGTTTTCAGTGTCTTCTGTAATCAGATTCAAATTATATCTACTTCAACAGAAATATCTTCCCTGGTGGCTCAGACGGTAAAGCATCTGCCTACAATGCAGGAGACCCAGGTTCACTCCCTGGGTCGGAAGATCTCCTGGAGAGGAAATGGCAACCCTTTCCAATACTATTGCCTGGAAAATCCCATGGATGGAGGAGCCTGGTAGGCTAAGGTCCATGGGGTCACAAAGAGTCGGACATGACTGAGAGACTTCGCTTCTACTTTTCACTTGCACTCTTCGACAGAAAACATATTCTCTGCAGATAATTTGTATGTTTTATTGCATTTTATTTTATTTTGCAGTAGGTTCTCACTAGTTAAATATCTATTTTATACATAGTAGTGTATATATGTCAGTCCCAATCACCCAACTCACTCCCCTCATTCTTCGCTTGATAACAATTAATTTTGTTCTCTATGTCTGTGACTGTATTTCTCCTTTGCAAATAAGTAGTGAAGTAGGTCAGAAAGAGAAATGTATTGTGAATATTTTTAAAAATTTATTTATTATTTAACTTCAAGCTTCTCATAATATCAGGGGCATTTTATAAAATCCTCATGTCATTTTCATTCAAGGAAAGCAAACATTAATGGAGCAGCTACTCTCCAAGAGAACATGTCTTCAGAATTCATAATAAAAAAAGGAAAAATTGTGCAAAATATGTTAACTACAGAATTGAAATCATAATATGAGCAAGCTGTAAATGTACTGCAGAAAATGAGAAAGTAACCTCAGATATGATGTGATGAAATTGGCACTTTCCTTTTGTGATATTCTTACCCTCCATCCCCAAAAAAACACTACACATATACAATCATAATTAAAATATCAGACAAGCCCCCCACTGAGGGATATTTTAGGAAAAAAAAAAAAGAACCTGCCCAGCACTTCTCAAAAATGTCAAGGTGATCAATTCAAGGACAGTCTGTGCAGCTGTTATAGTCAATGCAGCATAGCAGTGGCAGAGAAATAAAAGTTCTAAAAAAAAATAATTCTTAAGTTATATTTTTAAAGAAAAATAAAAGTTATGCAGGCAGACAAATAGGAAGTGGGAAAAAAAGGTATTTAGGCCAAGGCCAAAGAATTAGCAATGTTCTAAGCATATGGGAGAACACAGCATGTTTGTGGGATTTAAAATAGTTCCCCATGGCTAAAGAAAATGTGCCTGGATATATATGTTAAAATATAACACTGGAAAATTACACTGGGACCAGATGATAGAAAACCTCTGTGTCAGGGTATGAGATTTCAATTATTCTTGAGCACCATGGAGAAATTTCACTCGGAAACACCAGGGAACCCACATGCAAAGATATAATTTATTTCTATGAAGAATGCATCGGTTATATGGAAGAGATTAAAGACAGAGAGACCAAGAGGGAAGTTATTGGTATGATTCAGGAAAAAGAATTATAACCTCAAATTTGGCAGTAGTATGGGATGGATGGGAGAATGTAGAACAGGCAGGTATTTGAGGGAATAGGTGACTTTTTTTTCAGCAGTCAGTTTTGAAAGAAAGAAAAGAGAATGATCTTGGCCATTTTCAGGCTTAACTGACTGGGTTGGGGAAGATGCTATTAATTGAAATATGAAATGGAGGAGGAACTAAAAGTTAATAATAATCCAATGTCTTCTATTTAGGATGTAGTATGACACCACCAAAAGACTGAGGGCTTTGAAGGCAGATGTATCTGACTTCTGGGCTTCCCTGGTGGCTCAGATGGTAAAGAATATGCCTGTAATGTGGGATACCTGAACTTGAAGCCTGGGTCAGGAAGATCCCCTGGAGAAGGGAATAGCTACACATTCCATGATTCTTGCCTGGAAAATCCCATGGACAGAGGAGCCTGGAGGGCTACAGTCCATGGGGTTGCAAAGAATCTGATACAACTGAGCAACTAACACACTTTCAAGCTACTTGAGCATTTAAGAAGTTTCCAGAGTGAGGTTAAGACTGGAGATACACTTTTTTTACACCTCAGCATGTAATCTTAAGGATTCCCTGTTAGCTCAGTGGTAAAGAATCTGCCTGCCAAAGCAGGAGATGTGGGTTTGATACCAGAGTGGGGAAGATGCCCTGGAGTAAGAAATGGCAACCCACTCCAGTATTCTTGCCTGGGAAATCCCATGAACAGAGGAGTCTGGAGCACTACAGTCCATAGGGTCACAAAAGAACTGAACATGACTTAACAGCTAAACAACAACAGTCTCACCATGAGTCATCTGGTTGACATCCTTCCCATTTCACCATCATTCTGCCAAAATGGCTCTTATCAGCCGTTTGTAGCTTACTCCAATGAACAATTTTTTCAGTCTTTTATTAACTTGAATTCGTAATAGTAGCTGCTACTATTAACTAGTTCCTCCTTATAACATTCTTTTATTAATATCTTTTCCTCTGGGACAACAAGCCATTCTGGTTTTCCATTATCCACTCTTTCCTCTCTTCCTCCCATTTCTTGGAAGGATCAGTACAGGCATTAAATTGTAGAATTACTAATGCTTACTCCTAAACTCTCTACCTAACTTGGGTATAGGAGTTTCAAACTTATATTTCCCATAGAAACTAGCTATTTAGCATCTCCATTTAACAAGTCCAGTCACACATGAAATCTGGCAAGACAATTAAATTTATACTTTTTTGCCCAAAGTAGAAAACCCAATTTATATTTCCTCTAATATACAATATATACCAACAGATCCTGCTGATCTTTATTTCTTATGCACAAAATCCATATGCTTCTTTTTATATCCACTGCATTCTCCTTAGTTTAGAAAAATGTCTGAAATATTTAAATAACTTAAAAATAGCAAGTTCCCAGTTATCCTACACTCAACCTCCCCTATTATTAAAATATTACATTAGCATGGTATATTTGTCACAGTCAATGAGCCAATATTGACACATTATAATTAAGTAAAGTCTATACTTTATTTAGATTTCCTTTTTTTTCTCCAAATGTCCTTTTTTTCTCTTTCAGGATACTCTGTTATATTTCACATCCTTAGGCTGCTCTTGACTGTGATACTTTCTCCAAATTTCTTTGTTTTTCATCACCTAGATAGTTTTGAGGAGAACTTGTCATGTATTTTATGATGTTTAAAGTACATCATACACATAAATTTCCACAAATACATATACAATTCCATCAGTTTGATTAATAAAACTTTAAATTTAGATAATGCTTTGGTCTTTATGACAAAAGGAAATTTACATAACAAATTCTTTCCCTTGCTTCTTTTGAAAATCTAAACATAAGGAAACCAAAAAGAATAGTTGGGAAATTATTTTATTATAATATTTTAATCAAATACTTCTAAGTAAATAGTGTCTTTACTGTACTATTTTGCAATATTTTTCAAGTATTATGGGAAATAAATCAATTCCCTCAGGGAGAACTCGTTGTACATTTTCATTTCAAATCATAATATTCTGTAAAGATTCCATCATATAAAATATCTATAATTTTCCTAGAGAATAGAGTTTTTTTCTGGTACTCTATGACTGGCATAAATAGAT
This sequence comes from Bos grunniens, assembly GCF_055505025.1. Lineage (NCBI taxonomy): Eukaryota > Metazoa > Chordata > Mammalia > Artiodactyla > Bovidae > Bos > Bos grunniens. Next base: position 29,057,716 of record NC_141188.1, read on the forward strand.
AATAAAATCAGAAGATAAGCACTTGAGGATTTCATGAACAATCAAGGATTAAATGATGCTAACCCTAATTCTGGGTCATTATTATAAATTACCACTTTTCACAAAGTGCATTACAGTGACACTGTGGGTGTGCTATATAATAATTCATGAATGATTCTGGCCATGCATGTAGTAGTCACAAGCAAATCAATTAGCTATCCTAGTAAAATTAATAATAATGGAAAATATTATTTAATATAAACCTAGTAGAACAATCTAGAGAAAATAAAACATTTTTATATGGGAAATCTAAATGAGTATAATTTAGTCTTTAACACTATCTTGTTAACTTTCTCATAAACAAAAGTTCTAAGAATGCCTTATAGACAAATTACTTGGGAACAGACAAGAAAGGTTTAGTCATTTAACAGAAAAAGATTACTACTAGTATCATGATTTAGTTGAGATAAAAATATGTATAGTTAATTTCTAATTAATAGAGACTGATAATTTCAGGTGTGCCATAAAAACATAGAAATAATTTCAAGTATATCTGAAAATTTCAAAGATTCAATTATAGAGGGTAATATGTGAGAAATATACATATATATATATATAAAGCATTAGAAGTTCAATGCAGTGTAGCTCTTGGCTTTCTCTTACGTTATTATTCATATGGTATTCATTATTATTCATATTTACTACATCATACTTATTAGAGTGCATATCTAAATGAAAGAGGTTAGAAAAGTCAGAAATAACTTTTATTTATTAAATGGACCTGAAAGTAAAATATTTAATAGTAAGAGGACCCCATTTTATTTCTCACAATGCTACTTAAGAATCAAACAGTATAGCCTAGAAGTAGATGTTAGATTAAGAACCAGTAAATCAGCAAACACAAGCTGATCCAACCACTAAAGAATCCTAAATAAAGCTCAAAAATTATGCCTGTCTGAATGTTTTATTACTTTGTTGTGGAAAGTTGAGACAGAATCTTTTAAGTGAGAATCACCAGACAGTTGGTTAAGAGAGGCCAAGTGTGGAGTGACTGAGTGAAGATAGATTATCCTATCAGAAATATTTCCTTACTATTTTGTTTGGTCCACATGTAGAATTGCATATGGATGTGTATATAAAAATATGTGGTACATTGTTTGGGGCGGTAAAAACTCTATAGCGAAAAACAAAAGGAAATTTTACAGTATTGTTATTTTCTTAAAAAAAGATTTTCTTTTTTACTATGTTTCACTGTCTTACATACATTTCTGCTAAGAGTGAGGCCTCATGAATGAGAAATGAGGACGTTCATGAGAATCATTGAAAATCATCTGGCGTGCTGGTGGTGAGAGTAGTTGCCATTTTCAGCTACGTGCACCTCTTCCCTGTTGCATAACTGTCAAAAAATTAATTGGGAAAGTCTTATGAGCTTCCCTGATAGCTCAGTTGGTAAAGAATTTGCCTGCGTTTCTGAGTCAGAAAGATCTCCTGGAGAAGGGGTAGGCTACCCACTCCAGTATTCTTGGGCTTTCCCGGTGGTTCAGCTGGTAAAGAATCTCCTGTAATGCAGGAGACCTGGGTTCTATCCCTGGGTTGGGAAGATCCCTTGGAGATCTGGACCTCCAAATCTGGAGCTGGAGCTGCACACTCCAGTATTCTGGCCTGGAGAACTCCATGGACTGTATAGTCATGGGGTCACAAAGAGTCAGACACGACTGAGCGACTTTCTTTTTCACACTTAAGAGAACAAAGCAAATAGAATAATGGCAGGAAATATGTGGGCTTCCCTGGTGGCTCAGATGGTAAAGAATCTGCCTGCAATGCAGGAAGCCAGGTTCCATCACTGGGTTGGGAAGATCCCCTGGAGAAGGAAATGGCAACATTCCAGGATTCTTGCCTGGAGAACTCCATGGACAGAGGAGCCGGGAGGGCTACAGTCCATGGGGTCGCAAAGAGTCTGACATGACTGAGTGACTAACATAATAACATAACCATGACTCTTTGCACATATTTCAGTGTAAACAATATCTTTCTCAGTTATTCTCATCCCTAGAATTATAATTAGTTAAAAGAAAACTTTACTGATTCTAATGTGTTTAATTGAAATGAATCATTTCAAGAATCACTCTTTTTTCCCTTCTGTTTTGCAGTAGATAAAACCTGCAGATAACATTTCATATGCTTTCTTATAGAGTCTCTGTGCATTATTTAATATAGAAATTAAAATATGTCTGATCAAACCATATCATAAAACATGTATTCTAATTCCAGTTAATCTTTGTTTTCTTTCATCTTAAAAATATTAAACATTTTCTACCCACTGTTAACTAAAAATGAAATTGCAGGCTAACCATTGGACCAATTCATTTTAGAGGCATGAGTTTTTTAGAGAAAACTGAATAATGACAATGAGAATTTAGTGAAGTTGTTTATTATTTTTATAAGTGATTAGCACTTAACTATTCCTCCCAAAGGAAAATAACATATTTCTACATATTATAGCTACCACACATTTTTACATTTTATTTCATAGATAACATAATTTTGGTGAAACATTAGGTTTGGTGAAACATTATTCATTAAATGAGAAAGACTGGTGATTATCTTCTTATAACAATGTAAATGAATATATTAATTACATTATCTCGACATCATTTTGGTGCCAGTCTTTCTTAAAAGGTTTAATCATTTCTTTCTGAGTGTTTTTCATAATATGCCACTAAATGTATACTGATATATTTACCCAAACTGAAGAAAATGAAATTATACTGTTTTTGAGAAAATGTCTGAATTTTCTGATTAATTTGACAGTGAGAAAACACTGCTAGTCAATTTGTACAGCAAACATATTTCTATAAATTGGATGAACTAAGCTTGAAATTCAATATTGTTGACTTAACATATTAAAGTCAGTGAAATTTTATGAAAAACATTGTATTGACAGAAATGTATTGAAATGAGCAATGTGTTCCATTTTCTTTGAACTGTTTCCTAAGATATTCAGTCAAAAAATGCCTTTGCTTTAAACAAACAACAACAAAAAAAGCAGGTATAATTACACTTGTTTGTCAAGTCTTGGTAAAGCAATTTTATATCTTTTTAAAAACCTATACAAATAAATGACTCTAAATGAGTAGATAAAATATTTTGCATGTTGTTTCTTTATGAACCCTTTAAAAATATAAATCAAAGTCCAATTGAAATATCAAATTATAGATTTTTCAAAATAATTCTTTAGCAATATATTTTCATGTCATTTTGAGCATATAAACTCAAAGAGAATTCAAAGAAATAAGTGAGATTGATTTAACAAAGCACACTTTTTGTAAATAAACTTTCCTCTGAAAATAATAAGCATTAAAAGATCTCTGAGGCAAATGTGACAATATCCTAGCAATAGGATTCACAAATCATCAGTCAGGATACCAAGAATTGTCTAAATCTCAGGTGGCAAATGACTGAGATACTTGATTCCTATTCAGTAATTACACCTAGAATGCTGTTCATAAGCACACATGCTCTAGAGCCCACTAGGAATTTATATCTTGTCCGTGCTAGGATGAAGGACTGGCTCATGAATATTCTAAACCAATTTATACATTGTAAGTAATTGATTTCCAAATGATTAATTTATAAAACATTTTTAAGGAATAAGTTATTTTATTTTGTATAATTTCACATTTGCAAAACTGTTGCAAAGACTTCCCATATTCCCATCCTTAATCCATTCTTTATAATGTTAACATAACACATGTAATGGTACAATTATCACAACGAAGAAACCAATTTTTGTACATTACTACTATTAACTGAACTCCAGACTTTAGATTATGCCAATTTTCCATTAATCTTTTAACTTTCCATGACCCCATATTGTATTTAATAATCATATCCTCTCATTCATGTCTTGTTTATCATAGTTCTCAATAATATCTCAGTCTTCTTTTTTTCATTTTATATTTTTTTAATTTTTAAAAATGATCTTGACAATTTTGAGCAGTACTGGTTATCACATGAATATGCCTGAATTTCAGTACATTTGGTACGTATCTCATGATTGTCGTTGTTATTCAGTTGCCCAGTCATTTCTGACTCTTTTGTGACCCCATGGACTGCAGCACATCAGGCCTCCCTGTCCCTCACCATCTCCTGGAGTTTGCCCAAGTTCATGTCCATTGCATCAGTCATGCCATCTGGCCATCTTATCCTTGGACACCCTCTTCTCCTTCCGTCTCCAGTCTTTCCCATCATCAGGGACTTTTCCAGTAAGTCAGTTGTTCCCATCAGATGACCAAAATACTGGAGTTTCAGCTTCTGCATCATGATTATCCTGGGCTTATTTATAGGCTTTGTGGAAAAATACCTAAGAGATGAAGCTCCCTTCTCAACTCATCATATCAGGAGCATGTCATAGCCACATGTCTTATTATTGGTGGCATCTACTTTGATTGTTATGGGTAGATTTTGTCAGATTTCTCTCTGTCAAGTTGCAAGTTACATATGTCCCTTTTCATATTCTCTTCCTCCACAGCAAGCCCCTATGTCCAGCTCAGGTATGGTCAGTCAGTTGAGTTGCTCAGTCATGTCCAACTCTTTGCAACCCCATGGACTGCAGCACACCAGGCTTCCCTGTCATTCACCACGTCCTGGAGCTTGCTCAAACTCATGTCCATTGAGTCGGTGATGCCATCCAACCATCTCATCCTCTGTCCTCCCCTTCTCCTCCTGCCTTCAATCTTTCCCAGCATCAGGGTCTTTTCAAATGAGTCAGCTCTTTGCATCAGGTGGCCAAAGTATTGGAGTTTCAGCTTCAGCATCAGTCCTTCCAATGAATATTCAGGACTGATTTCCTTAGGATTGACTGGTTTGATCTCCTTGCAGCCCAAGGGACTCTCAAGAGTTTTCTCCAACACCATAGTTCAAAAGCATCAATTCTTCAGTGCTCAACTTTATTTATAGTCCAACTCTCACATCCATACATGACTACTGGAAAAACCATAGCTTTAACTAGACAGACTTTTGTTGGTAAAGTAATGCCTCTGCTTTTTAACATACTGTCTAGTTTGGTCATAGCTTTTCTTCCAAGGAGCCAGGGTCTTTTAAGGAGCAGGCATGGTAGAAATGCAATAAGTTCCTCCTGCTTAAGGGCAGAGTATCAACATATATTGTTTGGATCACTTTGTAAAAGATGTGTTCCTTCTACTCCATATATTTATCCAAATAAGAATGCTTAATTTTATATAGAACCTCACTCAGGGCCAGCTTCATCAATGTGTGACCTCTGCACACACAAATAATCTCATGCTCAGAAAGACCCCATGCTTGATATAATGTCCTAATATTCAATACTCTGGAAATTCTTAATTGTTGAATAGCAGGCCCTGTTTTTCCATTTTGCACTCTTCCCCACAAATTATGTAGCCAGTTCTAATATCATAAAGGAAAATCCATTTTGATCATGTATAATTCTGAGTAGCAAAACTCCAGGTGTTGGTGAGAAATGAAAACATAGGTAGGATTTAGAGCACCCGTCCTTGTAGTAGAGGCTTCCCTGGTGGCTCAGACAGTAAAGTATCTGCCTGCAATGCAGGACACCCAGGTTCAATCCCTTTGTAGGGAAGATTGCTTGGCGAAGGGAATGGCTACTCACTCCAGTATTTTTGCCTGGAGAATTCCAATTTTTAATCAAAAGCTAACTGAACTCAATTCCTGGATTTCATCCCAGATGAGTTTATAACAAGTATCAGATTTAATATAGTATAATGTTGTCTATCTATATCAAAAGAGTTTAAATTAAAACACAAATGTCAAATCCCAATCATCATGATCCAATTTAACATTTTAATCATGTCTATTTTTCAGTGTGGAAGCCTCTATAACAATAACTTGATATGTCTCATTTCCAACATCTTTTTTGCCCAGTTTCTGTCAAAGATGGTTTTCAGGTGGAGGGCTTGAGTGGTGTGGTATGACTTTGATGTGGTGGGGTGGGTAGTGTTCTTCAGTGTCATTTGGAAGTATACTGCAGGGAAAACATCCCTCATTTGCTGGGATGTTCTGTGTTGCTTGTTAAATTCTGAAAGCCTCCATCTCTTGTATAGCCCACATGGAGTAGAGCCACATCACCCATCTGTATTGGGCACCTCCTACTTGCCAACTGTTTCTCAAGTATGCTACTTTCTGATCATTTCTACATAGGAGAGGAGGTATCGCAGGAAGTCCTGAAGCTATCCAGGCCTCATGGGAAGCAAGAGTGATCCTAGAAGATCAATCTCAAGGTACAGCTTGTACCACTGTGCTCTAGGTGGTTTAGCACCAGCGGTCTAAAGTGAGAACAGGGATGAGGGCAGAAAGCCTGGTCTTTTCCTCAGCATTACCCTCACTCATCTACCACAATGCCAGCCACACTCCTCTCTTCCTTTTCCTCAGCCTCAATGTCTCAGAACCTTAAAGACTGACACTTAATCTTGTAGCACTCTCTCTTTTGTTGACCTTAGTCTTCAAACGTGTGCCTTAATGGCACAAAAGGGAATTCTATGAGCTGAGTCTTCCAGATTTAGCTCTTACTGTGTTATTTGGACTCTGAGAGAATGTAGGAAACCTCTCCACACAAAGTTTGAATTTCAAGCTTTTCCAGACTTTAAGAGTTGAATACTTTCTTTCCTGTACTGGGGTAATCTACTCCTTGAGTAGAATTGCCTTAAAACTAGAGTTTATGAGTTTAATATATTTAATATATTAATATTATCTTTCTACCTATAATGTTAGTGACAACCATACATGTGACTCTGTGAAATACTTAAGTATAATATACTCTGTTATGTTCAACCTGGAGACAACCTGGAAGCAAGAAAAAAATAGAATTTGAGGGATTCTCAAAGTTCCTTTTTAAAATGTAGTGGCCTAGGAAAAGCTGCTCCTCACCCCCAACCATCATTTGATCCCTTTTCCTTCCACTTTAATAGGATAATACACCACAGGGACCCTGCCCACTATCTCAGCCCACATGTAAAAGCGCTGTCTGTATCTCCTCACATGGAGCTGGGGCCCTGCGGACTCTGCTTTCTGGAATGAGACAGAGTTGAAGGCCAAAATAAGGTCTGCTGAAACATCAATCAGGGTCTTCTTTGTTCTGGGGCATATTGATGAAAATATAATCTTATAAAAATAAAATATAATCACTATCCCAAAAACTTCTGGAGATAACCAGTGTTAATAATTTGAAATAGACTCTCTTAGTTTATTTATATATATGTATGCATGCATGCAAAGTCACTTCAGTCGGGTCTGACTCTGGGAACCTATGTACTGTAGCCTGCCAGGCTCCTCTATCCATGGGATTCTTTAGGCAAGAATACTAGAGTGAGCAGACATGCCCTCCTCCAGGGGATCTTCATGATGCAAGGATAGAGCCTGCATCCCTTATGTGCCCTGTACTGGCAGGCAGGTTCTTTACCACTAGCGCCACCACACATATAAATAAATGCAGACCTATGCATAAATATATGCACCCACATTAACTCAGAGACTGAGGAAGAGTTTTGTGGAGTACTTTTCTGATTTAACAGAATGTTATAAGCTTTTCCTTGTCATTTACTAGCGGCCTTCAAAATATTTAATTTTATTGATATTTATAATTTATCAAATGATTCTATGATTGGTGAGCATTTATTCCATTGAAACTTTTAAGCTATTATAACCAATCATCTCCCTAGTTCAGTGTGGTAGGGAGAATCATACTGCACCAAAACATATGAACGTTTCTAAGAATTATATACTGAAGCCTGTATTCATAAGAATTGTACTATGCTATTACTTCTACCGATACAGTATATGTATCTATTTTACCCACTCTTTGCCAGTCACATAAATAATTTTACTAATTAAAAAATTATTTTCTCTCTTTGATAATTATTGAGGTTAAATATGCTCTCAAATATTCACTGAACATCTACATTTCTCTATTCATGTCTTTTTGTTGAACTAATATCTTAAATTTCTCATAATATTTTCTCAGATTGAAGATTGTTTCATGATTATTTCCATCTTTTACCAAAGCAGCAGTCTTTTGAATAGCGTGGACGCTAACTCTAATCATAAACATTTAACTGGAGGAAACTTAAAAATAGAAAATATGAAGTATAATTATTTATTCTAAGAAAGTCATATCCATGTCAGTTATATAATGCTTGTATGTTATTTGAGCTATTTTATGAGGATGAAAAACCGTCAAGGCCAATTTTGGATTCATTGTTGTTTAATAGAATACGTGCTGTGAGAAAATCATATAAATTATTATATGTATTATTCTTACATAATTTTATTTTATGAGTAACATTTGTGTAGTCTTACAACTAGGCATATAGAGGGTGCACTGGAGAAATTAGTTTCAGATTTATAGACAAGATTTCCTTCACTGGCGAGTCATTGTGTTTTCACGAAAGATGGCTCTTAATGAGAACACATATGTTTATGCTAAATAACCTGTAATGCCAACTGAGGTGGCACAGTCACCTAACCATTAGGAAGATTGATTTGGCCTCAGTGTATCGCTTTACAACAGAAGTACCTTTCTGTAAGTTGAAAAAGTTATCAAGCATGTAGTTTAAATGAGCAGTGACAATTTTAAGGGAGGGAGAATTGTAACTTGCCCCTGAAAAAGCATTTCAATTCTCAAGAAGATAAGCAATCATCTGTCAAAAAAAAAAAAAAAAACAATTTGCCTACATTTTTTGACTTTTGTTTTCCTTTTCCTTAAGCTTTTTAACTTTTTAATAACATTTTCTAAGTAAAAGATGCTTTTATTTTATTTCTTTTAAACATAAAATATTTTATCAAGCCAGCCTATACTATATAAGTGCTCTGTGGTGGAAAGAGTACTTAATTATCATTTTCACAGTAATGAGAGTATACTCAAGAAGTTCTGAATGTTCTTCAAGTGCAAATGATTTCAAAACTAGCATTTTAAGTTATATTAGTTACAGCAACATGAAGGCCTTCCCATTGTCTCTTTTCTGCAAGCTGATTGGTTCATAGACTTCATTTACTGAGCCCTTTACATCCCTCAGCAAAATTCCATATTTTTCATAGGAATGAGTCCTATTTTGATCACTACCTCTACTGTTTCTGATATTTATTCAATTTCCATTTTTAGGACCTTTGCAAATAAATTGGAAATACTACTTTTCATTTCTTTAAATAAAAATACATCAGTTTTCCTGAATGAATTCTGACAATAATTCTATAGTTAGCCATTTTTAGCATAGTCTGGTGGACTTTTCATAAAGAATAAACTTTTATGTAAAGAAAATAGGACAAGAGTAACAGCCTGAAATTTTTGAAGTAAGTTGTCCAAGAATAAATTCCTCTTACCCTATATGTTGGATCTATGAGCTCTTTCTTCCATCAATGTGATCTAGAAAATTTTCTTTCTAAATATGATTTAGGAAATTAAAAAATAAATGAAAAGCCAGATGAAAGGGAGTGAGGGAGAGAGATGGAGAGAGAAGAAAGAGGAGAAAACTGTATTTTTTTTTTTCTTTTAATCTCACCTAGAAGACACACAGAGTTACTTCCACTGGATTTTTTATTTTATATAATCACAAAGGCTGGCCCAGATCAAGGAGAGGAGAATTAAATTATAAAATCCCATCATTGAGAGCTAGCTAAACAATTAAGGTAAATCTACAATCTGGAATTCTATGCAGCTGTTAAAATTGAGAATGGACTCAAATATAGTATTAGTGAAAAGCAGGCTTCTCTGGTGGCTCAGTAGTAAAGAATCTGCCTGCCAATACAGGAGACACATAGATATGAATTCAACCCCTGGACTGGGAAGATCCAGTGGAGGGGAAATGGAAACCTACTCCAGTATTCTTGCCTGGGAAATCCAATGGACAGAGGAGCCTGGCAAGCTTGTAGTCCTTGGGGTTGCAAAAGAGAAGGACACGGCTTAGCAACTAAACAACAACAGTGAAAAACTAGGGAATAGAAGAGTGTATATAATATACTCGTAAGAGGGGAAAAAGAATATTTTCATGTACTTATATTTTCCTGAAAAAATTTGAATGTGGTATTACAGAGAGAACTGGGTAGATAAAGAATGGAGAAAAGGGGTGTTTAAATGGCATATTTTAGACAGTTTAGATTTTAATTTTCTTAATTCATTAGTTATTTAGCAATAGTTTATATAAAATAATATATAAAGCCAGCCAGATGAGTAATAATCATGTAAATCAGTTATTTGTGCATAGGAATACTCTCGCACTAAGTGTTTGAACGTTTGGAAGGCAGTGATAACAGTGTAACATATAAACCATCCTTCATAAAGCTTTGGAATATATTACTGTTTACGGATGCCCATAAACACAAAGATATTGTATGCTAACACTTGGCAAGATATGTACTTCCACCTATTTCATTTCCATGATTTTGAAATACAAACTGTTCTGCTCCTTAAATGTATAGTGTGCATTATATTTTGAAGAAGATTCAAAGAATGAATAGGTATCTATGAATATTTCCTTCTAGTAAATGGACTAATATATGAGTTTGGGACAAACATTTTAAAGTTTGAGTTTGGAAGACATTTTGTTATGACAGTAAATTTGCCTACCAGATACAAGGCTTCAATCTGTATCCTACTTTTATTATAATTATCTCATGAAGTCAATGTCAAGGATTTAGTTAGAAGCAATGTTTATAAAGGATTAAAGAAACATTTTGTTTCAGCAAGCACTTTATGTTTTAAAATATTTAATTGCCTATTAACATACTTGCCTATTTCTGAAAATTTTGTTTAGGATAATAATGCAAAGAGTCGGGCATGACAGCAAGTAAACGGCAGCAGCAGAATAGGTTTTGTATGTAGGTTTAAAATCATTCTTATTTTTCAGAGCAAGTGTGGCAATTTAAAATTGTTCTCATATTGCTAAAATAATATTATTTTAAATTGCTGACTACAGTACACTTGCTTTACCTCAATTATGCTTTTATTTGACTCTTTACTTTCATAATCAAGTACTAAATTTCTCAAAATGATTTTTAGGATATGTGCAAAATTGATATTAATATTTAATTTGTACTATTTTAATTTTACCTCTAACTTATTATTGTTTAAAATATAAAACACTGTGGAATTCTCAAAGTTTTCTATATATTTTAATAGTTCTTTAGTAAAAATAATGTTTAAATTTGCCACCAGACATGTTGTATGCTGGATACAGTATTGTAGACATAAAACGAATTATAGAGTGACAAAGTACTGCTAAAATATTTTAATTGAAGCAGAATATATATTAAGGGTAAAGAGGAAGGAAATTGAATTTTCATACTGCTTGCTGGAGGCAAGAAAGAGAGGCTATGTGACATATAGATCATAACATAAGCACATATATGCTTTAGACAAATTTGCTGCTAAAAGTAATTGTTATTTAGAAGAGTTAATGTCATTGTACTCAGTTTCCTTTTTGCAACCATAAATGAAAGCACTGAGATTTCCCTGGTGGTCCAGTGGCTAAGACTGCACTCCCAGTGCAGGGGGGCCCAGGTTCAATCCCTGGTCAGGGAACTAGATCCCACATGCTGCAGGTAAGACCCGGAGCAGCCAAATAACTCAACAAATATTTAAAAATAAATAAATGAAAGCATTATACTAGAATGCCTCTAAATGGCTTTCCATATTCTCTTTTTCTGCCTAGTAAAGGAATCAAAATGGAGAAAATAAATGAAAAGAAAGAATAAAATAAGGTGGCATCAATGTTAACATACCTATATAATAAAATAGTACTAGTTTTTAATGTAGAGTTTATTAACAATCAACTGTTTCATTCATGATGTGCTGATTTTCACTGCAATAAACAAGGTAATGCATATTTGCACACCGCTTATAAATATTTCTTAAACTGATGGATACCTGTGAGTGTCAATAAAAAGATTGGAGTCCCTGGGCAAGGTTACATGGTAGCTATTTCTACTGTCTTCTCAACTGCTCTTCTATCACATAAATTTTTCATCAAACCCTATTGATGGAACACAGTACTTGTCCCAAGAGATTCAACATAAAATATATTACAGAAGATAAAAATGTTAAAATGAGGAGTGTTTAAAACAAGAGTAAATGACTTATACACTATATTCTTGAAAAGTTAACCAGAGGAAGGGAATCTACCCAATTCATTTCTGTCCCCTGAAGTGATGTATATAGTGAAATATATTAATTTGTCTAGAGACTTTATACAAGGTAATTTGAAGTTTTATTTAAATTGGGGAAAGATTTAGCAATGTGGAAATGAAGAAAGTAGCTGAAAACAAAATTATTGATTGGATTTGAGGAACTGATTTAGGAGATGGGAAGGTTAGGGAGAAATTTTCAGTGATCAATAATAGATTAAGGGCAATTAGCACAGAACAGGCTAGAGAAAGAGGCAACATAATATCACATCAAGATTTAATTACCAAGCCTAAAGCAAAGCTGCTATTTAGCTAAGAATTCTTACTAGTAAAAAAACTAATTCATCCTTTTTAACCCATTTTTCAGAAAACATTGTGATTACAACCTGAATACTAAATTAGATAATTAGCATAAAACAAAATTTCCAGGTTTATCAACGACACTCATTTTATTTTTATAAATTAAACTGGGAAATTTTCCAATAACATCCTTCTGAGGGTTTAAGGTTTAGTAATGAAAAATAAATGGTTTGACTCAATATAATCCCCAACCCTATATATTACTGATTTCTCTATAAGTGAAAGAGGCTAACCACTGCATTCACTTGGACAACAATTCAGTGTTATGTTCATAAAACACTCTCTTCACATATTCTAATCCCTTAATCACTCAGAAATACCCCCTTTGGACTCAGTCAACATATTCGTTTGTCATGAATTTGTTGCATTTGTTTATGTGGCAGAAACTGTCTTAGATACTAGAGATGAAACAGTGAATAAACACACAGTAATCTCTCCTGGCCAAAAAAAAAAAAATCATATTCTTGTGAAGAGAATATATATTTACATAATCAATAAAATGTATGTTATTTCACAATGTGATAAGAGCTATAGAAAAAAAAATTAAGCATAAAAGCATAATTGGGAGTGTGAAGAATATTGTGTGTGTGTTAAGTCACTTCAGTCTGACTGCAACCCCATGGACTGTAGCCCGCCAGGCTCCTCTGTCCTTGGGATTCTCCAGGCAAGAATACTGGATTGGGTGGCCAGTGGAGACTATTGCAGTTGTATAAAGGGTCCTTAGGGGAGGTCTCTCATGGAAAGTGATGTTTGATTAACATCGCAGAGGGCATAGGCAAGCTATGAGGGTATACTAGGAGACTCTTCTAGGCAGGAGAGAGAGCAGCCAAGAGCCAGGAAGTGGGAGAATACTGCTTGGTTATGAGAAACAAATTCTTACAAAGTAATTTGAAATGTTATTTTAATTTTAGGAAAGGCTTATCAAAGGGGAAGTACATATGAAAGCAGAATTATTGATTAGGTTTGAAGAATTCATTTAGGAGTTAGGAAGTTTAGGAAAGAATAGTGTTTGAGGAATAGGTCAGTATGACTGGAGCTAAATGGCCAGTAGGGGGAGCAGTGAAGATGAAATAAGAGAAGCTGGTTTCTCTAGGGCCCAAAGTTTGCACCAACTTTGATTTTATTCTGAGGGTTTGAGAAAAGGAGAAAGATGATCCAACTTGGCTGCTTTATTGAGTGTAAAGTGTAAGGGGATGAGAGTGGAAGCTATTGCAATAACCCAGGCAAGAAATAACAATGACTTGAGGGCAGAGAGGTAGAACAGGAAGTAAAGTGATCAGAGTCTGAAGAGAGAGCCTAGAGAATTTTCTGCAATAATAGGTATGAGGAATGGGGGGGGAAAATGTGAATCAAGAAGGATACTAAATTTTCTCATCTGAGCACCTTCAAAACATCTGCCAAGACTGCTGATGAAGTAAGTTTCTGAAGGAAAATAAAGAGTTTGGTTTTGGACCTGTTAAGTTCAATGTTAAGTTCAAGTCAAGTCTGTTAAATAATCAAATGGAGTTTTCAAGTAGGCAGCAGGGATACATATACGTGGAGTTCAGCAGAAATGGCCCAATTAGAGAGAGAAATTTGGAGCCATAAGGCTTTATATTTCTTTTAAATGGGTTTGGATGAGATCACCTAGAGAGTGAAAGTAGATGAAAATAAGAACCCATGGCGAACTGAGTCACATGAAACAGTGACGTGAAGAACCCAGGGGTAGGGGGAGAAACCAGAAAAAAACACTGTTGGGGGTAGAAAGTTATGAGTATGGAGTCATGTCCCAACCTTGGAATTTGTTTCTTCAGAGTAACTTGCCTCAGATTCCAAAGCTGAATGTTTTTTTCACTGTCTTTTTAAAAATAAATTTCCACTGGAAAATGGCTGATTTTACACGGCAAGTTGAAAAGAGGAACCTTAAGTGAACTGTTATTCTGCAGGCTATGAAACCTTCAGTTGCTCAGTCGTGTCTGACTCTTTGCAACCCCATGGATCCCAGCATGCCAGGCTTCCCTGTCCATCACCAACTCCTGGAGCTTGCTCAAACTCATATCCATCAAGTCAGTGATGCCTTCCAATCATCTCATCCTCTGTCGTCCCTTTCTCCTCCTGCCTTCAATCTTTCCCAGCATCAAGGTCTTTTCCAGTGAGTCAGTTCTTTGCATCAGGTGACCAAGGTATTGGAGTTTCAACTTCAACATCAGTCCTTCCAATGAATATTCACAACTGATTTCCTTTAGGATTGACTGATTTGATCTCCTTGCAGTCCAAGGGCCTCTCAAGAATCTTCTCCAACACCACAGTTCAAAGGCATCAATTCTTCAGCACTCAGTTTTCTTTTCTTTTATTCTTTTATGTATAGAAAGAGAGCCTATTACTTCTGCAAAAAGAGCCTATTTATTCCAGGTAATTCTAAGGAAGCATCAATTTCCAACATTATATTTTTCCTATAAACTATCAGTATTTCACAGAAATTCCAATAAAGAGGTATCAAAAATGCATTTTCCAGACTTTCTTTCAGACCTAGCTGTTGCATAAAAGCTTCTTGCTCCAACTATGTATGCTGCACTGAATAAGTACATGTGAATTTGTATTCCTGTATATGAAAATCATATACCACGAGGCAGGACCATGTCTATATTTTTAAAATGCTCAAATAACTTTGTTTCAGTTGTATTGAATATTTTGTTTTTTAGGTATTCTCTCATTCTCTCTCATAAGTCTGTATACACACACCCACACTATGCTTATCTAATCAAGAAGAAATTAACTATATTGGGAGAACAAAATAGTCAATAATTTATTAGCCTGTATTTTAAAAATCTTCACACTTTGGGAAACCTTTCTGTCAAATAACTTTTCAAGTGCTTGCTTACTTAATGGTTCTCTAGAAAGTAAAGTGACATGTTTCCAATATATTTTCTAAGAAACAAGAAATTACGGATATGAACTCAAATAATCATCCTAATTTTCTAATGCGTATAAATCATAATCTGCTTCATAAGTACATTTCTCTATAGCTGCAAAATATTTATGTGCTATAAGACAATAAAGTAAATATTTTTATTTTCTAAATACTTATGAATAAGTACATTATGAGCATATCAAACTTTTCTATATAATTAATTTTGATTATTCAGTGCATATGTTAATGACTGGACTCATTATCACTGGAATGTTTCACAAAATGAATAAAGATAGGAAGGGCTTTAGAAAATAGCTAATTCTTATATTTTCACATTTAATTTATGCAAAAAAAAAAAGACAGGAATATACAGATAACATTTATGCCCAAGTTGACATAAAAACAGACAGGTTTTATATGTCTAGCCTTTACTGATTTTACCATCAACTTTTAAAAATTCAACTGTCTATAAACCCAAAGGATTATGTTATGTTTACATGCAAAACAAATTCAAGTTGCCTTTCAAAATAAGAATTTGACTATATATAAGAATTTAAAATTTTTAAATTCTAAAATAGCTGTTTCTTTTTAATGACATTTATTCAGAGTCATGATCAGACTATT
Source organism: Bos grunniens (assembly GCF_055505025.1). Classification (NCBI taxonomy): domain Eukaryota; kingdom Metazoa; phylum Chordata; class Mammalia; order Artiodactyla; family Bovidae; genus Bos; species Bos grunniens. The sequence goes on from NC_141188.1 coordinate 29,073,740, forward strand.
ACCTTTAGCAATCAACAGCATGGGTGCAAAAAAAAAATCTACATTAAAACCCTTTGTTGGAATGTTTTATACTTCCACAGAACAGAAACTAAGGTAACCTATTATAAAATTAGTCACAAATGCAGTGCTTGAGTTTTTTCCCCCAAGCACACATGTGTGTTCAGTTGCTCAGTCATGTCTGACTCTGCTGCCCTTGTCTATGGCATTTTTCAGACAAGAATACTAGAGTGGGTTGCCATTTCCTTCCTCAGAGAATCTTCCTAACCCAGGGATCGAACTCATGTCTCCTGTGTCTCCTGTATTGCAGGCAGATTCTCTACCACTGGCTCCATTTGGGAAGCACATGAATAGTGTCTAAAACATTTTGTAGCTGCTAGGCCCCGCCACCACCACGCTTGGCTGAATTTATACATTTGTTTTAACCTGTAGCTTCTCTGTCACTTTTCTGGCTCTCCTCTCCTGCTAAGCTTTGTTTCCTGGTAGTAATTTAAACTTTCTGCCACTTCCATAGCTACTGCTGCTGCTGGAACCACCCATAGCCACCCTGGTTCTATGGTTTCCAAAGTGTTGGCCTCCACCACCACAGGGGCCAGAGCTTGTGCCTCCAAATTTTCCTCAGAAGAGTTTCAGATTTAAAAAAAAATTTAGTCCAGAGTTTTCATATACCCTTGACTCAGTTTCAACCTTTTATATTAGCAGTAGACATTTATCAAAACTGGTAAAGCAATCGTGTATTATCATAAAATATCCTCCAGATTTTATTTGGATTTCACCATTTTCCACCTGTGCCAGAATCCAGTCCAGAATACTACACTGAGTTTAGTCAGCATGTCTCCTTATTTTTCATGACTTTGCTAGTTTTAAGCATTACCATTTTGTACAAGAACCTAGAATCTGTTTTCCTCTGAATTTTTAAATGACGAGGCAAAGGTTATGGATTTTGGCGAATATCACAGAGTAAAGTACCCTTCTTATCACAACATTTCATTCAATCAAGTGATTTATCCCTGGTGATGTTTAAATTAATTACCTGGCTCAGGCAGCTTCACACTAAATTACTTTGGTCCTCCTTTCCACATTACTATTTGGAAATCTGTCACCAAGTGCTGCATTGTCTCTTGGAGCGAGGAGTTTAGAAGTTATGCAGTGCTACCCATTTACTTGGGTAATAATTTATTATATCAGTATGGACGTATTTATATTAATTTATGTACTGTGCAGCGCTAAATCGCTTCAGTCATGTCCAACTCTTTGTGATCCTACGGACTGTAGCTCACCAGGCTCCTTTGTCCATGGGGTTCTCCAGGCAAGAATACTGGAGTGGGTTGTCATGCCCTCCTCCAGAGAAATCTTCCCCACCCAGGGATCAGACCCATGACTCCTGCAGCTCATGCACTGCAGGCCGATAACCGCTGAGCCACCGGGGAAGCCCATATTAATTTATATTTTGCCTTATAATCCCAAAAGACACTTTATTAACTTCTTGTCCAAACTGTTCCAATTTTGTCCATTGGGAGCTTGTTCAGAGTGGCTCTGGGTTTCTCTGATGTACACTGATCCTTTTGCTTTTTAGTACTCCATGATTCTCTGGTGCTAAAAGATGTCCAGTGTCCTTTTCCATTTTCCCCACCCCAGCTACAGAATCAGATATTTCTCAAAAGAGCTCTGGTTCCTTTCATTAGAGAATGATAGTCAGAAACCAGTATCAGGGCTCTGGGTATGTTTTTGTTTATAAGGATGTCACTGCTTCTAGCCCTTCGAAGAATCTATACGTCTGGATCTATGTTAAGCTAAATAAATGTGAGGCATCCGACTCTAATCCAGTACCACATAGTTATTTCTAGCTTCCCTGGATATTTGTAACTCCTAAAGCCTTTGACTGTGTGGATCACAATAAACTGTGAAAAATTCTAAAAAAGATGGAAATACCAGACCACCTGAACTGCCTGTTGAGAAACCTATATGCAAGTCAGGAAGCAACAGTTAGAACTGGACGAGGAACAACAGACTGGTTCCAAATAGGAAAAGGAGTAGGTCAAAGCTGTGTATTGCCACCCTACTTATTTAACTTATATGCAGAGTACATCATGAGAAATGCTGGGCTGGAAGAAGCACAAGCTGGAATCAAGATTGCCAGGAGAAATATCAGTAACCTCAGATATGCAGATGACACCACCCTTATGGCAGAAAGTGAAGAGGAACTAGAAAGCCTCTTGATTAAAGTAAAAGAGAGAGTGAAAAAATTGGCTTAAAGCTCAATATTCAGAAAACAAAGATCATGGCATCCAATCCTGTCCCTTCATGGGAAATAGATCGGAAAACAGTGGAAACAGTCTCAGACTTTATTTTGGGGGCTCCAGATCACTGCAGATGGCGACTGCAGCCATGAAATTAAAAGACGCTTACTCCTTGTAAGGAAAGTTGTGACCAACCTAGATAGCATATTCAAAAGCAGAGACATTACTTTGCCAACAAAGTCCATCTAGTCAAGGCTATGGTTTTTCCAGTGGTCATGTATGGATGTCAGAGTTGGACTGTGAAGAAAGCTGAGTGCTGAAGAATTGATGCTTTTGAATTGTGGTGTTGGAGAAGACTCTTGAGAGTCCGTTGGACTGCAAGGAGGTCCAACCAGTCCATTCTAAAGGAGATCAGTCCTGGGTGTTCATTGGAAGGACTGATGCTAAAGCTGAAACTCCAATACTTTGGCCACCTCATGCGAAGAGTTGACTCATTGGAAAAGACCTTGATCCTGGGAGGGATTGGGGGCAGGAGGAGAAGGGGACGACAGAGGATAAGACCGCTGGATGCCATCACCGACTTGATGGACGTGAGTTTGAGTACACTTCGGGAGTGGTGATGGACAGGGAGGCCTGGCATGCTGCGATTCATGGGGTCGCAAAGAGTCGGACACGACTGAGTGACTGAACTGAAAGTGTAAAAATGAAAGTGTTAGTTGTTCAGACGTGTCTAACTCTTTGCTACCCCATTGACTGTAGCCCAACAGGCTCCTCTGTCCTTGGAATTCTTCAGATAAGAATAGTGAGTGGATAGTCATTCCCTTCTCTAGAGGATCTTCCCTTGATGATCAATACTTCTTTGTTGCCCGGAACCGGGCGTTTTCTAGTAAATAGACTTTGGTACTAATGCCGTTGCAATCCCAAGCAAATTGGAATGGTTGTTGACTCCATTTAATAAACTACTATCTGCCATGTTGTTGTGTAATATTAATAAATATCCACAATGATCTGAAATGGTTAGTAAAATACTTTTTCCTTTTCTAGCTATTTTTCTTAAGCTAAATTTTCTTACATACTTCAGTCAACACAACATATCACAGCACACTAAAAGCAGATGTAAAGATTAAAACCTTATCTGTCAACTGTTAAACAGATGAATATTAAACTGTCTATTAAAATAACTTTTAAAAATTAAAATGACATATTTTACAATAATTTTTCTTTTTTGTTTTAAAAAAGAGTTTTTATTTTTTATAACATTTATTATGATACCAGGTAGGGAATTATTAATTTAATCAAGTTATAAATAATGTTTTCAACTTTGTTTGAATTCCTAATAGGGTAAATACTGATAAATATTATCTGCATAACATAAGCTCTTGGAATCCTTAATAACTTTTAAGAATGCAGAGAGAGTCCCAATATAAAAGTGTTTTAGTCTTAAACAAATATTTTAAAGAAGAATTTTATCTGAATACTACCAAGCAAAAGTGAGAAATTTTTCAAAATATAAAAATAGACTTGAAACTTGTGCTTCTCAGCTAACTACAACTAACTACAATAATAATAATGGTTCTGTTTAGTTTTCTTAAGCTCATTAAGCCTGTACCTTCTCATATGAGTTGCTCATTGCTCAGCATGCTCAGTCACTCATTGTTTCCGTATCTTTGTGACCCTGTGGACTGCAGCCCACCAAGTTCAGACAGTGAAAAATCTGCCTGCAGTGAGGGAGATCCTGGTTTGATCCCTGGATGGGGAAGATCCGCTGGAGAAGGGAATGGCTACCCACTCCAGTATTCTTGCCTGGGGTTGCAAAGAGTCAGACATGACTAAGCAACTAACATTTTCACTGCTTTTCACTTCCATTCTGTTATTCATTTAATACTCAATTCTAGTAAAATAATATGTTTCTTGGGGACATAAGCCTTAAATTAATGTCCCTGCCTACTTTAGTGTCTGAAGAGGAGATCATGAATAAAAGCATAATGATCCCACTCATTGTTAATTATAGGTAAGTATTTGCAAAGAGTTGGACACGACTAAGGGGCTGAGTGCACAAACATTTGCAGAATGACACGATCTGTATTTTCTTCTCCTTTATGGGGAAAAGAGGGGATGAGTGATAACAGAAAGTTAACGAAGATGCAAAAGCATTGTTGCTGTGTTGAGAAAGGAATGAGAGTCTCTCTGCCTCTTCTCCTAATTTAAATTTCTTTAAACTAATTGGTTTAATGATTAAATACATGGTCCAACATGGATAGAGTTTACAATTCACAGAAAAGAGCAACTAACTATCAAGGAAAAATTATTACAGTCATATATGGTTCTTTGATGCTTTTGAACTGTGGTGTTGGAGAAGACTCTTGAGAGTCCCTTGGACTGCAAGGAGATCCAACCAGTCCATTCTGAAGGAGATCAGCCCTGGGATTTCTTTGGAAGGAATGATGCTAAAGCTGAAACTCCAGTACTTTGGCCACCTCATGCCAAGAGTTGACTCATTGGAAAAGACTCTGATGCTGGGAGGGATTTGGGGCAGGAGGAGAAGGGGACGACAGAGGATGAGATGGCTGGATGGCATCACTGACTCGATGGATGTGAGTCTGAGTGAACTCCGGGAGTTGGTGATGGACAGGGAGGCCTGGGGTGCTGCGATTCATGGGGTCGCAAAGAGTCGGACACGACTGAGCGACTGATCTGATCTGATCTGATGGTTCTTTGGGCTTTCCTGGTGGCTCAGTGGTAAAGAACCCACCACCAATGCAGGAGACGGGGGTTGAATTCCTGAGTGGGGAAGTTCCCTTGGAGAAGGAACTTCTGGCAACCCACTCTAGTATTCTTGCTTGGGAAATCCCATGGAAATAAGGAGCCTGGTGGGGCCTTGGGGTTTGCAAAAGAGTCAGACTTGACTTAGAAACTAAACAATAATAACAATACGGTTCCTTATTTTGTAAACACCATTGTTTCTTTGTAGATGCTTGGAACCAGGGTACATGACTCATTAGCTGTCCCTTTAAACAAGATGTTCATTTACTTCAAGACCAAGGATCCAGTCTGATTCCATTTCCTAAATTGTATTCTATTCCATTGCTCACACATCATTATAAAATTTCATAAACCTTATATGGATGATAGTTTAATGCAATGAAAAAGGTGCCTTGTATATGAAAAATATGAATGACTTCCTGTTGGTAAGTTTTCCCAAAAAGTTTTGAGTTCTAAAATAAGCAAATCCCCTCAATCACAAAACATATGCTATAATAAATTAATATTCATTTATCTTATCTCCAAAGGTGACATCAGATTATCACTAAGGATCTAAGTCCTTCGAGTCCTAAGCTGTCACCCATTTTTATGGCCACCTTGGTTATCTCAAAAATTAAATAAGCTTAATTCTAATCTCTCATGAGATTCATTTTCCAACCCTCTCAAAAGTCAGTTCATTCCAATAATGTACCCTAATATACCGTGTAATTTAGGACATGATGTTGCTTCATCAGTAGTAACATTTTCTAAGCAACTAGAGTGTTTTCATATCGTAAGTATCTACTCTGAAGCAGAGCAGGCGTTTACTTTGTTGTAAGTGGTAAAATGGGTCTTCCCTGGTGGCTCAGTGGTAAAGAATCCACCTGCAATGTGGGAGACACAAGTTCAATCTCTGTGTTGGGAAGATCCCCTGGAGAACAACAGCAATGAAGCTTTGCAGATATTTACTGTTGTAAATGCTAAGATAACAGGAAAGGGGGGAAAAATCTTATTTTTAGATCATTCAGTGCTCAATTTAGTCCACATTAGAGTAAAAGGAGAAATCAGTGAAAAAGGATATCTAGTGCTTAACTGAACTCAGCTGCTTATACTGAGGTATAGCAGCTTCATATAAGATAATAAGCTAACTCTTACCTAAAAATAATGGACCTTCTAGTTATATAACATGAGTGAAGAAAGCAAAAATGCAAGTGAAGAATTTTATCACACAGTGATAATCCCCACAAATAACTGTGCTTGAATTAATATGTCCTAAGAAGAACAACGGAGAAGGCAATGGCACTCCACTCCAGTACTGTTGCCTGGAAAATCCCATGGACAGAGGAGCCTGGTGGGCTGCAATCCATGGGGTCGCTAAGATTCAGACACGACTGAGCGACTTCACTTTCACTTTTCACTTTCATGCATTGGAGGAGGAAATGGCAACCCACTCCAGTATTCTTGCCTGGAGAATCCCAGGGACGGGGGAGCCTGGTGGGCTGCCGTCTCTGGGGTCACACAGAGTTGGACGTGACTGAAGTGACTTAGCAGCAGCAGCAGCAGCAAGAAGAACAAATGAATTAATAGTCTCTTTAAATTAGAAAACATGGAAAGAGTAGGGGAGGTCAGCAGAGGGCAGGAAATATTCTCACACAAGGCTTATTAGAGGCCTGAGAAACTTCTCACTTTCACTTACCTTAACTATTTTTTTACTTAAAGCATATAGTCAAAATGGTAGAAATAATTTTCATAAGTCTGTGTAAGCAAACTAGAAAAAGAAGCCGGTAACTATATACTAATAAGGGCCAAATAGTTGGATAACAGCAGTTTTAATGCCTTAGAGGAGGAAATTTGCATAAATGGAAAAAAGAAAACAGTTTGCACACCTATTGCACACACCATATATATTTGCTGAAATATGAAATAAAAGTTGAATAGTTATTATTGTTGTTTGCCTTTCTGTGATTGCAGAAATCCCCAGTAATTTTAATCATTAATTTTTGCTTGTTTTCAATATACTTTAAGACCCAATTCTTTATTTGCTTGCTAAGGGAAAAATAGCAAAACGATCATATACAAAAGTGTCTATGTGATACCTACTTAAGCTTTATACGTGGGGATAATTTTCCACCTAATTATTTTTAGTGAAGAACTTTTTCAGAATTGAATTGCAAATTGTACATATACATACTGAGCTTGATTTTCTCATTTAGAATACAGTCATTTTAATAGGAGACATAATTAAGGTAAAACATTCAGAGGTTTAAGAATAGATCCCAGCTCATGGATATTTGTTAGATGAATCCATTAATTTTGTGTTTTGCATCATAAAAGTTGAGCCATTAAAGTTATCTGAAGATTTACTCAAAGACATGTTCAAACCGTGATTTTTTTGTCCCATTCATCTCTAAAAAAAAAATTTTTTTTCCAGAGATACTCTTCACATTTGTTTCTTATTGTGACACAATAATTTGCAGGTAGACACAGTCAATAGTTGTTGTTGTTTAGTCGCTAAGTTGTGTCTGACTCTTTTGCGACCCCACGGACTATATATGGCCCCCCACGCTTTTCAGTCCATGGGATTTCCCAAGCAAGAATACCGGAGTTGGTTGCCATTTCCTTCTCCAGGAGATCTTCCTGACCCAGGAATCAAACCCAAGCCTCCTGCTTGGCAGGCAGATTCTTTACCACTGAGCCACCTGTGAAGCCTTTAGTCAATAGTAGATTTGGCAAAATTGCTCCCATAATTTCAGATCTCTATTTGTTTTAGAATATTGAATCTAGTCTGGCACTGTCAGCCAGATAGAGTGATTGTTTTATTACATTTAATAAGAACTGATTCTATGGCTCTGTTATCTCACACCCATATAACATTTAACTTTGGTATGTATGCACTTTTCTCTGTGTTAACATAGCAATGTCAACTATGTAGGTATTCTGTATCTGCTCTCCATTCATCTAAAAGATAACATGAATTAAGAGTTACAAAATTTAAAATAAAAAAGAGTATAATGAATTAGAAATTATTTGATTAGAAAACTGAACTTATATGTTACACTTTAATGATAATCAGAACTATGATAGTTTATATACATTATACCATTTAAACTTCTACCAATTCCCTTGGTAGATTGAATGTTTCATAGAGTTCAGAAAATTTGTTCAAGGTAACTAAGTCACGGTTTCAAGGAACCGAGATTGAATTTTCAACATATTATCCAATTAAATTAAATATAATACTTCTATTGAGGGGGTATCAGGCTTTGGGGCCACAGTTCCAAAAATTAAAGAAATTCTAGTTTGTAAAAATCCTCAATTTTTTTTTTTTTTTACACACTGATGCTATTTTTGTGTATGCTGTGATGTGCTGGGCTTAGTTGTTCACTCATGTGCGACTCTTTGTGATATATTTTGTACAGAAGCATAGACAGTGAGCAGTATCAAGAGTTTCTGGTGAGATTATTGCATTATTAATTCTGATTTATGTTTTTTATTGCTGATTTAATATTTTCAAACTATATATATCAGAAGAGTCAATTATTTGTTTTAATATTTTAGATAGTATTCACGTGCCATGTGCTGTGCTTAGTCACCTCTGACTCTTTGCAACCCCATGTCTTGTGCCCCACCAGGCTCCTCTGTCTATGGGGATTCTCCAGGCAAGAATACTGGAGTGGGTTGCCATGCCCTCCTCCAGGGGATATTCCCAACCCAGGGATCAAACCCAGGTCTTCTGCATCGCAGGTGGATTCTTTACCCTCTGAACCTCCATGGAAACCCAAAAATACTGGAGTGGGTAGCCTGTCCTTTCTCTAGGGGACCTTCCCGACACAGGAATTGAACTGGGGTCTCTTGCATTGCAGATGGATTCTTTACCAGCTGAGCTACCTAGGAAGCCCATTTTTGTGTATCCTATCTTGCAAATCTTCTTTTAGCATTGTTAAGAGATATAGACAATTATTATCTTTGTCACTTTACTCCTGTAGTCTAATTTGATTATTTTTTTCTGATTACATTCAATACGGTGTTTTTATGTTCAATTTCCATTGGTTTTTCGGCATCACCAAAGTTTACAATGATGTGTCTAGCAACGCTTTTTCCTGTACTTATTGTATTTCTATTTCTGGGTAAATATTATATTCTATTGCACAAATTTGATTTTTATTATAGAGGCATGAGTAGCTAGCAATATTTTTAATATTACAACTGTTGTTTTAAGTGGCTAATATTATAAGTAGTGAATATGTTGTAAGCAATGAATATATCTTTGTGCTTAATATTTGAAATGAAGAAAAATTCATTAAATATCCACTTCTGGTTGTACTTCCCTTTATGAAGAGAATGTTGTATATTGCTGCCTGGTGACATTTGTCTTAACCAGGAAAATATTATAGAGGTGGTTAGCAGTATTAAGAGGTTTCTAGGATACCATGAGAAAGGATTGTTTCTAAGAGTAGCTTAGATCACTAAAGTAACTTCAGAGTAGGCTTCTGAATTTGATTCCCTTTGAATAGTTTTTCTTTTGATAATCTATGCATTAGAGGAGAGGCCAATTTTAAAACTGCATAAATATTATGGTTTTTTACTTTAAAATATAACAAAAGATAAGGACAGGCATTTCACAAAGCAAAAAATAAAAAATCATTAACCAACTTTTGAAGAATGTCCAATTTAATCATTTCACTAATATCCTTTTGGATATTATTTTTCAACATCAGCATATAATTAAAGGCTAATGTTGTTAAATATTGATAGTAGGGATACAGAGGTTTTTTTTTATTTTCCCCAGGTTTCTTTGAATTTTATATTAAAAAATTGGTGTTACTTTTATGATTAAAATATGCATGTCAACTACCTTTATTGAATTTATTTTAGTGGAAATCATGGGAACAGTGCATTTAAAATGCTTATTTTTAACCCTATTATACATTATAGCAATAGACTCAGATATAAAATATCATATATGAGTGATTATAAGAAGGCAAGAAAAATAATTAAAAATCATCAAAGTGTAAAAGAGAAAATAAAATGCCCAATTTACAGATGATATAACTTTCAGCACAGAAAATTCTAAGGAATCTATAAGCAAACTCCTAGAAATGATAAATGAGTTCAGAAAGATGACAGGCTACAAGATCAACACACAAAATAATCATTTTTTTGTGTTATAAAACATCTATTGCAATGGCTATTTTACAAAAAATAGTGACAACCCCAAATGATGAGGAGGATGCAGAAAAACTAGGTAACATGCATTGCTAGTGAAATATTAAATTGTATAACCACTTTGGAAATAGTTTGGTGGTTCTTTATTTCCATAAATTAACATATGCAATTATTATAGTGCTCAACAGTTATATCCCTAGATATTTTACCTCAGAGAAAACACATTTACCCAAAAGCCTGTGTACTAATGATCATATCCTATGAATTAATGGTCATATGCATTTAAAAAATTTTAAATTAAAGACAGTAGATACACTTCAACTGGTGAATGGCTTATATTATGGTTATAATATATTGATTCAATGGAATACAATTCAGCAATAGAAAAGAAAGGGCTGTTGATAACATACCAACTATGGTGAAACTCCTGTGAATTTTGCTTAGTGAAATAAACTAATCCAATAGTTACTTATTGTAAGATTCTATTTATACATTTTAAAATGAAAAAAAAATATATTAAATGAAGAACAGAATAGTGATTGCTATGGGTTGGATATGGAGCAGGAAGTAGGGGGTCATGATGGAAGTGTTCTATATCTTATGGCAGTGGGTATACAAACTTTTACATATTATGCAATTGTTTTGAACTAAATACACATGCATGCAAATCACACGCACAGATACACACCCCCCCCCCCAACTTTGAGTGCAGTTAAAACTGGGGATTTTGAGTAAGGTCAGTAGTTCGCACTGCTGTCAATATCCTGGCTTTGCAAGATGTTATCACTGAAGGAAACTGTACACGATCTCTTATGGTTTAAAAACCATTTTGTTTAGTCATTAAGTCGTGTCCAACTCTTTGTGACCCCACAGACTGTAGCCAGCCAGGCCCCTCTGTCCATGGGATTTCCCAGGCAAGAATACTGGAGTGGGTTGCCATTTTCTTCTCCAGGGGATCTCCTGACCCAGAGATCCAACCAGCATCTTTTGCATTGGCTAGTGGGTTCTTTATCACTGAGGCACCAAGGAAGCCCATATATGAATCTATAAATTAGCTCAATAAAAATTCAATCAAAAAATTTTAATGATGGAGTTTTTCCTATCACCCCAAAGAAACAAGGACGTCTTCTATCTTTTCCTCTAAATTTAGAGCAACATTTCATCTAAGCTAAACTTAGATTATCTAGTTAGTTTTTATTTGGGTACATATTGAAACATAATTAAGAATTTTTCTAATCCATTTTACTTTGAGATTTAGCTGATGGACTATACATGAGTCTGAGCAAACTCCAGAAAATGGTGAAGGGCAGGGAGGACTGGCGTGCTGCAGTCCATGGGGTCACAAAGAATCAGATATGACCTAGCTCCTGAAAAATGATGTTTCCATTTAAGTAATTATAATGAAAAATAATTTAAACTCCCATGTATTAAAGGTACTCAGTAAATTTTTAATTATTAAATAAAATTATACACAGAAAGTCTATTTAAGTCTTATTGGCTACTTTTAAAACTCTATAAAATAGAGAAAGCTTTAAATATGTATTTCTGTAGGTAACTGTTCATAATATTGTAAGTCTCATAGGTAAAAAAAAAAAAATGGTGGAAATTTCTGCAGGATGTATGTGAAGTAGATGGGAACCTTTGCTTTGCTGGCTTTATGCAAATCCAGATCTGTAATCTCTTTCAAATCACTGTTGCAGCCTATTAAAATGTTGAATTTGCATTTTACTTGTGTTTTCCACTGAAAGGAAATGACTAAAACTCCTCTGTTTTCTAAGCATCATTTAATTTTGATTCTATAAATATACAAAAAGACATAGGACAATACCAGTAACATGTATTTTGTTCATCCACCCACCCATAATCATTTTGTCAATCAGAATTTTCCCCATAGACATCTGAAATTAATTGCAAGGAAGAGCACTTACAAATGATAATTTCCTTTACAGTCATCATTCTACAGTCTGTCTATTATTGCATTATACTGTCAAATAAATACATCATGTCACAAACCTATTTTCAAGTTGTTGACAAATTGCTGTTTTTGGACAACCTCAGAAATCCCATTGCCCAAAGAGATGACTATTCCAGAAACATCTGAAAAAATGACTACATTTCAGGCTGCTTTTTTTCTGGGTCCAAAAAAGCCATGACATTGTAGCTGTGACAAGTGACCTGTGAACACTGGGATTGAAGTTTAACCACTATTTTGATGTTCTGCCTATTATGTGTGTCATTTAAAACAAATACCAACTGTTACTCTTTTGTGCTTATTCAACACTCTACATTTATAAGCCAAAATCTATGCCAAAAATGCTCCCGATCCATTCAGCACAGTTGAATAATATATGGTTTTTACTAAGGTGGTAAAACAACTTTGGTACTATAAATATGTATATCAAAATATGACTTGTTTAAACTCCAGATGTTCATAGCATTTATAAAACAATCTTAAAAGTTTTAAATATACTGCAAAAATAGTAGGAAAAAATAACCACAAGTCTGTAATGACAACTTTTAAGGAATATTGCTGCTGCTAAGTCACTTCAGTCGTGTCCGACTGTGCGACCCCATGGACTGCAGCCTACCAGGCTTCTCCGTCCATGGGATTCTCCAGGCAAGAACACTGGAGTGGGGTGCCATTGCCTTCTCCATTTAAGGAATATTAGGAGCTAATTTATTTAAATCAAAAGCACTCAGACCCAATGCATAGTAACTGGAGACCATTCAACCAAAAAACTGAAACTGCAAAGAACAAAGAGACAAAGTTTTCTTTGTTTTTAATCTGTTTTATGTTTCAAGAAGAGGGACAGGAAGGAAATTTCCAATTTACTGGGTTTTAGACCTTGCCTTTTGGAAAATGTATGGATCCCAGTAGTTAAGTCTTCATATATATATATATATATATATATATATATAATGTTCTTCCAACAGTTTTAAATGAGCATACGTGAATTCCCCTTGGCATTGATTGTCTTAGTCAACTGACTGGTTTGGCTGTGGCTATTTATAATTACTAATTATTTTCAAGGACAAAAGAAATTATTACAAATAAATATAAGTAGAAAAAAACTACCTGGTCCAGCAACAGATAGTTCTATTAGTAGTTTTAGTTAGTTCTATCAGTAAGAATTAAAACTTTTGTTCTACTGGGAAAGAAGTAACAATCTCAGTCTCCAGTGAGCCTAAATTCCTGTGATGATCTAAATTTCAAAGAAAATTGTAGACTTCTGGCCATTGTCATACTGTAATAGCATCAAATCAAAGTTGACTAATATTTTATGTACAATAAATCTGGTGACAGACAAAAAATCCTGATTATGTACTGCCACTTCCCCATGCTATGACTGAGCTACCAGAAAACCTGTGATTATATATAGGTACATTGTATTTAATTTCATATTAATTTTCGCTTGGGTGCCCTTGGAGACTTGAGTCTGACTGCACTCCAAACTGTTTTCATCATTTTCCTCATACATATTCTTGCTTCTACATTTCCTCTCTTTCTACTTGGGCTCTTCATTTACCAACCAGCCATGTCAGAAATCTGGAAATTATGTTTGAGTCTAGTATTAAAGATCCCTTACATTTAATCTCAGACCATATCCTGTTTCTCCTAACTTCATAACATCTCTAATATTCATAATCTTTCTTATCAGTTTCTACTCCTTTATTACTTGCAATAATCATCTCATTGGTCTCTGTATCAGAACTTTTGCTCTATCTTCCCCAAAGTACCTGTGTCAATCTTCCTCAGTTGCAAATGTTTCATATTTCTCCTCAATTTAAGACACTTCACAAAGCCCAATTTTATACAGGATGAGATCCAAATTTCTTAATTTCTTCTTTACTTACCATAAGGTCTTATAACTTCTCATAGGTGTTGCATTGCCTCAGATTAGTTATTTAATTTACCACTTTATATTCAGTGTATTTACTAATACCTGACACATAGTAGATGCTTAAAAATATTTATTGGATGAAACAAAATATCTTTTACTTTGCTTTTCTCACTGCCTATGCTCAAACTAAGCTTTTTGCTAATGTAGCTTTCTCTGAAATGAATGCCCTTCTTTTGCCATGTTTGATATTTATTGATTGTCAGTTATTTGAAATCAAAGGCTAGTTTTTTTTTTTAATTTCCAATGCCATTTACTAGTTCAATGCTTCATTTTTTAAAAGATTAACGTATTTTTTGATTAAAAATATAGAGTCATTCATATATTTATTTTCTTCAGCACTTTTATTCCTAAATTAAAAAAAATTAAATTAGTAAAGAAGATGTAAAAGTGACTTGTGGGGAAAAGTGTTTTATAAGACAAGCAATGGATATGGAGAACAGTGTGTTGCACTTTGTAGTTCAAACAAAGCAAGCCGTGGGAAGCAACTAAAAGGGTTTCAAACAAGGAAGCAATATGATTATGTTTTGAAAATATGGCTTTGACAGACTGGAAAATTCAGTAGAAAGATATAAAATTGGAAGCTAAGAAAACAGTTAGGAGGGTATATCTAAGGGAGTAGACCAGAGGGGATGATGATTTGTACTTGTGATTTTGCCAAGGCATGAAATTTGAAACAAGAAAGGGAATGCATGAAATAAAAATGGGAAAATTTCAAAACATCAAAAATGATTCCCAGTTTTCAACTTGAACAACTAGACTGATTGAGGTCTTGTGCTAACAGCAAATATTATAGATAGATTAAGTCAATGGCATAGATTATTATAAGCCATGAATTTATAAAGGAAACCATGACAAATTAATGGAGAGTAAAATGAGTATTCAATATATGGTATTGGGGCAATTTGTTAATTATTTGTGTTAAAGGCACCTAATATTTTTAACTTCCCATATCATATCATATTTTTAAAACCTTGTTAAACAAATGAAGATACAATTGAAAATGGGTAAAAATGAAAGAAAATTAAACTAAGTGTCAAACTTTTTGAAGAAAAATACTAAAATTCAAAGTGATAAGAAGTATCACAATTAAAGGTAGACATACTTGGTTGCAACATAAGAACCAAAATATTTAGCGTATAGTATGTAATCCAAGTTGATTTTCAAAAAATCTATTTGTAGAATGTGGCCAAGGGATAATACAGTAAAAGTGCATTAGTAGAAATTAGGAAAATAAATAAAATTAATGTTCAAAAATAGGCAAATAATTTGGTCATAATTCACACACACACAAAAAGAAAACATAACAAATATGTTCATGCTTTCTAAAAATTAATATAAATTGAGTATAGATATATGTTTGACCATAAATTACCATACCAGAAACAAAACTAGTGGCCATTCTAGTGAAAAAGCAACTTTCATATAGTAACAATGACACTTATACATTTATCATTAATTTGATCATAGGCTATGTTTGTAACACCTGAACCTGAAACTGATAATACACCATTAAGTGCTGACATATATAAGACCATGGTCATTTGATGGGCTATGATCATTGTTAAGATATTCTTAAAAGGGAAAAGCCTATGGTATACAGATGACACAGAAGTTTATGCACAATACTAGTGAATTATACTTTAAAATACTCTATATTCAAAAACTTTAATGTGGTAAAAAGATGCATTCCAATTCCTGAACTTAAGGCAGACTAGATATTTTTAAATGGTCTACCACTACAAAATTAATTACTTCTTTCATGGCTCATCATTTGGTTTCACTGTTTATAAAAGAATCAGCAGCACCCCTCCTCAATTTTTTAAAAAGATTAATAAATATTTAAGGAATTTTTAAGTGGCATAAAAAATAAGCAACCAAGAAAACACATTCTGAAATGATCATTTGAAAATTAATAAAAATAAAACATTGAGGAATAGAAATAAAATAATTGACATCAAAAACTCAATGAGTAAAAAAGAAAATTAGACACAGCTAAAGAAAAACTTAATAACTCAACAGACATTTTTAAACTATTCAAAATGTAGCCTCAAAAGATAAAAATTTTAAAATATTTGTAAGTGAGGTTAAGAAATATGAGTACCTACTGGGAAAGTTTACATGTCTAATGAGCATCACCAAGAAAACATAGAAAGAAGATAAGAAAAGGCAATATGAACAAATAATACATGAATAAAAACAAAAACTGATGATGAATCTACAGAAACAAGTATAATGTATATTAAGCATGATAAACTAAAAGAAAACTATGATGTAAACCCATTGTACTGGAACTGAAGAACACTGAAGTAAAAAATTTCCTGTAAATAAATGGCAGTTAGGTGATTAGCACACTTTAAAACAGAAAAAGTCAGAAATCAGCCCTGTAATCTCTTCAAAAAGAAACTGGTCATAAAACCTGAAATTTTTGCACTAAAAATCATCTTTCAAGAACAAAGGAAAAACAAACACATCAGTTCAGTTCAGTTCAATCGCTCAGTCATGTCCAACTGTTTGCGACCCCTGGACTTGACTGGTTGGAAGGGACTCTCAAGAGTCTTCTCCAACACCACAGTTCAAAAGCATCAATTCTTTGGGGCTCAGCTTTCTTTATAGTCCAACTCTCACATCCATATATGACTACTGGATAAACCATAGCTTTGACTAGATGTACCTTTGTTGGCAATATTTTCCATCAAACACATAAATATTTTCCATTAAAAATTGTACTTCATAGCACACGTGGTGCTAGTCAGAACAAACCCACCTGCCAATGCAGGAGACATGAGACATAGGTTCAATCCTCAGTCAGGAAGATCCTCTGGAGGAGGAAATGGCAACCCACTCCAGTATTCTTGCCTAGAGAATCCCATGGACAAAGAAGTATGGCAAGCTATAGTTCATAGGGTCACACAGAGTCAGACCCGACTGAAGGGACTTAGCAAGCACTATGAAAATTACACAAAGAAAGCATCTAATGGACAAACTTTCAAAGAACCTAAGTGATATCTAAAAGTTTTAAATGAGAGAAGAAATTCTGAGCATGTAGTTCAGTTCAGTTCAGTTCAGTTCAGTCAGTTGAGTCGCTCAGTTGTGTCCGACTTTTTGTGACCCCATGAATCACAGCACACCAGGCCTCCCTGTCCATCACCAATTCCCAGAGTTCACTCAGACTCACGGCCATCGAGTCAGTGATGCCATCCAGCCATCTCATCCTCTGTCGTCCCCTTCTCCTCCTGCCCCCAATCCCTCCCAGCGTCAGAGTCTTTTCCAATGAGTCAACTCTTCGCATGAGGTAGCCAAAGTACTGGAGTTTCAGCTTTAGCATCATTCCTTCCAAAGAAATCCCAGGGCTGACCTCGTTCATAATGGACTGGTTGGATCTCCTTGCAGTGCAAGGGACTCTCAAGAGTCTTCTTCAACACCACAATTCAAAAGCATCAATTCTTCAGCACTCAGCTTTCTTCACAGTCCAACTCTCACAAGGCTACGAAAAACCATAGCCTTGACTAGACGGACCTTCGTTGGCAAAGTAATGTCTCTGCTTTTCAATATGCTCTCCGGGTTGGTCATAACTTTCCTTCCAAGGAGTAAGTGTCTTTTAATTTCATGGCTGCAATCACCATCTGCAGTGATTTTGGAGCCCAAAAAAATAAAGTCTGACACTGTTTCCACTGTTTCCCCATCTATTTCCCATGAAGTGAGGGGACCAGATGCCATGATCTTTGTTTTCTGACTGTTGAGCTTTAAGCCAACTTTTTCACTCTCCACTTTCACTTTAACCAAGAAGCTTTTTAGTTCCTCTTCACTTTCTGCCATAAGGGTGGTGTGATCTGCATATCTGAGGTTATTGATATTTCTCCCAGCAAACTTGATTCCAGCTTGTCATTAATCCAGCCTGGCATTTCACATGATGTACTCTGCCTATAAGTTGAATAAGTAGGATGACAGTATTTAGCCTTGATGCACTCCTTTCCCAATTTGGAACCAGTCTGTTGTTCCATGTCCGGCTCTAACAGTTGCTTCTTGACCTGCATACAGATTTCTCAGGAGGCAGGTAAGGTGGTCTGGTATTCCCATTCCTTAAAGAATTTTCCACAGTAAGTTGTGATCCACACAGTCAAAAAATTTAGCTTAGAAAGATTTAGCTCAATGAAGCAGAAGTAGATGGTTTTCTTGAATTCTCTTGCTTTTTCTATGATTCAATGGATGTTGGCAATTTGATCTCTGGTTCCTCTACCTTTTTTAATTCCAGTTTGTATACCTGGAAGTTCTTGGTTCACATACTGTTGAGGCCTATCTTGGAAGCCTATCTCGGAGGATTTTTGAGCATGACCTTGTTAGCTTGTGGTGTTGGAGAATACCCTTGAGAGTCCCTTGGGTTGCAAGGGGATCAAACCAGTCAATCCTAGAAGAAATTAATCCCGAATATTCATTGGAAGGACTGATACTGAAGCTCAAACTCCAATACTTTGCCCACCTGATGCAAAGAAGTGATGCTTGGAAAAGACACTGATGCTGGGAAACATTGAAGGTAGGAGGAGAAGGGGTCAACAGAGGATGAAATGGTTGGATTGCATCACCAACTCGATGGACATGAGTTTAAGCACACTCCGGGAGTTGGTGATGGATAGCTCCAGGAGTGGGTTTTGGACAGGGAGGCCTGGAGTGCTGCAGTCAATGTGGTCACAGAGAGTAGGACACAACTGAGGGGCTGAACTGAATTTGCTAGCATGTGAAAAGAGTGCAGTTGTTCAGTAGTTTGAGCATTCTTTGCACTGCCCTTTTTTGTGAATGGAATGAAAACTGGCCTTTTCCAGTCCTGTGGCCACTGCTGAGTTTTCCAAATTTGCTCCAAATTGAGGTCAGCACTTTTACAGTGTCATCTTTTAAGATATGAAATAGCTCAACTGGAATTCCATCACCTCCACTAGCTTTGTTTGCAGTGATGCTTCCTAAGGCCTACTTGACTTTGCACTCCAAGATGCCCGGCTCTAGGTGAGTGATTACATCATTGTGGTTATCTGAATCATTGAGATCTTTTTTGTACAGTCCTTCTGTGTATTCTTGTCACCACGATAATTGCTAAATAATATTTTTTAATGATTTTCATACTTTTTACAAGAGATTCATTTAAAATATAACAAAAAGATTAAAAGAGAAAATATCAGTAAAATACTAATAGAAAGATTTCTGTATTTATATTATTCAAAATATAATTTGGGGTTAAAAGTATTAAGAATAAAGAGGGCTCCTATGTAATAAGAAAACATTAACTCCCCAAGAAGCTTTATGAAGTCAAAATTTTCATGCACTGAATAAATTTTCACAAGATATAGAAAACAAATTTTGTTTAAATGACAAAAAACTTTTAAAATCTACCATTTGGGTGGGCAATATCAAAACGGCGCTCTTTGTTATTGATAGGTCAAAACATAATTCAAACAATAAAGTTGTAGATGATTTAAACTACTTAACAATATGCTTGATTGGTAGTGAGGGGCACTTGAAACACACCACCATCAAATCTAATGGATCCACATTCTTCTTGTATATCCAAAGAATATTTAAAAATGAATAATTACATATTTTTCAGAAACACTGCAAAAGTTTTTTAAAATAATTAGAAACCACATCTTACCATTACAGAAATAAAATTAATAATCAATAATAAAAAGGCAAAAGAAGTAATTTGGATCAAAAAATAGAAAAAACTTAAATCATCAGTTTCTTAAAATGATGACGATTAAAAGATTGGGCTAAAGATCAGGACAGACAACTCCCAAAGAAAATATGTGTGTGTGTGTTAGTAGCTCTGTTGTTTCCAGCTCTTTGTGACCCTGTAAATGGAAGCCCGCCAGGTTCCTCTGTCCATGGGATTCTCCAGGAAAGAGTACTGGAGTGAGTTGCCATTTCCTTCTCCAGGGGATCTTCCTGACCCAGTGATCAAACCTGAGTCTCCTGCTCTGCAAGCAGATTCTTTACCATCTGAGTCACTAGGGAAGCCCAAAGAAGATATAAGAATGGAAAATGTGTTATCTTTATGAAAGATGCTCTGTTTTTCATAGAATGAAATTAAATACAACAACAAAGGAATACCACTAATCATCTATTAAAAATGGCAACAATCCAGTACACCAAATGCTGGCCTAGATATGGAGCTATAGGAAATCTCATTCATTGATGGTGGAACCCAAAATAGAACAGCCATTTTGGAAGACAGTTTGGGCTTCCTTTCAAAACTAAATATACTTTAACCCTAGAATCCAGAAATCATACTCCTTGGCATTAACCCAAAGGACTTAGAAAACTTATGTCCATACAAACATCTTCATGTGGATGTTTATAGTAGCTTTATTCATAATTGCCAGTACTTGGAAGCAACCAAGATGTCCATCAATAGGTAAATGGAAAAATAAGCTATGGTACATCCAGATAATGAAATATTATTTAATGCTAAGAATAAATGAGCTGTAAAGGCAGAAAAAGACATGGTGGAAACTTAAATGCATATTACTGAGAGAAGTCAATCAGAGAAATTTCTATACTGTATGATTCTAATTATATGACATAAGAGCAAAGCCATTGGAACAATAATATTAGTAGATACAGAGGATATGAGGAGAGAGGCATAGGCAGGGCAAAGAGGATTTTCAGAGCAGCAAAAATACTACGTATGAAAATATGATGATGAACATTTGTCAGTATGCATTTATCCAAATTCATAGAGTATATGTGCAGATACGTTACTGGATATATATTTATTTATATAAAATGTATATACGCGTGAATGCATATAATTTCAGAAACTAGATTATTAGGAGTTAGATTCACAGTTTTACACCTGAAGTCAAGAACCTTAAATGCCTAAATGTTTTCTTATTCAATGTTGTTGTTCAACTGCTAAGTCTTTGGGACCCCATAAACTGCAGCAGGTCCGGCTACCCTGACTTTTACTATCTCCCACACTTGGCTCAAATTTATGTCCATTGGGTTGATGATGTTGTCTAACCATGTTATCCTCTGCTTCCTTCAGTCTTTCCCATGTGGGAAAGGGTTTTTTTTCCAGTGAGTCAGCTCTTTGCATCAGGCAACCAAAGTATTGGAGCTTCAGCTTCAGCATCAATCCTTCCAAAGAATATTCAGGGTTGATTTCCTTTAGGATTGACTGGTTTGATCTCCTTGCAATACAAGAGACTCTCAAGAGTCTTCTCCAACACCACAGTTCAAAAGCATCAGTTCTTCAGCACTCAGCCTTCTTTATGGTCCAACTATCACATCCATACATGACTATTGGATAAACCATAGCTTTGACTACACAGACCTTTATTGGAAAAGTAATGTCTCTGCTTTTTAGTATTCCCATTTTATGACACAAAAATGAAAGTGAGCTATTAAAATTCACACAGCAAATGATTTAGACTAGAACTAATTAGTTATTTATATAAGAACTAATTGAGTATTTTGGCCTGAAAGTCTTATCTATCTGCTATATATCTCTATCTCTCTGTTTCTCTCCCTATACTAATACCATTAATACCTATATCTATACAAATATCTAGATCATCTATTTACCATCATCAATATTATGAGATTTTCTAGAAATGACAGCTGGTACTCTTTTCTGGATTGAATAGGGTGTTTTTCCATGTGTTACATAAGTAATTAATTGCACAACAGACTTTACTGAACAAAAATTTTGCCTTCAAAATTAAGCACCCTTTCAAAATTATACTCTTTTAAACCTTTATGCTGCCTATAATGAGTTAAATAATTAGTAAAACATTGGTTCAATTTTAAATGATTATGAATTGGTAAAATTAATATAGGTACATGCTAACAGAAACATTTGTATTTTAAAAACACTATTGTATTTCATAGATCAAATATTAGGTCTTTTATTCCTCAGAAGAAACAGAATCTCTTTCCAAAATCCTGCTGCTGCTAAGTCACTTCAGTCGTGTCCAACTCTGTGTGACCCCACAGACAGCAGCCCACCAGGCTTCCCCGTCCCTGGGATTCTCCAGGCAAGAACACTGGAGTGGGTTGCCATTTCCTTCTCCAATGTATGAAAGTGAAAAGTGAAAGTGAAGTTGCTCAGTCATGTCCGACTCTGTCCGACTCCACAGACTGCTACCTACCAGGCTCCTCCATCCATGGGATTTTCCAGGCAAGAGTACTGGAGTTGGGTGCCACTGCCTTCTCCATCCAAAATCCTAATACATCTCAAAACCCTAATCTTTTATATATTGTTTTATAAACTAACTAATCCAATGCATCCACCGATTTTATTTTTAAGTATTTCTTAACACATAGAGGGGAGCACTAGAAGACCATCTGATACTGACTTAACTATGCAAAAAGAAGTATAAATATGTATCTATCCACATTAACATCAAATGACTAAAAAATGGTTTCAACAATTCAAGTCACACTTCAGGAAAATAAAACAAACCAGGGCTAGTAAACTGAGCACCAATTTTCTGGCCCACTTGATTATAAAAGACTGAGACATTAAACTGTGCAAACTAGAGAAGAGCTGACACTACCTTAATTAAATTGATACAACTAGTGACACCCTGATAGTGTACTTGTCAGGGTATAAATTCTTGTAACATCAAATAAAAGTGACAAACTTCCCCAAGGACCTAATATAAGTTCTTCTAGAGGGGATTAGCTTACACAATTACTCCTGAGATATATTTCATTTAAATTACTTAGAGCCAAAGTGAACGGGGGCTAAGCTAAACCACGTGTCCCTCCTGCTGCATAGGCAGAAAACAAAAAGAGTCCTGGGAAATCTCATTGTACAACACTGACCAGATACAGAATTGTGGAGCAATTTCTTTTTACAATATTTAAATATTATAATTTAAGAAATCTTCAGGGGACTTCCCTGGCAGTCCAGCGGTTAAGACTTCAACTTCCAATGCAAGGGGTACAGGTTCAACATCTTGCGTTAGAAGCCGGAATCCCACATGCCTCACAGCCAAAAAACCAAAACATAAAACAGAAGCAGTATTGTAGCAAATTCAATAAAGACTTTTTAAAAGGTCCACATCAAAAAATATACAATATTGTAAAGTAATTATCCTCCAATTAAATAAATTTAAGTTTAAAAAAATCTTTAAAAAATAAGCTTCAGAGATACTATGGACATAGACATCGAAGGTCACTTTTATGGGAATGAATAGTTTTAGAATAGAGAAAGCTGTTGTGGTCATTTGCATCTCACTGCAAGCTCTTCATCTTGAGAAAGACTATTACGTGACTCCTACGGGAAGATCCCCTAGCAAAGGAAATGGCAACCCACTCCAGTATTCTTGCCTGGAGAATTCCACGGACACAGCTGCCTGGTGGGCTGCAGTCCATGGGGTCGCATAGAGTTGGACATGACTGAACAACTGAGCACTTGTGCACCCAAGTGAAGAATTTTAGTTTTCAAGTATACTTTCAACTTTCATTTCCAAGTCTCTGTGAAATGAAGTCTCACCTTGACAAAGCAGAACATGTGTCAACCGAAATCATGAAGGTTCCTGAGCTACCTGGATGGTGATTCTTATGAAACCAAGTGTTACTGTAACACTTGTCTCTCACCACTGAGATGCGATGGCCTTGCTGGTAGCGTGAAGACAGTGATCACCAGTACACAGTGAGAGGACGAAACACTGCCAGGCAGAGAGGCTTTCAGACTTCAGAAATTTACACTGAACAAAGCTGACAGCTTTGAAGAAGCATGCTAAAATTTGGCTGCTTTCCTCTGAGCTAGCATGCTCATACCTTTCAAAGATCAGGGCAATGCTGAGAGTTTACCTAGAAAAACATACTTCGGTGGCCAATTCAAAGAGCTGTAAGGTATAAAACATTAAATATTTATATGATAAACCGGGACTATGTGACATTATTTAAGAAGATGCACTAGGCTCCATCTGCTCTTAGAGTGTGAGGTCCCTTAACTTTTCAAGTTGCTTGTAATATATGACTATTTGGTGTGATTTCTATGTAGCTAATGTTTCCCTAAGACTTCTTTACTATGCACACTGATAGATGGAACCATAGCAGGCACCTATCAATATTATTTTCTAGGATTGACTAGTTAGACCTTATCCAGACACCAGGTTGTATAATAGAGAAGAGAAAAAAAGTGAAATAGACATGGACACTTTACAAAACATCTAGAATACTATTGGGTCTAGTCAGTACGGCCCCTCTTTGTACAGGATCCCCTACCATAGAAAAGTCTCTGTATCTACGCTTTTGTCCATCAATGTTTCTACTAAAGATGAAAAGGTCAAGAGGATATTGTTGAAGAGTTTCCCAAGACTCTATGGAAATAAGCTTCCTCTTAAACCACAGAAAGAACTTTAGCCTCTACCTCCCTCATAAAATGCATGACAGTTAGATCTGGAAAGAATTGAAGAACTCCTTGAGGTGGGCAAGTGGAAGAGAATGTTGGTTAAGTGCCATGGAACAAGTATAAGGTTATGGATTATTTTTTAAACAAATATCTGTACTTTAAATTTTTTCTTTATTTATTTTTATATTTTTGGCTGTGCTGGGCCCTCCTTGTTGCATGGGCTTTTCTCTAGTTGCAGCAAGTGGGGCTACTGTAGAGTTGCAAGGCAGAGAATTCTCATTGCAGTGGCTTCTCTTGTTGCAGAGCATGGGCTCTCGGGCCTGCGGGCTTCAGTAGTTGCAGCACAAGGGCTCAAAAGTTGCAGCTCTTGGGCTCCAGAGCACAGGCTCAATAGTTGTGGCACACAGGCTTTGTTGCTCCATGGCATGTGGGATCTTCCAGGACCAGGGATTGAACCCATGTCTCCTGCATTGGCAGGCTGATTCTGTACCACTGAGCCATGAGGGAAGCTGGTTTCTGGATTATTGATTCAATATGGTGTAACATCAGGATTCCTCACCTTGAACAGGGCCTTTCTGAGAGCATCTGTACTATTCCAGTGGCATAGAATCCCTCTGGTTATTCATGCTTTCCAAAGTTCATACTGAAATTTTACTGAAAGGTATATAGAAATGTGAGAAATAAACCCTTCTCTCAGTGGGCTCTTGTTTTATTTTATTTATTTCTCAAGAAGTCTAGACTCAGTGTCTCCTTTTTGATTGCATGGTGTTTTTAAAGCCAAAGAAAACAAATAGATCTATGTTGTATCGAGTAAAGTAAAACATACATCACACCTCTGCCACTACCCTGTTTTCTCTGAATTAAGAGATGATTGAAGTCATCTAGTATGGACATCTCTTCATTTTCCTCCTATCTTCCTTTTAAGCTCTCTGTATCTTCATTGTTTAAGGATGTGTCCTTTTTAAGAAAGTATGCATGTGTGCATGCTAAACTGCTTCAGTTGTGTCCAACTCTTTGCAACCCTACTGACTGTAGCCCTCCAGGCAACTCTGTCCATGGTATGCTCCAGGTAGGACTACGGGTATGGGTTGCCATGCCCTCCTCCAGGAGATCTTCCTGACCCAGGGATCAACCCCACAGCTGCTGCAGCTCCTGCATGGCAGGCAGATTCTTTACTACTGAGGTACCAGGAAAGCCCCTTAAGAAAATGTCCCTTCCTTTAAAGTTAGCTTTTCCACTTAACTTTTCTTTCTTTCTCCAAACTCACAGTTGTAAAATAATATCGTACCGATTATTTCCTTATATTTCATTTTCAAGATTTCTCTGTCCAGTGTGTCCTTCCTTCTCAGTCTTTACTTATGGTTGGGTCTCCATCTTCTAGAAAAAGTAATCTAGCCAACAACAAAAAAAAGACTTATTTTTCCCTCATGTATTCTTTCCCACTAGCATGTTTAAAACAATCTCTCTCCCCTCTCACTCACATACAACTCCATTACTAAATCCTACCACAATCTATCGCTTTGTTGACTATTTCTTGGTACCTCCATGACTACCACCCCAACCCAAGTCAAGTCTTCCTCCTGGTGGATTAAGATTTGCTCACTGGTCTCCCTGCTGTTGCCTTTTCTTTCCAAAGCAGCCTTAGGAGACAAGAAGACATATGCTGAATGTCTCTATTCAGCAGATAGTTATTCTTTTAAAACAAAAGTAATTCATGTACTTTTACTCTTAAGGAATGTTTAAAAAGTAGCTCTTTCACTAACCTTTGCCCTTAATATTAACCAATGTGAGTGGGCATCATTCGATCTCCTGGGGGCCCAAATGGAACTAAAAAAGAACAAAGAAAGGGAGAGCTCTCTGACTATTCCCTTGAATGGGGATATCTACTCCTGTCCTTGGACATCAGAGCTACTAGTTCTGGGGGCCTTGAATTCCATCTGTGGGATAAACCACTGACTCCTCTTTTTCTTAGGTCTTTGTACTGAGACTGAATTATACTGTGGCTTTCCTGGTTCTCCACTTGTGGATAATAGATTGTAGGACTTCTTGGCTTCCATTTTCCAATTCCAGTTCCTTGGCTTCCAATTCCAAAATATACGAAATCTTTATATATATATATACATATATACATATATATATATATATATATATATATATATATATATATATAAACCCCTTTTGTTCTTTTTTATTTTTTTTCCTGGAGAACACTGCTGTATTTACCCCTGCTGCTGCTGCTGCTACTAAGCCACTTCAGTCATGTCCAACTTTGTGCTATCCCATAGACAGCAGCCCACCAGGCTCCTCTGTCCCTGGGATTCTCCAGGCAAGAATACTGGAGTGGGTTGCCATTTCTTTCTCCAAATTTTCCCCTACAATTGCTTAACTTTTCTTCATAACCTATACCACCTCTGGATAATACCTACCTGTTTATAGTCTTTCATGAGATTTGAGTCAGTGTTAACAGGCTTTATTTACTGCTGTATCAAAAACAATGAGTAATGCCTGGCACATGGTAGGATCTCAAATATATTTGTAGCAAAAATTAATCACTCTTTTGAGGTTTGCTTTAGCATTATCTATATTCTTAACGACAAATGATAAACCACTTTCTGCCAGGAAAACTGAATTATCTGGGGGGAGAAAAACAGTCACTTTAGGTGAATTCATTTAAAATGTGAAACAATTTTCAAAGTATAAATAATGAGAAATGAGTTGTATTGGGAGGCTATCTTGAGAAATTAAACACATAAAATAGTTTGTTTTGTATTATATTATATTTGGGATTATAATAGCAGCTATACTCCAGAATCTAGAACCACATAATTCAATCATTAATATTCACAGAGGATATATTTTGTCACTGTATATTATGTGCAGTATTTCATACACACTTTACCATTCACTTAGCATTTTGAGGGTGACTTTTTGGGCAGACAAAGGTAAAGAAAAATGTGAAGGTCCATTGGTTTTCAAAAGATCCTATCAATAATCTTGTACTTAATTCACTCACAGTGGAAACTTCTCTCTTTTTTTTTTTTTTTTGAGTATTAACAGGTCAAACTGTCAGATTCTAAGTAGTCAATGAGCTTGAGTGCAATTTTAAAGCTATTCCAAAATCACCAAATAAAATAATGAATATTTTTAAATGATTTGTTTGTTCACTTTGCTAAATACAGTATAGTATTGTATTTATAATACAAATATACATGAAATCAACAAATATTTTGACACCATTAGAAAGAATATGCCCTAAGCTAGTAGTAAGTGGCAAAAAATTTTTGAGAGATCACTTTATTATTAGATGCTTGTATGTTATAATGACTTTTGTTGGAAATTGGGGTGACTTTTTTTCCCACACACTTCAGGTTGTAAGATTCAAAGAAGTACACCATAATGCTCAGTAATTGTTTTGCAAATATTGATCATTTTCACTTGGAAAATATGGTTGGACATTTAGGTCTGAGTTCCATCTATGTTCTTCACTGCTAATAATATTTGTAGATAGTGACTTAATATACAAAGTTATCACCTGAGCACCTAATTAAGCTTGGCAAAATATATATCTCTGAGCTGTTTTTATGCCCTGAATGAATCATTTTATATCAATGTGACTAAAATTATACCAGTGAGGTACTGACTATGGAATTTAGCATGGAATTAGTATATGGTAATGTGTTATTTGGTTCAGAAGACCTAAGTAATAGATGTCCTTTGAGTTGAATGGGGAGATCATAGTTTAGAAAAAGACAATGAGAAAAACAAGAAGAGTGTCAGCAGTTGTTATATCTAACTGATGAGTGTGAGACAAACATCAAACTATGAAAAGCACACTTATTCCTGAAATAGGTATTCAGATAAAGAAAAGGAAGAAAGAAGAAATAAAATTCAAAGTACATGAACATGAGTCTTAAAGACTTATTAATCTAGTTTCTTGGATCTGAGTGTACTAATAAATGGGCACAATATTTTATTATCTATATCTTGCTCTCTTGTGGTAGATTATTTCTATACAGGTGATTGTATCTGATGAATCTCTGTAAGACAGAACTTCCCAAAAATCAAAGTGTTTTCAGGACATTAATAGATTTTGCCTAAAAAGTCCATGATCCTTTAAATATAAGAAACCATGAATTGAACAAAAGCAATAGAGTATTTGTTTTGCTTGCTTTGTTTTGTCATTGTTGATAGTGATTTTGGTGATGGTGAAGATGGAGTCAGGCATGAAAAAAATTGGTTTGATTTCTCTTTGCACAAACAAATGTATGTTTAAATTTCTTAATGGGGAAAATGAAATATGGAGTTACTAAAATTTATTTATCTATATAATACTTTAAAAGTTAAAATTATACTTTATGAAGAACTGCATTAAGGTTATTAAACTCCTGTTGTTGTGCCTATGTAGTTACCAAGTAGTGGTCTGAAAATAAACTGGTTTCTTGCACTTCCATAAAAATAGAACACGTTAGCCAATCACAGTGTATTATAGTCTAATCTCCCTCAGTTCAGTTTAGTTCAGTCATTCAGTCATGTCCGACTCTTTGCGACCCCATGAATCGCAGCACACCAGGCCTCCCTGTCCATCACCAACTCCCGTAGTTCACCCAGACTCACGTCCATCAAGTCAGTGATGCCATCCAGCCATCTCATCCTCTGTCATCCCCTTCTCCTCCTGCCCCAAATCCCTTCCAGCATCAGGGTCTTTTCCAATGAATCAACTCTTCGCATGAGGTGGCCAAAGTATTGGAGTTTCAGCTTTAGCATCGTTCCTTCCAAAGAAATCCCAGGGCTGATCTCCTTCAGAATGGACTGGTTGGATCTCCTTGCAGTCCAAGGGACTCTCAGGAGTCTTCTCCAACACCACAGTTCAAAAACATCAATTCTTCAGTGCTCAGCTTTCTTCACAGTCCAACTCTCACATCCATACATGACCACAGGAAAACCATAGCCTTGACTAGACAGACCTTTGTTGGCGAAGTAATGTCTCTGCTTTTGAATATGCTATCTAGGTTGGTCATAAGTTTCCTTTCAAGGAGTAAGCGTCTTTTAATTTCATGGCTGCAGTCACCATCTGCAGTAATTTTGGAGCCCCAAAAACTAAAGTCTGACACTGTTTCCACTGTTTCCCCATCTATTTGCCATGAAGTGAGGGGACTAGATGGCATGATCTTCATTTTCTGAATGTTAAGCTTTAAGCCAACTTTTTCACTCTCCTCTTTCATCAAGAGGTTTTGAGTTCCTCTTCACTTTCTGCCACAAGGGTGGTGTCATCTGCATATCTGAGGTTATTGATATTTCTCCCTGCAATCTTGATTCCAGCTTGTGTTTCTTCCAGTCCAGCATTTCTCATGATGTACTCTGCATATAAGTTAAATAAGCAGGGTGACAATACACAGCCTTGACGTACTCCTTTTCCTATTTGGAACCAGTCTGTTGTTCCATGTCCAGTTCTAACTGTTGCTTCCTGACCTGCATATAGATTTCTCAAGAGGCAGATCAGGTGGTCTGGTATTCCCATCTCTTGAAGAATTTTCCACAGTTTATTGTGATCCACACAGTCAAAGGCTTTGGCATAGTCAATAAAGCAGAAATAGATGTTTTTCTGGAACTCTCTTGCTTTTTCCATGATCCAGTGGATGTTGGCAATTTGATCTCTGGTTCCTCTGCCTTTTCTAAAACCAGCTTGAACATCAGGAATTTCACGATTCACATATTGCTGAAGCCTGGCTTGGAGAATTTTGAGCATTACTTTACTAGCGTGTGAGATGAGTGCTAATCTCCCTAGAAAATCTTTTTTTTTCCCCTAGGTTGTTAGTCCATCATTAGCAAACACTGAGTGCTCAGTAAATATGAGTGTGTTTTTAGACACAGAAAACTGAAGTCCCAATAACATGAACTTCTGCATTGTGTCTAGCCATCCCCTCTTTAGAGCTTATGTTTCATTAGTAACACAGACATTCCAAATGAGCTCTACTAAAGGATGTGAACTGGAGAAGAGAATGGCTACCCATCCCAGTATTCTTCCCTGAAGAATTCCATGGACAGAGGAGTCTGGTGGGCTACAGTTCATGGGGTCGCAAAGAATCAGGACTGAGAAGTGAACACTTTCACTTTCACTTTCAATGATGTGGATGAGGTAGTGTAGCCTAGCTCTAATTTAAAAAGGAAAATACACATGTATACCTATGGCGGATTCATTTTGATATATGGCAAAACCAATACAATATTGTAAAGTTTAAAAATAAAATAATAAAAAAAGTAAAAAAAAAAAAATAAAATAAAAAGGAAAATACAGCCATCTCTCTTGGAAAATTGTGTTAATGTAAAGATTACTGTGGTAACCATCTTCCTTGCAACTATCAAAAGCTATTAGGTACAAATCAAGAAAATCTATCGACTCCCACTGGCTGGTGAGCTAATTCAGGGGGAAGTTTTATGACCTCATTTTGAACTTAACTATTGTTTCTTTTATGTGTAATGATTAAGCCAGAATTGCCAAAAATTATCCAACCTTCGTAAATGAATGTCCTTGAAGTACTCAAAATTACTTCAACACTGGGAATAAAAAATATATAGATCATAGAATAACTCCCTACTTAACAGAAAATTGCTTCCAAGTAATGAGCAGTAAAGTTGAATTTAGTGTATTCTTATCTCAAATCCAGCGATTCAGAAAAAAAAAATGAAAATGTGTCTTATATTGAAAATAGCCACTTTGGGAATCTTCAGTTCCTTAAATGCATAGCATATTCCATTCCTTACTGAGAGAAAAAGAGAGACAGAGAATTCTTTGATGTGAATTATTCAGCAATTTGCTAACCTGTTTCTTTAAAGATGCATGTGAACAACTTTATAAAATGCACATATTCACCGATCTAAGCATGAAGCTGCTAGACTATTTTAGTTTCCAGTGTCTTCCTGTAATGGCTCTTATTTTACATCATTAGTATTAAGAAACTATGAAAAGAAAACACTAAAATTAGTGAACAAGTTGACAGAAGTTCTACTCTATGAATCACAAACCTGCCAAGAAATGTATTCTTATCACATACGACATAAAAATAGTATGTATGTGTCAGACTCTTTTGGACTTTGACAAAAATGGATTAATATAGATATATACTAATAATATAGAGTCCTAGCACTATAGTTTCTCCAGCTTGCTCCCAAGTGTCCTATCTAATTTAAATCTTTCCTCTGGCCATCCATAAGGTCTAGGACAAACATAATCCAGTAAGAAGAGGCAGAAGGGGCACAGTGCCAGCAAAACTAGTGTTGAAACCAGAACATGGAAATAAGCAGTGGAAAGAGACCAGGTTTTGGAGACTCCGTTGGTCTGACTGAGTTTGAGAATCATGCCTTAGAGTGACATTCACCATCACATTATATTTCTTAATACTGAGTGAACAATAAGCTACTCTGATCCAGAGATGACTTGAGCAAGTCAGGCTTAAAAGTATTATAATAGTCATCCCTGGAAATCTGAAGGACTTGCATCCCCATAGCAGAGCTCTCAGGAGGGATCATTCAAGCCACTAGTCCTGGATCGAATATGGGACAAAAATCTAATAAGATGTTTATGCTGATCCAGGGCAAATCCCTATTTTAAAAGAAAAAAAAACAAAAACAAAAAACAGAGATGACAAGGGCATCAGAAGCTTTAAAATTCAAGGGAAATATTTTGCAGAATTAGCAATATTCAGAAGGAAATGAAGAGCTATAAATGCTCATATTAAAAAAATAAACATTTTAAATCAATAGCTGAGGTCAACTTTAAAAAAAAAGGAAAGCAAATGAAACACAAAGAAAGTAGAAAAAAAGAAATAATAAAGGCATATACAAAACATAAATGAAATTAGAAATAGAAAATTAATAGAGAATTTTTTTCAAATAATAATTCTTTAAAAATTATAAAAAATTGAAAAACTTTACTTGGGATAACCAAGAAAAAATAAAAACAAACACAAATTTCTAAAATAGAATGAAAGAGTGTCATCGATAAGACTTTACAGAAATAAGAGAGAATACCATGTACAACTATATACTGATAAATTAGACAACTTGGATTAAATTGAAAAAATTCCTTCAAAAAAACGTAAATTACTGAAAGCTAATTAGGAAGAAGTAGAAAGTCAGAATAGACCTATAACAAAAGCAGAGATTCAATTTAATTTCAAAATTCCTACAAAGAAAACCCAGATTCAGACAGCATCAATGGTAACCTCCACCAAATTAAAAAAGTAATAATCTATTCTTATCTCCCTCAAATTCTTGCCAAAAATACAAGCAGAGTGTATTGCTCAGCTTAGGCTACCATAATAATATACCATAGACTAGGTAATTTAAACACCAGAAAGATTATTCTCAAGTTCTGGAAACTGGGACTTCCATGAACAAGGCTGCAGAAATGTAGGCTATTCTAACGCCTCTTTACTTGGCTTGGAGGCAGCTGTCGTGGCACTGTTTGCTCACGTGACCTTTCTTGGCACATGCAAGGAGGGAGACATTGAAGTTTCTGGTGCACCTTCTTATATCTCTACACCACTCCCATCAGGCCAAGGCCCTGTGTTTATTTTACCTTGATTCTCCATCAGAGGCGTATCCCCATATACAGTCACACTAGAGGTTAGGGTTTAAACAAACTGATTAGGGAAACAGAAACACTTTATGGAAAGAATAAATTTCAACTCACTCTTAAACCAGTGAAAGCCTGATTTTAATATGAGACAAAGACAGCTCAGGTGGAGATATCTGCAGATCAATATTTCAAATGTAAATAGATACAGTTCCCTCAGTAAAATACTAACAGTCAAAATCCAACCATCTATAAAAAGAATTACAAGCTAAGATGAAGAAGTTTGTTACAGAAATACAGTGTTGCTTAAGCATCTCAAAATCAATTGATATAGTGTACCATATTAATGCAATGGATAAGAAAACCTTATGGGCATCTCAATAGATGCATATATAATTTTGACAGACTCCTACACACATTCATGATACAAATTTTCAACAAACTAGAATTGGAAGGGAAATTCCACAAACTGTTAAAGGGCATCTATGAAAAACCCACAACTAACATTATAATAAAAGGTGAAAAATGAGATCTTCCCCTCCAAGATTGGAAGATCAAGAAGTCTTCTCTTGACATTTCCATTTAACATTGTACTGAAGGTTCTAGCATAGATAATTACGTAAGAAAAATAAATGTGTTGAGATTAGAAAGCAAAAAGCAAAACTATTTCTATTAACACAACATGATCTTGTCATAGAAAATCCTAAATAATCCGTGAAAAATATTAGAAGTAAAAAAACAAGTTCAGCAAATTTGTACTACATACTACCGATACACAAACATTAATCTCACTTCTATATAGTAGCACTGAATCATCTAAAAACAAAATTAAGGAAACAATTCCATTTATAATAGCACCAGAAAAGCACCAAATACTTAACAATAAATTTAACCAGAGAGGTGTAAGTCTTATACACTCAAACCACCAAGCATTATTGAAAGACATTAAATAATACCTAAATAAATTCATGTTCATGTATCAATATTTTTAACACAATACTCCCAAAATTGATCTACAAATTCAATAAAAAACATATAGATTTAAAAAATGAGTATACAAATAATTAGACAAACTTTATTCATAATAATCAAAATTGGTAAACAAACCAAATGTTAATCAACTGATGAATAGATAAATGAAATATATTTTAGCTGTATACTATTATTCAGCATTAAAAGATAAGTACTGATACATGCCTCAACTTGAATGTAGTATACTAAAATATACAGTATTTATTGTGAAAGAAGACTTTTAAAGAAGATTGCATATTGCATGATTATATTTACTTAAAATGTCCAGAATAGGCAATTCTATAAAGATAAACAGGTGCTTAAGATTAGATGTGTTCAGTTTATAGTAAAATGAGAAGTGACAGCTAATGGGTAAGATTTTCCTTTTGGAAAATAAAGGAAAATATTCTGAAACTGGATTGTGTTGATAGTTGTACCGTTTAATGAATATACTAAGATACATACAATTGGATACTTTGAATGGATGAATTGTATGTTATGTGAACTTTTTAAAATAAAGTCGATTAATAAGTATATAGTGAAAAGAAGGAAGAAAGGAAGGATTTTGAAATATACTCAGATTTTTCTCATATGTGCTTAAAATACCATTGAGAGAGGAATGTTGAGGAGAAAAAAAAAGAAAAATGGGAAGAAACAAAATATTTGACTTAAGTTACGTGTGATATCAACCTTGAAAGATAAGATAGGCCTTTGCTTTGTTCTAGTTAGAAAGCTTTATGATATTTTGCAATCCCTCAGGCTCAAATTATTTTTTGTAGAGGACAAACAAAAATGAGGTATAAAGGATTTTCTCTTTTCATGTAATGGAAGTCTAGTATTATTTCCATTCAGATATGAAATAAAAATAAGCTTATTGACCATTTATTATTTTATTAAAACAACTATTTTGTTCTGTATTTGCAGAATTTCTTATTAACCACACTATGGAATTAAGATGGAGAAGGCAATGGCAACCCACTCTAGTACTCTTGCCTGGAAAATCCCATGGTCAGAGGAGCCTGGAAGGCTGCAGTCCATGGGGTTGTGAAGAGTTGGACACAACTGAGTGATTTCACTTTCACTTTTCACTTTCATGCATTGGAGAAGGAAATGGCAGCCCACTCCAGTGTTCTTGCCTGGAGAATCCCAGGGACGGGGGAGCCTGGTGGGCTGCCGTCTATGGGGTCGCACAGTCGGACACTACTGAAGCGACTTAGCAGCAGCAGCAGCATGGAGTTAAGATATTTAGCACTATTCACTGCATAAAACTCATTTGTCTTGTCCAAGAATGGACAGTATACTATCTCAGCCGCTATGTTAATTTTTGCATCTGAGTTCTATTTACCATCATTGTTACATCAAATGTAAGAAAACATTTTTCAGGATTTTTTGGATTTAAAACTACCTGCTTCTCAATTATTTTCAGTTTTGGAAAGCTGCTGTTTCCTACAACTTCACTTGCTTTATTCCCAAGAAAGATTTTCCCACTTGTAAATACCCAGCATAAGTGCCAATTATCTTCAACCGCTAAGTTTCAGTCACGCCCTGCACTCATTTCTAAATCAAAACTACATGTGCAAACATTTTATGCAAACCACTAACCAAAATTATGACTTTCATCATGGAAGTGTGAGTGCCCAATTAAGATCAAAGGTCAAGATTTCCATAATGATGTAGCCAGATAAAATGTGTGCCAAGATGCCTTTGGGAATCTGGCGACTTTGTCACAGATTAATGCTTATTAGATGAAAATAAGTTTCACTGTCCAAATTAGCTGTTGAAAGCTATTTCTCCTCACTTTCAAGCTGATTTCTATCAAAGATTAGCTTGCTTCAATAGTATTTATTCAATAAATCTGATAGTTATATTTTATTAATTAACTCCAATCAATTTAAATGTAAATATTATTAATGAATGCATGTGTGCTCACTCAGCCATGTATGATTCTTTTGCAACCCAATGGACTGTAGCCCGCCAGGCTCCTCCATCCAGGGGATTTCCCAAGCAAGAATACTGGAGTGGGTAGCCATTTCCTTCTCCAGGGGATCTTCCTGACCCAAGAATCAAATCTGTTCTATTGTCTATTGCATTGGCAGGCGGATTCTTTACCACTGAGCCACCTGGCAAACCCAAATATTATTAATATTATACTACAGAAATAGATGAAGAAAGTCCTTAAAGCAAATTGGTTATGATTTTTTAAAAATGCATTATGATAAATGTTAATTTCTTGATAATTGCATTAGGAAATTGCATGTATATATTTTGCATGTATATATTACAAGTGTCGGAGAAGGCAATGGCACCCCACTCCAGTACTCTTGCCTGGAAAATCCCATGGACGGAGGAGCCGGGTAGACTGCAGTCCATGGGGTGGCTAGGAGTTGGACACGACTGAGCGACTTCACTTTCACTTTTCAGTTTCATGCGTAGGAGAAGGAAATGGCAGCCCACTCCAGTGTTCTTGCCTGGAGAATCCCAGGGACGGGGGAGCCTGGTGGGCTGCCGTCTATGGGGTTGCACAGAGTTGGACACCACTGAAGCGACTTAGCAGCAGCAGCAGCAGCATTACAAGTGTAAATTTGTGTATGTACATGTATGTGTTTACATGCTAAGCCTCTTCAATTGTGTTCAACTCTGTGCACCCTATGGACTGTAGCCCACCAGGCTGCTCTGTCCACAGGATTCTTCAGGCAAGAATCTGGAGTGGATTGCAGTGCCCTCCTCCAGGGATATTCCCAACCCAGTGATCGAACCAAGTCTCTTTTGTCTACCTGCATTAGCAGATGGGCTCTTTACCACCATCGCCACCTTGCGGGGGGGCCAGGAATTATCCTATTATCCAGCAATTCCACTTCTGGGAAAATATCTAGAGGAAATAAAATTTGTATCTTGAAGAGATATCGGTACTCTCATATTCACTGCAGCATTATTCACAATAGTCAAGATATGGAAGCTAGTTAAGTGTCCACTGTTGGATATACACATAAGGAAAATGTGAGACTGACCACACAATGGAGTATTATTTAGTCTCAAAAGAAAGACATCCTGCCATTCACAACAATGTAGTGATAACTGAATCTGGAGGATATTATGGTAAGTGAAATAAACTAGACACAAAGATAAATCCTGCAGAATCTCAAGTATAAATGGAGTCTTAAAAAGCTAGACTCATAGAATCAGAGAGTAGAATGGTGATTGCCAGGGGCTGAAGGAGGTGAAGAAAATGAGGGAGATGTTGGCTAAATGGTACAAAGTTTCCAGTTAAACAGGACGAATAAGTTATGGAGACTCTAATGTACAGCATAGTGACTATCGTTAACGTTATCTGCTTGAAATTTGCTGTAGGTGTTCTCACTACATGCACATGTAGAAGGTAGCTATGTGAGTGACGGATATATGAATTAGCTTGAATGTGGTAATCATTTGATAATATACACAAATATCAAATATACACTTCAGATACTGTCATTTTATTCCCCTATTATATCTCAATAAAACTGAAAAAGTATAAGTAAAATAAAGGCATCAATGCAATTAAATTAATGCCATTATCTCTAATACAGTTTTTTTTTAATTTGAGTTTATTATCTTATATTCAAAGATTATTTTATCAAGTGGCAACTGTAACAATGATCACCTAGCAATAAGAAAAAAGATGCTAACCAGTTTAACTTGATTGATATAGGCCAAATCTATATTTGTTTAGAGAAAATTGTATCAAAACTAGCTTTTTTAACAGTTAGATGTACTTCATGGCAATCTAAAATAATTTTCTTCACTTTGTGCCATGAGTGAAATGTATTTACAGAAATATTCGCCTATTCTTACGAGTCCTAATGGAAATGAGTAAACTATTTCAGCCCACATATCACCTAAATCTTCCCTGTTGGTTCAGGTGGTAAAGAATCCACCAGCAATGCAGAAGACCTGGGTTTGACCCCTAAGTCAAGAAGATCGCCCAGAAAAGGGAATGGCTACCTACTCCAGTATTCTTGCCTGGATAATTCCAAGAACAGAGGAGTTGATGGGCTGTAGTCCACAGGGTTGCAAATAGCTGAGTACGACTGAGTGACTAACACTTTCACTTTAGAGCTTTAAAATCACCTCAATCAAGTGAGATCAATTGTGTTGTATATGGTAGCACAACACTCTGCCCTTCCACCCAAGCTAATATATGATGTGCTACATTAGTTTTTATTCAAAAATTAACATGATTTTAATGTCTTTTCAGTGTTTCTAGAATGAAAAAAATTATATATTTTTAAGTTTGAAAGAAAGAAATGTGTCAGGTAGTTCATTGTGGTCAAAGACATTCAACTCTAATAAGGATAAGCATAAGCCATTTCATTTAAAAAATAAAAAATGATTTTAATTGTAAATTACTGATATGTTTTATTTGCATACATTCCCAATAAATACCAATGTGTAGTCAATTTCCTATCAGTATGTTTTATAATAGAAATTGCATTTTTTTTCACTGAAACAAAATCCTCCTGATAAAAAGCATGCTCTGATGTTTGCATGCCTGGCAGAGCATGAGTGGGATCATGCTGCTTTGCATTTGTTGCGGAGTTTGCCAAGGGTGACTCTGTCATTGGCAGCAATCTTAATACAATGTTTACTAATAGCCCTGTAGAGGAGCAGTATTTCCATAGCAACAAATGAACAATACAGGAGAGATTAATCGCTTCTACATTAATGGTGTACAGTTTGCTGTAAAGCAATGTTTTGTAGTCTGATAATTGCAAGTCTAGAATGATTGTACATTATGAGTTGATTAGCATAAACACTTAAGATGAAGAATGTCTCTTTTGAAAAGGGGAGAGCATTGCAAAATAGGCAGGACTATATAATAAATATGGCCACGGTTCAAAGACTGTGTGTAGAGCTATTAAATTGTAGCATCAGTCATATAAATGGACATTGGTCATTTGATATGGGCCACTCATGGAGAGCTCTTTACCGGCAACACATATATACACACGGACACACACGTGCGCTCTGTCACCTGAAAGGGAAACATTAGAGTTTTTAGTCGAGAATCCCTCATGAAATTATCTCCACAGAGCAGCATTAGAAGATCTCTAGAAACTGCAACCTTGACTCTAAGTAGAAGCTATATGAGCCCTGCATCCAGGCTTTCTTTTTATGAACACCTGTGTTTCATTTAAAAGTTACGAGTATAGTATAGATTGGACTATCATGGACTACCTTAGATTATTACACTATCTAGGTAATGTCCTTAATTTTACAAAAGAATGTATTCTAGTCAAAAACCTTGTGTCCCCTTAGAAGCACAATGGCTATTTCATATGTACACAGGCAGAAAGTGTTGCATTTTCTTATTTTTTACTACTAATACAAAAAAAAAAAAAAACCTGAATTACCTTTTGTTTTTTTTGAATTCAGTCCCTTTGATAGTTCTATTATTTCATTTGTTAAAAACAAACAGTTCCATAAGGATGAATGCTATAAAGTCAGAAGGCAAAATAATTTAGTTTAAATCTACTAAAATTGGAACTGATGTGTGGGTTTCCTTATATTAGTACTATGTTTTTTGACAAATAGTGGCAACATAATTAGTGGAAAGGATTAAAATGATGAGCTTCCCTGGTGGATCTGTGGTAGAGAATCCACCTGCCAAGTCAGGAGACACAGGTTCCATCTCTGGGTCAGGAAGATCCTCTGGGGAAGGAAATGCCAACCCAGTCCAGTATTCTTGCCTGGAAAACCCCATAGACAGAGGAACCTGGTGGGCTACTTCAGTTCATGGAGTCACCAAGAGTTAGACACAACCCAGTGACTGAACAACAAGAATAACAAATTAAGATGATACCTATAACTTGTCATTAAGTAGTATAATACAAAGCTTACCATAAGCAACAATCTCAGCATTTTTGGATACCATAACATTGCTAGTGTTTATTTTAATTATATACATATAAGGGCTATTTATTTTAAAAGGAATAAGAGGACATAATATATAACAAGTGGAAAACATTCACTGCAGCTGTTCTGTAATCAGAATATCATTGACTGAACAATACTTGAAGATTTCATTCATGTCAAATATAATTAGCATATAGGGAGTACTGCCCAATTTAGGCAGTAAATATTGTCCATATGATTCCATTAAATCACAGTTCAGAATGATTGTAAAGGAAGCCACCACCGCCAGTGCACCTGGGACCTATGTAGTTAGCATCTTTGGAACGAACCCAGTAAATAAGTTTTTGTTTTTGTTTTTGTTTTTTTCTCCCAGTGAGCAGACCAGCTGTTCTCTCCATGGTTTCTCCAACAGCTACTTCCCCATGCACTATGGATTAACTAGCAAATTGATCAATTCCTTCATTAGCCCATGGTTATTCTCACAGATTGTATTGAGGAGGCTCAATTGAATTTGAAGCACAAAATTTTAAACAATTCTTATGTGAGGAATAGCAAAATTAGAATCAAATGACTATACCTTATTGATTTATTCTATGTATAGATTCTATATTGTTATTTTCATTTAAGATTTTACTCTATACAATAAGTGCATTCCTAAAAATTTATGCCAATTGTTTTATAATAAAAGTGTTTTGCAAATTAACTCTAGATATTAAATTTTATAGCTTATTGCATTGATATATGATTAATTCCCAATAAAGAGTACACAAAAAGCTCTATAACTGTCTCTGACAGTGTTTACTAGTCTACAAATAAACAGATAAAACTAGTAAAATTTCCACCAAAAATCTTTTTTGAAAATCTTTACAAAAATCTTTGTAGTTTTTACATTCAGATTTTATATACCTGACTTTATTAAGGCAAAATAGAAAAATGGTGAAATATGTAAACAGTACAAGATTCTTTTCAGTTCAGTTCAGTTCAGTTCAGTTCAGTTGCTCAGTCATGTCCAACTCTTTGCAACCCCATGAATCACAGCACGCCAGCCCTCCCTGTCTATCACCAACTCCCGGAGTTCATTCAGACTCACGTCCATCGAGTCGGTGATGCCATCCAGTCATCTCATCCTCTGTCGTCCCCTTCTCCTCCTGCTCCCAATCCCTCCCAGCATCAGAGTCTTTTCCAATGAGTCAACTCTTCGCATGAGGTGGCCAAAGTATTGGAGTTTCAGCTTCAGCATCATTCCTCCCAAAGAAATCCCAGGGCTGATCTCCTTCAGAATGGACTGGTTGGATCTCTTTGCAGTCCAAGGGACTCTCAAGAGTCTTCTCCAACACCACAGTTCAAAAACATCAATTCTTCGGTGCTCAGCTTTCTTCACAGTCCAACTCTCACATCCACACATGACCACAGGAAAAACCATAGCCTTGACTAGACGGACCTTTGTTGGCAAAGTAATGTCTCTGCTTTTGAATATGCTATCTAAGATTCTTTTAGTTATTTAATAATAGTCTACTTGAATAACAAGTTTTCCTTTTCTTTTTATAATAAATATTATCCACATATTACATATATATGCTCTGCTGTAGTAGAACATAAAATGCATGAATTTAGATCAAAACCCAAACTAAGACACTGAATACAAGTGCAAATCACAAGATACTAATATTCAAATTAGTTTTTCCTAAAAGTGCTCTCCACCTCATCTTGGCAGAAGCTAGTTGTGATTAACTGTGTATGTGTGTGTGTGTGTTAGGAGTAGGAGGAGAGGGTGATTGCTGCAGCCTGTGATGGATGGCACCTTTTCCTTCTCCACTTACTGTTTTGAAGACTGGAGATACATACAGTAGGACTTTGAATAAATAGAAGAGTATTAAGAAAATATAATACATATATTCTAGATATAACATACTGCTTTAAATTGGGAGAAATATATTTACAAAATATCTTTTTCTTTGGAATTCCTTAAAATTACAGCATTCTTAATACATAATAAAATTATAAAAGTATCATATATGTGGTGTGGGCTTCCCTGATGGCTCAGTGGTAAAGAATCCACCTCCAGTGCAAGAGACACAGGTTTGATCCCTGACTCCAGAAGATCTTCTGGAGAAGGGAATGCCAACCTAATCCAGTATTTTTACCTGGAGAATTCCAAGGACAGAGAAGTTTGGCGGGCTACAGTCCATGGGGTTGCAAAGAGTTGGACATGACTGAGTGACTAACACACACATATGCGGTATAGAAACATCTGAAAACTTACACAAGTACATGTAAAAAGGTCTGACTATGTAAAGTTTGGTGTTTAGTTTTTTTTAATAAATTTTTCAAATGAGAATTTTGTCAAGTTCTCAAAAAATTAAAGCATGAGTTTTAGTACTTGCAAAGTAACATGACATCAATATGTCTTATTATTCTATAGCATTAATATTTAGATTTTTTCTCCTTTTGATGTTACAAAAGTAAGAAAATATTCCCTTAATGCACATAAATTACTTCTACATACATCTTTGATTAATTGCTTAAGATTGTGTATTAGGTATAAGGTTAATATTTTTAAACATGTATAGCACATTTTTATTATATTTAAATTCAGACTTTTTATTTTTTTAAAGCAGTTTAAGGTCTAAGGAAAAATTGAAGGGAGGATACAGTGATTTCTTATATCCCCCATACATACAATTCCCCTTAACAGTGTCTCTCACCAGAGTGGTCCATTCATTACAGTTGATATACGTTAACACACCACAAAGTCTATAATTTACATTACAGTACATTCTTGGTGTTGT
The DNA here is from genome assembly GCF_055505025.1 of Bos grunniens. NCBI lineage: Eukaryota > Metazoa > Chordata > Mammalia > Artiodactyla > Bovidae > Bos > Bos grunniens. Next base: position 29,116,408 of record NC_141188.1, read on the forward strand.
ACATTCAACAGGTTTGAACAAATGTATCATGACATATATCCATCATTATGGTATCCTACAGAGTATTTTCACTGCCCTAAAAATCCTCTTTCCTCTGCCTCTCCAATTCCCCACACATCCAAACCTTGGTAACCATTCATCATTTTACTGTCTCCATTTTACTGTCTTTTGCCTTTTCCATAACGTCATATAGTTGGAGTTATAGGTGGCACTAGTGGTAAAGTACCTGCCTGCCAATGCAGAAGACATAAGAGATGTGGGTTCAATCCCTGGGTCAGGAAGATCCCCTGGAGAAGGGAATGGTAACCCACTCTAGTATTATTAGCTGGAAAATCCCATGGACAGAGGAACCTGGTGGGCTACAGTCCATATGGTCACAAAAAGTCAAAACAGCTTAGCATTATAGTATGGAGCCTTTTCAGATTGACTTTTTTCACTTATTAGTACACATCTAAGTTTCCATCATGTCTTTTTATGACTTTAGAGCCCTCTTTCAGTTCAGTTCAGTCCTCAGCCATGTCCGACTCTTTGCAACCCCATGAATCGCAGCACGCTAGGCCTCCCTGTCCATCACCAACTCCCAGAGTTCACTCAGACTCATGTCCATCGAGTCAGTGATGCCATCCAGCCATCTCATCCTCTGTTGTCCCCTTCTCCTCCTGCCCCCAATCCTTCCCAGCATCAAAGTCTTTTCCAATGAGTCAACTCTTTGCATGAGGTGGCCAAAGTACTGGAGTTTCAGCTTTAGCATCATTCCTTCCAAAGAAATCCCAGGGCTGATCTCCTTCAGAATGGACTGGTTGGATCTCCTTGCAGTCCAAGGGACTCTCAAGAGTCTTCTCCAACACCACAATTCAAAAGCATCAATTCTTTGGCACTCAGCCTTCTTCATGGTCCAACTCTCACATCCATACATGACCATAGGAAAAACCATAGCCTTGACTAGCCGGACCTTTGTTGGCAAAGTAATGTCTCTGCTTTTGAATATGCTGTCTAGGTTGGTCATAACTTTCCTTCCAAGGAGTAAGTGTCTTTTATTTATTTTTTTTAAGCTTTTTTTTTTTTTAATTTTATTTTATTTTTAAACTTTACATACTTGTATTAGTTTTGCCAAATATCAAAATGAATCCACCACAGGTATACATGTGTTCCCCATCCTGAACCCTCCTCCCTCCTCCCTCCCCATACCATCCCTCTGGGTCGTCCCAGTGCACTAGCCCCAAGCATCCAGTATCGTGCTTCGAACCTGGACTGGCATCTCGTTTCATACATGATATTTTACATGTTTCAATGCTATTCTCCCAAATCTTCCCACCCTCTCCCTCTCCCTCAGAGTCCAAGCGTCTTTTAATTTCATGGCTGCAGTCACCATCTGCCCTCTTAGTGCCGAATAATATTCCACTGTCTGGATGTACCACAGTTTATTTATTCATCTGCTGTAGGACATCTTAATTGCTTGGCAATTATGAATAAAGCTGCTGTAAACAGTCATGTGCAGGTTCCTGTGTGAACAAAAGTGCTCAGGTTCTTTGGGTCAACACTAAGGAGCTCAATTACTAGATCATGTGGTACACGTATCTTTGGTTTGGCAAGAAATTTCCAAATTATCTTTCAAAGTGTCTGTACCATTTAGCATTTCCACCCACAATGAACAAGAGTTCCTCTTGTTCCATGGCCTCAACAGCATTTGATATTATCAGTATTCCAAAACTGGGGCATTTTAATAGGTCGGTAGTGTTACCTCATTGTTGTTTTAACTGAATTTCCCCGAAAACATATGATACAGACCACCTTTACATATGCTTATTTTCTCGGGCATACATTAAGGTTTCTGGTTTTTTTTTTTTCCTTCTTCTTCTGTACCTTGCAGCTTGCAGGTCCTAGTTGCCCAATCAGGAATGAACCCAGGCCCTCAGCAGTGAAAACACAGAGTCCTACACTAGGGACCACCAGGAAATTCCCTCATTCTTAAAAGGAGATTGTTTGTTTTCTTATTGCTGAGTTTTAAGAGTTCTTTTTATATTTTGGATAAAATTAGAGTTATGCTTTACATCCCTCTCTAATGAATTGGTCTTCAGTTCAGTTCAGTTCAGGTGCTCAGTCGTGTCTGACTCTTTGCGACCCCCATGGACTATAGCCCATCAGGCTCCCCCAGCCATGGAATTTTCTAGGCAAGAGTACTGGAGTAAGTTGCCATTAACCATTATTAAAAGTTAGACTAATTGAAGGAATCCTGGTAATATAATTTTATTTTCCAATTCTACAGCTATAGAAACCATTTTTAAAATTTATGTTGAAATAATCTCAACAATGTAATTTTGTTTTTCAATATGACAACTATGGAAATGATGAATCTTTTAAATTACTTGTATTAAATATTTTGAAGTCAGAAATATTGAATTCATAGATGATATTTTAAAAATCTGCATGTATAATCTCCACATATTTAATTGTGAACTCAGTGAAAATTATCCATGAGCTGAAACTAACTTTTAATAGAGTTTTTCCTTGATTATTAGTCAGCTATTAAGGAAAATCATTTAAAAAATATTTTTGTGGATTTCCATCCTTGAATATATTTCAGTGCATAGCAATTCAATGTTAAGAATCTCTATCAATATATATTTAGTTTACAGATTTAGCTTCTCTAAGTTTACATGGGAAACTAGAAACACAGTCTTATCTGCAAACTACAATTGTAAGAATGTATTCATTCTGAGCATATGGGGTATAAAAGCTTCAACCAAGTAACTACTTTAGTCATTTAGCACACAGAAAGCATTTTGGCTGTTAGGCATTTTCAGGACTGGTATCTGGAATCATTTTTCTAGAGAGGCTAATGCAATAAAGAAGTAAGGAACGGATCAGGAAAAAGGAGAAGAATGTATTGAAAAGCTAATTCAGGGTAGGGCAGAATTGAGAGCTCTAAAAGGAAGGAAGAAAGGGGGAAAACATCACTGGCAGTGCTGTTGTAGCTTAGCTTTTTCCTGAAACCAAGTTAACCTGAGAATAAGAGATTATGCTTCTTGTTTATAAGTTATTTTGGTATTTAACAAAATGCAAGATCTTACTACATTTAAAAAATTGTTCTTGATGAGCTTGGATATTAGATATTTTGATTGAAAAATGAAGACTGTTTCCAGCAGGCCATCCTGTGTTGGTCACAGATCCAAGAAAACATGTTTTAGTTATTGTGTGTTTGTGCTCAGTAGCTCAGTCGTGTCCAACTCTCTGCAGATCCCTGGACTATAGCCTGACAGGTTCCCCTGCCCATGGAATCTTCCAGGCCAGGATAATGGAGCATGTTGCCATTTCCTACTCCAGGAAACTTTTTGATGCAGGGATCGAACCTGTGTCTCTTGCTTTGGTAAATTTCCTGACATACAATGTCAGTTAAATAATTCTCAATAGCTTATTCTTTACTTCTATCATATTAAGGCTGATTTGCTTCAGAATGTGAGTGAAAACTACTGAGTGAGATAGTATTAATATGTGATCTGAAATGAATTAATCAAGGAATTTGTTCATTGTTTACCTGTCAATTTTAGACACATAACTTAGCAGCTGTTGAATTTATTTTTCAAGAGGTAAACAATTTCTCATCAGATTAATATTACTATTGCTTTAAATTAATGTACAGTTAAATAAATAGGATATTTAAAGTAAAATATATTCCACTGTTCATCAAATTTATTTCACTCTCACTTCTATTGCTAGAGTAATAATTTTTGTATGTAATTATTTGACCATAAAATAATGTAATGAAGAGAATGTAATAGAACCTCTTGAGAATTTTAGGGTAAATTATTCAGCTTGAAGATACTTTGGAGATTTGCTTGCTGATATGGGTGATCCAGGGTTAATCTTCTAGATCTCTGTCATATGATTCCATCATATAGAGAATACATTAAGCAAGGCTGAACACACTTTACAATCTAATGTCTGATATATTTGTAAATTCCTATTGCAGTAAACTTTTCCACTTAACCGGATCATCTTTAGTGATGAGTATTTTATTCATTTTTAGAAAATGTCCCTGACAAACATATTAATCACATATGAAATATCCAAGCTTTTTAAAGGAAATATCAATATGTATAGAATAATCTTTTTTAGGGTGATGAATTTTGGCAAATGTTATTATTAATAACAAAAATTTACTAGTCTAATAGTTCTAATGTGATTTAAAATATTAAAATAAAGAATGTTTAACAAATTTAGAAAATATTAAATAAAATTTGGAAACAAGGGTAATATCAGTCAGCATATCAGATTGAGACCCATTCCTTTCTTTTATCATTTCTGGCATCCAAAATTATCTATTTTGTTTAATTTTATATTTTTCATGATGAATTTATAGTTAAGGAAATAATAAAAGGAGTATCCATGAAAACTACATCTCATTTAAGAAAGAAAATATTACTAAGTACTAATTCAAAGACCTCTGTATACTCCTGGTAGATGTCATAGCACTTCTTCCCCTGATGGAAACTTGTATCTTATTATTTTCTGTAATCATTTTATAGTCATTCCAAAAATAGATTTACATACTTGCTGCTACTGCTGCTAAGGTGCTTCAGTCGTGTCTGACTCTGTGCGACTCCATAGACAGCAGCCCACCAGGCTCCTCCGTCCGTGGGATTTTCCAGGCAAGAGTACTGGAGTGGGTTGCCATTGCCTTCTCCATTACATACTTGACTGTATACTAAAGATATATATATTAGTCTTGATTTTTGGAGATTAAAGAAGTAAAATTATTTGTGACTTGCTTTGTTTGTTCAATATTCTGTTTTTCAGTTTCACCCATATTGTGTGTATGTATATATATATTTCCTTTGTTGACTTTCACTGCCATATAATATGTGTACATAAAAATAATTTATTTTTCTATTCAACTGTTGATTGAATTTTTTCCCTATGTTTTGTGTTATTAGTTGCTATTGTGATAGTATTTTAAACCATCACTACATAAGGATCTACTAGTGCATATTTTTAACTATTCCTTTAGAGCATGTTTATAAGAGAAGGTTATTTTTTCCCCACAGATTCAAAGAAGTTATGTATTTTGGTGTAACTCCTTCATAAACTGTGTATATTGCACACATCTTCTCCCAATTTGTTAATTATACTTTCATTATCTTTATGATGTCTTCTGAATAAGAGAAATCCTTAATTTCAATGCATTCAAATGTATCAGTCTTTTCACTTGTGGTAAATGCCATCTGGTCTTAAGAACACATCCTTAATCCAAGTTATAAATATATGCATCTATGTTTGTTTACTTTTGATTTTGAAGTTATTTTTTAAAATTTGAGTTCTTAATCCATTTGGAATTGATTTGCATGTAAGTTGTCAGATAAGAATCCATTACTATATATATAATATTTTAATTTACATGTTTTTTCAACACCGTTTTCTGACTAGGTTGTTTTCTCCATTGATTCTCGGTGCCATCTCTGTCACAGCGCAGGTTCTTGTACCTGTGTGAGTTTGTTCTGAACTCTCTGCTGTTCCACTGGTCTGTCTATTCTCTGCCCCCAAACTCACAGGTTTATTACCATACCTTCCTAAAACATCTTCATCATTATAAAGACTCCACAATATTATTCTTCAGGAGTTTCTTGGCTATTTACTCTTGAACTTTTTATTCTTCTGTCAACTTATTTTCAAAGTTCTAATGGGATTTTTATTGCAATTAGGTTAAATATATAGATCAATTTGGGGGCATTACTGGACAGTATTAAGTTACTTAATGTATATTTTGTGAAAGTATATTTAGATATTTTTGATGTCTTACATAATGAATTTGGCTTCCCTTGTGTTTCGGCTGGTAAAGAATCCACCTGCAATGCGGGAGACCTGGGTTCAATTCCTGGGTTGGGAAGATAACCTGGAGATGGAAAAGGTTACCCACTCTAGCATTCTGGCCTGGAGAATTCCATGGACTGTAGAGTCTATGCGGTTGCAAAGAGTCAGACACAACTGAGCGACTTTCACTTCACTTCACTTCATATAATGAATTCTTACACAAGGATGTTAAAATCTTGTCACATTTTATTGCATATATTATTTATTGCTAGTAAAAATGGTCACAGTTAAATTTCTCTTTTACAAAATTATAATTGATATTTGAATATCCTACAATGTTTCTATACTACTTGTTATAGTTGCTTATTTTGAACAAATAAATTCTTACTAGATTTTTCAATATTTTATGAATATTTTCTCTAACAGCTGGGAAAGATTGAGGGCAGGAGGAGAAGGGGACAACAGAGAGTGAGATGGTTGGATGGCATCACTGACTCGATGGACATGGGTTTGGGTGGACTCCAGGAGTTGGTGATGGACAGGGAGGCCTGGATGGAGTGCTGTGTTTCATCGGGTTGCGAAGAGTTGGACATGACTGAGTGACTGAACTAAACTTAACAGCTTTTTGATGGATTCTATATATCTGTAATGACTTAGTGACTAAACCACCACCACCATATGGCTATGAACAGAAACTATGTTACTTCTTTTATTCCAGTTTAGATGACTTTTTATTTCATCTTCTTGCTTAATTGTTCTGGTTAGAACTTCCTGGGTGCCTAGGTTAAGAGTGGCCATCCTTATCTCGTTCCTTAATCTTAAAGGGCAAGTTTTCTACCTTTTTAGTCAATCATACCTTGATTGTTGTGAATAATGCTGCAATGAACATAGAGGGGCTAGTATCTCTTCAAGATAGTGATTTCATTTCCTTTGGATACAAACCTGGAAGTGGGGCTGCTAGATCTTATGGTCAGTTCAATTCAGTCCCACAGTCTTGTCTGACTCTTTGTGACCCCATGGACTGCAGCATGCCAGGCTTCCCTGTCCATCACCAACTCCCAGAGCTTGTTCAAACTCATGTCACTGGACATGGAACAACAGGCTGGTTCCAAATTAGGGAAGGAGTACATCAAGGCTGTATTTTGTCACCCTGCTTATTTAACTTAAAGGCAGAGTACATCATGCAAAATGCCAGGCTGGATGAAGCACAAGCTGGAATCAAGGTTGCCAGGAGAAATATCAATAACCTCAGATACGCAGATGACACCACCCTTATGGCAGAATGTGAAGAACTAAAAAGTCTCTTGATGAAAGTGAAAGAAGAAAGTGAAAAAGTTGGCTTGAAACTCAACGTTCAGAAAACTAAGATCATGGTATCTGGTTCCATCACTTCATGGCAAATAGATAGGGAAACAATGGAAACAGTGAGAGACTTTATTTCTGGGGGCTCAAGATCACTGCAGATGGTGACTGCAGCCATGAAATTAAAAGACACTTGCTCCTTGGAAGAAAAGCTATGACCAATGTAGACAGCATATTAAAAAGCAGATCTTATGGTAGTTCTATTTTTAATTTCCTGAAGAACCTACATACTGTTTTTCATAGTGGCTATACCAAATCACATTTCACCAACAGGACATTTGTTCCCTTTTCTCCACACCCTCCCAAGCCCTAACCAAATTTACACACTGCCTAAAATCCCATTGTTGATAAGTCCTGTACTTAGAGGTAATTTCCTTCTAGTTAATCAGAGTAAAGTTTATTACACCAAAGAAAAAATTTAATAGTATCTTAAGGAATGTGGTCAAGTTAATGAGGTTTGAACTTGCTTAATTTAAAGCCAATGTAGAATTTGATCATAGACAATTTACATTGTGGCATCTTTCATAAGCAATATAATAAATTTGGATTAAAATTGCAATGTTTTAAGTTTATTAAACTCAGAGAGTTTATTTACCTCTATAAACTTTGTCATAGTGAAATGCATAGTCAACTTAATATAGAATTAAAGACATCTTGTCAAATTCATATGCCATCACTAATGATGTAAAGCAAAACTATGTCATGGCACTTGCTTTATTCAATCCACTTTGCATGGCAATGTTGAATTATATAACTGATAATGTGACATTAAACACAAAGAGGTATTTGTAATCATCTAGGATGTTCATTTACCTTCATCAACTGACAATGTCCCAACATTTAATGCAGCATTTCATGCTCCAATATTATCTGACAGCTGTAGCTGTCTGTGTTGAATTAAATTATTTTAAAAAACAAATTTAATTTTATAGGCCATAATGTTGTGCTTCCCAGCAAAAATGGAAGGTTCCCATCATATTAAAGAAGTTCAACAGGCAAGTTCATAAAATATGTTATTTCAAATCTCCATCCTTCCCTTTCTGGATTAGGCAATATGTTTGTTACCTGACCCCAAAAAGAGAAGAAGAAGAAAACAAAAGGAAGAAGGTATCCAAGACTTGAAATTCAGATTGAAACAACTGTTCTTCATAGAGCAACATATTGATTTAAATACATGTACTACTTGAGAGTCGTGAGTTAAATTTTATCTGGGCTAAATGAGGACCATAGCTTGGGAGACAGCATCTAAGATAGTTCTGAAGAACTGCTCCAAAGAAGTAGAGGAGAAGTTCAGTTTATATGTGATTTTGTGAAGGGGAAGTACATGCAATTAAGCACATTTTTTTTTTTTCTAAAACGTGTCTTTTGCAAAAAAAAAAAAAAAACGTGTCATGAAGGTTCCTGCTAGTCATGAGGAGCAGATGTGAGCATGAAGTATTATAGTGCTTTTCTAGATACGAGGAGATACAAGAATTGGGTTTGTAAAATCATCTCCTGAAAATATCAAACTATCTGGAGATCTATTCTTCCAGTTTTTCTCAGTGAACAGAGTGTCTCATTTCTGCTTTCTACCCTGAATGCCTTTCAGGTGGTGTTGAAAGGCAGCCGCTACCGCAGTTCATGGTTTAATCTATGCAGAGGTAGATGGCAACTGCTAATGGCAAGTGACAGTTTGTAGTTGATAAACATGTGATTAACTTCCCTCAAGCCATCCCTATACTGCTCCTCAGAGTTAGGAAAACTTGCAAAATATTCAATGTCATATAGTTCAGTTGAAAGTACCTGAATTTGAACCCAAGATATATAGGTCCAAATTTTTATTTTTTAAATATTATTCTATATGATGATAGCTATCAAAGCAAACATTATAAATTCATGAAGCCCATAGTATGTGTGTTATGTTTTGCAAATATTGAAATGAAGCTTGGTATAGTGGAGAAAATGCTCCCTTTGCCATATGACGACTACTGACTACTTTCCCATGCTTCATGTTACTGACCTGTCATCTTGGAAAAAAATAATTTAAATGTAAACATTCAAGCCCAAGCTTCATCTTGGATATTTGTCACTATCTGTTCAAATTCACTCATTTTCTATTGTGGTATCTACTCTGATGTTAAATTTGAGTAAATTTTCCCTTTCAGAAATAATATATTTCTCTCTATAATTTCAGTGTGATCCATTTCCTTATATCATCAATTTATCTCATGGCCATTTTATTGTTTTAAAAAAATATATTTGTTAATTTATTTGGCTGTGCCAGGTCTTAATTGCAGCATGTGAGATCTAGTGCCCTGACGAGGGTTGAACCTGGGCCCCCTGCATTGGGAGTGTAATGTTTAAGCCACTGGGCCACCAGGGAAGTCCCTAATGCTTTTCTTAAAATTGCCTATCATGTTTATAGCTTTAATAACTACTTATATATCCCCATTTGTCAGTAAATGTAATAGAAATCAAATAATTTCTGGAATTACACCTAAAGAGTGATTTTCTTTCTGATTATGTGTTTCAGTTTTTCACATGATGTAATAGTCAAGAATGCTACCACTAGCCCCAATTCATATCCTGTCTGGAATCTGTAACTATGTTACATTAAATAGTAAAGGAGACTTTGTCATTAAGGTTATAGACCTTGAGATAAGGAAATTATTCTGGATTATCTGGGTGGACCCAGTCTAATTACAAGAGTCTTTGAAAATGGAAAAATTTTCCCAATTGAGGTCAGAGAGATACCACCTTAGAAAGAATCTACTTCTAAGTTCTGACTTTTAAGATGGAAAAGGGAGATGGGGAGGTGGTATGTGCCAAGGAATGCTATAGCTTCTTGAAACTGGGAATTACCCTGAATTTACAGCCAATAAGACTGTAAACAGGGTTTATGGGGTCCTCAGTCCTAAAACTAATGAAAACTGAATTCTGCCAACCACTTAAATAAGCAGGGAACAATTTCTCCCACAGAGCCTCCAGCAAGGAATATATACTGCTAATATTTTGATTTCAGCCTAATGGCACCCCACTCCAGTACTCTTGCCTGGAAAATCCCATGGACGGAGGAGCCTGGTAGGCTGCAGTCCATGGGGTCGCTAAGAGTCAGATAAGACTGAGCGACTTCACTTTCACTTTTCACTTTCATGCATTGGAGAAGGAAATGGCAACCCACTCCAGTGTTCTTGCCTGGAGAATCCCAGGGATGGCGGAGACTTGGTGGACTGCTGTTTATGGGGTCGCACAGAGTTGGACACGACTAAAGTGACTTAGCAGCAGCAGCAGTGAGCCTCTTGCCATACTTTTGACCTATAGCACTGTAGATAATAAATTTGTGTACTGCAAATCACTAAATTTGTACAAATTTGTTATGGAAGCAATAAAAAAACTGCTATATATTTCTGTAAAATTTCATCCATTGCCATACATTGTGAATATTATATCTTTGAATATTTGGACTTAGTTTTCTCTTTGTTAAAGAGTGCTGGATTTATTTGGCAGGTAGTTATGTTACTTGCAGAGGAGGTTGATCTTTTCAAAGCATGTTTTAAAATTCCTTTAACTGTTATCAAACCTACTCTAATTACTAAGGCATGGCCCTTTTGTTGCCTCTATTGGTTGTGCAAGGTATTCAAGTAAATATCTGCACTCTGGCCTGATGGAATTCAAATTTGTGTTGCTCTGGGAATTGTTCATTTTGCAGCTTCCCAACAATTGTTACTTTCCTCTATCTCATGATTTCTCAGTCTCTGCAAGTGCACATTAATATTTAGCTAAAGTTTCAGGGATACCTCTGAAACAGGAGGGAAGGGAGCAGGGCACAATTTTTTAAAGAATGACATACTCTAAACATGACATAAACTGATTAGAACCAAATGGGCCCAATACGGCAGATGAGTCAACTTCCACTAAATCTTGAGCCTTCATATACATTCATTGCAACACATCAGCAAGCTAAATGACACACTCACAGGCACCTGGACAGTCCATAAAGGTCAAAAAGTGGGTGGTGGCCCAGTTTCCGGAAATCCCCACCCCATCCCCTCTTCCCCAAGATGGCTGTAATACTCTTCCCACTCAAGAGCCTCTGAAATTACCCATCCCTATAAAAACTGACAACCCCATACCCTAGTGCCTCTGTCGCCTTCTGAGATGGCCCACACTCTGTGGAGTGTATTTCTCTCGAAATAAATGCACTTCTTACCTATCATTTTGTTTCCCTCTCAATTCTTCCTGCAATGAGACATCAAGAACATGAACTTCATTAAGTCCTGAGACCTTGTGTGTGATCTCAGTTAATAGATCTTGGTTCAAGTGCCAATCTGAGCTGCTTGGTTTCACATCTAAGCAAATTTCTGAAGCTGTTTTTCAAAGTTGTTCCTATCTCTCCTGTATCAACCCCATCTACCCAAAGCCTGATGTCTACTTCCTTACATTGGCAGAGTGCAATGTCTTACATTTTCCTTTCTGGGAAGTGCCTCCAGACAGAAAGCCAGAGCTGCTGTAGGAATCATCTCATTTGTCTCCTTTTCTAAATGATCAGAGTTCAGCTCTGAGTGATATACATTATAGGAAAACAGTTTTATAAATTATCATACTTTCTGTCCAGTATTCCCTTTGTTTACAGCTTTGATTTGGTGATAGGATAAGTTACACTCTCCTGGCTATAAACACAGTTTGGGTCTGCTTTTTTTTTTTTTTTTAGCTTTTTTGTCTAAGACAAATTCAGTTCCGTGATAATGGTTTGAAAAGGCACACACACACACACACACTCACATGTGCACATGTGCATAATATTAACAGTTAGCTCAAATAGATTTTAGTGTAATCATGCATCTTCCAGGGATTATTCCCTAAGCTGCATTATACAATATTTAACTATTTTTAGACACTATAATTCCAACAAGAAATTGTCAAGTGGGAGAAACAAAAGAATTTTTGTTTTTTTTTTGTTTGTTTGTTTGTTTGTTTTCACATCATCAGGATTTTTTTTTTTCTCCTAGAATCAAGAGTTAACAGTATCTGAGGGGCAAAGACCTAGAGCAGGAGGAAGCCGGCCCCCAGGCGGCTAGTGGTGGGGGCTCGGGGGTCGAGAAGGGCCGGCTCAAAAGTCCTTCCTGCACCTGAGGCCGTGGCTCTGCTGCTGCTAAGTCACTCAGTCATGTCTGACTCTTCTCAACCCCATGGACTGCAGCCCACCAGGCTCCTCCGTCCATGGGATTTTCCAGGCAAGAGTACTGGAGTGGGGTGCCATTGCCTTCTCCGACAAAAGAATTTTTTAAAAAAATAATTATTTGATGAAATGATCATTTGGGGACATTAACGATACATAGTGAAAGTGCACTCAGTAAGTGCAGTAGAAGCAAGAAGGTGATCAGGGAGAACTGATTTAATAAGATTAACCACACTGAGGAGTGTACCTTGTAGGGGAGACAGGGGAATCTAGAGCTAAAGATACCAATTAGGAAACTACTGTCTTAATCTTGAGGTAAACTTGATAAGGACTTGAAGTATGGTAGCAGTAATTAACTGCATAGATAAAGGTCCCTAATTACAAAAAAAAAAAAAAAATTTACATTAAAAAAATGTACGGATATCTGTCAGTACTATCACCAAAAACTTTATCATCTCAAAGAAGGTATTCAAATTAATGGATTTGTAGAGCAGTTAACTAGTTTACACTTCAAAGGGAAGAGAAATGAGCTAAGATCATGAATTTTCCTCCCGGAATGTCTTGTAGCAAATCCATTAGAAAACCATTTGTATCTAATTGTCTAATCACAGCAGAAGACTAAGAGTGACATAACTCTAAATGGGATGAAAGTAGATTATGGTTCACTATCCTGTGCTCTGATACAGTCCGCATATAGCAATAACCTTGGAGGCCATTTCATTTAATTTACTCAGAATTTAAGAAGAAGGAGGGAAATTTTTATTAAATGGACTCATAATAATTAAATAGACTCATGTTAAGTGGAATTTTATTACATAGGACTCACGATGGTTTGATTGTACCTTTAAAATATAAAGTTAAATTTGGGCTTAGTTATAGCATTGCCCTTCAACCACAAAGAAGAAATTCAATTTGAAACTCTAAAAAGAAGTCAGCTGAAACTCCTTGAGTAAACAAGGAGCTAAGTGAAAACTAAGTAGATTCTATGTTAGATAAGAAAATAATATCATTGCACATGGTAACTATGTTGCCAAACCTCTATAGCCCCTCTTTGTTCTGTCACAATTTTTTTTTTTTATCCTTTCCTGAAAGAAACAATATTAAGTTAAATGGAAGACAATTCTATTTTAACTCTGAAATTGATGACTCATTTTATTTCATATTTTAGGATATACTTTCCTTCAATTTTTCTATGTAGTTTATAAATTAGGTTTTCAGCCCACTAACCCATAAAAAAGTGTTTTGTTCCAAACTAGTAATAACTGCAGTGACTATTAAATTGCCAAATTCAATAGTCTGTTTTCAGTTTTTGTTGTTATTTGTTTGTTTTCATTGTGCTATATGGCATTGGATCTGAGTCCCCCAACCAGGGATCAAAGTGCAGAATCCTAACCACCTTATTGCCCATGAAGTCCTGCAAGAGTCTGTTTTCAGTTTTAAAACTGAAAACTTCCTTCCCATCAGTCCTCTGCACCCCACTACTTCTTTGGCCTCATCTTGTGCCGTCCCTTCTGTTTACTTCACTCAGGAGCACAGACTCCTTTCCTGGTGGTTTCTGCCTTGCTAAGCCCCTCACTACTGTAAGTATTTGCTCAAAAGGCACCTTCTCAGTGACCACTATCCTAACCATTCATTTTGTGTCTGTGTGAAAAACAACACATAGCATAAAATTTAGCATTTTAACCATTCTTATATAAACAGTTCATTGGAGTTAAGTACACTCACATTTTTGTGCAGCCATCACCACCATCCATTTCTAGAACTATTTCATCTTTCCCAGCTGAAAGTCTGTGCCCATTAAATACTAATTCCCTTCCCTCCTCCTGTAGGCCCTGCTAGGCTTCCCTGATGGCTCAGTGGTAAAGAATCTACCTGCCAATGTATGAGATGCAGATTCAATGCCTGGGTTGGAAAGATTCCCTGGAGAAGAAAATGGTAACCAACTCCAGTATTCTTGCCTGGGAGATCCCATGGATAGAGGAGCCTGTTGGGCTGCAGTCCCTGGGGTCGCAAAGACTCAGACGCTACTGAGAGACTCAACAACAACAATAAGCAGGCCCTGCCAACCAACATTCTACTTTTTGTCTCTATAATTTTGCTATGCAAGGAACCTCGTATAGGTGGAAACACAAAATATCTCTCCTTTTGTGACTCATTTATTTCACTTAGCATAATGTCCTTAAGGTTCATCCATATTCTAGACTGTGTCAGAATTTTCTTCCTTTTTAAAACTGCATGATATTATCTTGTGTGTATATATCATCTTTTATTGCTTCATTCATTCATCAGAGGACACTCAACTATTGTGAAATGCCGCTATGAACATGAATATACAAATATCACTTCAGGCTCCTGATTTACTTTCTTTGGGGTATATCCATGGAAGTGAAATTTCTGGATTATAGAGTAATTCTGTGTTTAATTTTTTGAGGAATTTCCATACTATTTTCCACAACAGCTGCATCCTTTATATTCTCTCTAATAATGCACAAGTGTTCCAATTTCTCCACATCCTCCAGAACACTTATTTTCTGGGAGATTTTGTTCTTTAGTACCTTTTTTTTTCCCCATCCTCCTCCCCTCCTCCTTTTCCTCCTTCTCCTCCTCATACTTCTTCTTTTCACATTCCATCTAATTGTAAAATGTGAGCTCCATGTGAAAGGAAATCCCTTGTGCTTTTTTTTTATTATATATTTAACATGCCTAAAATACTACTTGTCATATTATAGGCATTCGATAAAACAGTTGTTGAATTTATAGTAATGTAAGGAGGGGGGGATAAGATGGGTTTGCTTATATATATATATATATGTTTTTTATATATAATACTTATAAAGCATAATGAGATTTCAGAAGAGAACCCAAAAGAGGCATACAGATTTAGATAAACATGATGGATTGTATATAAATTTTTTATCACTGCTTCAACTGCAACCTCCATAAAATGAGAGTAAATGAATAAAAATAATAATAATAAGTCAGCCAGGACAAAGAAAAAAGAGAAGAAAGGACAATTTGTTGCTTGATGGAATAATGGACAGCAGCTATGGAACTAAACAGATGGAGAATGTTTAACCTATGCTGAGTAAGAAAAGCACAAAAATCAGTGATGTTCACTGAAGATCCTGAAGATCAGCACAAAACACCAAGAAGGGGGACTTCAGGTATCTCATAAAATGGGGTATGAAATGTGGCTGAAAACAGTAGAAATTTTTATAGACTTAACTCCTGCAGATCTCTTCACAGAAGCACTTTTGTCCTGGAGAACATAGGCTCAGCACATGGTGGGGTACCATCCTCCAAACAGTGGAATGAATGAAAGGTATTGTTTTCAGTCGCTAGGTCCTTTCCTTCTCTTTGCCACCCCTTCTACCGCAGCATGCCAGCCTTCTCTGTCCATCACTGTCTCCTGGAGTTTCCTCAAACTCATGTCCATTGAGTCAGTGATGCAATGAGATAATAAAATGCTATCAGATATATGAAAAGATACTGCATTTACAATCCAAGAATAAAAGTTTATAAGGAAAAGAACATTCAGAGACAAAACAGGTCTCATAAAATAAAAACATGACATCAAAGCTGAGAACAAAATCACAACGATTGAATGTCAAACTTAAGAGTGCTCCCAAAAAGTGGAACAAAAATATAAAGATTAAAAGTAGGAAAAAAAAAAGAAAAGTAGGGCCTCCCTGGTGGCTCAAGGGCAAAGAATCTGCCTGCCAATGCAGGAGACACAAGTTTGATCCCTGGTCTGGGAAAATCCCCCGTGCTACGGAGTATGCACCACCACTATGGAGCCAGTGTTCTGGAGCCCAGGAGCCACAACTCTGAGCTCATGTGCCATGGCTACTGAAGCCCACGCACCCTAGAGACTGTGCTCCAAAAAAGAGGGGAAGCTGATGCAATGAGAAGTCCAAAATCACAACTGGAAAGTTGCCCCTGCTTGCCACAGCTAGAGAAAAGCCTGCACAGCAACAAAGACCCAGCACAGCCAAAAATACATAAATAAAAGTATGGGTGAAAATGATGAAAAGTAAAAGGTAAGAAAATTAATGGAGGAAGTTACAAAGTGAGTGCAAAGTCAAATTTCTTAGAAGTGAGGATTCTGAATTTCTTGACCAAGAGGACCCAACACAATTCATAAAAGCAAAACAATTCCAATGTAAATAATCAAGAAATTTCTAAAACATCAGGTAAGAAAAATTTCCAAACATACCTTGGGAGAAAATCAAAATAGATCTCAGGCAAAAAACTAAAAGTAAGAAAAACTTAAGACTTCTTAATAGTCTAAATGGATTCTAGAAGATAATGGGAAAGTGCTTTCAAACTCCTGAGTTAAATACATTTCCAATATTGAATTCTATATTCATCCAACTGAAAATGAAGGCAGAGACAGAGTAAAAATCTGTCCAGAAATACAAGACTTCAAAAATACTTATGTTCTCTTTCATTGTTTAGTTGCTCAGTCATGTCCAACTATTTGCAACCCATGGACTGTAGCCCACCAGGCTCCTCTGTCCATGGGATTTGCCAGCAAGAATGCTGGAGTGGGTTGTCATTTTCTTCTCCAGGGAATCTTCCCGACCCAGGGATTGAACCCATGTCTCCTACATTGGCAGGCAGATTCTTTATCACTGAGCCACCTTCAGGAATTTACTAAATAAAACACTCTGCATATGCAAGGAAGTAAACTAAGAAAGAGAAATGCAAGAGTTTCACCCAGAAGTGATGTAAAGGGCATGCCCAGGATGGTGGTAATGGGGAGTCAGGGGTCCCACCATGCTCTTGTTTAACAAACAAGCAATCCATTTGGAAGCACAAGAAGAAAGGTATCCAGCTATCTCTCTAAGGAAAGAAAAGAGGAAATTGATAAATTTCCTAAAGCTTTAAATGTTTGGGGATGATATAGACACTTCTGGGAGAGAATTTGGGGATAAACAAAGAGATTATCCACAGAGAACCACTCAATAAGCAACAACAGAGAGTTCATGCCACAGAAAACAAAAAAAAATTAAACAAGAGAGTAATTTGCTCTGTTGTGTGGCAGTCAAAATATTTACATAGTCACTCAAACTATTGAATATTTACACAATTAAATAAGATATAGGAAGGATAAAAGTATATAGGGAGAGTAAATATACCTGACAATGGTAGATAAATAGAAATATTGACATAGAAAAATTAAGAAAAAAATGAGGTTAAGTAGAAAACTTAAGAAATGACTACATAAACATATTAGAAAGATTTTAAGGTATTTACCTAAAAAGAGTAAGAGTTTAACATGAGGAGATAGGGTTCAGGAAATTGCTAGGTTGTCTGTTCATTTGTTTGTTTATAGGCCCTATAAGTAAATAAAATAAAAGTTGATCAAAGCACAGAGACAGGAAAGTCATTTCCTCCATTGATTTTCTTACCTTTTACTTTTCATCCTTACATTTTTGTTCCACTTTTGGGGAGACCTACTAAATTTGACATGTCAGAGAAGGCTTGGATCTCCTTCAAATCAGACACCAAGATGGAATTACAGATGTAGGAGATTTATTTGGTAAATATCTATGAGGAATAAAGAGTAGAAGTGGGGAAGGACATGGAGCACCTTCTGAAATTAATGCAGATCTGAGACCTGTGAAAAGACAGGTGAAAAACGGAAGAGATGTAGTTAGAGCCTTAAACTGCAGAAGAGCTCTGAGTAAGGCTCAGGCAGAACAACCCGTCACCTCAGAATATAACCCCAGAAGAGTCCCACGTTGTGCAGAAATGGCCAAACTAACACTTCCATCGTGTTCTGTCCTTGGTTAGAGCAGCCAAAGAAGAGAGTGGTCTCGGACCAAAAATGCAGCTGGTGGAGGATGTCAGCCTATCTTATAACGAGGTAAGCTCTTGAAGGGTGAGATGAGTTATGTGTTTCCACGGCTGCCTCTACACTAAAAATGAAGGATGTGGAAAAGTTTAATTTACTTCTCAATTAAATGCTCCAGTTCTCCTCTTAGAGAACAGAGATTCAAAGTACAGTCTCATTTTAGAAGCTATAGGTTCTTTGGGTTATAAAAAATATTCTTTATTTTACACACACACAAAAATGTTATGGTACTTTAAAATGGTATCTTTAACCATTTAAAGACCCTGCATTCTATGAGTTCAGTAGATGCTGGCAGGAAGAACAGAGTGCTTAACTCTGATTCACATGCCTGGGAATTAACTTCAGCAAAAAGTAGCTGGGGGCGGGATAAGAAATGCTGACATCTAGTGCCTGTCAAGAAGAAAGTCCTCTGACTAGGACCTGGGGAAAGAGGAAACCTTATGTTCTTGGTTGTAGCAATCTGAAATGCAATGTTCACTTAACTGAGCTGAGAGGGGAAAAAAAGGAGTTATTTTTGTTGTTGTTCACATACCATAAACTCTTGCCTTTCTTGCTGAATTTTCATAGATTTTCTCAAACAGATGTTTCTTATTTTCTGTTTGCCCTTAAAACCATTTCCAAAGGCTTTAAATGGTGGTTTTGTTTTGATAGGTTTTTTGTCAATTGATTTTTTTTATTGGAGAATAATTGCTTTACAATATTGTGGTTTTGTTTTTTAAAATGGTTTTCACCAGTCTCCTTGGAGAGGAGGTCTGAAAAGTTTCTCCCACTGTTATTTTGGTAGTCATTCCCACTGACTGGCTTTTAAATTGAAAAGAAATGTGATTTATATATATACACACAAATATTTATTATAAATATGCACACATACATTAGAAAGACCATTTTAAGAGGGTTTACCAAAGTCAAGAAGTATCTAATTAATTTGTACTATGTGCCAAGTTTCATTATTTTACACAATTAAATAAGATATAGGAAAGATAAGAGTATATAGGGAGAGTAGATATACCTGACAATGGTAGATAAATAGAATTACTGTTTCATTATTAAGGTAGAGGTGCAGTAGTGGAAAAAAACAGATAATTGTTCTTGTTATTTTGAAATACATATGCTAGTGATAGAAAAATTGTTATAAAATAAATATCAGTTGGAGGCAAGTACTATGGCTACAAGTGAAATAGGGTAAGGAGATAGAAAATGAGAGAAGAGTGAGTCTAGTTTTAGGAAGATAGTCAGGGAAGACCTTTTTAATGAGATCTTCCTCATTATTCCTTTGATGATGATATTTGAGCCTAGACCAAAATGATGTGAAGAGACAAGTCAAGTGTTTGTCTGAGGGAAGTGTGCTCCATGCTGGTGCAAAGACTCTGAGGCAGGAATATGCCTGGAATGTACAAAGAGTGGTCAAGCGGCCAACGCAGCTGGAATGAAGTGAGCAGGGACATCGTATTAGATGGGGTTAGAAAAAAGGCTGGTAGAAAAATTTTCTAGGTTCTTATACAGTTCATTTAGGATCAAATGACAGGGGAAATCGCTGAAGATCTAGAAGAGTGATATTTTCTGAGTTATGTTTCTAGATACAGTATGGAGAATAGACTGCAGAGGGACAAGCCTAGAAGCAGGCAGAAGATTTAGAGGGCTTTCCAACAAACCACACACTAGATAATGGTGGTTGGACAAAGATATTAGCTCTCAGTGGACCAAGGTGGTAGGAAATATTTGGTTATAGGTACTTTATGACCAACCTAGATAGCATATTCAAAAGCAGAGACATTACTTTGCCAAAAAAAGTTCATCTAGTCAAGGCTATGATTTTTCCTGTGGTCATGTATGGATGTCAGAGTTGGACTGTGAAGAAGGCTGAGCGCCGAAGAATTGATGCTTTTGAACTGTGGTGTTGGAGAAGACTCTTGAGAGTCCCTTGGACTGCAAGTAGATCCAACCAGTCCGTTGTGAAAGAGATCAGCCCTGGGATTTCTTTGGAAGGAATGATGCTAAAGCTGAAACTCCAGTACTTTGGCCACCTCATGCGAAGAATTGACTCATTGGAAAAGACTCTGATGCTGGGAGGGATTGGGGGCAGGAGGAGAAGGGGATACCAGAGGATGAGATGGCTGGATGGCATCACCGACTCGATGGACGTGAGTCTGGGTGAACTCCGGGAGTTGGTGATGGACAGGGAGGCCTGGCGTGTTGCGATTCATGGGGTCGCGAAGAGTCGGACACGACTGGGCAACTGAACTGAACTGAACTTTAAAGAAATTGAGCATTGGACCAGTGTGAGAGTTTTTTTCTTTTTTTTTTTGAACTAAGAAATTGGACTGTAACTAATAGGATAAAAATGTTTAAGGGAGGAACATTTAGAGTATGTAAAAATAAAGAGTTTTTTTTTAACTAAAATTTTTGGAAAAATGCAGTAACAAGATAAAAATTTTAAGGGAGGAATATCTGGAGTATGTGCAAATAAAGGTTGTTTTGTTTATTTTTTAAAATGAGAAATTGTTAAAATGGTGTTATCATTTAATAAGAAAAAAGTTTATGGGGTGGACATTTGGAGTATATGAAAGCAGAGTTTTTATTTGTTTGTTTGTGTTTTGACCATTGAGACTGAGATTAGGCCTGAAAGCCACAATCAGAAAATAGATTTTCAGAGAAGAAGAATGAATGAATATTGGAAAACAATTCAGAAATTTAGTAAAATGACTGTAAAAATGTAGAGGCATTGAGTATAGAGAATAGGCAGCTAGGAAGTAGAAAAAAATTGGACTTGGTAATTAATAAGTGAATGAAAAGGAGGAATCCAAGGTGACTTTGTTGTCTAGCTTGGTTGACTCTTTCAAAATAATGCCATTTATCAACAATAGGAATTTCAAGAGGAAATATACCCTTATAAATCTATTGTAAATGATTTTTATAAGAACTCATTTTAACTGAATAGTACCTTTGTAATTTCAAAAGTTAATGCCTTTGGGAGATGAAATATTACAGAGTTAAGCAGGTCCAGCCACACTGAATTTCAGCTTCCTAGAAAGGAGAATGCTTCCAGACTGAATATGGATATGACCAAAGCATCTAAAATGAGGTCAAACAGCAAAGTTAGGCCAATGATTGATCCTCCAAGTATTCTCCTGTGAATATAAATTTCTACGTCAGGCAAAGATATTCATAGATCCAATCAATCCATCTGTTGTTTGGACAGCTTAACAGTACCCCCAAAGCAGATGCACATATTTTAAAAATTACTCTTGTGACACAAATTGGGGTCAAAATAAAAGTAAAAATCTTAACATCATTCCCCAACACAAGGAGTAACTACGTTGAGAAAAGTATATTGATTTCTGAAAAATACTTCACAATTTACTGAAAAAAATCCCGGTGGCTTAGTTGTAAAAGAATCCACTTGCAATGCAGAAGACGCATGTTCGATCCCTGAGGCGGGAAGATCCCCTGGAGGAGAGCATGGTTACCTACTCCAGTATTCATGCCTGGAGAATCCCGGGGACATTTGGGCCTGGTGAGCTACAGCCCATGGGGGTCTCACACAGTCAAAAACAACTTAAGCGACTTAACACACAGGCACGCAGATGTATAATTAAATCCTGGAAAAACACCATTAATTTTCTATATCAAAATATTTTCGGTAAATTCATGGACTGATTTCTATAAATTCTCTTAGTGCCTCCCTTCTGTCAAAGAATCTACATGAATCCTGCATTAATCTGTGCACTGTGTTTCCTCATGCTTTGCTCACAAGATGTCATTTGATCAAACTTGCTTTCAGAAGTAATGTATTTGGTCAGACCCTTACACTGAAACTAAATTGCTTTTTATTACTCTTAGATAAATAAGATACATTTTACTAATTATCAAGCCTTAGATGAAATAGTGAACCCATTCCTGATTTCTAGCAGAGGAACATTTACATGTTTCATAGATCATCTCTTAAGAAGCAGTCATCTGTGATTAGTACTGGTTATACTCTTCATTTGTAAAAACTGTCTCCTGTGCCAGAGTTTCATTCTTTTGTGAGAA
Source organism: Bos grunniens (assembly GCF_055505025.1). Lineage (NCBI taxonomy): Eukaryota > Metazoa > Chordata > Mammalia > Artiodactyla > Bovidae > Bos > Bos grunniens. The sequence goes on from NC_141188.1 coordinate 29,138,628, forward strand.
CAACTTTATATTTCCTACTTTTTCCCTTCCCTTTTCTGCACTTTTGCTTTCACCTAGCATTTATTTTGTCTGCTACACATGGATATCTGCAAAGTACTGTGCCAGATTAAAAAAAAAAAAAGGTGAATAAAATGCAATCTTTTCCATCAAAGATTATACACATATATGCATGCCAAGTTGTTTCAGTCATGTCCGACTCTTTGAGACCTTATGGACTGTAGCCCTCCAGGCTCCTCTGTCCATGCGCTTCTCCAGGCAAGAATACTGGAGTGGGTTGCCATGCCCTCCTCTCCTCCAGGGGATCTTCCCGACCCAGGGATCAAACCTTCATCTCTTGCATTGACAGGTGGGTTCTTTACCACAACCGCCACCTGGGAAACCCCTATATACATATAGTAACAATCAATAATTAATCAGAAGTGAAGTGTCCAAAAGTGCAGTAGAAACAGAGTGAAGGGAACAACTTACTCCGCATGGGAAAAGCAGCTTCCTAACGGAATGGCAATAATGAACTGGATATTGAAAGATGAGTAGAAGTTTACTTGTTAGAGAGATGAGTGAGACATATCTGATACTGAAGTCATCATGTATACACCATACGCTGTGAAAGAAATCCACCTAAGGAATCATGTCTGGAGTATAGGCAGTGTTAGGAAGAGTGATCGCAGATAAATCTGGGGAGTGTAAATGGAACTAGACCACAAAGTCCTCAAATGTCTCGAGAAGAAATTTATACTACACCCAAATTATAAAGGAGTTTCACTGACTTAGATAGCAAGAACTTAGACTTCAGGATCTGGATTAAAAGTGTTTGAATATTGTTCATGGACCTCATTTCTTTCTGTCTTTGCTCTTACTTCCATGGTATCAATAGGCTCCCCACTGTGGCTGCAGGATGTTTGTCAACAACACCTTAAGTTTCCTTCTTCATTGTGCAACTGTAACGACCACCACAGCACCTGTGTGTGTTAGTCAGCTGTGTCCGACTCTTTGTGACCCCGTGCACTGTAGCCTGCCAGGCTCCTCTGTCCACGGAATTCTCCAGGCAAGAATACTAGAGTAGTTTGCCATTTCTTTCTCCAAGGGACCTTCCCAACCCAGGGAGAGAATCCGGGTCTCCTGCATTGCAGACAGATTCTCTATCATCTAAGCTAGCAGGGGAGCTCAGATGGTAGAGAATCTGCCTGCAATTTTAATTTTTGGATGAAGCCCAGCAAATGTTGTCTCTGACCATTGCCTTCATTTACCTTAAAAGGACAGCTGTGTTTTGAATCCAGAAAGGACATATCTAATTTAAAATAGAAAACCAGTTAGCAGCTGGAAATATATGGTTTTTAATACAACACTCTGGTTTATATGAGATTATAAAGTTCTAGGGGTAATGGATTCTGGCCTTATTATCTGACTTTAAAGCTAGGCTTGAGTTCTAATAGTAAACTTAAGGGAAAATAAAAACATGAAATAATTAAAATGCATTGACTGAACACAGTCAGTAGGGTAAAAGTTGTATGATGGGAAGATAAGGGTTGATAATTCAATGCACAGGATATGCCCTTTAGGTCCTATTTGGCATATATATAGTACTTACTGCTATTGGAAACTCCAGACCCATTTAATGTATGTGCTGAAAAATAAGGTAAATAGAATTTCTGCTGGGAATTTGATATATTTATGCTGCTTTCAGATTGAAGATTAAATATTCAGTAGTGTAATTATAATATTTAATTTACACTACATATTTAAAATGATACATTACATAAAATAATAATGAAACTATTTTATTTGGTTTTTAATTTTAAATATCAGAAACTCTTACTTTGTCAGAGTGATACTTTTGGATTTACATAGATTTCTATAAAATATCATCATCTTTATCATCTACATTGTCTGAGAGATGGCCAAGGTTGAACTCATGTTTTATGCTATCATGGTGAATTTTATCCAAAGTCATAAGTAACATTTGTAAAAGAGAACATTTTGAAGTTTCTCTTCCTCTTGGAATATCTTTGTTATCTCTGCTACATAACCATTTTCTCTATATTTTCTTTAAAGTATTTAATGAGCTTGTTTGTAATGACATGTGGCCTTTAAATCTATGAGGTCACAGTCTCAAGAATGATGACTAATTGGTGTTAAATTTCTTTGTTTCCTTTTTCACTTTTCTATTGGTGACCTCTATAAGTTTTCAAAATTATCGTTGATTGAAGTCATTTCAGGCTAATGTGTCCTCTCTCAACATTACTTTAATGCTCCAATTTTAGTAATTGAAGAAAAAAAAAAAAAGAAACCCCTCATAACATGAGAGATGTGGTAGGGATTCAAATACAACCTAGGTCTTTTCTTAGAGATGTTTTTGGAAAGAGTGTGAAGGGGAAAAGTCTCCTTCTGAACATTTGAAATACACCTCAAGTTTAATACAGCCAAAATAAACTCAGCAACTTTTCTTCAAAAATTGGCTTTTCTTCCTATATTCAAATTCTCAAAAAATAGCAACAATATTGGTTAATTTATCTTCCTTATGTTCTTTAACTTGCGTATATGCTCGCTAAGTTGCTTCAATTGTCTATGACTCTTTGTGACCCTATAGCCTGGGTCTTGCCACGTTCCTCTGTCCATGGCATTTCCCAGACAAGAATACTGGAATGGGTTGCCATTTCCTTCTCCAGGGAATCTTCCCAATCCAGAGAAGGAACCCGCATCTCTTGTTTCCTGCATTGGCAGGCAGATTCTTTACCACAAGCGCTACCTGGGAAGCGCTTCTTAAGCTACATACGCCTTCTAACACTTGTAAAATTTTCACATGCTAGGAATCTTTGCTAGGACTATCCTTTCCAATATGTGTGCAAACAGGTAGCCTTCCCTTGTAGAATTGTGTTGTGTTTAGTGTCTGCAGAGTCTAGGCTACGTAGCTCCTTACGGCACTTACCATGACACCCATACTACTGCTTCCCTAAGCCCTTGAAGGCTTAATGAAGGAAGGACATATTTTTTTCTTGTTTTTCCAATGTAAAGTATTGATGTTTTGCAGAGGACAGAGTACGTCCTTATGTTGAACAAATAAATGAGTGAAAATAGGAAATTAACCCAAAACATACTATTTTTTTGCTGCTGTTGTTAAACAAGAAAAAAAAAAAGAGAGAGCATTTGCTAGAAATAAAAAGTAGAGGATGATGCTAGGAAAGTTGCCAAGACGGTTAAGTATAAAATCTATTGCAAAGACTCCATCTGGGATCAAGTACAATAGTGAAGATTCTAAGCTGGAGTGTAACTCTATATTTTAATATGCTAGGCAGGAGAATCTTACATTTTAGCCTGTAGGAACATCAGAATGGGAAAGAAGAAAAATGACTTAAGAAATTAAAAGACAATATGTTATTTGAAATGTCACCATGGTTTTCAGAATGAGAAACACTATGAGAAGTAGAGAAGTTCAAAAGAGAAACTATGGTTTTTCAAAAAAATGGTTTTGAGTGATTTTTCATTTGTTTATAGCAAATGAAAGCATGAGAGAGGTAGAAAAAGAGAAGACTCCGACAGATCTTATGAGTTATGTTCAAGGAAGTTTGTAATTTTTTTCCCAAAAAGTCTTAGTTAAATGTCCTCATGCCTTTCTCATGATTTTGAGACATCTATCTATCTTGTGTGTGTGTGTATATATATATGTATGTATATATATATAAATATACACATATATGTATGTATATATATGTATGTGTATATATATGTATATGTATATATATATACACACACACACCAACAATAGGTAGTGAGAGATTTTTTTGATTTATTAAAATCTATCATGAAAAATAGCCTGCACATACTTGGTAAAGAAAATTCATATCAATAAATATATCTACATTGAAAAATGTGAGTCTTTCTTCCATCACAAATTTCCAAACTAACTCAAAAGTAAGGACCTATCATACAGAGTGAAGTAAGCCAGAAAGAAAAACACCAGTACAGTATAATAACGCATGTATACGGAATTTAGAAAGATGGTAACGATAACCCTGTATGTAAGACAGCAAAAGAGACACAGATGTATAGAACAGTCTTTTATTCTGTTTATTAGCAGTCCCGGGCTAATAAACTAGAAGGAAGATTGTGAAGTGGAACCTGCCAGTATCGGTGTCCTCATGGTAGAACAAGCTTCCCAGAATGGCTGCCACCAGCATGTGTGCCCCAGTCTTGAGCTCCAGGTGCCTCCTCCCTCTCTGGGAGGTTCTCCAAGATCAGCAGGTAAGTCTCGACACAGAATCCTTTTAAATTACTTCTATCTTAGGTCCTAGAGCCTGTGAGATTGAGTTTGTACCTTGTAAGAGTGGAGTTCTGTTTCCCATAGCTCTCTGACTCTCCAGAAAGTAAGGCTTGGTTGCCTGGTTTACTGACTTTTCCCCCTAATAAATTTTCCTCCAAGGAAGTGTCCCACACAGTTGTGTTGATTTCAAAGTAATCCCCATTATGTTTATCCTCTTTATTGTTTAGAAGTGTCTGTTTCCTTTGTCTGTCTGGTTTTATTATTTTTGTTTATTGATTGCTTGGTCAAGCAGTTAAAATTTTCTAAATGAAGAATGTATTTTGGTGTCCCCTTCCATTTTTTGTTTCCAATTTATCACATACCAATCAGATGATATTTTGTATGCTTTTCACTTTTTTACAAATGTTTGAGGCACTTCTAAAAACTTCTATGGACCCTGTCAATGAGATTTCTCTTGCTGTAGCATTATTTCACTTGATACCTCATCACTAGCCATCTTACTGACTTTCATCTTACTTTTTCCCTGTTTTCTTTGTTTGCCATATTTTAAAATGAGTTAAAATAGAGGTCAAAAAAAAAAAAGGGAGGAATGGCCATGTTAAATTTATTTGCCTCAAGGATATTATGGAAAAATTCTTTGGGACAGCTTTCCTCTGAGATCTTCAATCAGTTTGTGAAGAGAAAAAAAAAAAAAGGATATAATTTTTTCTATGTGGCAGAGATCTTGATGATAAGAGATGTTGATGCAAAGGAAATTTTCAAAATTCCAGATTTCATAATATAGTCATTTCAAAAATAGAACACACGTTCACAGGCAAATTCTGACTATATTAAAGCCTTTCACTTGTGGGAATTTCTTCTTTTCAGAGAAAGAGAAAGAGACATATTTCCAAGTGTTTCATGAACTGATATTAAAAACAATGTATAATAAATTGGGTCATTCAAATGATATGTTCTTTTCACTTTCAGTTTTATAGGTCCAAACCTGAATGTAAAACTTAGAGAGCTATAAGATGAAACATTTTGATTAATCAGTTTTTTTTCTAAAGTCAAAAATTATTTCCATAATAACTTCTGAAGAATCTGCTTTTTCAGTCTTCCAGAACAAATATCCTATTTGCTTTGTGGAACTCAGTGATTAACTAAACTAGTACAAACTTCCTATTGACTCTACATATAGCAACAATATATTAAATAAACTACCTAGCACCGAGATACATACACTTATAAAGTTTATCCTTTCTTTTTGATACTTTGCTGATGAGAAAAAAGTAAGAAAACAGCTTAAAGTCTTAAAGATAGAAAGTGGCTAAAGGTGTATGTATATGGCTCTAAATGACCTTTGAATTGAGTCTTTCTCAATTAAGAGTCACTCATATATTGTTTGAGAATAAAACAAGGACAAATTATGGGGTTTATTTTTAAACTAAATATGCTGAATTTAAAGGACCTTATTAATTTTTTAATTTAACTCTCTTCTCATTTTTCTATGTAGACATTTATTTGCTTTTACAGTGCACTAGGGTTTTTTTTGTGTGTGTGTGTGTTTTTTTTTTTAATGCACTCACTTGTTAAAATAACAATTGAGACAGAGTAAAAGGGCATTTCTCTGTATTTATTCCGTGTAGAATTATGAACTTTCCACAAGTTAAAGTTCTATTCTAAGTTTTGTGAACTGGTAGATCTATCGTGCTTTTCTTTTTGGAGCCATCCTTGTTAAAACATATGGATACAAGAGAGAATTACAGAGGAAACTTGTTTTCTACTACCAGGCCCCCCAAAAGAAGATGGCCAACCCCTCCTGCTGTGTAGACCAGAGCACACTGAATTCTAACTGGCAATTCACAAAAGAGCTTTCTGTAAATAGGAGCTTAACATTTAACTGCCAACATAAGAAATTTAGAGTAAATTGAATTTTCTATGGCCTCCCAGGTCTAGCAATGGGAATCAACAAGCTGAAGAAGCCACATTTAGCTGTTGCTAAGTTACAGTGAATACCATTGTAATGTACGTGGATGTACATTAATTCCAAGTGCTGTCATTAGGCACTGCGGTAATACAAAGAAGAACAAATAGATTTTAAATGATTTTTTAATCTTATTAAATTAAACAGAAGCCACATCCTCTTGCACCATTTTCCCCCGTGCCTTCAAGTTTTTTTTTTTCTTTTGATTATTATTGTTGCTAAAACTTCACAAGAAGAAAAGGAAGGAAAATACAGATTTACAGGTCAAAATATACACACACTTTTGTTTCTGTCTATAAGATGTAAGAATAGCAGTCAGTTCCGAGAAAGGAACAATGTGTGCATATACACAATGTAGAACATATCTTAAACATTTTCTTGATGTTCAGCAACAACACAGTGCTATTACTGAAACTGAGTTATAATAAAGTTTAATCTTACAGAGGAATTTGCGATTTCTACCTGAAAGCCAATAGTGGTGGCTTAGCGAAACTGAGTTCCCAAACTAAGAAAGATGGAATGGTTTGTACATCATTTGGGAGTAGATATTTCTTATAAAGTCTATTTACTCTAAGACCCAAAGTACTATCATAAATGCCACATCTTCTTGAAAAGACTTATTATTCATATCTTTAAAAAGAAAAGAACTATTTTAAAAATGGATTAGTCATTGCATATGAATTATGCTCTATTTATATTATATTAAATAATTTACTAAAGTTCTTTCTACTAATGTAGTATTGTACCTATATCCTTTAAAACATCTAACATATCAATATATCTAACATTTATCTATATCAATACCATAAATATAAGTCATGTATACATGACTTAATATAGACATCTTAATATTAACCCATAATCTCTACTCAATGAAGTCCAAATCCTTTTCCTCTTTTTCATCTGCTAATCTGCTCCTGCTTTCTTCACCATTCTATTTTCCACATTTCATATCTGTCCACATTGCATCTTATCTGTGCTTTCTTACAGTCATCAATTAATCAATAAATATTTAAATACCTACCAGGTGTCAGATCTATTCTAGACACTAAAAAACAATAGCAAGTATTATCAGATTTGATAAAAGCTTATGACCTAAATTGACTTCCTGGTGACTCAGATGGTAAAGTGTCTGTCTACAGTGCAGGAGACCCAGGTTCGATCCCTGGGTTGGGAAGATCCCCTGGAAAAGGAAATGGCAATCCATTCCAGTACTATTGCCTGGAAAATCCCATGGACAGAGGAGCCTGGTAGGCTACAGTCCATGGGGTCGCAAAGAGTCGGACATGCCTGAGCGACTTCACTTCACGTCACTATGACCTAAATACGAATGTTGTTGCTGTTGTTTAGTCACTACCGGTCCTTAATTTTACCCTCAAAGTTCCAAAGCCCTCCTTTCTGACCTCCTTTCTCTCAGGGCTGTACAGCGAGGTAGCATGTAAATGGGTCAGATGCCTCTTTGGAAATAAAGTTACTTGGATGGGGTAGGAGAGCCAGAGGGAAGATCTGTGAAGACAGATGTCAGGAGGTGAATCGGAGGTTGGGGTTAGTCAGCAGTTTTCTCCTATCTAGGGAGAAACTCATGGTGAAACCTGGAATAAGATCCAGATGTTAGCTCCTTCCTGTAGCAGCATTAGTGGTCTCTCAGGCCAGGATAAGGAAGGGCCTGTGGACAGGTTCACAGAAACTATGCACTGTGAAAACATCAGTATCAGATTTGAAAGAACTAAAGCCGCTGGTGAGAACACGGTTCAGGCACGAAAGCTTAGAGTATACTAATTCACAAAGCTCTAACTCCATGTTTGCATAAATATATCAACCATGTGGTATACTGTGCTTAGTTGCTCATTCGTGCCTGACTCTTTGCGACCCTATTGACTACAGCCCTCCAAGCTCCCCTATCGATGGGAGAGAATATTTTCAGCAAGAATATTGGAGTGGGTTGCCATGCCCTCCTCCCGGGGATCTTCCCAACCCAGGAAGGGAGCCAGGGTCTCCTGCATTGCAGGTGGATTCTTTGCCATCTGAGCCACCAGGGAAGCACAAGAGTACTGGAGTGGTAGCTATCCCTTCTCCAGGGGGGCTTCCTGACCCAGGAAATGAACCATGGTCCCCTGCATTGCAGGCAGATTCTTTACCAGCTGAGCTACCAGGGAAGTGCCATGTAAACCATACAATGACTTATTTACACACACTTGTGTGCATATACACAAACAACTATTCTTTCACTAATATTTCCTGATGCGAAGGGAAGAGGGCGAATACTACTGTGATTTGGTTAAAATAGTGCCCAATGTTTAGAATAGCATTCTTTGAATTTATCTATTTGTAAAAAAAAAAAAAAATTAAGCTCAGTTTCTATGAACTGTACATACAGTATGTTGTTGAAGGACATCTTCCTTCTGGACCTCTAGATATTTCTACATGCTCTTGAAATAACCTAAAATATAGAATACAGGAAAAAATACCAGGATGCACAAGTGTTTATACAATATTCAATATTTCTTAAGCTATTAATGCACAAATAAAATAATTTATTTGAAAGAAAATTAAAAGTTCTGTTGTGCTACCACAGAAATACAGTTAATCTTCTTTATCTAAAATAAAAATTGGCTTAGAATTGTTTAATACTTGGCAAATTCTTGTGGCAAAGTTGACTTGTCTGACAAAATAAGTGTGCTTCAGATTCTTCCTAAACAATGAGTATCGCTTTTTTTTTTTCCCCCAAGAGAGCTAAGATCATCTGGCTGAGATAGATGTTTCCTTCCAAGGAATCAGATGTAGACTTAGAAATGGAGAACTGCAAGGTTTCAGCATAAATATATTTTTGTGTTCATTTGCCATGATCTCGCATTTTCTTTGTGCCTGCCATGGCATTCTGGGACAAGTATACGGCTATCTTCAGAAGGATATGAAAAGATGAAGGAGAAACCCAATCTCTCCAACCTACCATTATCTACAGGTAGATCTAATGAATGTTTGCCAGATTTCCCAACTGGCTTGGAAGCACAAGAAAAAATTTGAAGCTCAGGGTCTATGGAGGAGGTGCCCAGATAGGAAAGGAATTAGCAACTACTTTCTCCTTGATAGCTGTCCTTGGAATGCTCTGAGTCTTCATTCTCTGTTCATACCAACTCTTATTTGAGTGAACTTAATACAGATGAAGAAATATCACAAAGACTAACAAAGCGTAATAAGCCAAGCATAGTGTATTTTTTGAAAGAAGTAAGTAAAACACAAGTAAGTGATGAATTAGATCATTGTGTGCTCTTCCAAGGGATCTTCCTGACCCAGGGATCAAACACTTGGCTCTTACATCTCCTGCACTGGCAGGTGGGTTCTTTACCACTAGCGCCACCTGAGAAGCCCAGATCAGATATTAGGTCCAAAAATACAATTACTTTATGAAAAATTAATATTAAATATAAAAATGGAAAATATAGAAAGTCATCCATCCCAGACATATCTACATGCTTATTTGGTGCTTTGCCAAATTGTATCTTGGAGGAAAAGTAACATTTACTTTCTCAATACTCTAATTCAATTAAAAAATAACATTTATTTCCTCACTATACTAATTTGATTAAGAATAACCTGTTGTATGTCTCACATGATTTCTGGTGAATTTTGAAAATTCAAGAAGGTCATGTGGATATTTTAAAAAGAGATAAAGTATTTATTTCACATGTAGTCTTTATCAATTTGACATAATTTTATCCTAAAACTCTGAATTCTTGAAAATATTGAAATTACTCAAGGCAAACGAGCTTGCCCTTTTGGGTAGAAATTTTCACATAATTTACTAGTGAAAGAACATTTTGTTTGAATTGTTAAGTATAATAGATGCTGCCAAGAAAGAACAGGGTTTCAGGCAAGAGGAATCATTCCTGACAGTTCAGCTCCCCATAAATTTAAGCATATGCTGTCAGATTAAAATAAATGTTTGTAATCATCAACCTTTGTCTAGCTTATACTACGTCTTGAGCAGGTGGTTCAGGAACAGAGTTTCCGAGCAACACTGGAAAACATTATTTTCCAGCAATAATGCATAATTGTTACGTCATTAATTACTATGCCTGTCAGCATTGTAATCCTGTCATTTAGGTTCAGCTTTGTGATTAATTTTACTCTTCCATCTCCAATTTACGGCCAGAAAGCTCTAAAGTCTGTTTGGTATAATTAGCAGCAGTGCTCACTTGTTCTGGAAGAGACTATTTATTAAATGTTTTCATTCCTTATTCAAGATGACATCTTTTATATCTTTCCCAAATACATATACGTTTACACACACACACACAGTTTCCCCCCTTAATAGTTACCCTTTCTGTTATTTTGCTTTAGAATTTCATAAGTGGGGAGAAAGAGATCCAAGGGTTGTATGTGTTACAAACAGTCTGTGCTCTAATAGAATCCTGGAATATTCCATTACAAATGCTATTTGTTCCTTAGGACATTGACACATAAAATTTTCTTAAGTGTTCTGAGAGTCATGCAGGTGAGAAGAATGTCAGGTCACAGGCAACACCAGTCTTAAAATATCCTTTCTCAGTCATTCTTGGTGATACATATTCATCAGCTTTGTCATGCACCACACATCATAATACTGCATTATTTATGTTTCAAACAAGGATTTCCATTTCAACTTTCTAATTCAGGAAAGTCCAATTCTACATGCAACTCCCAAAGAGACTGGAATTCTAGGAAATAATTAGATGCCAGGATATCGGCTAATCTAACAGTTTTTATTTATTTAACCTACTTCAAAATGTCAAGCTTGACTTGCCATTTCCCATAAAATTTAACTCCGGAAATTAGACGTTATCCATGTTTAACTTGCTTTTATATATTTTTATTACTATTGTAATTATAATACTTATAAATAAGTATTTACTTTGGTGCCTCCATCACACTGTCATTTTCATTGTGATGTCAGTGCTATTTAAAAATATTGTGTACTATGACTCATAATATAGTACAGACACAGGCTCCCTCATTTGTGAATGTTGATTAGGACAGCAAGTTTTAAAACATTTAAACAGATCAGATGATTTCAGAGAATCAGTCGATAATTCTCATCTTCCTACAGTTTGTAAATGACCAGTGTTGATTCGTCATCATTCCCTCAAATTTTTCAAACTAAAGACATCAAATGTTTTACATATGAAATTATTCCCTTTATCATCCTACTTTCTGCCATCCCTCCTGCTCATAGGAAGCTATTTGTCATAAATTGGTGCATATCCTTCAGTGTGATGTGTATGTGTGTGTATCTCTACATTATTTGAAGAATATATTCTTTTCTTGTCATAAATGATTTAAGTGACATACTACAACTTTTTTCACTTAGCATGGTTTTTAAGACCTAGCCGTGAGAATCAATGCAGTTCTAATCCTAGATCTACATCATTTGTTGGAATTGTGTGGTACTCCTCCATAAGCAAATACCACAATGCACAATGGAAGTTTGAGTTGCTTCTGATTTTGCTTTATGATAAACAATATTGCAATAAATTAGTATGCATATGCCTATAAGTTTCTCTAAGGTAAATAACTGCAGATGAAATCTCATGTTATAAGATATATGCATTTTCATATTTATTAAATATTATGAAACTAAAGGAGAGAAAGTTTAACGTGGCTTAACTGTGAGAAAATTACACACTCTTCATATGCAATGTCTTGAATGACTCATCAAAACATCTATGTATCCAGATTTAAAAGAATTTTATGTCAAGAGCACAAGATTTAAAAGTCATGATTTAACCAGTAGTAAATTACAGTAAATACCATGCCATTGTTTTCAAAGTTCAAATCTTTATTAATGTGAAGCAAAAGTGGATAATGCACCATAACTTTTAAAGTATTAAAAGAGTAGTATTTTCCTAGGGATTTCCTGATATAACCAAAAGTTATTTAGCATTAAAACAAAATTTAGGACAAATAAATTGTCATACTTTTTTGGATATCTTCCTTTTCCATATTTCCAAGAATGAGTATAAATGTATTCACGAAATTAAAAAAAAAATAGTGCCTAGGTACAGCTATATTTTTACATACGACCCACTATCACTTTCCATTTATTACTTTTTAAACTATTTATTTACTTTGATTGATGATTGTTTTACAATATTGGTTTGATTTCTGTCATACATCAACATGAATTAACCATAGATATACATGTGTCCCTTCCTTTTTGAATCTCCCTCCTACCTCCCACTCATTTCCAACCCTCTAGATTACTATAGAGTCCAGTTTGAATTTCCTGAGTCATACAGCAAATTGCCATTGACTATTTACATATGTTGGTGTATATGCTTCCCTGCTACTCTCTCCATTTCTTCACCCTGTCCCTCTTCTCCCCCACCCTTGTCCGTAAGTCTGTTCTCTGTGTCTGTGTCTCCATTGCATCTCTGCCAACAGGTTCGTCCGTGCCATCCTCCTAGATTCCACACATACCTGTTAATATGCGATATTTGTTTTTCTCTTTCTGACATACTTCACTCAGTATAATAGGTTCTAGGTTCACCCACTTCACTAGTACTGACTCAAATGTGTTCCTTTTTATGGCTGAGTAATATTCCATTGTATATATATTCTGCAGCTTCTTTATCCATTCATCTATCCCTTCATTTTTATATACAGCCATTCTACTGCTTCCAGTATTTTTAATGCCCACCAAATATAAAATTACATTTTTATTTTGGTCTGAAGATTAGGTAATAGTTTATATTTTGAAAGGATTATGTTACAGATGATAAAATGATTCACTTGTGTTCTCGTGTGTCTAGAAGTAGATTGCCTTTCCTGCAATAAGCTTCAGATATACATTTCATTAAGACTAATCAGACAATCAGAACATTGTATCTTTGGATCCTGATCCTATAATTTTTTTTCTTTACTCAGATGGTATGGATTACAAAGTCAGACAAGGTTTTCTCCTAATTTCTCCTTTTCGTTTTTATAAATATCATTTTAACTGATAACAAGAAACCAACTCTTACTTTTGTACCACTGAACTTCCTGTTGTAATTATCCTCAATATCACTGGCATAATTAGGTTATGGACTCTATTTGTTTTGTGCCCTCTCTCCTTTAATTTGGGTTGCTGCCGCTTATAGTGTATATATGTAAATTAAAAACTATACTAGATTATTTCCCAGGTAGATTTTATTCATGTTCTTTATGGCAATGATCATCACTCTACTGTTATATCCTGAGAGTCACTTCCAATATATATGGATTCCAGTACTATAGTGGATTCCTAAATGCTCTGAGAGGATTCATTTACTTCCTCTTTGCAACGGCTGGCCATGCAGTCCTAGTGAAATCAATCTAGTGTGCTGTAAATAAATTGTTAGCAAACACACTCACTTATTGGTATCAGCCACAAACACAGATAAAATCCCCAGCCAATTATTCCACCATTCTAGGAATCAGGTAGTTGATTTGCAGTCAAATATACTGTCTTGATATCTAGCTTCTCCTTGGGAATACTTCATAAACTGCACGTATATCACCCCATCATAGAAAAACCGCAGGACAAGTGGAAAGGCTCCCTTCTATGCAAAGTTAAGGGGCAAGATGCAAGACCCTGAATTTTCCCCTCCTTCAAAAGATGGAGAATTTGCTCCCAATAAAACAGGTTCTTCAAAAAAGAAAGAAAGAACAAAGCTATGTGTGTAAGCAGCGTACTTAAAAAGGGGAAGGGAAAAACGCCTATCCCTCTCTTCTCTCTCCTTCCCTCCCTCTTCCTTCTCTCTTCCTTTGCTTCTAATTACACCTGTAATAAGATGGACAATAACATTCACCAGAACACCAGGAGATTATCCCTTGAGAGCCCAGCCAGCCAGCAGTATAGAGCACTGGTATACACGACTTCGAGAAGGAGCAGGAATCTGATCAGAAGGTGCAGTTGAGAGAAGAGCTTAGTAGCGAGTAGACTGTATGCAAAGAGGGAGAAGGATGAAGGGAGAAATATTTAAAGTGCAATGTAAATTTTTCTTGGAAAGTGTGCTGAATTTCGACATACACATGCTAATTATCTGCAGTATTGTAAAAACACTGTCTATATGATGTTGATTCTTTGTAATAGTCTAGGATTCTTTTGCAGATGGCCTACCACATACTTGACTCTGTGTGTATGTGTTTCCATACATATGTATGTGAATATCCTATGTGATTCCAAAAGAGTAGCTATTCTTGGCTTTGAAGTGTGTGTGTGTGTGTGTGTATTCTTATATATTATGCATGTGCTCAATCACTAAGTCTTGTCTGACTCTTTGCAACCCCATAATGTAGCCCATCAGGTTATTCTGTCCATGGAATTCTCCAGGCAAGAATGATGAAGTGGGTTGTCATTTCCTTCTCCGGGGGATCTTTCTGACCCAGGGATGGAACCCACATCTCTTGTGTCTCCTGAATTAGCAGGTGGATTCTTCACCATTGCACCACCTCGGAAGCCTCATTCTTATAGCTAACCCAAGCTTAATTTCTTATTCAAATCTGATGTACCTTTACATGTTAAATATAATGGTAATTATTTAGTGTTAGAAAGGGGTATTGAAATTTCCCACTGTACATTTTAATCTAGTTCTGCCTTCTTTAAGTGGGAATTTTTGCTTTTTTAATTCTGGGCTATACATTTAGAGACATACGTATAAGACCATGATCTACTTTTCCTTTTATCACTATGTAATGCTTCTCTTTATCCCTTGTGATGTTTATATATTCACTTTTGAATCTAAAGATTTTTTTGTACCGATTTTAGCATCTTTTGATTTAGGTATAGTGTTTGCTTGGTCAAATAGGATTTTCTTAGCTAACTAGTATTAGATTACATACTTGTATCCAACATGAGGAGATCTCACTCTTTCTCTCCCTCTCTGTCTTTCTCTCTCTGGCTGAGTTGACATTAACATTTTTTGTATTTCTATAATATTAGGAATTCTGCCATCTTATTTTGGGCTTACTGTTGTATCTTTTCCTACCTTCTACTATATATGTTGAATTTTTGTTATACAGAATTCAATAACATATTAATAAAAGTGAAAGTCGCTCAGTCATGTCTGATTCTGCAGCCTTATGGACTATATAGTCCATGGAATTCTCCAGGCCAGAATACTGGAGTGGGCAGCCTTTCTCTTCTCCATGGAATCTTCCAAACCCAGGGATCAAACCCAAGTCTTCCTCATTGTAGGCAACTTCTTTCCCAGCTGAGCCACAGGGAAGCCCGTATTATTAAAAATCCACCCATAATTTTATCTACCAATTTTCTAAAGTTTCTCAGTATCTATATGCTTCACTGATACACTGCAAGAATTTTAGCACATTCTCAATTTTGCTGGATTCCTCAAAATCAACTTCAACCAGCAGGATAGTTAAATCAAGGTTAAGGATAATTTTATTTAGCTTACAGATTTAGATGATAGTTTATCAAGCTATAAAATTACAAAGTTCTTCTTCTCTATCAATTTGAAGATATTAATGGTCACCTTGCATCCAGAAAACTGTTAAAAAGTCTGAGAACAATCAATATTCTTCTTTCATAGTTAACTGAATTTTTTAAGTTTTGGGGATGTATCCTTATTTTTAATCGTCTTAAATTTCCCAATAATACTTCTATAATATATTTTTCTTTTTATTTTTTCAAATAGCATTTCAAGCCTCTAAATAAAATTTAGTTGAGACCCAGTATCTCTCTTTAATTTAAGCAAATGATTCTTAAATATTTTCTCCTTCTTATTATTTTTTTCTCCTTTGACATTTTCATTATAAATATATTGATGTCTGCTTTCTTTCTCTGCACTTTCTAAATCTCTTATCTCACTTTAAAAAATCTATTTCTTTCAGACATTTTCCAAGAGAGTGCTGGGGTTGATCTTCCTCTCCAGTAAATTGAGGTACAACCACTATATACTTTAACTATCCACAAATATACATATGTATTTACATAACACATACCATATACCACGATTTCAGTATGCACCTCTTTTCATTCAGTTCTCTAAAACTGTTTAGTAAAATTTTTTAAATTGCTGTGAAATCTTGGTACTCTTACATATGCCTTGAAACAACGTTTTGCATGCTAAGGATTCTAAAAAGATCAATATATAATTATGGGTTATGGACAACTTATATCTAAATATATCCAAAAGAGATTTATCAGTGAATATATAATAAAAACTCTAAAAAAAACGTGTGTTAAAGACCAGCATATTAAAAAGCCAAGACATTAACTTGCCAACAAAGGTCCATCTAGTCAAAGCTATGGTTTTTCCAGTAGTCATGTATGGATGTGAGAGTTGGACCATAAAGAAAGCTGAGCACCGAAGAATTGATGCTTTTGAACTGTGGTGTTGGAGAAGACTCTTGAGAGTCCCTTGGCCTGCTTGGAGATCAAACCAGTCAATCCTAAAGGAAATCAGCCCTGAATATTCATTGGAAGGACTGATGCTGAAGCTGAAACTCCAACACTTTGGTCACCTGATGTGAAGAAGTGATTCATTGGAAAAGACCCTGATATGGAAAAGATTGAGACAGGAGAAGAAGGGGACAATAGTGGATGAGATGGTTGGATGGTATCACTGACTCGATGGACATGAGTTTGAGCAAGCTGTGGGAGTTGGTGATGGGCTGGGAAGCATGGCATACTGCAGTCCATGGGGTCACAAAGAGTTGGACACGACTGAGCGACTGAGTATGGTTTCAGTGTGTTTGCCCTCTGATGCCTTCTTGCAACACCTACCGTCTTACTTGGGTTTCTCTTACCTTGGACATGGGGTATCTCTTCATGGCTGCTCCAGCAAAGCGCAGCTGCTGCTCCTTACCTTGTATGAGAGGTATCTCCTCACTGCCGTCCCTTCCAGCTTCTCGTAGTTTTATGCTTTTGATCAACTCTTGGGGTATCTGGTTCTGCCCTTTGTTGCAAAACTTCTATATAATCCAGCTCCTCCTTTGCCTCCTTGGAGCAGTTCTCTCAGGGCCACTTGAGATGCTGCCTCCTGGGCTTGAAGTCTAGATCACTGGCTCATTACGAAAGATACAACTCAGGAACAGCCACCTGGGAGAGGTACACAGGGCAAGGTCTTAGAGGAGAGGACTCTTTGCAGGCTGCCATTGTCCCCAATGGCACCAGACCACCTGACCTGCCTCTTGAGAAACCTATATGCAGATCAGGAAGCAACAGTTAGAACAGGACATGGAACAACAGACTGGTTCCAAATTGGAAAAGGAGTACGTCAAGGCTGTATATTGTCACCCTGCTTATTTAACTTATATGCAGAATACATCATGAGAAACACTGGGCTGGAAAGAAGCACAAGCTGGAATCAAGATTGCCGGGAGAAATATCAATAACCTCAGACATGCAGATGACACCACCCTTATGGCAGAAAGTGAAGAGGAACTAAAAAGCCTCTTGATGAAGGTGAAAGTGGAGAGTGAAAAAGTTGGCTTAAAGCTCAACATTCAGAAAATGAAGATCATGGCATCTTGTCCCATCACTTCATGGGAAATAGATGGGGAAACAGTGGAAACAGTGTCAGACTTTATTTTTGGGGGCTCCAAAATCACTGCAGATGGTGACTGCAGCCATGAAATTAAAAGACACTTACTCCTTGAAAGGAAAGTTATGACCAACCTAGATAGCATATTGAAAAGCAGAGACATTTCTTTGCCAACAAAGGTCCGTCTAGTCAAGGCTATGGTTTTTCCTGTGGTCATGTATGGATGTGAGAGTTGGACTGTGAAGAAAGCTGAGTGCTGAAGAATTGATGCTTTTGAACTGTGGTGTTGGAGGAGACTCATCTTGAGAGTCCCTTGGACTGCAAGGAGATCCAACCAGTCCATTCTGAAGGAGATCAGCCCTGGGATTTCTTTGGAAGCAATGATGCAAAAGCTGAAACTCTAGTACTTTGGCCACCTCATGTGAAGAGTTGACTCATTGGAAAAGACTCTGATGCTGGGAGGGATTGGGGGCAGGAGGAGAAGGGGATGACAGAGGATGAGGTGGCTGGATGACATCACTGACTCGATGGACGTTGAGTCTGAGTGAACTCCAGGAGTTGGTGATGGACAGGGAGGCCTGGTGTGCTGCGATTCATGGGGTCGGAAAGGGTCAGACACCACTGAGCGACTGAACTGAACTGAGCTGAGTGACTGAACTCACTGAAAGATCAATACATAGCATTTTTGTCTTATGAGAAAAATACTGGAACATTCTGCAATTGAAGATGACTTGTTTCTTTAAATTCTGGCTTCCTCCTCATACTTCCAATATAATAATTTAATTCTTAGAAGTTTATTTTAAATTCCCATTGTGTCTAGTCTGTCAATTTGTTTTTTTTTTTCCATACACGGTTCAGTTTTCTTTCTGGGATTCATCAGCCACATAAGCATTTGTACCCGTAAGGAGAAATGGAAAATCAATATCTTAACTTGTACTCCTCCAAGAAAGGAACTTGCAGCATTCCTTAGAGGAAGAAGGGGAGAGGGAGGTGAAGAGTACGTCTCAGGACAGAGAGCCTTGTAGGTAACTAACTGAGTTTACTCACTCTCTACCTCCCTGACACCTAATGAAGCAAAACTGCACTGCAGAAAACCTTCCAGAAACTACTCCTAAGCAACTGGTCTTTCATAAAATTCCCTCTGTCTTGTACTTTACTAGCTTAGTGATTGGGACTTGAGGGGAGGTTGGGTTGACATGAGGTAGGACTTGCATTTAACTATTATACCTCATGACAACTATACCAGCTGGGAAAATGTTTGAAATAATTGCTGCTGTGAGACCCTATTTGCACCTTTCAGCTCAGAAATCTCTCTACTATCCAATAAGAGATCTCACCTGCAGATCCTTCCTGCAGAAGGAATCTGTATGAGCTCCACTCCACGATGCCACGTGTATCAGTCAGGAATAGGGTGTGGCGCACTTCTACAGGGGTTGCCACTATAGTCACTGTTCATTCTGACAGATCACTGTTCATCATGACTGTGCCTTAACAGTTATTAAATATTTTGACTGTGTAAAGTGGAGGAAACAGTCAGGGCTGTGCTCCTATCTGAGCTTGTTACTGTAGCCTCCTCATCCCAGCCTGACTATGACATGACCTCCCAAATTACCAACTTGCTTGAAGTAGTCAGTGGCAAGGAATGGTTTCAGAGAGAGAGGCTGCTCTATCACATGGAGGATCTTGAATGTGTTAAGAAACTCAAATTTGATTATTCAGGCCAGAGATTTCAAAAACATTCTCTATACAGCCCTGTAAGATGATATTAGCAAATCTTAAAAGGGGGCTTTGCAATCATAGACAGTTAACAAATTCTCAGGCCAGAGAAAACAAAATATAAGTGGGTGTTCTAACTGCCAGACTTCTGTAAGTTGTCATAAATTAATACATATTTTGACTACCAAGAAAAAAAAAAAAGATCTAGTACTGAGCATTTTACAAATACCTTTGTTTTTATATACACATGTGCTCTATAATGAGCATAAATGAACCATTTCTGGGGCTTCCCAGGTGGTGCTAGTGGAAAAGATCCCACCTGCCAATGCAAGTAGACAGAAGAGAAGTGGGTTCCGTCGCTGGATTGGGAAGATTCCCTGGAGGAGGGCATGGCAAGCCACTCCAGTTGTCTTGCCTGGAGAATTCCATGGACAGAGGAGCCTGGGCGGTTACAGTCCACAGGGTCACACAGAGTCAGACACAACTGAAGTTACTTAGCATGCAGGCACACAATGAACAACTTCCAGAGCTTCAGTATAGAGCTACAATATCTAGAACTTGGGTATTGTGTGACTAGGGGAGAACACATTGCTACGGACAATGAGGAATCATGAAGAAGGGGATTTCAGTTATAAATATATTGCTCTGATGGTGTTTTGGAGACTGCAAATGAAGTAGAGAGGGAAGAGGAATGGGATTTGTATTGTGGAAGTCTCAAGTGGTATGAAGGACAAAACTAGCATTGCCAGCAACAGGGATGAAGAGAGAAAATATCTGTCCATTCTACACGGTGCTACTTTTAGTAATTTCCTATCTCTTGGACTTTCTCCCCCTGCCTGAAATCTTTCTATTTCCTGTCATTTACACTAGATATTGAGTTTATAAGGAATAGAGACCCTCTTATAAGTCTTATCCATAAAAACTTCTACAATGTCTGGACACAATAATCACTAAAAAACAATTGCTAAGAATGAAAAGTCTTCCCTGGTAACTCAGTGGTAAAGAACCCGCCTGTCAATGCAGGAGATGCAGGTCCAATCCCTGTGTCAGGAAGATCCCCTGGAGAACTCAATCCAGTATTCTTGCCTGGGAAATCCCATGGACAGAGAAGCCTGGCAGGCTACAGTCGATGGGGTCACAAAAGATTCAGACACAACTTAGTGACTAAACAACGATAAATGAGATAATAATTGTATGTTTAATATTGTGTCATTAAGAAAAGAGTATTTTACCTAACAGTTTATTTCTGTTTCCAGTATGAACATTTTTTTCATTGAATTAAGTAATCTACTAACTGAAAATCCCAATTCTATGCCTGTAGGTTAGCTCTGATTAGAATTTGTGACAGAGTAGGAGAGACATATCCCATGGACGGAGGAGCCTGGTGGGCTGCAGTCCGTGGGGTCGAAAAGAGTAGGACACGACTGAGCAACTTCGCTTTCACTTTTCACTTACATGCACTGGAGAGGGAAATAGCAACCCACTCCGGTGCTCTTGCCTGGAGAATCCCAGGGATAGGGGAGCCAGGTGGGCTGCCGTGTATGGGGTCGCACAGATTCAGACATGACTGAAGCGACTTAGCAGCAGCAGCAGCAGGAGAGACTTATAAGAAAAGAGTCAACTGTAATTCATCAGCAGCTCTATATGTATCATAATGGGAGCAAAAATCCAATTGTTATGAATTCAATACAGAGAAAGCACATCATTTTCACTTGCTTCATAGAAGTGGTTTTTGAGTTGAGATTTAAATAACAAGTAACTTGTCAGGAGATGATGTGCCCAATGAAAGTAGTACATGAACAAAATGATGGAGGCATGACAATGTGTGATATGTTTGAGGAGCTCAGTATGTCTGAGGCATAGAATCCATAAAGAATGCAGTGGAATCAGAGACTGCAAAGTCTAGTTAGACAGGCTCCCAGGTGATAAGAATGTTCTTCTTAGGAGATGATATTTTTTGTTACACTCATGGGATAGAAAATGCCAGTTCAAAACAGTTTCTGGCTTTTTTCTTACTCTAAAAACAATTCACATGGAAGACAGGTTTTTAAAAGGCACTATGGTTGCAAGAACATTGTATATAATGATGCATTTTTATATAATATAGAAAATATATTTTACAAACAAGTAATACATAAATATACATTATATATTATTATATAATTATTATATAATGTATATTATATACAATATAATATATATTATATATTACCTATAGATAGATAGGTATACAAGTATTTCCAGAAAGAGAGAAAAAGGGAAAAAAAATGAACAAAACCAGGATAATGTATCATCAAAGAAAAGACCAACACTTCCACGAAAACTTCTTAATTAAAATATTTGTTCTCCTTAGGGAGTCAGCTTGAAGGAGGGCTAAAGAAAGAAATTCTCATTACCAAAAATAGCATGTCCAGAGATTTCAGAGAGATTAAGCTTTGACAGAGCATACAAGGGGGTGGCGGTAGATACCGAAGATTGAGTATCTAAGAACTAAAACAAAATTTGCCCATTTTGAATATCAGATTTCTTTTAAAAATAAAAATAAAAACGAACAAAGGAAAAGACCTTACACTGTTAAAACACTGAGTGGCTTCAGATCAGATCAAATCAGATCAGTCGCTCAGTCGTGTCCTACTCTTTGCGACCCCATGAATCGCAGCACGCCAGGCCTCCCTGTCCATCACCAACTCCCGGAGTTCACTCAGACTGAGTGGCTTAACTATAGACAAAAAGGAATAAATGACATGAGCTAGGTTCTAACCAAGGATTTAGGACTTACATTTGAAATTAGATTTTGGATCTAATTTTCACCTGCAGTAGGGGAAACAGATGTGGGTTATTTGGAGTACTGTATTCTTCATAGAGTTAATACATGGAGATTGTCACAAGGATCAGAGTAAGGAAATAAGAATCAAAGCCATTGGCCAATACGTTTTACAGTGGAGCCAGGAAGCAGGGCTGGGCTGAGAGGCCAATGCCAGGAAGCTGACAGTATCTCTTCCAGAAGCTTTCATCCCTATAGGCCCCTCCCAGGTACTGTTGTAATATTATATAATGGTGACAAGAAAGCCAGAGATGTTATTGAGAAGAAACTGAGAGAGAACTGCATAATAAAGGGGCTCAGTGATTCTGTGCCAAGTTTTACAGGTTAAATGTGAGAATTTCAATGATTATCTGAATAAAATTTTGAACAAGTAAAAACGCCCTCCCTTTACTTGCTTAGATTTTTAAAAAATATTTATTTATTTTGTTTGTGTTACATCTTAATTGCCATATGCAGGATCTTCATCATGCTTAGTTGCCCTTCGGTATCTGGGATCTTAGTTCTCTGACCAGAGATTGAACCCCCATTCTCTGCTTTGGGAAATAGATTCTTAATCACTGAATCACCAGGGAAGTCCCATACTTACTTAGATTTTATTAAGAAAGATGTAATCAAAGATCCATTACACTTTGCCTCTTTAGACAGTGTATATTGGAACCATTCAGTATTTTTAAAGAAGTTTAAGAATTTATAGGGAATATATCAATATTGTATTAATATATTAATATTATACTGTTAATTTCTTTGTGTATAGAATTAATAATATATTTAACAATTTCATACTTCATTTATATTATATTTTATTTATCTTATAGAAGAGTCAAGTTTTTTGAAATAAACTTATGATCATAAATATAAAATATATTTAACATATTTATAAGTGTTTTTGACTGCTTTGTTCTCAAACAACAATAACTAATTTTCCTTGGCTTTATACCTCCTAGGAAAAAACCTTAGAACATTAATAACCACATTAAACAAATACACATTATTTGTTGGATTAATTTGAGAGCATTTTGGAGTTATAAGAAGAAATGCCTGAAGGTGGAAGTTGCTAACTGCTCTAATTGGTTATTAGGTGATATCTTGTATCATGTTGTGATGGTCTCTCATAAGAGATTTAACTGTGTTTCAACACTCCTGATTCATTCTAGGCCCCAGTAAATGGTTATAAGGACTAAATGGAACACACTATCAATGACAAAACAGCAAATTTTTAAAAATTAATATTAATGTAACCATATGAGGGCTTCCCGTGTGTTCAGTGGTAAAGAATCTGCCTGCCAAATGCAGGAGACTCAGGAGATATGAGTGGGATCACTGGGCGGGGAAGATCCTCTGGAGGAGGAAAGGGCAATCCACTCCAGTAGTCTTGCCTAGAGAATCCCACTGAAAGAGGAGCCTGGTGGGCTACAGTCCATGGGGCTGCAAAGAGTCGGACCCGACTGAGCAAGTGAGCACGCATGCATGCAAACCATATGAAGCAAAATATATGTAAATATCTGTATCTCCAAAACCCAAATACAGAATTTAACAGTTTATGAAATAATATTTAGAATTTCAGCTCAGTTCAGTCACTCAGTCATGTCTAACTCTTTGCGACCCCATGAACCAACTGCAGCACGTCAGGCCTCCCTGTCCATCACCAACTCCCAGAGTTTACCCAGACTCATGTCCATTGAGTCAGTGATGTCATCCATCTCATCCTCTGTCGTCATTTAGAGTTTACTTACCTGTTAGACTCATAGCAATTGAATATGTATCCACATGACCTGTGATATATACATAGGAGAGAGGCCTATGAGAAATATGAAGCTCAACAGTTTTTTGTTTTCATTAAAAATGTATTAAACTGACATTATCCGAAGTCTTGATGGGAAGATTTATGCTTCCTCTCGCAACTCTTCATGACAGAATCTGTATAAGCCTTGATTCCTTGTTCTCTGATTTTCTCTCATTGCCCCATAATTTCATTGTATATATCTTTACACCACATATGCCTCCAATACCTCACCCTTCAGACTCTGCTTTGATTTGCATTCTGCTTGACTGGATCTGCATCATCAGATAGCTCCTTTTCAGATAGTCACTGGAGATGTTGGTTTTATTGCCCATAACAAATAAAACTTATCTCCACTCCTCAAAGCTTATCTGTGACTCTGAGACACTACAAGTTCAACAGCACTCAATAACAAGAGGCTCTAGAGCCAATAAGTAGATGAGACAATGAGATTGTAACCATTTGTTTAAAGGATTTAAGACTTCTTCATAGCCATAACAAGACACAAGGAGCGCTTTATTGTGCTCCTTTAGAAGGACAGATCAGTCAAAAGATAACCTGAAGGTGTGTTTATGAGCAGATAAGACTGAGAAATCATTAAAGATTTCTGTGAGTTGAAAGCTCAGAGAATCCCACTTCCCAATATGAAATAAAGGGTTGTTTGGGAAATTATTCATTAATGTCAGAGGAAACAATTTCCATTAGCTAACAACATTTTATCTTTGAAACCAATTAACTATAGAGTATTTCAGAAATCCCCTGCAAAACAATTTATACACTATAGGTAGTATTTTCTGCCACATATAATTTCATAAATAATGATGCTATTTCCATTGTGTTCTTATGTGGCATGATATGAGGGAAATATAATTTCAAACCATGATAGGGGAAGTTCATCTCACAAATCTCACAAAACATTGGAGATAAATAAATATGATGGTGAAATTGCAGTCCAGAGCTTAATTATCCCAGTAGTCACATACCATTGTAAGAGCCAGACTGTAAAGAGGGCAGAGCGCCAAAGAATTGATGCCTTTGAACTATGTTGCTGGAGAAGACTCCCAAGAGCTCCTTGGACATCAAGGATATCAAACCAATCAATCTTAAGAGAAATCAACCCTGAATATTCATTGGAAGGACTGATGCTGAAGCTCCAGCCATTTTGGTCATCTGGTGAGAACAGCTGACTCACTGGAAAAGTCCCTGATACTGGGAAGGATTGAGGGTAAGAGAAGCAGAGGGTGTCAGAGGATGAGATGGCTGGATGGCATCACTGATGCAATGGACATGAATTTGGGCAAACTTTGGGAGACAGTGAGGGACAGGGAGAGCTGGCGTGCTGCAGTCCATCGGGTTGCAAAAAGTCAGACACGCCTGGGTGACCGAACAACAGCAACAACAACATAGTTTACAATAGTTTAATATATATATATATATATATATTATAAATTGCAACTCAAGACTTTCATATTTTTAAAACTCCATTGCTTTCCCTTTGAGATAGGGAGAAAGTTTGACGTCATGATTGCAAATACGTCTTTGCTTACTGTATGCCAAGTTATCTGATGCCTGGTTTATGTTGGCCATCTGATTTAATCCTCATAATAGTTTATGAGTTGGCAGTGTTTACAGTAATGCTGTCATCCAAATTCAAGCTTAAGTAGTTTACCCCCAAATTATATATTGTCTGAGTCTGACAGATCAGGAATTTGAATACAAACTGCTCTGAAAATGAAAGAAAATCGTTGTAGAGACATATTTAGTCATACGAACTAAATAAACTTATAGCACACATATAATTGGTGCAGCAGAAATGAATTTTACAGGAGGCTTAAACATATTTCTTACAAATGTAACTTTGCTAAAGTTGAAAAAATTAAGAAATAGAGTTTTATAATAACTCTTGTTTGATGTTATTAAAATAATAACTATAAGATCCATGGGGATATTATAAGACATCTATATAGAATGGTTGAAAGCAAATAGAAAAAAATGCAACATATTTTCCTTAAAGGTTTAATAAAAAAAAAATAATATATTTAGTAGATAATTATGGCTTATATAGCCACACATCTTTTTCCTCTACAGTGGCAGAATTATTAACACACTAAGGCAAACAAAGTTGTGTCATATTCAAACAAAACAGGCACACACACGTACTGCAAAATCTCCTGCTTATTATGTATTCACAGAAGCCCACAACAAATAAAAAATGATTACTCCTATCAGGAAAGAAGCTCTGAATCTCAAATTAAGACTTTTTATTGGAAAAGGCTGTGGAATTTTAAGAACTCAGTTTTAGACACAGCTGAAATATAGCTGCTATTTTAACTAAGTTTTAAAAAAAGTTTGCATCCTTGGAAATATAATAAACCATATTGTCCCCACATATATATATATATATGCATATATATAAAATCTCCAAAGGAAAATAAAATAAAAAAGAAGCAAAATTGCTTCCATATATACATATATGTGTATGTATCTTTCCAAATACTCAGATTAATGTCTTTCATTATCAGTAACTGTTTTAAACTAGGTACCCTGCATTTCTGCCATTATATGCCTTCAGTTCAGTTCAGTTGCTCAGTCATGTCCGACTCTTTGCAGCCCCATGAATTGCAGCACGCCAAGCCTCCCTGTCCATCACCAACTCCCAGAGTTCACTAGGACTCACATCCATCGAGTCAGTGATGCCATCCAGCCATCTCATCCTCTGTTGTCCCCTCCTCCTCCTGCCCCCAATCCCTCCCAGCATCAGAATCTTTTCCAATGAGTCAACTCTTCACATGAGGTGGCCAAAGTACTGGAGTTTCAGCTTTAGCATCATTCCTTCCAAAGAAATTCCAGGGCTGATCTCCTTCAGAATGGACTGGTTGGATCTCCTTGCAGTCCAAGGGACTCTCAAGAGTCTTCTCCAGCACCACAGTTCAAAAGCATCAATTCTTCAGTGCTCAGCCTTCTTCACAGTCCAACTCTCACATCCATATATGACCACTGGAAAAACCATAGCCTTGACTAGACGGACCTTTGTTGGCCAAGTAATGTCTCTGCTTTTCAATATGCTATCTAGGTTGGTCATAGCTTTTCTTCCAAGGAGTAAGCGTCTTTTAATTTCATGGCTGGAGTCACCATCTGCAGTGATTTTGGAGCCCCCAAAAATAAAGTCTGACACTGTTTCCACTGTTACCCCATCTATTTCCCATGAAGTCATGGGACCAGATGCCATGATCTTCGTTTTCTGAATGTTGAGTTTTAAGCCAACTTTTTCACTCTCCTCTTTCACCTTCATCAAGAGGTTTTTTAGTTTAGGCCACCATATTATTTCCTTAGCCTCTAAGAACCTCTCAAAATCAGAGCTCCATTTTCTATCGATTAATTAGAATTGATTTATAAAATTTAACTCACAAATCTGCTCAGTTTAGAAATATTATTTGAAAGACCAGCATTAACTTTCCTAGATTAGTGCAAGCTTTTCCTAGATTATTAATGTTTTTAAATAGTATAAATATGTTTACTAGGACATCAATCAAACTCATGGTTTTCATTGAGCTATTGTTTAAAGATTATTCAGTAAAAACAAACTTTAACTTTATGCTTAATAAAATTAGTGGAAAATAAAAGCCAGAAATTATCTCATGGGCTCCATTCCCATTCTAAGTGGTTAAGTGAATTATGACCCACTAGTATTTCACTTCTAAAGAATGATGCCAGAAAAAGACTGGAAAATAACTCTTGGTCATATGAGTCATGGAGGTTCACAAAGTCTCAAAAAGAAATGCTTCAACAGTTTCATTCTGTCTCTTAGTGTGTTGATGTAAATCTACTGTAAATATATACTTATACAATGAGTTTTTCTAGTTTAGAATAAACATTGGTCACACTGTAAAAGGTATAAAATTCTTTTAATTATTAATTCTTAACTGCTTTCTTCAAGATACCTTAAAATTGAGATAAATTTTTATCACTGAGTCAAAAGTCCATCAATTTTAATAAGCTAAGAAGTAATCATCTATGCTTAAAATATCGTAGGATTGTCATCTTTGGATAGTTTGATTTCTTGTATCTCCTGCAGTTGTTTTTATGATGAAACTCTCATTTCAGATTTTATCATCAAGACTAATTAAAGTAGCCGGGAAGTCAATTTACATGATTTTGAGTTGTAATTTTATTGTATTATGTAGTTTTCTATTTTTTATATTATTTTTAAATATAAAATTAACCTAACCTTTTTTTAAATCACATATCATTTACATAACTGAATAGCTAATCAATGGATGAACATAGTCAAAATGTACAAATTTCCAGGTATAAGACAAATAGGTAATAAGGATGTAATGTACAGCATGATTAATGTAATTCACACGGCTGTTTGTTATAGTTGTCATGGCAAGGAAAGCATTTTTTCTTTTTCTTTTATATTGTATCTCTATGAGGCAATGTAACTTCCCTAAACTTACCATCTGCTGATGTATGAAAGTCAAATCATTATGCCGTGCAGTTTAAGCATATAGAGCATTGCAGTGTGCTCAGTTGCTCAGTTGTGTCCAACTCTTTGTGACCCCATGGACTGTAGCCCTCCAGGCTCCTCTGTCCGTGGGATTTTCCTGGCAAGAATACTGGAGTGGGCTGTCATTTCCTCCTCCAAGGGATCTTCCTGACTCAGGAATTGAACCTGAATCTCCTGCGACTTCTGCATTGGCAGGCAGATTCTTTACCACTGAGCCACCAGGGAAGCCCAACAGGTATAACACTGT
Organism: Bos grunniens; assembly: GCF_055505025.1. Classification (NCBI taxonomy): domain Eukaryota; kingdom Metazoa; phylum Chordata; class Mammalia; order Artiodactyla; family Bovidae; genus Bos; species Bos grunniens. Next base: position 29,167,433 of record NC_141188.1, read on the forward strand.
ATGTCAACCATGTCTCAATGAAATTGCAAGAAAAAATTGAATAATCAATTTTAAGATCAGAAGAGATAAAACTAATAATTTTCAAATTTTCTCATGAATCATCTAGGGCTATTTAGAATCTTTTAAAGAACATTGGGCAAAGGAAATGAGAGTAAGAGTAGAAAAGAATTTTAAATGGGAAGGGAAGGTTCCTGTCACTCTTCATCAGAGCAGTTCTGTATATATGTATAAATATTTATGTGTGCATATCTGCATATGTGTGTGTGTGTCAGATTCCTAATGATTTTAACTAAAGTAGTATTCTGTTGAAAGAAAATGTTTGAAATACTCTGATATGTATCTGCAATCTCATGATCTCTTTTATCAATTAAGTTACCTGTGATTAATTGCCATAAGCATCAGTTTCCTAATCATATAATGGCAAAAAGCCAAATTCTCTAATGTTCATTATGCATGAAAGATTTATAAACCGTGGTTTACACAGAAGCACCTCATTTCCAAATACAAATAATCGTGAGAATAAAAAGTTCTCTCCATATATTTTAAGATTCAATATTTACAACATCAAAGATTAATGAAGTGAAAAACAAAGTACATTATATTTTTGGCAAGCCTGTATCTTCATTGATTAAATTTCCAGATTGCTTCGACCTTCATTCATTCCTTTGTTAAATAATTGAACAACTATTTTTTGAAGATATTTGTATTGATTTCCAGTATAGAGAATGTAAAATTTTTATGATGTGAGTCAAATATTACTTGTGAAACAATATGAGCTATTCATATTTTATATATCATGAACACACTTTTTATAATAAAAAAAATTGAACTTTAAAGGCTATAACTTTTTCCAAAACAAGTCAGGCTAAAAGTGAAGGAAAATGTATTTGTCATACAACAAGGAATTAAGGAGGTGCCTACTGATTTCATAAGAAAGACTTCACCTAACAGTCCAGCCTTCATCTGAGTAACAAAACTTTAGAACATATCACAAAGACTGCAATTAGTGGATTTAGGATCCAAAGCAACCTTGTCTAACTCCATATCTTATCCAGCTTCCCCTGTTCAGCTCTGCCAGTGATTATGATAGGGAAAATCAGCCAAACCTTCTATATTTTGCCCATATATGAAGGAGTGGTTCATTGTGTACTGTGGCATTAGAATAAAACAGCCTGGTACTGTTGTGTGAAAATTGTATAAGTCTTAATTATGTTGAATTGGTTCATAATGCTTTTCAAGTCTACTATATATCCTCCTACCCTTCTGTATATTCACTCTATTAATCTTTGAGAATTTGATATTGGAAGTCAACTAAAAATCTTAATTTATCTACTTAAAATGTATTTGTAATATATAATGGAATTGTATGTTACTTTGTTATGTATTTTCCAAGTCTCCTGTAAATGTACTTTCATACTTTCATAATTTAAAAAAGAAAGAGAAAAAAAAAAGAGTAAGACAGTCCAGCAACTTCCAATTATTCTTTATTACATTAACAAATGAAACGAATGAAAACATTTCAGAAAACTTAATATTGACAGGACATCAGGAGAACTTTTATTTCTTAGGGAAGATAATAATGGTACACTAGAGGAAAAACTATTGTAGGAAATGTAAAAAAGAAAATAATTTTGATGATAGTATTAATAGTCACTTCTTTCTAAGAATACTCTAATTATAGTTCCTCTAGTCAGAGCAAATGAAACTCACTGTTAGACATTCAAGTTAAGCAACAAATAGAAAGTTTTCCTGAAAGATTTATGAGACCATTATTCTCTCTCTTCCCAGTAATATGCCACAGTGGACTGACAGTTCACGCAGAACCGCACAAAAGGCAATTAATTCATCCAGCAGAGCACTACACAGAGGCAATTTGTCTGACATGTAGCATTTGATTTTCAATAGTTGCTTATCTACCCAGGGAACATACCAAGTTCATCCTTCAGAAATGGGATAGGCCAATAAGCCGGCTTTGTGTCCCGAGACTCAGGGATACCATTTACTTCAAAATCTTATGAGCATGGCATTAGAGAGAGAGCTGAGGAGGAGGCTGTCACATTACATTCTCTTAAATAAAATAGATTCTGAGTTACAACTAATTATACAATTCAATATATGATCATTTATGCATCTTCAAGTAGCCCATGAGAGTTTAAATAGATAATAATAATGGTAGATAGATATAGGTAGATAGGTAGATAGATAGATGGATCCCACCTGCTCCCCACAACTATGAAAATAAGTCTTGATCCTTGATACTCTCTCCACCTAATATAGCATCACTTTATATTGTGTTGTTAGGATTAATTGCAGACTACTTAGAGCAGTATTCTATTTTTAGTAAGTGCTTGATAAATTTAGTTATTCCTATTGGTGTTTTGATTATGATGGTAGTTTTTAATAGAAACATTGGACTAACAGTCCTCTGCTTGGATCAGCACGTATCTTCACTCAAAACCACAACCATAACAAAAAAATAGCAGGGTATTTGTCCCTTCTTACTTTGCCAACCTTGTCAGTGAATTCTTCAGTGCCTTTCTTATCTGTGTGCCACCCAGCCTTGTGCCAGGTACAGAATACATACTCAGTAGGAATTTGTAATTTGACTGTTGTGCAAATGAATAAATGCCATTGGGTTATTTCAGTTTAGTTCATTCACTCAGTTGTGTCCAACTCTTTGCAACCCAATGGACTGCAGCACAACAGGCTTCTCTGTCCATCACCAATTCTTGGAGCTTACTCAGACTCATGTCCATCGAGTCAGTGATGCCATCCAACCACCTCATCCTCTGTCGTCCCCTTCTCTTCCAGCCTTCAATCTTTCCCAACATCAGGGACTTTTTTGATGAGTCTGTTCTTCTCATCATGTAGCCAAAGTAATGGAGTTTCAGCCTTAGCATCAGTTTTTCCAATGAATATTCAGTACTGATTTCCTTTAGGTTAGACTGGTTGGATCTCCTTGCAGCCAAAGGACTCTCAAGAGTCTTCTCCAGCAAAACAGTTCAAAAGCATCAATTCTTCAGTGCTCAGCTTTCTTTAAATCCAACTCTGAGAGTTGGATGACTACTGGAAAAACCATAGCTTTGACTAGACAGACCTTTGTTGTCAAAGTCTCTGCTTTTTAATATGTTGTCTAGTTTAGTCATAGCTATTCTTCCAAGGAGCAAGCATCTTTTAATTTCATGGCTGCAGTCACCATCTGCCGTGATTTTGGAGCCCCCCAAAATAGTCTATTGCTGTTTCCATTGTTTCCTCATCTATTTGCCATGAAGTGATGGGACCAGATTCCATGATCTTAGTTTTCTGAATGTTGAGTTTTACATCAACTTTTTCACTCTCCTGTTTCACTTTCATCAAGAGGCTTTTTAGTTCCTCTTCACTTTCTGCCATAAGGGTAGTGTCATCTGCATATCTAAGGTTATTGATAGTTCTCCCAGCAATCTTGATTCCAGCTTGTGCTTAATCCAACCTGGTATTTTGCATGATGTACTCTGCATATAAGTTAAATAAGCAGGGTGACAATATACAGCCTTGACATACTCCTTTCTGTATTAGGAACCAGTGTGTTGTTCCATGTCCAGTTCTAACTGTTGCTTCTTGACCTGCATAAAGGTTTCTCAGGAGGCAGGTAAGGTGGTCTGGTATTCCCATCTCTTGAAGAGTTTCCCCCATTTGTTTTGATCTACACAGTCAAAGGCTTTGGCATAGTCAATAAACGAGAAATAGATGTTTTTCTGGAATCTCTTGCTTTTTTGATGATCGAACGGATGTTGGCAATTTGATCTCTGGCTCCTCTGCCTTTTCCAAATCCAGCTTTAACATCTGGAACTTCACGGTTCATGTACTGTTGAAGCCTGGCTTGGAGAGTTTTGAGCATTACTTTGCTAGCGTGTGAGATGAGTGCAATTGTGCAGTAGTTTGAATATTCTTTGCCATTGTCTTTCTTTGGGATTGGAATGAAAACTGACCTTTTCCAGTTTTGTGGCCACTGCTGAGTTTTCCACATTTGCTGGCAGCACTTTCACAGCATTATCTTTTAGGATTTGAAATAGCTCAATTGGAATTCCAGTTTAGGATTTTTTTTTTTTTTTAATGTGTGAGTGAAGTATGAAAACCTTTCTAAAATAAGTGCCATTTAAAAGATTGTTTTAAATAAGAAAAATTCTTTCCCTGTTTTTTTTTTTTTTTCCTTACTCCTCCTCTACCCTCTATAATTCAGCAAATAGAATATAACCAACCCTGTCTTCTAATCATTATGTTATCATCAGGATCCTTACAGACTTCCTGATATGCTAGTAATTATATTATTGCTTTCATTAATTTATTCAGTTAACCTTTGAGTACCAATTCTGGAACATTCATTCATTTGGCATAGTCTGTAGCAAGAGTATCTGAATTAGAGTACAAAAAAAAAAAAGAAACCCTTGTTGAAAATAATTTCAAATGATATATTCAACAGAGGACTAGTATCCAAATAATATTTTTCAAGCCATCAAAACCTGGCATTAAAAAACAAATTATCCACCTAGAAAATGAGCAAAACCCATCAGTTCAGTTCAGTTCAGTCGCTCAGTCATGTCTGACTCTTTGCGACCCCATGAATGGCAGCACGCCAGGCCTCCCTATCCATCACCGACTCCTGGAGTTCACTCAGACTCACGTCCATCGAGTCGGTGATGCCATCCAGCCATCTCATCCTCTGTCCTCCCCTTCTCCTCCTGCCCCCAATCCCTCCCAGCATCAGAATCTTTTCCAATGAGTCAGCTCTTCGCATGAGGTGGCCAAAGTACTGGAGTTTCAGCCTTAGCATCATTCCTTCCAAACAACACCCAGGACTGATCTCCTTTAGAATGGACAGGTTGGATCTCCTTGCAGTCCAAGGGACTCTCAAGAGTATTCTCCAACGCCACAGTTCAAAAGCATTAATTCTTCTGCGCTCAGCTTTCTTCACAGTCCAACTCTCACATCCATACATGACCACTGGAAAAACCATAGCCTTGACTAGACGGACCTTTGTTGGCACAGTAATGTCTCTGCTTTTCAATATACTATCTATACATAGACATTATTCTGACTAGGATATACAGACATCAAATAAGCACATGATTAAATGTTGAACATCAACCATTTGAGGAATGCAAGCTAAGACTGCAATGAAAGATCACTATCCACTCTATGGCTGGTTCGTTTCACTTAGTTTAATGGCCTCCATATTCATCCATGTTGTCATATATGACAGAATTTCCTTCATTTTAAAAATGGATTAACATTCCATTATACAAAAATACCACATTGAAAAAAATCATTCATCTGTTTATGATATTTAGGTTGTTTGTATCTCTGATAAAAATATCTTTCATTTAATTAAAATATTCTATTCTATTAAAAATTCATTTATTAAACGCTTTCATATTGCTGGACAGTGGTCTGGTTGATAATAGGAATAATAAAATAAATAAGACCAAATTATTAGAACAAGAGAATAAGGTTTTTTCTATGTGATATTAGTTTGAAAGGGCATTTGGAGTCTTTGGTATTTGACTTCAACCTCAGGCCCCAGTAGAATTTCAACCTGCAAAGAAAGTAGAGGATATCATTTCACATGGGCATGATGGTGAAGGTAGAAGTGGAAATCCATGTTGGTGGTTTTTTTTTTTTTTTTTAGACATTTTTCATTGAGGTAACATTGGTTTAAAATATTATATAAATCTCATATGTACAACATTATATTTCTACTTATCTATACCCTACAGCATGTTCATCACCAAAATTTAGTTTTCATCCATCACCATGCAGTTGATCCCCTTTTCCAGTTTCACTCTCCCCTACCTCTTCCTTTCTGTTAACCACTACTCTATCTTCTCTTTCTGTTTGTTTTGTTAATTTGTTTTGCTCACTTGTTTGTTTTTAGAGTCCATGTATGAGTGAAATCATATGGTATTTTTCTTTCTCCATCTGACTTTTTGCACTTAGCATAATACCCTCAAGGTCTACCCACATTGTTGAAAATAGCAAGCTTTCATCTTTTTTATAGCTGAGTAGTAACATTGTATGTATATGCCACATCTTTTTTATCCATTCTTCCATTGATGAGTGTTTAGGTTATCTTGGCTATCATGTATAACGCCACATGTTGGTTCATTTTAATTGGCCATCCATAGGGAGGGACCTCAACAGGTGAATTAGAACACAGATCACTTGGACCTCAGTAGAGCAGAATTAGAGTGGTAATGTAAAATGGGCAGGTTGCATATCAGATCACATATTAGGCAGGGCATAATTTGTCAAAATAACACATCTTTTATAGTTATATGTTGATAAGTTGCTTGTCATTCATGTTGCTCAGTTGTCTAGTCGTGTCCAACTCTTTGTGATCCTGTGGACTGTAACACACCAGGAGTCCCTGCCCCTCACCATCCCCTGGAGTTCATATGCGTTGCATTGGTGATGCCATCCAGCCATATTTTCCTATAATGCCCTCTTCTCCTTTTTCCCTTAATCTTTCTCAGCATTAGGGACTTTTCCAAAGAGTTGGCTGTTCACATCAGATGACCAAAACACTGGAGCTTCAGCATCAGCATCAGTCCTTCCAATGAGTATTCAGAGTCTATTTCCCTTAAAACTGACTGGTTTGATCTTGCTGTCCAAGGGACTCTCAGGAGTCTTCTCCAGCACCACAGTTCAAAGGCATCAATTTTTTGGCCCTCTGCCTTCTTTATGGTCTAGCTCTCACAACTGTATGTGACCACTGGGAAGACCATAGCCTTGACATACAGACCTTTTTCAGCAGAGTAATGTCTCTGCTTTTTAACACACTGTCTAGGTTTGTCATAGATTTCCTGCCAAGAAGCAATTGTCTTCTGATTTCATGCCTGCAGTCACCATCTGGAGTGATTTTAAAGCCCAAGAAGAGGAAATCAATCGCTACTTCTATGTTTTCCCCTTCTATTTTATTAAGTAATGAGGCTGGATGTCATGATCTTAGTTTTTTTAATATTTAATTTTAAGCTGGCTCTTTCACTTTCCTCCTTCACCTTCACCTTCATCAAAAGATTCTTTAGTTCCTCTTCACTTTCTGCTATTAGACTGGTATCATCAGCATATCTGAGGTTGTTGGTTTCTCCTGCCTATCTTGATTACAGCTTGCAACTCAAACAACCCAGCATTTCTCATGATGTTCTCAACATATATGTTAAATAAAAAGGGGGACACCAGACAGTCCGGTCATACTACTGTTTTCTCAATCCTGAACCAATCAGTTGTTCTATACAAGGTTCTAACTTTTGCTTTTTGACCTACATACAGATTTCTCAGGAGCCAGGTAAGATGGTCTGGTGTTCCTATTTTTATAAGAGCTTTCCACAGGTTTTTAATGATCGACAGTGTCAAAGACTTTAGTGTAGTTGGTGAAACAGAGTTTGATGGTTTTCTGGTATTCCCTTGCTTTCTCTATGATCTAGCAGATGTTGGCAATTTGATCTCTGGTTCCTCTGCCTTTTCTAAACCCAGCTTGAATATCTGAAAGTTCTTGGTTCACATAATCCTGAAGGCTGCCATGCAATATTTTAAGCATGACCTTAGTAGCATGGAAGATGAGAGCAATTATCTGATGATTTAATCATTCTTTACTACTACCCTTCTTGGGAACTGGAATGAGGACTAACCTTTTTCAGTCCTGTGGCCACTGCTTCCAGATTTGCTGGCATATTGAATGCAACACTGTGATATCATCATTCTTTAGGGTTTTAAATAGCTCTACTGGAATTCCATCTAATTCACTAGCTTTATTGACAGCAGTGCCTCATAAGGCCCACTTAACTTCACACTCCAGAATACCTGGCTCTGGGTGACAGACCACACCATCATAGTTATCCAGTTCATTAAGGTATTTTTTGTACAGTTCTTCTGTGTATTCTTTCCATCTCTTCTTGATCTCTTCTGAGTCTAATAAGGTCTCTACCATTTCTGACCTTTACTGTGCCCATCTTTGGGCAAAATGTTCCCTTGATATTTCCAATTTTCCTGAAGAGGTTTCTAATCTATCACCATCTGTTGTTTTTCTCTATTTTTATGCACTGTTCATTGAAGAAGGCCTTGTCTCTCCTTGATTTTCTTTGTAACTCTGTGTTTAGTTGGATGCACCTTTCCCTTTCTTCCTTGCTTTTTGCTTCTCTTCTTTCTTCAGCTATTTTGCAAATCCTCCTAAAAGGCCTTTTATCCCTGATTTGTACCTGCTGAAAATAACTTTTGGTTCAAGTATATTTTCCTTGTAATTTTTCTCCAGTGTGTATATGTGTGTGTGCACGCATACACATGTGCACGTGTGTGTGTGGTGTGGGTGTGTATCTGGGTGTTTATTTACTAATCCCAGAGGGTGAAGAACATAATTATTTAGCATTTCTATTTGCATATAAGCAGGTTGATTCCCCACTTTTCCCAGAAATGATAGAGACTGACATATCAGAAGGTGAATTCAGTACAAACATTAATCTCCCTTTCCACTTCCTGTGCTCTTGTCATTTCTCATCTTGATTGCCACAAAGCTAGTTTCACACAAACCAAGGCTTAATTTAATTAAAAAAAATAATTTTAATAAGACAAGAGTTATTGTGTAGCAACTATTTGGAAAACAATGTCATTAATTTAGCTACTGCTATGAAGTATTCTTCCATGCTAAAAATCAAAACTTCAAATATTCCTAATTCTTTGTGCTTAATAAAGCATAAGGGGTTTTGCCATTTTCTTAGAAAGATTAAGCAATATCATAAAGCAAATTTATTTAGTTAAAAAATGTGATACATTAAAGTTTTGTTAATGGCTGTATATTTATCTCATGAAAGACAGTTGGAAAGGTAATTATAACATGCAAATTAGCTCCCATTGGGCTGCATATTAAAATTACATATTAATGTACATTATCTCAAGTTGCAACCTGTGCTTGGGCTTCTTCCAGGTAACTAAGTCACTGAAGCTTTTGTCTAGGCTTGCGTTCTTTCTACTAATCATTCCTTTGAGGTATTTTATTTAAAGTCCTCTAATGCTCTTGTGGAGAAGGCAATGGCACCCCACTCCAGTACTCTTGCCTGGAAAATCACATGGATAGAGGAGCCTGGTGGGCTGCAGTCCATGGGGTCGCTAAGAGTCAGACAGGACTGAGCGACTTCACTTTCACTTTCCACTTTCATGCACTGGAGGAGGAAATGGCAACCCACTCCAGTGTTCTTGCTTGGAGACTCCCAGGGACAGGGGAGCCTAGTGGGCTGCCGTGTATGGGGTCGCAGAGAGTCGGACACGACTGAAGCAACTTAGCAGGAGCAGCAGCAATGCTCTTGACTGACACTCTACCTTTTACCTGTTAGGCTATTAGAGAAATGCATTCCAGTCCCCTAATTATTACTTTTCTCATGTAGTCATCTATTTTGTTCCTAGAGTTTCCTTAGCTTAGCAATATGTGCAATATTGTCAATAAATACAGTACAGCCTTGAACCAGGAAATGCATCATTCACAAAAAGTTGGACAATAGAAAATTTATGTTTTTGTTTAAAATTGTTCAGTTTTGTGATCTTAACATTTACTATAAAATTGGAGAGGTATTCTGACAAAGGAGAGAATTGGTCAAGTTAAAGAGCATTTGGTTCTGATTTATCAATGAAGATTCAGTTCAGTTCAGTTCAGTTCAGTCGCTCAGTCGTGTCCGGCTCTTTGCGACCCCATGAATTGCAGCACACCAGGCCTCCTTCTCCATCACCAACTCCCGGAGTTCACCCAAACTCTTGTCCATCAAGTCGGTGATGTCATCCAGCCATTTCATTCTCTGTTGTCCCCTTCTCCTCCTGCCTCCAATCCCTCCCAGCATCAGAGTCTTTTCCAATGAGTCAACTCTTCACATGAGGTGGCCAAAGTATTGGAGTTTCAGCTTTAGCATCAGTCCTTACAAAGAACACCCAGGACTGATCTTCTTAACACCTCAGTAATCATTGATGAGGCAAAGAATGGACATTTTGAGGACCAGGACATGGTCTTTTCATAGATTAAAATGAGAGTTTTCTAGGAGACTTATTGAAGTCACATGAGGAAGAATGTTTCTTTGAAGTAAGCAGTTTCCCTGAACAGAAAAAGTGGGCGGGGGGAGTTTTATCAACCATTACTATTTTCTAAGGTGATAGAATTCTGGCAAAGTTCAACATTGTTGAGACAAAGGACTTGGTGAAGCAACAGAAAGTGAATATGCTAATGATCCCCTAGAGGGAACTATGGCCATTTATTTGGGTAAGTATACACTGAGGATGTCCTTTTTATCATAGGGGACTGGAATGCGAAAGTAGGAAGTCAAGAAGGCAAACACTCTCTTCCAACAACACAAGAGAAGACTCTACACATGGGCATCACCAGATGGTCAATACCAAAATCAGATTGATTATATTCTTTGCAGCCAAAGATGGAGAAGCTCTATACAGTCAGCAAAAACAAGACCAGGAGCTGACTGTGGCTCAGATCATAAACTCCTTATTGCAAAATTCAGACGTAAATTGAAGAAAGTAAGGAAAATCACTACAACATTCAAGTATGACCTAAATCAAATCCCTTACAATTATACAGTGGAAGTGAAAAATAGATTCAAGGGATTAGATCTGATAGACAGACTGCCTGAAACTATGGATGAGGTTCGTGACATTGTACAAGAGGCAAATATCAAGACCATCCCCAAGAAGAAGAAATGACAGAGGCAAAATGGTTGACTGAGGAGGCCTTACAAATAGCTGAGAAGAGAAGAGAAACGAAAGGCAAAGGAGAAAAAGAAAGATGTACCCATTTGCATGCAGTTCCAAAGAATAGCAAGGAAAGATAAGAAAGCCTTCCTCAGTCATCAATGCAAAGAAATAGAGGAAAACAATAGAATGGGAAAGACTAAAGATCTCTTCAAGAAAATTAGAGGTACCAAGGGAACATTTCATGCAAAGATGGGCTCGATAAAGGACAGAAATGGTATGGACCTAACAGAAGCAGAAGATATTAAGAAGAGGTGGCAAGAATACACAGAAGAACTGTACAAAAAAGATCTTCATGACCCAGATCATCACGATGGTGTGATCACTCACCTAGAGCCAGACATCCTGGAATGTGAAGTCAAGTAGGCCTTAGGAATCATCACTACAAACAAAGCTAGTGGAGGTAATGGAATTCCAGTTGAGCTATTTCAATTTCTAAAAAATGATGCTATGAAAGTGCTGCATTCAATATGTCAAAAATTTGGAAAACTTATCAGTGGCCACAGGACTGGAAAAGGTCAGTTTACATTCCAACCCAATGAAAAGCAATGCCAAAGAATGCTCAAACTACTGCATAATTCCATTCATCTCACATGCTAGCAAAATAATGCTTAAAACTCTCCAACCCAGGCTTCAACAGTATGTGAACCATGAGCTTCTGGATGTTCAAGCTGGATTTAGAAAAGGCAGAGGAACCAGAGATGAAATTGCCAACATCCGTTGGATCATCAAAAAAGCAAAAGAATTTCAGAAAAACATCTACTTTTGCTTTATTGACTATGCCAAAGCCTTTGGATGTGTAGATCACAAAACACTGTGGAAAATTCTTAAAGAGATAGGGATACCAGACCACCTTACCTGCCTCCTGAGACATCTGTATGCAATTAGAACTGGACATGGAAAAGCATACTCGTATATTGTCACCCTGCTTATTTAACTTATATGCAGAGGACATCAGGCAAAATGCCGAGCTGGATGAAGCACAAGCTGGAATCAAGATTGCCAGGAGAAATATCAATAACCTCAGATATGCAGATGACACCACCTTATGGCTGAAAGTGAAAAAGAACTATAGAGCCTCTGATGAAAATGAAAGAGGAAAGTGAAAAGGAGAGTGAAAAAGTTGGCTTAAACCTCAATATTCAGAAAACTAAGATCATGACATCTGATCCCATCACTTCATGGCAAATAGATGAGGAAATAATGGAAACAGTGGCAGAATTTATTTTTCTTTGCGGGGGGGTGCTTCAAAATCATTACAGATGGTGACTGCAGCCATGAAATTAAAAGACACTTGCTACTTGGAATAAAAGCTATGACCAAACTAGACAGCATATTAAAAAGCAGAGGCATTACTTTGCCAACAAAGGTCCATCTAGTCAAAGCCATGGTTTTTCCAGTGGTCATGTAGGGATGTGAGAGTTGGACTATAAAGAAAGCTGAGCGCTGAAGAATTGATGCTTTTGAACTGTGCTGTTGAGGAAGACTCTTGAGAGTCCCTTGGACTGCAAGGAGATCCAACCAGTCCATCCTAAAGGAAATCAGTCCCTAATATTCATTGGAAGGACTGATGTGGAAGCTGGAACTCCAATACTTTGGCCACCTGATGTGAAGAACTGACTCATTGGAAAAGACCTTGATGCTGGGAAAGATTGAAGGCAGGAGGAGAAGGGAATGACAAAGGATGAGATGGTTGGATGACATCACCGACTCGAAGGACATGAGCTCCAGGAGTTGGTAATGGACAGAGAAGCCTGGCGTGCTGCAGTACATGGGTCTCAAAGAGTTGGACCTGAATGAATGTCTAAACTGAGGAAAAACAAGCACCCACAACTGTATCACCAAGTGTTTGAGTTGATGCTGCTGGTGAGGGAATCAAGGCAACATCATGAGCCCTTTTTCAGAATAGAAACCTATGCAAGCCAGGTGTTAAATGAGGTCTTGGCATTTGTTTACTTACTGAGTCCATGAAACCATCCAGGAGTCATTTCCCCCAGTCCCCATCTACAGCTGAATTGGACATACTTGTTGGTTGACAAAACTCCCATGTTTATTCCTCAGCCTTGGATTAAAGACTATGGTTGAGGAAAACCAAATTGAAAACATTATTAACTGCTCAAACCCCAAGGTAAGGAGTAATTTTAAAACAATATTTCACTCTGGGGATGATGGTAAGAGTGAGTACCTCTCAAAATCCTGGATGATGCCTGGCTGGTTATACTCATTCACTAGTCTGACCCCTGGATATACTTGGTGGATTCTAGAGAACATCAGCAGACAACTGCAAACACAATTAATTATTAGTTCAAAATTGTAGCTAGCTGTTGTGCCAACTGTGATGTGTTTGTTGAGCAGGTTAATATAGCCTCAGGTACATGATATGATGCAACTGGTCTTGTATTTCTATCCTTATCTGGAAGACAGAACAGAAATATGTCACATCCACTGACATGACTAACTGTATATATGCATGGTTTTGTTCATGGGCTATGTTAACCTTCCAATCACTGCCATCTTATGTCTCAAAGAGATCTAGACTGCCTAGCCATTCTGTAGAACTTCATATGGTTCCTTACTTTGATGGTGTTATATTAAGCAGGACATATAAGCAAGAAGTATTATGCATATTAGAAGTTTCATTAAGACACATGAATTTTAAAGGGGGGAGTGTATGTGTGAATTCTATGATTATTTAAGATTTTACCACATCAGTAAAGTTCTTAAGGGTCCTGGGGTGTGGGGGAACATCTCCAAAGGATAAAGGCAAATTACTGTAGTTCATCCTTGAGCTTGATAAAAAGGAAACAGGAAGTTGAGTAAACCTTTCTGGGTTCTAGATGAAGCATATTCTATGCTTGGGATTACTTCTCTGAGTGACATGGAAGTTTGCAAGGCTTGGCCAGGGATTAGGGGGGCTAGTCTGTGGTGCAAGTAACTCTGCTATTTTGACCATACAGCTTGGCAGACCTTATGCATTAGAAGTACCTGTGGTAGAAAAGGGATTCCCTGGTGGTTCAGACTGTAAAGAATCTGCATGCAATGCAGGAGACCTGGGTTCGATCCCTGGGTCAGGAAGATACCCTGGAGAAGAGACTAGCTCCCCCACTCTAGTATTCTTGCCTGGAGAATCCAATGGACAGAAGGTTATGGTGGGCTACAGTCCATGGGGTCACAAAGAGTCGGACATAAGTGACTAATTTTGCTTTTTCATGGTAGAAAAATATTATGTAGAATCTATAAAAAACTCCAATAGGAGAATTCCAAAATCAATCCTCGCCAACAGTGAGCAAGACAATGCCACCTGCAATAGATAATACTAGACACATTTTATTAGTCCCTCATAGATATGGATTGTTTGTTCGGAGAATGTGAAATGACAGTGTGGTAAGTTTAGACAGGCCTAGCAGCAATCCACTCTGGGATGGATATGGTATATCCAAAATTGGGTATGATCAGAGCCAAGGGATGCAATTAAGTTTCCACAGCAGCTGATCTAAACTCCCATGATATCCACCATATTTGTAGTGCTGCCTCTTCTTCAGGTCATACCCCTGGCCATATGATGAGACCCTTTAAGCCCGCTACTGGAGGTGAAAATGTTGATCGTAATTCATCAATAATTCAGCTGAGTATGTGAGTGCCAAACAAAGGTGGACTATGGCTGTAACACCCCGAAAAGTGGTCTGTACAGACAGCAGAAAGTAGAAGTCCCCTACTAAGTCATCTATTCTGTATGGAAAGAGAAATAAGTATAAAGCTCATGAGCAGGAGCTAATAGTCTGGCTCATTAGTAACAGGTCTGTAAGGAGAAAAATTAGAAGATGAAGACAAGATCAGAGGCAAAAGCATGTAGGTGAACTGATGGGACTGGCTATGAAATATGAAGATTTTTGTATGGCATGTTAAGGACGACCAGAGGAGTCACTAAGGCAGTCAGTAAACAACTAGCTAATTGACATCAGCCAATCTCTATCACTGCCACCATTCCCACTCTTCACCCCTGTCACGTTCTTGCCAGTGCTAGCATGGAGGACACATGAAGGGAGTTGTCAAGACCAGCTCAACAAGCAGGGTTTCCGAAAGCGTGATATGGCGCGAGAATGAAACAAGACACCAGAACAGTGAAAAGCGAGGATCAGGTGACCAACACCGCTCCAAGGTGAAGGTGAAACTCAATCAAGCCAGCTTTATTATACTCATAGCCGTGAATGAAAGAATATGCGGGGAGTTAAGCTATAACTCATGTGGCCTTCAGGGCCGAAGAACAAAATGATCATTAACCATTGAGTAACTAAGAAATAGTAATCAATAACAAATTAGTAACTAAGGCTAATATTCTTATCTATAGATTTTCCACCAGATGTGTAAAACATGTGACTTTGAGACGCCAGTTGAGAAACAGTCTGGGGTCGGTTTTCTGACCCCAGGATCATAGCTTGTTTTCAAGACTATGAGCTGTTCCCTCTGGACTTGTTCCAAGAGTCTCACGCCTTGTAGCATCCAGTTTATCAATAATTATAAGTTTCTTTTGCGGCCCTTGCCAGGGCTGCTTTTCTTTTATTCTTCCTGTCTCCTATAGGAGTGATCATAGTAGAAAGAAGGAGGTTGTAAATGAGCCTTTACTTCTGCCATCAGATGTACAAACAACTAGTAACAGAGACCAGAACTGAGCCTGATATGTGTAACTCTCCCTCAAGGACACCTGATAACCACATAATGGTACTTAAATTATTAATACTTTAGACCCCTTTCACCACGGAAGGGACAACAATTCATCTTGACTAGAACATGTAAGTATCATGCATGTGATTTTCCTTCTCTGACCACAGTGACTCTGATAGCACCGCTATCCAAAGCCCTACAGTGTTTAGCCCACTGACGCAGGGTCCTACACAGCATACACTGCAACAAGTGGCTCACATTACAGCCAAAGCAGTGTGTATAAATACAGAACTCAGGAGTCCAGGCACATTGTGGCCTGATTGAGTGTTAGAAAGCATTTAAAATATGCAGCTTCCTTTGAGCAGATGCCTGCCAAGATAGGAAATTACTATCCATAATAGCACACACCTTGAATTAGTGACCCTTACGTGCCACTGTGTCTGCAATAGGTAGGAAACCATGGAGGTTCTGAGGTTTTGTTTCTCAAAAGGCCATGCCATCTGATGACTTCAAATTTCTTGCATATTGAAACTTTGGATGAGGAAAATAGTCATCGTTCCGGCAGAGGTAATTCGCTGTTCATCATGAGAAGGGAGAATACGATTATGTAATAGGAAGGATTATGTAAAGAATAGATTTATTATTCAGGTAATCTATTGAATGCCCGCAGATAAATATTTACCTGATTTTGATAGCAAATGGGCAAGTTAAGTGGCCATGGAGCAGGAAAAAAATCATTAGGGGTAAAGAAGTTGAGGAACTGGGAGTCAGTGACTGAAGGATGGTTGTCATGCATGTTTAAATATTAATACTTGTGAATTATAAAAGAAGTAATGCTGTTGAGAGAAATGGTAACAGCTAGTGACTTGAATATTGGTATATGACCAAAACAAGGAGGGGTGTTGGTGGTAAACTTTTCAGATCACTGGAGTGAAGATTTAAGAATGAATAAGAAACAATGGACTTGAAGTAGCAAGGGACAGGTAAGGAGGATACAAGCATAACCTTCAAGATCAAGGTCATTGACTGAGAGATAGCCATACTTGGGAGAGCTGCTGTGGAAGCTGTATGCTTCGGGGAGATAGATTTTATGTAGAGAGAGGGAAAAGGATTTTGTGTGGAGAAAGGGGAAAGGATCCTGCAGAGAAAAGACTAGAATAGGAGATTTTAATGACAGATACAGAATTCCCAGAGTGGTGATGCTTCAGGACGTGGTAGTGCTTGAAAAATGTACATCAGAAAGCTGTATGAATAAGAGTTTTAAGTGGCACATAATGGCCTTGAAATCTTGGGCTTGGAGTTAACCGAGATAAACAGGAAAATGAGAAATCAGTGGATTCAAGTAGGTAGTCACTTCCTGAAGGGGGAATAGATAATTAGTTTGAATTATAGCTTCCCTTTGAGAACTGGACTCTTTGGCAGATTGTGGTCATAAGAAAGGGAATAAGTGTATAGCAGAGGCTTACCAGGGGCACCTGAAGTTTTCTTGGCATCCTCTTTATTCCTGCCAGTGATGGCACTGGGGTGAACGGAGGGGCATACTGCCAGGATCCAGCAGTGCTCTGAGCACCCCTGAACATTCCCGCTGGTGAGTATCATCATTATCATCATCTTGGTTGCAAGAAGCCACAGCAGGAAGGATAACATCAACACATTAATAGATTAGAGGCAAAAAAACAGATGATCATCTCACACAGGCAGAAAAATGATTCATACTTTTTTAAAATATGTGTTCAGCAGACTAGAAATAGAAAGAAAATTTCCTTTACCTCATATAGGATAAAAGAAAAAAAACAACCTTGCAGTTAATGATATTTCTAAACACTGGTACCTTAGATGCATTTTATTAAGGATCAATCAGGATGGTTTTACTATCACTTCTATTTACCATAACAATAGAGATCCTAGCCAGGGAACTATGACAAGAGAAACAAATAAAAAGGCACGTGGGGAAAGGAAGAAACAAAAAATATAATCAATGCTTTATATACTTTATAAAAATCATGTATATTTGAGCCTATATTTGTTGCAAATACATAAGTGTGATATGCATGGGAATTGTAAAATTCCATCCATCGAATTCAGGATTATGAATGACCACAAGGGAGAGAAGATAGTGAGGTTGGGGATGGTAACACAGTTTCAAGATTACTTATAATATTTTATTACTAAAATTGAAAATAGTTTAAAGCAAACACCAAAAATTTTATAATTTGAGAAAACTAGGTGGTAGATACCATGGATGTATGTTTATTTATTAACATAATTTCATCTTGAAATATTTTTAATGAAAAGTTATCTATCTGTCAATCTATCTCCTCATCATGTCCTTGCACTTTAAGAATCATTTATGAAGAGAATACCATCTAGCCCAATGTAAAATGTCATCTATTATTTGTCCTTAGTTGTCTTTTTAGATGTGATAAGTTTAGCTTCAAGATTCAGAGCAAGTGTCATCACTAATGACTTTACACTGCTCCACTCTTCCAGATAGGGTTCTTCTACTTTGTACTGTGTTAACACCCAGGGCTCATATCCATCATGACATGTGTTCTACTGGATTGTAATATTCTTGTAACTTGTGTGTGTCTCACCAGGTAGATTGTATATTCTTTGAAGTAGGAATTTTATCTTTGTATATCCAATTTCTGGGTATATAATAGGAATTAATGGCTTTTGAAGGAATAGATGTCTACTTAAATTTAAGAAAGCCATGAGCATTGGAAGCCAAAAATTGAGCAATGACAATGATAGTATTAAGGAAAAAAGAGAATTCTATCTTTGTCACTCTTAAAACCTGAAAACAGAATTTTGTGGTCTTCAAAGGAAACATCAGCTCTCATTTACAAAAAATTTATTTTTCTGTTCAGATGGTTTACCTGTTGTTAATGGTCAAAGTTTTTTGGAATCTCTGTGGCTGTTACTTTGAAGAATCATTTGAGAAGTATATAGATGCATTCATCTGAATTATTGGTATAGCAGAAAGTTGAACATTTTAATATAATTAATTTTCCATGTGATGCACTGAGCAGTAGCCTACAATGAAATATACATTTCCATCATATTGTGCTTTTCCTGAACTGGCATTTTATTTATATTAACATGTTGGTAATATTTCTCAAAATCAGTTTAAATTTCTCCACATTTCTCCTACAAGAAAAAATATCTAGTGACTTAAAGTATAATTAGCAAATGTAACTGTTCAATGAAACAAGGACACCTTTTATACCTGTTGTTTACAATTCAGAATGTATAATGTCTTATGTTTTTCTTCCTTTCCTGACTTGTAGAGTATCCAGAATGGTATGTGTGCATGCATGCTCAGTTCAGTTCAGTCGTTCAGTCGTGTCCGACTCTTTGTGACCCCATCAATCGCAGCACGCCAGGCCTCCCTGTCCATCACCAACTCCCGGAGTTCACTCAGACTCACGTCCATCGAGTCAGTGATGCATGCTCAGTCGCGTCTAACTCTGTGTGACCCCATGGACTGTAGCCCGCCAGGATCCTCTGTCCATGGGATTTCCCAGGCAAGAATGCTGGAATGTGTTGCCTTTCCCTTCTCCAGGGTATCGTTCCAACCCAGGGATCAAACCCACATCTCCTCCATTGCGGGCAGATTCTTCACCTTCTGAGCCATCAGGGAAGCCCCAGAAGCCCAACTTGGCAGAGGATGGTATTGTAGACATTAAACATTTTGAAGGCAGGTGATCTGGTTCAGGGTTCAGCTGTCAGTTACTAACCTCTTTGTTTGGGCTTCAACAGACCACTTACTGTGTGTCATCAATTTCCTAGTTGAGAGTTGGACAAAATAGTATTTTTTCATAGTTTTCTGGTACAAACTAGATGGTATTATTATTTCTTCTTGAAGCTTAAAATGCCAATTATCTGCTAATATCTGATCAACATGTCACACTTGACAAAGCATAACCTGTAAAGATGTATAAGATATTTAGTATCACAGGCCATTGGCCTAGCATCCGTC
The DNA here is from genome assembly GCF_055505025.1 of Bos grunniens. Classification (NCBI taxonomy): domain Eukaryota; kingdom Metazoa; phylum Chordata; class Mammalia; order Artiodactyla; family Bovidae; genus Bos; species Bos grunniens. Next base: position 29,186,847 of record NC_141188.1, read on the forward strand.
ACATGCAATTGTTTCTGCCACTGATGTTGCTAATATAAATACAAAAGAGAACCCTGGAGAAACATAACAAAAATGTCTGTGGTGATTATTAGAAACATAAGATAATACACATTAATATAAAAGGCAAAACTAATTATTTCAAGTAATATTGAAGCCAAATAATGATCTGGTGATTTAACCCAACTTTTAATTGTATTCATGTTGATAAAGCATTCATTCCATCTGGTTTTTTATCTGCAATATATAAAATGGGTTATCAGTGGATGATTAAAGGTCTAATACTTCCTTTTTGAGAAATGACTGGTGTAAAAAAATTACCTAATTTTAAAGCATTATTATTTATATGCAGACCCTTTTGTGCCAATATGCATTATGTTTTCTGATAATCAAATAGGTTCAACTGATCATTTGGCACAATCCACTTTGTAACCAAAAGCATATATTTGTAAGAAAATTGGCTGAGGTTAAATGGAAATTTTAATTAAAATTAGCTAAATCAAACTAAATAAAGGCACAAAATTGATTGCCTTGGTCTTATTCATTAGTAATGAAGCCTAATCAAATGAGTTGGCTATTCATGTTGAGGTTTGATAGAAAACAACACAATTCTGTAAAGCAATTATCTTTCAATAAAAAAAAAAATGAGTTGGCTAGCCACAAGTTAGCACCCACCAAATTATTGCCTTATAGAATGAATTTCCTTACCATGGATGCTACTTTGAAATGATGCCTACCTAAAATAGAATACAGACTATCAAGAGCCCTTTTGTTATAGGGTTACAAACATCTGGATATTTCAGAGTGCTTAAAAAATTCAAGTGAAATGTTTGATGTATTTGACAGTTTTTTGTAGCTAAAATAAAGGGTGATGATGCTTTTAAGAGGTGAACAATTATTGACTTCAGTCTATGGTTATGTCATCTTTAATACTTACCATTTTTGTTTGGCAACCATTCCCTAACCAAATTATTAAAAAGACATTTAAGCATCCATTGGTTATTCAAATAAAGTAAACTATTTTGTTACCTTGAAATACATTAGTATACATATCTACATCTTCCCCGGTGGCTCAGTGGTAAAGAATCTTCCTGCAATACAGGAGACCCAGGTTTGATCCATGGGTCGGGAAGATTCCCTGGAGGAGGGAATGGCAACCCATGCCAGCATTCTTACCTGGAAAATCCCATGGACAGAAGAGCCTAGCAGGTTATAGTCCATGGAGTCACAAAGAGTCAAACATGTCTGAGCGACTAACACTTCCACTTTTCACAGCTTATTCCAGTTCCTATGAAATTCTCAGTAGAGCATATTTTTCTAAAGTAGAAATTGAAACTGAAGAGAGAAGTTGAAAGCACACAAGTCAAACTAATAAAGCTCTCTCCTGTAAATATTTGCTCTCTGAAAGTATTTCCTACAACTTAATTAAAATTAAAATGAATGGAAGAAAGGAGAAAGCAAACTGTTTCTCATGACCAAGGAGAGAAGGGAACTTGGAGGGTAGAAAGACAGCGGTGGTATGAGTGAGGCAACCCAGTCAAGATATGAGAACACTAAAGCTAATGAGAGGAAAGTTGGAATAAATAAAGACTGAAAAAAAAAAGGACGGTTTTCGAGGCAAATCAATGAGATTACAGAAGGAAATGGAGAAAGTTGAAGGCAATCTAATCCTACAGTAAAAACAAAACAGCGAAAGAAAACTAAGAAGTAATTTGAGACTATTCAATTTCATCAGGAGAAACTGTTTATGGAAATGCTTTATTTTCGGCAATAAAATAAACACAGGGAAATTTAAGAGAATGATACTTATATTCATATTTTTTATAATTATCATGTACCTGCTTTGTTCAGGCATTATGTAGGCTTTGGATTCATAGATGTTTGTTCAAAGAAAAACACAATTATAATAGTGCAGTTGCTTTCTGAAAGTATATAAACCATACAGAGTGAGAATAGGAGAAAGAGGGTCTAGGTTTGATTAGAAGACAACAGAGGACTTAATCTGAAATTAGAAAGTTAAATAAGTTTGCAACCCCATGGACTATAGCCTATCAGGATCCTCTGTCCATGGGATTTTCCAGGCAAGAGTGCTGGAGTGGGTTGCCGTTTCCTTCTCCAGGGGATCTTCCCGATCCAGAAATTGAACCCTGGTCTCCCGCATTGCAGGCAGATGCTTTACAGCCTGAGCCACCAGGGAAGCCCCTTATAAAATAAAGTGAGATGAAATCTGATCAAAGGGAACATATTCTGAAGTGTCCCAAGGCCCTTCAACGACTCTGGCTTAGCACTGTGGTCCTTTAGAAGACAATAGTGATGCTGGTGAGTGGAAACGAGCAGCCACCAGACCAACAGTCATCTTGTATGCCTGAGAAGGACTTCTAGACTCTATGCCAGAGGTGAAGTGAAGCGGCTGGGTGATTTTGAATGAGAGAGTGGCTTAATCAAATTTTCTATAAAAAGATGACTTGATGGAAATATGAAGAGAGAATGAGATATGGAAATATTAAATGCAGAGACATTATTAAAAAGATAATTGAAACATTACAGGTGAGAAATTATAAAAGTCTTAACTTGGACAATGGTAATAGACTAGGAAAAGAGGAGATAAATATTTAAGAGACAGAATTAATAAGACTTAGTGGTCCTAATTCTTCTATATTTATGGCTTTCGGGTGAACCCAAGAATCCTTCATCCCCAGGACATCCAAATCCTCTTGACCATTTACTCTGCTCCTTCTTATAACTCTGGTCATCCCCTGTGTGAGCTGTGATGGGGGAAAAGTTGGAATGTACTTCGCAGTTTTATTAATGCTTTTACAAATATTTTCAATAATAAAATGTTGTAGTTCCTGAAAGATTATTTTCTGTTAAAAATAAAGTCCATTATTTTTTATTACAACCAGGATAGCATTACTTCACTGCTATGGATTTCTGTTATCTCTGGGTTAGGTACAAGAGATATTAATAGATTTCAATCTGCTTATCACACCCTCACAGACTTAGAAAGTTGTTTTAAATTCCTATTGTCCAGCAATGACATGAATACCTAACTGTGCATCAAACACTGTTTTTAGACAATTAGTAAGGAAAAGAGGGGCCACTTCCTTTATACAACTCAAACACAATGGGAAAGAAAAATATAGTACACTTATTATCAAGAAAAAGTATAGAGTTACCAAATACTATAAGTGCTAGCAAAGAAAAATGCAGGAAGTCCTGAGGCATCTTAATGGAATGATTTTAGTACAGGATCTGAATGGAAAGAAGCTGAAATAAACTGATTAGAAATTCAGTGGAATGGAACATTATTATACCAGATGAAGTAGGATGAGTTAGATCCATGACATGGGACCAGAGGCTTTAGAGAATGCAGAAGAAAGATAAGGCAGGGTTTTTCTATCCTTGGTAGGATTCTGAGATGATGCTTGAATCATGGAAAGACCTTGGAAAATGCTGGTATGATCAAATTTATATTTTAAGAAGGTCTGTCTTCCCAGGGCTTCCCAGATAGTACAATGGTAAACAATCTGCCTGCCAATGCAGCAGATGAAAGAGTGGTAGGTTCGATTCTTGGGTTGGGAAAATCCCCTGGAGAAAGAAATGGCAACCCACTCCAATATTCTTGCCTGGGAAATCCCATGCAAAGAGGAGCTTGGTGGGCAGCAGTCTATAGGGTCTCAAAGAGTCCGAAATGACTGAGCTTGCAGCACACGTGCATATGCACTAATAGGAAATGAAAGAGCATGGAAGTGGGAAGATCATTTAAGAAATTTTCATAGGGGATAGAAGTGAATGAATCCAAGAGACATGTTGGACATGGGATGAATAGGATTGGAATAATGTAATGACTCTGATCTAACATAAATAAGTCTCAATTTAACCAGAGTTTATGTATGAGAATAAAAACATCGATTTTAATATTTTCACAAATCCTTCCTAATCCTTACTAGTGAACTGCTTTCCTTCCCACTGCTCCCTTCCACAACAATTTCTATTCCACTGTGCTGCGTGCCTGCTAAGTCATTCCAGTCGTGTCTGACTCTTTGTGACCTTACGGGCTGCAGCCCACCAGGCTCCTCTGTCCATGGGATTCTCCGGGCAAGAATACTGGAGTGGGTTGCCATGCTCTCCTCCAGGGGATCTTCCTGACCCATCGAACTTGTGTCTCATTGAAATTCCTGCATTGGCAGGCAGGTTCTTTACTACTAGCACCACCTGCCACCTCTATTCCACTATATGTACTGAATTCACTATCAGAACTTCCCAAGTCCCCACTTTGGAACAGTTTGTATTAAAGGATCTTACACAGTAATAATTTTTCTTTCCTCTTCTTTTTTTTTCCCATTTTTTTCTTTTGAAAACCTGTTGGAATTTTGTAGTCCATAAGAGCTGAGAAAAACCCATATTTACTAAATCAGTGATTTCAAAGATTTGATTTCATAGTGTGAGTCAGATTATTCTACACAGACAGAAATAAGGTTATTTGAATACCAATTTTTTTTTTTTTGGGGGGGGGGCTGCGTCTTTGATCACCGTAAATAAAAAGGAGAAGGCAACATGTTTTAGGATTTAAAGGAACAAAAGTTTTCTCCAGCTGACCCTGAATAATGGAATTTCAGAAACACAGAAATTTGTAACTGAGTATAATTCTAAAGCACAAAAGGGAAACAATAGAACTCCAAGCCTTTCCTCCATGTCCTTTCTGCTTAATTGGAACTTCAGTATGGCTTCCGCAAGTTTGACTCTGAGTGAGTGCAGTTTTTGATCCCCCCACCTCCACCCCCTCAACTGGATGAATGATTCTGAAAAGGTATATACATTGAAAGAGGAGAGAAGTGTTGGGGGGAGTGAGAGAGGAAAAGGAGTAGGAAGAGAGAGGGGGAGGGGGAAGGGAGGGGAGGGGGAGAGAGGGAGGAGGGGAAGGAAGGAGGAGGAGTAGGGAGAGGATGGTGAGGAGAGGGAGAAGGAGAAGGAGAAGGAGAAGGAAAAAACCAACAAGGTTTACAAATATGCACAGGTTAGGAAACAGTCAATGAAATTTGAGGCCAAAGGGTTTAATGTTTTCAATTTTGTGTTGCTTGCTCAGTTGCTCAGTGGAATCTGACTCCTTGTGACCCTGTGGACTGTAGCCCACCAGGCTCCTCTGTCCATGGGATTTTCCATGGACTGGAGTGGGTTGCCATTCCCTTCTCCAGGGGATTTTCCCAACCCAGGGATTGAACTTGCATCTCCTTCATTGGCAAGCGGGTTCTTTACCACTGAGCCATCTGGGAAGCCCTTAGTTTATATTAATAAATGTTTAATATTACTTTAATAAATGCTTGATTTATATTTAGTTGATGGATTGGTTGGTATTATGTGTGTGTGTCTATAATTACAAGGAAGCGCATGAGTGGCTGTGTTGAGCTTCAGTCTTACCTCCCAAACTACAGAATAACCACATCCCCTTATTTGTGCCTTTGTGATGAGGCATGTTAAGGGGCTTGTTAATAACCTTTAAGAGTGTGGTTTATTCTCTTTTTCTGTTAATGTGTTGTTTGGTGCTAGGAAGAAGAATTTGCACTTCATAATCATGGGTTGAATTTATGAACTTTCAGTGAGTGTGGAGAGCCTTAAACTTTAACTGGAGAATAATTTAAATGACTCATCTGAGCTCCTGGTTTTTATAGCCTGCTTTACTTTCTTATCCACTACAAGAGGCTAACTCTTAGAATCTGACTATAAGTATAGTGATCTACATTCAAAAGAAATTTATTTTGCATTGCATAAAGAAATTGGAAGAAAGAATTGGTCAACACAGAAATTATGTGGCATCCTTCTGTATTTTATGATAAAATTAATGGACAAATTCTAACCAGGGCCTATAATAATTTCATTTCAAAATTACAAATTCGCAATAAAAAAAAACTAATAAAATATTTCCAAACTGAAACATAGATTAGAGAAATGAATGACAGACATAGGCATTCTCTTAGGTGCTCTTTGTAATCTACTGGTTTCCACTTTTATAATAGTTTGGGGATAAAGCATCTCTGCCTTGCCTTGGATTACATTTCTGTTTTCTACATTTATGAACCTTTATTATACTCTTTTCATGTAATTTCTGTATTTCTACTTATGACAATACTAAAACTTCTGTTTACAGGTTGACTACACCTCCCCATACTGATGATTGTTCTGCATCAATACAGCAGCTTGATTAAGCAGATAGGTTGTGTTTAGAACTTACTGTTATTTTGAAAGTCCATTCACTTCTTTATACCCTGATGGGACGCTTCAGTGTATGCTAATCACATTTGTTACACTTTCTTCAATACTGTTCTTTACTATAAATTTGTACCTACTTTGTTTTTATTTCTATCAGCCACAGATTTCTTCGTAAGGTAGTCATGCAGAAAATATTTTCCCCAGCTATTAGAAATCAGTGTTCAGAGATTTCTTCATGTGTATCCAAAATAGAATTAAGAAGTGTGAACATTATTTGGTTATTTCATTCTGGATCTCTTTTTATTATCTGTTTGTGTTCTCTGGGTGTTCATATCATCACCCAATTTAGTGCCCTTTGTGACTTGAATTAATGTGCTGTGTATCTCTGTGTTCAGACCAAAAATAAAAAAGTTAACATTCTTCTCAGATACTTTAAACGAATGCAGTTTAATACTAATAAAGCAGTGCCATGATGTTGTTCAGAAATGAATTAATAGAATGTTTCTACCTAAGGGAAGTGCAGTAGCATAATGATCATGAAAAGAGATTTGGAACTTCCTTAAAAAGAATCCCTTAAAATTTTAACTTAATCTACTGTATAGCTACCGTAAAGAAAGATAACAATATGGTCAATGAAATTATTTTTTGAAAAAGCACTTAGATTGAAAAGGAAATGACTATAGGAGATAATCTTCCATGTTATCACCATGAACCTTTGGAGACAGTAATGAGCATAACAAGAGTGAAAAATTCTTAACATGTTAAGATGAGAATGGCAGAGTGAAAATTCCTATTCAGGAGTTCCACAACTTAAAGTTAAGCTGTAGTTCCCACCGAAGCTGTGTTCTTTAGGATGCTTGATTTTATTACTTTTAACACAGGTAGATAGAGAGACTTCAAGTATGCCCTATATGTATTTTCTCCTTCAGAGAAGTTTATGATACCTCAGAAATGCCCCTAAAAAGGTATAGAATAAAAATCCCAAAGTAGCAACACCCATCCATATGGCTGGAAATCCCATGCCAGGCAATGCTTCTTACAGTTGTGACATACTTTATATTCTTCCAGAAAAATCACATTGCATTCACAGTTTTTATAGGTATTGTGGTAATACAATTTTTCATTCTTTCATTCTCACTCTGGAGTCAATGAAGGGGGAAGAAGTTTGGACTGTATGGAACTAAGGAAGCACAACTTTGATTCACTGCCCTTCTGAAACAAATTTATCAGCTTTATATGGTCAGCTGTAGCATACCAAGCTTTAAGCACTGAAGCACTTTGAAGACCCTGGTGTATTATTATACTTAGAAGTGTCTTTGCAAAATAAAAATTCTTGCATTTTTCATGATATATGAATATATGTACTTTGCTATATGAATGAATTCAATTTCCCTTGTATGTTTACAGGCTTATTTGCTGTGTCCTTTCCATGATGGGATTTAAAAATTTTTCTCTACTATAAAGCTCTGCTTGTTACATTCACACTTTCCCAATTCCACTAATTTAATCATTAATGCAAATGATGGACTGTAATGTATTCTGTGTATGTGTGTATACATGTGTGTGTACTTATTTCTGAATACCAAAAATTAATGAAAAACATATTTCCAAAATTCTATCTTCTCTCTTAGGTGCTTTATAGCAAATGCTTCTAAAATATACTGTGTAGCAGGTGAATGGTAGAAGACCAGCTTAATGTTTTCTAAGATCAGAGGTACTCTTTCATCTAAAAATATGCAAACATGTAGAATTTGCCAAACCAAACTAAAGCTCCAGAATTTGAAGGTAATGGACACTTTCCTTAGCCCTTCTGAAGGACAATCAGGGCAATTTGGAGGCAGCTCATTTTACCTAACAAGAGCTAAAGCATTTATAGAGTTGGCTGTCCTTAAGGGGAAAATACTGAATTATAGACCATAATTTTATGCATAATTTAACTCCCCTTCTAGAAATATCTGTCTTTATCTGAAGAGATTAATTGCCTGAAAAATCTTCATGCCCCAGTACATCTAGGAAGCCTTTATATAATAAACCTTGTTGGATAAAAGCAATATTAAAATAATATCTTTAACTGTTAAGACAAACACTGTCTGTTAACTGTAATTAAGGTAATTTCAAGACTCCAATAAAGTGTCATGATATTATGAATAGAGACATGTATGGAAATAGAGGATATTCCTTCATTATACAAGTTCAAGACAGTTTTGGAACTTGCATGTAATTAATAGTTTGATAATGAGGAAAAAAATTGTAAGATTCAAGAAAAATCATGGCTAGGAAATGAAAAGTAAATAGTGTTTCTATATTCCAGTTGATATCAGAAGCTTCTTGAATTTAAGTATGTACCAGAAAGAGCAGGACAATGAGCTCATTTCCTATCTGCCCTAAATACCGAACTTCAGTGTTGTGCATGCTTGAAGGGAATAACCAGCTTGTCTTAGATTTGTTAAAGTTACAAAAAACACTCTATCCAGTTATTGAAACGTCCCAAGTATTTTGAATGCTGTTTAGAAAACATGCTTATTGGAATTGTATGCAGCACATAAATACTCCATAATCCTGGCATTCAGTACCTTATTGTTCTCATGCGTCCCTGTGCACACCCATCTTCCACTGAATGGATATACCACATTTTGTTGATCCATTCATCTGTCAACAGACTTCTGGGTGGCTTCCACATTTTCACTATCGTGAATCATGGTGCTATGAGCGTGGGTCTATGAATATCACTTCAGAATCCTGTTTTCAATTATTGTGGGTCTATACCAAGAAATCCAATTGCCAGACTACTTATGATAATTATATTTCTAATTTTTGAAGGAGTAGAAGGATATTGAGCTAAAATAATTCTGGAGGTGAGTGAATTCTCTGCTTTCTGTTACATATATCTGTCCTCTTTCCACCTAACTTTACCCCCTTCTCCATATCCAGTAGCTGAAATAAACACAATGGGGGAGAATAGGAAGGCAGAAATGAATCACATGTCATCTGAATGCACATTCATAGCTATACCATGAGTTTTAATATGTGATGAAATTGTGTCATTCTTTTTTATGGGTGGTTTATTTATTTTCAGTAATTTTATTTCTTTATTTACCAATTTATTTCTTTGACCGTCCTGGGTCTTCGTTGCTTACCCAAGCTCTTCTCTAGTTTCAGTGCCCAAGCTTCTCATTGTGGTGGCCTCTCCTGTTGAAGAGCACAGGCTCTAGGGTATGTGGGCTCAGTAGTGCAGCTCTCAGCTCAAGAGCACAGGCTCAGTCCATGGTTTTAGTTGCTCCATAGCTTATAGGATCTTCCTGATCAGGGATCAAATCTGTGTCTCCTGCACTGCCAGGTGGATTCTTTACTACTGAGCCATGAGGGAAGGCCCACTGTTATTCTTGATATATAAAACTGATATTGATAACTCCTCTTCATTAAAGCAGACAATCAGGGCTCTCCAATAGTGCATGGATTTACAGTAATTTGTATATACTCTATCACTCAGGCTTTTTTAAAACAGTGGCATGAATCCAGAAAATCACAAATGTCAACATAAAATCTGTACTTTCTGCAAAAAAGAAAAGATGTTGGTTATGAAGCAAATAGGCTTCCCTGGTGATTAGATGGTAAAACATCTGCCTGCAAGCAGGAGACCCACATTCAATCCTTAGGTTGGGAAAATCCCCTGGAGAAGGGATCAGCAGCCCACTCCAGTATTCTTGCCTGAAGAATGGACAGAGGAGCCTGGCGGGCTACAGTCCATGGAGTCACAGAGTTAGACATGACTGAGCAGCTAACACAACAGCGTGAAGTAAAGATGATATGAGGCAAAGAACTCAGATTTTCTTTTTTACCTTTGCATTTGGCCAATTTAATGGATATTTGTTGATTTTTGACCACAGAGACTCCATAAGCTTTCCTCACATTTCAATTTTCTTTTGGGAAATTACCCATTTTCTTTTAAATGTATTCTGGTGGCATTGTTAATTATGTACCCTGACCTAGGGGAAGGTAAGAGACCTAAGTTGGACCAATCAGGCTCATACTCTCAAAATGAGGCAGAGGAATAATCAGTAGTTGGAATTCATCCCATCAAAAATATTACTATTAATAATATGAGGAGTTTCTCCTGATATTTATGATGATAACTCCATAAAATATCCAACTGAAAAGGAGGAAACACCCCTATGTAGCTGTCCCCATATATGTATATGGGAAAAACAATGATCAAAGCAATTCTATTCCAGATTTCATTGTACATAAATATTACAAGGAGCCAAATCTGCTTCCATTTAACTTTGCCTAAATACAATATAGTTTCTCTATCATAATGTTTATGAAATCTTCTTGATAAAATGTTTTATTATTCTGAATTGGATGTTTGTTTCCATGTTATACACACTATCACAAAATATTCTTGGTTTATGAGTTTTCATAAAGAACAGTTATCTATAACATCCACAGTAGAGAAATGATTTCTTTCTTTAATTTTGACCATATAGGATTTTATAGGACAATGTATATCATACAGATCTATATTACCAGTATTCAATTTATTAAATTTTACAAAACCAAAAGACAATTAACCCACTTCTTCCATCCCCCATGCCCTGCCTCTAGCACCCACCAATCTGTTCTGTGCACCTATGAACTTTTTTTTTAATATTCAGTAGTAGTTCCCCATTATTTGCAGTTAATCTGTTCCAAGACCCCCAATGGATGCTTGAAATCATGAATAGCACTGAACTCTATATTTACTATGCTTTTTTAGTATACATACATGTACTGTCTCAGTTGCTCAGTCATATCTGACTCTTTGCAACCCCATGCACTATAGCCTAACAGACTCCTCCATCCATGGAATTTTCCAGGCAAGAATACTGTAGTGGGTTGCCTTTTCCTACTCCAGAGGATCTTCCTGACCCATACATAACTATGATAAAATTTAATTTATAAATTAGGCACAGTAAGAGATTAAAAACAGTAAAAAATTAAAAAAAAACAATTATAACAATATACTCTAACACAAGTTATGTGAAATTGGCTTCTCTCTCTCTCTCTCAAAGTATTTCATTGTACCATGTATTCGCTTTTTTCTTCCTGAGACAGTATCTAATGATAAAATGCCTATGAGATTAGATGAAGCAAGGTGAACCATAGAAGCACTGTTATGTAGTGTTAAACTATTATTGACTCTCTGACCATTCCTCAAGAGAAGGATCATCTCTTTGAGGTGGGCCTAGATCATCCAGCTGTGGATGATGATGGTTGACTAGCAGGAGCAGATGATATGATGTCAATGATGGGTGGTCTCAGGAAGGCTAGAGGAGGACACCAAGAGATTTCATCATGCTTATTAGAATGACAGCATGAAATTTAAAACTTCTCAATTCTTCATTTCTAGAATTTTCCATTTCATATTTTTGGACCAATGTTGACTATGGAATTCCAGTTGAGCTATTTCAAATCCTAAAAGATGATGCTGTTAAAGAGCTGCGTTCAACGTGCCAGCAAATTTAGAAAACTCAGCAGTGGCCACAGGACTGGAAAAGGTTAGTTTTCATTCCAATTCCAAAGAAAGGCAATGCCAAAGAATGTTCAAACTACCACAATTGCATTCAACTCACATGTTAGCAAATTAATGCTCAAAATTCTGTAAGCCCGGCTTCAACAGTACGTGAACCTTGAGCTTCCAGATGTTCAAGCTGGATTTAGGAAAGGCAGAGGAACCAGAGATCAAATTGCTAACATATATTGGATCATCAAAAAAAGCAAGAGAGTTCCAGAAAAACATCTACTTCTGTTTTATTGACTATGCCAAAGCCTTTGACTGCATGGATCATAACAAATTGTGGAAAATTCTTCAAGAGATGGGAATACTAGACCACCTTACCTGCCTCCTGAGAAATCTGTATGCAGGTCAAGAAGCAACAGTTAGAACTGGACATGGAAAAACAGACTGGTTCCAAACTGGGGAAGGAGTATATCAAGGCTGTACATTGACACCCTGCTTATTTAACTTATATGACAAGTTCATTATGTGAAATGCCAGGCTGGATGAAGTACAAGCTGGAATCAAGATTTCTGGGAGACATATCAATAACCTCAGATATGCAGATGACACCACCCTTATGGCAGAAAGTGAAGAGGAACTAAGGAGCCTCTTGATGAAAGTGAAAGAGGAGGCTCCAAAATTACTGCAGATGGTGACTGCAGCCATGAAATAAGAAGACGCTTGCTCCTTGGAAGAAAAGCTATGGCCAACCTGGACAGTATATTAAAAAGCAGAGACATTACTTCGACCACAAAGTCCATCTAGTCCAAGCTATGGTTTTTCCAGTAGTCATGTATGGATGTGAGAGTTGGACTATAAAGAAAGTTGTGTGCCAAAGAACTGATGCTTTTGCACTGTGGTGTTGAAGACTCTTGAGAATCCCTTAGACTGCAAGAGATCAAACCAGTCAATCCAAAAGGAAATAAGTCCTGAATATGCCTTGGAAGGACTGATGCTGAAGCTGAAAATCAAATACTTTGGCCAACTGATGCAAAGAACTGACTCTTTGGAAAAGACCCTGATGCTGGGAAAGACTGGAAGCAGGAGAAGGGGATGACAAAGGATGAGATGATTGGATGACATTACCAACTCGATGCACATGAGTTTAAGCAAGCTCTGGGGTTTGGTGAAGGACAGGGAAGCCTGGTATGCTATGGTACATGGGGTTGCAGAGTTAGATACGACTGAGTGACTGAACTGAACTGAACTGACTGTGTGTAATAGAAACCATGGAATGTGAAACTGTATATTGAGGGGAGGGGTGCTACTGCATGTATATTTTAGATTCCACTTATAAGAAAGATCATATGGTATTTATCTTTGTCTGACTTACTTCACTTAGCACAATGCCTTCAACACCCATTCATGTTGTCACAAATGCCAAGACTTCATTCTTTTTATGATATAATGATATTTCATTATGTATGTACACCACAATTTCTTTATACATTCACTCATTAATGAACACTTAGGTTGTTATTGTTATATCAGATCAGATCAGATCAGTCGCTCAGTCGTGTCCAACTCTTTGTGACCCCATGAATCGCAGCACGCCAGGCCTCCCTGTCCATCACCAACTCCTGGAGTTCACCCAGACTTACGTCCATCGAGTCAGTGATGCCATCCAGCCATCTCATCCTCTGTCGTCCCCTTCTCCTCCTGCCCTCAATCCCTCCCAGCATCAGAGTCTTTTCCAATGAGTCAACTCTTCGCATGAGGTGGCCAAAGTACTGGAGTTTCAGCTTTCGCATCATTCCTTCCAAAGAAATCCCAGGGCTGATCTCCTTCAGGATGGACTGGTTGGATCTCCTTGCAGTCCAAGGGACTCTCAAGAGTCTTCTCCAGCACCACAGTTCAAAAGCATCAATTCTTCGGCTCTCAGCCTTCTTCACAGTCCAACTCTCACATCCATACATGACCACAGGAAAAACCATAGCCTTGACTAGACGAACCTTTGTTGGCAAAGTAATGTCTCTGCTTTTGAATATGCTATCTAGATTGGTCATAACTTTCCTTCCAAGGATAAGCGTCTTTTAATTTCATGGCTGCAGTCACCATCTGCAGTGATTTTGGAGCCCCCAAAAATAAAGTCTGACACTGTTTCTTTCCACTGTTTCCCCATCTATTTCCCATGAAGTGATGGGACCGGATGCCATGATCTTCGTTTTCTGAATGTTGAGCTTTAAGTCAACTTTTTCACTCTCCACTTTCACTTTCATCAAGAGGCTTTTTAGTTCCTCTTCACTTTCTGCCATAAGGGTGGTGTCATCTGCATATCTGAGGTTATTGATATTTCTCCCAGCAATCTTGATTGCAGCTTGTGTTTCTTCCAGTCCAGCGTTTCTCATGATGTACTCTGCATATAAGTTAAATAAACAGGGTGACAGTATACAGCCTTGACGAACTCCTTTTCCTATGTGGAACCAGTCTGTTCTTCCATGTCGTTCTAATGTTGCTTCCTGACCTGCAGACAGGTTTCTCAAGAGGCAGATCAGGTGGTCTGGTATTGCCATCTCTTTCAGAATTTTCCACAGTTTATTGTGATCCACACAGTCAAAGGCTTTGGCATAGTCAATAAAGTAGAAATAGATGTTTTTTTCTGGAACTCTCTTGCTTTTTCCATGATCCAGCAGATGTTGGCAATTTGATCTCTGGTTCCTCTGCCTTTTCTAAAACCAGCTTAAACATCAGGAAGTTCACGGTTCACATATTGCTAAAGCCTGGCTTGGAGAATTTTGAGCATTACTTTACTAGCGTGTGAGATGAGTGCAATTGTGCGGTAGTTTGAGCATTCTTTGGCATTGCCTTCCTTTGGGATTGGAATGAAAACGGACCTTTTCCAGTCCTGTGGCCACTACTGAGTTTTCCAAATTTGCTGGCATCTTGAGTGCAGCACTTTCACAGCATCATCTTTCAGGATTTGAAAGAGCTCACCTGGAATTCGATCACCTCCACTATCTTTGTTCGTAGTGATGCTTTCTAAGGCCCACTGGACTTCACATTCCAGGATGTCTGGCTCTAGGTGAGTGATCACATCATCGTGATTATCTGGGTCATGAAGATCTTTTTTGTACAGTTCTTCTGTGTATTCTTGCCATCTCTTCTTAATATCTTCTGCTTCTGTTAGGTCCATACCATTTCTGTCCTTTATCGAGCCCATCTTTGCATGAAATGTTCCTTTGGTATCTCTGATTTTCTTGAAGAGATCTCTAGTCTTTCCCATTCTATTGTTTTCCTCTATTTCTTTGCATTGATCGCTGAAGAAGGCTTTCTGATCTCTTCTTGCTATTCTTTGGAACTCTGCATTCAGATGTTTATATCTTTCCTTTTCTCCTTTGCTTTTCGCTTCTCTTCTTTTCACAGCTATTTGTAAGGCCTCCCCAGACAGCCGTTTTGCTTTTTTGCATTTCTTTTCCATGGGAATGGTCTTGATCCCTGTCTCCTGTACAATGTCACAAACCTCCTTCCATAGTTCATCAGGCACTCTATCTATTAGATCTAGGCCCTTAAATCTATTTCTTACTTCCACTGTCTAATCATAAGGGATTTGATTTAGGTCATACCTGAATGGTCTAGTGGTTTTCCCTACTTTCTTCAATTTAAGTCTGAATTTGACAATAAGGAGTTCATGGTCTGAGCCACAGTCAGCTCCTGGTCTTGATTTTGCTGACTGTATAGAACTTCTCCATCTTTGGCTGCAAAGAATATAATCAGTCTGATTTCGGTGTTGACCATCTGGTGATGTCCATGCGTAGAGTCTTCTCTTGTGTTGTTGGAAGAGGGTTTTTGCTACAACCAGTGCATTTTCTTGGCAAAACTCTATTAGTCTTTGCCCTGCTTCATTCTGTATTCCAAGGCCAAATTTTCCTGTTACTCCAGGTGTTTCTTGACTTCCTACTTTTGCATTCCAGTCCCCTATAATGAAAAGGACATCTTTTTTGGGTGTTAGTTCTAAAAGGTCTTGTAGGTCTTCATAGAACCGTTCAACTTCAGCTTCTTCAGCGTTACTGGTTGGGGCATAGACTTGGATTACTATGATATTGAATGGTTTGCCTTTGAAACAAACAGAGATCATTTTGTCATTTTTGAGATTGCATCCAAGTACTGAATTTCGGACTTTTTTGTTGACCATGATGGCTACTCCATTTCTTCTGAGGAATTCCTTCCCGCAGTAGTAGATATAATGGTCATCTGAGTTAAATTCACCCATTCCAGTCCATTTCAGTTTGCTGATTCCTAGAATGTCAATCATTCTATTCTGTATAATGTGGCAGTATATAATATTAAAATATATGGCATACATAATTATGTATTATATATGTATGTTATATGTAATATTTTAATATTATATATTGCCACATATATAGAATAGATTGATATATATATATATAATGTAATATAACACTGTATAATTTAATGATATAATTATGTAAATATATAAGACAGAAGAGTCATATATGTAATACAGAAAGACTATATAATAATACAGGAAGAGTATATATCATATATTTATAAATATATGATGTAAAGTTCCTTCTTCATTTCCTCTTCATAAATGGTATAGGTTATACCCTTCAAATATACAAGACTATATAGATGAGAAGCAATACTATATGAGAAGCAAATAATCGTGGTCCAATTAGCCATTATATTTATACATTGATCCATGCATCTACTTCTTAAACCAATAATTAGTAAATATTGTCTCTCTCCCAGTATCATGTTATGTACTAGGAAAAAGAAATTAATAGGTTGGGTGCCCTGACATGACTCAATCTTATAAATTTTTTAACTTAAATTTCTTGAACTTTTGTACTGTTTATAGAAAAACATAGGATGATAAGAATTGAGAGTTTACAATATTTTACATGTTTGCACTGCTATCTGAAATAACTCCAGTGATAATTCTAGTATATTTGTGAATAATGGCTATTGTGTCTTTCTATATTATAATGAACTGATAATCTAGGCTGATAATGTACATTTTAAATCAGCTGCATTGCTAATAAATGGTATTAAGTACTTAACAAAGTATTCTTAAAATGAGTGATGAATAGATAAATATAATGAGATTATTGTTTTTTTGAAGAGAAATGGATAAATAAATAACTGATTGCTTTTAGTGCACACAATGAGGAGAAAAGTGTAAAGCATAATCTCATTTTATGGACCTGTTCATCCCTAAGTATCACTTGAGAGGAAAGCTTACTGGAATTGTTGATTAATGAGAGGGGAAAGTAATCAAGACACACTTAGAGCATAGAAACATGTAGGGAGTGAGATTTAGGCAAAGGAACTTGCATGAGTCCATAAATCAATATGAAAATAGTTAGGTAGAGTGTGATGGAACACCTATAGTATACAAAACTAAGACAGGGTATAGAATCTACTGTTTTTACTTACTTGTATTATTCAGTAAACGTGTGTGTATTACTCAGTAAATACCTATTTCGTGTCTGTTAGGCGTCAGGCAATGTAGGGGAGAAAAAAGTTTGCAAAATAGCTTTGTCCATTGATATATATAAAGATGTATTCTTGCATGTTGCGAATATTTATTGTGCACTTACTATTCTGTGGCAGGCCTTGCAGGGAAAATTTCAATGAGAAAACTAGACAAAACTACCTGCCTCATATGGTCTCCATCCTCACGATGGAATATTAGAGGGAGATGTTCTTTTAGAATAAAAGATTGGGACAAAGACAAAAAGAAGAGAATGGGCCAGAGAAACAGAAGGAAGAGTATACTTGAATTATCGTAAATCTGAGTTTGAGTTCCATTAGGGTCCTATTAGATGCCATTAAATAGTACTGAGAAATGCTTAAGGACCAATACAATTTCCTAGAGATAATATGGGGTCATGAAAAATCTGAAACCTATCCTGGAAGGAAGGTTGAGTTAGCCTTTTGCAAAGAGATAGATTATTGTGAGATGAGTAAGACCTATAAACTCATTTGCACTGTTCAAGTGTAATACGAATACTCAAAGTAGTTTAATGGTTGAGGTCTGTAAAAACAGCCCAATCTTCTTAGTCCATCACCTATCAAAACCAGCATGGTCAGGAGATTAGGATCTTAACTTCAACTTGGATCTGTAGCTTTTTATACCTTTCCCTATCCCAGGTGGAGAAAAAGGGAGAACTATAGCATAAAACAGTCCCAGTAAATGCCAGGTGGATTTACCGTGGATATAACCTTATTTTTATTTTAGTGAGTCAATTTAAATTGAAGCCAAGTATGGATTTTTGTTTTGTGTTCTTCACACTACACACACTAACTCCACAGCAGCAAAGGGCCTGCTGTCTTCCAGGAAATATTAGATGTTGGTTTTGACTAACATCTGCTTTTTTCTTTGTTTGTTTGTTTTGAATTTTGCATCAGAATTGAGGTTCATTGAAAAACCATAAAGAAAGTTAATGTAGAATGTCCCAACATTCAAATCTCTAGATATTTAAATGTCACTTTACAGACTTTTTATTAACCATAGTATTTCTGAATTATCGCTGTAATATTTCAGTAATGGGATAGAAGCTGTCAAGGTCAGAACAACCTCATAAGGGAGACATGCAAAAAGAAAGCATTAGATCTGAAAAGCACAATGGTAGCTGTTCTAAGGAACCTTTTTATTAAAGTAATGGACCAAAAGATATTATGTAGAACTGTGAGATTCCAGAAAACACCATGTGGCAAGTTTGCTCAGAGATGAAAAGCAGTTTTTCCTTTCTGTTATCTTTATAATTTAGCACATAAAACACCTTGGCTCCTTTCATTCCAAGTAAAATGTATATTTAATATCCATAAAGCTTAATGAAACTGGCTTTTCTACAGAAAGTCTGATTTAAACGACTTTAAATTGCATTTTTAGTCTACAGACCAGTGATGTTATTTGCAATGCTCCTGGTAGCCTGCAGGCGGAGCCCTGGGCTGCACAAAAGGTGGGTGCAGCCTCTATCAGTGAGCCGCAGACCTTTCCTCTCTTGGTCTGAAAGGTCCTGACAGCTGCATATAACAACTAGGAACTAGCTTGGTCATTACTCTCACTAGGATATTGAATGTTTTTTTTTTTTTTTTTTCATATTTAGTAGTTCAGTCAATGGTCAAATTTCAGATCATGGGATAAATCATCTACCTTTCTTTCTCATCACTCTACTCTGTTATCAAAAACAGACAGAAGAGAAAGCAAAACTCTTAGCAATGGGTATTGATTTAAAACCCCACAGACCATCAGTATGTGCATAGCATTCACAGTTTACTGAAAGTCTCTCTTCTCATTTGCTCCTCTTGCTACCCCTGTGAAGCACAGTTTATTAGTATTCTGATTTGGTACCTGACAATTCTGAAGTGTAAAGACGTCACATAGCTGATGATGTTAATTAAGTCAATAGGTGTTAGATACAGGACCCAAATCAAGACACCCTTATATTTTATATTTTACAATATGTGTAGGTTTTTTCTCTGCATTTACACATCCTATGAAATTATTTTACACCTTTTTTTATAGTAGCATCATCCCAAAGAGATCCAAATGAGTTCAAACCTTCAGGAGCTGTGTAATCCTAAAGAAGATTGAAAAAGTCTACCACGCGTTCTTTTTTTTCTTTATCAGAATAACTTGAGTCTAAGTTTAGATATTGATTTTTCACTAAAATTTAATATCATCTCTGGAAAAGTGTTCTATATAGATGTTTGTATTTTAGTTCTGTGTAGATAATAGTTATATTAATACCATCAAAGGAATCAACTTTCAAATCATATTTTTTTTTCTTCTTTGAACTAGACCTGAAATAAAGCCTCTTGAACTGACACTTTCTTTAAAAACCTTTAATGAAATCTTTTTGAAATCCCCAAATAAGGTCTGATTAATATTATTTATTGTAAATCCCTTGTTATGGTTTGCTAAGTCAATACACATACCTTGATGCATCAAAATGCTTTTTCAATGAAATCACTAGACAACAAAATAATTGTTATGTTTTCCTCCATCATTTAACCAGTAATGATTTTTCAATGTTTTTCTATGTAATTAAATGTGTCTGTGAATCATTAATGCCATCTAAAAGTACAACATCCATAAAATTGTTGATTTGACAGTAATATAAACATGAGGCGTGAATGTTCCCAAGTTTTTTGAGAGGCAAAACCTTTTTTGTGAAACGTTAATATTTTGCCACTAAGGGACATTTAATTCTAACCAAATGCATAGCTACTTACTCTAGTTTAAATTGCATTCAGAGACTTATATTTTGGGATAGTATTTCAAATACTCTTGACTGTAAGATTATTCTAGATAATCAACAGTTTCTAAGAGCAAGCTCATCTTTAATTTAGAATAATCATGAAATAATTCCAAGAGGAATTTCAAATAATAATCATTATTATTTTGAACAATAATTAAATATATCAAATAAGATTAGCACAAAGTCAAACAAAAGACTGGCCCTAGCACAGAGAGAGATCAATATTCCCTCTCTCTCAAAAATACCTTTTTAACATTTTTTAATTACTTTGTGTTTCCTTTGTTTTTGTTGAATTTTAGGAAAGTCAATATTCTCTACATGGGGGAGAGAGACACCAATATAGTTTCACTAACATTCATCTTATTACTTTCCCCCACATAATTTCAGTTATAACTGAGCAGAATACTTAGAATATTTAAGTAGTTTTTATTAATATAGTGTACCAGGAAAAGTATGATATTTCCACCACATTCACTTGAGATACCAGTTCAATTGTATTTAGCTGTTTAATTGCAAGAAAACCATTTAAACCCTCTCAAGCCCTACTTATCTTTCTTTAAAATTTCTTACATATGTCATAAATTTCTTAGGATATGTTCAAAATGTTTAGCGGTTCATAGCATATAATAAGTGCACAAGAAGTAGTAGCTATTTGCTTATTCTTCTTACATGGAAGTAGCTGGATCACTTGCTCACAGTGTCCAAATGCATTAGACAGTTAGATGGTTAACACATTTCTTTGACAGACTCTACAAACTCTATTTTTTAAGCATTCACTCACTTAATAAACATTTCCTGAACACTTATTATGCACCAGTACTGTACTGGTGCTTCCCTGGTGACTCAGATGGTAAAGAACCTGCCCACAATGCAGGAGACTGGGTTTGATCCCTGGTTTGGGAAGATCCCTTGGAGAAGGTCATAGCAACCCGGTACAGCATTCTTGCCTGAAGAATCCCATGGACAGAGAGCCTGGTGGCTACAGTCCCTGGGGGTCACAAAGAGTCAGACACGACTGAGTGACTAACACGCACACTGTACTAGGGTACAGATATAAATAAAGCAAAACCATTGTCTCAAGAAATGTGCTGAATTATTAGAATCATGTTTCCATGTATCGAAAGCATATCATATGAAAAGCATTGCATCAAATACTTTTAGAACATTAAACTATTTAATTAAACCTGTTCTACAAGTCAAGATTTGAACCTCTATTGTATTCTGACCTTTAAACCCATGTTCTCAGTAGGTACAAGATACTACTATGCAAATTGGAAGCACATTTTGATACAAGAAGACAAGAGCAATATAATTAAATCGCTTAATGACAAATATCTTATTTTTGCCATTTATTTTTCACATGCATATTAATTTCAGAAGAAAAAAACAAATGGGTTTTATTTCTTTGATTTTTTTTCTTTAAACAACACACGTTTATTCTCTCAGAATTCTAGATGCTGAAAGTCTGAAATCAAGGTGTCAGCTCTAAAGGGGACTATTTATCTGCCTCTTTTAGCTTCTGGTGGCCTCAAGCATTCCTTGGCTTGAGGCAGCTTAACTCTAGTTTGTGACTCTTCTTTGCTCTGTGTTCTTTCTTCTTATTAGAACACTTATTAGCCTTTGGATTTACTGTCTATTCCAAGTTCAGTATATCATCTTGATATTTTTACCAGTGCATCTGGAAAGACTCTATTTCCATATAAGGTCACATTCTGAGACTCTCACTGGGTGTGAGTTTTGAGGGACACTACTGCCTGCCTGGAGAATCCCAAGGACAGAGGAGCCTGGCAGGCTACAATCCATAGGGTCGCAAAGAGTTGAACACAACTGAAGTGACTTAGCACAGCAGCACACTCTACCACACAATTTTAACCTGTAAATTATTAGGAATAGCAGACATTTTCTGTTGAAAATGTAGCAGTATATATTCATTTATCAAACTAATGCAATTCACTAAGTTTCTGGGGCATATATAATACAGAATTTGTCTTTAAGTAAAATATGCCTTGAAATTTGTCCTGCATGTCTATTACTATATATGATAGATATGCATGGCATCCCAAATTTCTGGATTACCTGATAATCTCACAATCTAGTAAAGAATCCAAGCATAAAGCAACTACTTACAAAAAATCATTTAGTCATGTATGTGATGTGCAGAATAAGGTGAAGAAACAGGTACACTGAACACATATCAGATGGACTTGATCAAATCTTGAGAATCGGGTTTTGTGAGGAACTAATGTCTAAACTGAGGTTAAAAAATGACTAAGAAGTAACTAATTAAAAAGAATTTATCTTTGATTCCACTGTATTTCTGAACACTCTCGTTATTCTAATTTTCTGAGAAATATGTTAATTATGCTCCTTTCATTCATTTACTCTTCTAGTATGACTTAATATACCCCAAAGAGAAACCAATGAATTGCCCTGTGAGTAGGCAACACAACCTCGCTTTTACATTAACTTTTGGCATTTAGATGCAGTTGGACAGAAACAGTAGGGAAACTTCAAGAATAAAGAACCATAATCTGACCTCTAAATTCTTCTGAAGAAGCTTGTTTTATAGTACTGTAATTATAGGTAAGTGTCATCCAATGTAACACTGAACTATAGTCCCTGGTAGGTCTCAGAGAACTCCCATTTGTAGGCAAAAGCTTGTAAATACTGTATTTATGCTACCATTGCCTTCAACTTTTGTGCATACGTGGACCTGCTGATGAAGACATATGTATATGGGTATCGGGACTTCTCTGATGGCTCAGTGGGAAAAGAATCCACCTGCAGCGCAGGAGCCACAGAAGATGCGGGTTTGATCCCTGGGTCAGGAAGATGCCCTGGAGGAGGGCGTGGCAACCCACTCTAGTATTCTTGCCTGGAGAATACCATGGACAGAGGAACCTGGCAGGCTACAGGCCATAGGTTTGCAAAGAGTCAGACACGACTGAAGTGACTTATCATGCTTGTAGGTATTAACATATGTATATGTACAATTAATATGTGTATACATATGTATTATATGTATTAATCTAGTTAGGCTTTTACTATCATGTACAGTAGGACTCTTAGAAGATTACTATTCTTCCATTTCCTTGGTAATTTCTGGGAAAACAGGGATATTTTAGAACAGAGTTTCTATAAGCTTTTTCCCTAAAACAACAGATGATTGAAGTGAAAATCTCAGTGACCATAACATTAAGGTAATTGACACTATTAAAAATAAGTCAAAATATCTGAGTAAGATAGTCCCATGTGGAAACATGTCTACTTTCTGATAATATGGTTGACTGCTTTCTATGAACAACTTCCATAGAATATCCTAGAGAGGAAAGAAGGAATTTAATAAATAAGCCTCTCTCATAAACAAGCAAGTCCATATGAAACATCCTTAGAATAACAAGGTGAAATTTTAATTTAATCTAATTTAAGCTAATTTAATCATACATAATCATATTCATATCTATGTTGTACCAATAAGACCTTCCCTTAGCTGGAGATTGTTTGCAACTTTTATGGCCTCTTATCAATTAAACAGTCAATTGAAGCCCTGTTTTCAATATGATTCAATCATAACATTGATTAAAAGACTACAGAAAAGCTCCTCTTTGTTGGTTTAGCAGAATTTTGCATACCTCAGTTGGGAAATAATGCACATAATTCTGTTGAATACAGGACGATACTCTTACCTTTCTGCTTTCAGTATTGAAAACTAATTTAATAAAAGATATTTCATTATATCCTCCAAGGCTCTTAATTGGACAAATTTGCCTCCTTTATTTTAGAATACAATAATTCACTGCCTAGAACTGTTTGTACATTTGTCCTATACATCCCTTCACTAGTGTCTGAAAAGCACACTTCTTACCTGCCAATTGCAGAACTCATTTACATTCTGATCACCAGATATAAATCAAAGACTCTGTTCCAAGCACTGAGCTGGGCTCCACGGGTACATTAATAAATCTGTCTTTTCTCTTACAGCCATCTGTACCCTACACAAAACAATCATGCAGAACCTTTCCATACAATGTTAAAATTGTTCTAAAAACAGCAGATATTTACTGATTTCTCGCTTTGTGCCTGGGACTGTTCTGAGCATTCTTTAAGCACTAACTCATTTATCCTACATACTCTCCCCATGAAAAAAAAATTACAAGGCAAATTTGAGTAATTTGCCAAATGACACAAAACTAAAAAGTGGGAAAAACACAACCTTTTTTACACTTCAGAAAAATCACTAAATAAAATGTTTATATATTGGCAGAAGTAACACTTTTTGGTCCTCTGTGTTTGTATCTTAACTCACTCCATCTTCTAAGGGACCTTGTTATTGATCATTTCTTCCATCTAAAAGATCTCTCAACTGCATTCTTCACATTAACATTTAAATATACTCATCTTCTACCTTATAACAAACAAAAATAAGTATAAGAATACATTAATGTCCTATCATATGATTTGTTGTTGCTGTTATTTCAGTACATTTTTTTTTCCTGGAAGTTTTACTCCTTCCCGGGACTTCTATTGTCATTAATGTGACTGACAACAATCACTCCAAATTTATAACTTCCATTCTCAACTCTTGGTACCATGCTATAATTGATCTCCTTGTTCCCTGCTTAAGTGAATGGCATCGTTTTAAACAACCATTCTTGCATGTCAAAAACCTAGAAGTCATCCTACTTTCTAAGCCTCTATTTTATTCCTTTAAAATATCCTATAACTTTCATTTTCTAATTTGCAATTTTAGCCACTTATCTCTATGTCATATCACATGACTCTAGATCAAGCTATGAGTTTTCTCTGATCTGGAAAGAAACAGCGTCAAAATGGATTTCCCTTCTCTCACTTTTTCCATGCTGCATTTTATTATCCACTCCATAAAAACATTATTTTAAGACATAAATATAATGATGGCATTTCTTTCATTAAACCCCATTGACAGATTCAAGTATCTCCTTTGACACTTGCTGTTTAGTCCCTGAGTTGTGTCTGACTCTTTGGGACCCCATGGACTATAGCTCACCAGGTTCCTCTGTCCATGGGATTTCCCAGGCAAGAATACTGGAGTGGTTTCCCATTTCCTTCTCCAGGGGATCCTTAGCATAGCCATTAAAGTCTTATATGGTCTGGTGCCTTATTACTGCCCTGACCACATTGTCTAATGTTAAAATTTTTTTTTCAGGAAGAATTTCTCTTTCTTTAGCTAAACTTTTTTTTTTTTTTCCTTTAACTAAACTTTTAAGTTGTGGGTGGTGGGGAGGCCTTAGAAAGAGCTGTTCCATGGTATGAAATACATAACTCAGAAAAACTCAGAAAGATGTTTCAAGGAACTTAGTCTATTGTGCCTGCACTTTCTTCAATTTTCTAAGAGAGTTATTCTTACCTGAAGCTTGCTAGCACTAAAGATTTAATGGGCATAATGCATATGACAGTCTTTCTCATAAAATGAACGCAAAGAAAAGGAAAAAGAGTGATTGACAGAAATGTAAATACAAGACAGCAGAGAATAAACTGGGAAAGTACATGTCTGGATAACTATATGGCACTAAAAGCTATTAAAGGTGACAATGGCTTCATCTTTTGTCCATGCTGTGTTTTATGCAAAATACACTCAGACTAGACCTGGAGTGACCTCAAACAGTACAGCTTGGAGTTTTTTAACGCATCTTGGATTGGCATTATATTTTATTCATGTTTGCAGTGACAGTGGCCACCATACCTAATAATATAAAAGCTGTAGATTCTGCCAGGTCACTTCTACCAGTTTCTCTCTATCCTGGACAACGGAGTGTACAAATCGGGACAAAGGGTGACGTGCTGGAGGAGGAGCTTCAGCAAGCTTTTCTAGAAGCAACTTTTGGAGTCTCTTAAGTAAAAAGAAAATCAATCATGATCACTCAGGAGGTGAAGGTGACTATGGTAGTGCTTTCTGGATCACAGGTCCTTCAGTCTAAGACATCTTACAGAGATGAAAAATAAAATGCAATTGAAATACTTTCCATGGTGCCTTCTCCCTCCTCCACCTATTACATATTTTTCTTCGAAGTGTTTGACTGTGAATCCTGACCTTCCCGCTTACAGTGTGAAGTCCAGTTATCCCAGCAAGCAGCTCTACTAGATGCAGGATTTTCAGTCCTCCTGGCTTTGCAGTTGTGTTTTCTTTTACTGCCAGCACTGCTAGGTCTGGTCCACTTTTATGAGGAGGTAAATGCAAACTCTTATTGACAGGGCACTCCATAATGTCACATGCATTTGAGACCCCAAGTGTCAGAGTTGTATAAAGCTTTGACATAAATATAATCTCAGTGCTGAAAATTGACCCAAATTATTGCAAACTTTTAGAGCAGCATACTTCTCAACTGTGAAAAGGGAAGAATTCAACTGCCTATAAAAAAAAGGCTGTTCCACACTACTGATATCTGAAGATGGAAAATAAAAATTACTTTAGGAATTTTCTGTCTCCTTATCATGATGGTCTTTTTAAATCATGAATTGATTAAATTCATGATCACAACTATGTGATCACATTGATTTAGAAAGACATCTTTAGGAACCTTATGTATGAAGTATCTTTAAAAACATAAAAGATTAAAACAGTTTTCCTATCTATTTAATAAAAATAAGACCATGTAAAATAAGACTTATTCTTTAATACATTTGTATATAAATGCTGCTGCTGCTGCTAAGTCACCTCATTGTGTCTCTGTGAGACCCCATATACGGCAGCCCACCAGGCTCCTCTGTCCACAGAATTCTCTGGGCAAAAATATTGGAGTGGGTTGCCATTTCCTTCTCCATCGTATCTAAATAAATGAGCTAAAAAAATAATAACACCACTCAGCAAATGTTCTTTGCATAAGCAGTAGCACCTGGAATGGAAACATGGTTGGTGCCATAGGGGTTTGACGCTGAGGCAAGTAAGAAAGATAGTCTTTCTGGCTGTTTGGGATACACATAAAAACTGCTGACTTTATAAAGTCCTAAAGTATCCTAGTAACCAAAAGAAAGAATAACTTAACAAGAGATTGAACTAAGCTCTATGGTGAATGCATCACCCATGTGGTTTGCAGAAGGCTGGAAAAACAAAAGTAGACACAAGTGGGAACAGTGCCTGTAGGATCAGCAGAAGAAAAAATCAATAACAAATTTGGTGTGTATGCTAAGGGCGAAAACACCTCTGCATGGTGTTAGTAAGATAGGATTTGGTTAAACAGTGGGACCCAGGACTTTTGTTTAGATGTGATAAATGACATGTTATCAGTGAGCGTATTTTAGAGTTTCCAAGATTAAATTTATCTGTGGTTCTTGGAAAGAGAGAATGGAGCGGCTGAGATTTTCCAATGTCCTTCAGTCGTCCTTCTCTTTTTAGGATAATTTTCTCTAAAATTCTTAATAAAATGTAATCAAATATGAAATCTTATAAACAAACACAATCACATACATTTGATTTATGGCATAAAAACTGACATAAAGCAGTTCTTATGCATTAATACTTGGAAAAGTAAATCTGTACCACCCACAAAAATAAGTGTGTGCATGATATTTGTTATGTCACAGAGATGGAGTGATAGATTCTCAAATAATGCAAATTAAGTCAATATAATTAATTGGATGCTATAGTGAAATAGAAATGTTAAGCAATCAGCATCTTAAACCATAATAAATCCTTTAGGATACAGATCCAGAGCCACTGAGAGGAAATATGATTCCTGGTCATTCATAAATCACCAGACAAAAGAGGATGGGAAACATAGGAAACACTTTCTGTTTCTGCTGTAGCCTCTTTTTCACTTGATATCAGGAAGTTCAAATAGATTTTTATGAATACCCACCTAAAATCTTACTGTGAGCAGGCAATATTATATAAACTGGTAAATTTCTGCTTCCTTCAAAGAACTCACTACCACCTAATTATATACCATAAGTTGAGCACAGGGTCAGCTGGTACCCCATGAATAATTTAGTTTTACTAATTCATCTGTATCAAAGAGGATAAATTATGAAATATGTGAAAGTCAATAGAGTGAAACTCATTTACAGTACTGAACATTCAGCTTACATTTTATTGTAACTAAATGCACACTAGAAATAAAATATGATCCTGCAGAAAGATAGTCCACTGTAATATAAATATGTCTATAGACATAGAATATGTTACCAAAAAACTGACTGTTAGCTCTCATCATTAACAAGATGAGAGTAAAATCTTGTATCTTGTGTTTGTTCTCTTAATTTTTCATTAAATTCATAAATTCAATAAATTTGTATTATTTGAATACTACTCTGTTCTAAACACAGTGCAAAATGTTTGAAAAAATAGTCTTTTTTCCCCTAAAAGCTTTAGAATCTAATGGAAAAAAACATGTAAATAAATATGTTTATATTAAAAAATATGTTATGGAGAGATAATATGGTTCAGAATCCTCAAGTCACAAAACAGCATATAATTCCAAAAGAATGATGGGTAGACTAGGAGTAGGAGATGTGGCAAGAGATGAGAAAGAGATACTTTGGGGAGCAAATGACTTAGGAATGATGAATAAAATGGTATTTAGAACCAGGGCTGGGGATTAACCTTTAAAGACAAAGGAACCATCTCTTCCACTCAGGAAGGGGTTAAGTCACTCTAGATATACACTGAGACAGTTAGGTCTGTGAGGCACAGGATGTGGGGGCACCCACTTATTTTTGTACCTGATAGCTTAGATATTCTCTGTAGAAAAGGAGGCAAGATATTGTGAAAATTGAGAAACAGAAAGAGATCAGCTAAGATGTTTAAGTATGAAAATTACTCTTTGGAAGAGGTATTATGAGAAATGACAAGAAGGTGAACAAGAAAAAGTAAAATGATTGCTAATACAACTGAGTGTCCAGTGAGTGTAGAAAAAACAAAAATGTGAAGAAGCATCAATCTATATCAATATATGATCTCTTCTAGCAAATCTCAGCATCCTAAGGAGAAGAGATAGACGGCTTGATTGAGATTCAAACATGTAAACTTTAAGTAAAATGTTGATATGACTCACCACGGAGGCTGGGATTCACAGGAAATGAACTGAAGCAGTGGCAATGGGAGAAAAATGAGGGAGGAGTTGAAAATTCAAAGCTATGATGAAGATACATGCTATATAGTGAAAGTAATGAAGTGAGAGGCTAAAATAAATGAAGGCTGTGATCAGAGATTAGTATTCGGAAATTTATTATATTGGAGGTAATAAAAATGTAAGTGATGATAAAATCTAGCTGAGATCATGGGAATGGTTGTCTAGAAGAGGGTGGAAGTTGAGAGAATTGGGATCCAGGAAGTCAAACGTCTACGAAAATAAGGTGTCCAGTGGGCTGACCACATAATCTTTGAGTCATTATAGAGGCTGTGAGGATTTACAATAAAAAGAAATACTGTGATCTGTGCACCCAAGGGTCTCAGCATATGATAATATCAAAAGATGATAAATAAAGGTGAAACTTCAAAGACAGGCGCTTTCTGCATGAGCCAAACAGCAATTCTTGGGAAGTAGTATTGAGGATTAAGGAAGTGCAGATTCATGACTATGGGGTGAATGGAGTGGGAATGAATATAGCCAGCTCTCTGAAGGAGAAATGGATAGGCACGTGGAGAGTCAGATACCAGTTGAGTCCAAATGCTGAAAACATATTTGGATGAAAATTTGCACTTTGCAGGGTTAAAGTACCTTATACATAATAACTATCCAATAAATGCTAGCTGTTATAAGCATGATCTAATATTATCAGCTATTTTGAATCCCCCACCCTCTCCCCTCAACTATTAAGAAGACTGGGATCTGTTTCCTAGGTGGGACTTTATTTTGCTAAGCCTTATGTGAGATGGTTAGATGGCATCACTGACCCAAAGGATATGAGTTTCAGCAAACTCTGGGAGATGGTGAAGGACAGGGAAGCCTGGCATGCTACAATCCACAGAGTCGCAAAGAGTTGGACACAAATGACCGACTGAACAACAATGTGGGTTTGGGTGTGCCAGTCAGGAGATGGGGATGGAGCACAGCTGAATTTGGGCAAAATAATGGGGCTAGAAATTTGAAGTCCCAAAGACCATCCAGAAGAAAGAAAATGTGATACAGTGTGTCCAAACAACAAATCTGAAAGTTGTTTTTCAGATTTGACAAAATCTGCAGTGAAGTCCATTTTGCTCATTAAAGTTTTCAGGTGATAAGGCTTAATTTAGCAAAACTCAAAGTGGTTCCGGGGAGAAGGGAATGGCAACCCACTCCAGTATTCTTGCCTGGAAAATTCCATGGACCTCGTAGCCTGGTGAGCTACAGTCCATGGGGTCACAAAAAGTCAGACATGACTGAGCAACTGGAGCGACTAACACAGACACCAAGTGGTTCTGAGGCTCTGGGTTCATCTGGGAGCACGCGCAGCTGGGGCAGAACCAGAGAATGGGTGGACGGCTGGGGGGTTGGTCAGACCCTGAAACGTGATCAGGGGAGAGGAGATGCAGAGTAAATTAGGGATGATATTAGACAAGAGGAAAGGTGATCCAGGAACTTGAATTTTACACGTCACTATGAACGGGATATTATGACATACGAAGAGCATTATTCAAATTGTGCAATGATGGGGCTAGAAAAAAGTAGCAAAGTCCAAATAATGAAATTTAATGGACTGCGTGTATAAGTTTTTAATTTCACCTAAGAACGTTGGGGAGAAATGGAACATTTTGAGCAACAAAATATCATCTTCAGATTCATGATCTGAAATATTGTTCTGACTTCAGTGAGAATAGACTGGGGGCAAATGATACTTGAAGGGGGAGAGCAATTAAGAGTCTATTGTAGCCTCCAAAGGAAAGATGATGATGGCTAGATTTAGAATCACTGAGTGGGATGGAGAAAAGTGGGTCAATAAAAGAGATACTTTAGGATGATTACTTGACAGGATTGTCATGTCAAACACAGAGATGTTGTCAGATGAAATATGAAAAATACTGATGTGAGTGACACTGATGCAAAGTTTTGTTAAAGTACTAGTTTTGTAGGTTTTATATATACATTGGGCTTCCCTGGTGGCTCAGTAGTAAGGAATCCACCTGCCAATGCAGGAGATGGAGTTTCATCTCTGGGTTGGAAAGATCTTCTGGAGAAGGAAATGGCAACCCACTCCAGTATTCTCGCCTGGGAAATCCCACGAACATAGGAGCCTGGCAGGCATAGTCCATGGGGTCACAAAAGAGTTGGACATGACTTAGTGACTAAACAACAACAACAACATATATCTGTTGTTCTGAGCCATCAAACTATCTCCCATGTCACAGAGTCTGGAAGCCTAAAAACTTTTTCCCAGAATCCTTTGCCAGCAGGGTCTTATTTTATTTTATTTTTAATTTATTTTAATTGGAGGCTAATTACTTTACAATATTGTATTGGCTTTGCCATACATCAACATGAATCTGCCACAGGTGTACATGTGTTCCCCATCCTGAACCCCCCTCCCACTGCCCTCCCTATACAATCCATTTGGGTCATCCCAGTGCACCAGCCCCGAGCATCCTGTATCCTGCATCGAACCTGGACTGGTAATTCATTTCTTTTTTTTTAATTTAAATTTATTTATTTTAATTGGAGGCTAATTACTCTATTATGTTGTATTGGTTTTGCCATACATCAACATGAATCTGCCACGGGTGTACACGTGTTCCCAATCCTGAACCCCCCTCGCACCTCCCTCTACATACCATCCCTCTGGGTCATCCCAGTGCACCAGCCCCAAGCATCCTGTATCCTGCATCGAACCTGGACTGGCGATTTGTTTCTTATATGATATTATACATGTTTCAATGCCATTCTCCCAAATCATCCCCCCCTCTCCCTCTCCCACAGAGTCCAAAAGACTGTTCTATACATGTGTGTCTCTTTTGCTGTCTCACATACAGGGTTATCGTTACCATCTTTCTAAATTCCATATATATGCGTTAGTATACTGTATTGATGTTTTTCTTTCTGGCTTACTTCACTCTGTATAATAGGCTCCAGTTTCATCCACCTCATTAGAACTGATTCAAATGTATTCTTTTTAATGGCTGAGTAATACTCCATTGTGTATATGTACCACAGCTTTCTTATCCATTCATCTGCTGATGGACATCTAGGTTGCTTCCATGTCCTGGCTATTATAAACAGTGCTGCGATGAACATTGGGATACACGTGTCTCTTTCCCTTCTGGTTTCCTCAGTGTGTATGCCCAGCAGTGGGATTGCTGGGTCTTATTTTATATTGCAACAGAAAAATAAAGTTTTTAAACTCAAAAATCAGAAGGAAATATGTTTTCCTTTCTTTTAAGGCTTCAAGGAAGTGGGTGAACAAATTGCATGTGTAAAGCTCTCAGCAGTTTCCTAGAAAACTCCTCAGATTCTTGAGCCTCAGTGCTCCAGGAGTCTGAACTCATGAACAGTGATTTCCTGCAACACCTGTTCTTCTCAGCTGCATTAGAGCTGCACCTCTCTCCGGCCCGTGTTCTGCTAGCTCTTCAGATGAAAGCATCTAATTCCCTTTGTCCCCTCTGAGATACAGAGAGTCATTTCTGCTTTTACCCTCATCAAAGCCTTGAATGATTCAGAACTTTCTAAAATAAATGGCTCAGTTGTGGGAAACTAGAATTAGTTAACTGACTCAGTCTTATTTGAAAAGTATAATGAAATAATTGATAAAATAAATGAAATACAAGTAGGCTGCAGCATGCCTGGAGTTGCCTGAAAAGAAATGTTTCTTCAAAATATGGCTTTGGGAGACCACAATGATCATTGCAATAGAACTTAACTAAGGAAATAAGGCATATAAGTACTATGAGAAGGCTAATTCTGACTGTGTGGTTAGCTCATCAAAAAACTTACAAATTCAGAACTTTAAACGTTTGGCTTAAGGCAAGACCAAGACAAAAACAAGATTCTATTACCGGTTTTTTAAAATCTCTAATCCCCTAGAACCTCAGGATCAATGTTAAAAATAAGATCTAAGTAAACCATTCAAGGCCCTAAATTATTAGTTGATATTCAGAGTCATTCACAAGATCTGTAGGACTCTTATATGAAAGAAGACAAAATGTGACACAATAATTTAGAATGGTGATATTTAGTAGATTCCAGGGATTATGAATAGGCTGAACCTCAAAATTGTATTGTGTCTCCCCTGCCAACAAAACCGTTTCTTTCTCATCTGTCTGAAATTATTCTCCTTATACTGGAAGACCCTATCATGAGGTAATTTGCTTATTTCCAAGGGTTGTTAATTCCCTTCAAGACCTCTCTCTGCTTTGCTTAGTCGCTCGGTTGTTTCCAACTCTTTGTGACCCCATGGACTGTAGCCCACCTGTGTCCTCTGTCCAGGGAATTCTCCAGACAAGAATTTGAATGGGTTGCCATTTCCTTTTCTGGGCTTCAAGACCTATCCTCACCAAATTTCAGTGCCCACCTACTCAGAGCAAAAGTTAAACCCCAATTCATTCTAAAGAATTAGTTTCCTTCCAGCTTAACCTATAAGGAGGGAATGTATAAACCACAATAATTGTAATTGCGTTGTCAATATATATCAAAAGAAAATGAAAGAATATGCGTAGGAATGGGCTTTGAGGGTGGCTTGGAGGTTAAAGGAGAAGGCAATGGCACCCCACTCCAGTACTCTTGCCTGGAAAATCCCATGGACGGAGGAGCCTGGTGGGCTGCAGTCCATGGGGTCGCTAAGAGTCGGACACGACTGAGCGACTTCACTTTCACGTTTCACTTTCATGCATTGGGGAAGGAAATGGCAACCCACTCCAGTGTTCTTGCCTGGAGAATCCCTGGGATGGGGGAGCCTGGTGAACTGCCGTCTATAGGGTCGCATAGAGTCGGACACAACTGAAGTGGCTTAGCAGCAGCAGTAGCAGCAGCAGAGGTTAAAGCGTCTGCCTGCAATGCAGGGGACCTGGGTTTGATCCCTGGGTCGGGAAGATGCCCTGGAGAAGGATATGGCAACCCACTCCAGTATTCTTTCCTGGAGAATCCCATGAACGGAGGAGCCTGGTGGGCTACAGTCCATGGGGTCGCAAAGAGTCAGACACAACTGAGCGACTTCACTCACTCACACTCACCAGAAAAGAAACCAAATTAAATGCAAGGATGTTGATAAACAGAGCATGTCTCTGGTCCACCATATCAAAGTG
Source organism: Bos grunniens (assembly GCF_055505025.1). Taxonomy (NCBI): domain Eukaryota; kingdom Metazoa; phylum Chordata; class Mammalia; order Artiodactyla; family Bovidae; genus Bos; species Bos grunniens. The sequence continues at coordinate 29,221,009 of NC_141188.1, forward strand.
GGAAGGAAAAGTAGCAAATACCTTAATTGACTTGATAAAAAATATGCTTGGCCTCACAAAAATTCAGAATTCAGAGGCATGCCACTTTGATAAAGTTTTTAGACTTCAAAGGCTTGCCAAAGCATCTTTCCAAAATCAAATAAAAATTACTCTACTTTACTCCCCATATCACTAAAAAGAGAAAAGATTTTTTGGTTGTCTTGAGAGGTGAGCATGTTGTTCCTAGCCGTTTATCAAGTGGCCCAAAGCCACAGGATCTGAATGAGGATCAGAGTAAGTGAATGCTCTGCAGGCAGTGGAGACTTGAGAACAAGAGGCTCAGCCAATTGGACCTTGTGAAACAGAAGATGCAAAGATGCTCAATATGCTATCACCAACAGGATGCAATATGCAGTCACTAGTCATCTGAAGCAAAGCAATGGACCCTTCCACAAAAACTACTTTCACTTTGAGCTCCAACTCCTGAATTGCTATTATATTTGTACATAGTAACTAATTTTACATTTTATTCTTCCTTTCTTCCCACATTGTCTTATAAAACATATGTTATAGTATTTTTATTTCTCTTTTTTCTAAATTATAGAATGTAAAGGTAATCTGTAACTGAACAGGAAGTGCAGCAATCATTACACAGAGATGGATACAATAAATTATGGGATTTTGTGTCTCTCGTCTCCCTACCCGCTAACCCAGGGTGAGGTCTGAAAAGTGAAAGTGAAGGCTCAGTCATGTCTGACTCTTTGCCACCCCATGGATTATACAGTCCATGGAATTCTCCAGGCCAGAATACTGGATCCTTTCCCTTCTCCAGGGATCTTCCAAGCACCAGGGATTGAACGCAGATCTCCTGCATTACAGGCAGATTCTTTACCAGCTGAGCCACAAGGGAAGCCCAGGGTGAGGTGTAGGGACAAGCAACTTTGTTTGTATAAGAATGTTAGACCAGGGAAGAAAGAATATAACAAAACTCTATCATCATGTTAAAGGAATATGTGCTGTTGCTCTTATTATTTTTAAGAGTTTAAATGTGAATATTAACAGAAGTATTTCTCAGATACCAGGGATCAAAGGAGGAGTACTGAATCACATACAGTCGTTGATATTTAACAAAATCTGTAAAAACTACATTTTTCAGGTTCTTGTCAGCAGAATTCCCGCTTAGATGTTAGTAATAGGCATTTGTGTGAAATTAAGTAGGTAGAAAGCAGAAGTCATTTTTCTCTCCCAGTAGTGGCTGATATGAACCCAGGCAGTAAGTGAAACATTCAGTGGGAGCCTGACCATCTTCAGGTCATTTTCCTCAGCTCAGCAGACAACAGAGAGATCATAGACAGTTCATGTTTACTGGTTTCCCCAAAGCCAGCAGTGGTTCTTTCTGACCTTCACTCACCCAGCCCTTCCAATGGTCTCGCTTAAGAATTGAATTCTCTGTATTAAATCCTGTCTACCAAAATATCTAAATTCATGACTAAACTCTGACTTATGTAATGTAGCAATATGGAAGTAAAAAGTGAACACTAATCAATTTTAGTGAAGAAAGAAAAAAAGAAAGTAAAATTTGACCTAACAATTATGATATTTGCTTCTGGTCTAATCCCCCAAGTTTATCATGTTTATACATTTTTATTATTCTTTATGATCATTCCCTAAAGGAAGATGTCTCCTAATAACTTTTTTCTTTTCTATACGTATATATAATTTGCTAATTCCACACTTTGCTGGGATTAAATGAAATGCTACTAAGGCATATAATCAAGCAAGAAACAAACTATTTTTGAGCAACTTCTAGAAACAAAAATAGATAATGGTCAGGCAGAAATTAAGAGATATGCAGAAATTGCCCTCCAATCATTCAATATAATTTTTCTGAAACTCAATTTTCTTATAAGTAACATGAAGACAATAATATCTCATAAAAGGTATAAGAAATAAATGAAATAATATATGGACAAATCACATTGTTATCAGTAATTTGCAGTACAATTGATAGTTACTGTTTTTGTTACTACTATAATGTGAATTTATAATATCTTTCTAACATTTTAATCATTATTTAAACAGATGTGCCTTATTATGTGGTGATTTCTTCATGATAAATCTACCATAATTAAAAGATAAATGAAGAAGATTTATTTAGCATTCTTTCTGGGAAGACTCTTATCAAAGGAATTCTACGAATACCACTGCTGGCAAATAGGAGGTTTCTGAAAATATATTCTAAATTGGTTCCCCAGCTGTTCGTATCTCACTATAGCCACTATAAGATGCCAATGACTGCCACTTTGGTCTCTTATTCCCTCCACCTGGCCCTCATGAAAGGCCAGCTGAATAAACCAGCTGATTATGGCTGGTGAGAAAACTACTAATTATCCTTAATGTCCTCACAATACATTGATGACCACTAATTTCCAATGGGCCCTTGATGTTGCTGAACTTTCATTTATATTTCTCTAAATACTTTATGGGTTTCCCTGGTGACCCTGTGGTAAAGGATCCACCTGCCAATGCAGGAGGTATGGGTTGATCCCTGGTTCAGGAAGATCTCCTGGAGAAGGAAACTGCAACCCGCTCCAGTATTTTTCCCAAGGAAAATCCCATGGACAGGTTGTGAAAGAGTCAGACATGACTTAGCAGCTAAACAACAACAAGCTGTTTATTTTCTTTATTGACTTTTCACACCTCTCCCACTCTTTTGAGATTTTGGCACCATCTCATTCATTCTAGAATGCTCAGATCCTATTTAGCCTAAAAAGTTTTTCTAAATCTAAAGGAATTTCCATCAATGGCTCTCATGTCTATATTCATATGCTTTGAATGTCTGCTACCTACAGTCTCTCTTCCTTTTTTGAAGAATGTCCAATTCCTAAAGGCAGCCTCCCCAAATTCTGTACTAGATACTATCTCTTTTGGCCCCTTCAATGACTGGAGCCCAGTAACTCTCTAAAATTTCAATTTATCCATCTCTGTTGTACTAACGTGCACTTTTTTTTACTTCCATGTTCAGAAAACATTTCCAATCTCAATTCAATCAGCAGTTACTTTACCATTTCTCTGCTTCTCTATAATCTCTTCATGAGAATTGGCAATTCTAGGTCTCTTCTGGTCTTCTTTTCTTATTCTAACTTAAATATCCTTGAAGGAGTGCTTGCCTGCAACCACACCATCAAAATGCACTTCATCATTTCACCAATGCCTTAAGTTTGTTAAACCCAAGAGTTAATTCTCAGTTCTCATAGAACTTCAAGGACTTCCCTGGTGGCTCAGATTGTAAAGAATCTGCCTGCAATGCAGGAGACCCAGGTTTAATCCCTAGGTTAGGAAGATCCCTTGGAGAAGAGAATGGCCACCCACTCTGGTATTCTTACCTTGAGAATTCCATGGACAGAGGAGCCTAGCAGGCTACAGTCCATGGGATCCCAAAGAGTTGGATACGACTGAGCAACTAACACTTACACTTTCTCTCATGTACAACTTTAATACACTTGACTAGGTCCTTCCTTCCCAACTCGTCACTTGGATTCCAGGGCCTCATAATCTGTAGGTTTTCATCCTGTCACACTGTCTACTTCTTCTTCTTCTTTTTTTTGTTTTGGTTCCTTCTCATTTCTTTCAGTTCAGTCACTCAGCTGTGTCCAACTCTTTGCAACCCCACGAATCACAGCACGCCAGGCCTCCCTGTCCATCACCAACTCTGGGAGTTCACTCAGACTCACGTCCATCGAGTCAGTGATGCCATCCAGCCATCTCATCCTCTGTCGTCCCCTTCTCCTCCTGCCCCCAATCCCTCCCAGCATCAGAGTCTTTTCCAATGAGTCAACTCTCTCATTTCTTTAGCCTTTTTAATATTGGGTCTTGGCCTTGAACAATATATTAATTCACTAGGGCAGCTGTTAACAAAGCAGCAGAAACTGGGTAGCATAAATAACAAATTCATTTTCTAACAGTTTTGAAGGCTAGAAGTTTGAGATCAAGCTGCCAGTGGGTTGGTTCCTTCCAAGGGCTGGGAAGGAGAATCTGTCCCTCTGTCCTAGGTTCTGACGTTCCATGTTTTGTAGAAAAATTATCTCATCTCTGCTTCCACCTTCATGTGGCACTTCCCTCTGTCATGTCTGTGTCCAAACATCTCCTTTTTATAGGGACACAAATCATACTGGATTCATGTAAGTGCTAAGTCACTTCAGTCATGTCTAACTCCATGCAATCCTATGGGCTGTAGCCTGACAGGCTCCTCTGTCTTGTCTGGGGTTTCCCAGACAAGAATACCAGAGTGGATTGTCATGCCCCTCTCCAGGGGATCTTTCTGACCCTGGGATGGAACCTCCGTCTGGCGTCTCCTGCATTGACGGGCTGGTTCTTTACCACTAGTGCCACTGGGAAGCCTGTATCAGATTAGAGGTCCACCCTATCCAGTATGACCACATCTTAATTAATTACATCTGCACTGATCCTTGGAGAGGGCAATGGCACCCCACTCCAGTACTCTTGCCTGGAAAATCCCATGGACGGAGGAGCCTGGTGGGCTGCAGTCCACGGGGTCGCAGAGAGTTGGACACGACTGAGCGACTTCACTTCCCCTTTTCATTTTCATGCATTGGAGAAGGAAATGGCAACCCACTCCAGTGTTCTTGCGTGGAGAGTCCCAGGGACTGGGGAGCCTGGTGGGCCGCCGTCTACGGGGTCACACAGAGTCGGACACGACTGAAGCGACTTAGCAGCAGCAGCGCTGATCCTATTTCCAAGTAACATCGCTTTCTGAGATACTTCAACATATAAAACTTTTGAGGGGGACATAATTCAAACCAAGACAAACCATTTCTTGAACATGTATTTTGCATATCTCATAATCAGCAGCAGCATCTAGATTTATGCTTTACATTGTGTCTAGGCACTAAATACTACCTAATTTATACCCCAGGTTAGACTTCTCTAAATTCCAGGCTCAAATATCCAAAAAATATTTTCAATATCTCTGCCTTGATATATGATAGGCATCTCAGACATAAGAAGTCTTGTAAAATAAAGTCTCACATAATCTCAAACCAGGCCAATAACATAGACCATAACAAGCACCCTAAAGCCTCCCACATGTCTAATAAGTATCCCCAATTACTGTTCTCTCCCCTCTCCAGAAGTAAATAATACTCTGACTTTAATGATATTCACACCTTTGCTTTTAAAATTATGATTATCTAAACAATATCATCTAATATTACAATTTTTTGAATTCACATATGATTGAAATTATCTGTCTGTGCCTTTCTTCTTTCATTCAAACTATATCTTTAAGGTTTTTTTCAAGTTATTGCTTTTCACCAGGCTTTACTCAGTGTTTCTCATACATAGTATTTATTCATAGTATCTCATAGCAAAACTCTCATGATTTGTTTGTCTTCATATTTTAGCCATTATAAACATTGCTGTTATGGACATTCTTGAACGTATACCCTGGTGCAAAATAGTATGAATTTCTATGGCTGTAGGCAAACAGAATTATACTGCCATAGGTATGTTTGTCTTCACTTGTACTGAATATCGCAAAATATTCTTCAAATTTGTTCTATCCACATTTGGTCAGGAAAATGGAAGTCATTGTCTCTATTCCATAGATGAGGGGTTTATGTATCAAAATCTACTTTTCATTGTATCAAAAGTAGCAAAAATTAAGAAATTGAAGAAATCACCCAAACAACCACCCAAGAAACTGAAGAAGCCACCCAAACAACCACCCTCATAGAATCCTTATGTTAAAAGCAGGTTAGGAAAAACTCAGGATAGTCAAATATGAACATGAGTAATAAAACTACAGTCTTCTTAGCACAATTATGTAAAGAAAACAACCTAAAACTGGAAAATGAGAAGGGAAATATTTGGCAGACAAAATAAATTCAGAAAAATACTACCTCAAAATAGAAGGAATATAACAAAGCAGTGTTATTTAGTGTGGTATATATATTGCATTAATGGTTCTAAATAGTGTTTCCTCCCTTTCTGGCTCTAAACCATGCCAAGTGACTTGCTTTAATCAATGAGAAGTTAAAAATATGGTATAAGCAGACACTTAATAAAATTCTTGTGCATTTCTAATTGCTCTTTTTGCCCTTGCTATGAGAACAAGCACATGATAGCCTACTGAACAATGAGAGATCACATAAGCAGATATTAAGACATTAGCTGAGCCATCATAGCTCCAGCATGCCTGCCAGCATGACAAAGACAAAAATGTAAAATGATCTTAACCTGGTCCAAAAAAAGCAGGACTGAGATGCTGGCCCATAAATTTGTTTTAAACCACTGAGTTTTGAAATGATTTGTTATACTGTATTACTGTTGCACTAAATAACCAATATAAGCACCATAAAAAAGAAGTATAAACACTCGGAAAAGAGAATGTCAAGATCTGTGAAATGGAAAGGCAGAAAATAAATTGGGAAAAAAATGACAAAAATAACTTCATAAATGAAAACATAATTATGAGATGTATAGAGGAGATTATATAGGATCAAAAGTACTTTAGATAACTAGATAAAACTACAGGCAAATGAACAGAAATTAAGAAGAGATATAAAAAATGGATGAAAGAAAACACTAGATATGAAAGATAGGCAATGGATCCCTAATATGCATATATTTAATAGTCTGAAATTTTAAAAATAATAGATAATTTTAAAATATCTCATTTCTTTTATATATATTAGAGGGTTTCCCTGTGTTTCCCAGGTGTGAATTTATTTATGATCAATTGGGCTTCCCCCACGTTCAAGGTAAGAGAAACTCAAGTGAGACAGTAGGTGTTGCAAGAGGGCATCAGAGGGCAGATACACTGAAACCCTAATCACAGAAAATCCGGTACTCTTGCCTGGAAAATCCCATGGATGGAGGAGCCTGGTGGGCTGCAGTCCATGGGATCACTAAGAGTCAGACACGACTGAGCAACTTCACTTTCACTTTTCACTTTCATGCATTGGAGAAGGAAATGGCAATCCACTCCAGTGTTCTTGCCTGGAGAATCCCAGGGACGGGGGAGCCTGGTGGGCTGCTGTCTACGGGGTCGCACAGAGTCGGACACAATTGAAGCGACTTAGCAGCAGCAGCAACAATCACAGTAGGACCACAGTCTTGTCTAACTCAATGAATCTAAGCCATGCCCTGTGGGGCCACCCAAGACGGGTGGGTCATGGTGGAGAGGTCTGACACATTGTGGTCCACTGGAGATGGGAATAGCAAACCACTTCAGTATTCTTGCCTCGAGAACCCCATGAACAGTATGAAAAGGCAAAATGATAGGATACTGAAAGAGGAACTCCCCAGGTCACTAGGTGCCCAATATGCTACTGGAGATCAGTGGAGAAATAACTCCAGAAAGAAGGAAGGGATGGAGCCAAAGCAAAAACAATACCCAGCTGTGGATGTGACTGGTGATAGAAGCAAGGTCCAATGCTTTAAAGAGCAATATTGCATAGGAACCTGGAATGTCAGGTCCATGAATCAAGGCAAATTGGAAGTGGTCAAACAGGAGATGGCAAGAATGAATGTCAACATTCTAGGAATCAGCGAACTAAAATGGACTGGAATGGGTGAATTTAACTCAGATGACCATTATATCTACTACTTCGGGCAGGAATCCCTCAGAAGAAATGGAGTAGCCATCATGGTCAACAAAAGAGTCCGAAATGCAGTACTTGGATGTAATCTCAAAAACGACAGAATGATCTCTGTTCATTTCCAAGGCGAACCATTCAATATCACAGTAATCCAAGTCTATGCTGAAGTTGAACGGTTCTATAAAGACCTACAAGACCTTTTAGAACTAAAACCCAAAAAAGATGTTCTTTTAATTATAGAGGACTGGAATGCAAATGTAGGAAGTCAAGAAACACCTGGTTGCTGCTAAGTCACTTCAGTCGTGTCCGACTCTGTGCAAACCCATAGACAGCAGCTCACCAGGCTCCCCTGTCCCTGGGATTCTCAAGGCAAGAGGACTGGAGTGGGTTGCCATTTCCTTCACCAATGCATGAAAGTGAAAAGGGAAAGTGAAAGTGAAGTCGTGTCCGACTCCTAGCGACCCCATGGACTGCAGCCTACCAGGCCCCTCCATCCATGGGATTTTCCAGGCAAGAGTACTGGAGTGGGGTGCCATTGCCTTCTCCAAGAAACACCTGGAGTAACAGGCAAATTTGACCTTGGAATATGGAATGAAGCAGGGCAAAGGCTAATAGAGTTTTGCCCAGAAAACACACTAGTCATAGCAAACACCCTCTTCCAACAACACAAGAGAAGACTCTACACATGGACATCACCAGATGGTCAACACCGAAATCAGATTGATTATATTCTTTGCAGCCAAAGATTGAGAAGCTCTATACAGTCAGTAAAAACAAGACTGGGAGCTGACTATGGCTCAGACCATGAACTCCTTATTGCCAAATTCAGACATGAATTGAAGAAATTAGGGAAAACCACTAGACCATTCAGGTATGACCTAAATCAAATCCCTTATGATTATACAGTGGCAGTGAGAAATAGATTTAAGAGACTAGATCTGATAGAGTGTCTGATGAACTATGGACTGAGGTTCATGACATTGTACAGGAGACAGGGATCAAGACCATTCCCATGGAAAAAAAATGCAAAAAAGCAAAATGGCTGTCTGGGGAGGCCTTACAAATAGCTGTGAAAAGAGAAATGAAAAGCAAAGAAGAAAAGGAAAGATATAAGCATCTGAATGCAGAGTTCCGAAGAATAGCAAGAAGAGATAAGAAAGCCTTGTTCAGTGATCAATGCAAAGAAATAGAGGAAAACAACAGAATGGGAAAGACTAGAGATCTCTTCAAGAAAATTAGAGATACCAAGGGAACATTTCATGCAAAGATGGGCTCGATAAAGGACAGAAATGGTATGGACCTAACAGAAGCAGAAGATATTAAGAAGAAATGGCAAGAATATAAAGAAGAACTGTACAAAAAAGATCTTCATGACCCAGATAATCACAATGGTGTGATCACTGACCTAGAGCCAGACATCCTGGAATGTGAAGTCAAGTGGGCCTCAGAGAGCATCACTACAAACAAAGCTAGTGGAGGTGATGGAATTCCAGTTAAGCTATTTCAAATCCTGAAAGATGATGCTGTGAAAGTGCTGCACTCAATATGCCAGCAAATTTGGAAAACTCAGCAGTGGCCACAGGACTGGAAAAGGTCCGTTTTCATTCCAATCCCAAAGAAAGGCAATGCCAAAGAATGCTCAAGCTACCACACAATTGCACTTATCTCACACACTATTAAAGTAATGCTCAAAATTCTCCAAGGCAGGCTTCAGCAATATGTGAACCGTGAACTTCCAGATGTTCAAGCTGCTTTTAGAAAAGGCAGAGGAACCAGAGATCAAATTGCCAACATCCACTGGATGATCAAAAAAGCAAAAGAGTCCCAGAAAAACATCTATTTCTGCTTATTTGACTATGCTAAATCCTTTGACTGTGCAGATCACAATAAACTGTGGAAAATTCTGAAAGAAATGGGAATACCAGACCGCCTGACCTGCCTCCTGAGAAACCTATATGCAGGTCAGGAAGCAACAGTTAGAACTGGACATGGAACAACAGACTGGTTCCGAATAGGAAACAGAGTACGTCAAGGCTGTGTATTGTCACCCTGCTTATTTAACTTATATGCAGAGTACATCATGAGAAATGCTGGGCTGGAAGAAGCACAAGCTGGAATCAAGATTTCCCGGAGAAATATCAATAACCTCAGATATGCAGATGACACCACCCTTATGGCTGAAAGTGAAGAGGAACTAAAAAGCCTCTTGATGAAGGTGAAAGAGTAGAGTGAAAAAGTTGGCTTAAAGCTCAACATTCAGAAAACAAAGATCATGGCATCTGGTCCCATCACTTCATGGAAAATAGATTGGGAAACAGTGGAAACAGTGTCAGACTTTATTTTTGGGGGCTCCAAAATCACTGCAGATGGTGATTGCAGCCATGAAATTAAAAGACGCTTATTCCTTGGAAGGAAAGTTATGACCAACCTAGATAGCATATTCAAAAGCAGAGACATTACTTTGCCAACAAAGGTCTGTCTAGTCAAGGCTATGGTTTTTCCTGTGGTCGTGTATGGATGTGAGAGTTGGACTGTGAAGAAGGCTGACCGTCGAAGAATTGATGCTTTTGAAGTGTGGTGTTGGAGAAGACTCTTGAGAGTCCCTTGGACTGCAAGGAGATCCTACCAGTCCATCCTAAAGGAGATCAGTCCTGGGTGTCCTTTGGAAGGAATGATGCTAAAGCTGAAACTCCAGTAATTTGGCCACCTCTTAGACGAGTTGACTCATTGGAAAAGACTCTGATGCTGGGAGGGATTGGGGCAGGAGGAGAAGGGGACGGCAGAGGATGAGATGCCTGGATGGCATCTCCTACTTGATGGACGTGAGTCTGAGTGAACTCTGAGAGGTGGTATTAGACAGGGAGGCCTGGTGTGCTGCAATTCACGGGGTTGCAAAGAGTCAGACACGACTGCAAGACTGAACTGACTGACTGACTGACTGGGCTTCCCCATTATGAAGCTGTTTCTTTGTATAGCTGTTACAAATTCTGGAGACAATACCAGGTATTGCATCTATAAATGTTGCCCTCATCCTATTCTTTCTCTAACTCTTTCTGGAACTCAGTTTGCATATATTGTAGATGTTTTTATTTCACCCGCCCCCGACCTTGAATCTTCTCTTGTATTTTCCATCTCTTTGTTCCCCTCTACTGAAATTTCTTCATATCTGCTTTTCATTTTACTAAGTTTTTCCCTCGTTATTTCCAAACTCCTTTTAAAAATACTCATTGAATTCTTGGAAGTGGCAGAGTAGGGAAATCTAAGGGCCTATTCTTCCACAGAAACAAGGAGAACCTGACGAAAATGATCTTTATTAGAACTCAGAGGTTGACAGCAATCAAGTGAAGTTTTAATCAATTAAAAAAAAAAATCAACTGAAACACAGAAAGAGAGATGTGTGGCGTTTTAACTTATCCTTCTTTCATCCACCCCACCCAGATCATTGGTGGTCTGTGGGTTCCTGGTTCTAGAAGTTACAGAACTGACTGTATTTAAATTCTGGTTGTCTTTTTGGGCTAGCCCCAAAATTTCAAAGAGCTGGCTTTTATTTTCACCAACTCTAAAATTAATCAGGGTGGAAAGTCAAGCAATTCTGAGGACATTCCATGAAAACATTGAAAGGCAAAGGAATAAGGCATTGCCACTTGGGGCTAAAGATAACGCTTCAGTCAAACAATAAACATACTGAAACTCGGAAAAACAACTGGGGAATTTGTTACTTTAGAGATAAAGAGTTTCAAAAAGCTCCTATACATGCTAAAGAACATAGACGTATGTTCATACCAAATGCAGGACACGCGATCAGAAAATACTAATCATTAATTCCTGCCTGTTTTTTTTAAACCATCTTTACCATTATTAAGAGTGCAGTTCAATATAGTTAAGTGTATCACATTGTTGGGCAGCCAGGCTTCAGAACTCTATTCTTGCAAAACTGAAACTCTACACCTATTAAACAACAACGTGCTTTTTCTCCTTCCTCCGAGCCATTGGTAACCACCATTCTACATTTTGTTTCTGTAAGATTGACTACTGTAATAACTCATATAAGTGTGATTATACAGTAATCGTATTGGGGGACTGCTTATTACACCTACCTAAATGTCCTAAAGATTCATCCATGTTGTAGCATACATCAGGACTTCCTTTCTTTTCAAGGCAGAATAATATTCCACTGTGTATATATACCTCATTTGTTCATCCCTGTGTTGATGGTATTCCATTGCTTCTATCTTTTATATATTATAAACAATACTGCTGTGAACATGAGTGTTCAAATATCTCTCTGAAATCCTGCTTTCAATACTTTTAGAAATGTACCTAGAAGTGGAATTGTTGAATCCTGAATCATTTGTAAATTTTAATTCTTTGAAGAAGCATTATACTGTTTTGCATGCCAACTACACCATTTCACAGTGCATAGGAGTAAAGGCTTTTCCAGTTATTACTGATACTTGTTCTGTAGTAGTGATAGCTCATTGTGGTTTTGATTTGCATTTCTCGAATTACTAGTGATATGAGCATCTTTTTATATGCTTGTAAGTCATTTATATATCACCTTTGGATAAATCTCCATTCAAGTCCTCTGTCCATTTTTTAATTGGGTCATTTGTTTTGCTGTTGAAGTCCTTCCTAGAAGCTCCTTATACAGTCTGGATATTAATTTCCTATCACAATATTAACACTTAAAGACTCTTGAAACAGTAATCAAATCCCTTTCAACAAAAGAAAATTCATGGCCAGATGACCTCAATAGTCAATTCTACTAAATATCTAAAGAAGAATTAACATTTCTGAAATTCTTTTAAACAGTAAAATAAGAGGATGGAACACTTCCTTGCTTAACGGGTACAGGGTTTCCTTTGGGGATGGCAAACAAAGATATCTAGAACTACATATTGGTGATGGTAGTACGCACAGAATAGTACACGCTGCTGCTGCTGCTGCTAAGTCGCTTCAGTCGTGTCCTACTCTGTGCGACCCCATAGACAGCAGCCCACCAGGCTCTGATGTCCCTTGGATTCTCCAGGCAAGAACACTGCAGTGGGTTGCCATTTCCTTCTCCAATGCATGAAAGTGAAAAGTGAAAGTGAAGTCGCTCAGTCATGTCCAACTCTTAGCGACCCCATGGACTGCAGCCTTCCAGGCTCCTCTGCCTATGGGATTTTTCCAGGCAAGAGTATTGGAGTGGGGTGCCATTGCCTTCCCTGATAGTACATGCTAAATTGGTTGAAATAGTAAACGTTTTAAGTGCATTTTGTCACACACATACACAAACACAAATGCCTTACGAATTTAAATTTTAGTGATTATATTGTTTTCATTTCTAAAATTAATATTTGGACATTTTAAACTGTGAATAATTGAGATTTTATGCTCTCTTTGTTCCATATTTTAGATTCCCTCTATTATTTTTAATACATTGAATATACATATTTTTAATTCTATGAATGATAATTCCAATCTGTGAAGTACTTTTATTCGATCTGGCTGCATGTTATATTAGCTATCATTAAACAGTATCATTAAGTGGGAAGTTATTTTATTTATCGGCTTCCCTGGTGGCTCAGTGGTAAAGAACTTCTCTGCAATGCAGAAGACGTGGGTTTGATCCCTGGGTCAGGAAGATCCCCTGGAGAAAGAAATGGCAGCCCACTCCAGTATTCTTGCCTGGAAAATCCCATGGACAGGCAAGGCTGGCGCGCTATAGTCCACGGGGTCACAAAAGTGTCAAACACAGCTTAGCAACTAAACAACAATAAATCATTTATATTGCCTTACTGCCTCATTTTCTTTGTGATTACTTTTATTAGGAATTCACTGTATTTGTGGGAAATCCTTGTGACCAAGACTGAAGTCCTGTTTCTTCAGAGAGACTTTGATTTGTCCCTGTAACTGTGGCAATGCATAATCGCTTCATGGGCTCCCTTATACCTTATTCTCCCAGGATTGTCAGCCCGGATAGGTAATGTGAATTTGGACCACAAAATCACATGAGCACCAACTTTTGAGTAATAATTCTGAAATCCAAATGTAAGACTGACAAGCTTTGAACAGTCTATCTTCGTAAGTGACTACTTTTCCATTTTACTTATTTTTACAGGTTCACTCTTTTCACTGCTTGAATCTCAGCTTTATATGTGATCCCTGACTTGATCTTCTCACTTTGTGTGGGCTCTGGGCACACAAGTGTTATTAAAATCAAAGCTCTATATTAAGGGATGTACACCTTTTCCCAGAGAAGCCATGGACTTTATTTCACTTATTACTGTGGATTTATGCTTTCTGTTTGCTTTCTGCCTCTAAGGATTACTCTGATTTTATTGCTAGCTCAGACGTGCATTTTAAACTATTCTTTATAAGATGATATTCAACATTTTCTGGCATGTTTTTGAGTAGTGGGTTTGGGGTATCCATCCTGACATGCTGCTGAATATGATATAGGCTCATCTTGTTTTTGTCAGGGCCTTACCTGGTATCATTGCCCAAATTATTCTAATGGTGAAACAAATCCACCACGTCTCCTTGTCAGTCTCTCTCTGTGATCATTAGTGCTTTCACGAAGTATTTCCAGCTCTTTAACTTTCAATGTGAAGGGTAGGAAGACTTGCCATCAATTTGAAGGTAGAATTAGCCTTATAGCTTTACTAGGCTGTTGAAATGTGAGTGAAAGTGAAGTGTGTCACTTCTGCCTTGCAAATTTCAGAGACAGCCCATGATTCAGTGCATCCTGCTGTCGTAGCTTCACGGGTCAAGTACAGGTCAAGATAAAGCCTTTGTCCAGGTGAGTTCCTGGGGTATATTGATGACCTGGGACAGTCCCTCCCATGTGAACCTGCATTAGAAATTCAGGCTGTATAGTATATTCTTTTGTTATCTCGAGCCACTAAGATTTGCAGTCTTTGATATTATAGCCTACATTAGCCATTCTCTTGGCTCTACAGTCAAATATCATCACCTTTTCAGCTCAGTCCAGTACTTACTACTTCATGGTGTCTTCCCTGATGTTACTCAAAAAAGGAGTCACTCCTCCCTGTACTATACTTATAAAAATATCTATAAAAATGAATACTAGCGTAGTATTAGTAAGTTGTATTGAGGCTTTTATTCACATCATCTCACCTTATATCACCACAGAATTATGAAGATACATATTATCTCTATTGTACTTTATTTATCTTTATTTATTTAGTGGGAAATAAAGGCTTTAAGAAATTGATGAACACACATATTGCTCACGTGAAATTTGTCATAATTTTACCAAGATTATAATAATTGGTTTATTTATCTTTTATCTCAGTTAAAATTAGAGCATCTATTAACTTCATATCCACCAGTCCCAGCCCAGTGGGACAGATACAGTAGGTGCTCAATTCTTAAATTTTTTTCCTAATTAAAGAAATACACTGAAAAGTTAAAGATGAAAGAAAGTATACTAGATAATATAACAAATACTGTTATATGTACTACTCTGAGAAAGTCTTGTTGGGATTTGGTTTATCTCCTTATGCTTTTCCCATGCATATAAAATTTGTTGATTGTTGACAGAATATTCTGTGTGCACATTTGTAGATTGAATTTCATATTTAAATTCAAATATTAAGTGCTCCATGGTCTTGACATCTATATTAACAATTACATGCAATGCAGTCATATGGGTAAATCCACAATTTATTTCACACTTCCTGTGATATTATTTTCATCTATTTTTAATTCAAAAAATATTCATTGAGCTTCTCTTGTTCTCCACGTACTTTTCCAGACACTGGACACAAGGGCAAAAACCAAAACCAAACAAACAAAACATCCCTGCTTTCATGGGATTTGTTTTCTAGCTGGAGGAAATAGATAATAAATCAATAAATATATAATCTAATATAAGCACTAAGGAGAATTAAAATGGGATAAAGTGAAAGATAGAAAACTTTCTATTTTAGAAAGCTTTGTTGGGGATGCTTTTTTGATGAGGTGATAATGTTTTGGAGACAAGTGGAAGGAAGTGAGAGGTAAAGCTGTCTGGTTATTGAGGGAAGAAAGTTCCAGGCAGATGCAACAGCAAGAGCAAAGTCAAGTCCTGAGGAAGATGCTTGGCACCTCAAGAGGCACCAGGGAAATAAGAGACTGGAGGAATCCAGTAAATAAGATCATTAGGGATCAGATAAGCTAGGAGTTGGACATGACTGAGCGACTTCACTTTATTTTCTCACTTTCATGCATTGGAGAAGGAAATGGCAACCCACTCCAGTGTTCTTGCCTGGAGAATCCCAGGGACAGGGGAGCCTGGTGGGCTGCCGTCTATGGGGTCGCACAGAGTTGGACACGACTGAAGCGACTTAGCAGTAGAAGCAGCAGAGATCAGATAAAGGAGGCATCAGGGTCCCAGACTGTATAAGCCAGAGTTGTTTCTGAATTTCGCTTTGAGTTTGTAGGGAAATAATTGAATTATTTTGATAAAAAGTTATGATTAGATATAAATGTTAACAGAATTTCTCCAATTGCTCTGTAAAGAGAATCTGGGGTGGAGAAATCAAAATGTAAACAGGGAGACCAGTTAGAGACCACTGCAGGGTTCAGGCAAGAGAAGACTGTGGCTCAGAGCAGAGTGGTAGCAGTTTAAGTGGTAAGATATAGATGGTTTGATTATTTGTGGTATATTTTGAAGGAAGAGCCAATATGATTTCCTGGCAGATTATGTGACAAGTATGAGAGACAGAGTTAAGGCTGCTCCTTAGCTTTCTTTGGCTTTGATTTACAATATACAGTAAGATTTCCAAATTATCTAAAATAAATTACACCTCTGTGGATGCCTTGTGTATAGTTGTCTATACTTCTCAGAGATATCTCCTTTCCTTAGAATATTTCCTTAGAGGAGTAATTACCTATCATGGGGAGATTTTTAAGAAATCACATGTAAAACCATTGGTACACAATGACTTTTGTAGAGACATCTCTTTGATAACATTTACTTTAGTTTCCATATTTGTTTGTTACTGTTTGAGTTGAATTCATTCATTCATTCTCATGTGGGTATTTAAACAGTAGTATACGACTATAAAGTGATGAATTTGCAATTATATTTTCAGACAAATTTACAATATGTTCTCATGCAGTTTTCAGGCCATCTCTTCTTTCCAGTGCATATGTAATTTTATTTTGGTTTCCTCATTGGTCCATTTATGTAAACTAATGTTTAAAAATCTCCAAAAGTTATATTCTTTTACTATTTTTGTATTAACTAGTTGTACTGAAAATTCAGATATATGGTCTGTATAATTTCATAGGTAAGTCCTTTGTGTCAGCCTTGTCTATTTTTTTATCCAAAGACTCTGTTAGCCATAGTGATCTACGTCCAGTGTTAATATATGTGAACTCTAATTTTCCATCAAATATTAAGTGCTGCTTCAGGTTTATTAGTTAATGACTAGAAGGGGCACTCCAGGCAAATGAGTCCTGCTTACTTTGAACTCAAACCTGTCATCTTCCAGCTGAAAAAATGCCCTGTTATTCATACTATCTATGAGAAGTCCTTTTAAACTTAATAGGAAAAAAAGCCCTTAAAGCCTCTCTCCCATGCTTATTATTTCCTGGGTCTCCATCAGGGATTCATTTTGGCTTTAACATATGGCAAAAAGACATTGGAGGAAAGGGAAACAACTTTTCCAAACAAATAGAAACCTCTTTCCAATTAAAAAAGAAAGAAACTCTTTCTTGTTGTGACACAACTGAATGAGATCTAAGAGAAAATAAAGCAAAAACCATCAAAGAGTTTGAGCAAAATGGAAACGAGACATTATGACGTAAAAGTTCTCTATGTGGAAAAAAAGTCACCATTTTGCTTTTTCCAGGGACGATCACATCATCCAGAGGCATGGCGCAGTAGTCTACTCTTGATCTTAATCAAGGAATCCCCATTCACAAGAGAGGAGTAATCACCTTACTGGTGATCATGGAGGGCAGAAACATTTGAACCCCTTCCAGGTTTGTGTGTGTGTGTGTGTGTGTGTGTGTGTGTGTGATAGAAAAATTCTACCCAGTTTAATTCTTTCACCTTCCTTTTTCTTGCTCATGTGTCTATTTTATACAGTGGCATTTTCCCATATTATTCTGAGACGGCACTACCTACTCACAAAACCACTGCAAAGACTAGCAGGCGGTTTCATCTGTTAACTCATTTTGGAAAGTTTTCGCTTGTTGAACATTTCCACTTAGGGGAGAACAGCTACTCTACGAGCTTATCTTCTTATGGTGTCAATGTTGGGATGAATCCCAGGAATGGTAGATTTCTGCTTTTTGTTCCTACCAACGCTGGGAGTAGTCTCTGTTACTCTGGCTTGCTGCATGTGGAAGACATCACTCCTAGACAATGCCCTGCTGAGATGTTGGATTTCTGCTCCATGTGTCCACTAGCCTCCGGGGTTATAACATGATCTTCTCCACTTACAGTGAAAAGAATAACTAATTATGTCGGCAAAACTAGTGAAAGGATTTCCAGAACAGATGGTATTTGAACTGGCTTTTTATAGAATGAATTACAGTCTGCTATGTGGAGAAGGGCAAGGGAAGGATTTTCAGGTTATAGGGAAAACATCTGCAAAAGCTGGATTCCAAGCTAAGTATTTCCATATTCAAAGCCAAGTATGCAGTGATACCTCTGGAATGCTGAATTTACATGACTTTCCAAAGCAGAATTTACATACCCGGTCAGAGTTTTTATATGGTGGTGTCGAAATAAGTTTACATGGTTGGATTTTTTTAAGGATGATAATTGTGGTAGACTAATCATTGGGTCATCAGCAAGCTTTATGTCAACTTCTGTATATTTCCCCACAGTCAACAGAGTCCACTCATCAAAACACTAGAAATTGTATTTTAGAAGTAGTTGTAGCTTCTTCTATAAAGAGGATTAAGTCCTCAAATGATTCAGCAATGAAAATAAACAGTGAACTCTGAATATTCTGTTTTTAGTTCAGGGCCCACTCATGCTCTAGGGCCTGATTCTCAGCCAGATGACTTGGATTTCTTTCCAACTTTGTTCTTCTCAGTCCTGTTTTGAAGGATTCTTTCAATAATTGAGCTGTATCTGAAAATCCCACTAACTCTGCCTTGCATTCTGTAATACTCCACAACCAGTACTTTGTTGTTTGTTTAATTCTGTCAAGGGCCAAATAGTAAATACTTTAGGTCTTGTTGGCCATAGGTCTCTGTCACAACTACTCAACTATACCATTGCGGTGCAAAAGCAACTATTGAAAATATGAAAACGAACAGGCATGACTGTGTTGCATGAAAACTTTGTTTAGGGACTTCTCTGGTGGTCTAGTGGTGAGGAATCTATCTTGCAATGCAGAAGATGAGGGTTTGATTGCTGGTCAGGGAACTAAGACCCCACATTCCTCAGAGCAACTAAGCCCGTACCACAACTAGAGTCTCAGCACCAAACTAGTACCTAAGGCAGCCAAATAAATATTTTTAAAAAACTTTATGAAAAGAGGCAGTAGGCTAGATGTGGCCAAGACCTTCCTCAATTTTATTCTCAAGGCGTGCTTGGACTCAACTGAATTTATTATAGTTGGTATCTCGCACTTGATCTCATTGTGTTGACTTTATCCTTAGACTATTACCTATCTCCCATTATATTATGCTCAAAAAACTTATTATTATTTCTGTACTCAAGTGGCATGGCTAACTTTGCTTCCTAAACACTGTGCAGTTCAGTTCAGTTCAGTCGCTCAGTCATGTCCAATTCTTTGCGATCCCATGGACTGCAGCACGCCAGGCTTCTCTGTCCATCACCAACTCCCGGACCTTACTCAAACTCGCCCATAGAGTGGGTGATGCTATCCAACCATCTCATCCTCTGTTGTCCCCTTCTCCTCCTGCCTTCAGTCTTTCCCACCAACAGGGTCTTTTCCAAGGAGTCAGTTCTTCACATCAGGTGGCTAAAGTATTGGCCTTTTAGCTTCAGCATCAGTCCTTCCAGTGAATATTCAGGACTGATTTCCTTTAGGATGGAGTGGTTTGATGTGCAGTTAATCCTAATTACCATGTGAAATTGAGAACAGTTAATGTTGCAAGAGCTCAGGAAACTGTTTATGAAGGCCAAAAGAATTCTGAAGGTGATGGGAATTAACAGATAATAAATCTAATACTTGTAAGTGTTTACTATGTGTTAGACACTAATTGAGTGTTTACATAGAAAACACATTTCATCCTCACAATGATGGTTTGAGTTATTATCTTCTCTATTTAAAGGAAGAGGGAACTGAAACATTAAAGAAGTATCCTGCCCAACACCAAACAGCTGGTAACAGGTGGAGCCGGTGCACAGACTCAGGTTTTCCAGCTCCGGAATCAATATTCTTATCCACTGCACTCTTCTGAGAGTGGAACAAGAGAGAAAATTATCTGGATGGGAATGATCAGTCCTCAGCAGCCAATCGAATGTAGTGAGAGCTCAAGAAGAAAAACTGAATCATTTAATTGGAAGATTAGAGAAAACAGAATATTTGTTGATGTCAGTTTTTTAATTATTTTGTGAACAGTTTTGTATGAATTTCAAAGTAGATTTCTCACAGACAGAAGTAATTACTTAGGCGTTATTAGAAAGTTTCTAGCCAGAAATACTACCTTAAAATAATTTTAGTCTATCAGGCCTTCTCAAAACATATATACATATGACTCATTTTGGGATCTTATTGATATGCAGATTCTCTTTCAGTAGGTCAGGGGTAGGGGCTGAGGGTGTACATTTTTAACCAGCTCCTGGACTGGGCTGCATTCTCAGGTCTGTGACCTGTGCAGTTAAGGCTTCACACTTAATTTAATGCTCTTCTATAGGATTTTAATTTTCTTAGTAACTTATGAACAAAGTGTCCTCCACTTTTATTTTGCTTTAAGCCTCACAGTCTATATAGCTTGTCCTGCTCTTAAGGAATGCTGCTACTGGTGGGCTGTGAACCACACTTGGAGCTGAAAATGTCCAGTGCAGGAGTTTGCCCACTATGGTTCACTGGGAAGATGTGGCCAGCTGTCTGTTCTTGTAAATAAAGTTTTATTGGAACATAACCACACCCAAATATTTATAGTTGGATATGGCTGTCTGAAAGAGATGGGAATACCAGACCACCTGATCTGCCTCTTGAGAAATTTGTATGCAGGTCAGAAAGCAACAGTTAGAACTGGACATGGAACAACAGACTGGTTCCAAATAGGAAAAGGAGTACGTCAAGGCTGTATATTGTCACTCTGCTTATTTAACTAATATGCAGAGTACATCATAAGAAACGCTAGACTGGAAGAAATACAAGCTGGAATCAAGATTGCCGGGAGAAATATCAATAACCTCAGATATGCAGATGACACCACCCTTATGGCAGAAAGTGAAGAGGAACTAAAAAGCCTCTTGATGAAAGTGAAGGAGGAGAGTGAAAAAGTTGCCTTAAAGCTCAACATTCAGAAAACAAAGATCATGGCATCCGGTCCCATCACTTCATGGGAAATAGATGGGGAAACAGTGGAAACAGTGGCAGACTTTATTTTCTGGGCTTCAAAATCACTGCAGATGGTGACTGCAGCCATGAAATTAAAAGATGCTTACTCCTTGGAAGGAAAGTTAACAACCAACCTAGATAGCATATTGAAAAGCAGAGACATTACTTTGCCAACAAAAGTTTGTCTAGTCAAGCCTATGGTTTTTCCTGTGGTCATGTATGGATGTGAGAGTTGGACTGTAAAGAAGGCTGAGTGCTGAAGAATTGATGCTTTTGACGTGTGATGTTGGAGAAGACTCTTGAGAGTCCCTTGGACTGCAAGAAGATCCAACCAGTCCATTCTGAAGGAGATCAGCCCTGGGATTTCTTTGGAGGGAATGATGCTGAAGCTGAAACTCCAGTACTTTGGCCACCTCATGCGAAGAGTTGACTCATTGGAAAAGACTCTGATGCTGGGAGGGATTGGGGACAGGAGGAGAAGGGGACGACAGACGATGAGATGACTGGATGGCATCACTGACTCGATGGACGTGAGTCTGAGTGAACTCCGGGAGTTGGTGACGGACAAGGAGGCCTGGAGTGCTGCGATTCATGGGGTCGCAAAGAGTCAGACACGACTGAGCGACTGAAATGAACTGAACTGAACTGAACTGATGGCTGTTTTTGAGCTACAGCTTATGTTAAGTAGCTGTGAGTAACAGAAGCTGTCAAAATCTAAAATATTTACTATCTAGTTCTTTATGGAAAGTTTGCTGACCTCTGGTCTAGCAGTTGCTATTAGAGGTTAGAGAATAAGAAATAATACAGAAAATAGTTTTCTAATACTTAGGATAATTTGCTTTGCTTTTTTTTCAACAAGGCATTTTTAACATTTTCAACTCACTTTCTCTCATAATACTCCTGGAAGTAGATGTTATATTCTTATTTGTATCTGTTGAAAACTGGGGTTCAGAGAGCTTCATTTACTTGTCCAGAAGCATGAAATAGTCTACTAAAAAGACCTGGCTCTTCCCACTTTTTCTCTTCTGTTGGTATGCTCTATTTTTCTTAGATAGTTTTAGAGCATTTTTTTTTCTAAGTAGAGGATAGAACTACTTCTGGTTTTTTGAGACAAGAACATCTTTTTTATACAGTAATTCAGTGGTTATCAAATTGTATTCCACATGGCACTAGGTCCTCCTACAAATAGTTCAGAGGCTGTGGAAAATGGATAAGGCTCAGGGTATAGACAAGCAGGTCCAGAATACTTTACTGAAATTCCATAGAGGACCTCTGTGTTTGAAGAAATCTTTCCATTTGAAATTGTTTTTAAACACTGCTTTAATAATTAGTATCTCTTTTTGTTTTGTGGCTTAAACCACTCTAAATTCCCTGGAAACATCTGCTTTTCTCCCCTCCCTGCCCCTCCCTCAAACAATGTAACAGCACTCTATTAAAATCTGGAACACCATTATCTTTAACAAAGTTGATTATCTGTGAATCATGTTGCTCAGCATGACTACATTAAAGCATTATGCAAATTGGGTCAATTATTTCTTCCTTTTTGTATATGAAGGGAGGATTGTTTAGGCAGAAGTAATGGTGGGGATTGATTCGGCATTATATTCTATTATACCACAATAATAGTTAAGACAGTGGTTGAAATGCTCACCAATATATGACAGAAAGGCATACTTAACAAATAATGTTGAAAATCTCAAATAAAAAAAAAAAAACATAAATATCATATGGTTTTAGGGCTTCTATCTAGAGATAACATGAGACTAAATATGACTATGGAAAGTACTGTATTTGGTTTCAATTAACACAGTAGACTCCCATTTCATTTTTGTTTTTATAAGAAATACATAGCCAAGATGGTCCCTTGGACTGCAAGGAGATCCAACCAGCCCATCCTAAAGGAAATCAGTCCTAAATATTCATTGGAAGGACTGATGCTGAAGCTGAAACTCTAATACTTTGGCCACCTGATGAGAAAAACTGACTCAGTGGAAAAGACCCTGATGCTGGGAAAGATTGAAGTCAGGACGACAGAGGATGAGATGGTTGGATGGCATCACCAATTCTGCTGCTGCTGCTGCTAAGTCGCTTCAGTCATGTCTGACTCTGTGCGACACCATAGACGGCAGCCCACCAGGCTCCCCCGTCCCTGGGATTCTCCAGGCAAGAACACTGGAGTGGGTTGACATTTCCTTCTCCAATGCATGATAGTGAAAAGTGAAAGTGAAGTTGCTCAGTCATGTCTGACTTCTGCCTACCAGGCTCCTCCATCCATGGAATTTTCCAGGCAAGAGTACTGGAGTGAGGTGGACTTGGTGGGTTGGACTCCACTAACTCAATGGACTTGAATTTGAGTAAACTCTGGGAGTTGGTTACGGACAGGGAGGCCTGGCATGCTGCAGTCCATGGAGTCACAGAGTCAGACACGAGTAAGCAATTGAACTGAACTGACCCTGTTGATAGTTGAGATGAAAATGTGTCTTTTTACCTCAAAATGTAGCTGTATCAAATATTATTTAATAATTCCCTTAATTAATTTTTCAATAATACTATTGCCGACTGAAATTGTCATCCAGTATTGTCACCTAATTTTTGTACTCCTTTTTCCTAGTCCTGAATCCTACTTGATTTCTTCTCTTGAGCTTCAAACATAGAACATTTTTAGGATAGAATTGTTTATTAGCTTCTCAGATTGAAAAATTCCCTACTAGCTACCCAGTCTATTCTCATTAAACTGAAATGTAGTTATTTAAAACAGGTAAATTTCAAAGGCTTTTACTAGACGGAAAGTAGATCAAGGCCAAATGACGTTGAAAAAATGAAAAGTAAAGCTAAATCCAAAATACAAATTGTAATTTCTGCTGCTTCTTAGTTTCTTCATGTGAAAGTGTATATGAACAGGACATTTCTCTTTTATGTGACTTCCTCTTTTGGGAATTTTGAATATATAAGAGAGAATATAAAAATGCTTCTATGATTTCTTAAATAGAACATACTCAAAAAATAATTATCTTAAAGGAAAATACCAAAAAATGAGAATATATTAAAATCAGGTTTTATTGATTAATTAAAGAGTCCAAAAAGCAATCCACAGACTGGCTTTTATGGCTAACATAGTTGGTAAGGATGTGGGGCAATAGGAACTCTTAAATCCCAATAGTTAGAGTTTAAATTGGATCACTCTGGAAAATTATTTGGAATTATCTATCAAATTCTTAGATTTGGACTGATAATATCATCACTACTTATAACTGCAACTTGCTTACTATTATGTACCCAAAGTTGACATAATCCAAAATAATCAAAATGACCATCAACATAGACAAGATAAATACAATTATGGTGCATTTATATTTAAAAATGCAACAAGGCAATTACAATAAATTGCTGCTACATGGCCATAAATAGAAGACAATCCTGAGGAAAAAAAGTAAGACATAGGAGGGCACTTAGAAAGTTATTAACATTTACATAAAAACAAAAACAAGCAAAAAACACACCATAGTGATTAAAGTCAGGATAGTCTTCACCTTAAGAAAAGAGGTGGATCGTGATTGTGAGAAGAATAAACATGGCTTTTGAGATGCTGGAAATGCTCAAAATTCTTCAAGCCAGGCTTCAACAGTACATGAACCATAAAATTCCAGATGTTCAAGCTGGATATGGAAAAGCCAGAGGAGCCACAGATAAAATTGCCAACATCTGTTCGACCAATTGAAAAAGAAAGAGAGTTCCAGAAAAACATCTACTTCTGCTTTATTGACTACACCAAAGCCTTTGACTATGTGGATCACAACAAACTGTGGAAAATTCTTCAAGAGGTAGGAATACCAGATCACCTGACCTGCCTCCTGAGAAAGCTGTATGTAGGTCAAGAAGCAACAGTTAGAACTGGACATGGAACAGCAGACTGGTTCCAAATTGGGAAAGGAGTACGTCAAAGCTGTATATTGTCACCCTGCTTATTTAACTTCTATGCAGAGGACATCATAAGAAATGCCAGTCTGGATGAAACACATGCTGAAATAAAGATTGCTGGGAGAAATATCAATAATCTCAGATATGCAGATGACACCACCCTTACGGCAGAAAGTGAAAAAGAACTAAAGAGCCTCTTGATGAAAGTGAAAAGAGAGTAAAAAAGTTGGCTTAAAGCTCAACATTCAGAAAACTAAGATCATGGCATCCAGTCACATCACTTCATGGCAAATAGACGGGGAAACAATG
Organism: Bos grunniens; assembly: GCF_055505025.1. NCBI lineage: Eukaryota > Metazoa > Chordata > Mammalia > Artiodactyla > Bovidae > Bos > Bos grunniens. The sequence goes on from NC_141188.1 coordinate 29,246,327, forward strand.
GAAACAGTGAGAGAATTTATTTTCTTGGTCTCCAAAATCACTGCAGGTGGTGGCTGAAGCCATGAAATTAAAAGATGCTTGCTCCTTGGAAGAAAAGCTATGACCTACCTAGACAGCATATTAAAAAGCAGAGACATAACTTTGCCGACAAAAGTCCATCTAGTCAAAGCTATGGTTTTTCCAGTAGTCATGTATGGATGTGAGAGTTAGACTATAAAGAAAGCTGATTGCCCAAGAATCGATGCTTTTGAACTGTGTTGTTGGAGAAGATTCTTGAGAGTCCCTTGGACTACAAGGAGATCAAGCCAGTTCATCCTAAAGGAAATCAGTCCTGAATATTCATTGGAAGGACTGATGCTGGAACTGAAATGCCAATACTTTGGCCTCCTGATGGGAAGAATTGCCTCATTGGAAAAGACCCTGATGCAAGATTGAAGGCAGGAGGAGAAGGGGACGACAGAGGATGAGATGGTTGGATGGCATCACCGACTCAATGGACATGGGTTTGAGCAAGCTCCAGGAACTGGTGATGGACAGGGAAGCCTGGTGTGCTGCAGTCCATGGGGTCACAGAGTCAATCACAACTGAGTGACTGAAGTGAACTTAACTGAGTGTTCTCTTTCTGGATCTAGTGGTATTTACTTGGGTTTCTATTTTGTCATAAATCATTGAGTTCTATATTTATGTTTTATGTACTTATGTGTGTGTGTGTGTGTGTGCGTGTGTGAAATTTTTTTTGGAAAAGCAGGAAGGTTACAATGATATGATATACTCTATAGTAAAAAAATATTTACTTTTTCCATTAATTCATTGCAAAATAATGCATATTTTGACAGGTGCAATTTCATCACAGTTCAGCAGAAGTGATTATTTTACTTCCCACTCTCAAAAATATATAAACATCTAACACTGAACCAACTGAGTAAATAATGCTGCAAATAACTTGCAGACAATTATTAATATAATTATAACAATGACAGAATGGCTTTTACTATCCATAGAATAGATACTCATACCAATGAAGTTATCTATGGAATCATTTTAACTTAAAAAGCAGTGATATTTCACTTGAATTAGCATTTGTTGTATACATCTTAAGATGGTTAAGAAGTAAACTCAGCTTCATATCTGTTAAAGAAGGAGGAGACATCTTCCTTTTACAGAATCTCAAATGAATTATTAATAACTAGGTAGATACATTAAAAGCTGTAAAAGAGAAGCAAGAACAAGGACTACTTCTGCCTAAAGAAAATACTCCTAAATACAAAAATAAGTAGAAAAAAACATAACTGACACAACTCCAATGGCAGTGAACTACTTTAGTGTTGATATCAAACAATGGCTTCTAGAACATGTTTGCCTTGGCAATCAGGCACATGTCCTTTAAGAAGAAAGACGGGAGCCATCTAAAAGCAAGTCTATTGAATTTCAAGCAATGCGTTTGGCAGAATAACAGTTAGGGATTCAAGAACCCCAAGGAATTAAACAAGCAAACAATGCAGGAAAGGCCTGGTCAAACCAACCCACTCTTCATAAATTGAGGAAATGGATAGATTTAGCAATAAGCAGGATGTAGAAAACAAGTGAATTATTTAATTGCTACTTTGAAGAGAGAGAGCTATACCAGTCTGTAACAGCAATCAAATATGATAATGCCCTCTTAAGTCACCATTCAATAGACTTTAAATGTATTGATTTGAAATACTTTATCAATAATGCTATTAGAATCACCAATAATAACTACCAGTGATTAGATACATAACATTTTTCTGGGATAAATGTTAAAACCATTTATATTTGTTGCCTCTAATGCACACAGAATTTGGAGAGCCAAATACCAGAGGGTCCAGTTGGAAATAATAAAAGGGAATCAAAGCAATTTCTACAAGGAGATCCACAGGAAATAATGTCATGTGACATAGATAGTAAAAACATGTAGGACAAAGTGGGAAATACCAGGCACAGTTCAGAGATATTGTTATCAAAATAGAAATATAATAGGATATAACTTACACTATCATTTACAGAAATGAAAATTCTAGTTTGCTGCCTGATAACCTTGTGTGAATATTATTTTTAGAGTCCCCTTATTTTCCCTGAGAGAAAAATAAGTACAAACGGTGTGAATTTTCACTATAACCTTCAATCTATGGTCAGAACAAACAGTCACACATAGAGATCATATGTGACAGCTGGGCGGCAACATAATGAAGCTTCTCAACAAGCATGAGGTTATTTTTCTTATGACCCTTTAGAGTACCTACATAAGCGTATCATTTATTTGATATTGTAAAGTCAAATTGGCATGATTTGAATTTTGTGAATGTTAATTTGAAGAGAAACTAAAAAGCCTCTTGATGAAAGTGAAGGAGGAGAGTGAAAAAGTTGGCTTAAAGCTCAACATTCAGAAAACTAAGATCATGGCATCTTTTCCCATCACTTCACAGGAAATAGATGGGGAAACAGTGGAAACAGTGGAAACAGTGTCAGACTTTATTTTTCTGGGCTCCAAAATCACTGCAGATGGTGACTGAAGCCATGAAATTAAAAGATGCTTACTCCTTGGAAGGAAAGTTATGACCAACCTAGATAGCATATTGAAAAGCAGAGACATTACTTTGCCAACAAAGGTCTGTCTAGTCAAGGCTATGGTTTTTCCTGTGGTCATGTATGGATGTGAGAGTTGGACTGTGAAGAAAGCTGAGCGCTGAAGAATTGATGCTTTTGAACCGTGGTGCTGGAGAAGACTCTTGAGAGTCCCTTGAACTGCAAGGAGATCCAACCAGTCCATCCCAAAGATCAGTCCTGGGTGTTCATTGGAAGGACTGATGTTGAAGCTGAAACTCCAAAACTTTGGCCACCTCATGCGAAGAGTTGACTCATTGGAAAAGACCCTAACGTTGCGAGGGATTTGGGGCAGGAGGGGAAGGGGACGACAGAGGATGAGATGGCTGGATGGCATCACCGACTCAATGGACATGGGTTTGGGTAAACTCCGGGAGTTGGTGATGGACAAGGAGGCCTGGCGTGCGGCGATTCATGGGGTCACAAATAGCCGGACACAACTGAATAACTGAACTGTGCGACTGAACTGAGTATTAATTTGCCACTATTCCTAGAATTTCAATGTTGTAAGTCCAAAAACAAGCACAAAATAGGAGAATTGGAGTGGGGGAATGGAAATGACTCTCAGAAAGTGTAATATGTATAAAGAACAGGGCTTATGTTAGATTGAATTAGAAAGTCAGGTTATTTTTTTTTCCTTCTGTGTGGGGGAGGAAAACCCAGTTCTTCCTTCCTGCCTAAAAATCCAGTTTCTTCCCTCTGAGTCACACAGCACTTTATTTCTGACACTTCTGGTCACCAGATGTGTGGAGGTTCCCCCCCAAAACAGGCAATTCTCAATGATGCTAGCTCAATGCCCTTCAGTTTAACTCAATCCTGACTCTGTCTCCTGGAGACAGTTTTACATCACACAGGTGAAGGGCTCACACCACAGAACTGCCCTTTCCACTGCAGATGCCAGTCACAAGACCCCTCATTACCTGTGCTTCAGACCAACACCCAATGACTTCATGATGATTAAAAGTTAAAAGCGTGGATGCAGTGACAGATTTTATTTTCATGGGCTCCAAAGTCACTGCAGACAGTGACTGCAGCCATAAAATTAAGACTTTTGCTCTTTGGAAGGAAAGCTATGACAAACCTAGACAAAGTATTAAAAAGCAGAGACATCACTTTGTAGACAATTGTCTGTATAGTCAAAGCTGTGGTTTTACCAGTAGTCCTGTATGGATGTGAGAGCTGGACAGTAAAGAGGGCTGAGCACCAAAGAATTGATGCTTTCGAACTGTGGTGCTGGAGAAGACTCATGAGGGTCTCTTGGACTTCTGGGAGATCAAACCAGTCAATCCTAAAGGAAATCAACTCTGAATATTCACTGGAAGGACTGATGCTTAAGCTGAAGCTCCAGTACTTTGGCCACTTGATGCACAGAGCTGATCCATTGAAAAAGACCCTGATGCTGGGAAAAGATTGAGTGCAAAATGAGAAGAGGGTGGCAGATAATGAGATGGTTAGATAGCATCACTGACTCAATGGACATGGATTTGAGTAAATGCTGGGAGATAGTGAAGGACAGAGAAGTCTGGCATACTAACAGTCCATAAGGTTGCAAAGAGTCAGACAGGACTTAGTGATTGAACAACAACAACTTTGACCTTGGGCTCAATTAACTTGGTATAGCAGCTCCCACAGCTGAAGAAAACACTTAGTTATCATTGCCCATGCATTAAAGGCTATGCTGAAGCTTACTTGGGAGCAGCCAGATGAAGAGATACATAAGCCAAGGTCTGGAAGGGGGGGGGGGGCGGTCCTAAGTACAGAAGATCTGTTCCATCACCCTCCTAGTATGCGTGTGTTTGTCAACTTGGAAGCTTCCTGAACCCCTATTACTGGGATTTTATGGAGGTTTCCTCATATAAGCATGATTAGTTCTTAACTCCACTTTCCGCTTTTCTCCCCTCTCTGGAGGATAAGGGTGGGACTGAAACTTCCAAGCTTCTAATCAGGCTTCGGCTTTCTGGTGGCCAGCGCCCGTCTGGAAGCCCACCCATAGTTGCCTCAATAGAACAAAGGATAGATACTCAGTACTCTTAGTCCTTTGGAATTTAGCCCTGTGTCGGGATGGGGTCATTAGAATAAGAGAGGCCCCTATTGTTCTTATATACACATTCCTATTATTTCACATAGGTATAAGATTTATTTCCTACAAGTACACATTCCTATTATTTCACATAGGTATAAGATTTATTTCCTACCAGTGCTTAGTATTTTACCTATAGTTTACATGCTTTCAGACTACGACCCACAAAGACTAGGTAAACTGCTAGAAGTCAGTTAGTGTTAAGTGCTGAGTAAAAAGTTGAAAACATACGTGCTTGAGAGGTATCTTTTACCTTCGACTACTTGGTAGCACTTCCTTTGAATCCAAGGAATGAGCGAGCCTGCTAGGCTTCTCGTGGTTGACCTTATTATAAGGGTCAAGAAGGCAGTCGCTTATGAAACACAAAATATTCTTTCAATGGCTCTGACATTTTCTGACATTCCTACTATTCTCATCTGTATTTAGAATTGAGAGCTTCTGTTACAGTGCAAATATTTTCAAATGAGAGCCATCACAATAATCCCTCAGGAACTGAGTGCCTTAGAAACCCAGGTAACCTGAGGGAATAGCTAGACCTGAGGGTTGTTTCATCTGTTTCCACTGATTCCTGGAGGAAGTTGTTCAGTTGCTACAGCTATAGCTTTTATAAAGTGTAAACATTATCATCTGCATATGCTTCTTGCTATGCTATGCTATGCTAAGTCACTTCAGTCGTGTCTGACTCTGTGTGACCCCATAGACGGCAGCCCACCAGGCTCCCCCATCCCTGGGATTCTCCAGGCAAGAACACTGGAGTGGGTTGCCATTTCCTTCTCCAATGCCTGAAAGTGAAAAGTGAAAGTGAAGTCGCCTAGTCCTGTCTGACTCTTAGCAACTGCAGCCCACCAGGCTCCTGCGTCCATGGGATTTTCCAGGCAAGACTGTTGGAGTGGGGTGCCATTGCCTTCTCCGGCATATGCTTCTTAGTGGCTCTGAAAAAAAAAATGACAAAATGTTTTTGAGAAATTCCATGATTTGCTACATAAAATCATCAGTTCAAGCCACTATCAATTAGGGGTAATTTCAACTTGTTACTATGTATATTAGTTTATTCAACAAATATTCATTCATTAAGGTCCTACTCTATATCAGGCATTTTGGCATGTTCTGGGGCCACACAAATGAAAATAATTTTGTCTCTGGAGCCTGAACTTAAAAATTTTAAGTCAGTTGAGGATATATACTAATCTTTATACTCCCTTCCTGCCCTTTTATCCCTTAGGCAGCCACCCCTTAAAGCCATACTCCCTCATGAACAGCACGTGCTTGTCTCCCTACTCCCACTTCCTCTCCCCCAAGTAATACCTTGAAATTGTATCTAAAATATCACTTTCTAAGAGAAGCCTTTCCTTATTTTCTGGTCTAGGTCATATTGCTATGTAGTTGCTAAGCGGTGTTCCACTCTGTGACCCATGGATCCTCTCTCCATGAAGTTTCCCAGGCAAGACTACTGGAGTGGGTTGCCATTTCCTACTCCAGAGGATCTTCCCACCCTAGAGATTGAACCCTTATCTCCTGCACTGAGAGGCAGGTTCTTTACCACTGAGCCACTTGGGAAGACCTTTAGGAAGGAAAAAATGTTTGCTAATTACTTGAGTGATTCATTGAAATAACAAACGAAGACAAGGAGAATTGAAAATGTTTTGACAAAGAAGACTTTAGAATGGGAACTCTCATTACATTCATTGGGATCTGCATATCTCCAATGTACACATGAAAGCTCTTTGTTTTGCGAGTTTATCTAAGCAACAGGTAGAATAATGCTAGTGACTTCTAACCTTATACCTCACAGTCATCATCGTGGAATCTTTTATCAAAATACAAATGTTTAAGCCTCGCCAACAGAAATAGTGATTCTAAAACTCACTTCCTGTGTCATCTCTTTATGAAGACTTCCTTGACCTCGCCGGTCCCTGTCATTGAAAATACATCTCATGACCTCAGAAATCTACAGATTCTGAGATATGGTGAATCTTGATGCATTTAAATCATTTATAAGCATAATATTTTCCTAATATTAATGACAATTTTTATTAGTAAGTATGATTCTACAATTGTGGACAATTAAAATACTATTAAAACTGCAAAAACAAAAGCAAAACCAAAAAAAAAAAAATCACATAATGGATGTTAACTATATTTCAAGAGAAAAATATTATTAAAAAATCTACTTTGAGATTAACAAATACACTAGAAAATATATAAAACATTTTCTAAATGTAAACAAACAATTGAAGTTTCTAAGACTAAATCTTCCCCTTGGCCTTTTGTTTTTGCAAAGTAACTCAATCCAGAAGAGGTTATTTGGTAGTATCTATTATAACTTAACTTTGACACTCAGAATTTCCACTCCTGAGCTGATGCTTAGGAGATATTCATTCCCATGTTCCCTGAAAGACATTTTTTGTACTAGAATGTTAAGATCAGCACTATTCCTAAGAGCCTAAAACTTAAAATCATCCCCATATCCATCAACTGAAGAATGGATTACAGTTCGAGATATAGTTACACAATGGAAAACCATTAAGACAATGAGAATAAACAAGCTACAACAACCCACATGAATGAATCTTAAAAACATTTACTGAGTGAAAGAAGCCAGGCAAAACTGAGTACATATTGAATGATTCCATTTATATAACGTTTACATATTGGTAAAGGTGATCTATCACAAGGGAGGCTGGTGACTGGAATAATGTACAAGAAGTTTCCAGGCTACTGACTGGCAATGTTCATTATCTTCATCTGGGTGCTATTTACTGTATGTTCAGTTTGTGAAGACTGATCAAGCTGTACACTTACAATCTATTTTTGTGTATATAACACTTTAAAAGTTTCCATTAAAATGGTATGTCTTGAAAACTATGAAAAAGATAATTATGTTGGCAAGTCTGTCAGGAAGGATTCCAGTTCCAACCTAAATATTATCTGCTTCTTTGCTACACGGAGACCAAAACTTCACCGTCAGGGTGGGGTGGGAGGAGTAAATTCCACAATTATCAATTCATCATCTGTATGCCTAATTTCAGGGGATTTTCTAAATCAGTGTATGTGTATAACCACAGTCAATGTCTATTAATACAGATACTTAGGAAGAGGCAAGTTTAGGTATTTTGATGAACAGATTGTGAATCCAGATGAGACTCATTGAATATTTATTCACAGTTCCCCAGAAGCAGATGAAAACAAAGTTTTTTTGACCTTCTCAGGATAAGATAGACTTAATTTTATTTACTCTTCCATTTTCCTCAGCACAGCATTGTTCTAATAGACATCAAGTCTAAATTTACCAAGTTAAATTTTGTATGAGTTATCTCCTGCTAGAGGACTAGAATAACATTTCACTTAGGAAAAAAAAAGGACCATAAAATGATGTCTGTAGATGTCAGCGGATGAATGGATAAGAAAGCTGTGGTACATATACACAATGGAGTATTACTCAGCCATTAAAAAGAATACATTTGAATCAGTTCTAATGAGGTGGATGAAACTGGAGCCTATTATACAGAGTGAAGTAAGCCAGAAGGAAAAACACCAATACAGTATACTAACGCATATATATGGAATTTAGAAAGATGGTAACGATAACCCTGTGTACGAGACAGCAAAAGAGACACTGATGTATAGAACAGGCTTATGGACTCTGTGGGAGAGGGAGAGGGTGGGAAGATTTGGGAGAATGGCATTGAAACATGTGAAATGTCATGTATGAAACGAGATGCCAGTCCAGGTTCAATGCACGATGCTGGATGCTTGGGGCTGGTGCACTGGGACGACCCAGAGGGATGGTATGGGGAGGGAGGAGGGAGGAGGGTTTAGGATGGGGAACACATGTTTTAAAATTATTAAATTAAAAATTAAAAAAAAAATGATGTCTGTAGTAAATAAAACAGTATCATGTTTTAAAAAATGTGACAGCAAACTATTAACTGAAAAACCAACAGGCTTGCCTGGTAGGAGGTGCCATATGGAAAGAATGAGTCAGTCAATCTGTCAACAAATATTTGTTGAGCATCTACTTGGAGCCATTCTAGCCTTGAGAATATAGTAGCAAACAAAACAAATGTGATACCTGCCCCCATGGGGCTGGCAGTAGAAGGACCATGGTCAGCTAATAAAAAATAATGGCTGAAATGAAGAATCATTAAAGCAATACAGACAAAAATCTAAGCTTTTAAAAAAATTTATGCTTTATATATATTAAAGTAAAACATAGTTTAACAATTCATGCATGGAATATTAAAATCTTTGATTGTATATCCTTATATCAGAATTCCACTTTTTATCATTATTTTTTCATTAACTACAACCATAAGCTCATTCTATGAGAGCCAGGTTCCTTTTCTTTAAGTAGAGCAGGAGCTCTACACTTGCAAAGTAGTCTTCATACAAAAGCCCTCTAGCTTTTGCTGATTTTTTTTTCTCAGTCTTCAGTTGTTTTGACTATATCTAATTCAAAAGAAAAAGGTTAGTGTCTTTCCTTTATGAATCTTTTTCAAAGTATTTAGCCTAATTTTCATAGAAACAACTCTATCTTTTCACATAAATATTTCATTGATTTATAAATGAATAAATAATTATTAGAGTGAAATATATAACCTAAATCAACAGGTCTGCGAAAAACACAGTGAATTCTTCATAAAGATTTAATCTAAGTGGAGGAAGCAGGTGTTCACAAAGGTCGAAGAACATTGCCTCCACGTGCCAGCAGTCAGAATCCTATAAGCACATTTTAGTTAATGAAAAAGGACAGAAAATAGTGGTTTATCCAGTAGGTGGTTTAATATATGTTTTCATATATGTTAGAGAACACCTAATACTGTGCTATCCAATAAAGGAACCACCACCAGTGTCTGGCCCTTGAACTTTTGAAACATGGCTTGTCCCAGCTGAGATGTGCAGTAAATGTAAAATATACAATAGAGGTTTTTTTTTTTTAATTTTGTACATGAAAATATAAAATACTTTGTTTTATGCTTTTATACAGAAACCATATTGAGACACTATTTTTAATATACTGGGTTGAGTAGACATATTTTTAATTTTTTGTTGTTGTTGTTTGGTTGCTCAGTCGTGTCCGACTCTTTGCAACCCCATGGACTTCAACATGTCAGGCTTCCCTGTCCTTTGCTATCTTCCGGAGTTTGCTCAAACTTATGCCCATTGAGTTGATGATGTCATTCAGCCATCTCATCCTCTGTCGCCTCCTTCTCCTTTTGCCCTCAATCTCTCCCAGCATGAAGGTCTTTTCCAATGAGTTGTCCCTTCATATCAAATGGCCAAAGTATTGGAGCTTCAGCTTTAGTATCAGTCCTTCCAATGAATATTCAGGGTCGATTTCGTTTAGGATTGAGTGGTGTGATCTCCTTGCAGTCCAAGGGACTCCCAGGAGTCTTCTCCAGCCCATTTCTTTTATTCTTTTTGAAGTGCTTGCTTAAAGTATTAAAGTACACATAACTCATGTTAATAGACCTCAGTGTATTTTATTTCTATTGTTCAGTGCTACTCTAAAGCATCTGTGTGTATAAAAGTACATACACATATACATATATGTATATATATTTCACTTCTGAATAAAAAAAAGCCTGAAGAACAAATGTATTTTAAAAATGTGCTCAGTGTCACACACAGCAGGAAGCAGAGAGCCATGCCAGAAATGAGGCTGCTGTTTCCAGAGGCTTTCAGCATCACCCATGCTGCCTCCAATTAACACATTCTTGACATTAGTAAAACAGGTTTTTATATGTTCCTTCAATAAAATGACAATTCTGCAAAGACATGTTCAAATGGATCCCTTGAACAGACATAAACAAACGACAGAGCTTAAGAAAGTAAGGAAAAATGTTAATACACTTAGATTAGCCACATTAGGGAACTGAACTCCCCCTAGTGTGGAAAGGGCAGAATAGTTTCCAGAACCCAGAGAAGTTACCCAGAGGGCTGAGGCTGCTTTCATGTGCGTGCTCAGTCTCTCGGCCCTGTCCTGCTCTCTGCAGCCCCACGGACTATAGCCCGCCAGGCTCCTCTGCCTATGGAATTTTCCAGGCAAGAATACTGGAGTGGGTTGCCATGCCTCCTTTAGAGGATCTTCTGGACCCCAATCAAATCTGCTTCTCTTGTGTCTCCTGCATTGGCAGGCATATTCTTTACCACTAGTACTACCTTGGCTTCCCTGGTGGCTAAGCTGGTAAAGAGTTGGTCTGCAATACGGGAGACCTGGGTTTGATGCCTGGGTTGGGTTCCCTTCTCCTTCACCTACCCACTCCAGTATTCTGGCCTGGAGAATTCCATGGACTACAATCCATGGAGGAGCAAAGAGTCAACATGACTGAGAGATTTTCACAATCAGAATCAGAGTGCTACCTGTGAAGCCCCAAGTTCCTTAGAAAAAAAGGATTCCAGGAGAATATAAATTCAGGCTTCATTCTCCTCCTGTTCTCTGATGCACTGCCATCCTCCATTGATAAACCACAACAGGAAGCCAGAGACAAGGGTGCCATTAAGCAAGCTGTGTAGACCAGTTTACAGACCACAGAGGAGAGTGAAAAGAGAGTGATCCATACACGATTTATGAACTTATTTCTAACCATAAACTCCTAGGTTAAATGGATGAACTTTCAATGCAGCAGAAGACAATCAGAAATAATATTGCACCTACATTTTGCATACACTCAAATGGAACCATTATTTTTAAAAGAAGAGTCAAGAAATACAATGTGACAAGAGTTTAAAGCATGAGGCTGAAAAATAATATATACATTTTGAACTCAGATACAGTTCAATAAAATATGTTTTGGCAAGTGTTAAAGATTAATTTTATAAGGTAACAAAAGTATTGCCTGAACTATATAACAGGATTGTAATCAAAATCAATGTTTTGCTACTCTAAAGGTATAAAACTAGGAAGTACAGTATAGTGTAAGACAAATATGATTTGGGGGTAGTAGTCCTTAAGATTAGAAAGAAAATAGCCTAGTGCTTGATCTCAACCCTGAAAATTACAAAGCTCTCCCTCAGGTTGCTGAAAATATACAGAGGGCTATATTCTCATAACCACATGCCTGCCCCATATCAAGATCCACTTTCTCTGTCTTATAATGTGAATGAAAATACATTTCTCTATTTTCATTATAAAAATAAAATCCCACTGAAAAGAGATATGTGAGTGAAATAGTCTTGACTTTCAAATTGAGGAATAAATTTAGACTAGCAACACAAGTGGGCTTCCCTGGTAGCTTGGCTGGTAAAGAATCTGCCTGGAGTGCAAGAGACTCCAGTTTGATTTCTGGGTTGGGAAGATCCCCTGGAAAAGGGATAGGCTACCTACTCCAGTATTGTTGGGCTTTCCTGGTGGCTTAGATGGCAAAGAGTTCATCTTCAATGCGGGAGATGTGGGTTGGATCCCTTAGTTAGGAAGATCCCCTGGAGGACGGCATGGCAACCCACTCCAATATTCTTGCCTGGAGAATGCCAATGGACAGAGGTGCCTGGCAGGCTACAGTCCATGGGGTTCCAAAGAGTTGGACATAACTGAGTGACTAAGTACAGCACAGCAACTCACATATGGTACATCATTATTATACAATACTGTGTAACTTTAGGCATGTCATCAACATACTTTCAATGACTTCATCTCTAAAAATGAGCTGGTGAAAAGATCATTATAATTTTTGAGAGTAGTCCCTATAAAGGATAATATAATAACATAAAAGTAACAATGTAACAATATAAACATTATTTTGGTCAAAAATATTCATTTTCTAGGAGTTATGTTAGTGTTATGTAGTCACAGTTGTAAATTTGCTCAATAATGAAATTATTTTATGATTGTTAAAGACGTAAATTGAGAATACTTCCAAACCATTTTCCATACTAAATCCAGGTTTTTCTTCTAGATCCCAAAAAGGATCATGTTAGTAGTTTCCAACTATAAAATGCCTCAACAGCTCTTTCAGGTTCAAAATAAAATTCAAACTCTCTTACATGATACTTTTGCTTATGTTTCCAGCTCTCTCTCTAATACCTTCTGTCAACATCCTCGTTTTCAGATTCTTGTCATATGAAACTTATTTGAGACATGTTTTTTCCCACAAACTCACATGACTCCACTTCTACTCTCATTATCAAGGCTGGATAGGAATTATTTGTCCATCACATGCTTTTTCTATAGTCAGTGTAAAATAATTCTATAAAACTACTATCTATTTACTTACCTTTTTCCTCATTAGACTTTATGACATTTCAAGACAGAAATTGTCTTAAACACCTTTATACCTTATATACTTGACAAATAAATGAAAGATGCTAACAGGAAAAACTAGGCACTGACAAGAAAAGTAAAATTGTTGGTAGTAAATATGAACATTGGCCAGATAAAGTAAACAACCAAAGAAGAATGTCCAGGATAAAAGCTAAAGTTAAATAGAAGCCAAGCTAAGAGCTATTTCTTAGACACAGAGATGTGTTAGTACAATTCAAATTGTTTAAATTTAGGATGACATTTGAGAAGCAAATTATAATACATTCTGAATAAATGAACCTATGAATGAAAAATAGAATCTAACTAAGTATAAATTAATATTTCTGTCAAACTCTTCTCTTTTATTAGAGAAAATAAAATGTATGCCCAAGTAGTCAATGACTGTTGTGTTTATGAGCACAGACACCGAATCAGTTATTACATATCAGTTTAAAATGGATTCTTTGTGCCCACTTATTTAAGCTACCCCAAGGGCTATCCATAAATTGCTAATTGTTCTCAGAGGAGGTCTTACACCTTATGCAAGAATCAATAGAGTTAAATTGTAGATTGCATTGTAAGATAATTCTTAAATATCTCTGTCAGAGAAAAATTGCAGTAGGGAGAGTTAAACAGCCGAGGAAAGCTTTATTCAGGACTATTACAATGAGGGGGAGAGAGATTAAATCCAATGCCCTGGAAACAAAAGACATGAGAGTTCCTAAACTAAGGTGAGCTGTTAGAAAATTAATGGAAGTCATTAGGGGAGGGGTTGGTACCTGTTATTAGACCATCTGTGTTTGCTAATTGGCACTTATCAAAGTTAAGCTTCTGTCCTCCTACAAAGATGGTAGATAGGGTTTCTATCTTTCTTGATTACATTTCAAAGGGATGGCTTCCTGGTCCTTGAGAAAGACATTGTTGTGTATTAAAACTGGCAGGAGGCTGAGAGATTTATATCTCAAAAGGGCAAAGAAAAAGAAAATTACAATTGCAACCTTCCTAAAGTAATTAAGCAAAGGGAGGTTAAGAGTCTATAGTCAAAAAGAAATCTGTCTAAAATGTAGTGAAGCTGAGAGAGTTTTTAGAGCTGTCTTGGTCACCTCAAGATTACAGTTTTCACCTGTGGGGATCTCTCCCAAGAGATGAAGTATTAGTATATGAGCTACCTCACTCTGTCAGCCTCTTTGTCTAGTTCCTTTGTTAATGTTATTCAGTTGCCACGTCATGTCCAATTCTGTGACCCCATGGACTGCAGCATAGCAGGCTTCCCTGTCCCTCACCATCTCCTGGAGTTTACCCAAGTTCATGTCCATTGAATCAGTGATGCTATCTAACCATCTCAACCTCTGTCGCCCTCTTCTTCTTTGCCTTCAGTCTGTCCCAGGGTCTTTTCCAGTGAGTCAGCTGTTCACATCAGGTGGCCAAAGTATTGTATTTGCTCCATTATCTCCCCCATATTTTATGGAGTGGATAATGGAGAAATATCACCAGACATGCATCTTCAATATCTCTATAGCTCAGTCAGTAAAGAATCTGCTGGCAATGTAAGAGACCTGGGTTTGATTCCTGGGACAGGAATATACCCTGGAGAAGGGATAGGCTACCCACTCCAGTATTCTTGGACTTCCCTTGTGGCTCAGCTGGTAAAGAATTTGCCTGCACTGAGGGAGACCTGGGTTAGATCCCTGGGTTGGGAAGATCCCCTGGAGAAGGCAAAGGTTACCCACACCAGTATTCTGGCCTAGAGAATTCCATGGACTATATATTCCATGGGGTCACAAAGAGTTGGACACAACTGAGTGACTTTCACTTTCACTTTCAACCTCCTTCCAAATAGAGTATGGTTTCACCCGATTCACAGGTCAAATAGGTATTTGCTAGAAAACAATTTTCTCTCTCTTATCAAACATATGTACACAAATAATCAGAATCACTGGAATAGGAAATGGCAATCCACTCCAGTATTCTTGCCTGGAGACTCCCAAAACAGAGGAGCCTGGAGGGCTCCAGTTCATGGGGTTACAAAGAGTTGGACACAACTGAGAGACTAAACAACAATCAGAGTAACATTTACTAAGTGCATCCCACAATTTAGTCCTTTGCTTAGAATAATTCTAATTCTTAAAATATCCTGGAAATATATTATTATATCCACCTTACATTTGAGGACACTGAGTTTTAGAAAGTGCTCAGTCACACTATATAATAGGTGCAGATGGTATCAATCACATTATACATTATCAGACGCCTAATGCAGAAAGTGAAGAGGAACTAAAAAGCCTCTTGATGAAAGTGAAAGAGGAGAGTGAAAAAGTTGGCTTAAAGCTCAACATTCAGAAAACTAAGATCATGGCATCTGGTTCCATCACTTCATGTGAAATAGATGGGGAAACAGTGGAAACAGTGGCAGACTTTATTTTTTGGGGGCTCCAAATCATTGCAGATGGTGATTGCAGCCATGAAATTGAAAGATGCTTACTCCTTGGAAGGAAAGTTATGACCAACCTAGATAGCATATTGAAAAGCAGAGACATTACTTTGCTAACAAAGGTCCTTCTAGTCAAGGCTATGGTTTTTCCAGTGGTCATGTATAGATGTGAGACCTGGACTGTGAAGAAAGCTGAGTGCTGAAGAATTGATGCTTTTGAACTGTGGTGTTGGAGAAGACTCTTGAGAGTCCCTTGGACTGCAAGGAGGTCCAACCAGTCCATTCTAAAGGAGATCAGTCCTGGGTGTTCATTGGAAGGACTGATGCTAAAGCTGAAACTCCAATACTTTGGCCACCTCATGCAAAGAGTTGACTCATTGGAAAAGACTCTGATGCTGGGAGGGATTGGGGACAGGAGGAGAAGGGGACGACAGAGAATGAGATGGCTGGATGGCATCACTGACTCGATGGCCGTGAGTTTGAGTGAGCTCCGGGAGTTGGTGATGGACAGGGAGGCCTAGCATGCCTCAATTCATGGGGTCGCCTAGAGTCAGACATGACTGAGCGACTGAACTGAACTGAACACACTATGATTTTTGAGGAAAATTGTTTTCTAAGTGTGGGCTTTCCTGATGGCTCAGTGGTAAAAAACCCATCTGCCAATGCAGAGGACATGGGTTCAATCCTGAGTTGGGAAGATCCCCTAGAAAAAGAATTGGCAACTGACTCCAGTATTATGTCCTGGGAAATGTAGCGGGATGGGCTATAGTCTCATGGGATCGCAAAAAAGTCGTATTTAGCAACTAAACAACAGTGTTTTTTAAAAAGTAGAACTGTTCCTTTATTTTTTCCATACAGAGCCTAGTTTGGTACAAATATAGTTCTATTTACAAAAAGACTTAATTGGGGTTAAAAAAAAGAATATAGTTAATTTCTTCATATGCTACTTGTAGGTAGATAATCATCATGTGTTCATTTAAAAGATGTATTTGAAATAGCAACAACAAAAAAGGATAAATACTTCAGAATAAGTTTAACAAAAAACGAGCATAATTTTTATAAAGAAAACTTTAAGATACTCCTGAAAGATATAAAAGTAGATTTAAGTAAATAGAAGGGCATGGTTTGTGTTTGGTTGGGACAACTCAATATGGTTAAGATCTTAGCTCTCCCTAAGTTAATATATAATTGTGAAACTATTCCAATTAATACACCAAGGAGCCTTTTTTTTTTAGGATGTGAAACAGTTGACCTACAATAATTGCCAAGAAAACAGTGGAAAAGAAAAGCTATATAGAGAGGTGGGAATTAGTTTGACAAGAAACAAAAACAAATTATAGACATGTTATAATTAATAGAGTGTGTACTAGCAGATGAAAAGAGAGATCAACTAATGAAACAGATTGGAAACTCCAGAATAGGCAAAACTATTCAAGAAATCAAATACATGAGAAGTGTGAAATCAAGAATTGATGGAGCAAAGCTTTTTGTTTGTGTGTTTGTTTTTAATAGATAATGTTAGTTCAACATTTTGACTATTTTGAAAAAGATGACGAACCCTTACAATAAACTCAAAACAGATCAGATACCTAATATGTGTGTGTGTGTGTGTGTGTGTATAAAGAGAAATATGTATCTTTAATATGGGGCTTCCCAGGTGAATCAGTGATAAAGAATCTGCCTGCCACTGCAGGAGATGCAGGAGACACAGGTTCAATCCCTATGTTGGGAAGAGATCCTGGAGTAGGAAATGCCAACTCACTCCAATATTCTTGCCTGGAGAATTCCATGGACAGAGGAACCTGGCAGGCTACAGTTCATGGGTTCACAAAAGAGTCAGACATGACTTAAGAACTGAACAACACCACCAAGCAAAGGTGTATACACACAATGTCGCACTATACTGCTGCTTAAAAAAAAAAAAAGAAAGAAAGAAAAAGAAGGGAACAGTCTCTATGCATTGATATGGAGTTATTTCTAGGTGATATTAACTGTCAAAAGCAAAGTACAGGGAAAATAATTCATGTTTTGCCTTTTATGTAGGAAGGAAAATATGTATCAACTTATGTTTATAAAAAGAAATTGCTAAAATATCAGTAAATAACAAAATCTGGTACTTCAATAGCTGGAGTGAGGGTGATGAAGTAGAAGGGAAGTGAGAGGAAAAGATTTGTCTTTATTATTATTTTTTCTATTGTTTTGACTTTGAGAAACATTTAGCATTGTACCTACTCAAAAAAATAGAATTATGACCTTTTAAAAACTCAGTTATAGTACTGGCAACACTTTCAGCAACACCTGTTGGCTAAGTGGCAACACCTCTTGATAACACATTTTTATACTTGAGAGGTCAGTTCTGGGTCTTACTATGTCCTCCAGATATCTCTAAATCAGTGACAAAAATGTCATGTTTATTTTTTCCATAGCCAAGATTTAAGGTCTGAAAAACAAGGGGTGGAAATGGGTGTATCTCTTCTCACTATGTATCCACCAGAGAAAGTTTGGTTTCCCATTGGGTAACTTTAGGTTCTGTTCATCTTGAAGTCTTGATTCCTAAAAAGAAAGATGCCTTGCTAGGGGACCCACCAATTGAGCCATAAGGCTGGAATCTGAGACTGCCACATGACCACTTTGAGGTCCATACGCTAGTGAAAAATCCCCTGTAGGAAGTACTGGCAAACCACTCCAGTACACAGAGAAGGGCTTGGGATTGCAAAGAGACATGACTGAGTGACTAACAGTCTCTTTCCTGCTAGCAAAAGAACAGATAAAGAAGGAGATTGTGCATTCTTGCTAGAGGAGTTGAGCCTGAGTATTAAATGGAAACTGGATTAATTTTATTCCATGGGATAAGGAGGTATAAATCTGGAACGCAGGTGACTCCTGCAGTCACTTACTATTTCTGTGTGCTATGATTAAAGTCAGTAGAAGAATAGAAAAGCCCCATATCAATAGGACTGTTAACACTTCCAATTTTTTAGGAATGAAGATTTGGCTAACCCTCAGCAATCAAAAACTGTGACCTGCAATGTAAGCTTGCTGAGTACAAAGAGAATATGGAGTGGGTTGTGAAAAAAGATATAAATACCAGCTACCACTACCTGACCAGCTGCCTACAAGGACTGTAATAATTATGAGTATCTATTCCATACTTTGATATCTTTGGGCATACATTAATTTCTTTTCTCTTCTTTCCTTTATCTACCATCTAACATTCTATGCATTAAAAGCAGTTCACCTAATATCTTAGTATTAAAGTCCCAGGATATGAAAGGAGAATGTGTCTCATCTAAAAAGGAAATGAAAATAACTCAAAAATGGAGAAACCCTATTTTGTGGAGAGGACTAAAATAGTTTTGCTGTACAAATGACAATAGCATTAGGAAAATTAGAGAGCAACATTTTTTTTTTTGGAAGATCAGTAAGGCTAAAATAGATAAATGTAGATGCCAACTCAAGGGATGGATTATGGCAATTTATATTGTGTCAGTTTGCTCCTTGGAAGGAAAGCTATGACAAAGCTAGATAGCATATTAAAAAGCAGAGGCATCACTTTGCTGACAAAAGTCTTTATAGTCAAAGCTATGTTTTTTTCCAGTAGCCATGCATGTATGGATGTGATAGTTGGACCATAAAGAAGGCTGAGCATTAAAGAATTAATGCAGTTGAATTTTGGTGCTGGAGAAGACTCTTGAGAGTCCCTTGAACTGCAGTGAGATCAAACCAGTCAATCCTAAAGGAAATCAACCCTGAATATTCATTTTAAGAACTGATGCTGAAGCTGAAGCTCCAATACTTTAGCCACTGGATACAAAGAGCCGACTCATTGGAAAAGACCTTGATGCTGGGAAAGAGTGAAGGCAAAAAAGAGAAGAGGGAAACAGAGGATGAGATGGTTAGATAACATCACCAACTCAATGGACACAAATCTGAGCAAACTCCGGAAGATAGTGTAGAACAGAGGAGCCTGGTGTGCTGCACTGCAAGGGGTCACAAAGAGTCAGACACGATTTAGTGACTGAACAGCAGCAACAAACATTGCATCAGTTTAGCTAAGCTGGAATCACATTTCTCAGAATTCCTTTCCACAATTAAATCTGAATTAACACATGTTGTAAGGGACTTTTCCCACCAGACTGGCAAGGCAGAAGTAGAGGTGTGGCCATGATCTTTTTATGTTTAGGAGGTCCTGGGCTTCCCAGATGGTGCTAGTGGTAAAGAACTTGCCTGCCAATGCAGAAGATGCAAGAGATGTGGGTTCAATCCCTATGTCGGCAAGATCCTCTACATGAGGGCATGGCAACCCACTCCAGAATTCTTGCCTGGGAAATTCCATGGACAGAAGAGCCTGGCTGGCTGCAGTGCATGGAGTTGCAAAGGGTCAGACACGACTGAGCACACACATAGGTGCATATTGCACATCATGCATGTTGTCACTTAACTGCCTCGCTGGATTGACTTGGGAACCACAACTAGCCTAACAAAACTCTTACTTCCTGAAGCTCTTCTGCTGTAGCTTCTCCAACTTCTGATCCTGCCTGAGCTCAGCTCTGTGCCGAGGGCACCAACACAAGGCACTCCCATAATTGAAGTCGGAGATTCGGAGGCAGTGGGAGAGATCATCTGGGTTCTCTTTCACCCACGTGGATTCCACCCCAGCCTCATAGATTTTATGTTTTCCTTGCTTCCTTGTTTTTGCCTTTATTACATCTCACCCTGTGGATGTCAATCTGGAGTGTTAGTCAGAAATAGGCTACTAGAGACTGCTTAACCAGATCTTAAAATTACATAAGCTCCAATCCCTAAAGAACACCAGCTCTGCTTATCTGATCAAATATACTGGCAGAGTTACATGGATGAGATTTCAGTGAATTGGGTGGAAAGAATTTAGAGGACTGACGCATCTCACAGTGCATCATTTTGTACAGTTTTCTTACGGAAGCTTGTTGATATTACATGTATTTGAAAAATTAAATCAGTAAGACTGTGAAGAGAGGAAGTAAGACTAAAATTGAAAGCAACCTGAAGCAAAAATAGCCAATTGTATTTCAAATTAAAATTATAATTAAACTGACAGGGAAGAAAAGTAAAGCAATAATGAAAATGACTTATGAACACAGAATTTGTACATTCTCAGTCTTTGGTTGCATAGGAGAGAACTCTTTTAGTAAATTTGCTTTTAAAGAGGAAATGTGGACAAATCAATTATGAATATATTTTAGATGTTTTATAGTATTTGACAAATGCTAGGTGTTGAAATTTTCACATGGAAGGAGAGACATAAAAATATAGAAAGGAGGAAGGCAAGAAAAAACTGTTGAAATATATTTCAGTTGAAGATATTGGGCATAAACTTGTGATTTCTAAAGCATGTACTTGTGTGTATGTATACGCTCATATATATTAATGCTCAGGTATCTTTTTCTGGTGGCTCAGATGGTAAAGAATCCGCCTCCATTGCAGGAGACCTGGGTTCAATTCTTTGATCAGGAAAATACCCCTGGAGAAGGAAATGGCAACCCACTCCAGTATTCTTGCCTGGGAATTCTATGGAGAGAGGAACCTGGTGGTCTATAGTCCATAGCATCGCAAACACTTGGACATGACTAAAGTGACTTCATATGTTTATGTATGTCTTAGGTATACACGTGTGTGTACATGTATGTACATCTCTTAGGTTATATATGTATGTACATGTGTTAGACATATATAGTTACATGTGTATATATATATGTGTGTGTGTGTGTGTTTATTTACAGGTATGTATGTATGTATGAATATATATTGGAGAAGGAAATGGCAACGCACTCCAGTGTTCTTGCCTGGAGAATCCCAGGGACGGGGGACCCTGGTGGGCTGTGGTCTACAGGGTCACACAGAGTCGGACACGACTGAAGCGACTTACCAGCAGCAGCATGAATATATATGTGTGTGTGTGTGTGTGTGTGGCCATGTCTTGCTGCTGCTAAGTTGCTTCAATCGTGTCTGACTCTGTGCAACCCATAGACGGCAGCTCACCAGGCTCCACTGTTCCTGGGATTTTCCAGGCAAGAGTACTGGAGTGGGTCACCATTGCCTTCTCTGGTGTCCATGTCTTAGGTATATATATATATATATATATACACACACACACACACACACACATATATATATATCCGTCAGTCAGTTCAGTCATTCAATTGTGTCCGACTCTTTGTGATCCCATGAACTACAGGGATCACAGGCCAGGCCTCCTTGTCCATCACTAACTTCCAGAGTTGACCCAAACTCATGTCCATTGAGTCGGTGATGCCATCCAACCATCTCATCCTCTGTCGTCCCCTTCTCCTATATATATATATATATATATAAATGTACATGTCTGCTTGAAAGGCCTTGGGGGAAAAAAGTCTAAGTGAACACACCTATAGCCTAGATCTTAGTCTTCAGTACCATTGCTCACCAAATGGAATCAGTACCACTAAGATAAATAATTAGTTGATTCCAGTGCTGGGGAAGAATAGGTACAAAAAGAACCTGTAATATGTTGCTATTCCAGAAAACAAGCAAAGCATGTCGCAAAGATTCAAGAGCCAACTTGTACAGTGATTTGAATACCAAAATAATTAAGTTTTACGATGTATTTTTAACCATGGGGGGGATAGCCACATGTCCATACTGATAATAAGTAGGCAAATAAATGGGAGAGACAAAGAGTTTTTGCTTACAATTGAGTGTCAAGTGGTGAATGTTGTGAGAGTTTTGGAAGACGGAAAAAAACCAGCATTTTACAACCATCATAGTGGACTGATCCGAGCAAGAATGAATTGTTTATGCCTTTTGATGAGGAGTAGGATAATTGTGTTGCCTTAAAGTGTCAATATAAGACTATTTACTAATTGCAAGAAAAAATAAATGTAACTCTTAGTGGAGAATTCAACAACCATTTGACAACATGATGCAAGTTACAATCACCATTGAGGGGCATACGAATATCTACTGTCTCTGGATGTGATCATCTAAAAAGGACACGATCCCAGAGTATTGTGTTGGGGAATATGTAACCTGAATCAAAAATCAGTATACAACAAACAGATTCAAAAGAAGGTTTTCATTTTTTAAAAAATATTCTTTAAAATGTCAATACCAAAAGACAAGGAAAGACTGACTGAAAATGTTCCAGATAAACAGAGACCCAAGAGACTAACTCTGACAACTAAATACAGCATTTGATCCTAGACGAGATCTTATACTGGAAGGTGGGTAGGAACAAGGGAGGGACTGCCATTCAGGGCATTGAGTCAGTTGGCAAAATGGGACTAGGAGTAGTAGATTAGCTAAAAGTGCTATTTCAATTTTAAATTCAGAGAATTTTATAATTATAATTGCATACGAGAATATTTCTTTTTAAGAAAATCAATAGTAGAAAGCGGCACGAGGAATGCAATGTCCTCTCTTAAGACATCACAAAAATATTATATGTGTGTTTGTGCCTGTGGATACATAAACAGAGAAAGGGAGAGATAGAACAAAGGAGGAAGCAGATGGGCAAAATGTTAACACTAATTAAACCTGGTACTATTTGTCACTCTTACAAATTTTTATAACTTTAAAGTTCAGTTCAGTTCAGTTCAGACGCTCAGTGGTGTCCAACTCTTTGACACCCCATGAATCGCAGCATGCCAGGCCTCCCTGTCCATCACCAGCTCCCAGAGTTCACTCAAACTCACGGCCTCGGGTCAGTGATGCCATCCAGCCATCTCATCCTCTGTCGTCCCCTTGTCCTCCTGCCCCCAATCCCTCCCAGCATCAGAGTCTTTCCAATGAGTCAACTCTTCGGATGAGGTGGCCAAAGTACTGGAGTTTCAGCTTTAGCATCATTCGTTCCAAAGAAATCCCAGGGCTGATCTCCTTCAGAATGGACTGTTTGGATCTCCTTGCAGTCCAAGGGACTCTCAAGAGTCTTCTTAAACACAATAGTTCAAAAGCATCAATTCTTCGGCACTCAGTCTTCTTCACAGTCCAACTCTCACATCCATACATGACTACTGGAAAAATCATAGCCTTGACTAGACAGACCTTTGTTGGCAAAGTAATGTCTCTGCTTCTGAATATGCTATCTAGGTTGGTCATAACTTTCCTTCCAAGGAGTAAGCGTCTTTTAATTTCATGGCTGCAATCACCATCTGCAGTGAATTTAGAGCCCACAAAAATAAAGTCTGCCACTGTTCCCACTGTTTCCCCATCTATTTCCCATGAAGACATGGGACCAGATGCCATGATCTTCATTTTCTGAATGTTGACCTTTAAGCCAACTTTTTCACTCTCCTCTTTAAAGTTACTTCTAAATAAAAGCTTTTATTAAATGTACTTGAAATCATGCAATGGTAGCTGTCTAAAAATATGTCTAAACAAAATCTGAAATGTTCTTATTTCAATGACATGAATCTTATCCTACCACTTGCATATAAAAGCAGCATGCCTAACCTAACTAATAAGAAAAGGGGAACTGTGAGGTTTATACAGAATAGAAGCTAGGTAAATGGTTTTCTGTATGTAATCATTGATGCTTTTATTGGAATGGTTTTCTTTTTCCATCTCTTCCTTCTTTCCTTTCCTTCCTTTCTTTTTCTTAAGAACTTTTAGCTTGAAATACACAGGAGGAAATGAATAGTTTGTATAGAAATGTTGATTTATTTTTCACTTTTTTACTAGAATTCAGGCAAGTGCCAAGAATAGATTCCCATTCAATTTCTTGCAAAGAAGGTCTTCAAAGAGTCACTGCTGAGCCAGGGTCTATGATGATCTCAGTATTCTTTTCACTGTGTTCCTGATGCTAATACATTAAATCCTACTTGGAGTCATTTCCTAGTGTTCATAGTTGACTTTGAATCAAACTAAGTTGTCTGCAGATAATGGGTGCTCAGTCAAGGCAATGAATTAATGCTGAAAATGGCTTGCCAACTGCTGATTCACATTGACTAAAATGAATTAAGAGTAAGATATTGCCAACATAAGTTGCATGTTTGATGGAAAACAGCTGAACTTTTCACTTTGCTGTGTTGGTATCTTTCTGAATGTGAGTTAAACTATGAGACATTTTCCCTAATATCCACAAAAGTGAAAAAGAAGTCTTACATGTTTTTTTGAAAGCCAATTTTTGATCAAAGACATTACTTTGCCAACAAATGTCTGTCTAGTCAAAGCTATGGTTTTTCCAGTAGTCATATATGGATATGAGAGTTGGACTATAAAGAAAGCTGAGCACTGAAGAATTGATGCTTTTGAACTGTGGTGTCAGAGAAGACTCTTGAGAATCCGTTGGACTGCAAGGAGATCCAAACAGTCTATCCTAAAGGAAATCAGCCCTGAACATTCATTGGAAGGACTGATGCTGAAGCTGAAACTCCAATACTTTGGCCACCTGATGCAAAGAGCTGACTCATTTGAGAAGACCCTGATGCTGGGAAAGATTGATGTCAGGAGGAGAAGGGGACAACAGAGGATGAGATGGTTGGATGGAGTCAGCGACTCAATGGATGTGAGTCTGAGTAAACTCTGGAAGTTGGTGATGGACAGGGGTCCTGGCGTGCTGCAGTCCATGGGGTTGCAAAGAGTTGGACACGAATGAGTGACTGAACTGAACTGATTTCACTTCAGCTGTGAAACTATGGTTTATAATCTAGCACATGCCTCTCTTGTTCTTTTCTTGGGCCAATCCAGGAATCCTGATAAGAAACATGGGAAGGAAGCATTACTCTCCCCTTCTGAGTGACTCAGTGACTATGCAGGCCCCAAGACAAGCTCATCATTAAGCAATGGTACATTGCTCCTCCACAATAGATAAGTGGGTCTCTCTGTATAACCTGGAAGAACCAAATTGTCTTGATAATAAAAATAGTGGTGTTCTATTGACAGGCAATGTTTTTTGTCCAAAAAACCTGTGACAATCCAATTTTTATATACAGCCTATCATTATTTTTTTACAATGTTCCCTAGGGATGTGTACATATAAGCAAAATGTAACAGAAGAGCATTTTAAACTTTGCTTTGGACATAAACTCTGATGTGGAATTTCAAGAAGCTTAAGGTTAAAGCATATGAAAGATTCCTTTAAGTTAGCATGATATTTACAATCATAAAAGTATAAGATCTGTTTTCTGATCCCTAGAGCCAAATTTCAGTTTGTGAACTTATCCCTTTATGGGACAGATATTTGAGGGACTGCAACTCCCAAGTCCAAAAGTGAAACTGAAAGTGTTAGTCAGTTATGTCTGACTCTTTGTGACCATATGGACTGGAGCCTGCCAGGCCCCTTTGTCCATGATAATCTCCAGGCAGGAATACTGGAGTCGGTAGCCATTCTCTTCTCCAGTGGATCTTCCTGACCCAGGGATCGAATCCGGTCTCCTGCATTGTAGGCAGATTCTTCATAGTCTGAGCCACCAAGGAGTCCAAAAATGTGCTGCTATATGTGTAGATATACTTCCTTATACCATCTATAAAATATAATCTGAAGAGTTGCCTTAAATCTAACCAATGTAAGTAAGTTTTCCTTGTCTTTGGGCATGGAATAAAATGTGATTGGAAAGGACTTCCTTCTTTTGGAACTAAGCAAATGGCACAGGAAAAGATATTTGTTTCTGTACATGAATTTAGAGACATAGGAGTCTTCAGACTGGCACAGACCTATGTTCTAGAGCATTAGAGTCTGTTGGAACTCTAATAGCTTTGGGAAGAGGTCTAGATTCAAATTTTGGCTCTATTGGTTACTGCCTGAGTAAATCTGAACAACTGTTCTAAACCTAATTCTCATGACAAAAATAGGTGACCAATAATAGTATGTATTTCAAAAGCTCAAATTCCTAATAGCAGACATGTATTACATACTAGGAACTATTCAAAGCATTGCAGATTCAGAGATAAGTAAGATACAAGCCCTTTCATTGAGACATTGCTTGTAGGGGTAAACATTCATGTGAAATATAGATGATTTATATACAGTGTGATAAGCATTATCATACTGATATTCATAGAGCAATGAGGGCATAGAAGAGAGACATTTAGCCCAGTTTTGATACTCAACAAACACCAATTAAAAAGAAGATGGTTATCCTTAACTTTACCAGATTTATAGGAACTATCCAGGAGGAGAAAGTGAAATATGCTTTCAGGGTATTAAGCAGGAAGACAGTATAATGTATTCAGACAACAATAGGAATTTTATCTTTACTAGAACAAAAACTGAAGGGCAAAGAATTGGAAGATAAAACTTAAGAAGTAAAAAAGAGTCAAATCATGAAAGATTATTACATAGGCTTAAGAAGCTTATAGACAACGGTAACTTTTCAAAACATACACACACAAATCAAATGAATACAAGAAAACTTTGAAAGCCTTAAACTCTCTTATTAATTCAATGTTTGCCTATTCCAGGAAGCTTTTTGGAGAGGCCAAAATTTAATCACTCTGATTCAGTAGCAATAAGGTTCATGGTAGATTTGGCTGAAGAGAGAACTGGAATTATTATTTTATACACTGAACCAGCCTCAACTTTACTCTTTTGGTGCCCTCCCTAAGGAGTTGCACTTCCGGTGGCCAGCTACTGATGTATGCTAGACACTATGTAATCTGCAGGAAGCATCAGAGACGTTGAGAGAGGTAGAATATTCACAATTTAATACATGGTATCAAATGCAAATAAACATGCAGTTTCTGACCTTTTTTATCTTAAGAGCTGGTGCCAAGTTATTTCTGTTGTCACAATATTATGTAAAGTATGTCAAGTGACAGCTAAAGGCAGACTGGGGTCATGGTCACTACCAGTCAAAGAAGCTGTATGCTATACTGTAGCTGCCATAGTATTTTAGAAACCTTGTTACCAAGAGCTGAAAGAAAAGTGAACTGAGTTAGTCACTCAGTCACATGGGACTCTTTGCAATGCCATGGCCTGTATCCCACCATGCTCCTCTGTCCATGGAAGTCTTCAGGCAAGAATACTGGAGTAGGTTGCCATTCCCTTCTCCATGGGATCTTCCCAACCCGTGGATTGAACCCACCTGGGTCTTCTGCATTGCAGACAGATTCTTTACCATCTAAGGCACTAGGGAGACCCTACCAAGGGCTGAACCATGCTGAAAAGCTAAAGCAAAGAGGAGTGAGACTCTAGTGACAGGTAATTGAACTGCTGAAACTCAGCAGTGGGGAGAAAATACTTGCAAGGGTGAAATCTCATAGTGAAAATAAATAGCTGCAAATGTATCTCTGCTGAACAACTTTAATATAGAAGCAATTATACATTTCACTCGGAAAAGAACATAGAACAGTCATCATGGTCAAAAAGGTAAAGAAAGACAAAGGATGGTTATAGACACTGCAATCAGGTGGGCTTGCTGAGGTCAGGTCAGGGAAAATCGAGATTAGAGAGATGGAGCTGTTCCCTTCTAGAAATCAAAGGGGATAACATCAGTCAAGATGGCAGCCTCCTGTGTCTGTCCGTACACACATGTGCTCCCCATGCAGTATGGTCTGCTTGTTTCCAGAGAAAATCCTTGCAGACTCTAACAATATATATGATATTTAAATCTTTGTGAACCCAGTGTAACGTTTCTGTCCTCATGACCCCTGAAGATGAAGGGGATTGTGTTTTCTAGCATACGGGGATTAGATCTGTCTCTTTACCAAATCAGTCTTTACCAACTGTGTGTTGAGGATTTTGCAACACATACCACCTGCCACAGTAGAAGCTTAATACAGGCTTATATCAATGACCCCCAGTCCAAGTTGCTTAGGATCTAGTGTAGAAGAGAAATAGAAACAGTGCACACACGCACACACAAAATGTAAATAACAAATGCAAATTACTTTATAGAAAATATAGTACTACTATTCATAATATCCTTTGTTGAAGGAATAATCTAAAACCGTATTCCTTTTCTGTTCAAATTAAATTTCTTATATTTTGTGAAATTTAGTACAAAGTCATTTAAATATAGAACTAAGCTAAATATCAAGGTCTTCATGCTTGGTTTATTTCTAAGCAATAGGTTACAATTTTACACTAATATTTAAATATGGAGGAGATGGAGGAGTAGTTCAGGAAGACCCCAATATTTACAGTTATGAAATAACAATACAATTAGATGTTTAAAAAAAAAACTTTTTTTACTAGAAGTTCAGATTTTGATTGGATGAAAGTATCTTATTTCCACAGTGTCCAAACAAATAACAGACACAAAGTGCTTTTATAACCTGAAGGAAAAGTCATTCCAGCTGGTATATAGGTCATCAGTTGTTTTCAGCTTCTGTTTTTTTCCAAACAAATACTTCTTTTCACTCATCATTGGCCATTAAAGCCCACTACCATCCTTGAAGCGTTATTTCTTAAATTGTTTTCCATCAGTGAAATCTTAAAAATCGTGCAATACAGACTTTAAAGTGGGCTTCAGCTGAATAAAGACAACTCTAATGGCAAGTACGAGGGGTTTGACAGAAGGAAGGGTGGCGTAGGGGTGACATGGTGTCACAACTGCTCACCAGCACAGATGGAGGAGGCAGCTCTATTCCACAGTCTCTAAGCTCTTTCTGTCATTAACATTTCCTGCCTTAATCTGTTTTGAGTCCTTCTTCCCCACTTACTTGGCCTGAACATTTTTATTTTTAGATTCTTAGTGATTAAGAAAATACAGGCAGAATAATCTCTTTATATGACAGCTTGGTGCAGCAGTAAGAACAAAAATAATTTCTGCAATAAAGCTACTCTTTGAAGCTTGACTCAGTTCCTAAAATTTAACCTCTCTGTACCTCATTTTCCCAAAATGAAAAGAGGGAGAGAGAGAAAGAGAAAGGGAGAGAGATTATTCTTTACTTCCAAGTTAAAGGATTGCTTTGAGGATCAAATACCATCAATACTAAACGCTGATATGGTTTACAAGCCTAATAACTTTGCATGAAAATTAAGCCACTTTAAAAATACATATTTCATCTGATAGAAAAGTATGGGGCCCTCTAGCCTTATTCTGCTCTACAAGTTATTCGTTCAACTTTGTCAATTGTCACCATCTCAAAGAAGGAAGTTTCAAGACAGGTAAATCTATGACTACAAACCAGGAAAGGCGTTTTCATACCCCACCCCTGGGGCTATGAGTAGCCAGTAGACTGGCTGGTGGGAAGGATAAGAGCCCACTTCCTTTGCTTCCAGGTCAGTAAACTTGGAGTTGAAATTTACATTCTAGAGCTCTTTGTGGGAACTACCGGTGTGCAGACTTCACCTGAAATCCCATCCTTGCTTGGCTCCTTCCTGTCCTGCTCCACCCCCTGGTACCCATTTAGTACTTTCCATGAGACTATGTCCTTAAGAAATCACTGCACCTCAATCCTTGGCTTAGGGTCTGCTTCTGAACGAAGCCAATGTAAGAACCTAAGAAATTAGTTTTTCATTAATTCAACAAACATTTATTTAACATCTGCTAACTGCCTAACATTAGGCAGAGGTGAACAAAACAAACTCCCTCTCTCTGAAACTTATATTTTATTAGAAATAGTATGAAAAAAATAAGTGAACAGGTTATTAATACAATTTAGCTTAAAATCGTGGTAAAAGCACTATGACAAAAATAACCAGAGTAATTTAGGTAGGGAATAGTGAAGAACAGAAAGTACTGTATTAAATACACAGGTCAGATAAAGCTTATCTAAAAAATGACCACTGAATATGAACAAAAAGAGTCCTTCCCCCAAGTATTATCTGTTCTTATATTTCAATATTGAGAATCAGGTTAGTTTAAACCTCTGTAAGAACTTAGCGTGTCTGGGGTACTAAAACACTTTAGTGGGAAGACACTTACAGAAGAATAAGAGAAACACAAGAGTGCATAGGGGCTGAGGTTGGGTTTAGGCATCCTGTGGCGGGGTCGGGGGGTGGTTGGGGGGGTTTCCTTGGTAGCTCAGTGGTAAAGAATTCTGCAGTGCAGGAGACACAGGTTCCATCTCTAGGTCAGGGAGATACCTTGGAGGAGGAAATAACAACTTTGCCCAGTATTCTTGCCTGGGAAATCCCATGGACAGAGACGCCTGGTGGGCTGCAGTCCATGGGGTCACAAAAGAGTCAGACATGACTAAGTGACTAAAGGACAAACATCAAGGGGTGTGTGGGAGGTGATGTATCCATTTTCTGCCTTAGCATCCTTGCATCGCAGGACAGAGAGGGGAGGAAAGGCAGAGATGCAAGGTTGTTTTGAAGGTTACACAAAGGGATTTCAGACCTCTTAGAACCTAAGAGAAGAGTTTATTCTATTGCTTCTTGCTCTTCTTTCAGGGAAAAAAAGAAGTATTCTTATCTCTATATGCTCTATAGTGGTGCTTTTCTGTACACAGTAGGTATTCCTTAAATGTCAGTTAATTAGAAGTGTGTGTGTGTGTCTGTGTGTACGCGTGCATAAGCCTTAAGCATTATTTTCCACATGGAGGAGTTAGCTGGATTCCTTCTCTTTAAAGTAATGATTAGATATTTCCAAATCATTATTTCAACTGAGTAGTGTGAATGTAGGCATAGAAATATACAATTAAAATACACATACCTACATGGAAAATATTGTATGTAATTACTCCAGGTCCACTTTTGTGTATATGAATTTGTCTTTTCTTATAACTCTTATTCTACCAGTTTAATCTTTTTTCTCCAAAGCATTTGACTCTTCCAGAGATTACAATAAGAGCATGCTAAAACAGAGCTAATGTATAATGTATCCTAGTCTCCTATCTTTTTCAATCCCTGGAGACAAATCAAAACTGAAACATAACCCATGATTCATTCTGTAAAATTCAAGTTTCCCGTAATCTTAATAAAATCTCCTCAAACTAAGCATCCGAAAAGGGCTATTCAATAATCAAGTAGGCTGGCTTTGTTTCCTGGGAGGAAAGGCTAAATGGAATATTTTAAGCAAATCATAAATGCAAATGTGAAGCTTTGCTTCAAGAATTTCTGTGCCTGATTTCAAGAACAGCAGTACACGGGGCTGCAGCAGGATCTAGTCTAAGATGAATGAACCCTTTGGACTTAAAGTTGATCTGGATGGCAGCGGTTCACCACAAGTTATTTCCATCCTGTGAGATTGCATTCCTCTTTTTCTTTTCTGCAAAGCAAGAGAAAATAAATAGGCTTAGCAATGCAATTCCTTATTATATCGATCAGAATTTTGGCATTAAAAATGTCTGCCCTTTAACCTTTTCCCTTTCAGAAATCTTTCAATGACTCCAATGTGCATGACATCAATATGTACCCCAGGAGACATTATAAGCAATACTTTTTTTTTTCGATTACTGACATTGTAAAAAATGTATGCTACCAACTACTATTTAAAAACACAAGACATGATTGATCACCAGATGGAGCAGTAAAAATGAAAACTGGGAGATAAAGATGGAATACAAATATTTAATCATAAATGGAGAAACAATGAAAATCTGAGGATAACTGTATTCTGTTTGCAGATAATAGCCTTTCATGGGAGAATGAGTCACTTATGGTGTCAGGCATAGGACCATAAATCCAGTTGTAATATAAATACAAAATTTTTGCTTGCAACACTCTTGCTTATGACTGAAACATTTTGTTTAAGCTATTCTAATGTAGAAAAGTCTGATATGTTAGAATTTTTACATGACATAAGTCAAGAAAAATTACTTTTTTTACCAAGTAAAAGAGTCATTTTCTACTGTAACTTAAAATATGACAGTGTTTTAAAGCATATTGAAAGCTTTCTGACAAAAGATTTTGATCCATAATAGTAGATGCCTTATGTAAGACTTCTGTGAGATAGAGATTTTACTTCAGTTCTGGTATGTTCCAGAATGTTGATAAAATGGAAATTTATTTAAAAATATTTTGCAGATGGTATTGCATTTTTGCCTTATGTGATTGAAGTATTTAAAAATCACTAGATACAAATATGATATGTTAGACCATAACTTGAATCATTTTATCAAAAATTAATGACCAGGCTTCCCTGGTAAATAATGAGTGGTAAATAATCTGCCTGCCAATGCAGGAGACAGGTTCATCCTTGGTCTGGGAAAATCCCATTTGCCACATAGCAACTAAGCCCATGAACCCACGTGCTGCAGCTCCTGAAGTCCCACATGCCCTAGAACATGCCCGTGCTCTGTAACAAAAAAAGCCACTGCAATGAGAAGCCTGAGCACCACAGCTAGAGAGTAGCCTCCAATCTCCACAATTAGAGAAAGCTTGCTCAGCAATGAAGACCCAGCACAGCCAAAAATAAATTTAAAAATAATTTAAAAAATTAATGCCCTACATCACCCTTTGTTTTAAACTTAATATTAAGACACTAACATTGAAATTCATTACACAGCGATAAACGGGTAAGTGTAGGAATTTTCTCTCGCCATGTAAATTACAACCAAAAACCCCACTAAACTATAAAAGACAAGTTACATTATAAATTTTCTGGCATTTAACACAAGCACTAAAATGTAGTATTGACTAAAGAAAATATATGTTAAATTTGTGACATCACAGCATCTTGTGCCAGCTACCTGCTTTCACTAACTTCTCCCCTCTTGTGGTACCCAGTAGAGAGCTCTACCTACCATACATATCCATTCACTAACTTCTCCCCTCTTGTGGTACCCAATACAGAACTCTACCTACTATCACATTCATTCACCATCTCAACTCCATATTGTGAAAGGCCAAGCCTTTTGAAGTTTATAATTTGGCATCTGTCCACATATACTTAGTAAATCAAAACATCTATAAGATGTATGGCAGCTTAGGGATATCTTATAGTATTGTATCAAATATGACTTTTATATTTGTTTCTACATGCTTGATTGCAGGTTGTCCTCAAAGTTTCGCATATTTTTTTTTTTCATTTGTTTTGGATGGTTTTCACTTTTTTTAATTTAATTTTTAATTGGAGGATAACTGCTTTAAAATGTTGTGTTGGTTTCTGCCATACAACAATGCTAATCAATCATAATCACAATCATAACACTCTCCATCTTAAACCTCCCTCCTACCCCGCATCCCCCACATAGCCCAGAACCAGGCTGCGCTACCTATGTTATACAGCAGTTTTCCACTCGCTATCTATTTTACATACTGTAGTTTATATATGTTAATGCTTCTCTCTCGAGTCGTCCCACCCTCTGACCTAATTTTTGAAGTCTACAATATTATGTATTTAGTCCACACTTCTCTTTTATTGACAGTGAAGAGGCAGGGAAGACATAGGAGCAACTTCTTCTAAGGCACCCAGTGCAGGAGGACACAATTTTCTTTCATAAGCGTTAGTATTTGAGGCACAAAAGGCTTGAATTTCAAGAGTACATGCATGTGTCTGCGAGTGCACGCTCAATCGTGTCCAGCTATTTGTAACCCCATGGACTGTAGCCCTCCAGGCTCCTCTGTCCATGAGATTTTCCTCGCAAGAATACCGGAGGGGGTTGCCATTTCCTTTTTCACAGGACCTTCTGAACCCAGGGATTGAACCCACATCTCTTGTGTCTCCTGCATTGGCAAGAAGGTTCTTTACTAGCTGAGGTAGCAGGGGAGCCCTGAATTTAAATGTAAAGGAAGCTACTACTGGTCTTACTTTCTACTTTCCCATGGCCTGTCCAAGAACTGGCCAGGCAAACACATTAATGAGAACTCAACTGACAAAAGTAAAATAAGGCATTTTCTCCCATTTTTGCCTTCTTAAATAGGGAGCTGACCTAAGGCAGTTAAAACCCTTTGGCCTTATCCAATATATGTTATTCTATTCAAAAGAATTTCCAGGTCAATGTAAAACATTTTCTCCAACATCATCTGTTTGTAACTTTGCCTGGTACTTTCATTCTTTTAGTTTTGAATTGTCTCATTGTCTAATATTGATCAAATTATCTACCAGTGCACTGTATTTACTATAAATGTGTGTTTAGTCATTTAGTCGTGTCTGACTCTTTGCTACCCCATGGACTGTAGCCTGCCAGGCTTCTCTGTCCATGGAATTTTCCAGGCAAGAATACTGGAGCGGGTTGCCATTCCCTTCTCTAGGGGATCTTCCCATCCCAAGGATCGGACTCAGGTCTCCCGCATTGCAGGCAGATTCTTTACCGTCTGAGCCATCAGGAAAGCCCTTACTATATAAGGGTAAGGTAATAAATAACTTTAAAGGACCACAGCAGTTTCACCTGCTGTGCTTTATTTTATTTTATTTTTTTATTATGTGCAAACCAAGGCCAATTCAGCTATGTTGAGGCCTTAGCACAAGGTGCACAGACCTTTCTTTTTGTTTGTTTTTGTTTCTCATTTTCTAGCTAGTGATTTCATATGCACCTGCCAGTATTCCACTGTTTTTGGAACATCTAAATTGTAGCTCAGAGCTTTGGAATTCAGACTGTTCAGTAAGGCCCCTGGTAGGTCACTCAAGAATGAAGTTCATTCACAGAGAGTAGTTAGCAGATTATATAGTAATCCATAGCAATCTTCCCTAGGATTCTTACCTGTTACTCTAGGGTAATATCAATGTGAGTAAATAATACTTGCCTAGAGGGGACTATTTACTGTATTTAATTTCTTGTGCACATGTGTTAAGCCCCTTCAGTCATGTCTGACTCTTTGTGACCCTATGGGCTGTAGCCCATCAGGTTCTTCTGTCCATGGGATTATCCAGGCAAGGATACTGGAGTGGGTTGCCATGCCCTCCTCCAGAGGATCTTCCCGACCCAAAGATCAAACTCATGTCTCTTATGTCTCCTGCATTAGCAGGTGGGTTCTTTACCACTAATGCCACCTGGGAAGCCCTGCTCCTAATACCCTGTGATATTTTGCTAGGACTATTGGCCTTCTGGGAAAAAGTAAGTGAGCATCAGCTGTGTCAAATCAACTGACTGCCACCTAGATGATGACTCAATTGGAAATCCAGTGTCTGCCCTGTTCATTACTATTCTCCTGAAATGAGTACAACATGCTGGGGACATAAGTGGTAGCTGAATTAATAAAATGATACCATTTGATTAGGAAAAAAAAACATGGATTACATCTTTAATAGATACAATTTTCCATATTAAGAAGCTTAAAATCAGTTTGTTTATCTAGTTTCCTGGGTGTCTATGTAGTTTTTTAAAGGTTTGCGCCCTAGAGAAAGACTTTTGCTCTCAGATAAAAATAGAACCTAATTGCAAAATGGTTTGATAATATCTATTAAAGTTATGAATATTAAATGGAATAATGCATGCAAGGGGCTGAGACATGATGTCTAATACAATTAGAAGTGTTCAACAAATGTTCATTTGCATTATTATGATTACTCATTGAGGTGAGTTTGCTCATAATGCTTCCAAGGATAAAAATCAAAATATTCTGTTCAGTTTGCAATCGCAGCTCAGTAGTTAGAGTCGGTCCTGAAGAAAATAAAAACGGAAGAGAAATCGCATATCCTTGCTAATTCTAGATAATAACATAAGGTAGATGTTAGACATTGCTACCTTTATCTTAGAAAACTGGCCCCCCAAATTGAAAAATTGTGTTGAAATTTGTGCTGACATCCAGAATCATCATGTGGCAGCCTGCGTACCCAAAACCCTGAACTACGACCCCCAACTGAATATGTGTCTCTTCTCTCTCATTGTACTTTGCATGTTTCAGTTCTTCCATCTCAAGTTTTTAGTTCCAGGAGTTTTTGTATCAAGATTATCTGATGTTATCTAAGAGGAAGTGCTGATGAATAAAAAGTGATTGCTGACTTAGTCTTAAGAGAGAACACATTTGCATTCTACTAACATGTTGTTGTTGGCTTGAGGCACTGGAGGGCACGACTCAAGATCCGGGATTCTCCACTCCCACCCTGGCTTCTTTGGCTTATTTTTTCCCAAAATGAGTGAAATCTGATGGTGTGTGGAATTGTGTTCTAGGTGCCACTTCTGGGCTTCTTAGTCACTGTTTACCCACTCTATCATAAGGTCATCTTACAGGCACACTACATGGCTTCCTAGGTGGCACAACTGATAAAATATCCACCTGCTAATGCAGGAGATGCAAGAGAAGTGGGTTCGATCCCCGGGTTAGGAAGATCCCCTGAAGTAGGATATGGCAACCCACTCTAGTATTTTTGCTTGGAAAATTCCATGGACATAGGACCCTGGCAGGCTACAGTCCATTGGGTCACAAAGAGTCATACACAACTGAGCATGCGTCACACAATACAAAAAGAAAAAAAAAGGAACACTATATACTATAGGAGTTAGCAATGAGGTTCCAGATAAAAGAAAGATAATTGGGATTAAGAATCGGAACAGAATAGAAGTCTGGTTCCAGTTTAAGTCTAAGCTATATGTTCCAATCCACTGTTTATCAGCTTTTACAAATGGATATTTTTGGTTCTCTGATGCCTGTGCTTATTTCTCAATTACTTCTGGACATGGAAAAGGAAAAGATAAGATTATCACCCCAATGGTTGGTATTGATTTCCTAAGCAATCTATTTATTTCATTTTATAATAGGCCATTCTGTGGTTCTCTGGGCACAAGATCATCTAGGAAAGAAAACAAAAATGAAACAAAAGCTTAAATGTTGAAAGATGACTATATCATGATAGAAGAGTTGATGACAATTCAGACATAGAAAAAGTATATCTGATAAAAAAGAAATCAGAAGTTGGTCATCCACCATCCTTCCAATAATATCTGCTGAGTTTCTGACTCTCAGGGTGAAAATCAGGCAGAGATGATAGGATTTTATTTCACCAATAATTTCAGCTTTGAAGGTTGCTACTTTTTTTCTTCTATTCACTGTTGCCAACACTGTTTCTGACAAGAGTTTGAGCTGAAGATATCTATGTGGGAGATTAATATTTATAACACTGAGGTTTTTTTGCCCTTAGCCTTCAATTGTCCAAATTTTGTTTCATTTTTCCAGTGCTGCTTCTTAATGAAGATCAAGTCATTGGAAATAATTGTTTCATGAATACCCGTTCAATGAATTGAAATGCAAAGTCAAATTCTATTTTTGAAAAAGAAGTCTCACACATAGTTAAAATTGCATAGTATTCTTAAGCGTGGAGAAACCAATTTTTTTCTATAGCAGAAAGCATTTTATTTGATTCACAATGAATAGTTTTTTTTTTTTTTTTTTTGCCTGAAAGCTACACATGCTGGGCCTAACAACATTACCATAGGTGTTCACAGAGAGAAAGAAAAATGCATGTTGTAATATTACAAGGTGTTAGTTGGTATTATTATTGGTATTATTTTAGTATTTAGTATACGGTATTATTATTTCCTAAAATTACAAAATGGTTAACAACATATATCAACCTTAAGGTAGTCTTGATTTCCTGAACAATTCTGTATGCCCACTAATGTTTTTTTCCTCCCTTTCTTATTCATGGTTCATGGGAAAATGATGCCATTGAATTTCATTTGGTGAATAAAGTGGTTAAAATATTTGATAAGGCTCTTCTGTGGCTTACAATAAGAAGCTATTCTGTCATTGCTTTACTTGAAAAGATTTTCTAAAATTAGGATACATTTTGAAGTTTGTTATTTATCAATGACAGTAACAGAAAAGTTACTAATTTTTGCTATTACAAATTCTGCATGAATGCTCTTGCATATCAGTTCAGTTCAGTTGAGTCACTCAGTCATGTTTGACTCTTTGCAACCCCGTGGATTACAGCACGCCAGGCTTGCCTGTCCATCACCAACTTCCAGAGTTTGCTCAAACTCATGTCCATCCAGTCAGTGATGCCATCCAACCATCTCATCCTCTGTTGCCCCCTTCTCCTCCTGCCTTCAATCTTTCCCAGCATCAGGGTCTTTTCCAATGAGTCAGTTCTTTGCATCCAAAGTATCAGAGTTTCATACTTGACTACTGGGAAAACCATGGCTTTGACTAGATGGACCTTTGTTGGCAAAGTAGTGTCTCTGCTTTTCAATATGCTGCCTAGGTTGGTCATAACTTTTCTACCAAGAAGCAAGCATCTTTTAATTTCATGGCTGCAGTCACCATCTGCAGTGATTTTAGAGCTCAAGAAAATAGTCTCTCACTGTTTCCATTGTTTTCCTGTCTATTTGCCATGAAGTAATGGGGCCGGATGACGTGATCTTAGTTTTCTGAATGTTGAGTTTTAAGTCAACTTTTTCACTCTCCTCTTTCACTTTCATCAAGAGGCTCTTTAGTTCTTTGCTTTCTGCCATAAGAATGGCATCATCTGCGTATCTGAGGTAACTGATATTTCTCCCGGCAATCTTGATTCCAGCTGGTACTTCATCCAGCCTGGCATTTCATGATGTACTCTGCATAAAAGTTAAATAAGCAGGGTGACCATATACAGTCTTGACGTACTCCTTTCCCAATTTGGAACCAGTCTGTCGTTCCATGTCTGGTTCTAACTGTTGCTTCTTGACCTGCATACAGGTTTCTCAGGAGGCAGGTAAGGTAGTCAGGTATTCTCATCTCTTTAAGAATTTTGCACAGTTTGTTATGATCCACACAGTCAAACTCTTTCACATAGAGCATTTCAAATGGGAAAGTACATCTGTTTGATAAAGGCCCAGAAGGAGAATCACTGGATTGAAGAATGCATTTGTAATATTTTGCTAAGTTCCATCCATAGGTATGGGATGTACTTACACCCTCATCCCAACTTCTGCCACTTAGAGAGTAAGGAAACTTGAATTTTTGTCAAATAGGAAGCTAAAAGAATGGTATATCGGTTGAATTTTAGTTTGTGTTTATCTATGAATTTTAGTTTATGTTTATCATTATGAATGAACTTGAGCATTTTGTTAATGTTTAAGAACCTTTTTTTATTTTCTATTCTGTTCTATTCTCCCTCTCCCACTCCTTGCCTGTCCTCCTCATTGTTTGCTCGTTTCTATATTTAAATGTAGTATTTTTAATTTATTTGTGGAAGCTGTTTATGTATTAACCATTTGTCTGCCATATGAATAGTAGATGTCTTCATGGATTATTATTTTGACTTTGCTGTATAGAATTTTCTTGTTTTTATGGAATCAAATTTAACAATTTTAATATATACTAGAACTTGAACTAGAAGAAAAGTCCTCTCTAATCAAAGGTGAAAACAATTTTTCCACATTTTCTTCATATATATTTATGTTTTTATTTTATATATTTGAATGCTGTAGCTAGTTGCAATGTATTCTGGTATGCAATGTGATGTATATATTCTAGTTAATATTCTTATCAGACTATTATTTACTTGTTCCCATGTGATTTATTGCCTAATCCTCCCCCTCTCTTGTATCAGTTCAGTTCAGTCACTCAGTTGTGTCTGACTCTTTGCGACCTCGTGAATCACAGCACGCCAGGCCTCCCTGTCCATCACCAACTCCCGGAGTTCACTCAAACTCGTGTCCATCAAGTTGGTGATGCCATCCAGCCATCTCATCCTCTGTCGTCCCCTTCTCCTCCTGCCCCCAATCCCTTCCAGCATCAGGGTCTTTTCTAATGAGTCAACTCTTCGCACGAGGTGGTCAAAGTATTGGCATTTTAGCTTCAACATCAGTCCTTCCAATGAACACCCAGGACTGATCTCCTTTAGAATGGACTGGTTGGATCTCCTTGCAGTCCAAGGGACTCTCAAGAGTCTTCTCCAACACCACAGTTCAAAAGCATCGATTCTTCAGTGCTCAGCTTTCTTCACAGTCCAACTCTCACATCCATACATGACCACTGGAAAAACCATAGCCTTGACTAGATGGACCTTTAATGACAAAGTAATGTCTCTGCTTTTGAATATGCTGTCTAAGTTGGACATAACTTTCCTTCCAAGGAGTATAAGCGTCTTTTAATTTCATGGCTGCAGTCACCATCTGCAGTGATTTTGGAGCCCCCAAAAATAAAGTCTGACACTGTTTCTACTGTTTCCCATCTATTTCCCATGAAGTGATGGGACCAGATGCAATGATCTTAGTTTTCTGAATGTTGAGCTTAAGTCAACTTTTTCACTCTCCTCTTTCACCTTCATCAAGAGGCTTTTTTGTTCCTCTTCACTTTCTGCCATAAGGGCCTATTCCTGGGTTTTCTATTATGTCCCATTAGACTATCTTTTCTTCATGAGTCAGTAACATTATTTTAATTATTGACAGATGTTAGTAACTTGAAGCTCAGGATTGGATTTTCTTCTGTGCTTTTCTTTTAATTTTTGTTGTTGTTGTTCTTTGTTGACCCAGTTTGTCCATTACCCTCTCCTCAAAAAGAGACCTCATTGCATTTGATTCCTATTTAATATTCATCTAAATCAATTTAGAAAAAATTCACTTCAGGCAATAGAGTCAGAGTTTGAAACCTGGCCAATTCTAACCATTGCATCTCTGTTTTTTAACCCACAGATGTGACCCATTCTTTATGTATTATATCACACATAATATAGTAAATATAGTAAATATAGTAAATATAGCCAAAAGGCTGCCTTGATCATGGCCTTTCACCTGTTCAACAGTCGTCAATGGACACATTAAACTTATCACAGTACTTCTTCAGTCAATAAATGTTCTGTTAAATGCTGCCCTAAAAAAAAATAATATTATTTGTACCCATTTTGTACCTGGTCAAATGTCTACCCCAATTACTGACTCACATCCCTTTTAAAGATCAAATCACATCTGCTCCATGGACACCTTCCCCGACCACCTCAAACAGCAGAGTTTATTCCTTGCTTTGAAATCTACTTACACTTTTTGCATCAATCATTTGCCTCCAGTCTTTGAATTTAAGGCTAATTTTGTGTGTAGTATCTCCTTAATTAGATAAATTGGTTAAATAAAGGAAATAATTCTAAAAATTTTTTTTATTTCTTACAGACAAGAATGTGTGTGGCTGTGTATATTGCTACTTCTTTACCTACTGCTTTCTCAGGATTATTCTTCTCCTTCCAAGTGCTTGTCCTCAGTAATTCAACACAATCAGCTCACCCTCTCCTATTCTAAATAATGAATTAAATACGTGACTCCGTTCCAATAAGCAGATGGCTCTTTCCTTACAGCAGCAAGACATCATTCAGAATCTTGCCTTTTTGTCCTGTCTCCAGTTTTTAATCACTGACAGAACTTTCCCTCTTCTCCCTCTGTCGTGAAGAATTTATAGATTCCTGGGAATCAACCTGCAACAAGAAATGGATTTGTCTGGGGTGGCATCTAGCCCTGTGGTCTTTGGTAAAGCTGGACCTTAGATTGGACAGATGGCAAGAGAGCTCCTTGTGTGTTCTCTAAATGCAGACACAGATTCTCACTGTCAGGTGATACTCAGGATAAAAATATCTCTCTTAAGAGGCATTGAAAATCTAAACTGAGTACATCTGGCAACCTTCCTTTATTTACTCTTTGTGAAGCCTCATAAAGTATCCTTTCAAGGCAGAGGGGAGATGATTTACATTTGCAAAGCCCAGGCTGATTTATTCCTAACGAATTTTGCTCACCCAGATGATTTGTGTCCCACCTTTCCAGATCTTTTAAACTAGTTTTGCAGGTGCAGAGGTGAGAGTTGCC
Source organism: Bos grunniens (assembly GCF_055505025.1). NCBI lineage: Eukaryota > Metazoa > Chordata > Mammalia > Artiodactyla > Bovidae > Bos > Bos grunniens. The sequence continues at coordinate 29,288,198 of NC_141188.1, forward strand.
AGTGTTCAATTTGTGGATTACCCTTTACTCCATTCTGCAAGATGTTCAGCACTTTGGCTCCACTCCAATCTCTAGCTATAGTCACTGCTTGAAAGGATAAATTACATATTTTTGTAATTATATAGAAATAAAAACACATTTTACCAGTGAAGACGCAAAAGCTGCCAACAATCTTAAAACATCTTTATTCTCATGCTCTCGAATCTAAAAATAAACCCCATTTCAAATTGGATCTCTTTTGCGGGGTTTTACCAGCTTAATCAGAACAAACAAATGCCCTACATTTAAAACACATAGAATCAGATAATATAATTAATAATCATTTAAAAACAGACATAGCAGAGTAATTGTTTTAGGTGCCAGACCCAGAATAAGCCCTGGAAGAAGCAATTATATGCAAGTGGTTCTATAGGGATGCTTCCCTGGTGGCCCAGATGGTAAAGAAACTGCCTGTAAGGCAGGAGACCCAGGTTTGATCCCTGGGTCAGGAAGGTCCCCTGGAGAGAAAGGTTACCCACTCCAATATTCTTGCCTGGAGAATTCCATGGATATAGTAGTCTGAAGGGCTACAGTTCATAGGGTCACAGAGTCAGACATGACTGAGCAACTAACTCTATTATTCTATAGGAATATCTCCATTTTTAAAATTTAGCTTACCATGACACAGAAATAAAGCTCACATCTGTGATTCTCAGGACTTTCCATATGTCACTAGTGGTAAAGAACCTGCCTGCCATACAGGAGACATAAGAGATCCTAGCTCAGGAAGATCCCCTGGAGGAGGGTATGGCAACCCACTCCAGGATTCTTGCCTGGAGAATCCCATGGACAGAGGAGCCCAGAAGAGGGGCTACCTTCCATAGGGTCAAAAAGAATCAGACACTACTAAAGTTACTTAGATGCACACACATGATTCTCAACTTAACCAGTTGTAAAATACATAATTCCTAAAAGTTACTAGTGCTTACAACATCAATAGAAGGTCGCTATTACACATATAGACAAAGTATTTAAGAGCAGGATTCCCAAGCTGTGACTAAGCATTGCTACATTTGGTGGTCAGAGAAAGAATAGTTGAGATCTTGTTTGCAGATCCTCTATAAAAAGCACTCCTGCAGAGCTTAATCACTCTACATCAGTGCTTTAGTATACTTGAACAGTAAAATAGTAGAACACGATCTTAGAAATATTTGGGCAGACCATGGGCCAGCATATTTGAAGTGTCTTCCAGGGTCAGAGCTTTGTGTTAAAATCTGATTATCTTTCTGTGTAAAATCATTTCGTGTGTGTTAAGTCACTTCAGTCATGTCTGACTCTGTGTGACCCTATGGACGGCAGGCTGCTGGTCTCTTCTGTCCATGAGATTCAGAATACTGGAGTGGGTTGTCATGCCCTCTTCCAGGGGATCTTCCCTACACAGGGATCAAACCCACATCTCCTGAGTCTCTTGCATTGGCAGATAGATTCTTTACCACAAGCACACCTGGTTAAATTATTGAGAGTAATCAAAGTAATCAAACTGAAGAAAATTTTTATGGGAAGGAAAATTAAAGCCAATAAGAAATTAAAATCAAGCAAGAGTTAGTCAATGATAGATAATTGATAATGTGTTGTTTGACTTTTTGTGACCCCATGAATTCTCCAGGCAAGAATACTGGACTGGGTTGCCACTTCCTTCTGCAGGGGATCTTCCCAGTCCAGGGAATGAACCTGCATTGAAGGCAGCCTTTACTGACTGAGCCACCAGGGAAGACCAGATAATCAATAATAGTTAATCAGTTATAGAACAGAGATAGAGATAGTCCCACTAGGAGAGTAAATGAACATAGAGCCTTAATAACTTCCATCAATCAATATGTAAATGTATACCTAGACATAATGCATTTGAGCAAGTGCATTAGCCTCCCTCAACCTAAAAACTCCAGTCCATGACCATGCATTTTAAATGGTTTATTAAAGTGGATACAGAGGGAGAGTAACTAGAATTAACCATTATTCTTTTCATGTGTTCATATAGATTTCTATAGATATCAATATTCTAGCACTTTTCCTATTGCAATTGCTTCTTTTAATGTATTTTATCAAATTACTACAAAAAAGTTTGAAAAACCAGATACTACCAAAAAGTGGACAGTAAAATCAATCTTAATATGGCCTCAGTATCCCTCATACCACTACCCAGAAGCAAATATTTAAAAGCATTTCTGGAATTAGTTAGTCTGAAAATACCTAAGATCTATAAACAGTTTTCTAAAAAAGTATAAAATTTGCTTATTTATCAGATAGTTACTCCATAATTCTCAGTTTCTTCCTCCATTAATGTCATCTGCAAATTCAAATAACTATTTTCTATCAGTCTTAATTATCTTGTCTTGGCACCCACTTTCTAAAATGAGGAAACAGGTGCTCTCCTTCCTTTCCTCCAACTCATTTTTATTCACTCACTATGTCTTTGTTTTTATATTCTTCTCTTAAAGCTAAAATAAGTCTATCATAATTTGTCAGTGTTGTTGATGTTCAGTTGCCAAGTCATGTCTGACTCTTTGTGACCCTATGGACTGCAGAACTCCAGGCCTCCCTGTCTCTCACCATCTCCCAGAACTGTTCAGTATGACCTGTCCATCTTGGGTGGCCCTGCACAGCATGGCTCATAGCTTCATTGAGTTATGCAAGCCCTTTTGCCATGACAAGGCAGTGGTAGGTGAAGGGGGTTAATAGGTCAATAGGTTGATTTAAAAAGAGCAACACAAATATAAATTGGAGTTAAAAGTAGGACCACATACTGTTTAACTACAGTCTCTCCTCTCTGGTTCCCCTGTGATGGTTACTGGTTATATAAAGAGAATAGATGTGAATATTTGGATGTTGTGTTAAGTCCCTTCAGTCATGTCCAACTCTTTGCGACCCCATGGAGTGTAGCACGCCAGGCTCCTCTGTCCATGGGATTTTCCAGGCAAGAATACTGGAGTGGGTTGCCATTTCCTACTCCAGGGGATCTTCATGACCCAGGGATTGAACCTGTGTCTCCTGCATTGCAGGCAGATTCTTTACTAAATGGGCCATAGGGGAAGCCCATTTGGATACTTCCTTCTGATCTAAACTAGACTTTAGGCTACTATAATGTTAAAATTGGAAATTTCCTACTTTGTCTTCTTATTATTTCCTGAATTCCTTCAGGTTTTAGAATATTTTATTTACTCCTCATATTACAGTGAAAGTTTGCTGAGTATATAAATCTATGTAGAAAATCATTTCCCCTAAGAACTATGAAAGTGCTTCTCCATTTTCATCTAGGATGCTACGTTAATGATGGTCTGACTATCTGTCATTTATAGGTAATTTCAGGATCTTTGATCCTTGTTTTTTCTTATATTTCACAGTAATATGCCTAGATATTTTAAGGTTCAGTGCTTGGAAAATCTCTTTTAATTAGAATTAGATTTGTTTCTCCCATTAGCTTTGAAGGATTTTTTGGCACTTTATCTTTGATCACTTTGCCACTGTTCTCTTTATCCTCTTCACCAAAAAATCCTATTAGTCAAATGTTAGGCATCGTAAACTGATAATTTCTTTTCTCTTGTATATCTCTTTGTTTGTGTTATAGTTATATTAAATGAGAAATTACTTCATATTTATTCTTCCAACATTCCTACTGACCATGTTATTCCAACAATGACTTAATTTCCAAGACTTTTTCTTCCTTCTCATTATTGTTATTTTTCTTTTTTAGCATTTGGTTAGTTTGTACATGAAGAACTTTCTCAAATTCACCTCAGATATTCATGAAATTTATAAAACTCATTTTGGTTCTCTAAATTAATCATATCACTGTTAGTATTTACTTAGTGTATCTCCATCATTCTTTTTCATGTTGCAGTGTTTTCATAAACTTCTGAGAATATTGAACTGGGAGACTTTGAATTCAGTAGGAAATGCTTTTGAGTCATGGACGCGACTTCTGTACTGGGGGACTTGTATATGACCAGATAAGAAAGATTTCACTCTGGGTCTCTATTGTTTTAACTAATTACTATTATTTTCCCCAGACAGCTTTTTTAAAAATGTGTATTCATGCTGGAGTAAAGCATCCAGCATAAGGAGTTGCAGGAAGAGGTGAGGGCAGTTCACTTCAGCCATGTACATCCTCCATTAATCGTCTTGTTCGTAGATCTGTTTCTTCCTCCCACCCATCAAAGCATCTGCCATCACTCAGTCTGCGGTCCCTTTGGAGTTTCTGTCAGAAAAGTCTGTTTTTCATTAGTTACAACTCCCTCTGCCAGTGTTCTAGATTCTGTCTTTCTGTTCTTTGATTAATCACTCAGCCATCCGTCTCTTTTGTGTCTACCAGAAATTTGTTGAAACCCATCTTTTTGCTGCTGTCTTCCCATGCCCTTAGTTATGAATTTATTTCTTCTTTACCTTCGTTTAATGGCATGTTGGGACTTGCAAAGAGGAAAGGTGAGTGCAAAGGCTCTGTCCACCGTCTTGCCCCTGGCAGACCTTTGCCCCAGGGTAAACAATGAATCCCTGAAGTGTGGTGATCGGGCCTTTGTGTCTGTATATTTCTATAGCCTATCCCAGTGCCTGGGATGCATTAGGTATTCAAAAAGTAGGTGATAAAACAAGACAAAGTAAACACTATCCTCGGCTAAGTGTGGCATCTATATGCTGCTGTATTTCTGCTGTACAGTTCTTCTAGAAGGAAAGGCTATGCTGTATAAAACAAAATATCCCAGGGACTTGTACCACCATTTTAAATCCTTCTTATGAAAATTTCTGAGTTAACATGTCATAATAATGAGGAAACGGTAAATTTCCTTAATGAGGAAAATGGTAAAACCATGAGCCTGTTAAATTAATAAGAGTTTCATAAATGAAATATATTTGCAATGGAAAGCTCATCCAAGGGAAATAATTTACATGAGATCCTTGCACAGAATGGCAGTGATAAATAAATTTGGATTTAATTGGCATGTACTCATCAAATACTCATGTTGGTGCATCATATAAAACATTTATATACAATTATGTTTGTCACTAGCACAGGCTGTTGATAGCTCAGTAGCTCATTCTACATTATTGCTTCAGAACAATGATCTTTAAATATCACCCACATGGTAGCTCTTGAAAGGTTTTAAATGGATAACATTATTATAACTTCTGGAGTATTTATGGAGAACATACAATTTAGTTTAACATCACAGTGAAGTGATGTCTTTTTTTTTTTTTTTTTTAAAGACAAAGCACTAGATAAACAGTTTGTTTTCTTTTTCAAACTTAGGGAACATTTTTCAAAATGCCACTTCATATCTTACTTACATAAAAAAGATAAATTCCTACCTAAAAGTCAACTGACACTCTGATGCTATACAATCATCAACTCATTATATGAATTTTTCTGATGAGGAAATAAGAATCTTAAGGATAGTTCAATGTGTGCCTAATACTACAAAGCTATTTCCATTGTTAAAGCTCCAATCAGGGCACCTGAATTCTAGTTCAGTCTATTTTGCTTCACATCACATACTTTGTAGGACATATGCCCATATATGAGGGGAAAGTGAGGAAGCATGAATCAATTTGAAAGATATTAGCTTTTAGGTTTGTGTGTTCAGTCGATGAGTCATGTCTGACTTTTTGTGACCTCATGGACTGCAGCCCACCAGGCTCATCTGTCCATGGAATTTCCTGGTAAGAATACTGGAGTGATTTGACATTTCCTTCTCCAAATCTTCCCGGATGAGGGATCGAACTTGTGTCTTCAGTATTGGCAGGCTATTTACCACTGAGCCACCAAGGAAGCCCATAGACTTAGGCAGACTGATACATTGAAAGATTGGACTCCAGATCCTAGAAGCATCAATGTCTAATTTTCCACAATTTCTGCAAATAATTCCAGGGAACAAAGTACATTGTATCAACTTGGGCCTTACAAAAGAAGTTTGATGATTTCACATCTAGGGTTACTGAAAAGATTGAATGTGGGTCATTCTTGGTTAGGGTGTGTGTCATCTTGCTCAATGACACATCCATGTTGCATCCACACTCACCTAACACGCCTACTGACCCATGTCTAGATGAAAAACACTTTAAGAACCATACCTTCCTGGGTCAGAAGATGAAAGACTTGGGAGCACAGATGGTGCTGTCATCACACTGTCTTCCTAAGAGTTAGAACCTGAGAAAGAAAGACCTAAGATGTGAACAATGGACTGTACAGATGGAATCAATAAGCAGGACCTTGATTCCTGGATAATGGGATTATATGTCAAAAACATGAGCTCATAACCAGAGGCAGAGCTCATCTCAAGAGAATAGGAAAAATTATTTTTACTAGAGCCTAGAAGACCTGCTCAAGAGGGCTTTGGACTAGATATAGAAAAGTGAGGGAGAAAAATGTAATAAATGTCAGACAATGACTAGCAAATGAGTAAAGCACAAAGAAAGGGAAGCTGTATGATTTAGATGATGTCACATGTCATCACAGAACATCTGGTGAGCGTTACCTGGTTGCCCCTCTGGCTCCTTGCCCAGGAATGCGCCTTGACAACCACATATTCATTTTGCTCTGAGGCTTCAGTGGCCTTATAAAAACATTTGAAACAGTAGTCTGAAAATTGTGACATGATTAATAAAAGATACAGTGCTATTGGTTTCCATATGTGATACTTTTAGGCAGAAGACTGTCATCTGATTCAACAGGAGAATTCTACTCAGACACCATAAAGCATTTTCTGAGACTCAATCAACAACAGATTGTACAGTCCTAAAACATAAAAGCTAATATTTTCCTAAATATTAGCTTTAAGTGGCACATCATCAGTAGATATAGGACAGAATAGAGGACTAGGATTCACTGGATAACCTCTACAAGTGCTTTCCAGGGCAATATCTCGTTTCAGATTGTGACATAGTTAGTGATACAAATAGCAAGGACTGTGACATCTATTTTATTTTACAGAGGACCTATCCTTTGGAATACTGTAACATGTAACTATTTTAAGCCTTATATCCTGTTTCCCGAGTTTTTACCTCTGCCTACAGTTGTCTCTACTTGGAAGACTAATAATTATCTCTGTAATGCAGTGATATTCACATACATAATCATTACTTTACATTCTTAGAGCTCTAAAATTTTTGTCTTCTACTTTATAAGTATTACATTGGAAAAAGAAATACATTTCATTTGGAGAGAACATACACAAACACATAGAGGAATGTACATAAAAATTACCTTAAAGAACCTGGAAGCAGGGGCAAAAGATGCCTGTCATTCAATAGAAGTCAACACACACACATACATGCACACATACCCTATTGATTCCGTCTCTCTAACACAAGGGTCCTCAACCTCCAGGCTGCAAGCTGGCACCTCCTGTCAGATCAGGGGCAGTACCATATTAGAAATAAAATGCACAATAAATGGAAGTTGCTTCATTTATTTATTTAAAAAATAAATTCAAATTGAATAAATTCGAATCATCCCCCCAGCCACCCTCCCCAGTCCTTGGAAAACTTGTCTTCCATGAAATAGGTCCCTGGTGCCAAAAAGTCTGAGGACTTCTGCTAACACATTTCAGCAGTAACTACTCCTGAATTCTAGAGTTTTAGTCCTTTTGCTTATATAAGTCTTGACATTAAAAAAAAGGTTTCATCAACTATTTCAGACACTAAGCTAACCAGCCTTTCTTATGTGAGAGAAAATACAAGCCATATGTTTCTGATTCACTTATTGCTACCCATAAAGTTTATGTCCAAGATGGTTTAAAAATATATGTACATTTTTATTGGAAATGTTTTTTAAAATGTAATGTTTTCTAACAGATCTATATGCAGACCTTAAAATCCAGTTCTTAGTTCTGATCCCCTAAGGTGTCCTTAGTTTCCAAAACTGACAAAACTCCTTAGTATTGAAAAAACAAACTGCCACCAAAATGTCCTTGCACCGATATAACACAATACTGAATCTGATTTAGTTGGGGGTGGGGAGGAATCTATTGTTAAAAAGCTGTACATGTGTGTATGCTATATAGGCTCATTCACTCAGTCATATCCGACTCTTTGTGGCCCCATGGACCGTAGCCTCCCAGGCTCCTCCATCTATGGAATTTTCCAGACAAGAATACTAAAGTGCATGGCCATTTCCTTCTCCATGTGACCTTCCCTAACCAGGGATTGAACCCACGTCTCTTGCATTACTTGCGTTGGCAAGCGGATTCTTTACTACTAGCACCATCTGGGAAGCATATATATGCATGCGTATACATATATGTAAATTGATATGACTGCACAACTTTAGAAAGTTTATATTTCAAAATGTTAACTTGTCACGGATAAATTAAATCTGAGACCAAGCTATACTCTTTTCCACAGTGAACTTATTTTTTAAAAGAATAGCTTTTTATTCTTTCCTAGCCATTCAAGCAATAGACTGAATGCAGGCCTCAAAGTATTAATAGAAAAGTGCCTTTTTGCAGAATGCCCTGTGCAAGGTGTCAAGTAGTGAAAGGTTACCACCTAACATTAGGGAAAAAGAATAATATTCTAAGAGAAAAACGTGGAAATTTAGTCTTATTCTATATTACATGAGATTATTTCAGTAGAGTGCTATCTGAAAAAGCAACAGCAAGCAAATATCCAGGAAATTATTGATAATTTAAAACCTTTCTTGTTCTCCTCTAGACTAAAAATATTTTAAAGAAAAATAAATGCTAATTTTTTCTTATTGTCTTCCAAAGAGCAGATTGGAAATCTCTGAGTAAGTCTTACTGTTAAGTGTCTGCTGCTTTCTTTACTATCATTGTGTGTCACCACAACATCAAATAAAACATGACATGCTGTAAATGGGGGAGAAAATAGTATTAGTACAAAATATTTGCAAAGAGAAGTTTCAGTTAGCCAGCTTCGCCTTTTGTCCTGTGTTAGTATCTCTTGAAAGCCTGATAAATGTGGGCTGACTTCTTCAGCAGAACATATCACCAAAGTCCACTCTTGGGATGTTTATTAAAGTATTTAACATTTACATTTATTTATTTCAAGGACCTGGTATGCTGTGTTTCATGAAAAGATCAAGGGGTAGCTACTTTTTCTCTGGAACTTCCCTGGTGACTCAAGGGTAAAGAATCTGCCTGCAATGCATGTTCAATGTGGGTTCGATCTCTAAGTTGGGAAGATCCCCTGAAGAAAGAAATGGCACCCCCTCCAGTATTCTTACTGGGAAATCCCATGGACAGAAGAGCCTTGCGGGTTACAAACCATGGGGTTGCAAAAGGTTAGGACAGGACTTAGCAACTAAACAACAACCTCTTCTCTCATCTGCTGTAATTATTTTTGACCCTGAAGATTGTCAAAGAGTCTGCATGTCTGTTATTTCTAATGATAACTATTGCTAGTGCTTGTAATCTACTTCTCAATTCTAAAGGAAAGAAAAATGAAATGTCTCCTGAGACATTTATCAGGAAGACATTTCTCTTCCAATTTCTATATGGATGCATCTGCCAGGAAATCTCTGGAGTATCCTAGCTGCAAGGGAGCCTGGGATATGTAATTTTTAGCATTCTGGATAAGTATTTGAGCTCAGCCAGAGCATTGTCTGTTGATGCTTAGCTGCTGCTGCTGCTGCTGCTAAGTCACTTCAGTCATGTCTGACTCCGTGCAACCCCACAGACGGCAGCCCACCAGGCTCCCCTGGTCCCCAGGATTCTCCAGGCAAGATCCTGAGCCATGTCCAACTTGTTCAACTCCATGGACTGTAACCCCATCAGGCTCCTCTGTCCACGGGATTTCCCAGGCAAGAATACTGGAGTGGGTTGCCATTTCCTCCTACAGAGTATCTTCAACACCTAGGGATGGGCTCAGTTCAGTTCAGTTTAGTCGCTCAGTCATGTCCGACTCTTTGCGACCCCATGAATCGCAGCACTCCAGGCCTCCTTGTCCATCACCAACTCCTGGAATCTACCCAAACCCATGTCCATCAAGTCAGTGATGCCATCCAGCCATCTTATCCTCTGTCGTCCCCTTCTCCTCCTGCCCTCAATCCCTCCCAGCATCAGAGTCTTTTCCAATGAGTCAACTCTTCACATGAGGTGGCCAAAGTATTGGAGTTTCAGCTTTAGCATCAGTCCTTCCAATGAACACCCAGGACTGATCTCCTTTAGGATGGACTGGTTGGACCTCCTTGCAGTCCAAGGGACTCTCAAGAGTCTTCTCCAACACCACAGTTCAAAAGCATCAATTCTTCAGCGCTCAGCTTTCTTCACAGTCCAACTGTTACCAACATCCAAAAGATAAATCAAGATAAAATGGCCACTAATTGCTGGAAGGAGACTAAGGAGTTGTTGGGAGAGATATGAGGGGAATTACAGCCATATTTTGTTTGAATGTGTCCAACAGTTTGACTGTCTCTCATAGATCACATAGATGAACTGTATTACTCTCAGACCAACAATTATGTATTTTACATTGCATTATAATAGCTATCCTTTTACTATTCAAAGTAATTTTCTTAAGAATGTGATACAGGAAAAACTGCAAAACACCCAGATTAATATTTTATTTGATTGTGTTGGAGATTTCTTCTACTCAATTGGTAAAACTGCTAAATCCTGAGTCTTTATACCAGATGACTTTTTAAAATTACTTTTCATGTAAAAAATGACAGTATTTCCATGCTAGGTAATATAAAGTCATTTATAGTCAATTTAGCTCATGGCATTTATAATCATACGAGCAAGTGCATGTTCACATCCAGCATTATTTATCACAGGAACTAAACAACATAATCTACAACCTATTGTGAGGTACCTGTCATAAACTTTAAACTTTATAACGTGTGAGAATACATGTGAGAGCAAACTAGTTTGATTTATAAGCATTTTTAAAATAAAATAAATTGTGAGATACTTGTGTATGAAGAATTTCATGGTCCCACAATCATCTGAGTTGTTCGTATTTTCCTGAAACTTACACCCATTTTGCCATCCAAATATCATTGCTCCTTCTGCATATCAATCATCCTCCATGCCATTTAGCTAGCATTGAGACCAGGATATGGATACCCTTTCACCTTTCTTTCCAATCCCAACTTATTGTTGTCATTGACGAACATTATGACATCATTATGACATATGATGATGACATATGACATATGATGATGACATATGACATATGAACATTATGACAACATTATGAAAATGTTGCTTCTGGAACTGATCAAATGTCATGATTTGCATTGGCTTGCCGTCTATGGCGTCACACAGAGTCGGACACGACTGAAGCAACTTAGCAGCAGCACGGAAAGAAAAACTCTACTTACAAAAATGAGGGATGGAACACAATAGCATTTTTTTTCAGAACTGTAATTATCTTGAGCCTTATATGTATTTCCATCTCATTTGTGTACATACTCTGTCATGCTTCGGCATTTGTAATCTGTGTCTGAAAATTACAAGCACAATTATAGAGACTTTTCCTTTCTCTTCTCTAAAATGAATAAGTCAGAAAACAAAAAGAAAAAAGGCATATTTATGCTTCTTCAATTCATAGTTTAAAAGATATACTTGTTTTATCTGACACCAGATTTAAATGAATAGTCTAACTTTTAAACAGGATCTGTTCCTGAATTGATTTCATAAACAGTTTTGCTTGCTAGGGATTTCCTCCTGGTATTTGGAGAAATGGAGACTGGACATATTTGATATTAACTAACTTTTTTTTTTATCTTTTGAAAATCCTCACATAATGTTGTGCTTCACAGTGTACTGAAATGTAAAACAGCTTCCTTTTGCCCCAAAGTGTAGCTGTTTCTGGTTAACACTTCATCAGTGAATTTCACAGGCAGATGTTTTGCTTCCTTTCTGCATGCTAAAACCTAGTGTTTTCAGGACTAAAGATCTTGGTCCTGTCACGTTAAACTACAACAGGCCCTGAGCCATCCAGCTGATATCAAGGCTCAAACGGCTTTATTTACTTCTGAATATACTGGAGGGATGAGGGGATGGGGGAAACCCAGGAACATTTTAATTTGAGCCAGCTGTGACGCTTCCAGACCAGCCCTCTGCACCCAGTGCTGCACTAAGATTAAACCAGGCAAAGTGCCTGAAGAGATACTGAATAGGTTTGATACAAATTACATTGTCCTGCCCGTTTGAGAGTGCACATTACTGGCGTCATTAACCGTAATCATCCTCAATTACAAGCACTGGATGCCTGCGTGCAGCAGCCCTGCAAATGCAGCCATTGTTTGCTTACGATGTCCATTCATCTTTAAAGCCGTTGCCTCCCCTCAATGGACTCGAAGCCCCGTCCTCTCTCTTGATCCCAATTTCTCATTTATCTCCAAAATAGTGAAATTCATTAAAGTGCTTTCTTTGTCTTCTGACAATTCAATACTTAAAAAAATCATTTTATTTATTTATTGTTGGCTGTGCTGAGTCTTCATTGCTGTTGGAGCTTTTCTCTAGTTACAGCGATCAGGGGTTACTCTCTTTTCGTGGTGCGTAGGCTTTTCACTGCTGTGGCTTCTCTTGCTGCAGAGCATGGGCTCTAGGGCTCGTAGCTGCGGCACATGGGCTCAATAGTTGTGGCACATGGGCTCTGCTCATAGGGGATCATCCTGGACCAGGGATTGAACCTGTGTTCCCTTACCACTGAGCCACCAAGGAAGCTCCCCTGAAGATACTGTTTTTCCTTACTCCAAGCTTTGGAGTGTGTATCAGTTATTACAAGTTTCAGATTAGCACTAGTGTATACTATCAGTTTGGTCAATTTTTTAAAAATAATAATTGTCTAATGATGATGCAGTGGGATTCATAAAGCTTTGTGTTACAATGCAATAGAAAAAGGGGAAAACAGATAGGAAATGTGCTTTACAATGATTATATTGCAACCTTTCATTATCAGAATCTGTATGCTTCCAGTTTAAGGCTGAACTCATCAAGAGTTTAGGGATATATGTTTTTAACATTTCTATTGAAATAATTTACGACCACTGTAATAAAAAGTAGAAAGAAGCATAGAACTATCAGAAGAATTCTCATGTACTTCTTTCGTGCACATTCCATGAATGTTAACATGTTTTCACATGTGTTTCATCATTCTCTTTCAATCTTTCTTTTTCTTTATCTGTGTGTCTATTTATCTATGTGTGTGCATATCTTTTTACATTTTTGCAAGACTCAAATTCTACATTTAAATACCCTTTTACCTTTAAATACTTCAATGAGTTTATAAATTCATTGTATTTATTAAAATAGAACATTCCTTTATGTAGGCAGAATGCAATTATCAAAAAGGGAAGGAAAATAACGATAATGCTGTATTATCTAATCTATGGACCTTATTCAGATTTTGCCAATTATGCCACTAATGTCCATTTCTATTCCAGAATTCAATCTCAGATGACACATTACCGTTCAGATTTCATATCTGTCAGACTTAACATTGGAAAGTTCAGGCCAGTTATCTTTGAGAATGTCTCAAATTTGAATTGGCCTAATTAGTCCAGATCGGAGAAGGCAATGGCACCCCACTCCAGTACTCTTGCCTGGAAAATCCCATGGACGGAGGAGACTGGTAGGCTGCAGTCCATGGGGTCACTAAGTCGGACAAGACTGAGCGACTTCACTTTCCCTTTTCACTTTCATACATTGGAGAAGGAAATGGCAACCCACTCCAGTGTTCTTGCCTGGAGAATCCCAGGGATGGGGGAGCCTGGTGGGCTGCCGTCTATGGGGTCGCACAGAGTTGGACATGACTGAAGTGACTTAGCAGCAGCAGCAGCAGCAATTAGTCCAGATTATTCAATGCAGGTTATATAGTTTTTGTAAGAATCCAGCAAGTATAGTTTGTCCCTAGTACATCATATCAATGGGTACTTAGTGTTGGCTTGTCCCATTACTGATGACATGTGTGTCCAGCCATAGTTTAGGCTTGTGTGTGCTTTAGCTCACAGCTAAGGCTGGAGAATGGAGATCATCTACTAGGATTTGGTAGGTTTGTGTTTTTTTTTTCTAAGAAGATAATTTGTAATTTTGGAAGTTTCTGGGGTTTTGAGCACATTATTTTTGTATGATTTACTTTGGTTACCTTGTCTTTCTTCACTGTTTTTGGAGTAACTATGGAGCAACATAGATTTAAGTGACTGCCATTTTCCATGTTATGTGAAAATATGAATGGGTCTGATAGGAAAGTATTTAAGTATGATTTTCTATGCTTTACTGGTTTATATATTTTGCACTTGGAATTTTTTTTTAATACTAGGCACTATGAATAATGCCTGAGATACTAGCTGTTTGAGAGAAATAGTTATATTCTTTATTTTATTTACATTTTTATTGAAGAATCATGGGCTTACAATATTATATTAGTTTCAGGTAGACAAGATAGTGATTTGATCATACAAAATTATGAATATTTTATTAACTATATTTTCTGTGCTGTGTAGTACATCTTTGTGACTTATTATTATATAACAGTATTAACAGTTGGTACCTTGTATTCCCTTCACCTAATTTGAATCTTCTATTGCCTTTCTCCTCTTCACCCTAGTAAACATTAACTTGTTCTCTATATCCTTGAGTTTCTTTCTGTTTTGCTATATTTGTTCTTTGTTTTATAATTTAGATTCTACACATAAATGAAAACATACAGTATCTGGGTTTTTTTGTCTGATTTCACATAGTGTAATATCCTTTCAGTCCGTCCATGTTGTCCAAGTGGCAAGATTTCATTTTTTTATGGCTGATATTCTACTGATTTCCTTTCAGCAGTGAAATCCTGCCACTTGGACAGCATGGGTGTCATTAATGACATTATGCTGTATGAGACAAATCACAGTTTCTTTTTTATCCATTTATCTATCAACGGACACTTAGGTTGTTTCCGTATCTTAGATACCGTAAATAATGCTGTAATGAATATTGGAGTGTATATATCTTTTTGAAATAGTGTTTTTGTTTTCTGCTGATAAATGCACAGAAATGGAATTGCTGGGTTATATGTTAGTTTTTAATTTTTTGAGGAACCTCATTATCATTTTTCTCAGTGGGTGTACCAATTTACATTCCCACCAAAAGTGTACATGGGTTGATTTTTCTCCACATCCTCACCAATATTTATTATTTCTTCTTTTTGATGATAGCCATTCTGTCAGATATGAAGTGTCATGCACTCTGACTTCAAACTATGTTACAGAGCTATTGTAAGGAAAACAGATACTCACACAAAAACACATAGACCAATGGCACAGAATAGACAGCCCAGAAATAAACCCATGCACCTATGATCAGTTAATCTATGATAAAAGAGGCAAGAACATAAACTGCAAGAAAAACAGTCTCTTCAGTAAGTTTTTCTGGGAAAACTGGACAATTACATGTAAAAAAATGGAAGCTAAACCATTTCGTCACGCCATGCAAATTCAATAAGTTAAAAATGGAATGACTTAAAGGTAAGAACTGAAACCGTAAAACTCCTAGAAGGAAACATAGGCAGTATGCTCTTTGACATCAATCTTAGCAACATCTTTTTGGATCTGTCTCCTCAGGAAAGGTCAACAAAAGAAAAATAGACAAATGAGACTACATCAAACTAAGCTTTTGCACCGCTAAGGAAACTATTAACAAAACAAAAAGGCAACCTACTGAATGGAAAAAGATATTTGTTAATGATATATACAATAAAATAATAATTTCTAAAACATAAAAATGGATACAGTCAATATATATATATAAAATTCAATTAAAAAAGGATAGAGAACCTGAATAGGAATTTTTCCAGAGAAGACCTACAAATGGTTAACTAGCACATGAAAAGATGCTCAGCATCCCTAAATGTCAGGGAAAGGCAAATCAAATCTATATTTCTTATTTCTAAGGAAAGATAAGTAGAATGCAGGACAAGCAAAAAACTGGTATCAGTAATATACAAGAATCATGTACAACAAAGCTAGTTATTACTATGTTTTTGTTCTTCAGTCACTTTCATGGGTTTTGTTTGGAACTCTGCAGTAAATCTCACTGCGTTTCCTGTCCTGTTTCAATCTTTGCAGAGGACAAGGTGCCGACTGGAAGTTCTCTCAAACTCAAGTGGGTTCAGTTTTGTATGTACAGTTGTTGCTGACCTATCCACCAAATCTTTCAGGCAAACAAAACCAAACTAAAAGTGGGAGATTGTCTTGTGTGTTTTTAATAAAACTCCTTTCAAGCAATGAAATATCAACAGGGCTTTTTTTTTTTTTATTTTTTGCTGGAAAGATACAAGTCCTTAAAATTCATTTAATTATCATGCCAAAAATTTTATATTCTTTTAAATATCACTGTAAATCTAGAAATTAAAATTTATTTATTTTTTTAAATTTTATTTTATTTTTAAACTTTACAAATTGTATTAGTTTTGCCAAATATCAAAATGAATGCACCATAGGTATACATGTGTTCATATATTGCTCACTAAAAATAATTTTATCCTGAAATTTAGCTAATAAAAAAAACCATTAACATTAATTTTATCTAAAGCTTATGTTTGTTTTTATGTTATTTAGACTTTTTTAATTTTTGTATTTTTCTATTAGTAAGAGAAATGGTATTTTAAAATATTTCTCTTAGATATGGTATACAGAATCTGTTACTGAGATTTCATACTTTATCTGTCATTTAATATGTATGAGTAGGTGTGAAAGTCTCTCTGAAGCATCCTAGAATTCAACGACAATTGTCAGATAGATAGAAATAATGAAGGGGAAGAGGGAAAAAAAATCAGTCTGATAACTTAATGTTATGAAAATCATGTTTATACCTCTTCCCTCTCACAGAACGTGGTCTGAAATCCAGAAGCGGACCCTCACCTGAATCAGACCATGCTGACACCCTGATCTCAGACTTCCAGCCTCCAGAAAACATGAAAAATAAATTTCTGTTGTTATAAGCCACCCTGTCTCTGATACTTAGACAGCCTATACTAAGACATTTGACTAAATAATTCATCTTTTTGCTTAGAATAATTTATCTAAGCTACTCCTGTTTCAGGGAATCCTACCAAAAAAAAGAAGAAGAATCTTCCTGTCTTCCTTCAGGAAAACTAAAGCTAAATATCTGAGCATATTTCTGAAATGTCCAGCAATAATCTTAAGCAATATTTGTCATATTCTGCAATAGACAGAATATTCTTCACCATTTTCTTCACAGATGCTTCTTGGAATTCCCCATTCCAAGTGATCCTAATAATAATATCTGAAGTTAGCTATTTACCGTATGAGTTTAGCACATTCCAAGCTCTGTACTAATTGCTTTATATAAACATGTTATCGCCCTTACAATGCCCTATAATTTAGGTTCTAATATCTAACCAGTTTTAAAGATGAGGAAACTGAAGCAAATAGTTTAGGTAACTTGTCTGAGGTTTTCCAGCTAGTGAGTGGACAAAAAAATGTCACTATGTTAACAAAGCAGGCAGTTAGAGCAGAGAATGTCTGAGACACATTTGACTTCAGTGTTCATGCTTTTTGACCAACAACACAGAAAACTATGGTGCATAATTTGGGAATTTGGTATATTCACATCTGACATATACACTTAGAGTGCTAGGGGGGAAAAAGTGTTAGAGAAAAAAGAGGGTCCTCTGTCCATGGAATTCTCCAGGCAAAAATACTGTAGTGGGTGTTCATTCCCATGTCTAGAGGATCTTCCTGACCCAGGGATTGAACTCAGGTCTCCTGCATTGCAGGTAGATTCTTTACCATCTGAGCCTCCAGTAAACCTAAGACCAGGGAAACATCCCTTAAA
The DNA here is from genome assembly GCF_055505025.1 of Bos grunniens. Taxonomy (NCBI): domain Eukaryota; kingdom Metazoa; phylum Chordata; class Mammalia; order Artiodactyla; family Bovidae; genus Bos; species Bos grunniens. The sequence goes on from NC_141188.1 coordinate 29,305,978, forward strand.
AAGCATGTAAACATCCCTTAAAGAGCATGCTGTAAGTCACTTCAGTCCTGTCCGACTCTGCGACCCCTGAGATGGCAGCCCACCAGGCTCCCCCGTCCCTGGGATTCTCCAGGCAAGAACACTGGAGTGGGTTGCCATTTCCTTCTCCAGTGCATGCAAGTGAAAAGTCAAAGTGAAGTCTCTCAGTTGTGTCCGACTCTTAGCAACCCCGTGGACTACAGCCCACCAGGCTCCTCTATCCATGGGATTTTCCAGGCAAGAGTACTGGAGTGGGGTGCCATTGCCTTCTCCGTTTCAATTCATAAGTTCTTTCAAAAATCTCCCCAGAAAAATAAATGACCCAATCAAAAAATGGGCCAAAGAACTAAATAGACATTTCGCCAAAGAAGACATACAGATGGCTAACAAACACATGAAAAGATGCTCAATATCACTCATTATCAGAGAAATGCAAATCAAAACCACTATGAGGTACCATTTCACACCAGTCAGAATGGCTGTGATCCAAAAGTCTACAAGTAATAAATGCTGGAGAGGGTGTGGAGAAAAGGGAACCCTCTTACACTGTTGGTGGGAATGCAAACTAGTACAGCCACTATGGAGAACAGTGTGGAGATTCCTTAAAAAACTGGAAATAGAACTGCCTTATGATCCAGCAATCCCACTGCTGGGCATACACACTGAGGAAACCAGAAGGGAAAGAGACACGTGTACCCCAGTGTTCATCGAAACACTGTTTATAATAGCCAGGACATGGAAGCAACCTAGATGTCCATCAGCAGATGAATGGATAAGAAAGCAGTGGTACATATACACAATGGAGTATTACTCAGCCATTAAAAAGAATACATTTGAATCAGTTCTAATGAGGTGGATGAAACTGGAGCCTATTATACAGAGTGAAGTAAGCCAGAAAGAAAAACACCAATACAGTATACTAACGCATATATATGGAATTTAGAAAGATGGTAACAATAACCCTGTGTACGAGACAGCAAAAGAGACACTGATGTATAGAATAGTCTTATGGACTCTGTGGGAGAGGGAGAGGGTGGGAAGATTTGGGAGAATGGCATTGAAACATGTAAAATATCATGTATGAAAAAAATAAATTATACTTCCAAAAACAACAACAACAACAACAAAAATCTCCCCCACCTTCAATTTCTGAATGCTCTTAATCAGGTCTTTCTCACCCCTGGATCATTTAATAAGGTCTACTATTGTACAGGCCATTTGCACTTGAGTGAAATACAAGCAACGATCCTTTGAAGACCTTTGAGCTTAAAATTTGATATTTTAAAATTGTGTGAAACCCTAAAATCTTAACAGAGTGACACAGATAATTAGATGCTTAAAAAATTACTCAAATGTCAGGCAATGAGTCTGTTCTACATTGAAGGTCTAGGAACCTGGGATGAGGAATTCCAAGCAGTGATCTCTCAGCAATGGTAGCTACATCAAACTGCTAGAGAGGCAAAGTGACTTTGTAAGCCAGTCTTAGGACCTTCAGACTTTAGGGAAGAAGTGAATAACATCTGATGCAGGAAAATGTTTGACAAAATTATTTTTACAATTCCAAATATGTTTGAGAAATATTTCAAAAATGTTTGAAAAAATTATTTTTACAATTAAAAGGAATGTACGGACAAGTTAAAGGAAAACTCATATAATTAGAATGAACCATAGGAGTTCTGTGCACATTGGTAAACTCTCTTGTGGAGCTATTTCCTCCTTCTCACATTTTTTTTAAACTGTATGAAATAAAAATTATAAACGTTTTCAAAGCTTACATTGTTACAAAAATGTAATCCACATGATTCTTGCATCGAATTATTTTGAGATTTTATTAGAAATGCAACTTTTTAGATTCAATCCCAGACCTGGCTGAATAAGAATCAAAAGCGGTTGAGTCTGGACAGGGGCTGATTTAAACATCACAGGTGAATTTTGTGCTTCTGAAGATTTAAGAGCTGCTGGAATAGAGACTACATATGGCCCAGAGAACATTAAAACAACATTATACCAGTTCATAAACATATATGTGTGGTCAGTTGTGTATCGTATATACACATATGTATACGTATATGTGCACATATATGTGTGCTCAATTGCTCAGTCACGTCCGACTCTTTGTGACCCCATGCCAGGCTCCTCTGTCCATGAAATTTTTCAGTCAAGAATACTGGAGTGGGTTGCCATTTTCCACTCCAATAGACATATACACATGTATACACACACACATATATGTATATACATATATATGTTTCAAATTTAAACTGTTGAAATTGCAACAGTAAATTATGAAGTGATAAAAATTACAATAATACAGAAGATATAGCATACTATTTTTTTCAGATCACTTGCCTGGAAAAGGATAAATGAAAGAACATATTAATTATACATAAAGCACATTCACATATACTCCTTAATATATACGGTGATAAAGCCAAATGTTTCTGAGTTCAGCTTTCTCATTCCCACTGGCTCTATCATTAACACCCAAGCCCCAGTATTCACACCCACTCCATCCTCCTCTTTAAAAGTAACCACCAGAAACTACATGGGACTCACCACATCTCATTGCTGAATGTGGTGAGCAACATTCAGCTCAATTTTGAACCTAAAAAGCCTGGGAAGCCTGCTTTATTTATGTCCTCTGGGGCCTCACCAAGAAAGTGTTGCTATTGCTGCTGCTAAGTTGCTTCAGTCGTGTCCAACTCTGTGCGACCCCATAGACGGCAGCCCACCAGGATCCCCCGTCCCTTGGATTCTCCAGGCAAGAACATTGGAGTGAGTTGCCATTTCCTTCTCCAATGCATGAAACTGAAAAGTGAAAGTGAAGTCGCTCAGTCGTGTCCGACTCTTAGCAACCCCATGGACTACAGCCTACCAGGCTCCTCCGTCCATGGGATTTTCCAGGCAAGAGTACTGGAGTGGGGTGCCATTGCCTTGGGCCTGCTCTTTCACCCTGATTGCAGTCGACGGCCATCCTCACACCATCATCATTCCTGCCATTGCAGTTTATCTCTTGATTTCCTTGAGTCCTAATACTCAAGTTCAACCATAAGTTTTCCATCCTGATTCAAAGCCTTTGATGCAAATAAAGAGATACTAAACCACAGAATATCCATGGGGAAAAATTAGGGAAGAAATACAAAGTATACATTCTAAACCAAATTAAGTTGGCATTCAGTGCAGCCTCATTCATACCGTGTGAGTGCTAAGTTGCCTCAGTCATGTCCAAATCTTTGTGACCCTATGGACTGTAGCCTGCCAGATTCCTCTGTCCATGGAATTCTCTAGGCAAGAATACTGGAGTGGGTTGCCATACCCTCCTCCAGGGAATCTTCCTAATCAACCCAGGGATAGAACCAGCGTCTCCTGCAGCTACTACAGTGCAGGCAGATTCTTTACCACTGAGCTATGGGGGTGGGGGTGGGGGGGACAAAACCATTCATACCCTATAAAAAAGCAAATGCCATACTGTTTTTTCACAATCTGTTTGGTGGGGAAAGTTTTTTTTTAATAATAATAATGATGACAGCTTGTACTTATATAGTGTTTGACAGTTTTGAAAATGTTTTCAAATATAGATACATTTAAAATATATATTTGATCTAAAATAAAAATATATTTGATCTAAAATAAAACCAAGTTAGGGAATGCATTATCACCATTTCTAAAATAAGGAGACTGATAGGATATTTCTCTTAGTTCACATAGGTATTAAGAGTAATCAAGCCTTATTCAAAATCAGATTCCAAATCCAGAAAATTTCCTTGGAATTTATATTTTAAGTAGGGAATCTTAGGACAAAAAAAAAAAAAAAAAAGGTAGTAGTCAAGATAACCATAGGTGAATGTAACGAGATTTTGGCAAATGTATTCTACTTGTTCATTCTGATGTCATGTTGTCTCACCTGGATTAATTTTTTGCCAGCCTTGAAAAGCAGTTGTTAACAACTTTTTCTTTTCCAGGGTATGATAACCGTGAAGTCTAAGATGAGAAGAAATGTGTAAGATATATTTAAAGATAATATTAAATACCTTCTAGGACTTCTTTAAACAGAGAATTTACTGAATAGATTTTTATCCTTATATAATGCTTTGTGCTTATTTGATGTTTATTGGAAATATAGAACCAATTACAAGTGCTATATTAAGAGGTCAACATTTTGACGCTCAGAAGACATGATAAAGTGCTTCAAGATTTACCTATACCATCACCAGGAGAACAATGTAAGCTATTTTAGATGTAAGAGTTTACCAATATATAGAGTTCAAGGGTTAATCTAGAAAAAATAAGGAGACTGTTTCAATTTAAAAATATTTTTATGCAGCTAAATGTATACACTTAAAAAGCAATGACTTGAAATTAGAGTACAATTCAAGTGCAGTAGGAAGTTGAGATTTACAAAACGTTTCAAACATACAAATCACTCTTTATACTGCTACCTCATTGCTAAAAGAGAAGATAGAATCAAATTATATGAAAACTACAGAAAACTAGATCAAGGAATCTTTTTTTAGAATGGCATGTCTTCAGCAACATGACTGTAATACTTACAAACTCAGCAAACCTCTAAGCTTTCCACTTTTTCGTTGTTGTTTGTTTGATTTACTATGAGTGTATCCTTTTATTGATGGAACACTACACCACTGAAATATTTTATAGGAGAGTCTATTTCAGAATCCCTGGAGGTTTAAATAACTTAAAGTCACTCTTTGAAGAATAGCAATTGACCTCCGAATGGGTCTTACTTGAATGTTCTTTACTTCCAAAAGAAATCAGAGCACCAGGAAGATTTAGAAAGTCAATTTTTATAGAAAAATGGAACAGTAATTTGTCCAATAGTTTATGTCAATAGACAAAAGTAGAATATGACTTATGCCAAATTTCAACTGAACTAGAATTAAATATAGGATTCTCAGCTTACATGAAGGCTAACCTGTATGATACATAATCACATTGAAATAATACAGAGATCCATGGGCTTAGATATAAATTATGGAAATAGAATCACTATGCAAATCACGTGAACATTCTCGTGGAGTGAAAATAATATTGTGTCTCTGAGAATTCATCTCTGAGAAATTCCCTCTTGCAAATCCACATAATCCATTTCTTATCATATGTGACATTTATGATAGGATTTGGGGATGTAGAGTAAGGGGAGTCGAATTGGTATTTGGCAAGTGACATTTCAAAGTAGGAAATTAAATTACAAAGAGGCTAAATGTTGCACCACAGAACCAAGGGGTTCTGTAGCAGAGGCTCCAAAGTCATTTTCAGTCTGCTCTCTAAAGGATCATTTCATAGTTTATGCAGAAAGCCCAACATTTCAGTGGTAATTAACAGAAGTTAATCCAGATGACTGTCTGTGGAATAGTCGTCATGAACTTACAGGATGTGAATTAACTGTCTATTGTGAAGAGAAAAAGACTATTGTGGAAGTAGATTCGTCACACAGACAAGAGATATAGAATTGTCTATTTCACACTGATTAGCTGCAAAGTCATCTCACTTCAGCAAATGTCCGACCAAATGACACAGAATGTTTATATTACAAGTTATGCAGCCAACTTACATCTTACTTCTGTAATATCCATCACTGTCAACATTAAGTCCTCTATAATTTAGACCTTGCAGGAGTGTTGCTATGTTTTCTAAATTAATTAAAGAGACAAATTTTGGGCCCATTGAAATCTGATAATATCAAACACTGGTATGAAAAAACCTTGCTTGTACAGGTCTACAAGTAACTTTTCATGGTTATCTGAATAACCCGAATGCATGACTCCTTGTTTAGAGCTTCAAATATTAAATTTGGTTTTATTAAATATTTATGATATCAGCATATACTTTATATTATAAATATCACAGTATTTGTGATTTATAGCATCATAATGGTATTGATTACAACATTGACAACTTTCCAAAATCTGAAACTAAATAAGTTTCAAAATTTGATTTTATTCATTAATAAGAAAGTTTTATAATAGTCAAGATAATTAAAAGCTGTAGTACAAGAAATCTAGAAGTGTCCTTGGAAATTATCTAAGCAAGTCCTCTTGTTTTATAGCTGAGAAAACCAAGACACAAAGATATTCAGGTGAAATGCCCAAGTTTGGACAGTTATTTGGTAGCAAATCATATAATTTAAACCTTAATGGAAGATTTTAGATTAAAATAAACTTACTAACATGTTCTTAACATAGATTTAAGAAGAAAGTAGAGGCTTATAATACATCAAGAACATGATGAGCAGACATTTTACATATAAAAAGTATGCTCCATGGGAAATATCTCCTCATCACGTTCCTGATGTATCATAAAAGATAGCCAGACTCATTTTTATTCTCCCTAACACTGATGGGCATCATATAACTCTTTTCTTGTATCCATTGGTACCACCCATCTAGGCCTCCATATCAGAAAATTCACTCTTGCTATATTTTCATCATCCTTGTGAAAGTGAAGTTGCTCAGTCATGTCCAACTCTTTGCGACCCCATGGACTGTACCCTACCAGGCTCCTCTGTCCATGGGATTTTCCAGGCAAGAATGCTGGAGTGGGTTGCCATTTCCTTCTCCAGGTGATCTTCCCGACCCAGGGATTGAACCCGGGTCCCCCACATTGTAGGCAGACGCTTTACCATCTGAGCCACCAGGGAAGTCATCATCCTTAAAGTGACCCAAATCTAGTCGATATTCTCTTAGTCTTCCCTAGTGACTCAGTGGTAAAAAAATCGACAGCACAAGAGGTGCGGATTTGATCCCTGGGTGCGGAAGATCTCCTGATGAAGGAATATAGCAACCCATTCCAGTATTCTTGCTTGGAGAATCCCATAGAAAGAGGAGCCTGAAGGGTTATAGCCCATGGGGTTGCAAAAGAGCAGGACAGGACTTTGTGACTAAAACAACAACAAACAACAGCTACATTTGCAAGTTTGCCACCCTGAACTATCCCAATAGAGCAACCTAACAGCTTTCCTTATTCCTTCTTCTAATTTATTCTCTTTTTAATTTATTTTTAATTGGAGTATAATTGCTTTACAATGTTGTGTTAATTTCTGTATACAACAACGTGAGTCAGCTATAAGTGTACACATATCCCCTATCTCTTGAGCCTGCCTTACCCACCCCCATTCATCCTAACCCTCTAGGTCATCACAGAGCACCGAGCTGAGCTCCCTGTGTTATATAGCAGCCTCCCATTAGCTATATATTTTGCAATGATAATGTGTGTATATATATATATATATATATATATATATCAATGTCTAAATTATTCTTTACTTAGTTACCAAAATGTTGTTCTCATAAATATCCTGTTGATGGTTTCCTAGGTTCAAAATCTTACATTATTACAGCATACCAATCCATTATTATCCCTCCTTTCCTCAACCTTTATATCAAATGTGGTGACACAAGTAAGCAAATTTAAGAAACCTGGCCTAAAGATGCATTTTGTTTGATGTTTGCAAAGTAAATACAAATACACATATTTGTATTTACTTAAGATGGACGTGAATCTTCTGTTTCACCAGAGGCCCAGCACTCCCTATCCTCTTATTTTCATCTTCTTTATGTTTAACAGGTGAAAAAGACAATTGATTGTTTGAACCTAGTTACTTAGAGGTCTCCAGACAATGGTCAATGTCATTACACAGAATATTTCCACTACTTTAATGCACTCATCCTATTTACCCACCCCTAAAGCTTCCACTGGGCTTTTCCTGGTGGGTCAGTGGTAAAGAATCTGCCTGCCAATACAGGAAATGCAGGATAAGTCCTTGGGTCAGGAAGATCCTCTGGAGGAGGAAATGGCAACCCACTCTAGTATTCTTGCCTGGCAAATCTCATGGACCGAGAAGTCTGGCAGGATACCATCCATGGGGTTGCAGAATCAGACACAACTTCATGACTAAACAACAAGAAAGAAGCTTCCATTTTATTTTCAAAACTTAGCTCAGACATTGAATTTCTAGGAATGTTGTCTTGATACCTTCTCTATCTCAGAGCTTTGTCAATGCCTTAATGCATGGAGTATCTCTGTAACTTGTACGTACTTAATTTCTTTTCAAACTGAGTTATAAATTTTTACATTTCAAGAAATCTGTATCAATAAAAGGTAAGAAAGGCTTTTCTTAATTATATCAGTGAGTTTATATTGGCACATGGTAGCTATTCAATGAAAGAATAGAATCAAAATATTTCTCTAGACTCAGTTATATCAATCTTAAGGTAGTCTTGATTGCCTGAACAATTCTATATGCCCACTAATGTTTTTTTCCTCCCTTTCTTATTCATAGTTCATGGGAAAATGATGTCATTGAATTTCATTTGGTGAATAAATTGGTTAAAATATTTGATAAGGCTCTTCTGTGGCTCACAATAAAAAGCTATTCTGTCATTGCTTTGCTTGAAAAGATTTTTTAATATTAGAATACATTTTGAAGTTTGTCATTTATCAATGCCAGTAACAGAAAAGTTACTATATTTTTGCTATTACAAATTCTACATGACTACTCTTGCACATCAGTTCAGTCTCTCAATGGTGTTTGACTCTTTGCAACCCCGCCTACAGCATGCCAGGCTTTCCTGTCCATCAACAAATCCTAGAGCTTGCTCAAACTCATGTGCATCCATTCAGTTATGCCATTCAACCATCTCATCCTCTGTTGCCCCCTTCTCCTCCTGCCCCCAATCTTTCCCAGCATCAGGGTCTTTTCAAATGAGTCAGTTCTTTGAATCAGGTGCCAGAGTATTGGAGTTACAGCTTCAGCATCAGTCCTTCCAATGAATATTCAGGACTGACTTCCTTTAGGATTGACTTGTTGCATCTCCTTGCAGTTAAGGGACTCTCAAGAGTCTTCTCCAACACCACAGTTCAAAAGCATCAATTCTTCAGTGCTCAGCTTTCTTTATAGTCCAACTCTCACATCCATACATGACTACTGGAAAAACCATAACTTTGACTAGACGGACTTTTGTTGGTAAAGTAATGTGTCTGCTTTTTAATATGCCATCAAGGTTAGTCATAACTTTTCTTCCAAGGAACAAATGTCTTTTAATTTCATGGCTGCAGTCAAAATCTGCAGTGATTTTGGAGCCCAAGAAAATAAAGTTTGTCATTGTTTCTGTTGTTTCCCCATCTATTTGCCATGAAGTGATGGGACCAGATGCCATGATCTTTAGTTTTTTGAATGTTGAGTTTTAAGACAGCTTATTCACTCTCCGTTTTTCACTTTCGTGAAGAGGTTCTTCAGGTCTTCACTTTCTGCCATAAGGGTGGTGTCATCTGCCTGTCTGAGGTTATTGATATTTCTCCCGACAATCTTGATTCCAGCTTGCCCTTCATCTAGCCCGGCATTTCACATGATGTACTCTGCAAATAAATAAGCAGGGTGACAATATACAGCCTTGACACACAGTTTAACAAATAGATTTTACCTTTGAAACATGTTCAAAGTATTTATAAAATATTAGTAGGAAGTATGCTGTGCATTTAGATGAACAAAATTAAAGCAAGATAATCACTGAGAAATGGAAATGTCCAAAGTTTGACGCATATTTAAATTGTGATAAGTATTTAATACATTTGATGATATACTTAATATAAAATTAACATTATTTAATTTTATATTAAATTAACACCTAATATTGACTAGTAATTATTGACACCTAATTGACTAGTAATAATTGACACCTAATATTAGTATTATATTAAATTAACACCTAATGTTGACTACTTGGAGAAGGAAATGGCAACCCACTCCAGTGTTCTTGCCTGGAGAATCCCATGGACAGAGAAGCCCGGTAGGCTGCAGTCCGTGGGGTCGCACAGAGTCGGACACGACTGAAGCGACTTGGCAGCGTTGACTAGTAATTATTGAGTGGCATTTTACTTCTCTGTTTACAATCTTCCAGTGATTTTCTTCCTCACACAGAAAAAGACATCCAAAGTTCTTATCATCTTTAAACCTCCCACACTCCAAGGACCTTTGGCTTCACTTTTATTTCTCTCCTCTCCCCTCCAGCCATACCAGCCTGCTTGACCTTCCTGCAATTTTCCAGGGACACTAACACCTCTTGGGCTTAAAATTTTTTTCCTCTTAGATTTGCTAATAACCCTCTGTCCCTAGATACCCCATGCTTCCCTCACTCTGCAATACATCTCTGCTCAGATAACCTCTTATCTAAGAGGCCTTCCTGAATATCCTGTATGAACGACAGACCTTCACATTGTGCACTCTTGTCCTAGGCTGCCTTGTTCGCCTCGCTAGCACTTCTCATAATCTGACATGTCAAGTACATGCTCAGTCCTTTGTGTGAGATCTGAATCTCTCAATGGAACATAAGTTCTGCAAGGACTAGTACTTTGCTTTGTTCCTACCATGTACATCACAGATATTGAAAATAAATTGTAATTGACTACATTAAGATTTTGCATAAACAATACTTCATGGAACTTTCTGTGGGAAGTACAGCTGTAAACATTTTTCTAAAGCATAATTTAAAATTTCAACTTAATCTTATTTGGTCATATTTCCACTAAACAAAAAGTTCCCATCCTGACTAAATAGTTACACTTAACATGTATGCAACGATATTTGAAATAAGAAAAAAATGTAAATGTACATAAAAAACATAAGTAAATTTCGAAAATGTTTGATGTTCGGCTAACTCTCTTAACCATACCCATATTTATTTGCATGTAAGTGTTATCTAACTATTCTCCAAAAGAAAAGAATCCTAATTGTTTAGGGTATAATTTAGCAATATTTTAAAATGTATAAATGCTTTATTTCAAAATTAGTATTACTAACAAGTCCTGCCACAAGCAGATTCTGCTTCCAGTGGATATATTCTGAAATCTCTTTTAGACTTATATGCTTTTATTAGAATAAAACTTCTGAGCATTTAACTGTTTTTGAATATTCAGTCTTTTCATCATAAATTACTATCTCAAAAGAGTTTAATTGGAATAGGTTTTAACTATGCGATGTCATAGAATGGAATAATAATTTAGGGGCTCATTTGTACCCTCAACTACATTTCAACTCATTATGTCCTCTATTTGATATTGCATTAAGCTACAGAAAAGGTGAATCAGACATGCCATTAAGATTGGCAAGGCTTAAAATCAGTAGAGTGGATAAAAAAGGTATTACTCAAATGTGTCAAAATGGAACCCAACCATGCCTGATCTTTAATAAGTCCATTATAAGCTGTATTGATGAAAAAAGTTTGCCAATCATCACAAGACATATCACAGGGATGGTTAATATGCTGGAATATTTTAAGATATGATCATTGAAATAAGCTGTCAGCATATGTTTAAGTGACAATCAATCAACTACTGTTTATTTCATAAAAGCACTGAGTTAAGAATCACTAGAAATATAAAGATGAATGGAAATAGTACTTGCTTTAAAGGAAGTCAGCACTAAAGATGGTGTAGAGGATATGCACATTTGTATAAGTTATCTGTTAGTCCTAATTTTCTTTATTTGTAAATAAAGAGGTTAGTTGAGTTAATTTATGAGCTCTTCTTTTTGCCTTTTAACATATATATTTTTTTAAATTTCCCTTTTGTATTTACATGCTTGAACAACAACAAAAATAAAAATATAATGTATTGAGAACTCCCCTAAAATTTATCTTTGTAGATAACACCGATTATTAGTTTCTTATATATGTTTCCATGTAATTCTTCTATGTAAAGCAAGCAAATATGAATATACATTCCTCATACCTTTAAATTACAAGGTATCATATAATATGTAAGTAACCTTGAATTTTCCAAGTGAAATAACTTCTGTAAGTATAATACTTTACCATTCTTATATACAGCTGCATAGTACTTCAACATGTTTATTTAACCAGTTCCTTAAAGTGGACACTTAGAGGGATTTTTTTCTTGTTTGTTGTTTTAATTGTTTACTGTAACAAATAATATGGCAGCACATATTTGAGTCCTCATAATGGCCTCCCATGGCCTTCCCTGGTGGCTCAGATGGTAAAGAATCTATTTGCAATGCAGGAGACACAAGTTTGATCCCTCTGTCAGTAAGATCCCCCGGAGAAGGAAATGACAACCCACTCCAGTATTCTTGTCTGGAGAATCCCATGGACAGAAGAGCCTGGCATGCTACCGTCCATGGGGTCGCAAAGAGTCAGATACAACTGAGCGACTAGTACTCAAAGGCCTCCCATGGCCACCAGGCCAAAAGACAAATGTACTTCACTTCCCTCTATAGGGTAGATATTATATTGCATTCCCATCAACAATTTATGAAGCTTAATTCCATTTTCTAAATTAAAATCCTACACATTTCTTCAAAACACAAAAATGAAGCCAAACCGTAGTTACCATGGTAAAATAAAATATACTGTACAGTAGCCAGGCTTCCCAGGCGACACAGTGGTAAAGAACTTGCTTGCCAGTGCAGGAGACGCAGGAGATGTGGGTTTGATTCCTGGGTGGGGAAGATCCCCTGGAGGGGGACATGGCAACCCACTCCAGTATTGTTGCCTGGAGAATCCCATGGACAGAGGAGCCTGGTGGGCTACAGTCCATGGAATCACAAAGAATCAGACACAGCTGAAGCAACTGAGTATGCAGTACATACAGTAGCCAAGAAAAATGTATTGTTTCCTTTTTATGTAGACCCAGTGACATGAAAGTTACTTTTAGTCATGGACAGGGGTTTTGATTTCCATCACACGAGAAAACTTTTTCTTCCATGGAAGGAAAAAGATCACCATTCATTCTAAATGTTTTCCCCTGTCTTTTGGCATGTTAGGTGTCCCCTAGCACCTTCCTCATCCAACTAGCCATTCTGATTTTCTCACTTAGCAATTTTGTGAGGCCAAGAGAAAAATCTCTTTTTAGTTGATAAAAATCTTTTTTCTCATCTTTGATGTTTTCTATATTTTCAGATTTAACTGATAAAGGACTGTCCTTCTAAAATCCAAACAAAAAACTCTGTCCAAGCGGATAAGTGATCATGAACCCTGAACACGAAATTGTACAAAACCCATTTTAGAGTCATTCTGTTGTGAACCATTCTCGGGCACATTATCCCATTGCCAAGAGCTCTGACTATTCTCTAGCTGTTATCTAACTGTATTTGTGAACGACAGGAAAACCAGATTGAGCAGCTGCAGAAAAAGAGTCTTGGAAAGATTAGAACAGCCAACCAGATGACAGGGAAGTAAATTGCTCCAGTCAGGTCTACATGACTTAGACTCCTATTATATTGTTTCCCTTCTTAAGTTAATTGAGCCAACTTTTTCATGTAAGAAGAAGGAATTTGTAAATATTTTCATTTCAGTTAATCAGCTAAGAACTAGATTTCAGAGTCCCAGAGAGGAAAGGAAAAGGGCATCAGATTCATCTGGGAGTCTATGTTTCTCTGAAATTTATTGTTCTTAGACTTATGTTGGCTGCACACAACTAGTATCTCCTTTTTCTTTTTGAGGAAGCTGAATTTTACCTTTCTTAGTTGAAAAGTATTCCCATTTGGTGTTGACTCTTTAGAATCATTAGAAACATCACATGGTCAATCTTTGAACAATAAAGAGTCTCTTTATAAATATATATGTATATTTAACATCTTGAGTACATCCCCCAAAACTTGGGAGGTATTATTTGCCCCTGTTAATATATAAAGGAAATACAGTTGAAAGAGATAACTTATAAAAAGGAAACATTTGATAAGCAGCATCATTGAATTTGAAATCTAGTTCTCATACCATATTATTCTGGGAATCAAAAATAGAAGGCTGCCTCAAATTTTGTTTTTTATGTATATACAGTTCATTCTCATTATTCACAGTAGTTATATTCTTTAAAGTCAACACAAACATTGAATTAGCAAATACCAGAAATCTTATTGCTAGGAGAAACATAGGAATGCTGCAAGCCTCTGGCCACATTTCATCAACTGATCAATGTTTTACATGTGTTTCTGCTTAAATATACCTTATTCATTGATTTCTTAACACTGAATGTACAGACACCACTATAACTCAAGCCTGAATAAATCTTATCTCTCACATGCAATTTCTCTGTACGGAGTGTTACTGCTTTCTTGTACTTAGGAGCATTAAACAGCACTTCAGCAAGCACCATAGTTGAGGGCCAGATTAAACAGCAAAACCACCCACAAAAGGTACCAAAACGTGAAAACCTAAACATACCACAGAAAGGACACTTGTGTGCAGTTTGAGAGCAGACACCAGGAGGCAGAGCATCACCTTGTTCAACCTTAACTGGGAACATGTGCGTCTGACAACTGTAATGTTTTCCCCTCTGCACATGTTCATGAATTACCAGGAAATCACTTGTGAGAATGTTGTCTTTGAGGTTACAAGTAAAGTTTAGTGAGTAGGTGGTGAATTCTACAATTAAAAATGATAGAAGCTGAATCTTTACAAAAATCTGTAAGACTCCAAAATCCATTGGCAGACCCTCATTATAGACAGTCTATGTAAAACTTCACTCACTCTCTGAAATCAAATTCAAATTCAATGAGATTTTTTTATATGAATATGATTTCTAGGGCCATTCAGTCTTCAGATGTCTGGCTCAGTTTATTCATATTCCTCAGAGTGGTAGCTCTGGGCTCACTGATGTCATTTGATGTATTTCCACATCATTTTCTCACTTCATTCTGATTGACATTTATGTTTCTGTTTAGGCCAGAGAGACCAGAATTGGAATTTAAGTCCTATTTCTTCAAATACACTATTAAATACTATCTAACTTGGTAGTGATATGATATTCCCAGAATAACACAAGTCAAATTCAACTCCATTCAAGAGTTGCGCTCTTTGTTTTAGTACATTTCATCTTCCTGATAATTTTACTTCTTCATTGATGATTCTCCAAAATATATTCCCTAAGTAATTTGTAGGCCTTCACCTTTAAAATCCTTCCATATTATGAAGTGAACACATTTAAATGACTATCATGATATTTTCCCTTACTTCCAAAAATATTCAGCCCTTCTATAACTGGCTATTCTAAAAATGTGTATATATTCTAACTATCTATCTTTCTTTGTGTATGTGTTCAACCACTTAGACATGTTCAACTCTTTGCGACCCCATGGACTGTAGCCCACCAGGTTCCTTGTCCAAGGGATTTCCTAGGCAAGAGTACTGGAGTGGGTTGCCATTTCTTCCTCCAGGGAATCTTCCTGACCCAGTGATTGAACTCCCGTCTCCTGCATCTCTTGCCTTGGAAGGCAGATTTTTTACTAAGCCACCTGGGAAGAACCCCTCTTTACCCTCATATAAATACATACATACATACATATCATATATTTCAATAATTATCTGAGCATTTATTGCTAGATCATCCCTCTCAATGAAAATATTACAAGTTCCATTTTTTAGTAAAAGCCATGCTTTATATTTATATGACTGTCACAGAGAAAATACAATGAAGAACTAAGTACAAGGGAAGGGAAAATGCCCAGGCTAGAGATCTGGAAACTGTACTACCAAGGCCAAATTATCCTTTGAGGAGTGTTAATTCCTTTTTCATAGATCCTTCCTGTCTCTGATGCCCAGGACACCATTATCAATGAAGAAAAATGTCTAAATGTGTGACTCCAAAACACAAGAGCTAACCCTGGGGTTTAAGTGTGAACCACTATCACTGTGATCTTTGGACATGGTCAACAGGTTTTTTATGGCAGCAGTGGATAAGTAGCTGTCCTAGACTGAAAAATTCACATGGCAGCCAAGAAAGAAAGGCAAAAGACATCCACCTTCCTGTCTACTTCTTGCTCCACATGTAGGAAGTTGGGGATGAGATGATAAGGCTGTCTTGTCAGATTGTGCTGCCATAACAAATGATCACAAATTAGGTGATTTAAACAGCCACCTACTCACAGTCTGCTTTGTCACAGTTCTGAAGGATAGAAGTCCAACATCAAGGTGCCAACCAGCCAATTTGGCTTCTTGTGAGGGCTCTCTTTCTGGCTTCCAGATAGCCACTTTCCCGCTGTGTCCTCACATGGCAGTAAACAACAGTGTACTATCTAGAATTTCATCTATAGGGACCCTAATTACCTCCATAAAATTTCCATCTCCAAACATATTCCCATTGAGTGTGAGGGATTCAATGTATGAGTTTGTGGCAGGATTGGGTTGTATATTACCAACATTTAGTATATGGTAGGAAGTAAGTTTGGAGAAGGCAATGGCACCCCACTCCAGTACTCTTGCCTGGAAAATCCCATGGATGGAGGAGCCTGGTGGGCTTCAGTTCATGGGGTCGTGAAGAGTCGGACATGACTGAGCGACTTCACTTTCACTTTTCACTTTCCTGCATTGGAGAAGGAAATGGCAACCCACTCCAGTGTTCTTGCCTGGAGAATCTCAGGGATGGGGAACCTTGTGGGCTGTTGTCTCTGGGGTCGCACAGAGTTGGACAGGACTGAAGCGACTTAGCAGCAGCAGCAGAAATTAAGTTAATGGGTCAGAAAGGAGACTTGACGATGAAAAGTACAGAACTTTGTAATCACTTGGAAAAGTTGTGACAACAGCAGTTAATTGGAGAAATCAGTTACACTATTGTATTTGTATGGCAGGCTGGTAGTATAGGTCATAGTACTAACATATATATAAGAAGAAAAAAAAGATTTAAATACAATTACTTTATAAGTTCATGAAATTAGACTAATGTTGATATACAAAAGCCCATTTGTACATATAGATACAGAATCTTCTGAGCAGTAATCAAATATTTTGATTTGCATCGAACTTTTTTTCATAGATGCACTTAAAAAATGCATGTAAGCATTTTTTTAAATGCTCAATTTGCATTGAGCTAGAAATAGGTTCTAAAAAGGAACAGTGTCATGCATGAATAAAATGTTTTAGCATTTACTTTAACAAAAACATAATAAAAGCCCAAGGTTTATAAACTTGGGCTACTTGTTATTTATTACAGAGAGTATTTAATACAGACATATTCCCCCAATGTTGATCTTTTCAATATAGTGTGAAAAAAACTGGTCTAATGTTAATAAAGAACAGCGTCTTTACAAGATTTATGCCAGTGTGCTTACTAACTAATGAGTTTACCTGTAGATTCTTGGCATTTTTGATTTCCTCCATACAATCTTTCCATTCCCAATTGCCACAAAACTTTCATCAACAATTGTATCCTTTGAAGAGAACTTTTCTTTCAGTGGGATGTATGAAAATGTAGGATGACTTCTCCAAAAGGTGGCAACTCCCTGAAATCCAAGAATATTGCCAATGAAAATGAGGTCAATGAAGAGAAAGTGAACGAAAATATACATTTTTTATAAAATAGCTAGCTTTTTCTAAACTATATGCAATTTCAGTTCAGTTCAGTCACTCAGTCGTGTCCGACTTTCTGCGATCCCATGAATCGCAGCATGCCAGGCCTCCCTGTCCATCACCAACTCCCGGAGTTCACTCAGACTCACATCCATCGAGTCAGTGATGCCATCCAGCCATCTCATCCTCTGGCGTCCCCTTCTCCTCCTGCCCCCAACCCCTCCCAGCATCAGGGTCTTTTCCAATGAATCAACTCTTCGAATGAGGTGGCCAAAGTACTGGAGTTTCAGATTTAGCATCATTCCTTCCAAAGAAATCCCAGGGCTGATCTCCTTCAGAATGGACCGTTTGGATCTCCTTGCAGTCCAAGGGACTCTCAAGAGTCTTCTCCAACACCACAGTTCAAAAGCATCAATTCTTCAACGCTCAGCCTTCTTCACAGTCCAACTCTCACATCCATACATGACCACAGGAAAAACCATAGCCTTGACTAGACAAACCTTTGTTGGCAAAGTAATGTTCTGCTTTTGAATATGCTATCTAGGTTGGTCATAACTTTCCTTATATGCACAAATACTGGAGAAGGAAGTGGCTACCCATGCCAGTATTCTTGCCTGAGAAATCCCCTGGACAGAGCCCCTGGTGGGCTACAGTCCATGGGGCAGCAAAAGGGTCAGACACAACTTAGCACCTTAGCACATACACAAATATATTCCGTAATATTTAAAGTTAGAAAATTTTCATCAGGTTTCATGCATCCTATTATCTTCTACATGGTCATTAAAGAGTACCACAGAATTTATCTTTGAAAACTAAAAGGAAAGTGGTATAAATGCCACTAAACTGCCGATCATGTCAATTGTTTTACAAAAATCATCACCTTTACTTAGAGAAAGCACAGAATTTCCAGTCTGTGGAAATTGTCAGTGTATCTCATGGAATTAATAAAATGGTATTAAGAGAAGGAAATATTTTTTTTTCTTTCAAATATTCAAATTATATTCAAATTTTCTTTCAAAACTTCAAATTATATTTTAGAACTCGCTTATGCTAATTTCACTAAATGGAGCAATAATTATAGAATTTGCCTTTTGTATGCTTCAGTTTAGCTAAGCTTCATGTGTGTACCCTGCTCTGGAGCTGTATTTATAAATATATATTTCCCATTCACACTCTAAGTAACACTTGATATATCTAAAGAGCTGCTGTGTATTCTGAGGCATGTACAAAAGCAAATTTAGAATGCAAGGTAAAATTTCCATTCTATCTAGTTTAGAATAAACTTAAAAATATTTTCTAGGTGGTTTTGCAATTTTTATAAGCTGACCATAATAATTCAGAAGCTTTATTTCTTTCACTTAGCTTTGATATTTTTGAATTAAAGGATGACCAAGAAATAAAAACAAACCCCAAAAAAACCTTTTACATCCATCTGTTAAAATACTTGATAGATCATAATTGAAATATGTCTAAACAGCTGATAAAAACTGATCTTAAGAGTGTATAAGTTGACAACAGATTTTTCTTAGAAAAAAAAAATTAACTAAAATTTTTGAATACATCCATAATTAAGGTAGACAACTTCTGAAATGGCTCCCCATGGTCCCTGCATGTATGGATGTGAAAGTTGGACCATAAAGAAAGCTGAGCACCAAAGAATTGATGCTTTTGAACTGTTGTGTTGGAGAAGACTCTTGAGAGTACCTTGGACTGCAAGGAGATCCAACCAGTCCATCCTAAAGGAAATCCATCCTGAATATTCATTGAAAGGACTGATACTGAAGCGGAGCCTCTAATACTTTGGCCACCTGATGGGAAGAGCCGACTCATTGGAAAAGACCCTACTTTTTTGAAAAGACCCTAATGCTGGGAAAGACTGAGGGCAAGAGGAGAAGGGCCCAACAGAGGGAGAGATGGTTGGATGGCATCACTGATTCAATGGACATGAATTTGAGTAAACTCTGGGAGAAGGTGAAAGACAGGGAAGCCTGGTGTGCTGCAGTTCATGAGGTCGTGAAGAGTTGGACACAACTGAGTTACTGAACAATAATATAATTGCAGTAGTGTTGGTCACTCAGTCATGTCCAACTCTTTGCAGCCCCACCAGCTGTAGCCTTCCAGGCTCCCCTTTCCATGGAATTTTCTAGGCAAGAATACTAGAATGGATTGCCATTCCTTTCTGCAGGGGAACTTCCCAACCCAGGGATTGAACCCAGGTCTCCTGAATTGCAAGCAGATTCTTTACTGTCTAAGCTACCAGGGAAGCCCTAATTGTGGTAGACAACTTCTAAAATGGCTCACCATTGTCCCCGCCCCCTGGGTATTTATACCCTTGAGGAACCTGCCTTTGAGAGTAGACTTGCTTCCAATGAATAATATTCTGGAAAAGTGATTGGGTGCCATTTCAGATACTAGATTACAAAAGATTGTGACTTCTATCTAGTTAGAGCCCTTTCTTGCTTGTCCTGACAAAGTCAGCTGTAGTCTTCTGAACCTCCCTATGCAAAATCTCAAGGGCAAAAAAGTGATAGAAGCTTTCAGCAATAGCTGTCAAGGAATTCAGGCTCTCAGTCCAACAGCCTGAGAGACACTGAATTCTATTAACAACCCCTGAGAGAGCATCTAACCAAGTTGAACTGTGAAATGACCATGGCAGGTCAAATCTCAATTACATCATTGTAGGAGACCCTGAACCTTCAGTTCAGTTCAGTGGCTCGGTCGTATCTGACTCTGTGACCCCATGGACTGCATCACGCCAGGCCTCCCTGTCCATCACCAACTCCCACACTTTACTCAAATTCATGTCCATTGAGTCAGTGATGCCATCCAACTAGCTCATCCTCTGTCATTCTCTTCTCTTTCCACCTTCAATCTTTCCCAGCATCAGGGTCTTTTCCAATGAGTCAGTTCTTCCCATCAGGTGGCCAAAGTATTGGAGTTTCAGCTTCAGCATCAGTCCTTCCAATGAATATTCAGGACTGATTTCCTGTAGGATGGACTGGTTGGATCTCCTTGCAGTTCAAGGGACTCTCAAGAGTCTTCTCCAACACCACAGTTCAAAAGCAACAATTCTTCAGTGCTCAGCTCTCTTTACAGTCCAACTCTACTGGAAAAACCATAGCTTTGACTAGACAGACCTTTGTTGGTGATGCAATATCTCTGCTTTTTAATATGTTGTCTAGGTTGGTCATAGCTTTTCTTCCAAGGAGTAAGTGTCTTTTAACTTCATAGCTGTAGTCACCATCTGCAGAGATTTTGGAGCCCCCAAAAATAAAGTCTGACACTGTTTCCACTGTTTCCCCATCTACTTGCCGTAAAGTGATGGGACCAGATGGCATGATGTTTGTTTTCTGAATGTTGAGTTTTATACCAACTTTTTCACTCTTCTCTTTCACCTTTATCAAGAGGTTCTTTTGTTCTTCTTTGCTTTCTGCCATAAGGGTGGTGTCGTCTGCATATCTGAGGTTATTGATATTTCTCTTGGTAATCTTGATTCCAGCTTGGGCTTATTCCAGCCCAGCATTTCTCATGATGTACTCTGCATAGAAGTTAAATAAGCAGGGTGACAATATATAGCCTTGACTCACTCCTTTCCCTATTTGGAACTGGTCTGTTGTTTTATGTCCAGTTCTAACTGTTGCTTCCTTCCTGCACACAGATTTCTCAGCAGGAAGGTCAGGTGGCCTGGTGTTCCCATCTCTTTAAGAATTTTTCAGTTTGTTGTGATCCACATGGTCAAAGACTTTGGCATAGTCAATAAAGCAGAAGTAGATGTTTTCCTGGAACTCTCTTGCTTTTTCTATGATCCAACAGATGTTGACAATTTGATCTCTGGTTCCTCTACCTTTTCTAAATCCAGCTTGAACATGTGAAAGTTCATGGTTCACGAACTGTTGAAGTCTGACTTGGAGAATTTTGAGGAGGGTCCCATATAAACTATGCCCAGATTCCTGATCCACAGAATCTGTGAACTAATACACATGTGATGTCTTAAGCTGCTAAATTTTCAAGAGCTTGTTGTGCTGCAATACATCATTAATATGATAATTGATATAAATAATTTTTAGTTTAGGTCACTAATGATGTTCTATTACATAAAATGGTTACAAGGTGTTTTGTTTCAATGCTCTCTACTCTCCATTCTTTGTTTCCATGTCTGTGAAATGAGAAATAATATCTTGACTATTGTTTCCAGATCTAAATTTTATCTTATCTACATAATCCCATGACTAAATTCACATCTAGTCTTGATGTCAAAATAGAAGATAAGAATTGTAAAGATTACATGATATTATGCATGGAAAAGTACCTAGCTCCATGCTGTTCACTGTGAAAGTGCTCAGAACATGTGAGAAAATAGATGTTTGCCACAGGATGAGATGAAGGGAAGTAAGCCTGGCTTCCAGCTTAGCTATTTCTTTGGTTCATTTGGGTTTATCTGATTTGGTAAGTAGGAGTAGTTTTGGGCTAAAGTCTTCATAGGATTGGTGAAAAAAAATCAGTCCTTCAACATCTTTCAGAGATGTTTATGTTACATTCACTGTTTTTTAATTTTATTTAAGATCAATTCTTAGACTTTCTGTAGGAAAATGTTTAGAATGTCAGAATAAAAATAAAAGTGTGAAATACACATTCGCAGTCTTACATTTTCAAGTTTAATAAGAACATGATTCTAACAGGGATATAAGTTGAAAAGCTGTAAAGGGGTGGGGAGATGAGGAAGGAATAGTCTGTTTGATTTTTATATTTTAAGATTCAAAAGTTTAGAAGCACTGGCCTCATGATTTACATAATTTCTCAGATGCACACTGACCAGGATTCCTCTGTAGAATAGTTACACGAAAAACTCATTTTGCAGTATTATTGATTAAAAATGGCTGCAAATTATTTTAATTATTTGCTGCTCTTTCTGTTGAGAGGTATAGGAGAAATTCATCTCTCTTTAAATCAAGGATGGACCTTCCAGCTTGCTTGGCAAAAAGAACTTGGCAGAAATGATGTGGGACTTTCAAAGCCAAGAAGCCTTTCAACTTCCATTCTGATGTCTTATTATACATGCTGTAGGTGAAAACAACAGTCATGTAAGAAGTCTAGCTACCTTAGACCACCGTCCTGGAGAGATGACACATAAGTCCACAATGTAAGCTGAGTTCAGCTTTCTAGCTGTTTCTATCAGTAACTAGACACGTGAGTTTACCAATCTGGACCCTACTATCATTAAAAATGGAAGAATTACCCAGCTGAATTCTTCCCTGATTTTTGGTGAACTGTGGTAAAATCATAGTTATTTTATGGCAATTAATTTTGGAGTAGTTAGATATTCAGCAATCATTACCTGGAAACATCATCATACTCATCTAGTTTTAATTAAGTGTTTTAATGAGCAACTAAATGCATTAGTGGTCTCAAAGTGAAAAAATATTTTGTAACATTATTTAGAAGTGATAATTTAGGTTCCAAATTACATGAGTGTTATTGGACACCCAGAGAAAAAATCATATAGAAAAAGAATCAGTAAAATTGAAGGATTTTCATATTATATGACTTTATAGAATTTGTATATTTCTACTTTGAGTCACCATGGGACAAAATGTAAAAATAAATAGATATACACGCATATATATGTGTTTATACTTGCATGCATATTTATATATATGCTGTGCTGTGCTTAGTCACTCAGTCATGTCTGACTCTTTGAGACCCCTTGGACTCACCAGGCTCCTCTGTCCATGAGGATTCTCCAGGCAAGAATATTGAAGTGGGTTGCCATGTCCTCCTCCAGGGGATCTTCCCAACTCAAGTATCTAACCCAGGTCCCCTGTATTGCAGGGGGGTTCTGTACCATCTGAGACATCAGGGAAGCCCAAGAACACTGGAGTGGGTAGCCCATCCCTTGTCCAGGGGATCTTCCTGACCCAGGAATCAACTGGGGTCTCCTGCATTGTAGGCAGTTTCTTTATCAGCTGAGCTACCAGGGAAGCCCGTATTTATATATATGTACATACAAATATCGGAGAAGGCAATGGCAACCCACTCCAGTGTTCTTGCCTGGAGAATCCCAGGGATGGGGGAGCCTGGTGGGCTGCCTGCCATCTATGGGTTCGCACAGAGTTGGACACGATTGAAGTGACTTAGCAGCAGCAGTAGCACATACAAATATACACACATATAGAAGCTCTGAGTTTAGAAAGACTTTCATTTATTATTCTATGTAGATAACTAGATTGAATGAAACATATCAATGTGTTGCAGTAAAGTTTCTGATATCCAAAATAGACAAAACAGGGTAAAGAACATCCCTGAAAGAATTCTGTTTTAAAAAGACTAGTAATTCTTTCTGTATCACATACTTTAACAGAGAATTAATTATTCATCTCCTTCAAGGGTGGAAAAAGTACAACCTGCATCTTTATTCAGGTAAATATTGAAAATAAAGACAAATGGTAGCTTGACTAACAAATACTGAATATCCTTCTCAAAAGCCCCAAACTTATAAAGGCTCAGTCTTATATATTAGGCAGGACCCATAGATATCCTCAACTGGTAAATCCCCACTGATGATTTTCCATAGTGATGCATAAACACAATTTTCAAAAATAAATAAATAAATAAATAAAGGAAAACCAAGGCATCAAAAAGAAAATTTAATGAAAAGCATTTATCACATAGCTGCCTCAACTACAGTTCTTTTTAGAAACAAGTACACTTATTTTTTCATTTGTTAAATTTCCTTATGTTTCTTTCCAAATCCTCAATATCAAGCTTATACTGGTACTTCATTTTTATACACATCAGATACTGATAAAATTTAGATATTTTCTGTTGACATTTTTTATTGACATTTAGGCATGAGGAATAATGATTTAGTTGGGCTTCCCCGTGCTCAGCTGGTAGAAAATCTGCTTGCAATACAGGAGACCTGAATTCGACCCCAGTATTCAGGCAAGACTACTGAAGTGGTTTGCCATCGCTTCTTCGAGAGATCTTCCCGAACCAGGGATCAAACCCGGATTTCCTAAATTGCAAGAAAGATTTTTTACTGTCTGAGCCACCAGGGAAGCCTTCTCTTTCCTTAGTTATTCTTAATTCTGCTTCTCAATTTCAAATACTGGAAGACCCCACCCCAGTATTCTGGCCTGGAGAATCCCATGGACTGTATAGTCCATGGGGCTGCAAAGAGTTGAACACGACTGAACAGCTTTCTCTTTCACTTTTCACTCTCGTACGGCCCAAGACACCTTACTCTCTCCGTGAGTTTGTGTGTGTGCTAGTTGCTCAGTCGTATCAGATCTTTGGACCCCATGCACTGTAGCCTACCAGGCTCCTATGTCCAATGGCAAGAATACTGAAGTGGTTTGCCATCCCTTCTTCAAGAGATCTTCCCAAACCAGGGATTGAATCCGGATCTCCTACATTGCAAGGAAGATTTTTTACTGTCTGAGCCACCAGGGAAGCCTTCTCTTTCCTTAGTTATTCTTAATTCTGCTTCTCAAAATCAAAGTGCACCTTTAATTTTGAACACTTTACACAAATCATGTTTTTAATGCAAAGTATTTATAAAATCAAATCTCAATTAGCTCAGTTTTGATCATTTGACATAATATATCATTTTTTAAAGATGTGTCAGTTTACACAGTAAAGAGTTTCACATGTACTTAAAAATATTCTAAACATGTTATGACATACAGTTTCAAAAATGTACTGATCAAATATGCCTATTTCATATAAACTGTTCCCTTTCAGCCCCAGGTGTAAGTTCTTCAGGGAGATGTTTGACATATACTTTTCAGAAGACTCATATAGAAAAAAACAATAAAAGGGATTTTACACTGAAAAAAGTTCCTTGATATGGCTTGTTAAGAATACGGTGTCTCCTCAAATCTCAGAGGCTGACGCATCCTGGTGTGATGCCTCTTCTCCAGTTCTATGAATCAGCATGATGTCTTAGTGCAGGAAATCTATAATGACATAATGTTCACTAAATGCCATCAGAAAGGTAACTGTTAAGAAAAAGAAAATAGCACATTTTTGTTAGGAAGAAAAATATTTGAAACATGCTTAAATATTTATTCATCAGTTTTTATGGTAATGAATAATGGATAAAAGGCTTAAGAATATCTTTGGACAGCTAAGTAGAGATAGTAGTGACAGATTTTTGTTCCGCACTCCAATTGCCATGCTTGCTGCCCTGGAGAAGCTCCAGGGCACTCTGTCTGTAAAGAGGCATTTTGCTTTCTCTTTCATTTTAAGGACAGATATTTAACTTTTAGTAACTAAGGATCATGTCATACCCATATTCCATTCCATTTGTTTCCCTCTGTGGCAAAAGATAAAAGCAAATGTGTTTCTATTTATTCATCACAAAATGAAGATGATACACTATTGCTAAATCTCCGTTCTGCAGTGTTTAATGTTCCCCTGAAGCGATTGCCATTTTGGAGAAGTTAAATGTGCTTGAATATAAAACCATTCATTGTTACTCTTCTGTTTTAGCTTGTAGAGAATGACCTTTCCTTAATTGTTGTTGTTACATTACAGTTTTACATATGTTTTATTTAAAAAATACAGTTTCTAAATTGAGTGATGGGACCTTGGTGGTGGTGGCTCAGTTGCTAAGTTGGGTCTGACTCCAGTTACCCTATGGATCTTCCTGATCCAGGGATGGAAACTGTGCGGCTTGTATTGCAGATAGTCTCCTGCACTTCAGGTGGATTCTGTATCAACTGAGACCCCAGGAAAACCCAACTTAGGTCCTTGCGATAACATAGACTAGATGTCCTGAAAATATTGTCAATAAAACACTTGTATCAGCTTCAAAACATAGAATGAAAATACTCTAAATACGTAACTGAAATTATGTCATTAGAAGAGTTCTATTTGGAGAGGAACCACCAAGAGTCCAAAGAATGAGAAATACCTACTCCTCAAGACATAGTCCTAGAACTATGAAACACAAAAGGTGACAAGGAGATCTGAAACACACGCAGAGAGAAAGGAGAAATAATGAGCACTAATAACAGTCCTCCAAACAGTCGTTTTAAACAGATTGAAATAATAACTTTCAAACTATGAGAAAACAGTGGCAAATTATAATTATAACAAATGACAATCTATACATTTATACATAACTAAGGTATTATTATATGCAGGTCAGGAAGCAACAGTTAGAACTGGACATGGAACAACAGACTGGTTCCAAATAGGAAAAGGAGTAAGCCAAGGCTGTATATTGTCACCCTGCTTATTTAACTTCTATGCAGAGTACATCATGAGAAAGGCTGAGCTGGAAGAAGAACAAGCTGGAATCAAGATTCCCGGGAGAAATATCAATAACCTCAGATATGCAGATGATACCACCCTATGGCAGAAAGTGAAGAGGAACTAAAAAGCCTCTTGATGAAAGTGAAAGAGGAGAGTGAAAAAGTTGGCTTAAAGCTCAACATTCAGAAAACTAAGATCATGGCATCTAGTCCCATCACTTCATGGGAAAAAGATGGAGAAACAGTGTCAGACTTTATTTTTCTGGGCTCCAAAGTCACTGCAGACGGTGACTGCAGCCATGAAATTAAAAGACGCTTACTCCTTGGAAGAAAAGTTATGACCAACCTAGATAGCATATTAAAAGGCAGAGGACCTTTGCCAACAACGGTCCGTCTAGTCAAGGCTATGGTTTTTCCAGCGGTCATGTACGGATGTGAGAGTTGGACTATGAAGAAAGCTGAGCGCTGAAGAATTGATGCTTCTGAACTGTGGTGTTGGAAAAGACTCTTTCGAGTCCCATGGACTGCAAGGAGATCCAAGCAGTCCATCCTAAAGGAGACCAGTCCTGGGTGTTCATTGGAAGGACTGATGCTGAGGCTGAAACTCCAATACACTGGCCACCTCATGTGAAGAGTTGACTCATTGGAAAAGGCCCTGATGCTGGGAGGGATTGGGGGCAGGAGGAGAAGGGGATGACAGAGGATGAGATGATTGGATGGCATCCCTGACTCGATGCACATGAGTTTGGGTGAACTCCAGGAGTTGGTGATGGACAAGGAGGCCAGGCATGCTGTGATTCATAGGGTCGCAAAGAGTTGGACACAACTGACTGACTGAACTGAACTGAAGGTATTATTATAGAAAAAAGCTGAATAAAGACTTTGAAAGAGAAAAATTCAAATCTCAAACAAATTTCAACAGTATCTTCATATAGAAAGAAAATTAATTTAGAAGGATTAAAAAGAGATACAGGAAGAATAATCATCAAGGAAATTAGTAAAAAGTAGCTAAACATATGAAGTATTGATTTTAAAATAATAACAGTAATAATTAATTTAGAAGTAAATGTAAAAGGAATCTAAAAGATT
The DNA here is from genome assembly GCF_055505025.1 of Bos grunniens. Classification (NCBI taxonomy): domain Eukaryota; kingdom Metazoa; phylum Chordata; class Mammalia; order Artiodactyla; family Bovidae; genus Bos; species Bos grunniens. The sequence continues at coordinate 29,333,660 of NC_141188.1, forward strand.
AGGTAACAATAAAATGTAGAAATTAAGGGGATAAAATATTTCCAATGCTTTACCATTATTGCATAGTTTTGTTGGAGGTTATAGATATTGATTTACTCTATATTTTGTTAAGTATGTATTTAAAATGTTCAGTTCAGTCTCTCAGTCATGTCCGACTCTTTGCGACCCCATGCATCACAGCACACCAGGCCTCCCTGTCCATCACCAACTCCCGGAGTTCACTCAGACTCATGTCCATCGAGTCAGTGATGCCATCCAACCATCTCATCCTCTGTCGTCCCCTTCTTCTCCTGACCCCAATCCTTCCCAGCATCAGAGTCTTTTCCAATGAGTCAACTCGTTAGGTGTGATATGAAAAATTCATACATCAAATGAATATTAGAAATCAAAATGTTATGGGATTTTCCAGGCAAATGTACTGGAATGGGTAGCCATTTCCTTTTTCAATATATTTAAGCAATCAATTTTAAAAATGTAAAAGAATAGGGTAAACTGAAATAAAGAATAAAAATGAAAATAAAATAACAATAAAAGTTAACTAAATAAAAAAAAACTATAAAAAAACAAAAGTAGAATCTATATGAAACCTGCTAACACCTCTACTAGATTGATAAAGAAAAGACCAAAAAAAATTGTTAATACTGAACATTTTGGTATGGGCCTAACAGAAGCAGAAGATATTAAGAAGAGGTGGCAAGAATACACAGAAGAACTATGCAAAAAAGATCTTCATGACCAAAATAACCATGATGGTGTGATCTCTAGACTAGAACCAGACATACTGGAATGCGAAGTCAAGTGGGCCTTAGGGAGCATCACTAGGAACAAAGCCAATGGAGGTGATGGAATTCCAGTTGAGCTATTTCAAATCTAAAAGATGATGCTGTGAAAGTGCTGCACTTAATATCCCAGCCAATTTGGAAAACTCAGCAGTGGCCACAGTACTGGAAAACATCAGTTTTCATTCCAATCCTAAAGAAAGGCAATGCTAAATAATGTTCAAACTCTCTCACAATTGCACTCATTTCCCACACTAGCGAAGTAATTCTCACAATTCTCCAAGCCAGGCTTCCACCGTACCTGAACTGTGAACTTCCAGATGTTCAAGCTGGGTTTAGAAAATGCACAGGACCAGAAATCAAATTGCCAACATCCGCTGGATCATTGAAAAAGCAAGAGAGTTCCAGAAAAACATCTATTTCTGCTTTATTGACTATGTCAAAGCCTTTGACTGTGTGAAAGTGAAAGTGAAGTCACTCATTCGTGTCCTGCTCTTTATGACCCCATGGACTGTAGCCTACCAGGCTCTCCCATCCATGGAATTTCCAGGCAGGAATACTGGAGTGGGTTGCCATTTCCTTCTCCAGGGCATCTTCCCGACCCAGGGATTAAACCCATGTCTCCCACATTGCAGGTAGATGCTTTACCAACTATGGAAAATCCTTCCAGAGATGGGAATACTAAACCACCTTACCTGTCTCTTGAGAAATCTGTATGCAGATTATGAAGTAGCAGTTAGAACTGAACGTGGAACAACAGACGGGTTCCAAATAGGGAAAGGATTATATCAGGGCTGTATATTGTCACCCTGCTTATTTACCTTATATGCAGAGTACATCATATGAAATGCCAGGTTGGATGTAGCACAAGCTGGTATCAAGATTGCTGGGAGAAATATCAATAACCTCAAATACGCAGATGACACCACCCTTATGGCACAAAGTGAAGAACTAAAGAGCCTCTTGATGAAAGTGAAAGAGGAAGTGAAAAAGTTGGCTTAAAACTCAACATTCAGATAATTAAGATCATGGCATCTGGTCCCATCATTTCACAGCAAATAGATTGGGAAACAGTGACAGACTTTATTTTGGGGGGCTCCAAAATCACTGCAGATGGTGACCGCAGCCATGAAATTAAAAGAAACTTTCTCCTTGGGAAAAAAAGCTATGACCAACCTAGACCTATCGAAAAACAGAGACGTTACTTTGCCAACAAAGGTCTGTTTAGTCAAAGCTATGGTTTTTCCAGTAGTCATTTATGGATGTGAGAGTTGGACTATAAAGACAGCTGAGCAGCAAAGAATTGATGCTTTTAAACTGTGGTGTTGGAGAAGACTCTCGAGAGCCCCTTGGACTGCAAGGAGATCAAACCAGTCCATCCTAAAGGAAATCAGTCCTGAATATTCATTGGAAGGACTGGTGCTGAAACTGAAGTTCTAATACTTTGGCCACATGATGCAAAGAACTGACTCCTTAGGAAAGACCCTGATGCTGGGAAAGATTGAACTCAGGAAATAAAGGGGACCACAGAGGATGAGATGGTTGGATGGCGTTACTGACTCAATGGCCAGGAGTTTGAGTAAGCTCCGAGAGTTGGTGACAGAGGAAGGCCTGGCCTGCTGCAGTCCATGGGGTCACAGAGTCAGACACAACTGAGCAACTAAACTGACTGACTAAACATTTTGTGTCCAGAAAGAGGAGACTATACAGGGGAAATAGAATAGACTTGAAATGATATGAAAAAACAATGAATATGTTTTTTCCTAATGAATATAAAAGTTAAATGATTTGGAAAATTTTGAAGGATAATTTAACACCTCAAAGAATTTCAGTATAATAATGACTATTAGAATGTTCCTTCAGAAGTTTAAAATCTATCCCAAACAAACATACCAACTTACAAATCAACCCTCAAAATTATGATTTTAAATTTAATTGCTAAACCTTCAATAAAGTACTCATTTCTTTTAAAAAGACGTATGGAAATTTTAAAAAAAATCTACCTAATCTATTTCTCAACTAATATACCCTAAAATGTTGTGGTTTAGTTGCTAAGTCTTGTCTAACTCTTTTGCGACCCCAAGGACTGTAGCCTGCCAGGCTCCTCTGTCCATGCGATTTTCCAGGCAAGAATACTGGAGTGGGTTGCCATTTCCTCCTCCAGGGGATCTTCCTGACCCAGGGATCGAACTTGTATCTCTTTTGTCTCCTGCACTGAGTGTGTTTTTTGACCACTGAGCCACCAGGGAAGCCAATGCCCTAGTGTTACTCAATTAGCCAGTCAGCTGTTTGCTATTGATTAGCAATGAGATGAGGAGTTTGCACTGGAATATAAATTGTGTTGCTTTCTTCACTGAGAAAATCCCATATCAAAAAATATCAGGTGGATTAAAATTGTCATCCTTAGTGATGTGGTTGATTTATATTCTGGCTCAAGGTCCTTATTTTATTGTGATCCAATTAAAAGCAACTCAAAACCAAAATCACAAAACCGGTACCAGTTTGTATATTACACTTTGAACAGCATTCTTCTGGAAACCAAAACAGGACAGGATAAAACAGAAAAAATTGAACCACATTTCGGAATGTGTAGGTAGTGTCCAAAGCAAGATATTTTCAAATTAAATTTATTAAGTAATTAAAACAAAAAAGCCAAAGTTAGGTTTATCCCAAGAATTTTATTAAAATTTGACACCAATACATAACAAATGAATAGGAAAAAGAAATATTAAGATTATGAACTTTTCTCAATCTAATATAAAATACCCAAAAAAACAAACCAAACAAAAAGCAGAGCAACTACACTGTGGTATTTACCACTTCGTCATAAAAATCATAATCCACCCTTTAAAATATGAAAATAAGCAAAAATGATAATCATCATGTTTTACATCTAGTATGTATACTGAAAATAATAATCAAGTAAGAGAAAAAAATAATGTCAGTTTGGAAATAATGACTGTGACAAATTGCATAGAACATCTAACAAACTCTAGGGATAAATTATAGGAATTAGCAAGATTGTGATTGTACAATAAGATTTCTGTATGTTATTTCCAGGAATCATTTCTACTAGAAATGTAATTTTAAAGAATTTTAATTGTTGCCCAATATAAAGGATTCATGTAGCTAAATCTAACAAATGTGAGTAAGATCTTTATAAAAATACATAAAATTTGCGAAATTACTTTAATGAAGAATTAAAAAGATATAAATGAGTCTATTAATAGTAAAGCTCAAAATCTTAAAACATGCTGCTGCTTCTCTATTAATTTTAAATTTAGTTTTAAGGAATACAGTACATTAAAGTTGGTTAAAAATGTGCATATAGAAAGAAAGAGATGAAGGATAGCTAAAATGATTCTGATAGATAAAAATAATAATGAAGGGTTAATTATTAACAAATAAGATATCTTATAAATATCCTATACATAAAGATATATGAAGTTATTTAGAAATAATTCAGACCGTGTTTTATTTGCCTATCCAAAGAGATGAATAGGATAGGATGGACAAGGACAGGGAGTATTCTGAATAAGGCATGATTGCAAAGATTGTTAGGATAGATAAGAGTAGGATAAAATGTGATAAGATAGGAAAGGATAGAATTTAATTGAATAGACTCTGATAACAAAGCCTTTGGTGATGTATCCATCAGTGTATAAAAAGGTATTATTTGAAATGAGTGGCTTTGCTGAGAGGGGTAAAATAGTGTCCTATTTAACTAATGGTTCTGAAAAAATATTGTCTGTTATATAGATAAATGATCAAGTCTGATGTAAAGGGTTTAATCTGAAAATCAAAACTTAAAAATTCTAAGATAAACAGAATATATTTATGACACCTGGATCAGGTGCACTTCTTTAAAAATGCACTTAAAGTACAAATCATAAAATATATTTTGTAGAAGTATTTGTATAAAATCACACACGCACACACACAAAACACAACCCAGTGACTGGGAGAAACACTGGCAAGGCATAAAACAGACAAAAAAATTGTATGCTGAATACAAAGTAAACTAAAATAAACTGTGGTAAATCTGGTAGTAAAACTTTAAAAAAAAAAAAAAAAAGGAGAAAGGGAAGGTAGGGAGGAAGTAAAAAAGGAAAAAGTAAAAAAAAAAAAAAAAAAAAGGAAATAAAAATCCAACAAAATGGACAAAATATAGCAACAAGCAATTCAAAGGAGAGGATATATGACTAGTGTTTTAAAATGTCTACCTTCAGTATTTAAAAGGAATGTAAGTTAAAATCAAAATAAAAAATTTCACACTCAGAAATTGGCAACATTTATTCTGAAAATAACATGTTTTGACAAGGATACTGTTCAGACATTATTTTTATAACCTACGGGTGGGAATTTACATGGGTACCACCAATTTGAATGGTAATTTAACAATATATATAAAAATTGAAGACTTACTGGTTTCTCTCTAGAGAGGCAATCACATACAAATACACAAGGAGATAAATAGACAAAACTGCTTATAATGAAGACAAGTTAGCAATAACTTAAATTTCCATTAAATGAAAAGCAGATATATATATGTATTATATGTATTATATATATATAATACATACAGTATTTATTCACTGGCTATGAGATGGATTTATGTGAATTATATGATCCAGAGTGAATTATTCTCAAAAATACATTGAACATAAACAAGCAATTTGCAAAACTATCTAGACATATCATTTGAATAGACATCAATAAAATAAAACATAATACATATTATAGGGATGAAATATGTGTGCCATAAAATGTAATACTTGCTAAAAATATAAGAATGTCAAATTTATCATAGTGATGACTTAATATTTGCTTATTTCTTAAGTAGGTAACAGAAAAGCAAATGTTCAAAGAATTGTTTTCTCATATTTTTTAGGTCTGAGGATTTACACAGAAATAAGTATATTATATGGTCATCAAAGTTTGCCTAACTACATACCCAGAAGGCCTTTCAAGTGAAATGGAAAAGATGGTAATCTTCTAACCAGGAAAATGTTGATATTAAATGGGCTGTAAGTATGAAAGTATCTTTTGAGAGCTTCATCTATTTAGTAACAAGAGTCTAACCACTGTGAAATGCTGCAATCCAGAATTATAGTAGTAGGACACGACCTTCACCAAAGTCTAGAATCTGTTTGTGACTGAAGCTATGAGATCCTCAGGTAGAAAAATGAAACATGGCTGAGATAAGGAACAGGAATACAGACTTTAAAGCTCAAATTCAGCTTCATTTACTTCATTTAAAAATATGCTGAAGTCTTTACGTTGTTGTTGTTAAGCTGCTAAGTTATGTCTGACTTTCTGTGACCCCAAGACACACCATTCCAGGCTCCTCTGTCCAGGGAATTTGCCAGGCAAGAATACTGGAGTGGGTTGCCATTTTTTTCTCCAAGAAAATCTTTACCCAGGGATTAAACCTATGTCTCCTACATTGGCAGGCGGATTCTTTACTGTTGAGCCACCTGGAAAGCCATTTCTATAATATGCTATACTCTTTTTAACTTTTTTGAATTGTTTTTTCACAAAAAAGTTCCAAAGGAAAATTTATTAGTATCTATATCTGTATCTCTATATACATATGTATGTATATATATGTGTGTGTATATACATGCATTATGTATGCATATATATAAGCATAATATATGTATTAACTTTCTAAAAATGTATGAGGGAGCAGAGTGATGTCAAAATAATGACAGCAATTAAATTTTTGAAAAAAGTCAGCAAAATCAACTATGCTAGAGATAGAGGAATAGAATTGAAAGAATGAAGCTGGGATATTCATCACTTCTCAAATAATTTCCCTCATTTTCACTTGTGTCTTAAAAGGTGGGTATTTTCTCTCAGATAAACGAGCCTATCATGGTAAACTCAGATGTATTTTCAACAATCACTAGGACTAACTGTACTTCAAGATTGAAGTGAAGCCCAATAACCTACTTTGGCCAATAACTTCCCAGGAATAGTACTATAGCAATTGGCAATGCCAGTTTTTAGAGTACGCACTTAAAATATAATAACTCCCATAGCAAGCCAATGGTGAAGACCACATCATTCCCATTTTACAAACAATAAGACAGAAATTCAGAAAGGGCACAACATTTTCATATAAACAAAAGTATATCAAATAATTTTTTTTCAAACAATGACATTAGAGCCAGAGGTCAAAACCAGCTGTATATGATTATCTGATTGCATACGCCATATGTTAAGTTGTCAAGTTAAGTAGGATTATTAGAATCATTGCAGGACCTCCTAGGATGGGAGCTCTATTACCGGATACAGTGAACAGAGACCCAATGCTGATCTGTATCCAGTCAGAGGGAACAGCTGTATCAACTTAGAGGGAACTGCCAAATTCCCTATTATTTGAAACCTTACTATGATTTAGATATGGTACCTCTAAGAAGTACATAAGACATAACTGGACGGGAACTAGAATTAAGACTTTAGCCTCTATTAAAGCAGAGACATTACTTTGCCAATAAAGGTCCTTTTAGTCAAAGCTATGGTTTTTCCAGTAGACATGTATGGATATAGATCATACATGCTAAGTCACTTCAGTCATGTCCGACTCTGTGCGACCCCATAGACAGCAGCCCACCAGGCCCCCTGTCCCTGGGATTCTCCAGGCAAGAAAACTGAAGTGGGTTGCCATTTCCTTCTCCAATGCATGAAAGTGAAAAGTGAAAGTGAAGTCGCTCAGTCGCTTCCGACTCTTAGCGACCCCAAGGACTGCAGCCTACCAGGCTTCTCCATCCATGGGATTTTCCAGGCAAGAGTACTGGAGTGGGGTGCCATTGCCTTCTCCAAGATCATACATGTTGGACCATAAATAAGGCTGAACACCACAGAATTGATGCTTTTTGACTGTGATGTTGGAGTTCCTTGCCTGCAAGGAGATCCAACTAGTCAATACCAATGGAAATCAATCCAGAATATTCATTGGAAGGACTGATGCTGAAGCTTTAATACTTTGGCCACCTGATGCGAAGAACCGTCTCATTGGAAAAGACCCTGATGCTGGGAAAGATTGAGGGCAGGAGAAGAAGGGGCGATGCAGGATGAGACGGTTGGATGGCATCACTGACTCAGTGGATTTGAGTTTGAGCAAGCTCCAGGAGATGGTGAAGGACAGGGAAGCCTGGCATGCTGCGGTCCATGGGGTCGCAAAAATTTTGACATGACTAAGAGATTGAACAACAATAAAATTAATAATAATTAACTTTTTAGATTAGTTTGCCACCATTAAAGGAAAACAAAAAGAGGGAAAAAAAAAAAAAAACCTCTGTGAAAGAGAAGGAATACAGAGACTTCTCTGGACAAGAAGTGTTTGCTTCTGGAAACAAATCTGAAACAGACCCTATACAAAGGGGCAAAGAGGCCTGGGAGAATAGCAAAGAGGAAATGAATATCCTCGTTGCGTATTTAAGTGAAGTTTTCAAAATCACCTGATACACTACATATTGGTGAAGATTTTAAATTTGTATTTAAACATTATAAACCTGTTATGCAGTACTTAACAGACTTTGGGATTTTTAAACAAATTCTCTCTGATAGACACAAGCCCAGTGTTGAAATAAAATGGTATCACTTACTTTTGGGTAGAAGCTAGTGTATTCTGTTTTTTAGTTGGATGAGCTTAGTGGTCCCCCAGGCTTCCCTGCTGACTCAGATGGTAAAGAATCTGCCTGCAATGTGGGAGACCTGGGTTCAATCCTTGGGTTGGAAAGATCCCCTGTAAGAGGGCATCACAACTCACTCCAGTATTCTTGCCCAGAGAATCCCCATGGAAAGAGGAGCCTCACTGGCTACAGTCAGACATGTAGTCGCAAAGAGTTGGACATGACTGAATACCTAAGCACAGTTCACCCGTTCAAACGTTTAACTGAAACATTTTCTCATCACTGTCTTCATCATCACTACTACCATTAGTATTGCCAATATGATAAAGTTCATTCACAATTCAGAAAGTATTTTCATATGCTTATACAAGTCTAAGGTTTTTCCAGTGGTCATGTATGGATGTGAGAGTTGGGCTGTGAAGAAAGCTGAGTGCCAAAGAATTGATGCTTTTGAACTGTGGTGTTGGAGAAGACTCTTGAGAGTCCCTTGGACTGCAAGGAGATCCAAACAGTCCATTCTGAAGGAGATCAGCCCTGGGATTTCTTTGGAACGAATGATGCTAAAGCTGAAACTCCAGTACTTTGGCCACCTCATGCGAAGAGTTGACTCATTGGAAAAGACTCTGATGCTGGGAGGGATTGGGGGAAGGAGGAGAAGGGGACGACAGAGGATGAGATGGCTGGATGGCATCACTGACTCAATGGACTTGAGTCTGAGTGAACTCCGGGAGTTGGTGATGGACAGGGAGACCTGGCATGCTGCAATTCATGGGGTTGCGAAGAGTCGGACACAACTGAGCGACTGAACTGAACTGAACTGAAAGGAGATTTAAAGGAGTGTATCTATGGCAGAAAGGGAAGAGGAACTAAAAAGCCTCTTGATGAAAGTGAAAGTGTAGAGTGAAAAAGTTGGCTTAAAGCTCAACATTCAGAAAACGAAGATCATGGCATCCGGTCCCATCACTTCATGAGAAATAGATGGGGAAACAGTGGAAACAGTGTCAGACTTTATTTTCCTGGGCTCCAAAATCACTGCAGATGGTGACTGCAGCCATGAAATTAAAAGACGCTTACTCCTTGGAAGGAAAGTTATGACCAACCTAGATAGCATATTCAAAAGCAGAGACATCACTTTGCCAACAAAAGTTTGTCTAGTCAAGGCTATGGTTTTTCCTGTGGTTATGTATGGATGTGAGAGTTGGACTGTGAAGAAGGCTGAGCTCCAAAGAATTGATGCTTTTGAAATACGGTGTTGGAGAAGACTCTTGAGAGTCCCTTGGACTGCAAGGAGGTCCAACCAGTCCATTCTGAAGGAGATCAGCCCTGGGATTTCTTTGGAAGGAATGATGCTAAAGCTGAAACTCCAATACTTTGGCCACCTCATACAAAGAGTTGACTTCATTGGAAAAGACCCTGATGCTGGGAAGGATTGGGGGCAGGAGGAGAAGGGGACGACAGAGGATGAGATGGCTGGATGGCATCACCGACTCGATGGACATGGGTTTGGGTAGACTCTGGGAGTTGGTGATGGACAGGGAGGCCTGGGGTGCTGCAATTCATGGGGTCACAAAGAGTCAGACACGACTGAGTGACTGAACTGAACTGAACTGAAATACATGAACATTTTAATACCATTTGTTCTTATATTTAGCAATACTATTAAACTTTACCAAATAATATCTATCTTTTTAAAGTCATATAAATACACACAAGCATGCACACAAACAAACCAGTATTGCAATGTCAATGTGTTAGCAGACAAACCACATAGGAATGCTTTATTTTGCTTGATGTTGTATGTAAATTCATACAGCTCTGACAGAGTATCTGTTATGTAGTTACAGTTGCACATCTCCTTCAACTCATCTGACACTTTCAAATATCACTACTGTGAAGGTTGTTGTGTTGTTATTGTTTAGTCGTTAAGTTGTGTCCAACTCTTTTTGACACCATGGACTGGCCCACCAGGCTCCTCTGTCCATGGGATTTCCCAGGCAAGAATACTGGAGTGGGTTGTCATTTCCTTCTCCAGGGGATCTTCCTGATTGAGGGATCCAACACATTGGTAGGCAGGTTCTTTACCACTGAGCCACCAGGGAAAGCAACTATACTCCATTTCTTTTTTTTTTTTAAAGACAGAAATACAGATTCAAGCATAGCATATCAAGTCATAAAAATAACATGGAGTGGTTTTAAATTATACACCTATGAAAATCAGGTGGTATGAAAGACAGCAGGAAGATAATATAAGTGAAATGAATTCCTCAGCAAATAAATGTAAGGAAATGTTATTTTTAATGGTACAGTGAAAGCAAGTGAAAGTGAAAGAAAGTCAAAGTGAAAGTGAATTTGTGTCCGACTCTTTGTGACCCATGGACTGTAGCCTAACACGTTCCTCCGTCTATGGGATTTTCCAGGCAAGAGTACAGGAGTGGGTTGCCATTTCCTTCTCAAGAGGATCTTCCCAACCCATGGATCAAACCTGGTTCTCCCGCATTGTAGGTAGAAGCTTTACCATCTGAGCCACCAGGGAAGATGTTACAGTGATGACCCACAAAGAAATAAGATTTGAAATTTAGAAGTCAAGATCTCTGTGAAGTAAGTTCAAACTTGGAGAAAATGAGAGAATTGCCTCACACTGCATGGATATGTTTCCTTGCTGCTGCTACTGCTAAGTTGCTTCAGTCGTGTCCGACTCTGTGTGACCCCATAGACGGCAGCCCACTAGGCTCCTCTGTCCCTGGGATTCTCCAGGCAAGAATACTGGAGTGGATTGCCATTTCCTTCTCCCATGCATGAAAGCGAAAAATGAAAGGGAAGTTGCTCAGTAGTGTCCGACTCTTAGCGACCCCATGGACTGCAGCCTACCAGGCTCCTCTGTCCATGGGATTTTCCAGGCAAGAGTACTGGAGTGGGGTGCCATTGCCTTCTCCTATTTTTCCTTATACATGTATTAATGTTGTTTACATATAATTCAGTTCAGTTCAGTCGCTCAGTCATGTCTGACTCTTTGTCACCCCCATGGACTGCAGCACCCCAGGGCCTCCCTATCCTTCACCAACTCCTGGAGTTTACTCAAACTCATGTCCATTGAGTCAGTGATACCATCCCCCCATTTCATCCTCTGTTGCCCTCTTCTCCTCCAGTCTTCGATCTTTCCCAGCAACAGAGTATTTTCCAGTGAGTTAGTTCTTCACATCAGATGGCCAAAGTATTGGAGTTTCAGCCTCAGCATCAGTCCTTCCAATGAAGATTCAGGACTGATTTCCATTAGGAGGGACTGATTGGATCTTCTTGCAGTCCAAGGGACTCTCAAGGCCTAGAGAATGCCAAAGTCAAAGCCTTTAACTGCGTGGATCACAACAAACTGTGGAAAATTCTTCAAGAGATGGTATTACCAGACCACCTGACCTGCCTCTTGAGAAATCTGTATGCAGGTCAGGAAGCAACAGTTAGGACTGGACATGGAACAACAGACTGGTTCCAAATAGGAAAAGGAGTACGTCAAGGCTGTATATTGTCACCCTGCTTATTTAACTTATATGAAGAGCACATCTTGAGAAATGCTGGGCTGGATGAAGCACAAGCTGGAATCAAGATTGCTGGGAGAAATTTCAATAATCTCAGATACACAGATGACACCACCCTTATGGCAGAAAGTGAAGAAGAACTAAAGAGTCTCTTGATGAAAGTGAAAGAGGAGAGTGAAAAAGTTGGCTTAAAACTCAACATTCAGAAAACTAAGATCATGGCATCTGGTCCCATCACTTCATGGGAAATAGATGGGGAAACAGTCGAAACAGTGACAAAATTTATTTCGGGGGGCTCCAAAATCACTGTGGATGGAGACTGCAGCAATGAAATTAAAAGATGCTTGCTCCTTGGAAGAAAAGTTATGACCAACCTAGACAGCACATTAAAAAGCAGAGACGTTACTTTGCCAACAAAGGTCTGTCTAGTCAAAGCTATGGTTTTTCCAGTAGTCATGTATGGATGTGAGAGTTGGATAAAAAGAAAGCTGAGCACCAAAAATTGATTTTTTTGAACATATAGTTAATAATACATTTTATAATTTAGTAAATAGTTTTGAAGACCAGCTAAGCTTTTTCTTTAATATCAAAAGACAAAGCTCATAAGCAATAAACCGAAATGAAAAATCAGCATCTTTGGTACACATTCTTCTGCCTCCAGATTGATAATAGTAAGCAATTCTACTCAAAGATTTAATTATCAGAGGGTGTGTTCTGTGGCTAATTCATCCTGGTGGACTCATTGGGTTGCAAGTTTGCATAGAAGTGTTCTTTAGGAACTGTATTAGGGTTTCTTTATGTAAGAGGCAGGCAATTAGCTATTCCCACCTAAAATATCTCTCAGGCTAAGCAGCATCTTATATGTTTGTGATACAGAATTTTAGACTTTCATCAAAGTACTGTTTTGAAAAATAAGTATGTATCACAAAATACTTTTTAATACAAAGTCAGAAGATACTGACTAGTCCTGTAGGCATTCTTGCATTTAACCTCTATAAATCGAGTAGCTGGTGCGGACATGAAAATATTTTTTTTAATTATATTAACAAAATATTACATTTCACAACTATATGGCTTTTATGTAAAATACACTTGCCTTTTAAACAATTACACAGAATTTTTCTAGTTTAAGATGTCTACCACCAGTTTAACCATTAATTGTGATCAGTTCATTTCTCATCAAAAATCTCCACTGAATCAAAGAATATTGGCAGGGCACAGTATAAGATGAGACAAAGCAAACATTTATTTCTCAATTTTCTCTCCACTCATGCTTTGTACCTCACCAAATTGCTAGCAAAATGCATTGGTGATATTTTTACATGTGTATGTGTGATGGAAAATACAGAACCATAGAATTTTGATTCACAGTGAATATCCTTGGTAAAGGAAACAGGTGAGGCTTAAATAACATGGGGGCTTTCCTGGTGGCTTAGACTGTAAAGATTCCGCCTGCAACACTGAAGATCCAAGTTCAATCCCTGGGTCAGGAAGATTCCCTGGAATAGGAAATGGTGCCCCACTCCAGTATTCTTGCCTGGAGAATCCCATAGACAGTGGAGCCTGGTGGACTACAGTCCGTGGAGTCGCAGAGTCAGACATAACTGAATGACTAACACGTGAAACAACATAATGCAATGTCATCTTTTCAAAGTTGTTTTCCCAAATAAAGACAAACATTATCCAGAAAGTCAATTTTAAAGATATAAAATTTTAAGTCATGTTTCAGACAATGGGAGAGTTAGTATAAAATGTATTATTATTAATAAGTAAAGTTTCAAAATCCTCCCTCCTCTTTATTATTTTTCAAAAAAGAAAGAAGACACAATAACTGTCATTCTGTTATGATTTTTGCATAAGTCTTGTTGATTGAAAACACCAAAACAAATTATATTCACAAAGTCAACATCCCTGCCTAGTTTTTTAAACACTTCATATTCTGCCCCACCCTACCTAGTCTTTAAGTCCCCATATACACAGTTGATGAAGCCCATTTGTTCCTGGCAACCTCTTCTAATTTTCTGGTCCTGTTGCATATTTTGTTTCCAAAATTCCTATTGCATTTAAAGCCACCAATACAGTATATTAAACTAATGATCTAAAATTACATTAAAAAAAAAAACTTTGTTGTTGTTGTTGTTGTTTATCCAGTGAGTATGTTTGTTACAGGAAGAATTCCATTTCCTTGATAAATAAAGAAAATCGCTCAGTCTTGTCCAACTCTTTGCAACCTCATGGACTGTAGCTTACCAGGTTCCTCTGTCCATGGGATTTTCCAGGCAAGAGTACTGGAGTGGGGCACCAGTGCCAGTTCCTTCTCCAGAGAATCTTCCCAACACAGGGATTGAACCCAGATCTCCTGCATTGTAGGCAGATGCTTTACCATCTGAGCCACCAGGGAAGTCCTAGATATATCTATTAAAATTGACCCAGTGCCCCTACAGTGACAAGGGATTCATAAAAATCAGTGAGAAAATTCTTAAATACATATACGGGAAACAAAGAACCCTTAGCATAATAAGTTTTCCAAGAAAAACTTAGTCGTTTTAATGTATTTACTTAGAGATGTCTAAGTAAGGTGTCTAAGATGTCTAAGTAAGAGACGAGGCAGTCTCTAAAACATACTTTTTCTACAATGTATGTAGAAGCATTAGTTACACAATGGGAAATCATATTGGTTTTGGATTCTATTTATGTTATCCACTGTGAGTTACACATTTCACAAATATCCTAAATTACCAATCAACAATGGTATGTTCATAATTCCCAGATTTTATTTTCATTATGCAGAGAAACAGTATATCCTACTGAAAGTCATTTTGTGAATAGGGCTCACCTATATCTTTCTGCTGTTGAATGCTACTAAAATGAGGGCTTTGCTGTATGATCATTAACTTGTTCACAGATAATTTTATTGTAACCATTGTTTTTACAGATAATTTCCAGTAGAGAGGTTATGTGTTCTGAATCTGTTAATTTTTTCTTATCAACTTATACTGTATTAAATTTGAGGATTTCTGTTTATCAAGAAAAAGAAAAGAGAGACTAGGAAATCCACCAACAGGAAGAAAATAATCAAAATATACCTATCCATCAAAAGTTTATATTCAGAATATTTGTAGAAATATAAATAAAGAAGACACTATAGAGAAAAAAAAACAAGGCAAGAGACACTACTAAGTGAGATACCCAATGGCTAATAAATCTGTGAAAGGTACTAGATCACAGAGAAATACAGACTAAAACAATGGAAATATGATTACACACCTACTAGAATGGCTAAAACCCAAAAGACAAAAAATATGAGATATTTGTGAAAATATAGAAGAAACGGAATTCTCATACATTGCTGGTATGAGTCTATACTAGTACAACCACTTTGGGAATCTTTTAGGCAGTATCTGATAAAGTTGAATGGTGGCTCAGTTGGTAAAGAATCCACCTGTAATGCAGGAGACCGCCTGCAGTGCAGGAAACCCGGGTAAGATCTCTGGGTCAGGAACACCTCCTGGAGAAGGAAATGGTAACCCACTCCAGTATTCTTGCCTGGGAAATCCCAGACAGAGGAGCCTGGAGGGCTACAGTCCATGGGTTCTCAGTCAGACATGATGTAGCGACTACACCACCATCACCACTACAGAAGCTGCATATATACAGATCACATACCCTCCACTCCTGGAAATATATCAGTGCACATATCAGAAATGTGTGCAGGTTTACTGTAAAAATGTGTTCTAAAATGTTCAGCATCACAATTTACAGTAACCGCAAGCTTGAAATTTCCCAAATGCACTATGAACCACTGAATGAATAAATGCAATAATCTGCACAATGGAATATCATACAGCAATGCTACTGGTGATCTAAAACAATATACAAGAATATGGATGAGTCTCATAAACAATGTTCAACAAAAATAACCAGACATAGTAGAGTACTTACAGAGCTATCCATTATTTAGTAAAACAGAAAAGACAAAAGCCATGTCTGCCATATGAAGTCAGTGATTAGGGAGGTGGTGACAAAAAAGGGAACACAGGGAGCTTCTGGGGCTTGGGAAACATTCAGTTTCTTAATCGGGGTGGTGTTTACCTTGGTGTGTTTACTTGTGAAATTTTATATGATATTTATGCATGCGTTCATGCTAAGTTGCTTCAGTCATAGCCAACTCTTTGTGACCCCCATGGACTGCAGCCCACCAGGCTCCTCTGTTCATGGGATTTTCCAGGCAAGAATACTAGAGTGGATTGTCATGCCCTCCTCTAGGGGATCTTCTCAAACCAGAAACAGAACCAGTGTCTCTTATGTCTCCTGCATTGGGCAGGCAGCTTCTTTACCACTAGCGTCACCTGGCAAGCCAATATCATATTTATAATGGTATATTTTTAAGTGTATCAGTTCAGTTCAGTTCAGTCGCTCAGTTGTGTCCAACTCCTTGTGACCGCTTGGACTGCAGCACGCCAGGCCTCCCGTTCCATCACCAACTCCCGGAGTTTACTCAAATTCATGTCCGTTTAGTTGGTGATGCCATCCAACCATCTCATCCTCTGTTTTCCCCTTCTCCTGCCTTCAATCTTTCCTAGCATCAGGGTATTTTCCAGTGAGTCAGTTCTTCTCATCAGGTGGCCAAAGTATTGGAGTTTTAACTTTAGCATCAATCCTTCCAATGAGTATTCAGAACTGATTTCTTTTAGGGAGAGTGGTTGGATCTCCTTGCAGTCCAAGGGACTCTCAAGAGTCTTCTCCAACACCACAGTTCAAAAGCATCAGTTCTTCGGTGATCAGCTTTCTTTATAGTCCAACTCTCACATCCATATATGACTACTGGAAAAAACATAGCTTTGACTACATGGACCTTTGTTGGCCAAGTATTGTCTCTGCTTTTTAACATGCTGTCTAGGTTGGTTTAAGTGCATGTATATATGAAAAGTGAAAGTGCTAGTCACTCAGTCATGTTCACTCTTTGTGACCCCATTAAACTCAGTACACACACTCGGTAAAACACACATACACATACACACTACAGAAAGTAAAAACTCCCCTTCCTGCCCACTCATCTCCATTCAACCCAAGTCCCTTTATCCCAAAGCTGTGTTAAATATGATATAAACATGTAATACCTTCTCACATTAGGGAAGTTGTTTTTAATAAGGTGGAACAGAGAGGATCAGAAAATCAAATTAATGTGCAAAATCTTAAATTAATTACCAGATAACAGTTTTGTTTTCAAGAAAACAGTAAAATTAGGGATTGTATTTCCCATAGAATCCTAGTTTGAATTTCTGTATCCAAAACTCTGGATGGTTTTCCTAGTCAAATATCTATCTTTGAGCTATATCAGTCTGTGACTCACTTTCATGATAGGAAAGATAAATACTTTTTTATTACAAAGTAAAAAGGGCAGGAGTAATTCATTTTAAAATTTTGAACTGAACAAAAGACAAAAATTCACTAGAAGACACTAGAAAATTAAAACCTGGCTTGTAGTAACTCTGGGCACCAACAAGGGGATATTCAGCCAATGCATTCTGATTTACTTAAACATCTAATGTTATTTTGTTTTCACTCTTGTAGCCTGAAGAGTCACAATGACCCTGTTCCAAACAAACAGACAAACTCATATCTGTGAGACAATTCAGAACTGAGCTTAGGCATAATTTTCATAAACAACCTGACTGCAGACACATTATTACATTTCTAACTGAAGTATTCCTTTGAAATTGCTGGTTGAGAGCCAATAGAATCTCGACTGAATGACACCCAAGCCTGCTAAAAATTAAGAGTTTGGAGATTAACATATACACATTATATAACATTATATATATATAATGTTATAACATAACATTATATATACATAATAGGTAAACACAAGGACCTACTATATAGCACAAGAAACTATTCTTGATATCCTGTAATAATTCATAATGGAAAAGAATCTGAAGAAGAATATATATGTATATACATGTACATATGTATATTATAACTGAAACACTTTGCTGTACACTTGAAACTAACACACACTTGTAAATTATCTATGCTTCCCACATAGCTCAGTAGATAAAGCATCTGCCTGCAATGTGGGAGCTCTGGGTTCAATTCCTGGGTTGGGAAGTTCCCCTGGAGAAGGCAATGGCAACCCACTCCAGTATTCTTGCCTGGAGAATCCCATGGACAGAGGAACCTGGCGGGCTACAGTTCATGGGATCACGAGTCGGACACCAATTAGTGCTCTTACTTCTTTCTTTCTTTCCTCATACTTCAATTTTAAAAATTAAATAAAGTGACTGGAAAAAATTAGCTTTAGTCAGAATGTCAATAGAGCTCTTAATAATCTTCCAGAAGCTCCTTCATACCAGTTAGCTTCTATAAAAAAGAGGAGTAAACTATCCCTTCTTCCCACTTCTTTGCTGTGAGGGTGTCATTCGAGTCTCTTTAACCTGCAATGATATCTTCGTTTGTCAGCATGCATGACAGAACTGGTTTTGTTTCCCACCCATTTTCATTGAGCTTTATTTGTAGCACTGCTATCCACACAATCAAAGGCTTGGCCATCTTTTTAATAGGAGAAATGTAAGGACCTTCCATCCGTGGCAAAAGCAGGAAGTTGATGTCATATATCAAGCGTCACTTAGCACTTGCACTTTCAGAAAAATCAATTATTACAATATTTATTTTAAACTGCCCAAGTTGTATCTGCAATAGTAAGACATCCATCTTACCAGTTACAGTGCCTTTAATTCCTAACATTCTTAACTGAATCTTGCTTACTATACAGCCAGCCAGTCTCTGAATTCTGAGAAAGCAATAATTTTAATTTCTACTTAGACATTTCTCAATTTATCTTCATCATCCTTTTCTTTGAATCCAATAAATTCTTGTTTTATGAATCTATTCTGTAAGCCCTGGCTGACTAAACTGTAATAACTGCAAAATGCTGTTAAGTGAGAAATGGCTGTGCTGTCTCGTTTCTTAAAACTGTGCAGCAAAGATTGGGTAGAATAATCTCCATTATCTAGAACTTGAACTTCCAGAATCTCAACAGAAACTGTGTTCTATGTAATAGTCTTGTGAACAAGAACCAGTGAGGAAAGGGAATGCATTTGTAAACAAAGATTAAATTTCTAGTGACCATGCTTCCAATTGAATTCCTTAATCTACTTAACCCTCCCCAAGTTTTCCTCTTTCTGTGGAAGGCTGAAATTGTGTGTCAGGGAACCGCTGGCTTTGATGTTAATAATTTATAGATGTTGGCAATAGATATAATCACTTTAAGTGTTATGGGAATAGCAGCTGTGAATAACTTAAATGTCTAGAATGAGGATTGAGGAAAGAGAAGTAACATTCCTGTTATATATTCAAAGTATCTTTATTTACAGTGCAGAATTAAATTTGCTCCCCTAAATCAAACCAGAGGATGGTGATGGATTTGCATTTAATGCTGAGAAAATGCTGAGAAAATGGACAACATATGGGTTTTAAGATTAAATATCTAAATAAGGAGGAGGGGAAAGGGAAATTACAAGCACATTGAAAAAAATAACAATCACTCATAAAATAAGGAGAGGGAGGCTATTCTGGAATTGCAGTGTTCTTTGTGTTGTTATATATTACTAGTAAAATGCAGTAAGGAACCTTTTGCAAGATTGCTGATTTCACAAAATTTATGTTTTATCAGTGCTCACAGCTCTTTTTCATAGCTCCTAAAAACATTAAGAGAAGATAATAACGTTTAACTTCCATCATTGAGTTTCAATTTACTTTCAAGATATTTCTATTACTAATATATAAAGTCCTCTTTGCCAAGAAGAAACACTTTCTCTCCTTTAAAAAATTCAAGGTGGTATCAACAACTAGATGAATTCATGTATTAATAACATAATGGCTAGCTTTATGTCACTAACCCCACCTGGCAGACTTCTTTCTCTCCTTTCTATAGCAGTGAGACATGCGTGCTCAGTCATGTCTGACCCTTGTGACCCCCTGGACTGTAGTCCATCAGGTTCCTCTGTCCATGGGATTTTTTAGGCAAGAATACTGGAGTGAGCTGCCATTGCCAACTCAATCCAGGAGCTATAGAGAAGATGCCTGAAAAGTCTGAAAAGGTCTTCTATCCTAACCCAAATCTTCAATATTTTTTATTACCTGATTGTCACACCTCTATTGCTCAAATCGTTTACTTTGGTGATTGAGTATTAGTTGTGAGACCAGACTGCCTAGGCTCAAATCTTGCCTATTTGG
Source organism: Bos grunniens (assembly GCF_055505025.1). Lineage (NCBI taxonomy): Eukaryota > Metazoa > Chordata > Mammalia > Artiodactyla > Bovidae > Bos > Bos grunniens. The sequence continues at coordinate 29,353,847 of NC_141188.1, forward strand.
TGTGCTGCCTTGAACAAATTACTTAAGCTGTCTGTGCCTCATGTCTCCATTTATAAAATAATAGTATGAGAGAAGAGATGATACCTGTGAAATTTCTAGAAAAGTGCATGCACACAGGAATCAAACAATAACAGTAATAAAATAATTTTACAACAGTCCACATTTGAGGAATTCTCTCTGCCAGGCATATTTCTAAGTTCTTTACATTTTTAACATATTTAATTCCAATGACAACCCCCTGAAACAGATAGTTATTTCCATGCAAGAGCACTGGATTCTGTGATACTTGCACAAGTCACAGGATGTTGGCTGGTCTTAGGCTTACTATAAATTCCTCTAGAGCCAGGTCTTTGGTTTCTTCTTTTGTATCTTGACAACTTGGAGATGAATTATTAATGTGATTGATGGGAAACAATTCTAACGTGTCTACATTCAAAGTGAATTAGTCTACAAAGTTTCAAGTATAAGATAGAGTGTTTGGAAAAGTTCTCATAGTCATTTATTATCACTCTGTTAGGTGCAAATTACTGCCCTAAGTAACTCTTCAGTTAGTAAAGTTAGGAAGTGATCCTTACAGAAATTAAATAATTTTCCCCATTCACTAGGACAGCAAGATAGCATAATCAAGATTTTACCCCAGGAAATTCTGGCCTTTACATCCCCGACATGTCTTCCAGAAATGAATATTTAGGGCGTATGCAGAGGCATGACAATAATATGAAACCTAATGTTACTATTTCCCGGCAAAAGGCTCGGTTATACAACATGGGAATTTTGTATAGCTGGGAAAATATATATTTTATTCAAACATACTTAACTTGCAAATAGTTTTATTTGTTCTTTTTTTTACTTTTTCATGCATTTGTTTATTACACAAAATCCCAAGCATGTTCTAAAATGCAGCTCACAGCTAGAAAGCAGAGAAGACCTTAGAGTGTTCAGATATGGAGACAGACCAGAATGGCATTACTGAGGAGATTGTGAGAAGGGAACTCATTCTGAAAACAATCATTATTCACATACATTTACCCCCACTTTCGAGAAGGCATAAATATGATAACACAGAAACTAGGAGAGAGGGAAAAGAGAGGGGGAAAAGTAAGACTGAGTAAGCCTGCTGAAGGAATCCAAAATCCTGTAAGAGCTAGCTAAGAGTGATGAGAAAAAAAAACACGTAACTCGGCTGGCAGAAGACTAAGGTCTTCAGTTGTGCAAATCCAGTGGACAGAAAAACGGAAAGGTTAAATTACACTATGAAAGACAACTAAGCTGCCCAGGACAATACACACACCCTCACACAGACATATATCCACACTTACATACATAGGATCCAGCTTATGTGCAGAACTCTGAATAAATCTATGTGTGCACTTAGTCACTTAGTCATGTCTGACTCTTTGTGACACCATGGACTGTAGCCTGTCAGGATTCTTTGTCCATGGGAATTTGCAGCCAAGAATATTGTAGTATGTTGCCATTCCCTTGCAGAATATCCCCCATTTAAAAAGGAAAGTAACAAAATAATGAATTTTTTCTGGAATATGAATGGGTCACTTCTCTGGTATATAGGACTTCCCAAGAAAGATCATCCCCTGCTGAAACACACACACACACACACACACAAAACCCAGCTGTTCATAAGTTCCACCATATAAACCCTTGCCAAGTTATTAATATTAGTTTTTTCCACACAGTAGCGTATGTGAATTAACAAGACACCTGAGATATTTGGGGAGTTCTTTGTCAGACTCTTTGCAACTCCATGGACTGTATAGTCCATGGAATTCTCCAGGGCCAGAATACTGGAGTGGGTAGCTGTTCCCTTCTCCAGGGGATGTTCCCAACCCAGGGATTGAACCCAGGTCTCCCACATTGCAGGTGAATTCTTTAGGAGCTCAGCCACCAGGAAAGCCCTTTAAGTAAAACAGACAAAGATAAACAGATACAATTACTTCCAAGGAAAAAAATGAGTGAGTGGGAAAAAAAAAGTACATTCTTAAAACAAGATACACTGTAAAAGAAACAATTAAAGCATAAGCTTTTTTGTAAAAAAATATCAAATTTTTAAAATTCAATAAATAGAGTTTAGGTAGTTGGGAAACAGGTTTCACTACAAATTTATTTCAATTTCTCTATGTTAGAAATTTTTTTAATAAAATATAGGTGAAAAACCAAAAGAAACATTTGAGAATAAAGTTTGATAAATTTCCCCTGAAGAGCTGAAAATGAAGAAAAAGAAATTTAAAAGTTGTGAAAAATTAAGGAACATGAAGAAACAGTTCAGCCCTGATATACAACTGATAGGTGTTTAAGAAAGTCCAGAGAAACTGGAATAAAGAATAAAGAAATATGTAAAAAGAGAAAAAAAATTCTCCCAAATAAGACATGTTTCTCTAGATTGAAAGAGTGGGGAAAATATGCACTTCCTTACAACATGGTAAACTTTCTGAATTGTAAATATGAAGAGATTTTATAAATTGGGGCCAAGAAAAGAACAGGAGAGATACAGACCACAATAAGACCAGACCAGCGTGACTCAACAGCCACGCTGAATGCCAGAAGACAAAAGAGCCAATTCCCTCCAAGTTCCCAAGGGAAATTATTTTTTTGCCTCAGAATTCTATTCACACCCAAACTATCAATCATATAAAGAAGAAAAAAATTCAGCTATTTTCAAACATGTAAATTAAAAAAAAAAAAAAATCACCTCCAACACATCCTTTAGACAGTTACTTGAAAAAGGAGCTTCTTTACTCTGGCTTCCTGGGTGGCTCAGACAGTAAAGCATCTGCCTAGAATGTGGGAGACCCGGGTTCAATCCCTGGGTCGGGAAGATCCCCTGGAGAAGGAAATGGCAACCCACTCCAGTATTCTTGCCTGGAAAATCCCATGGATGGAAGAGCCTGTACAGTCCATGTGGTCACAAAGAGTCGGACACGACTGAGCGACTTCACTTTCTTTCTTTCTTTCTTTCTTATAGCTTTTCATTACTAAGCTGCTCTGCTTAACTCAATGACTTCCATGTTCAATAAGCACACTGGCAGAACAAACAAACAGAGCAGCTTCCCAATTTCTATTTGTTTTACACATGGCTATTCAGCACAGGGTGCTCAGCTTTGTGCTCTGTGATGACATAGGCGGATGGGATAAACGGATTGGTAGGAAGGAGATCCAAAAGGGAGGGGATATATGTACTGATTCACTTCATTGTACAGCAGAAACCAACACAGCATTGTAAAGCAAATGAAAAAAAAAAAAAAAAGGTGAAAGTTACTCAGTCATGTCTGACTCTTTTGCAACCCCATGGACTGTAGCCCACCATGCTCCCCTGCCCGTGGGGTTTTCCAGGCAAGAATACTGGAGTGGATTGCCATTTCTTCCTCCAGGGGATCTTCTCAACCCAGGTATGGAACCCACTTCTCCTATGTCTCCTGCATTGCAGGTGGATTCTTTTACCCACTGAGCCATCAGAGAATCAGCCATATGCATACATCAGATCAGATCAGATCAGTCGCTCAATTGTGTCCGACTCTTTGCGACCCCATGAATTGCAGCACGCCAGGCCTCCCTGTCCATCACCAACTCCCGGAGTTCACTCAGACTCATGTCCATCGAGTCAGTGATGCCATCCAGCCATTTCATCCTCTGTCGTCCCCTTCTCCTCCTTGCCCCAATCCCTCCCAGCATCAGAGTCAACTCTTCGCATGAGGTGGCCAAAGTACTGGACTTTCAGCTTTAGCATCATTCCTTCCAAAGAAATCCCAGGGCTGATCTCCTTCAGAATGGACTGGTTGGATCTCCTTGCAGTCCAAGGGACTCTCAAGAGTCTTCTCCAACACCACATTTCAAAAGCATCAATTCTTCGGGGCTCAGCCTTCTTCACAGTCCAACTTTCACATCCATACATGACCACTGGAAAAACCATAGCCTTGACTAGATGAACCTTTGTTGGCAAAGTAATGTCTCTGCTTTTGGATATGCTGTCTAGGTTGGTTATAACTTTCCTTCCAAGGAGTAAGTGTCTTTTAATTTCATGGCTGCAGTCACCATCTGCAGTGATTTTGGAGCCCAGAAAAATAAAGTCTGCCACTGTTTCCACTGTTTCCCCATCTATTTCCCATGAAGTGGTGGGACCGGATGCCATGATCTTCGTTTTCTGAATGCTGAGCTTTAAGCCAACTTTTTCACTCTCCACTTTCACTTTCATCAAGAGGCTTTTGAGTTCCTCTTCACTTTCTGCCATAAGGGTGATGTCATCTGCATATTTGAGGTTATTGATATTTCTCCCTGCAATCTTGATTCCAGTTTGTGTTTCTTCCAGTCCAGCATTTCTCATGATGTACTCTGCATATAAGTTAAATAAGCAGGGTGACAATATATAGCCTTGACGTACTCCTTTTCCTATTTGGAACCAGTCTGTTGTTCCATGTCCAGTTCTAACCGTTGCTTCCTCACCTGCATACAGATTTCTCAAGAGGCAGATCAGGTGGTCTGGTATTCCCATCTCTTGTCCCCTGATTCTTTTTGGATATTTTGGATTTATGTCATCACAGACCATTGGGTAGAGTTCCTGGTGCTATATAGTAGGTTCTCATTAGTTATCTATTTTATATGTAGTAGTATATGTATGTCAATCCCGATCTCCCAATTCATCCCACCCCCCACTTCCGCTCCTGTTATCCATTCTTCCTAACAGTGAAATCGCTTTATAGTAAAACTGTGAGCAATGATAGATTAGAAACGAGAATAGTTACTACCAAGAATCCTCAAATTAGTAAATGACTAATCAGAGTATACAGGTATGTATAAATAGTGTGGGACATAGAACTAGAAAAGCATAGATTTAATTGAAAAAATAATATAGCATTCCTTGAGCTGTATATGGCAACCACTGACCATGTTGCTACAGAACATAAAACATGGGTGCATGGATATTATTATTATTAGATGTATTTCTTGTAATAAGTACACACTGGCTTGCCTGGTGGCTCAATGGTAAAGAATCTGCCTGCAGTGCAGGAGATCCAGGAATGATCCTTGGATCAGGAAGATCCCCTAGAGAAGAAAATGGTTACCCACTCCAGTATTCTTGCCTGGAGAATTCTACGGACAGAGGAGCCTAGCAGGCTATGATCTATGGGGTCACAAAGAGTAGGAGATGACTAAGCACTAATGCTTTCACTTTTTTTTTTTTTAACATTTTTTGTCGCCATTACATAGTGTGGGACTCCAAAATGTTCTTTAGCCCTGAAAGAACATTCTTTCAGACATCATAGGCAAATACCTTGACCTAGAGGATCCTGTCTGAAAGCTGAGGGTAAGAATCTTGATGTCTAGGACAGATAAACTAGGGGGGAGGTGCCAGTTAGTAAACTGGCTTTATCAGGGTTATATTTGAGATATTTGTAGGAGAAAAAAATTAGAAAAGTCTTCCTGCTGGTTTCATTAATAACCCAACAAAAAGAACATTCTCAGCAATAAGAAGTGTGCTACTGCTGTGTGTACTCTAAGGTCTTGGAGTCTAAGAGGAAAAAAAAAAAAAAGATTGCAGAATCAACCTAAAGTTTAGAAATTTTGCATTACTTTAGTAATACAAGCAGATCTGTTTTCAAACCAACATAGGTCGAAATGATTTCCAATACTCACTTTGTCATGTCTTTCATTTGTATACGACATCATTGATTTGGGGTGTAGTAATGGCCAACATCTGCAAGGTGAGAAGTAGTATTCATGACTACTCTTTCTTCTTCCATGGCCTTATCGGATTATATGTAACCAGAGAAAAATTTCCAAGGGTAGTGATTACTGAAACTCAGGAAACTTCTAGAGAAACAGGATGATATGTATTCTTTCAATGCTGTTTTCTTCAAATTGTTGTTGTTGTTGTTCAGTCGCTAAGTTGTGTCCAACTCTTTGTGACCCCGTGGACTGCAGCACGCCAGGCTTCCCTGTCCTTCACTGCCTCCCATAGTTTGCTCAAACTCATGTCCATTGAGTTGGTGATGCCATCCAACCATCTCATCCTCTGTCGTCCCCTTCTCCTCCTGCCCTCAATCTTTCCCAGCAGCAGGATCTTTCCCAATGAATCAGCTATTCGCATCAGGTGGTCAAAGTATTGGAGCTTCAGCTTTAGCATCAGTCCTTCCTATGAATATTCAGGGCTGATTTTCTTTAGGATGGATTGGTTTGATTTCCTTTTGGTCCAAGGGACTCTCAAGAGTCTTCTCCAGTACCACAGTTTGAAACCATTAATTCTTCATGTCTCAGCCTTCTTTATGGTCCCACTCTCATATCCATACGTGACTACTACTCCAGCATTACTCCTAAATAGGCTCATAATTCACAATTCATGCTGCATGTCCACATTTCCGGAATATAGAAGTGATGCTATTTCAACATCGTCCTGTACAACACCAGAGCCACCCACAAGGTAGATGATAGGATATTAGGGGCAAGTTTATGTTATTTCCACAGAATATCAGAGAAAAGTAAATAAGAAATTTTAAGGAGAGTTAGCTAGAAAACATCTGTGTGCCTTTTTTAGAATTCTCCAATGTAAGTTCAACCATGTTACACCTTATAGGAAGTCTTCCCTTAAAATATATTAATTATTTAAAGACAGTTAAGAAAATAGTCACAGTTTTCTAAGATCAGAGAGAATCATGTGATTATTAAATAAGACAAAGAAATTTTAAAAGAAAGAGTAGCTATATAACCACTTTGGAAAAGTTTTTTTTTTTTTTCTGGCAGTTTTTTAAAAAAATGAAATTAAGTATAAATGTTCTATAAGACCCAACAATCCCACTCTCAGGTATTTATCCAAAAGAAATGAAAATGTATTTCACAAAAAATACTTGTATGCAAAAGTTTATAGCAGCTTTATTCTCAGTAGACAAAAACTGGAAACAGTTTACATGTCCTTCAATAGACATATGGATTTCCTTGTGCACATCCACAAAATGGAATATTATTCAGCAATAAAACAGAAAGGACTATTGATTTACCCAACTTATATGTGAATGTAACTCAAACACATTGCTCTAAGTGAAAGAATCAGTTTCTAAAGGTCACATACTGTATGATTCCATTTATTCTGAAAAAGATAAAAATATAGAAACAGAGAGCAGAACAGAGGTTTCTACGGTTTGGGATAGAGCAGGGGCTGAATACAAAGGGGCAAGAGGAGGGAATTTGTTGGGATAATGGGATTATTCTGTATTCTGTCTGTGCTGGCTGTTACAAAAAATCTGTTTACGTCTAAGTACTCACAGACCTATATTCCAAAAGTGATGAACTTTACTGCGTGCAAATTTTGGGAACAAAAGTACAATAACAAATTCTGAATGGCTACATGTATATGTATGGCTGAGTCCCTTTGCTATTCTCCTGAAGCTGTCACAACATTGTTAATTGAGTACACCCCAACACAAAATACAAAGTTAAAAAAAAAAAAACCTCGATCAAGGTGGAATGAGATTTCAAAGGAGATAAAGGAGCAGAGGTAAAAATTGTCAAATGCAAAGCAAAATCATGTTTATGTAAATCTAACCAAAACGTGTCTGAACCCAAGGAAACAGAGCTGATCCTAACTGAAGATATATATATATTTAACATAGTAGTGATATACATGTGTATATACGCTTTGTACTGGTTACCAACCACACTAAAATAGAAAACTCAGTCCTTCAACACCTCCAATGAGAAGGAAGCATGGCCTACATGTTGCCTACTTTATCTGCATCCATGAGTTGCTTTCTAAAATGTTGCTAAAATTCTGTGCTGTGTGCTCTGTTGTATCTGACTCTGTGACCCCATGGACTGTAGCCCACCTGACTCCTCTGTCCATGGAATTGTCCAGACAAGAATATTGGAGTGGGTTGGCATTTCCTACTCCAGGGGATCTTCCCTACCCAAAGATCAAAATTGAGTCTCTTGAGTCTCCTGCATTGGCCGTCAGATTCTGTTTCACTTGGGAAGCCCAATGCTAAAATTCCGAAAGCAGATGATTAAACATATACAACAAAAAGAACCCTATTTTAACCAGAAAGAGAACTATGGATATTATTTAATAAACTGTCTTAGTTATCTGAAAGTGAAGACAGGAACAGGTAACTAACTTCTCCTTACAAAAATTCAGGAGAAAGCTGGGATGGTGTGGGGTAGTCGAAAACTAATATATTCAATAGTTAATGTAATAATTTAGGGAACAAAATTTATATTCTTTGCCCCTGGATTAAATAATTTTTTAATTTAATTATTAAAAAAAACTTCTGTTTTTGAGATGGATACCTATGCCAGATAAACGCAAGAGTCAAGTGGCAGGAGTTGAAGAGGGAATCCCATTTTCCTAAGGAAAACAGAAGTTAATCTTCAAGATGTGTGGGAGACAACCTTGATATTTCAAAAGGGATGTGTGAGATGAAGGTAGAATACAGGAGCATTGTTCAACAGTTACCGGAGAGAAGAGTTAGGGAAGAAAGCACCACTTCTTGGCTATAGGGTCTAAGGGAAGTTTAATGAGAGAGGGGAAAAAAAATTGTGTGTGTGTGTGTGTATTGTATGTGTATAAAAAAGAAATATTATCTGGTAGGAGATACGTAATATTACCACCAACACTATCTCCATCCATAACCTCCTCCTCAACACATTTCCCCTGCAAATCATTCACCACATCCACAAATACACAGCACACTGAAAAGCAGACAAGACTAGATCTCCACACAGGTTGGCACGAGGTTAGACAGAGTTGGTCCATGAAGGCTAGGCTACGGCTGATATTCTGGGTTCCCTAAATATTTGAATGGTCTCAGCTAAAGCTTTAAGGAAAATCGATAAATAAATGACTGCTACAACATTTCTGTAAATTACTTTCTGCAGCTGTCTTGATGGATTGCTGACTGAAACATGTAATCTCTGTCTTCCGTGGGAGGTGGGAGTGGAGGTGTTTTTTATGATAAATTTCAAGTGGAAGTTTCTCCTGTTCTATTTAGAAACTGTTTTGTTTTTTCAGGAAAAATTCTCTTTCACTACCAAATGCCTTCTGCTGCAGCTTGAGAAGTTAAAAGGATTTTGCTTACTGCCTTGTACAAGGTATTAATACATGTTTTTTTTCTTCATATTGTTTGCCCTTCTCATATTATATTGCCTCATTTGATACCAACATGAATAAAAATAAATTAGTAGTGCAGGCCTTCTTATTACCAATTAAAATTTGAGAAAATGGAGGGTCATGTATCAAAGTATTTAGGATAACACTGCTTGTAATTGGCAGAGAGAAATTAAATTCAGGAACTTTTTTTTCTTTTCCGTTTTCTTTAATGTTCTTCTTTGCTGTGATGGCTTTATTTTATTCACATCAGAATAACATTGAGTTATCAGGACAAGTCTTAAACTATTTAGAAAACAAGTTCAAAGAGATACCCAAAGTTTCTAAAAGTGGAAAACATTGCAGGAGATTTTAAAAGTAATCTCTGATATAAGAACAGCATCATATCCTTATCCAAATGTATCTAGGAGACAAAAAAGAAAATAACAATATATACATATTATATTCTTAGGTTAAGAATGAATAACTAACCAGGATAAATTATTGCTTTAAAATAAAAGAAAATGTTATGCTTGTATTTTACTTTAAAAAGTGGATATTTTTGATATCACTTTAACTATTAATGACTTCATTTTTTTACACAGTTTTTAGGTTCACTGCAAAATTGAGAGAAAATAATAGAAAAGGGACTTCCAATGTATGCCCTGCCCCCACACATGCATAGCCACCACTTCCACCCCATCTCCATTATGAAGTTCACCCAACATAGTGTTACATTTGTTCAATAGGTAGACACATCATTATCATCTGAGGTCCGTAGTTTGCTTTAGTGTTCACTCTTGGTGTGCATTCTATGGGTTTCTACAAATGTGTAGTGACGTGTATCTCTATTATAATCATATAAAATACTTTCACTTCCCTGTAAACCCTCTGTGTTTTGCCTATTCCTCCCTTTCCCCAAACACTTACCTTTTAATGTCTCCATAGTTTCCTTTTCTAGAATGTCATATAATTAGAATCACACAGTATGGAAACTTTTCAGGTTGGCTTCTTTCACTTAAAAATATGCATTTAAGATCTCTCTATGTTTTTTCATGGCTTGGTACTTACTTTTAATGCTGAATAATATTCCATTGACAGGATGTATCATAGTTCATTTATCCATTCACCTACTGAAGGACATCTTGGTTCTTTCCAAGTTTTGACAGTTATAAATGAAGGTGCTATAATAAACATCCATGAGCAGGTTTTTGCGTTGATGTAAGTGTTGAAGCTTGTGTAAGTTTTAAGAAGTGCAATTGCTGGATTGCATGCTAAGACTGTGTTTAGATTTGTAAGAGACTGCAGAACTATCTTCCACACTGTATTTTGAATTCCCACCTGCAATAATTGAGAGTTCCTGTTGTTCAACATAATAACCAGCATTTGATATTGTCATTGTTCTACATGTCAACCCATCTAATAGCTGAATAGTGGTATCTTTTGCATTTCCCTGATGACATATCACATAGAGTATCTTTCATCTGCTTACTTGCAATCTGTTTATAATCACAATGGTGTGATCACTCACCTAGAGCCAGACATCCTGGAATGTGAAGTCAAGTAGGCCTTAGGAAGCATCAGTATGAACAAAGCTAGTGGAGGTGATGGAATTCCAGTTGAGCTATTTCAAATCCTAAAAGATGATGCTGTGAAAGTGCTGCACTCAATATGCCAGCAAATTTGGAAAACTCAGCAGTGGCCACAGGACTGGAAATAGGTCAGTTTTCATTCCAATCCCAAAGAAAGGCAATGCCAAAGAACGCTCAAACTACCACACAATTGCATTCATCTCAAACACTAGTAAAGTAATGCTCAAAATTCTCCAAGCCAGGCTTCAGCAATACATGAACTGTGAACTTCCAGATGTTTCAGCTGGTTTTAGAAAAGGCAGAAGAACCAGAGATCAAATTGCCAACATCCACTGGATCATCAAAAAACCAAGAGAGTTCCAAAAAAACACCTATTTCTGCTTTATTGACTATGCCAAAGCCTTTGACTGTGTGGATCACAATAAACTGTGGAAAATTCTGAAAGAGATGGGAATACCAGACCAACTGACTTGCTTCTTGAGAAATCTGTATGCAGGTCAAGAAGCAACAGTTAGAACTGGACATGGAACAACAGACTGGATCCAAATAGGAAAAGGAGTACGTCAAGGTTGTATATTGTCATCCTGCTTATTTAACTTATATGTGGAATACATCATGAGAATCTCTGGGTTGGATGAAGTACAAGCTGGAATCAAGATTGCCAGGAGAAATGTCAATAACCTTAGATATGCAGATGATACCACTCTTATGGCAGAAAGTGAAGGAGAATTAAAGAGCCTCTTGAAAGTGAAAGAGGAGAGTGAAAAAGTTGGGTTAAAGCTCAACATTCAGAAAACTAAGATCATGGCATTCAGTCCCATCAATTCATGGCAAATAGATGGGGAAACAGTGGCTGACTTTATTTTGGGGGGCTCCAAAATCACCACAGATGGTGACTACAGCCATGAAATTAAATGGCACTTACTCCTTGGAAGGAAAGTTATGACCAACCTAGACAGCATATCCAAAAGCAGAGACATTAGTTTGCCAACAAAGGTCTGTCTAGTCAAGGCTGTGGTTTTTCTAGTAATTATGTATGGATGTGAGAGTTGGACTATAAAGAAAGCTGGGTGCTGAGGAATTGATGCTTTGAACTGTGGTGTTGGAGAAGACTCTTGAGAGTCCCTTGGACTGCAAGGAGATCCAACCAGTCCATTCTAAAGGAGATCAGTCCTGGGTATTCATTGGAGGGACTGATGCTGAAGCTGAAACTCCAATACCTTGGACACCTTATGCGAAGAGCTGACACATTTGAAAAGACCCTGATACTGGGAAAGATTGAAGGCAGGAGGAGAAGGGGATGACAGAGGATGAGATGGTTGGATGGCATGGTCCACCTACTCAGTGGACATGGGTTTTGGTGGATTCTAGGAATTGGTGATGGACAGGGAGGCCTGGTGTGCTGTGGTTCATGGGGTCGCAAAGAGCTGGACACAACTGAGCGACTAAACTGAACTGAAATGAACTATCTTCTTTGGCAAGGAGTCTGTTAAGGTTTTTGCCTCATTGATTAATAGGGTTTGCTTTCTTTCTGTTGAATTTTAAAAGTTCTTCATCTATTTTTTTAAATTTTATTTTATTTTTAAACTTTACATAATTGTATTAGTTTTGCCAAATATCAAAATGAATCCGCCACAGGTATACATGTGTTCCCCATCCTGAACCCTCCTCCCTCCTCCCTCCCCATACCATCCCTCTGGGTCGTCCCAGTGCACTAGCCCCAAGCATCCAGTATCGTGCATCGAACCTGGACTGGCAACTCGTTTCTTACATGATATTTTACATGTTTCAATGTCATTCTCCCAAATCTTCCCACCCTCTCCCTCTCCCACAGAGTCCATAAGACTGTTCTATACATCAGTGTCTCTTTTGCTGTCTCGTACACCGGGTTGTTGTTACCATCTTTCTCTTCATCTATTTTAAATACCAGTCTTTTGTCAGATGTGTCTTTTTGAAATATTTTCTACCAGTCTGTGGCTTGGCTTTCCATTCTCTTAGTAACATCAGCCACAGAGCAGTTCAAGGGATCACAAAGAGTCAGACATAACTGAGCAACTGAACTGAACTGAATTGATTCTGACCCAGATAACCACTATGGGGATATCACTCACCTATAGCTAGACATCCTGGAGTATGAAGTCAACTGGATCTTAGGAAGCTTCACCATGAACAAAGCTAGTGGAGGTGATGGAATTTCAGCTAAGCTATTTCAAGTCCTATTAGATGATGCTGTTAAAGTGCTGCACTCAATATGCCACCAAATTTGGAAAACTCAGCAGTGGCCACAGGACTGGAAAAGGTCAGTTTTCATTCCAATCCCAAAGAAACACAAGGCCAAAGAATGTTCAGACTACAACACAATTGCACTTATCTTACATGCTAGCAAAGTAACGCTCAAAATTCTCCAAGCAAGGCTTCAACAGTATGTGAACTGAGAACTTCCAGATGTTCAAACTGGATTTAGAAAAGGCCAAGGAACCAAAGATGAAGTTGCCAAGTTGTTAGATCAAAGAAAATGCAAGAAAAATATCTACTTCTGCTTCATTGACTACGCCAAAGCTTTTGACTGTGTGGATCAAAACAAACTGTGGAAAATTCTTCAAGAGAGGGGAACACCAGACCACCTTACCTGCCTCCCGAGAAATCTGTATGCGGGTCAAGAAACAAGTTAGATCTAGTTATGGAACAAGGGACTGGTTCCAAATTGGGAAAGGAGTACATCATGGCTGTATATTGTCACCTTGCTTATTTAACTTATATGCAGAGTACCTCATGCGAAATGCTAGATTGGATGAAGCACAAGCTGGAATAAGATTTCAGGGTGAAATATCAATTACCTCAGATATGCAGATGACACCAACCTTAAAAAAACGTTGAGGGAAAAAAAAGTGAAGAAGAACGAAAGAGCCTCTTGATGAAAGTGAAACAGGAGAGCAATGGAAACAGCGAGAGACTTTTGTTTCTTGGGCTCCAAAATCACTGCAGATGGTGACTACAGTCATGAAATTAGAAGACACTTGCTCCTTGGAAGAAAAGCTGCAACAAACTTGGACAGCGTATTAAAAAGCAGAGACATTACTTTACAGACAGACCTGTCTATTCAAAGCTATGGTTTTTCCAGTAGTCATGTATGGATATGAAGTTGGACTATAAAGAAAGCTGAGTGCTGAAGAATTGATGCTTTTGAACTGTGGTGTTGGAGAAGACTCTTGAGAGTCCCTTGGACAGCAAGGAAATCAAACCAGTCAATCCTTAAGGAAATCAATCTTTAATATTCATTGGAAGGACTGATGCTGAAGCTTCAATATTTTGGCCACCTGAAGCAAACAGCTGACTCATTGGAAAAGACCCTGATGATGGGAAAGATTGAAGGCAGGAAGAAAAAGTGACAACAGAGGATAAGATGGTTGGATGGCATCATTGACTCAATGCATATGAGTTTGAGCAAGCTCCGGGGGTTGGTGATGGACAGGGAAGTCTGGAATGCTGCAGTCCATGGTCTCACAAAGAATTGGACACTACTGAGCAACTGAACTGAACTGAATATGTGGTCAGACTAGACAAGTGACTGTGAAAAATATAAGAAGACAAATATCTTTGGAAAAAGTAATCCAAATTGTTTTTTGATATAGATAATATACATTCACAAATCAATAAATCATAAAAATTGAAAACACTGTGTGTGATTAAACTGCACACTTTAAATGGTTGAATTTTATGGTATATGGATTATAAATCTGTTAAAAGTACTATGTGCAAATTAATAGTTACAGAAATATAGCTGCTCAAAACAAATTCTTCAAAGGCTAGTACTGACTGGTAGGCACAGGCACAACTATAATGTTCTTTAATGTTGACATCTATTCTGTTTGGGTTGGCCTCTGCTCTGATTGGTTGGTGCAGATGGTTCACTAGTATTAAAGCACTTGACATCACCCTATTCACAAAGAGAGGTTTTGAAGTAGACAAATATCCTTGAAAGATGGACAAAATATGGAAAAATGAGCTATGACCCCAAGGAAAATCCAAATGGAAGAAATTTGAAAGTACTAGCCTACTGGGATAAATGTTTAGGAAAGAGATTCTCAGAGCATGGGAAAGGCATCACTTAGTATCAGAATACTGGAGAAGCTTATTAAAAATGCCACTTTCCTAGCTTCACCTCAAATCTAGGAAATCTGATTTCCTGTGGGTAAACTAAGCAAATTTCTTTTTAATAAGAACTCTCAAATATTTTTTTTAAGGATTGAAATGATAAGTTGGAGAGCCATTAGTTTAGAGGATGCATTTACTACTTAGTCAAGTTTGCATGAAGAAATTATTGAAACAGAATAATAACTATCAAAACTAGACAGAGAGGTTTGTTTCAACTTTGTAGATGGTGGTAAAACAGTTTACAAACAGCTGGGCAAGTTGAGATTGCTAGAGTTTTGCTTAATTTAGTTAAATCATTTGGATTTTCCTAATCATTAGCAAATTGTTAGAAAGTTAAAAATAATTATTTAGAAAAGACTGATGTATACTTTTTTCTAGTTTCTCCTGAGGATAAAGAGAACTGGAAATTCCATCACCTCCACACTTCACATGAAAAACGTTGAACAGACTACAACTTCATTAATTATTTTGGGCCTCTCAGAGAGTGGGGCTCAAAGTACAGTATACAAAGGTAAACCATCACAACAAGAATTTTCCCTACCCCAACCCAGCCACCATCAGCAGCCTAACAAGCATCAAGTAACAAGTAAAGTGAATACTCCCAGCAGAGTTTAAGAGCATAAAAGCAGACCAAACCTAAGGCACAGTGAAAAGGGATCACTTAAAGTTAAGGGCAGAATAAATATTAAGAAAAACTCTCGTGCATCTACTTCCACTTTGTGTAAATGGTTGTCCTAGAGGAATGTGAAGAGAATGGTTCTATGAGGTTGATTGTAGCAACAAGAAATCACAAACACAGACCATCTCTACATTAAGTCAAATTCTCATACTAAAGGCCTAACAGATGTACAACTATGTATATTTCCAGGCATACTAAGATAAAATAAATTAAACAAAAAGCCCTATTTACTTCTGTCTTTATTATTTTCTGCTGAAAGCCTTTCCTTCCAACAAAAAATTACTAGACATATAAGAGAGATGAAAAATATGACATATTTCTAAGAGAATAGAGAGAAGAAAACTGTAAGAAGGAATCAAACAGAAATTTGAGAATTTCTTCAAAAAAAAACAAACAACAAGATTATTTTCTATGAACTCAGTAGTTGACTCCAGGCAGCTGAGTGAACAGTCAGTGCTCTTGAGGACAGAAATGTAAAATCGTAAAGAGAAATATAGACAAGCAAAACCAACCAGAGAATCCAAGAGCATGGTATAGTCAAGACCCACAACCTCAGGTAGGTGAACCACAAATGGGAAGATAATCACAATTGCAGAGGTTCTCACCAAGGACTGAGAGTCCAAACTCCATGACAGGCTCCCCAGCCCAGGGGTCCTACACTGGGAAGATGAAGCACCAGAACACCTGGCTTTGAAGACCAGTAAGACGTACTTATGGGAGAACTAAAGGACTGTAGGAAAAAGAGACTCTGCTCTTAAAATGCACATGCAAAATCTCATACTCTGAGATCAATTCATTTGAAAAAAGCTTGGGTCAAACCCACTTGCTGATCTTGAAGTGCCTATCGGTGAGGCAGGGGACAACTGAACTCCCCCTGGGACACAGATGCTGGGGCCCTTTGGGGAAGTTCGTTCTGCCAGGACGATATTAATGTTGGCTAGCTCCATCTTGGAATCTTCCCTCTATCCTATAAGCACTGGGATTTGCCTGCCATCTAGCTGATTGACACCAGTCCTAGAATACACCAACCCGAATAGCCAGTCATGCAAGGGCCCAATTTGCTTCATGAATGAAACAGTGGCTATCACTACAGACCCCACAGACATTGCAAGAATAGTAAGGAAATACTGTGAATATTATGAACATACACTAAACACCTAGATGAAAGAGGCTAATTCCTAGAAAGACAAAAGCTACTAAAAGTCACTCAAGAAATAAATAGCATTAATTATATTTATTAAGAAAATTGAAATCACAGTAAAGAAAAATTATTAAAAGAGCCTAAATGGTTTCACTGAAGAATTCTACTACATATTTATAACAAAGAATTCCAAAGGAAAGAACTTTTTTCTCAACTTATTATATGAATATGAAATTACCCAAATGTCAGATAATGATAATACAAGAAAAGAAAACTACAGATCAGTATTTCACATGAACATAAACACTAAAATTCTCAAAAAAGTTAGCAGCATAGCATATTCAACAATATATCATAAATCAAATACATTTATTTGAGGAAATTCAAAGCTGGTTTAACATTCAAAATAGGTTAATATAACTCACCAAATTAAAAGTCTAGAAAACAAGTAAAACCTAAAATCATATTAATAGATGTGAAAAATGTTTTAATAAATTTTAAAATCTATGACTTTTTTAAAAACTGTGTATTCTAGGAATATAATATTTGTAGGAAACAGCTGTTTTACAGCAGGACTGAGTCAGCTCTATGTTTATCTCCAGACATGCCTGGATATCTGACTCGATTCTTAGCTAAGATAAAGTTCGTGGGTCCACTAAACAATTACCTAGTGATGTATGAGGTGCTATTTAAAAGCTCAAACTCCCCTGGTGTCAACCCAGAGCCAGTGTGTTTGTTCATGGCTTTTAACTTGCATAATCCTTTAGACAACCTGACTTGGTCACATGGCCATTAGAGACTCTATTGGGAAACTCTACTTGAGCTCTCCTGAGGCCAAGATCCATTGCACAAATTTTGGTCTGGAGACAAAACGCACCTTGAGTGAACAAGAAGGACCCTGTGGAACTACACCTTGATGCCTCTGTAACCCGGGATGCATGCCTGCATTCTCTTCCTCTTGCTGTAACCTATAGTCTGTTTTTTTTTTTTTTTTCCCCAAAAGCTTTACCTGAATATAGATACAAAATAGGTATAGTATAGTATTAAATACTAATAATAGTATGTATAAAACACCAAAACATAATTTTTATAGGCAAAAACTTCTTTAGCCTCATAGTGGACATTTACAAAATTTCTAACATCATACTTAACAGTGACAGACTGAATTCCATTAAGATTGAGAACAAAACAAAAGTGTGCTCTTATCAATCCAATCCAACATTCTATTGGAATTCCTAACCAGTGCAGTTAGGCAAGGAAAAAATTGATGCATATGGAAAGTAAGAAAACTATCTTTATTTGGCAGACAGACAAATGTGATCAACATTTTTAGAAAATCCCAAAGTACAAGAAAGCCCCAAGAAATAATTAATGAGTTTAGCAATGTTATAGGACGTAAGATTGTAGGATACAAAGTCAACACACCACAACAATTTTGGATAATAGTGTTTTGGCTACATACTGTATGGATAAAGACATAAATTTTATAACAGACAAATACTACTCTCTACTTAATAAACTTGTATTAGCAATTCCATAATTATTTTATATTTGCATAAGGGTTGAAAAAAATAAGTAAAAGTATCAGTGATATTGAGATCCAAATTTGTCATTGTCAGAGAAAGAAGTTACAAGTAAGGAATCTTTAAGACTACAGTAAATCCTGTTGAGTTCATTGGAGGTTTAATTGACGTATTAGTAATAAGTCATTCTTTAAATATACAAATAAGTATATGGACAGCATACATATAGATACAGAAGTAAATTCTAGTCCTGTATGGTGAGAAACCTCAATATCAAAGAAATGGTGCCCAGATCTTATTTTTAAAAACCAATTTCCAATAAAAGAAACTAGGGATCTTTAGAGAAGTCATTATTTTCAGGGATGAAATAGGAAAAACTAAAATAAGAGACTGAGGCTTCTTGTATTCTAAGAAAGTAAAACAAAACTCTTAAAATGATGGGAACATTGTTGAAAAGGCATAGGAACCAACCTGGAAGGCACTGTCCATGGCCAAATCTTTGATAATTTTAGTGCCAAACTAAATAATGATACTATTGAATTCAGTTCAGTTCAGTTCAGTCGCTCAGTTGTGTCTGACTCTTTGTGACCCCATGAATCGCAGCACCCCAGGCCTCCCTGTCCATCACCAACTCCCTGAGTTCATTCAAACTCATGTCCATCGAGTCGGTGATGCCATCCAACCATCTCATCCTCTGTCATCCCCTTCTCCTGCCCTCAATCTTTCTCAGCATCAGGGTCTTTTCCAGTGAGTCAGCTCTTTGCATCAGGTGGCCAAAGTACTGGAGTTTCAGCTTTAGCATCATTCCTTCCAAAGAACACCCAGGACTGATTTCCTTTAGGATGGACTGGTTGGATCTCCTTGCAGTCCAAGGGACTCTCAAGAGTCTTCTCCAACACCACAGTTCAAAAGCATCAATTCTTCTGTGCTAGTGCTATACAATAGTTATAATGAAAGAATATCTATGAGTCAATAGTAATATGAAAAAAATTAGTAAATAAATTAAGTGGGAGAAGGGGCAGCTCTTTCTTACAGAAAAGTCCAGTTAATAAATGTAAATGGAATGAAGGAAAAACAAAATCACTCCTAGAGAATCATAGAAATAAGTATTGCAGGCATGAAACATTTATGGATGCTACATTTTATGGATAAAAATTTAGTTAGGAAAAGTATATTTGCACAGTATATATTTGTACACTCTTCCTTCAAATAATTATTCATTGCAAAAGGAAACATAACTTTACAGTAGAGAACCTTGGAAAACACTTTTTTAACCATTTGATTGAAGTTAACCTCACCGATTGATAAGACATAGTTATATCACATAACTTTTGATGGTGCAATAAGAGTTGATATCTCTTCTGCAGTATTGCTGTCCATGTATAAACTGAATGAAATTATAAGGTGATCTAAAAAAATCCAATAGAGGGACATTATCTAAAAATATTGATCAATAATCTTCAAAAGTGTCACACTCCTGAAAGTACAGAGAAGACAGAGGAACTATCACAGACTGGCAGAAAGTAAGGAGACATGAAGCCAAATGGAATGCAAACTAAATGCATAGGGTGTTGGGAAAACAAACCAAAAGATATTAGTGGAAAATCTAGTGAAATAAAAATAAAATCAGTATTTTAGTCAATAATATTTTGTTAACATTGTTTCCTTAGTTTGACACTCAGATTATGTAGTGGAAGCTATGTCAAGCTTATATAAGCATTCTCTGCAATATTTTCCAGTTTACATTTAAAATTATTGCAAAATAAAAATGGTAAACAAAGAAGTCTAACAATACTGGAAGCAGATATTGTATGTTAAAGTGGTGATTATTATTTTACAAATAAAAGCATAAAATCAAACATAACCCCAAAACTTGTATAAAAAGCCACAGATTGAGAAAATTGACTGTTTCACATGTTCTTACCAGTGCAAATATATGTGCATGTATGTGTGTGTGAAAGTCTGGTTTGTGTACTCCACTTGTGTGCATGTTGGTTCTTGTATGGATGCTAATGACTCAGCTCAGAATTGAAGCAAATAGGAAGCCAGATTTTCAACTAGAATAAAGACATGTGACAGCATCAGGATGTGCTGCTCTCTTTTGTCTCTAATTCATTTTGGAAAAGGGTGAGACTTTAACAAAGTAGCCAATGTCACATCTATGCAAAGATGGCTTCTGATAGAACTTGGCTCATACCACATTAGAAATATGTGTTTAGAATGGGAGAGGAGCAATTCCCCGAAAGAAAGATGCAATTGCTGCAAGAAAGATAGCATATGGGACAGACAAAATCGTTCACATCTTCACATTTAAACAAGATGTATTTTATTTTTTATTTTTTTATTTTTTTAACATTTTCAACTGGTTGTGAAATGGAGAGATTTTCATCACGTCGGGGACTTTGCTTTTCATTATCATGTCCTCTGACACAGGAGAATAAGTGAGGATGCACAGATTGGTCATGGTATCATGACTACAGTCATGAGCATGATCAATGCCAGTTGTAGCAGAACCAGAGATGGCCTCATGCTTGCTGACATATTTGAAGTAAAAACAACTGAACAAAAATTTTAAAATCTTCTCAGACACAAAAGGGGAAAAAAAATCAGAAGGCAAAAATCAAAAAGAACAAAATGACCTTTAGGGAAAACATTTTAAAACAAGATGTATTTTAATATAACAAATATTAACATATTTGTGAAACCTCAATATTGTAAAGATGTCGGTTCTTCCCAACTTGACCTATAGATTCAATGCAATCTCAATCAAAATGTCAGCAAGTTATTTTATGGATAGTGACAAATTGAGTCTAAAATTCGTACAGAAAGGGAAAAGACCCAGAAAAATCAACACAATATTGAAAAAGAAGATAAATTTTAGGAGGGCTGACACTACCCAACTTCAAGACTTACTGTATAACTATAATAATCAAGACAGTGTGACACTGGACAAATAATAGACACATAGGTCCCCAGAACAGAATGGAAAGTTCAGAAATAGACTCACATAAATATAGTCAACTGATATTTGACAAGTGTCAAAGACAATTCGATGAAGCACAAATAGTCTTTTCAACAAATAATTCTGGAAAAATGGACATCCACATGTAAAAAGAATCCAGACCCTACACAATTTACAAAATGGAATAACTCAAAATGGATCATAGATCTAAAAGCAAAAAGCAGAAACATAGAACTCCTAAAAGACAGCATGAGAAAACCTAGATGACCTTGGGTATGGGGATGACTTTTCAGATACAACACTGAAACATGATCCGTTAAAGAAATAATGGATTAGGTGGACTTGTTGAAATTAAAAATGCATGCTCTGTGGCAGACATTACTAAGAGAATGGAAATCCAAGACACAGACTGGTAGAAAAAATTTTAAAAAGACACATCTGACAAAAGACTGGTATTTAAAATAGATGAAGAACTTTTAAAATTCAACAGAATTTTATTGTGATCCACAGAGTCAAAGGCTTTGGCATAGTCAATAAAGCAGATATAGATGTTTTTCTGGAACTCTCTTGCTTTTTCGATGATGTTCAATAAATGCAACCTTGTTGAATAAGTGAGTAAATAATGTTGATTCTTAAATATCCCCATTCTACTTGAGTGTACATTTATATTCTGACAACTGCAGCATTCAGCAGTCTGAATATATAAAAACAGAACAGCTACAACAATTTACAAAAAAACAAGCACTTTAACTACCAAGTTAATAATGTGGTTATACAAAAATTTGAATGAGTCCAGGAGCAGGATATTATCATTCCAATAAAAGAAAACATTAAAAAATAAAAACACTGAAATATAAATATTGTATATACACATCTACAAATAGTATGTAATAGGTATATAAAGAATTCTGCATTACACAAACAAGAAAGAATTCAGCTAAGCAAGATGTATGCTCTACCTACTCAGTGTCTAAGATAAACTCTTTGCAGACATTTTGATATGTGGCAAATCTTCCAAAATGTCAATATTCCAACACACACAATTTCAATTACACCATTTTTTCCAATCCCCGCAAAACATTAAAAAAAAAAATACCCTGATAAGTAACACTGAGAGAAGATAGCATGCTTTACAGTTTAACAAGTTATTTTCTTTTCTCTACCAATTCTCTAAGGTAATTATAAGACTGAATGATTTGGTATACACTCTTATAAATCTAGGACACATTCTTTAATCTCCATAACTGTTCTTGCCAGTCCTTCTAGTTATAACTCTGCTGTCAAGTATACTTTATTCCACTGAGGCTGAAATCCTTTACACAATCTGCGTTTAAAAATATTCATAAATCATCTAAAACATAGCTGCCTGTATTTTCAGTCAAGAATGACAAAAATACTCCAGACTTAGCTCATATTTTTGTCTCTACCAAGTTATATGATAATAGGGTTAATCAAAGCAAGTCAACAAAATTTGTCTTCTGCGTCACTAAATTCTTACATTTCTCCTCTCAATATTTACTTCATTCCATCGTTCAGGTCTTCAGTTTTCCTTAACTTTTGTCATTTCCCCTTTGTCATACTTGGTAGAGATAATATCAGTCATTTAGATGTTACAGAAAATTAATTTTAAATGAAAATGATTGCTTCCTCTTTGGCTCCATAGACATCCCTGAAGTCACACCTGACCTACACACCCTGAAGATGAATGCTTTAATCCTTTTAGTATAATGTTAAACAACAGTATAAGGACTCTCATCAGGGAAAGAACTTCTAGGAGGATGAGCTGTGGAATTGTTGGGGTTCTGCTCATCATTGAAAGCTGCCAAGGATATGGGGAAAGCCCTGTGTTATTTTTCATGGATTTTCCCAGGATTTGAAGCATGCCATTTCTTATTTCAACAGATATTGTGTCAAGCACTGGCCATTCATTAATAATGTAGTGGTGACTATGATAGATAAGTTCTCTACTGTTGTTTGGTTTAAAAGGGTGATGAGGAAATAGATCTTATAAAAATAAATGAGTATGCATGGTAATTTCAAATACTGGTAAGTATTATATTGACATCACTCCCGTAGCTTCCACCCCAATGATAATGCGATAAAAATTGCCTTTGGGAAGGACCCAGGAAATAATTTTGGCTACCTTACAGAAAATAATCAAGATTTTTTTGTTTGTTTTGTTTTCTGTGAAACTGACATTGGCAATGAGTCTCCATGACAGACAGCCAAGTACTGTGAGAGGGAAGAATCTCCCTTTCAGAAGTCCTGTCTCCAGGGATGGCAAAGAAAGACGTTTAAGGTGGGAAAAACTCAGTGTATTAGAGAAACAATGAACAGGCCAGTGTTGCTCAAGAAACCTGGGCAGGATATGATGATGTTTCTATGGGGAGCAAGAAAAATGGAATATCTTATAAATCAAGATAAGAAGTCTGGATTTTTATTTTCTAAATAGGAGATGGCAAGACATTGGAAGGTTTTAATTAGGGAAATAATATAATTTGATTAATAGTATAATTTGAATGGATGCTTTTGAATTGCAGAGCTGGAGAAGGCTCTTGAAAGTTCCTTGCACTGCAAGGAGCTCAAACCAGTCAATCCTAATGGAAATCAACCCTGAGTATTCATTGGAAGGGTTGATGTTGAAGCTGAAGCTCCAATACTTTGGCCACCTGATGTGTAAAGCTGACTCATTGGAAAAGACCTGATGCTGGGAAAGATTGAAGGCAAAAGGAGAAGTTGTTGACAGAGGATGAGATGGTTAGATAGTATCACCGACTCAATGGACATGAGTTTGAGCAAACTCTGGGAGATGGTGAAGGACAGGGAAGTCTGGCATGCTACAGTCTATGGAGTCACAAAGAGTTGGACATGACTTAGTGACTGAATAACAGCATAATTTGATTTACATTGTAAAATGTCACTCAAATTGCTACATGAAAAGTGTATTTCAGATAGGAATTTGGAAACTGGAAGATCAATTAGAAGATTTTATGCAGGTCAGAAATGATGGTTTGCCTTCAGGTAATTCAGTAGAGATAAAAGAAAGAAGATGTAAGCTGGATTTAGGAACTTTCATAAGATGAATTCAATAACTTTGAAATCAAACATATCTTGGCATGAATCTTTCTTTAAAACTGATGAGGCATGAGTCTTTGATCAGGTTATTTTCTGACATTCTATTCAAGTAGTCATGAGCAGTATCATATGATAGACTATAAAAATGATGACAAATTCTTCTCATCCATGCATCTCAGCTTTTGTGATATGATTTTGCAGGTCTCCGCATTGAGAGAGGAGCCTATTAATTTGCCCTTCACCCTTTGAATCTGGGTTGGTCCTGTCACTTTATTGGTCAATAGAACATTAGCATCATAATGTAAGCGGAGACCTAAAAGTTGCACAGTGAGGATTCCCCTCTACTTAGACTCTTTGGGTATTTGCCAAACCACCATATGACAAAGCTCTGGCTGGCCTCCTACTTGAGGGGCAACATGTGGGCCAGTCACTTTTGTCAT
The DNA here is from genome assembly GCF_055505025.1 of Bos grunniens. Lineage (NCBI taxonomy): Eukaryota > Metazoa > Chordata > Mammalia > Artiodactyla > Bovidae > Bos > Bos grunniens. The sequence goes on from NC_141188.1 coordinate 29,378,499, forward strand.
CATAGCCTACAGTGAGCCAATGCCCACAATCAGTGCCTTTCAACTGCCTGGCAGGTGACTATATTTACATAAGTGATCATGGTTGAGATCAACAGAAAACAGTCCAGCCAAGGCCAGCCCAGATTGCTAACCTACAGAATCATGAGCTAAATAAATGGTTGTCTCAAGACACTAGGCTCTTGTGTTGTTGTAAAACAATGGTAACTCACACACAGAGTCAGAAAGAATTAGAGTTGAAGCTAATTGAACACTAACTAGAATTTGTGAATGGAAACACTGGAAGTATAAAAATTTATAATATGTATTAGAAGACAGCAAAGAGTCATTATATTTGGTTTGAAAATCAAGGAAACTAGCTCATCTGGATTATAACAGAAATAATAAAGCAATAATTAAATAATAAAAATTTCCTTTTAAGACCATTAAGGGTTTTAAGGATGCTGAGGTTAAAACAAAATTCCAGTCTCTTCCTCACTTACTAAATTTGAAATTTTGCTACAGTGAGAAGTATAAATGTATACTGTAGAATGGAAACCGAGAAAACATATTAGAAATGTTATTCGTTGGAACTATTTAAACTTATAAGAAAATGCATTAGATTTCAACTTTTTATTCTTAAAGTTCCATGAATCAGAAAGTTTTTCTAGTCCTATTTCCATCGCAGAAGGAAAGATGAGTTTTGGCATAAGAACTTTTATGGACTTCTCTGGAGATCTAGCTTTCATAAGTAAAATTCTATTTCTAGTAAAATAGAATCAAATTCCAGAAAATAACTCATAAAATGTCTTTTGCAATAGAAATATTAACTGTGTTTAATTCCTAAATGATACATATATACATCAGAAATGGAAGAGTATTGTCATGACTTAAAGATCTAGCTTTTGCCTATTGTTTTGGTTTGATGGAATCACGTATCTGCTCTGCATCTTTGTTTCTGCCTCTGTAAAATAAGAGTGTTGAATTAGAGTCTTTAAGGTAATTTCAGCTTCCAAGATTCTTTGATTGATGACACGGCTTTGTATTTTCAATTTCATATAATCCAACATGTACTAATCATTTAAGTTAACAATGCCACTATTCTCACTAGAGTATTTCTTATTTGTTCATGTAATTATGTACACATAAAAGGACTAACTCATTAAGTCTCAATCTTTTTGTGGCTATTAGTGGTGAATGACCCAGACATCAGCTTAGCCCATCTATGTGATATAAGCTTTTTTCCAGTCAATATTATGTGGTCACCTGTCAGGAAAATGCAGCCAAGACTGATCACCACAGATGCACCTTCAACCTTATTATCGATTTGCCATCTTTGATTTATAAAATATATCATGATTTCCAATTATTGTTACCCAGCTCTCTTTGATTGCTTCAGTGTTTAAAGTCTTTCATTATTGATTTATTTTAATAACAATCACATTAAGCATCCAATCTATACTATGTACATTTTTAGGACATGTGAATATATTTTTTACATTCAATTTTTTTAACAATTGTTTTAAAGGGAAAAAAAAGACTGTGAAATAATTTTCATTCATCCATAAGAATTAGATTCTTGTATTGCTTGGTAGTATTTTTTAAAGTAAAGATTAAATTACCCCAAGAGGAGGAGAATTATGATACCAAATAGAGGTAGACTTCTTAAAGGATGTGCTCCCTGAAAATGATAATAGGTTAGCCATGCAAAGAGACAATTTCTGGATCTGATCTGACGGATCCAAAAATTCTAATCAAGAGAAAACTATTACTTCATTAGTCTAGTTCACAATTTAGAATTCTCTCTTTTTTTTTAATTGGAGGATAATTGCTTTACAATATTGTGTTAGCTTCTGTCATACATCAACGTGAACCAGCCATAGGTATATATACTCCTTCCCTCTTGAATGTCCGCCCCTCCCACCCGCCGACCTCCCACTCCATCCCACCTGACTAGTTTGTCATGGAGCACGGGATTTGAGCTCCCTGTGTCAGGCAGCAAATTCCCACTGGCTATCTATTTTACATATGGTAATATACAAGTTTCAGTCTTTCCTTCACCCACTGTGTCCACAAGTTTGTTCTCTATTCTGTGTCTCCATTGCTGCCCTGCCAATAGATTCATCTGTACCATCTCTCTAGTGCCATCTCTCTGAGCACCTTTCTGTACTGTGCTTCATCTCTCTAGATTACATTTTGTTGCTGTTGTTTAGTCACTAAGTCATGTCTGATTCTTTTGCAACCCCATGGATTGTACTGCACCAGGCTTCCCTGTCTATGGGATTTCCTAGGCAAGAATAATGGAGTGGATTGCCTTTTCCCTCTCCAGGTAGAATTCTCTTACTAATATAATCCTTTGTTTAAAGCATTTTTTCAGGAAAAAGTTAAACATACCTACCTAATCTATAAATGATATATCAACTAACTCACACCTATAATTAGATTCCTCCATTGGAAATTCTGTGTGATTTAATGATTATCAAGGTAGAGCAAATAAACTCTGAATTAATGGCAATGTACATGTTTAAATGTTAGGAATAGAAATTTGAACTGGCAGTGTTAAGTCTATCAAAAAGCCAAAGTTAAATTTGTCACAGCCAGGAGCAACAAAATTTGTGTGAAGATTCCCTTGTTCACCCTGGATTTTCCTGATGAGCTACTCTGGGCTTCCCATGCCTAGATCCCATTCAGAATGACTCAGAAATTAAGATATGTTTGTAGCAGCTGTGTTTTAAAGAAGCTCCACACACAAATTCAAATATTCACTAGATTTTGAGAATGTCTTATTTGTACTAATTATCAAAAACTAGGGACGGGGGAGCCTGGTGGGCTGCCGTCTATGGGGTCGCACAGAGTTGGACACGACTGAAGTGATTCAGCAGCAGCAGAGGAATGCGATCCATGAAAGTCTGGACCCTGAGATTAAATAAAAATGAGTTATTCACACAGCACCTTTCTATGCTATGCTTCAGAGGAGTAACCACAAGAGCAAAAATTCAAACCATAAAAAAAGATGTTAGGTAGGAGTTCAAATGAATAATGGAAATCCAACCAGAGACAGACAATGAATATGAAGGAGAGTACTGTTAAGAAGTAAATAAGATGATTTGGTTTTTTAAAAAAGTAATATTTTTCTTTTAGTTAGAGCTTAAAACAGACAAACACATAAGCTTGTGCAAATGGAGTACCATTTCTTTCTTTTTTTTTAATTCTTCAACTTAGATTATTCTTTATTTTTTTCTATTTTTTATAAATTTATTTATTTTAATTGGAGGTTAATTACCTTACAATACTGTATTGGTTTTGCCATACATCAACATGAACCCGCCACAGGTGTACACGTGTTCCCCATCCTGAAACCCGCTCCCTCCTCGCTCCCCATACCATCCCTCTGGGTCCCAGTGCACCAGCCTCAAGCATCCTGTATCATGCATTGAAACTGGACTGGCATACCATTTCTAAGTGTTTATGATTCTCTCAGTTGACTTTTTTCCTAGCTGGGAAATAGTCTGATTGGGGCAATTATAATTTATATTAAATAAATCAATATAATGTAATAATATAATAACATAATCTGAAGTCATCAACTGTTTGCTTCTCTTTTTGGTATTTTTGCTATTTTGTTTGTTTTACATTTTAGTACAGTGAAAATTCATCCAACACTAATCGTGTTGTTATGTCTCACAATTGCTATCAGCCAGGCAGCAATTTTGATTTAGTTGCTAAAAATTTTCTTTTGATGCCTTTTGGTAAGATCAAGAAAGCATAGAATCGATGACTCTAAAATTTGGTATATTACATACTTTACAACAATTATTGCCACTCCTTAGTAGGAAGCCAAGACCATAAGCCATACCCCACTTAACCTATCCATGGCAATTCCGTTAGTGTGATTTTAACTATTGCTTACGTGAAAAGGCTGAGACTCTGATAGTCTCAGTTTAATTTCAATTAAAAATCTGGATTCATTTTAATGGCTGAGTAATACTCCATTGTGTATATGTACCACAGCTTTCTTATCCATTCATCTGCTGATGGGCATCTAGATGAAACTGGAACCTATTATACAGAGCGAAGTAAGCCAGAAAGAAAAACACCAATACAGTATACTAACACATATATATGGAATTTAGAAAAATGGTAACAATAACCCTGTGTATGAGACAGCAAAAGAGACACTGATGTATAGATCAGTCTTATGGACTCTGTGGGAGAGGGAGAGGGTGGGGAGATTTGGGAGAATGGCATTGAAACATGTATAATATCATGTATGAAATGAGTCGCCAGTCCAGGTTCGATGCACGATACTGGATGCTTGGGGCTGGTGCACTGGGATGACCCAGAGGGAGGGGAGGGGAGGGAGGAGGGAGGAGGGTTCAGGATGGGGAACACAGGTATACCTGTGGTGGATTCATTTCGATATTTGGCAAAACTAATACAATATTGTAAAGTTTAAAAATAAAATAAAATTAAAAAAAAATTTTCAGAAACAAACAAAAAAAATCTGGATTCAAATGGACCTTATGAAAATCTTGAGTCAACTATCTTATTTTCTTTTATTTATCATTTTCCAAGTTCTCAAAATGTTTGGAGAACTGTTAAGACCCAGAACTTGTCTAATTATAAAAAGCATCATAGAACACTTGATAAGAATATATACTTTCAGGACCTTTCCCTAGAAATTATGACCTATATTTTAAAAGAAATCTTTTTTTTTTCCCCCAAATAAGATCTCTAAGTGATTTTATGATCAGGCAAATCTGATCAGATTTGTTTATAATTTTCCAGGTTAATAGGGAAATCAGAAACAGAGAAGATTTTGATGGTGAAAAAAGAGAGAAGAAAACAGTTTAATAAAGGTCTGTATTGTTTTATCTGCACCAGGACAATTGACATCAGATACTGGGAATCGGGGGCATGTGAAAACTTAGAGAAATTGATGGACAGGTAAAGGTGTTTTTCAGTAATCTGATCCATGTGCAAGAGTATGAGACGATCGAGCATTCAGGCTGTCCAGCTTCACAGGATAAAGGGACCAGTCTGTTCCAACTTCAGAATGGTTGACGTTCAACCATCCATTTCAGTCTGACACCATATGACAATAGGTATTAAGGTTATCTGAAAATGTTCAGGGGCCAGTGTAATAGAGCAGACATTGACTCTTCCAATTTTTTATATCCACAACTAGGTAGGAAGTACTTTTATGACAAGAACTTTGACACTTTTATTTCTCAGAATATATGAGGAACTCAACAAATCGTCTATCCTCACTATTTGTGGATTTCATTTTTGCAAATTGCCTACTTGATAAAATGTATTTTTAATCTCAAAACCAGTACTCAAGACACTTTTGCAGTCACTTGTAGATGTGTGCACAGTCCATTAAACACAAGGAAAATACATGTTAGATAAGCTTTATTCAGCATAAATTGCAGTGATGTTACTTGTGAATTCAGTGTTAATGAATCAATAGTATATATCAAATAAAGTATTCTTAAACATAAGACAAGGTTATATGTTGATCAGTTAATGAGAATGTGATCAGAAGCTTGTAGGAACAAAGCCTTCTGTTTCCCCTAGGAGTAATGGTCCAGTATTTGCTAATTCAGTGTCCACAGTGACTTTATAGAACATAAATAAAAATCAACTATATCTGTGGAATTAGTCTTTGCAGTGATAGGAAGGCAGGAGAAAAACAGCTTCTGACCCAAATCAAACAGGCTAACTTGGTTGTACAGCTATACTCTACTCTCCTCAAATACTCCAACTCTCTATTAAGAAGGCTGTGTAAGTGTGAGGCCCAGGAGATGTAAGAGATGTGTGTTCAATCCCTGGGTTGGGAAGATCCCCTGACGGTGGGCATGACAACCCACTCCAGTAGTCTTGCCTGGATAATCCCATGGACAGAGGAGCCTGGCAGGCTATAGTCCATAGAGTCCCACAGAGTTGGACACTACTGAAGCAACTTAGCACACACAGCTTTGGAGGCTAGTCTGCAATCACATAATTCAGCTTTTCTTCCTCTAAGATGGAGATGAAAGCAGAAGCTCAGCCCCACATTCTGGGCAAATATGAAAGGAAGAGAATAGTACTACTCGGTTTTGTGAAAACCCAAGTGTCAACCCCAGAGTATTGAATCCAAGATGTAGGAAGTATGTCTTAACTCCAAGTTCTCAAAAGAAGGGAAAGTAGAGTGGTGGGATAGTATTAGATAAATGCATTCTGCTTGTGTTTGTTCTCTGCATGCATGCTCAGTCATGTCCGACTCTTCGCAACCCACCAGGCTCCTCTGTCCGTGGAATTTCCCAGGCAAGAATATTGGAGTGGGTTGCCACTTCCTTCTCCAGGGGATCTTCCCGACCCAGGGATTGAACCCAAGTCTCCTTCATTGGCAGGATGATTCTTCATTACTGTACCATCTGGGAATTTTCATTCACTATTGCTGTCTAAATTACTCTAAAAATGTAGCAGCTTATATGAACTAACGTTTATTATCTCACAGAGTTTCTGAGAGTCAGAAATTCAGGAACAGCTTAGTTGAGTGATTCTGGCTCAGAGCCTCTCACAAGGGTATAGTCAAAAGTGTAGGCAAAGACTTCAGTTGTCTCAAGACTCGCCTGAGGCTGTAGAATTAACTTCCAAGTTTCCTCAAGTTGTTGTTGATATGCTTTCATTCTTTGCTGGTTTTTGGCCAGAGACCACGATTCTTTGCCTTGCAGTCCTCTCCACAGGCTGCTTGAATGACCATATACATGACAGCTAACCTCCCTTAGAGCAAGTGAAAACACACACACAGACACACACACACACACACACACACACAGAGAATCAAGTTAAATCAAGGTAGAAGTAGTAGTCTCTGGAATCAAAACCAGGTAATAATATACCACCACTTCTGCCATATTCCATTGATCACACAATCCAGGAAGAAACAACACAAAGGTGAGAATACCCGAGGGTGGAGCTGGTAACATCTCTCTGAGGCTGGCTACTACAATACAACTTTGTGAATGTTTTAATAAGGTCAGATTTGTGGCTGAAAGCAGGGAAGGGGGACGCTGATGACCATCAGTAGCAAAATGTAGCAACATGTAGAGGGCGCAATATCAGATCAGAAATAGGCCAAAGAGGAGAAATTATTTAGTCAGTGACCTGATGAGCCCATTACCAGTTGGAGCCAGAACTGAACTCAAGCTCTACTGCTTATAGCTCAAAAGTCCAAGACACAAAAGTTGGTGGGAAAAGAAAGATGCATTATTCAGGAAGCTGGCAACCTGGGAAGAAGGCAGATGAGCATCCTCCAACTCATCCTCCAGTTGCCAGTTAGAGAAAACAGGATTTCATAGGGAAAAACTGGGAAGTTTCAGGGTGTGCTGGTGGGTACTATGTTTAGAACTGCACAGTCAGTTCCCACAATCATCTTGAAACTGACCATGCAGTGGTCTGGTCAGCATCATCTGGCTTGTTTTAATGAGTTTTTTCTCATTTCCTTGAGACCTGTTCCTGGCATTCTGCAAGCCACAGGTTTAGTACTGCTCAAGATAGAGTCATGACTACAACCTGTTAGCTTTTTCCCTCTGGTGCTGGTTTTAGTATCTGCAAAACAATTCAGAAATGTGCATCAGATATTGTTATCTATGTCCTTCAGGGAGGAACTAGAGATTCTCTAAGGGCTATCCAACCCATCTGTTGTTTAAATTGTTACTAAGTTCTCCTTGCCCAATTGCTATTGTTTGTTGTTACTATTTATTCACATTCTTTCAGTTATTAATTCATGAGCCATGCTTTTATGACTCTGAGGAGACCTGGCAGACTAATGCTTTTCTGCAAATAAGAGGCAAGCAGAGGACATGGTAGGGAGGGGAGGCATCTGTCCCAGGGAGGAGCTGCAGGGTCCTGCTCAGTTACAAGCCTGAAGAAATAAGCTGCCTAACTTTTAGTTGAAATGGGAAGAGGAAGATAGAAAAAGTGAACAAAAATATATAATATTGGCACTTTACTTAGATACATGGCACTTGAATACATCACTTGTCCTCACCAAGCTCAATTAAAACAAAATAAATCAAAGAAGAGAGGCTTGTTTAAAAGAAAAAAAATCAGTGAGTACACAATGACAAGACTGAAATCAATAAAAAAAATTTTGGCCAAGTGTTTCTACTTTTATTCAAGAAAACATTATATGGTTACTATATTTACCCAAACTAGTCATACAATGTTTAGGTAAAGAGATTTCTTCTTTAATTTCTGGACTCTTTCTATAATCTGCACAGACATTTGATACTGTTCCATGTTCTCATGGGGGATTATAAGATTTCTTTGACTTTGACAGAGCATGTTGGACATTATTTTGTTCCTATTGCCTTACCTGAACTTCCCTACCTGCCTCTTTTATACTAGAGATGCTATCCAATTGTACTTTCTTTTCTCATTTGGGAATTTGAAGGAGTGCTTCCTGAATTTTTTATTACAAAAATAACTACAAAAAGAAAATATAACCTATAAAGAGCTAGAAAATACCCCATGCTTCGTTCTACCGTCTCCTAATTTATAACTTACATGATTTTCCTGAAGTAACGCCTTGTTCTGCAGTGGCTTCCTAGGTTGTTTTCTAAATTCATGTTCATAAGGAAGCATTACTACTATCAGATGGCCAAGAAGCCCCCACTCTGGTTGGCAAGACGGTTCATTGCTGAGCTTTTAGTAAATGGCAAGCATTATGCTAAGTGATAGGTGAACATTTATATGCATGACAACTCTGCCAGGGAGGTATAATTGGTCTAATTTGCCAAGAACAGCCTTGGCTTGAAACATGGTTTGAAACTTGGCTATTATGTTGCCTAGGGCACAGTAATAGTTTGCTTGGCTATCACTCATAGCTATACATTTGAAAGAAAGGCAGTATTTCTCGCTGTTATTCATTGCAAGACTGGAAGCTTTTGGAGGTCAGAGCTGTTGTTAGTTTCCCTCTCTCTCACAGCATACTAGTATACAGTAGGTGATCCACAAATGTTGGATAATTACTACAAACATCCTCTTCCCTGTCATAATGCTAATTGCATCTAGTGATGTTCTATTCAAATCTATTCAATTCAAAAAACATGTATTGACAACTTCTCATTTGGCAGGCATGAAACCAGTGATAACTTGAGCTTTCTGCCCAAAGGCAAATTCTAAAATATTTCCCCATATTGAGAGTAAAAATGTATCAAATCCGTTTGCCAAATCAGTATGAGCCAAGTTAGAATTAGCAGTAACAATGAGAGCAGCTCTGAGGGTCAAGAAAGCATTGCTTTCTCTCAGCCGAGGTTTCCACTTCTGGCGTCTTTTTGTCACACTGCTTGTCCAGGCAAACATAACTAAGCCAAGGTGTAAGATGAACTAAAACTGCAACGTCTGGCCAGACTCTGGTGAAATGTCTCCATTACATGTGAGTAAGTGTCAGCCACTCACATGGTGAGATCTCTGATCATTTACTACTTTACCAGGTTTGTCTTTAGTAATTGGTATCCTCTCAGACAGACCTTACATATGCAAACGCCTGCATGCTAAGTTGCTTTAGTCATGTCTGATCTGACCGCCTGCAACACGATGGACTGTAGCCTGCCAGGCTCCTTTGTCCATGAGAGTCTCCAGGCAAGAATACTGGAGTGGGTTGCCATGCCTTCCTCCAGGGAAGTTTCCCAACCCAGCGATCGAACCCAGATCTCTTATATCTCCTGAATTCACAGGCAGGTTCTTTACTATTAGCACCACCTGGGAACCCCACATTCAAATAAATATTCCTAAATAATGACTCAGATTCTGGTAATGGATTATCCTGATGATACCACTTTTTGAAAGCTCTTCTAAAAAATGCTTTTAGAACCAGTTTACAAGCAGCAAAGCAAAAGCAACACAAATATATCCTTTGTTATCAACCATATAAGCAAATCAGTTTCCCTGTTCCGCTATCATAGCTAATTTATTTTCCTTGATGAATGTTGTCACCCACGATTCACAACCTCATTCAACCACCTTGGTGATTTAGTCGCTAAGTCGTGTCTGACCCTTGCAATCCCATGGACTGTAGCCTGCCAGGCTCTTCTGTCTATGGGATTCTCCAGTCGAGAATACTGGAGTGGGTTGCCATTTCCTTCTCCAGAGGATCTTCCCCACCCAGGAATCGAACCCCGGTCTCCTGCATTGCAGGCAGATTCTTTACTGACTGAGCTATGAGGGAAGCCCCACCTTAGATAATAAAATTCGGCTATTAAAAAACAACAATAACAGCAGAAAAACTGTTCTCAAAAGACATAGATTTGGGACATATCGTTGTATGATTTTTATTTCATGGACATTTATTTACCACTTGACCCTCATAAATATAGCTGGTCCCACCAGGATAGACAGAAGTGGTTAGACCTTGTTCAAGCATTATACAAAAAAAAACCTATGCATTTGTCATTTATGATTTGTGACAATTAGAGAAAATGAAAATTTTGTCTATTTAGCATAAACCAGTAAATACAGAAAACCATAAACTAATGATTTTCAGAATCCATATAATGAGAACCTTAAATCCTTGACCAGTAGACTCTTAAGAAAAAACTCAGTCTGAGACTGGAGTTTAGAGCAGGGTGGAAATAGAAATACTTTCTCAAGGACTCAAGGAAAGATGACCCACTGCAGGTAACAGGTTAGATATGTGTCAACATGAGGCTAATCAGTACAAAAATGTACATGTTGTTAGAAGGCTCCAGATGAAAAGATAAGGTCAAAGTGAAACAAGTCCACTTTGTAATGGAGTCTAACAGGAGTCGTTGCAAAAAGAATGGGATGAATTAACAGAAGGCGCCGAGATCAAATACTTCTGGTCCTGTTCTCTCCTTCTGTGTTTGTAACTCATGTAACCACACCACCCTATTTTCACCACTGCTTGAAGCCAATATTTCTTTTCCATTCCCAGCATCATGGCCTGTCATATCCAAACTGGATAACAGTAATCTCCTCTCCCCTAGACTACCTAGTGTGATCAGATGCTGTGATGTCTCAAATTGTTATCTGTTAAAATCAGAACAAAATATAGTTATGAACTACACTTTGCTAAGGGGAAATAAATTCCAGATCTGTTTCTTTGCCAACTGAAGAATTATATGAAAGCTGGGGCCACTAGAAAGTCTTCCTTGAGAAGACTGCTGATAAAACCTCATATATGAAGATGATAAATAATCTTAATTGCAGAAAGAATAGAAAAAGACATAACCCATACATAAATGTTCACAGGGATGCTGCATCAGAGAGGGAGTACAAAGAAGTAACATTCTGAAAATATTTAGGGATATTCTACCATTTACATGGAGAAGCAACAAAGTAAATGAAACATCATTACTACCATCAAGAAACAGGCATCCACTTGAAAAAGATATCTTAAAAAGTCCAAAGTGACACATGATTTTAGCTAATAGTTAATGAAAGTTTTATAAGGAAATGTCCAGGAAAAAAAAAGCAGAAGATTTTGACTTCTTCAGTTGCCTTTCAAAATAGGGCAATAGCAACCAAAATATCACAGTGCTATATGAATCTACATTTGAAGAAAATTCTCTCAAGTACCTAGAAGAGGTGTTACCAGAACACGGGATGGTCTGGAGCTGGCTCTGATGTGAGGCTGAAACATGTGCGAGAGACAAGAATGTGGACAGGAGGTAACCTAGAAAAACAAACAAATCAGTTAAAAAAAAAATTAACTTTTGAAAAGGTGCTATGTGGTCACATAAGTCTGAAAATGCTACAGACATTGTTTCACCTTCCTTTTGGAAATGTGATATGTACAGCAAATTAAAATCTTAAGATATCTTAGTAAAGAAACCAGCAGATATCTTGGATTCAACATATTTTTCAAACTTAGAGCAGAATGGTTTTCCCCTTTTTTTGTCTATTTTTAACTGATGAAACTAATCCATATAGAGCATATATTTTACATACAATACTCTGGCAATTGTTAGGAGGAAAGGTTTGTTGTGAGTCAGAAAAAGGATGGGATCCCAGGCCTGCCACTTAGTAGCAGTTTGATATGAGAAAGTGTCAAAGTCTCAAGCCTTTGTTCCTTTTATTTCAAAGGGTAAAAGTAGCATCCATTTGGATTGAGAAGGGGTCCTGAGCTCAGTTTCTGTTACAATGAACATCAATTATTATATTAATTGCACATAAAGCACTATTATGCTGAAAAAGTATACAAAAATCTTGGAGAAGAATGGCTCTCTGAAAATCACCTTACCTTTTTCACCTGTGTGGAGCAGTAATGAGGAAATCTGGGCAATCAGAAGCAAGAGACTGAGCGGCCTTCTCTGAGAGCCCAGTGGTTAAGACACCTCTTCCAATGTAGGATGTGGTAGATCCCTGGTCAATCCCTGGGCAAGGAACTAAGCTCTTTCATGGTGCATGGTGGTCTTCCCTGTGGCTCAACAGTACAAGAATCTGCCTGCAATGCAGAAGACAAGGAGACTCCAGTTTGATCCCTGGGTTGGGAAGATCCCCTGGAGGAGGACATGACAACCCACTCTAGTATTCTTGCCTGGAAAATCCTATGCACAGAAGAGCCTGGTGGGCTATGGTCCATGGGGTCGCAAAGAGTTGAAAATGACTGAAGCAACTGAGCATACAAGCAGGCATGCACACATGATGCATGGTGTGGCAAAAAAAGAAAAAAAAGAAGACTCTGGGCTGCTCTAGGCCAGGAGTCTTCAACCTCCAGGATCTAATGCCTGATGATGTGAATGGAATTGATGCAATAATAATAGAAATAAAATACACAATAAATGTAAAACACTTGAATCATCTGAAACCACTCCCCACACTGTCTGTGAAAAAATTGCCTTTCATGAAAGCAGTTCATGGTGCAAAAAGTTTGGAGACCCCTGCAGGCAGGCTGTATCAGTCTCATAGAGCCCCTTACCATGTCCACTTTCCTATTTTCACGCTTCCTTCTCAGTTTTATAATATATCCCCATATCAATTCTTGCCTGAAAGTTTGTTCATTTTTCTCTTTTCAGCTCAAACACTTTTAAACAAATTCTGACCATGTGCCAGCCACTGTATTCACATGTGTTGTGTTAGTCGCTCAGTTGTGTCCGACTCTCTGTGACTCCATAGACTGTAGCCTGCCAGTCTCCTCCTCCATGGAATTCTCCAGGCAAAAATACTGGAGAGGGTAACCATTCGCTTCTTCAGGGGATCTTCCCAGCCCAGGAATAGAACCCAGGTCTGCTGCATTGCAGACAGATTCTTTACCATCTAAGCTACCATGACTGAAGATTAAAGCAGTACAGAATTAAACTAACTGAGCCAAACCTTCCCGACTGCATGAAGTCTGGACTCGCTAGACTACAGTGTAGTGAACCCGCCCCTAGATCCAGGATCCTTGAGCCAGCCATTGTGATATCATACCTGAATCTTGGGAAAGCTATTTAGTGTGTGTGATTTGTAGCTCACACACAAGTAAAGCCATCTATGTTCACCTTTCAAATTCATCACAAATGTCAATTTCTCTCATTTTCTCTTATCAGAAAAATAGCTGACTTTTCCTGAAAAACATGTGCCTTGATTACTGAGAAATTTCACCCCTGAGAATTCTATACTTAGAATATGAAATTATTCTCTTTTAGTCATAATTGTAAAAACCGTATTATATATCTGGTTCTCTATGATGATTATATGCATCTGTGGATGTCACATACTATATTATCTTTTTGAGACTTTAAGATTATGAAAAGCAGAGCAAATGATTGCTTTTCTTTGAATTTCATAGCACCTGAACTAGCATCACACATTTTGGAGAGTCTTTAATACAGGCACAGGAAAATTTTAGCAAAATAGAGACTATCTAGAAGGGTCTTTAAAATTCAGAACATTTTGCAGTGCTTTTTTGTATTTATCCTGCCATAAAGCTTTTATCTCCTATTAAGTTTGAAAATCATAGCAACTTAAGGAAGATCAATACTGTAATTCAACTTTTATTGAAGGTACCATATATGACAAAGTATATTATTATTTTTAGAAGGCATTTGGAATAAGTTAATATAAAATTTTAGGTTATCTAAGAAATATCTATCTCTGCCATTGCCCACTATAACAAACACAATTGTATGTTTAATTATGAATTAAAATAACCTCTATCCAGTATAATTATTCCTTTAATTCTTAGATAAATAAAATTCATTAATTATTTGATTAAAAATTTTTGAAAGTGCTGAAAAAATATAAGGACAATATAATCATGTTGTGAGCTCTCAGAGGCTGGCATCTCATTGTCCTTATTCAGTATATACAAACTCTAGGAAGTGTCAGTGTTTATATTAAGAAATTGAACCATCAGAAAAACATTATGTTTCTGAATTTCTCCTTCATAAAAAAATCATTGTTATATATCATAAAAATTAAGATGCATTATAATAACATAACCAAATATCCCCTGAGAGAAAGGAGACATTTAAGAACCAAACCAAACTGCTTCTTTTACAGATCAAATCTGGAGAGGCTGCCCAAGACCCCTGGTAGCTAGTGGACTTGGAATTGGAATCACTGTCTCTTGGTTTCATAAGCTATATAGTATATTTCATTGCATCCTTTGATTTATAGCCCTTTGCCTTTAAGCTTTCCACCCGTAGGTGTATCTCTTCAACTCCTAAAATATTTTAGGTCATACAGTTCCCCACGCTTCAGGTTTCCATTTACACAGCTATTAAAAAGTAGCATATTTTTCATTCAGCATTCCCCATTGGTAGAACTCATAATGCTTCCCATTTAAATACAAACTCTGTAATAGCCAAAATACTTATTAAAAGAAAAACCACTTTCCACTCCAGTGTAATATTACATTCATACATTGAGGGTTTTCTCCACAGGCAAAAAGAGTTAACAGTTCTGATAGAGAGAATGCAATTTAAAGACCATTTAAAGTGATTTACCTTTTTTTAATATTCAGTTTAAATGTGAAGGGGGGAAAAGTCATTCCTGAAAACTAGTTATTTTAATTATGGCAAATTGAAAATTTTGTTCCAGCTATTAGCAGAGAGGTTCATGTAAATTGGCAATAAAGTCTAAAAACTTTGTTCACAAAATGTAATATGTCACTGTACAGTAGCCTAGAAAAAGGGCTAAATTTACTAAAACAACCTCTCTCCCCCTCTTTCTCTATTTCTCTTTCTTTCTGTGTCCTTATCTGTCTCTCCCCCCCTTTCTCTATTTCTCTTTCTTTCTGTGTCCTTATCTGTCTCTCCTCCCCTTTCTCTATTTCTCTTTCTTTCTGTGTCCTTATCTGTCTCTCCCCCTTTTTCTCTATTTCTCTTTCTTTCTGTGTCCTTATCTGTCTGTCTCTCCATCTGTCCCTTTTTCTCGGCTACTTCCTCAGTTGTTGAGAGCTGACTCTGTGCACGAGGTGTGCATGAAATGATGGTCTTTGGTTTTGCAATGAAATGAATTCCCTCGGTGACTTTCAACAGTGTACTGTAGACTGGCAGCTTGCCATCTGGAAACACTGACAGTTGGCTCCCTTGGGCCCAATGCGCAGCACTACTGTGAGATAGCATTAGTCGCCGAAGAAAATGGACACGGGAGGCTCAAACTACTTGACACAAATAAAATGGAGAAGCTAGTCGGCTTTTAAAGTAGAAGAAGGAGGGGAAAAAACAGGAACCATGGACCTTACAAAAGAGGTTTTTTCAGTGTCTTTTCTCAAAAAATCCATTTAGAAGTCAAGAGACTGATTTTTATTAGGTTGCTTAAAGGAACAAACTGAGTACACAGTTTATTAATGAGGAGTAATCTAAGCCGTGTAGATGTGTGTGTGCTCAGTTACTCAGTTGTGTCAAACTCTTTGCAACCCCATGGACTGTAGCCCAGGCTCCTCTGTCCGTGGGATTTCCCAGGCAAGAATACTGGACTGGGTTGCCATTTCCTACTCCCAAGGATCTTCCCAATCCAGGGATCAAATCGGAGTCTCTTGAGTCTCCTGCATTGGCAGGAAGACTTTTTACTACTGCACCACCTGGGGAGCCCTCAGTGAAGACATACTACAGTTCAGTCATATGAAGAACTGGGAGTAGTTTACTGCTTATTTCTGCCATGAGAGGTATATGATAAAGTGAAGTCGCTCAGTCGTGTCTGATTCTTTGTGACCCCATGGACCGTAGCCTACCAGGTTCCTCTGCCCATAGGATTTTCCAGGCAAGAGTACTGGAGTGGGTTGCTGTTTCCTTCTCCAGGGGATCTTCCCAACCCAAGGATTGAACCCGGGTCTCCCGCATTGCAGGCTGACACTTTACCGTCTGAGACACCAGGGAAGTTGATAAATCTTATAAAATGTCTTAATTTTTCATTTTCCTCAAAAATAGAAATATAACATTTAAATATTTTAAAAATCTTTTTAAATAATAATTTTCTTATATTTAAAATATTTGATAAATCCATTACTTGCTTAAGGCAACAAAGTAAGCTATTTGATAATCAAATTAAAAGTTTGGCAAAGTACTACAGTGTTTACACTGAAGTGCTTTTGCCTAATTGCTGCTGCTCCTGCTGCTAAGTCGCTTCAGTCGTGTCCAACTCTGTGCGACCCCATAGACGGCAGCCCACCAGGCTCCCCCATCCCTGGGATTCTCCAGGCAAGAATACTGGAGTGGGCTGCCATTTCCTTCTCCAATGCATGAAAGTGAAAAGTGAAAGTGAAGTCGCTCAGTCGTGTCCGACTCTTAGCAACCCCATGGACTGCAGCCCACCAGGCTCCTCCGTCCATGGGATTTTCCAGGCAAGAGTACTGGAGTGGAGTGCCATTGCCGTCTCCGTTTGCCTAGTTACTTTCATTCAAAGTTTGCTTATATCCTGAATTTTGAAAAGTTGTTCTTATGGATAACTATTATTTATACTGTTAAAATTAATAAAGCTATTTATTCTTCTTTGATTAAATACTACAAAAGAGGTGGAAATACTATGATATATGACAAACCATGTTCTATCTAGACATACAGTTTGAACTTTATATCAGGGCTGATAGCTCACCTGGTAAAGAATCCGAGTGCAATGAAGGAGACACTGGTTCAATTCCCAGATGGGGAAGATCCCCTGGAGGAGGGCATGGCAACCCACCCCAGTATTCTTGCCTGGAGAATCCCCACGGACAGAGGAGTCTGGCCAACTACAGTCCATGGGGTCACAAAGAGTTGGAGGCAACTGGGTAGAGCATCACACATAATTGGGCTTCCCTGATAGCTCAGTTGGTAAAGAATCTGCCTGCAATGCAGGAGACCTGGGTTAGATTCCTGGGTTGGGAAGATCCCCTGGAGAAGGGATAGGCTACCTACTCCAGTATTCTTGGGCTTTCCTTGTGGCTCAGCTGGTAAAGAATCCACCTGCAATGCAGAAGACCTGGATTTGATCCCTGGGTTGGGAAGATCCCCTGGAGAGAGGAAAGGCTACCCACTCCAGTATTCTGGCCTGGAGAATTCCATGGACTGTATAGTTCATGGGGTCGCAAAGTGTCCAACAGGACTAAGCGATTTTCACTTTCTCTTTCAATGCCATATGCATATTGTTGTTTTATAATGCTTTAAAATTTAAAAGCCCATTTAATGATATCTAGTGATAGTTCTAATTAAGTACTTGTGATATTATAAATACTTACAATTGATTAAGTTCCCTCATGATCCTTTGAAACTATAAATAGTATGTAAGCTAAGGTAACTCTCCTAGAATACTTAAAGAATAAGCAGAAATAGGAGTACAAGTCAGGGAGTTATAGCCAGGTACTTTTATACATTTATACATTCTTAATATATGTGTACAATAATATATAATGCAATGTATATAAATATATATTTATATATAATTGAATTGCTGTTGTATACATTTTCATGTGCTCCACTTCCATAGTTATTACTTTTACAAATGAAAGAGAAAAGATCAATTTAAGAGTTACTAATACAAAAGTACCCAAATCACCAAGACATAGCACACTCTAAGATTATGTTTTATACTCAAAATCTAATTATACTTTTCTGATCTGGTGTGTACATCAAAACCTTGTCAAGTTAAGCTTTATGAGTTCATGTTTACTTTGAAATTCATTTTGACTCTAATGTTTCACTTTTATCTTTAAAACTATTTATAATGGTAACTTAGTACAGCAAAAAGGAAGCACTCCTTGCTCCAAATAACATTATGCAACGTTTATTGAATAATAACATAAATAGTGGGTACATTCAGAAGCATAAGGAGCTCAACTTTAGTGTTTCTTCCTTTGTGGAGAATCCTTTTATTCTTCAGGCTCTATAGGAGTTTTATGTCATATGCAAAAAGATATTTGTATATATAATTTCTATTGTTTCAAAGTTCCACATAACAATCTTGTGGACATACTACTAAAGTAATGATTAAACTGATAAGGTGTGATTACTCAATGTCTAATACAGTGGACTGTAGGCTTGGCTGTATTAACATGACCTGGGGAACTTTTAAAATTCCACTCGCTTTCAGCTGTTTCAGAATCTCTGGGGGTGGGACCTGGTTTTTCTTTTTTAATCTTCTCAGGTTGATTCCCATTAGAGAGCCAAGATTGAAAACCATTATCTAATTTTACTTGACTCCGCTCACTATATTTCCTCAACACTACCTTAACTAGGCACTTACCTTCAGGTTCCCGTCTTCATCACAACTAAAAAAGTAAAGAAGCCATGAGCCACATAACAAATAGTAGAGGCAGTAGTACTTGGAAAGGTACAATGTTTGCTAAAGTCAACTGTAGCCCTAAAGTGACCACCTTAGGCTGCTTAAACATATAGGACATATTGGATTTTTACATTTGTTTGTTTTAGCATTCTATATGGCACCAAAAGTAACTTAGTGGGAAATTTCAGAATTGATGCTACACATTTTGTTTGTTTGTCTATCAATTTGTACACGTATATGTGTGTGTATGTATCAAGTATACTTCTAACATGAAGTTCTCACACTAAGTCAATAAGTCTCAGTGCAGTCGCTCAGTCGTGTCTGACTCTTTGTGACCCCATGAATCGCAGCACGCCAGGCCTCCCTGTCCATCACCAACTCCCGGAGTTCACTCAGACTCACGTCCATCGAGTCAGTGATGCCATCCAGCCATCTCATCCTCTGTCGTCCCCTTGTCCTCCTGCCCCCAGCCCCTCCCAGCATCAGAGTCTTTTCCAATGAGTCAACTCTTCCCATGAGGTGGCCAAAGTACTTGAGTTTCAGCTTCAGCATCATTCCTTCCAAAGAAATCCCAGGGCTGATCTCCTTCAGAATGGACTGGTTGGATCTCCTTGCAGTCCAAGGGACTCTCAAGAGTCTTCTCCAACACCACAGTTCAAAAGCATCAATTCTTCGGCACTCAGCCTTCTTCACAGTGCAACTCTCACATCCATACTTGACCACTGGAAAAACCATGGCCTTGACTAGATGGACCTTTGTTGGCAAAGTAATGTCTCTGCTTTTTAATATGCTATCTAGATTGGTCATAACTTTTCTTCCAAGGAGTAAGCATCTTTTAATTTCAATAAGTCAATAAGTCTACTTTATGCTTAATTTTAAGCCCCTAGAAAGAAAACAAACAAACTGACTATTGTAAAACTAGCAATAATCACTTTGAAGCATAACCTGAGATTAACTCAATATAGAGCTGTTTTTTAAGAATGAGCCCAAAGTTTGATAGGGGAGCCCTAGTGAAGAAAGAGTGAAAGAAGAGAGGAATTGGAAATATATTAGGAAAAAAACAGATACAAAAACAGATATAAACTTCCTTGTATATTTTATCAACTTACATCTGTCCTGAGATCACCCTCACAACTAAGCTGCTAATTATTTTCTGAAAGAGTGCAGATAAGTAGTAGGAAATACTTGTTAGAAATTTGACACATTGAAAAGGCTAAAGCCAGGAAACGCTGAGGTGTCTTTAGTTTCCTGATTTGCTGCTAGGACAACAGCATAAGAAAGCAGGACATCATGGGCTAGAGCATTTTTGTTATTATGTAAAGTTTGGGTCCCAGATGTTATTTTTGAGGTAACTGTTTAGATTCAGGCCCAATCACCAATAAGGGCAGTGATCCTTAACCCCTTATGGAGGCTCTCCCCAGCCTGGCTGTAATACAGGCTACAAAAAGACGGGTTGATCAAAGGCCATGTGGAAATGACCCCAAAGTCATCTACCCTGACCTATTCCATTTAAGCTACTATTTTTCTGCTGACAGCCTCTCCTAGCAGAGTAGTATAAATACTTACACCAAGAATAGAAATCTTACACTTAAAAATAATCAGATTCCCTTTTCCCAGGGGAGAGAATAAGTTTGAACTTCCCCAGAGTCTTGAGTGTGCTGCTAATAGCATCTACTTTAGCTGTTCATAGATTTACTTTGGTAACACCTATTGGCAATGAAGAGAGAAAAATAAGCCAAATTTGTCAGATATCCCTTTATTTAATGCAAGTGACAAAATCAGAAACCATTCAAGAAAGGTAGGTTTTCTCTTTCCCACTTGAGCAATTCATTATGAAATCTTGTTCTTTCAACACAGTTTCTAGCTTCAATCTATTTCAATTCAAATATATAAGCTGAAAAATAGTGTACTAGAAGACAAGTGTGAATAACACTACTAATTTTTAAAAACTTGCCTTTGAGGCACTCTCCGGATAGTAATGAACAAATAATGATATGCCATGTAAAATGGGAAAGTGAAACAGTTTAAAAGCAAAAGTTAAACACAAAGACTCTTAATTGAACTGTCATCAAGTATCTGTGGATTTAAACACCATGCTTTGGCTAATCTCCCAAATGCTCAAAGAACTGCTGAGGATGTAGGATTTAGGGAAACTATTTTTCTCAAGCCCCAAACTCTTCATTTAATATGAATAGAGAACACTTTCTCCAAAAAACATTGAATGTGTTTTGTAAGTTGTCAAGGTCATCACTGGAAGCCTAAATTCTTTCTGTGAGCACATCATTTATTAATTTCTACCAAAATGTCTATCTTTCCTTATTGCAAGATGACCCAAGGCCAAATATTACCTTCCTTACTGACAAATCAATAAGACATTTAGTCTGGAATGGGTCACTGAATGAAGAGAGCACTTCCATTTCCAGACAATTTAGTCTGAGAAAAAAATCCTAACTTTTCAGTGTCTTCTTGTCAGCCACTCACTAGCTGCATTTGAAAGTTGATTTGAAAGTTAGGAGATGAAGATACGTATTTTTTAGGACCTGAATTTAGAATTAAATCCTGATCTACCAAAGTGTACTTAGGTGAGTTTTTGCTAAAGGAAGCAAAATGTGTTAGTTAAAAACAAGCAACCCCCCAACTCACCTACCCACCCCTCACAAAAAAAAAAAAAGAAAGAGAAAAAAATTTTAAATGTCTAGATTATAGAAAGAGTTCTGGTTATGTCAATTCTTAGATGTATATCTGGTGCTATGTTGAGATTACATTAGGAATTGATCATTTGTAAGGCAAAAGGTGGGGAAACAGTGGAAACAGTGTCAGACTTTATTTTTGGGGGCTCCAAAATCACTGCAAATGGTGACTGCTGTCATGAAATTAAAAGACACTTACTCCTTGGAAGGAAAGTTACGACCAACCTAGATAGCATATTCAAAAGCAGAGACATTACTTTGCCAACAAAGGTCCATCTAGTCAAGGCTATGGTTTTTCCAATGGTCATGTATGGATGTGAGAGTTGGACTGTGAAGAAGGCTGAGTGCCGAAGAATTGATGCTTTTGAACTGTGGTGTTGGAGAAGACTCTTGAGAGTCCCTTGGACTGCAAGGAGATCCAACCAGTCCATTCTGAAGGAGATCAGCCCTGGGATTTCTTTGGAAGGAATGATGCTGAAGCTGAAACTCAAGTACTTTGGCCACCTCATGGGAAGAGTTGACTCACTGGAAAAGACTCTGATGCTGGGAGGGACTGGGGGCAGGAGGACAAGGAGATGACAGAGGATGAGATGGCTGGATGGCATCACCGACTCAATGGATGTGAGTTTGAGTGAACTCCGGGGCGATGGACAGGGAGGCCTGTTGTGCTGCAATTCATGGGGTCGTGAAGAGTAGACACGACTGGGTGACTGAACTGAAGTGAACTGAAGGCAAAAGGAAATCACTTCTGAATATTCATTGGAAGGACTGATGCTGAAGCTGAAGCTCCAATATTTTGGCCACCTGATTTGAAAAACTGACTCATTAGAAAAGACCATGATGCTGGGAAAGATTGAAGGCAGGAGGAGAAGGGGATGACAGAGGATGAGATGGTTGGATGGCATCACCAACTCAATGAATATGAGTTTGAGCAGGCTCTGGGAGTTGATGGACAGGGAAGCCTGGTGTCCTACAGTACATGGGGTCGCAAAGAATCCGACATGATTGAGTAATTGAACTGAACTGAAAACAAAAGGATAAAGATTGGAGAATGGTTAATATTCACAGAATGGAGTCTATTTCCAAAGTAAAAGTCATTCTGCCTAAAGAGAGGGTGGGCAAGGGAGGAACCAATTGTTACAGCAGCTGAGAACGTCCTTAAATTAACTTTACAAGGCTCAGATGGAAAAGAATGATGCAAAATGTTGTCAGAAGTTAGCAAAGCTACATTAATTTCTATCCTCATAGCGGTATTCCCCTGAGCAATAGATTTAGCCCAAATATTTAGGAGATTCCCATCATGTGACTATAAATGTAATAACACATTCTGGGAGTGTTGGTGATAGAAATAGGACTGGAAATAGCTTTGTTGCATCATAAGAAGAGTAACATAATAGGTGTGTGGGGCCCTGAAAGCCATCTGATGACTGGGGAGCCTTTTCTGCACCCCACCAGCTTTCACATTTGCCAGGAGACGCAGCAAACATAAACTTGCCTGGTAAGATTTAAAGTGTGTCCTTGAATACCCAGGTGGTTACAGCTCCCAAGTCGAAAGTGTTCTCATTCTAATGGCTTCAGCTATACAGCTCAAATGATGTCAGTTCAGTTCATCTGACTCAGTTGCATCTGACTCTTTGCAACCCCATGAACCACAGCACGCCAGGCCTCCCTGTCCATCACCAACTCCCGGAGTCCACCCAAACCCATGTCCATTGAGCTGGTAATGCTATCCAACCACCTCATCCTCTGTCATCCTCTTCTCCTCCTGCCCTCAATCTTTCCCAGCATCAGGGTCTTTTCAAATGAATCAGCTCTTCGAATCAGGTGGCCAAAGTACTGGAGTTTCAGCTTCAACATCAGTCCTTCCAAGGAACACCCAGGACTGATTTCCTTTAGGATGGACTGGTTGCATCTCCTTGCAGTCCAAGGGACTCTCAAGAGTCCTCTCCAACATCACAATTCAAAAGCATCAATTCTTTGGCTCCCAGCTTTCATTATAGTCCAACTTTCACATCCATACATGACCACAGGAAAAACCATAGCCTTGACTAGACAGACCTTTGTTGACAAAATAATGTCTCTGCTTTTTAATATGTTGTCTAGGTTGGTCATAACTTTCCTTCCAAGGAGTAAGTATCTTTTAATTTCATGGCTGCAATCACCATCTGCAGTGATTTTGGAGCCCAGAAAAATAAAGTCGGCCACTGTTACCACTGTTTCCCCATCTATTTGCCATGAAGCGATGGGACCGGATGCCATGAATGATATACGCCACCTTTTTGGATATGTGCAACATAAACAGTTTTAAACAATGAAAAGTCTTCCAGTATTGCTCAACAGAAGAAAATGATTTGTAATCATGTGAATTCCTGATTCTTTCCATTGCATTCAAGACCAGAAGTAGGCAGAGAAGAAAAGCCACCCTTGTTTCATGTAACGATTGTCAGTACACATGTGATTCTGAAGAACCAAAAGATGGAATCTGTAGTACCACCCTAAGAAAGTCTTTTTCCAACAGTTGCCAAAATGCTAGAGGAAAGAGGGCCATGATTTGCTTGTTGTTTCTGAAAATGTCATCACAGTCTTAGAAGCTCTATTTTTTCTATCATTCCTTCATTGGACAGGCAGCCTCAGTGGGCATGCACAATCTCATTTCTGGTGAGATTTCCTGTCTTTCCCCTTCTATATTTGATTTGTCTGATTTTCTCCATGATGTCAAGTATCCAACAGCAGGACCTGTCATACAAGAAGTGACACAGTGTATATCTGAGTGAATATCAAAGTGGTTCATTATTAGTCCAATGACAGAGACATATGATGAATTATTCTGAAATGACATTTGAGATGACAGGGGATGAAAATCCCCAAATCAGAGATGGTGGTTCTTTGGGGCTCCAGAGCAACACTGTTGTCAGTAAAACTAGCTATGTACAAAGATGTTGCAACACTGGACAGCCCCCAAATCAATTCATCATCATAGGCCATGAAACTCACTTGTGGCAAAATCAATACAGAATTTCAGGCTGCCTGATAAAGGATCAGAGAGAATTTTATTCACTCTTTTACTTTGCAAATGTTACCTTTAAATCCAATGAGAAAAAACTGCCTTTGAGACTTTACCATAAAGTCAAACTACAACTTTAAATAGTATCCAAACACTATTAAAGAAGAAACCTAAACTGTTTTCAGGGCCTAGGAACACACTATTTCAGTCTGATGCTTCAATAAAGAAATAAAGATAGGTTTATAATGATAAATGAAAGAATCCTGATAGGTTAAAAATTATAAAGTTCCAAAATGGAAAAATTCTGAAAAGTAGCATTGATATAGAAATGAAAATATAATCTTGTTTCACTTTCGTGAAATTCAAGTATCTTAATGACTGCAAATAGTTTTTATATAGAGTATAAGGAAAAGGTGTTGTGGGAAGTTCTGATTTCCATGAAGATTGTCATTATAATATTCTGGTTAAATAATAACAAAAAATAGCAAGATCTACTTTGAATCAATATTTACTTTGCCCGGCACTGTGCAAAGAGCTGTGTGTACATTTGTAAATTAATCTTTATAGTAACCAATGAGGTAGACACTCAATGTTTTCATTTTACAAAAGTAATTGAAGGACAACAAAAGTAAGTAATGGCAAAAGGATGTAAATCTAGTAAGCAGTTAAGCTAAACCAGGAACCCAGGAAGCCTAACTCCAGAACATGTGCATGTAAACACTATGATAAACTCACAAAATTCAGGAGGAAGCCCTTTTTCTTCCCCTTTCAACTCCAAGAATTTTATGTATAAACTCGAGGATTTGGGGAAAATTACCTATAAAATGGCCAGATCATCTTCTAAGGGTTTTGATGTCATTATTAAAAATAATTCTGTAGTCATAATCATATCATGTGTTAGCTCTGTGAACTCTTATTGCTCAAGTGATAATGAAATTAATGACAGGATTCTTCAAAACAAAACGTGTATCTAAGATACTCATTTATCATCAACTTAAATAATTCCAGAAAACCTCCAAACCATTCTCATCTAAGCCTAGGTATTGTAAACTTCCCAAAATAAATTCCAGTGGCAATTAGCTTAAAAAATATCAATTGCTTTAATTTTATCAACCATGACAATCACACACACACACAGACTCACACACGCTGAGTCTAAATTCTAGGGTTGATCAGGCAGTGTTCCATAAGTTTCAGTTCTCAAATTAATCTAACATTGATTTGCTATTCTATTACTGGCCCTTTTGCTTTGAAACTTACAGTGTAATTTTTACTTTTTTACTAAATTAAAAACAGGTTTTATAGAGGCAATGTTTAGAAGACAGATGGATCAAAATCACACAAAAAACAGTTCAAATTTATTCTGACATTCTCTTCAGAAGGAATGAAGAAAACAACACAAAATGCATGCTGCTGCTGCTGCTGCTGCTGCTAAGTCACTTCAGTCATGTCCGACTCTGTGCGACCCCATAGACGGCAGTCCACCAGGCTCCCCCGTCCCTGGGATTCCCCAGACAAGAACACTGCAGTGGGTTGCCATTTCCTTCTCCAGTGCATGAAAGTGAAAAGTGAAAGTGAAGTTGCTCAGTCGTGTCTGACTCTTCTCGATCCCATGGACTGCAGCCCACCAGGCTCCTCTGTCCATGGGATTTTCCAGGTAAGAGTCCTGGAGTGGGTTAGTACTAGTCTATGCAAAAACAAAGCAACACACATCCCATAAGACATTAACCTGGATTTTGTGGTCAAGATTTTCCTCAGAGAAAGTTATCTTGCCCATCCTGACAAGTGTTTTAGGGATATTAGAAAATAGTGTATCTGTTTCCTAATTAGTTTTCCAATACTTTGGCCACCTGATGTGAAGAACTGACTCATTTGAAAAGACCCTGATGCTGGGAAAGATCAAAGGCGGGAGGAGAAGGGGATGACAGAAGATGAGATTGTTGGATGGCATCACCGACTCAAGGGACATGAGTTTAAGTAACTCTGGGATTTGGTGATGGACAGGGAAGCCTGGCGTGCTGCAGTCCCTGGGGTTGCAAGGAGTTGGACATAACTGAACAACTGAATTGACTTCCTAATTAGACATGTCACTATATTCAGAGGTCTAGCTTTCTGCTTGGAGAAGGCAATGGCACCCCACTCCAGTACTCTTGCCTGGAAAATCCCACGGACGGAGGAGCCTGGTAGGCTGCAGACCATGGAGTCACAAAGAGTCAGGCAGGACTGAGCGACTTCACTTTCACTTTTCCCTTTCATGCATTGGAGAAGGAAATGGCAACCCACTCCAGTGTTCTTGCCTGGAGAATCCCAGGGACGGGGGAGCCTGGTGGGCCGCCGTCTGTGGGGCAGCACAGAGTCGGACACGACTGAAGCGACGCAGCAGCAGTAGCAGCTTTCTGCTTGGGGTACGTGTGTGTGTCTGTGTGTGTGTGTTTGCTCTGTCATGTCTGACTCTTTGCGATCCCATTGACTGTAGCCCACCAGGCTCCTCTAGCCATGGGATTTCCCAGGCAAGAATACTGGAGTGGGTTGCCATTTCCTCTTCCAGAGGATCTTCTTCACCAAGGGATCAAAACCACCTCTCTTGCATCTCCTGCTTTGGCAGGCAGATTCTTTACCGCTGCGCCACCTGGGAAGCCCTAGCTTTCTGCTTAATACTACTCTAAAATTTCTCAGAATTCAAGCACCGAATGTCAGTCCATTGCAAAAAAAAATAAAAAAATAAAAGATGGTTTAAATACAGCTTGCAAGTGACATATGGAGACAAAAAACACTACAAAACTGCAATCAGATTGCTATTTCTTGTTTTATAGCACAAGGTTATAGCTGAGTGGAATTTAAAATCCTAAAGTCAATAATATATTTACTCTGAACTGATTTGACGAACAGAAAATTTACAAACTTGCTGCTGTCTCGATTCCCAGCTCTTTTAGGATAAAATTCAGCCAGTTTTCTTTTTTCCAGTAGGAAAAAATGAAAGTTCATATATAGAGTGAATTCACTAGGTATAACTTCTTTCAATATGGACAAAGACAACAAGGTTCTTAAAAATATAAAGAAAAAAATTTCTTCATATGAGAGAATCCCAGTTTGCAATTGAGAACCTAGATAAAAAATACATATGTTTCGTATTTATAATTACAGTACATATTTTAACAGCTTAATATGTACAGTAGAATAATTGAGTTAAAAAAGAGTACCATTAACTCACCCCACTAATAAATGCAAATGTTTGTTTTCTTTTGTTCTAGAATCTCAGGTCAAGTATTCTTGACAGCTTGTCGACAGATCCCCACTGGTACGGCAGCATGAAGATTGTGTCTGTTTTTTTTATTTCAGAATTTCTTCCTGCAGGGGTAGGCCATTACCAGCTGGGGTGCTTGTATACAGTATCTGCCTCTCACATCTTCCACCTAGGATGGCTTTAACTCTCTTAGGGGAGAACTTATTTTGTTTTTTCCCAGGCAGGGGGCCCACTTCTCTTGCTCATATTCATCAATTATTGTTAAAGATTAAACATAGTATGGGCTTCCCAGATAGCGCTAGTGATAAAGAATCTGCCGCCAGTGCAGGAGACATAGGAGTGTGGGTTCTATCCCTGGGTCAGGAAGATCCCCTGAAGGACAGCATAGCAACCTACTCCAGTATTCTTGCTGGAGAATCCCATGGACAGAATGGCCTGGCAGGCTATAAATCAGAGAGGCACAAAGCGTCAGAAATGACTGAAATGACTTAGCACAGCACAGCACAAACAGTGCAGTGAAATATTAGCATGGTTTCAGTTTCTCTATTGCTATGATAAAAATAAAGTGCATTGGTAGAATCTGGGCATAGGATTAGTCTGAAGTTGGACCCAAGGACAAGGTAGACTATATGACCTAACGAATATTTGAGAATCTGCATGATATCCAATTCCAACCACAAGGACCAGTCATTTTATTCAAAGTGCTGAAAACTGAACTATCACCAGAAAGCTATAGGTAATAAAGTCCTACATATATGGAAACTAGCCATGCAGGTGCTTTAACATATTTCATATATAGGATAAGACAAGCAACTGTTGGTATAATATTATAGTGGTGTATTAGCCAATTGGGAGTTAATTAGATTCAAGTTATTTTGATGTGGCAACCAAAGCCAAAACTTTTAAAATTAAGGTCATTATTTGTTAATTTATTCAAGGTATACATTTTATTTCTTTCAAAAAACAAATAGTAACCAAAAATTTACTAAGAACAGATAGTTTTCTAGACATTGGGTATATAGTAGTAAACATGGTAGATATTTTTCCTGCCTTACAGATTTTATAGTTTAGCAAGGAAGACAAGCAATTAAATAGGATATTGCAATGATAAATGATAAGTTTCAATACAAAGAATCACATGGGTTATGAAAACTCCATGCTAAAGGAACTGGCACAGTTAGGGAGAATCTAAGGGAAAAAAAGAAAGGAAGGAAGGAAGAGTTGTAAAGCTGAGAAGGAGGTAAGAGTAATGTAAGAACAGAAGGAAAAAGGAATGATCGATGAAGTAGAAACAGCTATTTAAAGACCCAGAAGCAAGAGAGCATGACATATTCAAGAAACTAAAAGAAGGCAAGTTTAGGGGGAATACAAAGTGTGAAGGTGAAGTTAAAAGATCAGAAAAAAGGAAGAAACAGTAGCAAGACCTGACAAGAACTCATAAACAAAGTTGAGAATGTGTAGCTTTAGTGTAGCTTTATCTGAGAAGTAACAGGAAGTTTGTTAAAACTAATTAAACACAGGTTTAAACCTGTGTAGGAAGATGATCAATGGCAACCCACTCCAGTACTCTTGCCTGGAAAATCCCATGGATGGAGGAGCCTGGAAGGCTGCAGTCCATGGGGTCGCTGAGGGTCTGACACGACTGAGCGACTTCACTTTCACTTTTCACTTTCATGCATTGGAGAAGGAAATGGC
Organism: Bos grunniens; assembly: GCF_055505025.1. Taxonomy (NCBI): domain Eukaryota; kingdom Metazoa; phylum Chordata; class Mammalia; order Artiodactyla; family Bovidae; genus Bos; species Bos grunniens. The sequence goes on from NC_141188.1 coordinate 29,407,804, forward strand.
AACCCACTCCAGTGTTCTTGCCTGGAGAATCCCAGGGATGGGGCATCCTGGTGGGCTGTTGTCTATGGGGTCGCACAGAGTTGGACACGACTGAAGTGACTCAGCAGCAGCAGGAAGATGATCACCATGTTTTACAAAGATCATATTAGACCTAGATATAGGACCGAAGACTCTTTAGGAATCTGGGATTCCTACTTGGCAAGAGGATGGGTAAACTTTGATCTTAGCATGATAGAGAAATTTAAAGCTGAGATCCAAGAAGGAGGGCCTATCCCTAAGATAACAAATAATAATAATAATAATTTCTTTTACTCTTTTTGGGAACTTGTCTCTGCCCCAGACTCCACATGGGGAAAAGAAATTTAACAAAATTGAATTTATACCAGACACAGGAAGAAGTTCAACATTTACACAAGAGTGTGGAACTAAAATCCTAAAATGATCATTTGTTTTAAACAAATTCCATCTCAGTGAAAATCCAGGATTATGACAAGAATTTTTTTAATTACTCTGTAATTAAAAAAAAAAATCATAAAGAACAAAATCCTAATGGAACTAAAAACTAACTCAGAAGGAAAAAGTTAAAATCACACAACATAACATATCCAGTGGAGTGAGAGGAGCATGCATAATAGTGTGTAGATTTAGATTCCCAGCTATTTCATAGAAGACATTCTAAAAAAGATTACACAATATGTATATTTAAAGTGACTGAAGAGATGAAAGAAGGATTAGAAACCATAAAGACACTGTTTACTGCCTTTTTATTGCATCTTACATTCGGACACACAGCATCAAGCTGTTTTATGGATCTTCCTGCTCAGAAAATCTTACCTTATTAGGAAACTGAAGTTAAAACAAAAGATAAATTTCTTTCATCTTTGCCTTTCCCTAGGCTAAACCCTAAACAGCCAATGATGGCGATTCTGGCAGTACTCAATGAAATGTCTCAGGATTTACATTATTACATCAACTTCCTCAGGGTTTCAGATTGATAGCAAATCTACTCTATCAGGGACGATCCCAACTGCTTTGAAAGCACATCAACACTGAAATCTTTAGAAGTGGGTTGATTGAAAATCTAATCTTAAATAGTTAATTCAAAGCACATTCAACAGATAGTGAATGTTTTCATTTAGTGTTTAGCTTCAGAATCCTGGCAAAGGATGAGAAAAAAAAGAAAAAGAGGAAGAAAGACTTGGTCTCTAGTTCTAGGGCAACCAGCTGGTTGCATAAGATTTTTGGTGTTGAACCATTCTCAGCTCAACACAGTCCATAGATGCTAATCATAAGTCCCCTGACAAATGACGAGGAATGTGGCCTAATTACCCTTACAGCTATTTACACTTCATCTTCAAATACAGCCTAGTGGCTAATAGTTTGGTAGAAGTAATAGGATAGTACTTTCAAAGTTAAGTGCCTCAAAAATTTGTTCCAATAACCAAAAATAAACAAATGTGACAGTACAGTGCTGCCTACCTTGCTCTGCAGAAGCCTCAAGTGGCAAATGTCTCCAGCAGACACATAAACAACCAAGGGTTGCTCATTTAATTAGAACTAGTGTAGACTTTTAGTGGGAAATTTTTACAATAGACTGCATTTTTCTTCTCAATGTCGCCTTTAATTTTGGATGATTGTTCAGTTTAGAGAGTTTTTTGAGCCAGCTATAAGTCCTTCATAATTTGCTAAAGCATAGAAGAAGGATATCTAACAGAACACCTCTGCCTAATCTCTGGAAGTGAGGACACAGGGGTAGGAAGAGGGGATGCCACCCAGTATTCTGCTAGGAAGGAAATTTGATCAAGAAGACATCTTAGCATTCAAAGCTGTATCAGTAACCACAAGCTACTGCTAAATTGATAGAATCATCAACAATGTTATTATAGAAACTTATGATTTCACTTTTACATTGTATCCATTTTCTTCATCATCTGTATGGGTGCGACCAGATAATCTTGGGTAAATTCCAAGGAATGCATTGGAAGATCAAGTGAAAATATATGTAGGGGCCATATTTGAAAATCCTTGAGGACCATGTTAAGGCTTTTGACCTAGATATCATATGCATGGGGATCAGGATTGAAGGAAAAAATAAAGGATGTTTACAGTTATGACTTAAGAAGAGTGGTTTGTCAGATTGGAACAGAAGCTTTGCTAAAAGTAGGAACGTATCTAGGCAGCAACTATAAAACACAAGATGAGAAGTAATAGGTCAGAGTTTCACTTTTGAACTCTTGTACCCTCAGCAAATCTCTTCCCAGGAGCTCCCATTTCTAAAAACAGTAACACCAGATATAATACTTACCCCAGAAGTCCTCACTCTTTAGTTTGCACAGAGATCTCCTGGGGATCTTTTGAAAAAGATGTATGTAGGATCTTACCATTAGAAATTTGAATCAAGAATTCTAAGATAGGACTGATGGAGGTTTCAATATTTCTGCAAGCTATCTTGATGTTGGTGACCCTGGGATCATAATCTGAAAAAAACACTGCTTTAAAGAATCTAAGGGTTTAAAAAAAAAAAAAAATTCCTCAACTGCATCCTTCTCTCTGTAGGAAGCCTTCCAAAAATAATCAATTGAAAAAAGTTCCCAATTATGGAACTTATGATCTACTATAGTTTCAAGGAAAGTGAAGTTAATTGTAATCTGAATAAACTGTTAACCATTACATAAAATAAAGAAGTAGGAAACTATACAAAAATTGTAGAGGTTTGGTATTACATATAATATTTATATGCATACAAATTCCAATTAGAATATTCTTGTTTTAAATAGAAAAACAGATTTTAAGGGCCTTTTTCTTTTTTTCATCTTTCTTCTCAGGAACTCACAAAAAAGCATGTAGCCTTGATGTAAGATTTTTAAGTATATGGTGTATGCTTGGCAACAAAACCAATTAATGCTTAGTGTGTATGTGTGTTTTTAGTCGCTCAGTTGTGACCAACTCTTTATGACCACACAGACTGTAGCCTGCCAGGCTCACAATGGATTTTAATTGAATTACATTTACAGATCAATTCTGAAAGATTTTAGATTTTTAATTACTGAATATTTCAAGCTATGAGCTATCCCTCATTTATTTAGTTTTTAAACGTTTTTCAATCAGATTTTTAAATTTTTTAAAAATAATTTTTGTATAGGAATTTTTATGATAAATTGCTAGCTAGCTTGCATTTTTATAATTTAAAATGGGGTTTTTAAGACTATTTTTAAAATACATGTAAATGTGTATATAACACTTTCAATTTTTAACTATCATACTTGTATTAAAGTCTTATGAATAATTTTCAAATTATTAATAAATTAATAAATAATTTATTACTTATATTCTATCAAATTGTCTTCATTCACAGTGATTTGATTTCCAACTATTGTCAGGCTTTGTTGTTCACTGTACGGTTTCAAACTGCATATAAATTTTTTCTTGGTCTCACTGCACTGCACACAACGAAGTGTAAAAAAAATTGTAACAACAGTAACTGATCTCTTGTTCCTAACTTTAAAATAAATACTATCAGCATTTCACTATAAAATATTGTGTTTACTGAATTTTATGTAGATAATCTTTATAAGATTAAAGAAAAAAATAGGGTAAAAACATTTCTCTAAAGTAACTTTGAAGCCAAAAAGTAAAAATAACCAATAAATCATGGACAATTTTGTTTCTGCTAGAGGAGAAAAAAATATATAGAGTTGCTATAGTTACTAACTTTAATAGATTATTGAAAAATATTCTTACAGCTCTCATTAACTGGTTTTCAGGAATTAAGCTGGCGTATCTCTAGAGAGCATATCTGTTAAGGATAAATTACAGTGGCTTGAATAGTTTTCCATAAAATGATTTGCCAGTCTCACAGAGATTTATTTGTGCTTAAAGGGCTTCTGTGGTGGCTCAGATGGTAAAGCATCTGCCTGCAATGTGGGAGATCTGGGTTCCTTCCCTGGGTCCGGAAGATCATCTGGAGAAGAGCATGGTAACCCACTCCAGTATTCTTGCCTGGAGAATTACATGGACAGAGGAGCCTAGTGGGATACAGTCCGTGGGGTCACAAAGAGTCAGACACAACTGAGCGGCTAACACATTGCAAAGTCAGCTCATTTAATCTCTACCACTTCGAATTCTCATTCCTACATAGATGGGTTCTTTGTTGTTGTCCATTCGCTCAGTAGTGTCCAACTCTTTGTGACCCCATGGACTGCAGCAAGCAGACTTCCCTGTCCTTCATCAACATCCAGAGCTTGCTCAGACTCATGTCCATTGAGTCGGTGATGCCATCCAACCATCTTGTGCTCTGTCATCCCCTTCTCCTCCTGCCTTCAATCTTTCCCAGAATCAGGGTCTTTTCTAACAAGTTGGCTCTCCGAATCAGGTGGCCAAAGTATTGGAGCTTCAGCTTCAGCATCAGTCCTTCCGGTGTCCACTGGAGAAGGGAATGGAAGCTCCGCATTCTTGCCTTGAGAACCCCATGAGCAGTATGAAAAGGTGAGTCCTAGCACCTCGATAAACGTTGGAAAGGGACAGAGAAACATCATTGTATGCTACTCCTCTTCTCAATATTATACTGAAAGTACTTTAAGTTACCAGTATCTCATTTGCTAAAGTTGCAGGTATCCACTTCCTTTATTGAGTTCAAGCAACCAATTTTGATAGTTATCTTCTATTTTTTTCTCGAAAGTTCTATATGATCTTCTCAAGTACCATCTTATTCCTAATTCCTGTCAACTCTTCAGTTCACCTCAACTCTTCTCAAGTAAGTTTATAAGTAAAGGGCTTAAAATCATCTTGGAATTACAGTAAGCAGTCAGTAAATTTTAGCTGTTATTAAATATTATTGGTGTATGTTATTTTTTTTCTATTCTAATAACGATGAATGTCCTTTAGGCTCAGAGACGTCCCCTCTTTGAACTTTCAAATCACAAAGAGACCCATCATTTCCTCACAGGGAATCCCATTTCATGAGTTTATACTACTCATTAATAATGAATGAATAACAACTCATGCATTTTTTTTTTTAATTAAATCTAACTTCCTTTGAATTTCTGTGTACTGGTCTTAGGAATTGTGCATTAAGCTAAGTAATCCTTTTCTCACATGACACATCTTTATTTAAAGACAGCCAACATGAGACCTCTGAATCTTCTCTTCTCCAATCTAAACCCTGACAGGACATTTGTATTTTCTCATTACTTGTGAAAGATAAAATTGACAAGGCAAAAATTTGTCATATTGTCCACTTTCAGAAAAAATGTGAAGAGTGGATTTCCTCAATGTCATATCTTATCTCTGCTCCTTTTCTATTAGGGCAGCATCATACATGTTCTTTCTTCTAGGCTATTAGTTTATAACTTACTCCCACATTCATATTAATTTCACCCTCACTGGAATTTTCTCCACTTGCTTCTATTTGCTTGGATTTTTAAACAATACTCTAGTATCCTTGCCTGGAGAATCCCATGGACAGAGGAGCAGGCTACAGTCCAGGGGGTTGCAAAGAGTTGGACATGACTGAAGCGACTTCACTTCACTTCACTTCACTTAAACAATATTCCAACTTCTTAACAGGCTTTTCTCTTCTGTATTATACTGAAAAATATGTCCTCTTTTCCAGTATAAAAAAGGAAAAATTTCTTTAATTTTAAGTCATATATTAGTACATAGCTTTCTAATATACCTTTTTGTTTTGAATTTAATGCTATTGATTTCTTTCCTCCCTCCTTTTCCATTTCCGTGTAAGACTTTCAATTGACTGGCAAGTTATTTTTCAACTACATTCTTCTACCAGGTATGTTATGATTCTTTGTTATTATGGAAATTCTGATACTTTACAGGTGGAACCTTGTTTTCTGAAACATAATATGTGAATTCAACTAAAGCATGATTGAACAACAAAAGCATCTAAGGTGATAGTATTTCACTTTACTAATACCAGAGTTGTAAATGCTTTCCACAAAATAGATAGGATTTGTAAACTCAGCTGCAAGCATCAGAAAAAATCATAAGTATGGTATTAGTAATTTGAGTCATGCAGGTGCGCTGTATTTCAAAACAACCAAATGCAAGCAATTTTGAAGCTGCAAATAGGTTGATTTTCTTTTTATACTTGGGTTTGAATTATTTGCTGGGAATCTGATATGAAATCCTCCCAAAGGAACCATTCTTGGATGCGGCAGCTTGTTTCTGCAAATCAGCCCACAATTTGCATTTAACCTATTTCATAAATGAAACACTGTACAATTCTGATGAGTAATAATAAAAAATTTAAAAAAAAATTGTCCAGTTACAAATTAAGTGAATAAGTTAAATTAAAATAACAAATAATTATTTTCTTTATCTCAAAGGCTAAAATTGAAGGAAAAGATTGAAAGGAAGTCCGTTTTCCTGATGACTATATTTAATACAAAAATATGTTAAACCATAGAGCCTGTGCTTCAGGTGTGCTTATTGAACATGGACGTCATTGAGTTAAGCAGAGCAGCTTAGTAATGAAAAGCTATATGCCCACCTAAAACCACGGTGGAACACAGTCCTAGTATTCCTAGTATAAACTTAATTGAGGTTACTAAATATTAACCATAAATACTATATTACTGTATCCAACTCCCCCAAAGCAAGGCCCCATTGGATATTCTACTTTCAGATAAATTTGGACTCAGTTTCTGATCTAAGTTAAGAAAGGGCTCAAGTACATAAATGTCTCATGTTGAGGGCTTACCCTTCCTTCACCTTGCTTCCTTCCCTGACCAGGGGCAGCTTCTGTGTGTCTTTTTAGGGCCCTGTTTCTTGGCCCTCCAGACCTGAAGATCTCATCTCATTTGCTGGGGCTTTCTCTCAATCCCGGCCTTAAATGCAGTCTTTTATGTATTATTTGCAGAGAAGGCAATGGCACCCCACTCCAGGACTCTTGCCTGGAAAATTCCATGGCGGAGGAGCCTGGTAGGCTGCAGTCCATGGGGTCGCTAAGAGTCGGACACGACTGAGCGACTTCACTTTCACTTTTCATTTTCATCCATTGGAGAAGGAAATGGTAACCCACTCCAGTGTTCTTGCCTGGAGAATCCCAGGGATGGGGGAGCCTGGTGGGCTGCCGTCTATGGGATCGCACAGAGTCCGACACGACTGAAGTGACTTAGCAGCAGCATGTATTATTTGGCTGTGCCGGGTCTTCACTGCTGCACAGACTTTTTCTCGGGTTGTGGAGAACGGGGGCTACTCTCTAGTAGCGGTGCGCAGGCTTCTCACTGTGGTGGCTTCTCTCGTTGCAGAGCACAGGCTCTAGGGCGTGGAGACTTCAGAAGTTACGTCATATGGCATCCGTATTTAAGGCTCATGGTCTCCAGGGCACAAGCTCAATAATTGTGGCACATAGGCTCAATTGCTCCATGGCATGGGGATCTTCCTGGATCAGGGATCGAACCCGCATCTCTTGAAAGGCCGTCTTGATTGTCTGCATCCGGCACAACACATATAGTGCTCAGCTCCCAACACCTGCCCCTTCTCTACCTCACCCCCTGACAAAGACTAAAACCTGTCTGGTTGTCAAACACTCTCTCTATTGGTTAAGATTTTACTTCAAAGACTAATCTTTAGTCTTGTTATCCTTGTACAAAGTTCTTCTTGGGCCTGTTAACCTGGATAGCAACACTTGATAACACAATGTAGATTTTTGATTTTATGTGAAATCCCCATTTTTCCATTTGAATTACATAGTTAATATTTTCTTTTACATTGACCAGACTTCCTGAAAATTCGAATCCGCTCTTGTGTCTGCTTGTCTGAAAATGTACTGTCAGCATGTTTCAATTGCTCCAATATCTTGGCATTTCTAAGGCCAACCCCTCTAACCTATCCTCCTAGACTTTTCAGACAAATCACCATGCTTCTGCAATAAGTCATTAGGTAGAATACCCACATCCAATCAGTCCATGGGATTCTCCAGGCGAGAATACTAAGGTGGGTTGCCATTTCCTTCTCCAGAGGATCTTCCTGACCCAGGAATCAAACCCGGGTCTACTGCAATGCAGCAGATTCTTTAACTGAGCTATGAGGGAAGTCCTTTCTTTCCTTACACGCTCAGAAGACAAAGGATATTATATAATGTATTGTAGATGCTATTCACATGCTAAGTTGGTTCAGTCATGTCCAAGTCTTTGAGACCCTATGGACTATACAGAGGAGCCCCCAAGCTCCTCTATCCATGAGAATTCTCCAGGCAAGAATACCACAGTGGGTTGCCATGCCCTCTTCCAGAGAATCTTCCTGACCAGGGAATCGAACCTGCTTCTCTTATGTCTCCTTCATCAACAGGCAGATTCTTTACCACTAGCACTACTACTTAAGAGATTTAAAAATACATATTTGAAAATCTGCTGACCCTTAGAAGAGTTATTCTTGGAAAGGGCCTGAGTTCACACCCACACTTGGCTTGGCAATAACTAATGCTATCTGCCTGTCATTATAAAAATAACTAGAATTGCTTGAATATACCCTTGCAAGGAAACAATGCAATGGCACATTTTCACAAAGGGTAAGTTCATGTTGTTAGTGCAAAATAAGTGAAATTTGATTCTTCATTTTTATATGAGACACACATAAAACTGTGGAAATGTCAGTTTCTCTCCTAAAAATGCATTAAGAGGAAGAGCTAACTGTTTTGCTATCTCTCTGACAAATGTAATGTCATTAAAAAAAAAAAAAAGCTTTCTGAATATTTTACATGGATGTAGCCATCTGTTGCACAGAACCTAAGATCTCTACTAGCCCATGAATTTAATCTGAATTGATTTTAAAAATAAATATCATAAATTTTAGCCATAAGCAGGAAAACTGTTGAGAACGCTGAAACCAGTGTGTTCCAAATAGGCAATGGTGGTGATTTATTCAAAGGTTCTATCACTTGAGATCACAAAAGATACAGCCAAAACTCATCTGTCTTCCTGGGTGATAAAACATGAAGCAGTTCAGAATAAGGCAACAGAGAGTGGTAGGGTCTGTGGTGAACTAGAGACAGTGTCCCCTTCTATAAATAACTTACTTATCTGTTTATTTGTATTCTTATATATACAAACATAAATGCAGAGACACACATCAATCGTTTTGACCAAAAGATGTCTGTAAGCCCGATTCAACAGATTTGCAACAAAAGTAATCAGCAAAGTCATCAAAAAGAAGAGGTAAAAACAGGAGTATCTATTATAAAGGCATCCATGCTTTTTTAAAACTGGCTTGTTCAAATGTAGAGAGAGCAATAAGATCTTTCAGGTTGTAATGTGGAATTAATGATAAAAAAATGCTGACATTTTCCACAGAGAAATTTTTAAAAGTCAAAGAAAATATAGGAAAAAAAATGAATGCAAAAATGTCATTTTGTGATTTGATTGAGAAGCAAATATGTCATAGATTTGAATCCAAACACATTTTTCATTAGGAATAATTTCTGAATGTATCAGAACAGTATTATAAAACTATTCTACAGTTGTTATGTGACTTTTCTTGAAGTTACTGTAAGAACAATTACATGGTGAAACAAGTATGTCTGTGTGCATGTGTGTGTGTTTGCACACACACCTGTATGTGTATATATTGTTCAATTCTAAGGAGCTATTATTTTCATCCCTCCAGAATTATTTGCTAGCTTACAGAATTAAATTGATGATAAAATCTTTGTAAAGTTGTAGGTATGGTATTTTTTTGAAATAGTCCATATTAAAATTTATAATAAGAGCTACTTTTCTGAGTAATTCTTATAAGCCAAATCATTTCTGTAAGTTTTAGCAAATTAAACTTTTGGTATTATCCTATTTCACAAATGATGAAAGTGAGCTTTTGACAAGATAAGAAACATTTCAAAAATCACTTCATAAGTAGAAGAAATGGTTTTGAATTTAAAACTTGGTTTTCTTGATTTCTAAGTGCATTCTCTCTACCTGTTCTGACTACTTTATAATATTTTTGTTTGTTACTCACCACATTAACTGATTTTTGTGGTGAACTTTTTTTTTTTCCCTAGTTGAACTAAACAAGTGATCATTAGTTCAGACAATAAGGATCGTTTTTTGGTTGTTGTGTATTGTATTCTAGATCTAATTAATTGAACTAGATTTGACTCAATAGATTGTCATATTTGACCATTGTTTAACCTTTGTAGATTTCCTGTATTGCTGAAATAATTAAAATAGAAATAAATAAGTTTGAAAACTTGAAAACAATGTTTAGTGATAGGGTTATATGAAAGCTGTTGAGAAATGGAAAGATTGCTTTCTCTAGGCTCAAATAGGTCAGATTCAGTGCAAATGACCTCATCTTATTTGTGTGTATCCAAAGCACAAATCTTAAAACAAATTTATTTGTGCTAATTTTATAGTCAGTTCAGAATGTTAGAACCTCTCTGATTATGTTCATATTTATAATTCATATTTTGTGCAGATAAAAGGAAATTATTTTATTTTTTCCAGTACTCTGAACATAATCGCCCCAGGGTCTATTCCTTTTTATAAGACGGCTGCTGAATTTGGTGTTTGAAAGAGAAAGATGGGTCCTTCAACTTACTGGTGAATGGTTTTTGCTGCTGCTTAAAATTATACCTCAAGAGCTTTTTGAGATGTATTTTTACAAATGAAAATTAGCCTTATTGGGCAAATGCGACCTTCTCCCTCAGAAGAATTGGCTGTCAAAGAGGAAAAGTGTACATTCAGGTTTGCAAAATATCAAAGTTTTGAAGTCCCCTAGGAGTTTATGAATTTTGAATATAAGCAATATCACCTAATTTATGAGAGAATGACTTTGCATATAAATCGATATATTATATTACAGTTTTGAGTAAACAAACATCCTTGAGTTATGCTAACTTTTCTATTTTTCTTACACTCATTTAGTCAAGAGATGACTAGCTCCATTCCCACTCCCTAGCCTCAAAACAGAAATGTTCAAAATGAACACCATGACCTTGATCACAGCAGACCGAAAGCAATTGCTGAATGATGATAATTCCTTTCCTTTTCTGCTAATTATCTCAGAGCTTTAAAAATTGTCTCAATCTGTCTTCCAACACTTTCTGGGTGAGGAGTTAGAAATTTAAGAAAAAAATAATCCTCCAAAATCTCTTGATAACTATCCTCAAGAGACTTTTCTTAATCTCTAAGGTATTACAACAGATATAAACACTATATTTTCCACAAGTAATAATCTCATAATTTCAGAATGAATATTAAAAAAAATATTCACAACCCAATTGGATTACATCTTTCTCTCTTGGGTGGGTCAATATAATTTAAATACAATGAAAGAATAAGTGGGTTCAATTTTCACATTAAAAACCACCTTCTGGTGGCCACTCAAGTGTGGAATTTCCTGATTAGTCTGATTAGTCAAAGAGCTCCAATCTTAGTTTCCCCCTAGAAAAAAAAGCAAGATGGACAGTACGTAACTTCATTATACTTATTATTTCCATAATCTTATACTGGAAGGCTATGTGAACTTAGAGGTTTGAGTTTGATATATTTGTTAATACATGATTATGTATGTTCTCGAGAAGGAAATGGCAACCCACTCCAGTATTCTTGCCTGGAAAATTACACAGACAGAGGAGCCTGGCGGCCTACAGTCCATGTCGTCGCAGAGTCACCCACGACTGAGCGACTGAATGGATGTATGTTCAGTCACTCAATCGTGCCTGACTTTTTGTGGCTCAGAGGTGGGTTCTTCACCACGAGGGCCACCTAGGAAGCTCTCCTAAGGTATACCACAAGAGTAATCGTGATTTTTTACCTAAAATATAAAAAGTGAATAATCTTACAGTAATGAACTAAGTAAAACAGAATAAAACTTTTCTCCGAGCAACATTTAAATCAATAAGTTAATACACCCTTGGAAGTGAGTAAGTTGATATGTGTTAGTTATGATAGTAAGTATCCATGTGTAAGTTATGGAAATACTATTTATACTTTATACAATTTTGATTTATAAACCATTTGGAGAAAGGAAGTGTTCATTTATTATGTATTTATCAATGATAGAGCCAGAGTAGCATTTTAGACATTTCAGAAATCGTTTTCCACTTGAATGGTAATGGCAGTGGATGAAATTCTTGATTACATTTTCCTGCTTTAGGCACTGTGTGCTGTATTTATCTTTTGATGCATAGAAATGTAACTGCACAACAGCTTCTACTCGCCAATCATTTCTGTGACCTGTAATGCAGTAATACATTTTAATATGAAGGAAGGAAAGGAATCGAGGTCAATATTTCACATGCCCGTATGATTCAGCAATTCCTTTGAAAAAGGTGGCATGAATAAAAATGTAATTTGAGAAGCTAGTGAATAAAACAGCAAAAGGAAGAAGGAAAGGATTCAAGAAATAGGATTGGCGATGACCCGTAGTGAAAGAAAGCAAAGTTAAAGTTGAATTTGAGCAGGGACAGAGGTTAACTTAGTCCTGGTTAAAGACCTTTAATTTCTGAGAACTTTTCTCATGTCACATATATCTGAATATTGTCATCAGTTTTTGAAAGTAGATCTATATATAGCTAGGTAGAAAGACAGATAGACAGACATATACAGAATACATATATTCAAATGCTTAACCAATATTTTTAAGATCCTATTATGCATAAGACATTATTCTAAGCCCTGGAGATATATTAGATTAAATCACTGAGTAATTAAAATAGATGAACAATAAAAACCTGAAGACATGAAGAGGAAATGAGTGATAACTTTTCCAAGGGTACCCGCTTAACCTAGACAAAAATTTTAAAGCACTGTTCAGAGTTAGGGAGTGATTTAGGTATCTAACTTTTTTACTATTTAATATCTACTTGCTCTTTCAGTGAGGGGTATAAATACCATAATAAAAGTTTCCATTTTAATAACTCATCTGTACTGGATTCTACAAAAAATCATTGTCTCTCACCTATTGTTCTCTGGAGAACATTGTTTCTTTTATACCATAAACAGAGAATTGCTTCTTCATTGCTAGAACTCAAAAGAAAAAGAAACTGGTCTTTCTAAGGTCATGGTTTAATAATAGTCAAAGAGAAAATATTAGCTAAAAAAACTTGCTGCCCTTTGTAAAAAGTTTTTCAACTTTACAAAGTTTCTTTTTAAAAAACTCTTTTAACTACCAGCTAAATCTGGAACATATTTTAAAGAAGTCTAAGAATGTCCAATTGCTGTAAGTATGGAAGGTCCAAAGAAGTCATTTTAACTCTTCTTTATGCCAACAGATAAACTCAACTATGTTTGGTTATTTAAAAGCCTTTTTAAAAAATCTTTAACAAGATTCAACAAGAATAAAGAACTTAATTAGAGTTTTATCTATGATTTCGGTATCAACCCAAAGAAAATTTTTAAAAAAAGAATCTATACAGAGTGAAGTAAGCCAGAAGGAAAAACATAAATACAGTATACTAACGCATATATATGGAATTTAGAAAGATGGTAACAATAACCCGGTGTACGAGACAGCAAAAGAGACACTGATGTATAGAACAGTCTTATGGACTCTGTGGGAGAGGGAGAGGGTGGGAAGATTTGGGAGAATGACATTGAAACACGTAAAATATCATGTAAGAAACGAGTTGCCAGTCCAGGTTCGATGCACGATACTGGATGCTTGGGGCTAGTGCACTGGGACGACCCAGAGGGATGGTATGGGGAGGGAGGAGGGAGGAGGGTTCAGGATGGGGAACACATGTATACCTGTGGCGGATTCATTTTGATATTTGGCAAAACTAATACAAATATGTAAAGTTTAAAAATAAAATAAAATTAGAAAAAAAAAAAAAGAATCTGTACTAGGCCTTTCTGACTTATCAGTGACTGATTCATGCCAATAAAGGATGATTTGTATAAATTTCTGAAATTTTATAAGTTTTTAACTTATATGACCAATCACATATAGACAATGCTTTTCCAGAGTAAAACTTGTAACTCAGAGATAAGATCAGCAGTGTACTGGGTACAATTTAACAATTAGCTCTCAGGGAGGGGGTGCTAATTTTTGATATTTGCTGATTTATAAGGGGTTAAAACTCCTACCATATCTAACTTCAAGCCACCAACTTGACATGGGTGGGCATGGAGTTGGGTAGAGATGTTCACATTCTACTTCACCAGCCAGGAGGAGCTGATTTCAACACATCATGGATGGTTTAATTAAATACAAGTTGCTGTCAATTGCATAACATCATTTTAGGTACCACTAAGAAGGAAGTTGGACTTCCCTGGTGGCTCAGTGGTAAAGAATCCTCTTGCCAATATAGGAGATGCAGGTTCAATCCCTGAACTGGAAAGATGCCCTTGAGAAGGAAATGGCAACCCACTTCAGTATTCTTGCCTGGGAAATACCATGGACAGAGGAGCCTGGCAGACTACAGTTCATGGGGTCTCAAAAGAGTCAAACATGGCTTTAGCGACTATAATTCTGGCAATTAAATTATGATAAAATGTTTTAGTATCAGTCAGTTGATTGGTTTTATTTTGCATTTATTCAAAAAGCTCTTTCAAAGATTCTCTGCCCTAGAAAGGTTCCCTATCCTCTATTCAACTTGAGAAAATAGGACAGAAAAAAGGTATAGAGAGGACAGAGAGACAGAACACAGAGTTATGGATGGAAGTGGAGTCATAGACAATAGATACCAAAACTAGGTTGTGGCTCAGAGAAGTTGGAGTTGCCTTGCAGTGTGCTATTTGGTGTAAAAGTCATTCTAAGAAGGCTAAGAGGAGAGTAAAAAAGCTGACTTAAAACTCAAAATTCAAAAAACAAAGATCATGGCATTCGGTCCCATCATTTCTAGGGCTCCGAAATCACTGCAGATGGTGACTGCAGCCATGAAATTAAAAGACGCTTGCTTCTTGGGAGAAAAGCATTGACCAACCTAGATAGCATATTAAAAAAACAGCCACATTACTTTGCCGACAAAGGCCCATCTAGTCAAAGCTATGGTTTTTCCAATAGTTATGTATGGACGTGAGAGTTGGGGTATAAAAAAAGCTGAGTGCTGAAGAACTGATGCATTTGAACTGTGGTGTTGGAGAAGACTCCTGAGAGTCCCTTGGAGTGCAAGGAGATCAAACCAGTCCTTCCTAAAGGAAATCAGCCCTAAATATTCATTGGAAGGACTGATGCTGAAGCTGAAGCTCCAATACTTTGGCCACCTGATGTGAAGAACTGACTCTTTGGGAAAGACCTTGATGCTGGGAAAGACTGAAGGCAGGAGGAGAAGGGGACAACAGTGGATGAAATGGTTTGATGGCATCAGTGACTTGATGGACATGAATTTGAGCAAGCTCCAGGAGTTGGTGACAGGGAAGCCTGGTTTGCTACAGTCCATGGGGTCACAAAGAGTCAGACACGACTGAGTGACTGAACTGAAGAAGATTAAGGCGCCTGCTTGACATAGAGAGGTTGATAAAAAAAGGACCACATATATATGGCCCTAGGCCAGAGAGGTTTGCAGTGCAGAAGGGCTAAAATCTGACCCTTACAACCACTGGGCTTCTCCTGTGATGAAGGCAGAGTAGAAGCAGCAGGAATCATATGCAAACCTACCATAAGACACCAAATCGTGACTTCAGGGCTCTTAAACCCTCTCTGCAAAAAAAAAAAAAAAAAAAAAAAGAGAGAGAGAGAGAAAGAAAGAAAGAAAGAAACCTAAAATCAAAAGATGTGGTGTATTAAATTTACTAATATTGAAAGCTAAAAGTTCTAGAAAACATAACATGTGCAAAACTCTGCAAAGCTCTAAACCTGCACATTAAAAGTAAGCTTTAGAGGAAATTCCCTGGCAGTCCAGTGGTTAGGTCTTAGCCCTTTCATAGCAGAGGACACAGGCTTGATCCCTGGTCAGGGAACTTTTGACCAAGCCGAGGCATGGTCAAAACAAAACAAGGTAGGCTTTGGAGACTCCCAGTCTCTAGTCTGGCTTACAAGGAGCTGGGACATGTTTACTCCAATCTCCACCACAAGAAAAAAGCTCAACTAGAAATCAACTATCCTCTTCTGGGGTTTATCAGAGAACTGTCACAGGACAAACCGTTGCCCATACTCCCCACCCCCAAATTGGAGAAACAGGTGACCGAGAGATTCACAATTTACAGAGCAAAACTTCCACTGAAACCAATGCTCGGGGAGGAAAACTTCAACTATAATTGACAAATTGCTAGAGGCTTCCCTGGGTCCAGAAGATCCCCCGGAGAAGGGCATGCCAACCCACTCTAGGGTTCTTACCCAGAGCATCCCATGGACAAAGGAGCCTGACGGGCTACATAGGTTGCAAAGAGTGGGATGTGACTGAGCGCCTAATACACAGTGTGGACAAGACTGAGTTAAAAACTCCAAGGGGTCCCAGTCTTAGGGGAGACCTCTATTTTTGCAAGTTGCATCCGGGAGTCCTGGCAGGAAGAAAACAGGAGGAGGAAAGGTATGGTAGGCAGGGAAAGAAGAGGAGGAAAGGATGGCAGGAGGGAAGGCAGAAAAAACAGGAGGGAAAAAAATTAATGGGCATAAAAATAAATCTGCTTCTGGTTCTAAAAACTGCTTTAAAATTTTAGATCAAAGCTATTCAGGGCTTTGAAATGAGAGCATAACTTTTTAAGATGACAGCATTCAAGCAACCAACACATTTGTTTAGCTAAGTTTTCACGTGATGAGCAACATAACTTGCCTTTTGTACAATATCCCTCCTGTGTGTTCAAAGGAAATGATCATGAAAAGGAAAAAAATAGGGCACATTTCTTTCCTTTATTTCTATTGTTACCAACCTCTGTGTGCTTCAGAATGCGAAGCAAAAAATGATCACTGGGTACATAGCAAGATTTCTGTCTTCCTCACTTTTATAGCTTTGAAACTTAAATCAGCATCTAAGAGAATGAAATGACAAAAGAGAAACAGAAACACCCTCTCTGACTCTATAAAGTCAGAGAACTCTGGAAAGCAATTTGATCTGAAGAACATTTAGAATCTTGAAAAAATTCATCATTTACTGCCCAGCACAGATATCATTGTATCAACGAGTACAGGTTCACCATCAGAGCAACATAGCCTTCAGGGAAATTTTAAGAGATCTATCCAGTTATGCCCTCAAACAATTTCAACATCTAGACTTCAAAATCATGATGATGAATATATGAGAAAGGAAAGTATATAGCACACTGAAGAAAGAGTTCAAAATGTTGCTTTCAGCACCAAACCAATGAGCAGAGACAATGAGCAGCACAGCAGTGCTCCAAGGGATTTTCATGATTGCAGATAAAAGAAGGAAGAAGCTTCTGGGGGGAAAAAATGTCCACAGCTATTTTCTTGAAAATATTGTTTAGTTTTATATCTTATGTTTAGTTTTATATCTTATATCCTTATGTTTATATATTTTGCACTTTTAGTTGTTTGATTTTTTTTTTTTTAAGTGCACAAAAATGTTGTAGGTTTCTTGGTTTTGTTTTTCACCCTTTTAAACAGGTCTCTCGTTTCAAAATGTTATACACCTCCAGGAAAAAAGTACACAAATGTGTGAGTGCTCAGGCTATAGTCCTATATTCTGCCCTTTGTTAATGAGATAGACTTTAAAACAGCAAAATATAGAGATAAATATGTCACATTAGTGTTTGAATAGGCAACTAATTTCCAGTATAACATAAAATTAATTACTTCAAGTTAGCAGATAAAGCAAGTTAAAGTAATAATTTAAATGAAAGGCTAAAAGTCTACAAGGCAAGGGAAGAGGTAGAGAGCACTATGTCTTAAGAAACAGATATTATAAACACAATGGACTGTTGAAATTGAGTTAAATACACATAATTTATCATATAAATCAAACTTTTTCTAAGCACAGTTTTCTAAAACCATATTCATAAAAAATGATCAAACACTTATTAGCTACATGTGCTTCTTTCAAAGTGAAAGTGAAAGCTGTTCAGTCATTTCCAAGTCCTTGCTACCCCAAGGACTATATAGTTCATGGAATTCTCCAGGTCAGAATACTGGAGTGGGTAACATTTCCCTTCTCCAGAGGATCTTCCCAACCCAGGGATCAAACCCACGTCTCCCGCATTGCAGGCAGATACTTTACCAGCTGAGCCACCAGGGAAGCCCAAGAATACTGTAGTGGGTAGCCTAACTTTTCTCCAAGGGAATCTTCCTAACCCAGAAATCAAGTGGGGTCTCCTGCATTGCAGGTGGATTATTTACCAACTGAGCTATCAAAGTCTATTTTAAATAGATCATCAGCCAAGATGTGAAAAATAAAGAGCTACACCTCGCTCATAAAAAATGTGGTCCCAGTGCCAGCTGCAGGCATTGCAGTGTGCAGGCATAGCATCCATCACTGCCACATGTGAGCTCAGAAAATGAAGAGACAAACAGATTCACTGAGCTGGATGGGGTCTAAAAAATCCATGTATGCCTACTATGCCTCACTATGACCAGCTGCATTGTCACCATGCCAGAGGGGTAAATGATTTCTAAAATCTGTAACACAAGACATAAGAAAGCAAAGTCATCTCTTGCTCTTGTGGTACTATTCACTGGCTTTTGACATCTCACATGTAGGAAAATTCTTAATATATTCTAGATTTTATATGTGTGTGTGTGTGTGTGTGCGCGCGTGTGCGTGCGTGCATGTGTGAGTGCTCAGTCGTGTCCAACTCTTTTCAACTCCATGGATTGTAGCCCACCAGGCTCCTCTGTACATGGCATTTGCCAGGCAATAATACTGGCATGGTTGCCATTTCCTTCTCCAGGGGATCTTCCTGACCCAGGGACTGAACCCTTGTCTCTTGTGTCTCCTGCACTGGCAGGTGGGTTCTTTACCAGCCTGATTTCTTTCAAAGGTTTCATGGTTATTTTTTGTCCAGTATGCAATTCTTGAGAAAAAAAAAATTCTCTACAATTAACATGGATTACAAACAGGTGTTTGCAATACATATTTATACATGCTGCTGCTAAGTCACTTCAGTCGTGTCCGACTCTGTGCGACCCCATAGACGGCAGCCCACCAGGCTCTGCTGTCCCTGGGATTCTCCAGGCAAGAACACTAGAGTGGGTTCCATTTCCTTCTCCAATGCATGAAAGTGAAAAGTGAAAGTGAAGTCGCTCAGTCATGTCTGACTCTTAGCGACCCCATGGACTGCAGCCCACTAGGCTCCTTCGTCCATGGGATTTTCCAGGCAAGAGTACTGGAGTGGGGTGCCATTGCCTCCTCCATATTTATACATATACATATATATTCCCAAGTGGCATTAGCGGCAAAGAACCTGCCTGCTAAGGCAGGAGATGCAAGAGACTTGGGTTCAATTCCTAGGTTGGGAAGATCCCCTGGAGAAGGAAATGGCAACTCACTCCAGTATTCTTGCCTGGAAAATCCTATAGACAGAGGAGCCTGGTGGGCTACTACAGTTCATGGGGTGACAAGACCACACACTACTGAGCATGCACACATGCACACATGGACACACACACACACACACATATTCTGCATGCATTCCATGTTAATTGTAGGTTTTTTTTTTTTTTCCTTCAAGAATTGCATCCTGGCCCAAAAACAACCATGACACCTTTGAAATAAATTGGGTTATTTGATTGCCACAGATGTGTAGATAGGTCAACCCTACCTAAAAATATATCACAACAAGACTGTATCTTGTTATTGACTTGGAAAAAAATCATCCTTGCTTTGTGGGAAATCTGAGTAGAAATATTTCCCCAGAGAAAGAAAAAAGCAAGTTTATTTCAGAAATGAGTTGGAAAAAATTCTCCTTCAGGGACTAAAGGGACCAAGAGCTGCCCTTGGCAGAGGTAATAGGAACATGCTAAGTACTTGTTACATAGTGCTGCACTGATTAATACAGATGTCTTGCCTGTTGATACATGTGACTCTACCAGTGGGCACCAACTGACCTTCAGGCCAGATCATTAGCTCCAGGATAACCCACTCAGTCCTCTGAACAGGAACAGACACCAGTACAGCCAGCATCGAGGGAAAGTGGGACAGATGGACGCTGCAGACGATAAAACCACCACTGGAGGGTTTTTCACAAATCCTGGTTTCTGGACTACTCGCCTAAAGCCATTTGAGGTACTTGTTACAAGTGCAGATTTTCAAGTTTCAGATAGATCTGTAGAATGAGAAAGTATGGACTTTCTTTGAGGAACTGGAAACGACTACACATTCTGCAGGATTTTTATATTCACTAAAGTTAGGGAATCAGTGTACTTGTATGTATGGATCAACTCAATGGATGCATTTAGGGACAGTGTTTTCAGGTAAATTACCTCTGTAGAGAAGAGTAATTGGAATTATAGCCTAAGCTGATTATAACCATGTCAGAGGCAAAGGGGCAAGCAATATGTAAGTCTAAGAAAAAGTCTTCATATTAGAGTGAGAATAAAATTATATAGCACTGCCTGCATTTTTCAAGATAAGAGACACCTTTATAAACTCTCAGCTTAGTATATGTTTCCTAAATTTCTAGATAGGAGCTTAAGCCAATTAGAGTATGACCACTTACCCAGTTACAATGATATAAACAACACATGTAACAAGCTCATTCCCTTTTCAATGTTCTACAAAAACTGAAAATACATACATATCACTATTCATTAATAATTCTTCTACTCCTTCCTGCCACACTGGCAGACAAGAACGTTATAGTCACTGGAGATACATGCTGTGTTTTGGCAGTGGGTAATTCATTCTAGATAGAAAAAAAAATTATCTAAAAGTTCTACTTCTTTTGTTCTGATTTCATAAACATCAAGTAACTCCATGGTTACAAATTCAAGTTTTCTAAATTATTTCATACTTGGCAAATCTGTGTAGTAATGTAATGTAAACTATTCTTTGGTATTATTTTATACACGAGTCGCCTGTGAGATTAGTTTGTGTTAATTCCATTACATTAGCAACTTTCAACAGCTGTTTAATCATGTTTTATTTATGTTGGTGCAAAAGTAATTGCAGTTTTGCATTGTTGAACTTTGTGGTCTGATATTGGGATACATTCTTAAATAAGTGTGGTTATGTTGTACATTATTTTAATGTGCATTTATAGCTTTATGTTTTTTTCTAATGACTTATTACTTGGTGTTTATTTTATATTTACTTTAGACTAGGGAAATAGTGTTAGACAAAAGTAAATTTGAGCGATTTTCTTATTCAAGTTCAAAACGGGTCATAAAGCATTGGAGCAACTCAAAACATCAACAACACATTTGGCCCAGAAACTGCTAATGGATGTACAGTGCAGTGGTGGTTCAAGAAGTTTTGCAAAGGAGACGAGAGCCTTGAAGATGAGGAGCACAGTGGCTGGCCATTGGAAATTGACAACTACCAACTGAGAGCCATCATTGAAGTTGATTCTCTTACAACTACATGAGAAGCTGCCAAAGAATTCAGTGTCAACCATTCTATGGTCATTCACCATTTAAGCAAATTGGAAAGGTGAAAAATCTTGGTAAGTGGGTGCCTCCTGAACTGATCACAAATTTTTAAAAAATGGTTGTTTTGAAGTATTGTCTTCTTTTATTCTATGCAACAATGAACCATTCCTCTATCTGATTGTTATGTGTGGCAAAAAGTGGATTTTATATGACAACCAGCGAAGACCCGCTCAGTGGCTGGACAGAAAAGAGGCTCCAGAGCACTTCCCAAATCCAAACTTGCTCAAAGAAAAGTCATGGTCACTGTTTGATGGGCTGCTGCCCATCTGATCCACTACAACTTTCTGAATTTCAGTGAAACCATTGCACCTGAGAAGTTTGCTCAGCAAATCAATGAGATGCACCAAAAACTGCAATGCCTGCAGCCGGCACTGGTCAACAGAAAGGGCCCAATTCTTCTCCATGACAACACCAGATCTCATGTCACACAACTAGTGTTTCAAAAGATGAATGAGTCAGGCTATTAAATTTTGCCTCATCAACATATTCCTGACCTCTCACCAACTGACTACCACTTCTTTGAGCATTTTGACTCCTTTTTATAAGAAAAATGCTCCACAAAGAGTAGGAGGAAAAAAATGCTTTCCAAGAGTTTGCTGAATCTTGAAGCATGGATTTTTACATGACAGGAATAAAAATCTGATTTTTAGTTGGCAAAAATGTGTTGATTGTAAGCGTTCTTATTTTGATTAATAAAGATGTGTTTGAGCCTAGTTATAATGATTTAAAATTCACTGTCTGAAACCACAATTTCTTTTGCACCAACCTTAATAGATTTCTAGTCTAGTATATCACCTCCATTTGATGACCCCAGGAGTATAAGACTCTGGAATGATTTTTAATATTTGCTTAGTATCTCTAGATAACATCATTACTAACTCCACTTCTTAATGCACTACCTCTTCTATTGTTTAAGAAACTGTTGAAGGCTTCATTGGGTTAAAAAAAAAAACAAAACAGCCCTGAACAGCACAAGATCAAAAACAACACTGTGAAAATACTTTTGTGTGGATCTCCATGCTAATAATAAAAAGAACCATTTAAAGAGGTAACCATTCCTTTTTTCTCTTACCTTTTACATTAGTACTGTGATAGTACATATATGGAAGTTTTGAGAGGGATTATTTTGTCCTACTTCTCTAGCAATAGAAAACAAAGAGTGTTTCTTAAAGAATATATGTCTCTTATGTTCATATAGAGTGCAATTTCCTTGTCCCTTCATGATGCACTTTAATAGTTAGAATCAGGGGCTATTTTTATTTATTCATTCATTGACTTTTTTTCCCCCCAGCAAACATTCATTCATTCACCCAGTGAATATATTTAAGTACTTATGAGAATACCAGGCCCTGAGGATTCAATCAACTACAGACGAAGTCTCCCCTCTATGTTGTAATTCACAAAAGAAATAATACTGACCTTTAAAAACTAAAAACCAAAGGCTGAATGTATTCATTTCCTCATCTGAAAGCACTGGTCCAGTATTTACTAGCCTTCAGGCTGTGTTCTAGGTTTTAGATGGGTTTTAAATGTTCAGGTCATATAACCTAGTTATTTCCATACCTATGTCTGTCTCCTTAAAAACTGATAGATTCTGATATTTCTAGGGAAATAAGATTTGATCTCCTGCATGTGCCTGGTCTCTATTATATGATGTTGCACACCATATATAAAATATTGATATAGTACTTACACACAGTATACTTCTGAAGTGTAGTCTTTCTGATAGTTAGCTAGTGAAAACCCCTAAAGTGTACTTTCTCATTTACGACAATTAACTGCCTTAAAGTGTGAGCTACCTAGCCCAAATAGACACAAGTCTATGTGTCAAAGTAAACAACAGACATTATAACAATGTGTCCTTATTCCTTCTGCTCCTGATCCTTCCTTCCCATGTGTGAACATTGATCATATTCCAGACAAAATCCCATATCCGTCTATGAGCCTTTATGTTCCACAAGCCCTACAGCTTTCCGGGGGAAGGTCAACCACCTACCAACAATAGGAAGTCTCTCCTCTTGTTCCTTTCCTGAACCTTAGGCCTGAAGTTTAATTCAGAAATTCAATAGAAGAGTTGTGTATGGTCAATTCTGCCCAGACATTTAAGTTGTAAGGGGAACATGGGGCTTCAAACTATGAGCAAGAGCTTCCTGATTGCATAAGTCAATAAATAACACACCTCCTATAGAAAAATATTTTTCAGAGACACGAAGTCTATCTCACATCAGGGACTCTAGTCATATAGCATGGTCTGCCATGGTCTCCCACTTTTGTAGCAAATCTTGTTGGGCTTTTTCCTGTTTATGTTAAAGTCTGGTACACCACAAAAATAGAACTCAATCTTGGTTTCTGATGCTTTGCTCACTTAATCAGCAACATCCATAAGACAGTATGAAGACACTCAAACGACCTTTTTGGCCAACCCTATATTAACGGATAGAATTTGCCTATTTACTGAGTGTCAGACTCTATTCTAGAATCTGGGTGTTCACTAATATATAAAACATTAAAGCCATATTCTTAGAATAATTTTTTTTAGCTATCAAACACGAGACATAGACCTTAGATCATACAATGAAGAAGTCTAAGATTTAAAGGCAAAAAAGAGGCTGAGCTTGGAAAAAGGGTACAAATAGGTGAGAGGAACACCAGGAGAGTTTGAAGGCATAGACACAAAGGGAAGAGAATGTTTCAACAGATTTTTAATGTAAATGAAAAGTGTAGCAAGTAGAAAAATAGAAAACGCTCATTAGATTTAATGACCTAGAGATGATCAGTGACCTTGTTGAGAACTATCTGGTGATATGATGGGAGTGATAGTGAATCCAGACTGAAATGTTCTGAAGAGTAAAGGAAGACAAAGAAGCAGACCTAGTGTATATAGACAGCACGTGGGCAAGGGAGGAAGAGAGCCAGGCGATGTGGGGATGAGTAGATGACTTTATTTTGTGGTTGGGTCTACAAGGGAAGATTTACACAGGTTTAAAAACAAATAATAGATTTTTCTCTTATGGTTTTGGAAGCAAGCGCATGCTGCTCTCATCCATTTGATTGAGGGCCTCCCTATTTATTTTACCAAAAATCTTTGATTGAACTTTTTAATAGTGGTTTCTTAGATTAAAGGAGTGAGTGGGGAAGGATCATTCCAGTAAGACAGATTCATATTTTCAAGAAGAGTAGTGGGATAAATATCCTTAAGTCCAAATGACTTATTAAATAGTGAGTTAGAGAAATAGATATCAAACCATGAAATCAGAGAGGTGGGAGCATCAATTCAAACTGGGTCAGAAAGACTTTCCCAGAGATATTTCTGTTTGAAAGACACATAAATGTACAACCAAAGAAATGAAAGTCACTCAGTCGTATCTGACTCTTTGCAACCCCATGGAATATATAGTCCATGGAATTATCCAGGTCAGAATACTGGAGTGGGTATTTGTTCCCTTCTCCAGGGGATCTTTCCAACCCAGGGATTGAACCCAGATCTCCTGCATTGCATATATAAATGTATAGCCAAGATATATTTGTCTAGCCAAAATACAAATGTATAGCCTAGATGTATAAGCAATATATTGCACATATAAATGTATAGCCAAGAACAGGGAAATTCTGGGAGAAGAATAGTATGCATCAGACTTCTGAGACTTCTAAATACATTGTATATTCAGAAACCAGAAGTATGTGGATTCAACTCATGCAAAAATCCCTTTACCTGGTGTGGAGGAAAGAAAGTTTTGGAAGGAAAAGAAACAAAACTGTTAATTCAGGCCTTTGTGGCATAAGCCACAGAATTTGACCTCTATCTTAAAAAATCTGGGAATTCATTGAGGTATTTCAGAAGAACGACCCCATCATCATCATATCCATAAAAATTAATTTACAACCATCTTTTTTTTTTTTTTTTTGGCTACACCACACAGCATGCAAGATCTTAGTTCCCTGACCAGGGATCAAACCCACACCCCTAGGAGGGGAAGCGTGGAGTCTTAACCTCTAGACCACCAGGGAAGTCCCAAAGGTTAATTTATATTGAGGACTTATACTGTACCATACAGACTTTTAAGCACTGAACATGCAGTATCTCATTTAATCCTTTTAACCACTCACAGAGAAAGTATGAATTTTATCTCCAAGTTAGTCATTTGGAAATGAGTCTATTGCTTACAGCATTCATGCTTAGAACTGAATGCCAGAATCTTCACCAATGCTGCCCAAAAGAGCCAGCCATCTTAGCCCCATGTTCTCTTATAGATGGGTTCTGTGGGGCCCTGCCTGCTTCTTTACATTGCTCCTTTCTGCAGCAAAGCCTCATAAGTGAGCTTTCAGTTTCTGGATTGTATTCTTGTGTTCAAATTACTGATAGAGGCAGTTTATACTCTGTCTTAGCACGGATTCAAAATGAGGGACACTCTCCAAACAGAGGATAGGTTTATTAGAATATTCTAAGAGCCCACACTATATATGGCAAATAGTCTCTAAACCCTCCAAATCCAGCATACAAACATAAGACAAAATTTGACACTCTTAATAACTTTTTTCATAAAGGAGTGAAATAGTAGAGAATACAGCAAACTATGGAAAACTGTTGTTGTTATTGTTTAGTTGCTAAGCCATGCCCGATTCTTTGAGACGCTATGGACTGTCGCCCACCGGGCTCCTCTGTCCATGGGATTTTCCAGGCAGGCATACTGGAGTGAGTTGCCATTTCCTTCTCCAAGGAATCTTCCTGACCCAGGAATCTAACCCGGGTCACCTGCGCGTCTCCTGCATTGCAAGAAGATTCTTTTACTGCTGAACCACCAGGGTAGCCTGAAATAGTATTTAAAAAATGTATATTTGGAGTCACATGATCCAAGATGAGATCCTAGTTCTGCCATGTAGAAACTGATTTTTAAAAGTCGCTTGAAGTTTTAAGACTTAACTCCCTCTTTTGTAAAATAATTTAGTGATGACATGTGGACTAGATGTCATACCTAGATAGAGCAGGGGGAAAAGAGTGCTGATTTTTAAAAGGCAACAGTTTCTACAT
Source organism: Bos grunniens (assembly GCF_055505025.1). Taxonomy (NCBI): domain Eukaryota; kingdom Metazoa; phylum Chordata; class Mammalia; order Artiodactyla; family Bovidae; genus Bos; species Bos grunniens. The sequence continues at coordinate 29,434,268 of NC_141188.1, forward strand.
TCTAGGACTTAAGCTAAAATTTGGACTGCATAAGCTTTTTATATGAATATTTAGAGATGCAGTGATAAGGCCAGGACTTAGCTAATGTTTCTTTTATAAAACATGAATATAGAGTGATCCATGTGTGTAAGATTGGATTGGAAGAATTCTATTTAAGGGGTAGGAGAGAAGAATCATTAAGGAATATGAGGAAGTTTGGAAAGTGATGAATATGTTCATTATTTGATGTGTTGTTGTTTTCATAGGTATATACATAAGTCATGTGCTAAGTTCTAAGTTGCATCAGTCAAGTCTGACTCTGTGAGCCCTTGGACTGCAGCCTGCCAGGCTCCTCTGTCCGTGGGATTCCCCAGGCAAGAATACCAGAGTGGGTTACCATTTCCTTCTTCAGGGGATCTTCCCAACCCAGGGATTGAACCTGCATCTCGTTTGTCTCCTGCATTGGCAGGCAGGTTCTTTACCATTAGCACCACCTGGCAAGTCCATACATAAGTCAAAACCCATCCAATTATACACTGTATGTATGTGTGGTTAACTGTTTATAAAAGTGGATGAGATAATAACACTTTAAAAAAGAATTCTATTGAATAAAATGTATGATGATCTTTTACTTTGGAAAAATAATTATGATATCTTTCTTGTTAACTTCTGCTAGTGCCTTATAAAGGTTTTGTTGAATGTGCCAAGTAAGAGGTAGATTTTCATCTTATTTGAAGCCAAGGGGTATCTCAGATTTGCGGAACAGGGAGAAAGCTGAGGGGGTCACTCTAAAAATGGCACACCAGAGCCCTTAGGAGCCAGTTAAGTTTTCCTTTTACGCTTTATAATTCATTCCATTTTGTTATCTTAAAGATTTACCTAAGTCTGTTTGCTGCACAGCCTTGCCTTATTGCGACTGAAGAGAAAGACCTGACCTTCAGGACGGAGCTGACCACGGCAACAGGATTACATCTGAGAGGAGCAGTTCCCAGATCCTCAGGGGGAGTCGGCTGACAAAATCAAAGGAGTCTAGTGAAGGGACAGGAAATATGCCACAGCAAGGAAACGATAGAGCCTTGTCAGAACTCTTCAGAAATAACCAAGGGGGAGTTGGACCTGTGCTCATGAGAGATGGAGCTGTAGCTGACACCGTTGGTGCCCTCTGAGTCCCCTGGGACTGGTGGACAACGCCTGCAACCACCTCCCAGCTTCATGCACTTTGCAGTTGACTGCTCCTATCCGCCCGTCTTAGACGCGGAGCTCTTGCGCCTGTGCGGAACAGGAAGTGCCCCAAGCTCCGGGAATTTCCGCCTGGAGCCCAGCCAGGACCCGTTAACAATCACTGACTAGCATCACAAACTCAGAAGCTTGCCTCTTCTGCCTCTAGTTTGGACAATCCCAGGGTGTTATTACATTACAGAGCTCCTTAAGAATTTAGGGCCGAGTTTTGGTTTCCACTGAAATCCCACAACTGTTTGCTTCTTCCCTCTTGGCTTCTCCTGCTTTCTCCGGGGGAGACTTAGCAAATCACTTGCAACTGAATCCTTGCCTCGGGGACTGCTTCTGGGAGGGCTAACAGAAGACCAGGCTCTGCTAGGTGTGATCCCTGATACCTATTCGAAGAGCAAAGGAAAGTTAGACCCCATTAACCAGAGAACTTAGGGACCTTGGGTTTAATTACATAAAGATGCCTAACAGACAGTTGACAATTGCTAATGACATCTCCTGGCACACTCCCCCCACCTCCAAGTTTCCGTGTGGAACCTGAAATTAATTAAGTCCTTGTTCTCCCTCAATACCTGGTTCATAATTTTGGGACTGACTTACTGTTTTATGGGAATAAAAAGAGACTATATCTGCAAAAGCCGTTTTTCTTAAGTGCTACTTTTTAAAAGGGCTTCCCAGGTGGCGCTAGTGGTAAAGAATCCACCTGCCAATGCAGGAGAGGTAAGAGATGTGGGTAAAACTACAAATATAGGTTAAAATATTTAAATCATATATAAATAGATTTCAGGTATGACAATATTTCCTAAATAAAAATCTGGAGAATTTTTTCAAAAGAAATTACAAATTCAAAACTATTTACTGTATATTACTTGTATTTTTAATTATAATTGTCTTTCTTTGCATGATGACCATCTGAACAACTAGACTCAAAGTTCTTGTTATTTCAAGGAAAGCAAATAATGATGTTTGCCAAGTTAAAAGACACAACAGATTATATATCAGCTTACACAAAATACAGACTTTATATTTTCTTCCTTCCTGCCAATAAAATGATCACCTCTTGCATTAATCATGTTTGAATATATGTAAGTAGTAATTATGTGTGTAGTCCTTACTTTTTTTTACAAATGTGTTTTTATTAACTACTTTGCAAAGCTGAACATAAAACTAGTGTCCTTAATATATCCGCTCCCTCCTTTTTCCGTCCTCTCTTTTCTATTATGTTAGCTGCAACATTAAAAGCCTTTTAAATATGAATCCTTCGTGTGATATATATTTTTCTTTTTAATACACTGGTTTATTATTACTCATTATCAATCCAATTATTGACAGAAATGGAGATTTCATTTCAACCAGATTATTACCCATTGTTTTGTATGGATTGGTCTGTACCATAAATATTTTTATGTTATCAGATTATGACAAAATACAGTTCTCTCTTATGAGTTTTCATCATCCTGGAAAAACGGACATAACTAAAAGCCCTCAAGTTGAAAATAAAAAGAATTTAGCATGTTTGTAAATGTTATAGTTAATAATTAACAAACCCATAAGTGTATCTTATATTTTGAAGTTGGTTTCCAAGGCACATGAGGATTACCTTGCCTCTATTTTCTTTTTTTTTTAGGACAGAGTAAGAAAGAAAGGCATCCATATCTCTACATGCCTGTGATATAAAGTTCTTATTATCCCAGGCCATGGCTTTTAATTCTGCTGGCCAATTGCACTACCATAGGAGTGCATTCGGAGAAGGCAATGGCACCCCACTCCAGTACTCTTGCCTGGAAAATCCCATGGATGAAGGAGCCTGGTAGGCTGCAGTCCATGGGGTCGCTAAGAGTCGGACACGACTGAGCGACTTCACTTTCACTTTTCACTTTCATCCATTGGAGAAGGAAATGGCAACCCACTCCAGTGTTCTTGCCTGGAGAATCCCAGGGACGGGGGAGCCTGGTGGGCTGCTGTCTATGGGGTCGCACAGGGTCGGACATGACTGAAGTGACTTAGCAACAGCAGCAGCAGGAATGCATTTGCTGGCTTTAGCCACCGTTCATGCTGTTCCTAGAAATAACATTTCCTGCACTGCCAAAATAACACATGGCCCAGTGATGGATAAGATGGACTTCACAGTTCAGCCATCTGCTTGCTGGCTTCTCTGATTTCTCTGTTTCTCCCTCTGCTCTGCTGCACAGCTTAAGGATGGCTGCCATTTAGAAGGGAGATCAGACCAGGAGACTACTCTCTACCACATTTCCTGGATTATTTTAACTAATAACTTCCCAGGCTGAAAGGGGAAGTTTTGCACATGGTATCCTTTCCTGAGTCATTAATGCTTGGAAGATGTTAAATATATCTAAACAAGTTGATACTCACAGAAAAACACCAGGCAGAGAATTGAGATGAAGATACTTCTTGTGAAACAAAAACTACTGAATCTCTTAGATTCCAGTTCTACTGATGAAATATCTGCCGGCCTTGTTAGAATAGTTTCAAACCAACAATGAGGTAGAAGAAATAGTTAGAAAAATAACTCTTTTTATTTTCTTATCCAACTTTTTTTCTTTTTTGTACTACACCAAAAAAAAAAAAAAAAAAAAAACTAGAAAATATGCTTACTTTGTTATATTGACTTTCTGAGGGTTAGCAATGTGATGCCTGAAGATTGAATTTAATATATCTTATCATTTTCTCTCATGAAGTGGAATTACTTAGCTGACTGATTATCTTATTTTTCTCTTTTTAATACATTTTTCTAACCCACTGGCCTGTTCCCTTGTTGTTTTATGGCAAAGTTTGGTAGCCATTGATGCATTCAAGAGTAATATCTATCAATCCATTGGAATTCAGTAATTTAGGCCTATGATTATGTATTGATTTAGAGATTAAAGTAGAATCACCACTTTCTCTTAGAATTTTTCCTATTTGCAAAAGAAAGTTCATGGGCTTTGGAAAAGTACTTTAGCTTTACTTATTGTTTGAAAAATTCAAGAATATTTTGAAAATATTTATTTACCCCAAGGAGAATAGCACAAGTATTTTTTATTATATAGAATAAAAAATATTCCTATACTCAGAAATGATAGACTTAATTCAATCAAGACAAAAATCAATATTAATGGCATCATTTTACAGAATATATGTGGGTAGCTCAGCTGGTGAAGAATCTGCCTGCAATGCAGGAGACCCTGGTTTGGTTCCTGAGTAGGGAAGATCCGCTGGAGAAGGGATAGGCTACCCACTCCAGTGTTCTTGGGCTTCCCTGGTGGCTCAGCTGGTAAATAATCCACCTGCAATGCGGCAGACCTGGGTTGGATCCCTGGGTTGGGAAGATCTCCTGGAGGAGAGAACAGCCACCCACTCTAGTATTCAGGCCTGGAGAATTCCATGGACTGTATGGTCCATGGTGCTGCAAAGAGTCAGACACACTGAGTGACTTTTACTTTCATGAAAAAATAGAGATTCTGATTATATACTATTGTTTGATTTGGAAAAATAGAAAGGGTGGCTTTTTATAATTGAGACAACACTTAACAAGTACCTACTCTGGTTTACAAGGTTACTCTAAGTTTGAGACTTACAGCAATAAATCAGATACAGATGTCTCCCATTAAAGTATCCAGACACAGTTAAGCAATAGAAATAAAACTGCTCTCCATTCAAAATGTAAGTTAGAAATAGGAGAGAATTCTTAAATACTAATCTGGACTTAGCATAACATATAGTCTAACTTTCTTCTATAACTCAAAAGCCATATATATGAATTGTTTTTTAATTTTCTGCCCCACATAGGCAGTAAGTCTTATTATTCACTTTAAGAGAGCAACTCTGTTCTGTGGAGTCTCTAAGATACATTTTGCACCCTAAAACTAAAAGAACTAAAAGCTGGGGAAAGAAAAACCTTGTTATATTTGGTTAAGGTTAAATTATTCTCTGATTATACATCATTTACTTTTGATTAGCCTTGGTTGTCCTTATATTTAGGACAGAAGACCTGTATGAGATGGAATAATATATAAAAATGAAGAACAGACATTTGTACAACACTTGTAAGAACATTTTTCCCTAAACAGTTCAAGTACTATTTTTTTGACTGTTGACTATTGAAAAATATCATTAACTTGTATTTACAAATTCATGGACGAGTTAAAAAATAAAATGTTGACCTGGAGAAGCCAGACACAACAAAGAGCATGCTCTATTATTCTATTTTTATAGTTTAAAACCAGGAAGACTTTTCTGGTATTAGTTATTATGATAGGGCTCACCCTTGGACGGGGACTGTGACAAGAAGGGACCCTAACAAGGATTTCTAGGGTCCTGGTAATAACCTATTTTCTGATATGATTGTAAGAGTGCATTCACTTTGTGAAGATTCATAGAACTGTGTATTTACAATGTGTGCCATTTTCAGGAAAAGGAGAGATAAAAGCAAAAGCCAAATATTCTAAAAGTTTTTGCTAAATTAATATTGCAAGTCTTTAAAAGGAAATCATACTAAATTTACAGTTTTAATAATTTAACACACTTATGACCAAGTTTTATTACCTAAAATCCTAAAAGGCAAAATAGGAAATAAAAATTGCCCAGGCTTGTACTCATAAAAATCCACAAAGCAAAAATATGGAGAGTCATGTATTTTGAGAAAAGAAAACACACTCCATGTTTCCCATGGAATGTGTGCAATGAACTTTTCCAGAGACTACTGAAAGTTTGGTAAGTACCGAAATTGTAAATTATACAGAATCAAATTTGTTTTTTAATTTGTAGAATACTATGGGAAGGATAATTGAATACTCTCAAAAGGTTTACGAATTCTCTAAATATTTCAGGTTTCTAAGGAAACTAATTGCTTAAGTTACCACTGAGCCTGAAAACCTCTTGGGTTAGAATAAAAGGATCCTGGTTACAAATACACAAATGACGTTCTGTCTGAATGACTGAAAGTTTAATTTTGCATATATATATTTGATCTCATGTTGACTAATAATGTGTCAGGTGAGGTAAGTATTAATATTATAGGAAAATATTATAGAAAATAGGAAATTCCTATTAATATTATAGGAAAAATACTAAAGGAAAAAGAACAAATGCTACTTGTTTGTGATCACTGGTGTTAATTTTATTAGAAGTGTTTATTTCAAAGCTAGAAGGGATTGAGTGACCCAACTTTTTTTTTTTTTCTTCCACAGCTGTAGAGCCTCAACCTGAAAGTTCACACATCAGGTAAATACAAAATCACATGTTTAACTCAGATCTCCTAATAACTTGTCCAATAAACTCATATGCTCCCAAAGAGAAATGTTTTGAGATACTGAAATGAATTTATGTTCTATTAGGACTTCTCAGAGACATTACTTTGCCAACAAAGGTCCATCTAGTCAAGGCTAAGGTTTTTCCAGTGGTCATGTATGGATGTGAGAGTTGGACTGTGAAGAAAGCTGAGCGCCGAAGAATTGATGCTTTTGAACTGTGGTGTTGGAGAAGACTCTTGAGAGTCCCTTGGACTGCAAGGAGATCCAACCAGTTCATTCTGAAGGAGATCAGTCCTGGGTGTTCATTGGAAGGACTGACGCTGAAGCTGAAACTCCAGTACTTTGGCCACCTCATGCGAAGAATTGACTCATTGGAAAAGACTCTGATGCTGGGAGTGATTGGGGGCAGGAGGAGAAGGGGACGACAGAGGATGAGACGGCTGGATGGCATCACTGACTAGATGGACGTGAGTTTGAGTGAACTCCGGGAGCTGGTGATGGACAGGGAGGCCTGGCGTGCTGCGATTCATGGGGTCGCAAAGAGTCGGACACGACTGAGCGACTGAACTGAACTGAACTGATGACTTCTCCTCTATTTATGTTCTAACTGAGGAAGTTTAAAGGTTTGGGGGTTTGGTTTTTGGTTTTTTAGTTTACACAAAGTCCTATTTGGCAGCCCAGTGTGGACTGGCATGGGATAGCTGTTCATCCAACCGTGTTAGGCAGCCCCTTATGGTTCTCTCTGAATCACTAGAACTTTTTAGCGCACAGCTTGAAAACAAATTCATTCTAAAAGTTATTGCTGGCATTCTAGTATTCTAAGGAAATAACCTGATTCACAGTTATAACGGAACTCTTCTAAAGCACAGAGTCGAAAACAAGAAAGTGATTCACTAAACAGGATTTGGTGTCCAAGAGTATGAATCTGTCTCCATGGAAACAAATTTTTTTACATGAGACTCGAATGCTTGTCCATGGGCAGAAAATGTTGGTTGTTTCAAGACAACTGGAAATACTGATTATATTTTTAACTGTATTAAAGATGTCTGTCTTTCTCCTAAGAGCAGATCCTATGCTTTCTAAGTACCTAATGGCCTCCTCGGAGAAGGCAATGGCACCCCACTCCAGTACTCTTGCCTGGAAAAGCCCATGAATGGAGCATCATGGTGGGCTACAGTCCATGGGGTCGCTAAGAGTCAGACACCACTGAGTGACTTCACTTTCACTTTTCACTTGCATGCATTGGAGAAGGAAATGGCAACCCACTCCAGTGTTTTTGCCTGGAGAATCCCAGGGACAGGGAAGCCTGGTGGGCTGCCGTCTATGAGGTCGCACAGAGTTGGACACGACTGAAGCAACTTACCAGCAGCAGTAGCAGCAGTAATGGCCTCCTGGTAGAACAGATATCATAGCAAGGACACAGTGCAGTTATCTCTTTTGGAAATTGTACTTTCTTTTCCTGGAATCAGATCACTAAAATTCCATGTTAATCAATGAGTTAAGTGTTACCAGATAGAGATATGATTTTTTTTTTATTAAGGAGCTCATTTAAAAGTTGTGTTTGAGATTAATACCACTTTGGATATGTGCAACTGAGTTTAATTTCTCTGTTTTCATCACCTTCAGGATAGTATATCTCACACGTTCTTTATCAGAACAGATCAGATCAGATCAGTCACTCAGTCGTGTCCAACTCTTTGTGATGCCATGAATCCCAGCACGCCAGGCCTCCCTGTCCAACACCAACTCTCGGAGTTCACCCAGACTCATGTCCATCGAGTCCGTGATGCCATCCAGCCATCTCATCCTCTGTCATCCCCTTCTCCTCCTGCCCCCAATCCCTCCCAGCATCAGGGTCTTTTCCAGTGAGTCAACTCTTCGCATGAGGTGGCCAAAATACTGGAGTTTCAGCTTTAGCATCATTCCTTCCAAAGAAATCCCAGGGCTAATCTCCTTCAGAATGGGCTGGTTGGATCTCCTTGCAGTCCAAGGGACTCTCAAGAGTCTTCTCCAACACCACACTTCAAAAGCATCAATTCTTCAGTGCTCAGCTTTCTTCACAGTCCAACTCTCACATCCATACATGACCACAGGAAAAACCATAGCCTTGACTAGATGAACCCTTGTTGGCAAAGTAATGTCTCTGCTTTTGAATATGCTATCGAGGTTGGTCATAACTTTCCTTCCAAGGAGTAAGCGTCTTTTGATTTCATGGCTGCAGTCACCATCTGCAGTGATTTTTGGAGCCCCGAAAAATAAAGTCTGACACTGTTTCCACTGTTTCCCCATCTATTTCCCATGAAGTGGTGGGACTGGATGCCATGATCTTCGTTTTCTGAATGTTGAGCTTTAAGCCAACTTTTTCACTCTCCTCTTTCACTTTCATCAAGAGGCTTTTGAGTTCCTCTTCACTTTCTGCCATAAGGGTGGTGTCATAGCATATCTGAGGTTATTGATATTTCTCCTGGCAATCTTGATTCCAGCTTGTGTTTCTTCCAGTCCAGCGTTTCTCATGATGTACTCTGCATATAAGTTAAACAAGCAGGGTGACAATATACAGCCTTGACGAACTCCTTTTCCTATTTGGAACCAGTCTGTTGTTCCATGTCCAGGTCTAACTGTTGCTTCCTGACCTGCATACAGATTTCTCAAGAGGCAGATCAGGTGGTCTGGTATTCCCATCTCTTGAAGAATTTTCCACAGTTTATTGTGATCCACACAGTCAAAGGCTTTGGCATAGTCAATAAAGCAGAAATAGATGTTTTTCTGGAACTCTCTTGCTTTTTCCATGATCCAGCGGATGTTGGCAATTTGATCTCTGGTTCCTCTGCCTTTTCTAAAACCAGCTTGAACACCAGGAAGTTCACGGTTCACATATTGCTAAAGCCTGGCTTGGAGAATTTTGAGCATTACTTTAGTAGCATGTGAGATGAGTGCAATTGTGCAGTAGTTTGAGCATTCTTTGGCATTGCCTTTATTTGGGATTGGAATGAAAACTGACCTTTTCCAGTCATGTGGCCACTGCTGAGTTTTCCAAATTTGCTGGCATATTGAGTGCAGCACTTTCATAGCATCATCTTTCAGGATTTGAAATAGCTCAACTGGAATTCCATCACCTCCACTAGCTTTGTTCATAGTGATGCTTTCTAAGGCCCACTTGACTTCACATTCCAGGATGTCTGGCTCTAGGTCAGTGATCACACCATCGCAATTATCTGGGTCGTGAAGATCTTTTTTGTACAGTTCTTCTGTGTATTCTTGCCACCTCTTCTTAATATCTTCTGCTTCTGTTAGGTCCATACCATTTCTGTCCTTTACTGAGGTCATCTTTGCATGAAATGTTCCTTTGGTATCTCTGATTTTCTTGAAGAGATCCCTAGTCTTTCCCGTTCTGTTGTTTTCCTCTATTTCTTTGCATTGATTGCTGAAGAAGGCTTTCTTATCTCTTCTTGCTATTCTTTGGAACTCTGCATTCAGATGTTTATATCTTTCCTTTTCTCCTTTGCTTTTCACTTCTCTTCTTTTCACAGCTATTTGTAAGGCCTCCCCAGACAGCCATTTTGCTTTTTTGCATTTCTTTTCTATGGGAATGGTCTTGATCCCTGTCTCCTGTACAATGTCATGAACCTCATTCCATAGTTCATCAGGCACTCTATCTATCAGATCTAGGCCCTTAAATCTATTTCTCACTTCCACTGTATAATCATAAGGGATTTGATTTAGGTCATACCTGAATGGTCTAGTGGTTTTCCCTACTTTCTTCAGTTTAAGTCTGAATTTGGCAATAAGGAGTTCATGGTCTGAGCCACAGTCAGCTCAGTAAGAAGTAAAACCTTGCTTACTGATATCACAGTCAAGACCCAGCCATTTGTTAACAGATATTATTAGGTTCCAGAATCTTTGGAGGGAGAATTGAATTGCACAATTGTGATTTGTCAAATACCATGGCAGTATCTGGAGTAGATGTGGATAGCAATACACTCTAAATAATCAACTCAAGCAGATGGTGTGAGATTTAGAGAATGAAAAGCATATTACTCAAATGCATACTGTATGACAGTATTATTATATTATCAATCAGCAATAATCATAAATAATAATTAATCTGTTACATTTCACTTGAAAAGGGGAGCATTCTATAAACATGTATATCGCCAAGTCAAGGGCTAGGTTCTTATTTAGACTGAGTCTTATTTAGATTTAGTCACCTCTTTTTTGCTCAATTTTTAAATCCAGATGGTTTGTTGAATCAACATGCCACCTGATCCCTCTTTGTTCTTATCATTTTTAAAAATGTTTTGTTTTAGATTGGAGTATAGCAGATTGACAATGTGATAGTTTCAGGTGGACAGCATAGGGTCTCAGCCATACATAGACATGTATCCATTCTCCCCCAAACTCCCCTCCATCCAGACTGTCACATAACACTGAGAAGAGTCCCTCGTGCCATACAGTAGGACCTTGTTGATTATCCTTTTTAAATATAGCAGTTTGTATATGTTTATCCCAAACTGCCTATCTCTTCCTCTCATTCTTTGCCCCTGGAAACCGTAAGTTGATTCTCTAAGTCTCTGAGTCTGTTTGTGTTTTGTAAATAAGATCATTTGTATCATTTTTAAAAATAACAATTTGTCATGAAAATATTTTGACTTGTTACTGGCAGTTTTCACTAAATCTCTCACTGAAGTTATATAAGCTATTTTTAATATCCAAACTAAAGTAAATAAGAACTCAAAACTTGATTAAATCCTAAATTAACCAGAAAGTTGACACCCAAAAGGTTAAACCCAGGTCAAAAATGACTCATCGATGCACATAGTGCATTGTTATAAGTTTTCAAAAAAAATAAAAAGCTGAATCTTCTCAAGGTATGGCAAGTTCTGTAAAAAATCCAAAGCCATATTTTGAGGCATTTTTTATGGACCCAGACAACATCGAGACAGATTAAAATTCTACATTAAAATGCCATTATTTCATCTTGCTAAACTTCTGGGACTCACCTGATTCAAATGTAAAAAAGGTTGATGACATGACAAAACTTTTTCAATGTTGCAGAAAATGCTGTTATTATCTGATAAACAATTTCTAAGGCTTTACACCTTTCTTTGTATTTTTATTCTAATTAGGTTTTAGAAGATTGTTTATTGTATCTATTTGGAGGAATGTGTCTCATGCTGTGCCCTTCATTAAGAAGATTAAGTACTTGATCAATCCTTAACCTCTTAGTGTGTCTCATTAGTTTGGTAATTTATTCATCAAAAATACACTCTGAGACATGTTGGGATTGAAGCTCTGGTGTTGATCCAAGAAAGGGTGCTGTGAACCTCATCACTTAACGTACCTGCAGAAGGAGGACTGAGATCCCTCTATAATATGAGAAATATAGAAATGCTTATATCTGCTGCCTTTCCAAATGAATGATTCTGAGATTTGTTGTTGTTCAGTTGATCAATCATGGTTAACTCTTTGTGACCCCATGCACTGTAGCCCTCCAGGCTCCTCTGTCCATGGGATTTCCCAGGCAAGAATATTGGAGTGGGTTGCCATTTCCTTCTCCAGGGGATCTTGCCAACCCAAGAACCCAACCCGTGTCTCCTGCATTGGCAGGCAGATTGTTTACCACTAATCCACCAAGAAAGCCCCTTGCCTACATGTAAATCTTTTAGACATAAAGATATAGTAGCACTCTAGCATGTGGATCAGAGAAGGCAATGGCATCCCACTCTAGTACTCTTGCCTGGAAAATCCCATGGATGGAGGAGCCTGGTAGGCTGCAGTCCATGGGGTCACTAAGAGTCAGACACGACTGAGCTACTTCACTTTCATTTTTCACTTTCATGCACTGGAGAAGTAAATGGCAACCCACTCCAGTGTTCTTGCCTGGAGAATCCCAGGGACGAGGGAGCCTGGTGGGCTGCCGTCTATGGGGTCGCACAGAGTCAGACACGACTGAAGCGACTTAGCAGCAGTAGCAGCAGCAGCATGTGGATACATCTATTTAAAAAAAAAAAGAATAAGAATTCTTGTAACTATTTGAATCAGCATTTCTTTTTCAATGGATTCTTTTAAAGATTAAAGTAATATAAAAGAAACGTCTTTGAAACCATCTTAAAAATTTTAATATATTGATTTGCCCCTCAATTTGATGAAGGAGTAATATACTTTATATATGACTGTGTACATTCTACACACACACACAGTGAAAGAGAAAAGCAATTACATATTTCAGACGAGGTCGGGCGCGTTCAGGGTGGTATGGCGGTAGACAAACATATTTCAGATTCGATGGAAATAAAAATTCATACACACAAGCATATACATACAAACACAGCTTTTAATTAAGTTGCACTATTTCAGCCTCCTTTATCTGAGGGACATTATAGTCAGAAATGGGGCTATCTGGTAGCTCAGATAGTAAAGAATCTGCTTGTAATGCAGGAGACCCAGGTTCAAAACCTGAGTCAGGAAGATCTCCTGGAGAAGAGAATGGCTATCCACTCCAGTATTCTTGCCTGGAGAATTCCATAGACAGAGGAGCCTGGTGGACTACAGCCTGTGGGGTCACAAAGTGTTGGACATGATGGAATGACTAACATTTTCACACTTTCACACATAGTCAGAAATAAATGTGTATCAAACACACACACAGACACACACATTTGCATGTGTATTTTTATTTACGTTGACAACTTTGAATCTCAATCTGAAGCACTTATAATCAAAAATCTTCTAATCCAAGCTTTCCTAATGATGAAGCCAAATTAAACTCTTCTATCATCACCGAGTGCTGTGTGGTCCTTAAAATGCTATTCAGCTCAGAAGCATTATCTTTTTAGTGTGCAATTAATCTTTTCTTTTCTCATTTTGGTAGACACATGCCCATCTGCTACTCATCATTCTTACTACTTAGCAAAGCAAGGGAAGTGTTGTCTCAGTGTTTCAAGCCTCACCTTGATAATATCTGAGAAACCCTGCCAATCCTGTAAAAATTAAAGTGAAGAAGAGAAAAGGGGAAGAGAAAGGGAAGGCAGGGTCAAAAGCAAAAACCAAGCAAGTGAGAATGTTGCTTTGATTCAGACTATTGCAACAGGGCGTCCCAGTTGGCACCAGTGATAAAGAACCTGCCTGCCAATGCAGGAGCTGTAAGAGACGTGGGTTCAATCCCTGGGTGGGGAAGATCCCCTGGAGAAGAGCATGGCAACCCACTCCAATATTCTTGCCTGGAGTAATCCCATGATTACAGAGGAGACTGGTGGGCTACAGTCCATGGGGTTGCCTAGAGTCGGACACAACTGAAGCAACTTAGCACACACATCACAAAAGGGAGATCCAACATCAGTATCTGATTTTGCCTTAGACTTTCCCAGGGAGAAAAGATAAATTAAAAAATGAGGTGATATACAGGCGCAGTCATTACACAATTGGGGAAATCCCTGCCAGTTAGACACAAAGGAAATATTTATCCCCTTGTCTAGCTAGTTTCAAGAGGGACAAACACGACAAACACTTCTAACCTCTGCTAACCATTAACGAGACAAAGAATGAGAAGTCAGGGTGTCAATCCTGGCTTTGTCGATAAGTTTGTTTCTGAAACTGGCCTCTGTTCACCAGTGCCAAATAGAAACATGGATACAGATTTTTGGAAAAAGTAGAAAAGCAGTGTAGCTTTTATTGATTTTATTGGCCAGACAATGGGGCCACAGCAGGCTAATGCCCTCAAGACTGTGTGAATCACCCTGCAGTAGGTAGTGAGGGATTTTAGAGTGTTCAAGGAGTAGTGTCTGATCAGCTTACAGATAATTCTCAAATTGGTTGGCATCAAGGTGAAGTTTGAAAGTCAACCTACTTGTTTCAAGTAGCCTAGGGTCCAAGTTCTTACGGTCAGCAGTTTTTATCTGGAGGTTGTCTGCTTCCTGCTTCCTGTAAAAAACAGCTTAGTGTGTCAGGCCTCTAGCTATATCATTCAGGGAGCTGGATTTCAACCTGTCCACAGGACAAAACAAAAGAAAAAAAAAAACAGAATTCTATTAAGAACATAACTTTTTTACTCTTTGTTAAATTTGCTCTGAGATAATCTCAAAATGTTTTTGTATATATTTAGATATCTATTAATTCTTTAATTTGCTTTTTAAATTTAATTTTATTTGTATTTTGATTTCACTCTCATATTCTATATATAAATCCATTCCACATGCTATAGTTAACTAAAAATGTCATTTTGAACCTGTTTATTTTCTTAACATCCCTTTCCACATGCAATCGAATTTACTACAGATATTTTATAATTAAAACTAAATTATGCCTTCAGAGACATGGGAAAATTTTATCAATAAAATAGACGAATAATTTTCTTTGTTCAAATAAAAACTTTAGGCCCAGAGGACTTTTGTATATTTATACAATTAGATGCTTTAAGAACCAAGATAAGAACTCAGATTAACTGACTCTTACTGTAACTCTGTTGCATTACAGTATACTTGTAGTCACATTTTAAAAATGGAAGGCAATTGTCTCTTCTAAAAATTCAGTTCAGTTCAGTTCATTTCAGTCGCTCAGTCGTGTCCAACTCTTTGTGACCCCATGAATCACAGCACACCAGGGTTCCCTGTCCATCACCAACTCCTGGAGTTTACCCAAACTCATGTCCATTGAGTCCGTGATGCCATCCAGCCATCTCATCCTCTGTTGTCCCCTTCTCCTCTTGCCCCCAATCCCTCCCAGCATCAGAGTCTTTTCCAATGAGTCAACTCTTCACATGAAGTGGCCAAAGTATTGGAGTTTCAGCTTTAGCATCATTCCTTCCAATGAACACCCAGGACTGATCTCCTTCAGAATGGACTGGGTTGGATCTCCTTGCAGTCCAAGGGACTCTCAAGAGTCTTCTCCAGCACCACAGTTCAAAAGCATCAGTTCTTCGGCACTCAGCTTTCTTCATAGTCCAACTGTCACATCCATACATGACCACTGGAAAAACCATAGCCTTGACTAAATGGACCTTTGTTGGCAAAGTAATGTCTCTGTTTTTTAATATGCTATCTAGGTTGGTCATAAATCTCCTTCCAAGGAGCAAGCGTCTTTTAATTTCATGGCTGCAATCACCATCTGCAGTGATTTTGGAGCCCCCCAAAAAATAAAGTCTGACCCTGTTTCCACTGTTTCCCCATCTATTTGCCATGAAGTGATGGGACCAGGTGCCATGATCTTTGTTTTCTGAATGTTGAACTTTAAGCCAGCTTTTTCACTCTCCTCTTTCACTTTCATCAAGAGGCTTTTTAGTTCCATTAGGACAGATTAAAACTAGAATAAACAGGGCATAAACTATCATTATTACCTTGCTTCCTTATAACAACACCAAAAGCAGACCTTTCCCTCTTCTGCCTCAACCTGAAACCATATGAAACCCCAGTGTCTTTGTCTTCTGAAGTAAAATGCTGACTCAAGAGTTAATGATTAGGAAATGTGATGATATAGAAACATATATATGTGAGAGTTGGACCATAAAGAAGGCTGAATGCCAAAGAATTGATGCTTTTGAGCTGTGGTGTTGAATAAGACTCATGAGAGTCCCTTGGACTTCTAGGAGATCAAACCAGTCCATCCTCAAGGAAATCAATCCTGAATATTCATTGGAAGGACTGATGCTGAAACTGAAGCTCCAAGACTTTGGCTACCTGATGTGAAGAGCCAACTCATTAGAAAAGATCCTGATGCTGGGAAAAATTGAAGGCAGGAGGAGAAGGGGATGACAGAAGATGCGAATGTTGGGTGGCATCACTGATTCAATGGACATGAGTTTGAGCAAGATCCAGGAGATGGTGAAGGACAGGGAGATCTGGCGTGCTGCAGTCCATGGGGTCTCAAAGAGTCAGATACAACTGAGAGATTGAACGACAACAAAGCTACCAAAAAGTTACCTGTGGCTAATGGATTTAGATAGAGCAAAACCTTAAAATCAGCAACACTACAGAAAATATGCAAGAAAGAAAAAAAAAAAAACATCTAAATGTTGCAGGCCTTGAAAAGTAGTGACAAGATAATATCATGTAAAATGTTTTAGCACTCTTACCAGATTCATGGGCTTCCCGGATAGCTCAGTGGTTAAGAATCCACCTGAAAGGCAAAAGTTGTGGGTACAATCTCTGAGTTGGGAAGATCCCCTGGAGTAGGAAATGACAACCTACTCCATTATTCTTACCTGGAAAATCCTTTGAACAAAGGAACCTAGTGGAATACAATCCATAGTGAGCAAAGAGTTGGATATGACTGAGCGACAACGACCAGATTAATATCAACTTCTATTTCCTAAATGCTTGTTTTTTTTTTAATTTAATTTTATTTTTAAACTTTACATAATTGTATTAGTTTTGCCAAATATCGAAATGAATCCGCCACAGGTATATGTGTGTTCCCCATCCTGAACCCTCCTCCCTCCTCCCTCCCCATACCATCCCTCTGGGTCGTCCCAGTGCACTAGCCCCAAGCATCCAGTATCGTGCATCGAACCTGGACTGGCAACTCGTTTCTTACATGATATTTTACATGTTTCAATGTCATTCTCCCAAATCTTCCCACCCTCTCCCTCTCCCACAGAGTCCATAAGACTGTTCTATACAACAATAACCCGGTGTACGAGACAGTAAATGCTTGTTTTTAAAGTTCTTGCTCTCTCTAGCCCAATATCCACAATTCCTCACCTAGCATAGCACAAGTATTCCACAAGGGTTAGAAAGCAGCTAGAGTTGATCTAGTTCTCTTATGGTTTTGCAAACCTAGGGCTGATTTATTTTAGAGTTAAATAAAGGAAGAGAAAAGATGTTTGTGGGCCATGAATTTCAGCTTCAGGGCAGCCTCTGAGTAATTTTTCTAAAGCTAAGAATCCAAGGCAAAGAAACTTGAAATATTTATTTCCCTTATTTACAGGAAATCATTCTTCGGGCAAGATCATACCCAGTCAAAGGCAGAAAACCAAAGTCAATTGACAAATCCCAGAGTTCTCAAGACTTTGCTGTTTATTATTGAATTTGTTATTCCTTCACACATTGGTTTTCTGGAAGTCAAGACACTTAACGAAAAAGAGAAAAATTGTTTAAAAAATCAGTTTGTAGAAATATGAAATATCAGTGTAGCTCACAGAAATAGAAAATTAATTACATAAATTGATTGCCTAGGCATTCTATTTTCATATAAATGGCAAGAGGCTTAGGTTGTTGTTTCCTTGTTTATTAAATGAACTAAATAATAAGTAGCTAAGTAACTTCCAACTTCCCTGGAAGGTGATTTTTTAGAAAGAAAAAAGATCGAGGTTCAGCTAAAAACTGAAACCCCCATACACAACTCTTCCAATGCTGATCAATTCTGGCACAAAGCATACACTCCTGATTTTGTGCTAAACAATCGAAGCAACACAGAAATCTGGTAAAAAATTATCTGTCTACTTTCTCCAAGAAATACTTACTTTCGAAGCTATGACAGTGAAGTACTAACATAGCTTATGCATTAGTAGACTGTTGAAGACACTTGTCTCTTTCTGCCTATCAATCCGAAGCTTCTATGTCACAAATTCTGCCGGTCCCAACCAGTATTCCATCTGGCAAATCACCCAGTCCAGGTCCTAAGTCTCATAAGAATATCCAGCCAAGTTCATAATCATGGTAAATACCCTCTTCAGAGTTCTCACTTCTGAAACACTATAAAGACCCTATTAAGGAAACCTTCACTCGTAAGTCTAACCAAATAAGCTTTTATGTATCAGCAGGTTTTCCTGATGATACTTCTGGAGAATTATCTATCAACCCACCAAGCAGCACAATTTACCATATTTAAAAATTTTGAACCTCAATTTTCTCAAATAAATTGAATATTGTGATCATTCTCTGCACAAATGACTTCATGGCTTTGCACATTTCAAACAATAAGTAAGGGAGACAGGATCAAGATGGTAGAACAGGAAGATTCCGAGCTCACTTAATCCCACCAACACCCCCAAACTACAACAATGAAGAAAAACCTTCTCTGAGAACTGCTTGAAGACTAGCAAAGCAACTCTTCTATTCAAGTCAAATAGTTATTTGACTTGAGGACATGAACATGAGATGAGACTTATTACCAAGGTCCTAAAGTTATTTATTCTGATAATTTTAAAATGTCACTTATAACAGGTATAATTAACATTAATGTGGAAATATCTATTCTGGAACAATTAGTTTAAAATACTTTTGAATAAGTAAGTTTTACTTACGTCTAGAGGAATATTTTGGAGCTTCCCTGGTAGCTCAGCTCACAAAGAATCCACGTGCAATGCAGGAGACCTTGGTTCGATTCCTGGGTTGGGAAGATCCCCTGGAGAAGGAATAGGCTACACATTCCAGTATTCTTGGGCTTCCCTGGTGGCTCAGATGGTAAAGAATCTGCCTGTAGTGTGGGAGACCTGGGTTCAGTCTCTGGGTTTGGAAGATCCCCTGGAGGAGGGCATGGGTACCCATGCCAATATTCCTACCTGCAGAATCCCCTTGGACAGAGGAGCCTAGTGGTCTATAGTCCATAGGGTTGCAAAGAGTCAGGCATGACTGAGTGACTAAGCACAGCACAGAGGAATATTGTGGGCTTCCCATGTGGCTCAGTGGTAAAGAATCTGCCTATCAATGCAGGAGACACAAAAATGTGGGTTCGATCCCCGGGTCAGGAAGATCCCCTGGAGTAGGTCACGGCCACCCACTCCAGTATTCTTGCCTGGAAATTTCCATGTATAGAAGAGCCTGGTGGGTTACAGTTTAGGGGGTCACAAAGAGTAGGACACAGCGGAGCACACACAGACAGAGGAATATTATAGATTCTGACAGTAATTCATGTATAAAAGATTACATTTCTCTTTGTCCTATTTTAACTCAGATATGACTAGAGTAAAACCTGAAGAGAGGACACGTAACAGCAGTAGCATATGCAATCTGGGCATTTTCAAATATAAGATAACTATTTCAGCAGCCTGTGATTTCTATTTCTTAAGTCAAAATTCAAGGAGTCTCTTTAGATCTGTGAAGTGATATATTGTCAGTGATATAGGACTAGCAGGAATCTATTTGCTTCAGTTCTCTCATTAAACCATCTGTTCATAACATTCTAAATAATTGACTCACAAAAATGATATTATTAGAAAAATAAAGATTTCCATTTATTCCCAAGGATGTTATTTCACTCAGTAATAAATTAGTAAGGATAAAAAGAATCTCAAATTTTAACAAAGGAAATTGTAGTGGGACTAAATTAAGCTTTCATAATAATTAGGCTATTCTAATATAACTCTCGAAATAAAACAAAACTATGTTGTTTGGTAAATAGCCGAAGTTTCCAACAATTCTTCAATCTTGCCATATGTAACTTATCTTTTTGCATGTGGAATATTTTTATACCTGTGGCTCAAATGGTAAAGAATCAGCCTGCAAAGCAGGAGACCCGGTTTCAATCCCTGGGTCAGGAAGATGCCCTGAAGAAGGGAATCCATACCTACTTCAGCATTCTTACAAGAAGAATTCCATGGACAGAGGAGTCTGACAGACTACAGTCCACCATGAGATTGCAAAGAGTCAGACACAACTGAGTGACTAACACTTTTTAGCGTGTATAATATGATTAAAGAGACAAAAATCATTTAAAATTTTACACAAAAATCTAGTTTTCCCTAAGAGGTGACTGAATTTTTTGAAAGGTGCTCTAACTACTTGAGGCTATTCATATTGAAGATGAGTATAAATAGATGTCCAAACCTTTCTTTTTTTTCCCCCCAGTAGGATTCTTTAAGAGCTTTAACAGTCAATAAGGCAACAAGTGGAAAAGTACTGTAATTGTTAAAATTTTAGCTCCTACATAGGTAATAAATTGCATTGATATTCAGCTCACTACTCACAATTTAATTCAAAATGTTACTCATTTTATGAGATACTATGAACAGTTTTATTTGACTTCATCCTTCATTCCTTTGGTAATCATAAAGTGTAGTTATGTTGTTTTCTATTTTCTTAAGGTCAAATCTGTAATGTTCTTCTAAGTGAGCTGAATAGAATCAATAGCCCCTTTTATGCTTCTAAATTTTTTTAGAAAAAGTTAAGGTTTATAAACATTAAATTATAATAAAATTAAACCTACAACGTTACAGTGAAAAGATGACTCAAGGGTAAAGAATTTGCCTGCAGTGGCAGGAGATGTGGGTTCAATCCCTAGGTGGGGAAGATCCCCTAGAGAAGGAAATGGTAACCCACTCCAGTATTCTTGCCTGGGAAATCCCATGGACAGAGGAGCCTGGTGGGCTACAGTCCATGGGATCGCAAAAGAGCTGGACACAACTTAGTGACTAAAACAACAACAATTTTATTAAGCATGTACTAAGATGTTAATTCCCTACCACATACTGTTGTTGGTTTCTTGCAATAGATTCATAAACATGCTTTCCAAATCGAACATCAGATCTGTGTCGGTGTCCTCACTCCTCTGGTGCAACTCAGAGACCACTTGTCATTGGTGACTGATGGTGACAGCTGGCTACTGATGCTGTGACCCTATGTTTACTAAAATAGTTGTCCATGTCTTAAGCTTTGTTGATGGAAAACCACCATGAAATTTATTATTTTGTGTTATATGCTTTTAAACAATTTTAGCCCAGGAAACTTAGCTGTCAATTTATCAGAGAGCCTTCCCTGGCGTCTGATCTAAAACCACATTTATTCATTGCCATCTTCACCAGTGTCCATAACCCTCAAAGTGAAAAGTGAAAGTGTTAGTCGCTCAGTCCCGTCTGACTCTTTGCCAACCCATGGACTGTAGTCCATCAGGCTCTTCTATCCTTGGGATTCTCCAGGCAAGAATACTGCAGTGGGTAGCCATTCCCTTCAGGGGGTCTTTCTGACAGAGATCGAACTGGGGTTTCCTGTGTTGTAGGTAGTTTCTTTACCATCTGAGCTACCAGGGGAGCCCATTGGATGCTGTTGGTGAATGCAAGATCTCCCTTCCCAGAGGCTGCACTTCTCCTCTAGCTGCTAAGCATGTTGGCTCAGTCTATCAGACACTTCTCCGGAGCACTGCACTCAGACAAACAGAATCTCAGGGGCCTTTCCCTCTCCTGCAAGTTCAAAAGTTGGGCATCCTTGCTTCAAGGTGGGTCTATCTCTGCCTTACAATTTGGTTTCTAAAGTGTCCCTTATAGGATAAGACTAAAGCTAGACTCCTGCTGAGACTCCATTCTTGCTTGCTGTTTGTTTTTTTTTGTTTTTTCCCTCTGCTATATCATGCCTTTCTCAACCCCTCTCCTGAGAGTAGCCCCTAATAAATAAATCACTGCAACAAGAATCACATGGAAAACTCTACTTTTCAGGAACCTGATGCAGAACACATACCCAGTTTCATTCTTTTTTTATGACTGAAAAATATTTCATTGTATATAGGTAGCATATCTTTATCCATTCCTCTGTTGATGGCCACTTAGGTGGTTCCTTGTCCTGGATATTGTAAAAAGTGCTGATATGAATATCAGGGCCCATTTATCCTTTTGAATTATGGTTTTCTCTGAGTATGTGTGCAAGAGTGGGATTGCTGAGTCATTGTTGTTATTGTTCAGTCTCTCAGTTGTGTCTGACTCTTTGTGACCACATGAACTGCAGCACACCAGGCTTACCTGTCCTTAACTATCTCCTGGAGTTTGTTCAAACTTCTATCTATTGAAAGTTTCCCAGGTAGCACTAGTGGTAAAGAGCCCACCTGCCAATGCAGGAGATGTAAGAGACACAGGTTCAATCCCTGGAATGGGAAGATTCCTTGGAGAAGGGCATGGCAACCCACTCCAGTGTTCTTGTGTGGAGAACCCCAAGGGCAGAGGAGCCTGGTGGGCTATAGTCCATGGGGTTGCAAAAAGATGAACACGACTGAAGCGACTTAGCACACACTCATGCATGTCCACTGAGTCGATGATGCCATCCAGCCAGCTCATCCTCTGCCGCCCTCTTCTCCTCCTGCCCTCAATCTTTTCCACCATCAGGGTCTTTTCAAATGAGTTGGCTCTTTGCATCAAGTGGTCAAAGTATTGGAGCTTCAACTTCATCATCAGTCCTTCCAATGAACATTCAGGGTTGATTTCCTTTAGGATTGACTGGTTTGATCTCCTTTGAGTCCAAGGGACTCTCAATAGTATTCTCCAGCACCACAGCTCAAAAGCATCAATTCTTCAGCACTCAGCCTTCTTTATGGCCCAACTGTCACATGGCTACTGGAAAAACTATAGCTTTGATAGACCTTTGTTGGTAAAGTGATGTCTCTGCCTTTTAATGTGCTATGATAAATTTTCTCCCAAGAAGTAAGTGTCTTTTAATTTCATGGCTACAATCACCATCTGTAGTAATTTTCCAGCCCAAGAAAATAAAGTCTGCCATTGTTTCCATTTTTCCCCCCATCTATTTGCCAAGAAGTGATGGGTCCAGATGCAGTAGTTCTATATTTAGTTTTTTAAGGAAACTCCATACTGTTTGCCATTAGTGGTTGTATTAATTTATACTCCCACCAATAGTGCATGAGCTTTCCCTTTTCTTCACACCATCACCTGGCATTTATTGTTTGTAGGTTTTTTTTTTTGATGATGGCCATTCTCTCTGGTAAGATGTACTACTTAATTGTGGTTTTTGATTTGCATTTCTCAGGTGATGGCACCCCACTCCAGTACTTTTGCCTGGAAAATCCCATGGATGGAGGAGCCTGGTAGGCTGCGGTCCATACGGTCGCTAAGAGTCAGACACGACTGAGGGACTTCACTTTCCCTTTTCACTTTAATGCACTGGAGAAGGAAATGGCAACCCACTCCAGTGTTCTTGCCTGGAGAATCCCAGGGATGGGGGAGCCTGGTGGGCTGCCGTCTATGGGATCGCACAGAGTCAGACACGATTGAAGCGACTTAGCAGCAGTAGCAGCAGCATGAATTAGTGATGTTAAGCCTCTTTTCATGTGTTTGTTGACCATCTGTATGTCTTTGGAGAAAGTTATTGTGTTCTCTTGATTGTTTAAGTTCTACTATGATAAGAATAGTAGTAAAGTAATGCTTGTAAAGTAATGCTCAAAATTCTCCAAGCCAGGCTTCAGCAGTATGTGAACCATGAACTTCCTAATGTTCAAGCTGGTTTTAGAAAAGGAAGAGGAACCAGAGATCAAATTGCCAACATCTGCTGGATCATGGAAAAAGCAAGAGAATTCCAGAAAAACATCTATTTCTGCTTTATTGACTATGCCAAAGCCTTTGACTGTGTGGATCACAATAAACTGTGGAAAATTCTTCAAGAGATGGGAATACCAGACCACCTGATCTGCCTCTTGAGAAATTTGTATGCAGGTCAGGAAGCAACAGTTAGAACTGGACATAGGACAACAGACTGGTTCCAAATAGGAAAAGGAGTATGTCAAGGCTGTATATTGTCACCCTGCTTATTTAACTTCTATGCAGAGTACGTCATGAGAAATGCTGGACTGGAAGAAACACAAGCTGGAATCAAGATTGACGGGAGAAATATCAATAACCTCAGATATGCAGATGACACCACCCTTATGGCAGAAAGTGAAGAGGAACTAGAAAGCCTATTGATGAAAGTGAAGTGGAGAGTGAAAAAGTTGGCTTAAAGCTCAACATTCAGAAAACTAAGATCATGGCATCTGGTCCCATCACTTCATGGGAAATAGATGGGGAAAGAGTGGAAACAGTGGAAACAGTGTCAGACTATTTTTGGGGGCTCCAAAATCACTGCAGATGGTGACTGCAGCCATGAAATTAAAAGACACTTACTCCTTGGAAGAAAAGTTATGACCAACCTAGATAGCATATTCAAAAGCAGAGACATTACTTTGCCAACAAAGGTCTGTCTAGTCAAGGCTATGGTTTTTCCTGTGGTCATGTATGGATGTGAGAGTTGGACTGTGAAGAAGGCTGAGCGCCGAAGAATTGATGCTTTTGAAGTGTGGTGTTGGAGAAGACTCTTGAGAGTCCCTTGGACTGCAAGGAGATCCAACCAGTCCATTCTAAAGGAAATCAGCCCTGGGATTTCTTTGGAGGGAATGATGCTAAAGCTGAAACTCCAATACTTTGGCCACCTCATGCGAAGAGTTGACTCATTGGAAAAGACTCTGATGCTGGGAAGGATTGGGGGCAAGAGGAGAAGGGGACGACAGAGGATGAGATGGCTGGATGGCATCACTGACTCGATGGACGTGAGTCTGGGTGAACTCCGGAAGTTGGTGATGGACAGGGAGGCCTGGTGTGCTGCGATTCATGGGGTCACAAAGAGTCAGACACGACTGAGTGACTGATCTGATCTGATCTGATGATAAGAATGGATTCAAAGCATCTCATGGAGTTAGATCTGTAAGCTAGGAACAGATGTACAATGAATCAGGCCTGCTGATCAATCCAGGACAGTTAGTGTAGCACTGTATACCAACAATTAACTGAAAATTGCCCAGGGATTTCTTCTCTGGTGCTAAAAGTGGCTTATCTAGATTTCTAATAAATTAGTGCAATGCCTGGACCCATATAGAATTATATTGGTATTTTGACTCCCAGTTTATCATAAAATACCTTCATCTGTAAGTTTCCTTTATTCAGTTTTTTTGACTAATCATTTAGTTGGGATACAGATTCCAGGTGCCATTAACACTTGGAGAAGTGCCCTGAAGCACTTTGTCCCTGCACCTTTGGTTCAGCATACAATTTCTGTGGCCATGTGAATAATCAGACTGGAGTCCAGGTATGGTAAGCCCCTGCACATCTTCCGTGGCTTGATTCTGGTGGGCTTTTAAGGACAATTACTTTATATTAGTACATATTAGATTATTATCTATTTAGAATCCTTTTGAGACTATCTCAAAAGTAAAAACGTCTGGATCCATCAACAAAATTTCTGATATAGTTTTTTAGATTTCTAGATTGCGATTTAAGCATCAGTAATTAAAAAAAAAATCACACTGATGATTCTAATTGTGCATCCACAGTTGAGATTCCCTTCCTAGGATGGTTTGCCAAGAGGGGAGGGAGTGGAGGGATGAACTGAGGGATTGGGATTGACATACATACATTACTATGTATAAGAAAACTAATGAGAAGATACCATATAGCACAAGGTACTCTACTCGGTGCCCTGTGGTGACCTAAATGGGAAGGAAATTTAAAAAGAAAGAAGGGATATGTGTATATGGATTGTTGACTCGCTTTGCTATAATGTAAAAATTACACAACTATTACACAATGTTGAAAATAAAACAACATTGTAAAGCAGTTATATGCCAATAAAAATTTCAAAACAAAAACTGTGTACATGTCAAGTTCTTATAGAACAGTGAGGTTAACACTTTGTAGATGAGTAGAACTTCCCTTTTAACATTATCTGGTGATATTCTGGGGAGAAGGCAATGGTACCCCACTCCAGTACTCTTGCCTGGCAAACCCCATGGATGGAGGAGCCTGGTAGGCTGCAGTCCATGGGGTCGCTAGGAGTATGACACGACTGAGTGACTTCACTTTCACTTTTCACTTTCATGCATTGGAGAAGGAAATGCAACCCACTCCAGTGTTCTTGCCTGGAGAATCCCAGGACAGGGGAGCCTGGTGGGCTGCCGTCTCTGGGATCGCACAGAGTCGGACACGACTGAAGCGACTTAGCAGCAGCAGCAGCAGGTGATATTCTGAGTGTATATTTTACGTTCTGGTAACCCTGGTGTCCAGAATTCCCCCTTTTGTCTATAATAGATGTTCTCAACCAAGGATTTTTTGTGCAGTTCCTTCCCCTGCTTCCCCAACACAGTGGGGATATTTAACAACATCTACAGATTTTTTTTTTTTTGGTCACAGTTGGTAGGATACTACTAGCGTTTAATGAGTAGAGGCCAGGGATTTTAGTATACACCTCCCAACACAGAGGACAGACTCTGCACACCGAGCAACGAATTATCTATCCCAAAATGTCAATAGTGTGATGGTTGAGAAATCCTGGTTTCCACAAAACATTTATTTGGAGGCTTATTTTTAAATTCAGGTCTTTCTTAAGGCATTATAAATACCCAAGTAATTCAAATAAAAGGCATGCCGACACTATTAAAACAGGTGACACTAATCTAACAACAATTTAATTAAGCATTCAGCCCTTTCAAGACCTTTAAACTCCTATGCCATGACTGATGGGACTTTAAGAAGTATACCCTCGAAAGTCCCTTGTTTGACTGAATGAGAAACAATATTTGGATCCCTCAAACTCTCTGGAGTACACATCTATTCAGGGTCATCTCTTTGATTTGGTTCAAGTTAGAAAGTGTAAAAGCCACTTAAAATGAATCCTAGATAGAAAGTTACCAACATAAGACTACTTCAGTGTGCCCTCAAGTAATCTTTAAAGCAGATAATATGTTCAGGTTCCAGCAAGAAATCAATGCCTTCGTTATTGCGGCAGTGAATTTACACTCCTGCTGCCGCCTAACTCCCGTAGCTATCGTCCCTAGAGTCCAGGTCTCAAATGTACATCTACTATGTGTCCTTTCACCCTTTCCCTTCCAGAACCCTGCTCCTTCAACTCCATGTGTTTGCAGTGAGTTTTTTAATTGATAGACTTGTATCTTGCTTACCCCTCCCATCCATGAGCCCAAGAGCATGTGACCCAAGGTAGCCCCAACCCCTCTCCCTTACAGACCTTACAGACCTTGTGAATGACACTCATGGGGTGAAACTGGAAGAATCTGAAGACCTTTCCTAGGGAGCTGAGTCCCTTGTGTCCTGATGAGTGAGGTTTTGTGCTTCCTCTCAATTCATAATTTCTTGATTGATACCATCTTTTCAATAAAACATATTTTATGTTAATAACAGTCAGAATCCTTGTGGATTTTCATCTTGTTTCTAGGAGAAAAAAAATTTATGGACTATTTGTATACCACTTATCAGGTATATAACTTTTGGAAAGGTTAACTTATTTTCTCTATGCCTCACTTTCCTCATCTGTAAAATGAAAATAATAACTACCTCATAGCGCTGCTGTGAGCTGTTCATGCAGAGTATTTTAAAAAGTCCTGGACACAGTAAGAGCTAAACAACTTTTTATCATTATTATATGAATAATATATAATTCTTAATGTATTTTGAGATTGGCCTTTTTCCTGGTCATCATTATCTGAAGTATTTTTAGTTAATTCTCTTGAAGTCTCTAAATAAAAATCATACTGTCTATAATTAATTGTAACTTAATTCCCTTCTTTTCTTTCCAACCCTTTATTTTTCTTTTCTTAACATATTTTTTTTACAATTTTAAAGTGCAGAACTTTTACCAATTTTTATAATTATTTTTGTTTAGTTCTTTGTGAAATCTAAAGTACAAAATTTCAAACTTTTCTTTAAATCTTTATACTTTTAAATTGTGATGATTATTATTTGTTGGTTATTGATTCTTTCCCATATACCTTAATATCCCCTTCCTCTATGGAAATTATATTAAATGAATAACCCATTTTCCATTTTTCCTCTTGGATCTGTTTGTTCATTTTCTTGTTGCTCACTTTTTTTTTTTAATTATCTATTTCCTCTTTCTTCTAAATTTTCTTAAGTATATTTTTAAATCTAATAAGTTTAATGTAGTATGCAGTTGAATCCTCCACTAAAAAAGATTATTTTGGAAATTGGATTGTTATTTTAATACAGTCTTCTCTGCTAGATGATTGTCATGTTCCATTATCATTTCATTTTTACCTTACACATGATGTCCTCTATAGTGGAGAGTCAGACATTCTCCACTGGCCAATGGTAAAGAGGCTACATCCCCAATGGTGTGCATGGAAACTGTGTGGGGAGTAGTGACAAGGACTCTAACCCTTCTCAGTCTGGGGTTTGGACCATGGTGAGTCGGTGGGAAACCAGAACTCCAACCTCCATCTACTACTAATAGGGAGAATTCCCTGTCTTTGATGTTGATAAAGACCAATTAGGGATTCTGCATTTGTACTCTAATCCAAATGCCATGAGGTGGAAACCTCCCCACAAGCCTTCCTCTGAAAGAATGAAGTAACAGAAAGCTAGATAAAATAAAATATTTAAATAAAGCAATTCTAATTGATATTAATGAATATTTGCAGTAATATGTAATTAGAATTGATTTTATTTAATTCTTTTATTTTATCAAATATTCAGACTTTAATAGAATAGATATTTGATCAAATATGGACTTTAATAGACTTTAATGGAATAGATATTTTATCAAATATTCAGACTTTAATAGAAAGTCACTTGTCATTCCAAGAACCAAAAGGATCTTAAAAGAAGATATCAAACAATTACCAATACTGGGAAACAAGGCATATCATCTCTAGCTTCTACAGATATCAAAAAGCAAATAAGACAATATTATGAACAATTCTACACATATACTTCAGGCCACATAGACAAACTAGATTAATTTCTTGAAGACACAAACAACTGACACCCACCCAATATAAAATAGGTGATTTGAATAGATCAGTAACTATAAAGAAGATAGAATTCATAAATTAAAACCTCCGGGGAGGGGGGCAGTGAACAACCCAGCCCAGATGGTTTCAATGGAGAAGACTACCAAATGTTTAAGGAAGAAATACTGCCTCCTTTTCCTCTAAGAACAGGAATAATGCAAGAATGTCTACTCTCACTAATGTTATTCAATATAGTCATGTTATTCAATATAGTATATTCTTGCCTTTTCTTACGAAGGCAAAAAAAGTAAATAAAAGAAGTACAGATCAGGAAAAGTCCTGATTTCATGTATTATTGTCTATGTAAGAATTTCTAAGACGCCTAAGGAAAAAAATTCTTAGAAATAATAACTATGTTCAGAAATGTTGCAGGATACAAGGTCAACATAAAACTCATTTTGCTATTTATATACCAGTAATAAAGGAACACTAAAATTAAAATATAACACCATTTATAATTTCTTTTAAAAACAGATGAATAAATGTTGATCCAACAAATCACATATAGGATATATGCTAAAAATTACAAAATATTGAAGTAAATTAAAGATTAACTAAATAAATGGAGACATTGTGTTTTCAAGGATTGGTTACTAATTCAGTAAATATGCCAGTTCTCCACAAATGGATATTTTCACAAAACTATAAAAATCCAAGCAATACTGTTTATAGATATAGACAAGATTTTTTAAAATTTATGTGAAAGGTACATGAACTAGAAAAGCTAAAACAATTTTGAAAAATAACAATATAAAAAGAAACTTACCTACTTTCAAAATTTATTATGGAACTACAATATTCAAGACTATGTAGGGTATTGGTGCATATTCAATTGTTCAGTCATGTCTGACTCCTTGCCACCCAATGGATTGAAGTCCACCAGGCTCTTCTGTCCATAGGATTTCCCAACCAAGAGTATCGGCGGGGTTGCCATTTCCACTCCAGAAGAGCTTCCCAACCCAGGGATTGAACCCTCATCTTCTATGTCTCCTGCTTGGCAGGCAGATTCTTTACTGCTGAACCATCTGGGAAGCCTTAGGGATAGATGCAAATCCACAGAGCAGAAAATACAACTCAAATTTAAGACAGAAATATGCTCAATTTATTTTTAACAAAAGTGCAAAATTTACTCAATGGAGAAAGGATAAATGGTATTGAGATATTGAAATTTCTTAAGCAAAAAATAAAAATGAAAACGAACAAAAATTAAGATGTACCTCATAAGTCTATAAAATTTGTAGAGAGAACATAGTGGGAAATAATTTAGCTCTAGGGGTAGGCAAAAAAATCTCAATCTTGACAACAAAGCATGACCCATGAAAGTTAAAAATGATAAATAGGATTTCATAAAAATTAAAAACTTTTGTTCCATAAAACATCCTGTAAAGAGAATGGAAGAACAAGCTACAGAGGGGGAGAAGATATTATCTGTGAAAAACACATATCCAACATAGGACTAGTATCTAGAATATATATGGAATGCTGAAAAATTGACATTAAAAAATAATCAAATTAGATACAGGACAAAAAACATTAGAGATATTTCACTAAAGAGAATATATATTTGGCAAGTAAGCGTATGAAAAGATGTTTAACATCACTAGCCATTCAGTTCAGTTCAGTTGCTCAGTCATGTCCGACTCTTTGTGACCCCATGAATCGCAGCACCCCAGGTCTCCCTGTCCATCACCAACTCCCAGAGTTCACTCACACTCATGTGCTTCGAGTCGGTGATGATATCGAGCCATCTCATCCTCTGTTGTCCCCTTCTCCTCCTGCCTCCAATCCCTCCCATCATCAGGGTCTTTTCCAATGAGTCAACTCTTTGCATAAGGTGGCCAAAGTATTGGAGTTTCAGCTTCAGCATCAGTCCTTCCAATGTACACCTAGGACTGATCTCCTTTAAGATGGACTTGTTGGATCTCCTTACAGTCCAAGGGACTCTCAAGAGTCTTCTCCAGCACCACAGTTCAAAAGCATCAATTATTCGGCCCTAGCCATTAGAGAAATGCAAATTAAAACCACAACAAGATATGACTGCACACCTATTCAAGTTACTTAAAAAAAAAATGAGTGTGGCAACAGCAAACACTGATGAGAATGCAGAGAAAGTGTAACGCTCATACATTACTGGTGATGATATAAAATGGTACAGTCACTCTAAAAAAACACTTTGGCAATGGCCTAACAATTAATAAGCATGCAACTATCATATAAGCCAGCAATTACAATGCTGGGCATTTATCCCAGAAAAATGAAAACTTATGTTAACGCAACAACCTTGATAAATCTGTAACAAATTATGCTGAGTGAAAAAAGCCATTCCCAAAAGTATCTCACAATGTAAGATTCCATTAACATTTTGGAAATGACAGATTTAGAGAGAGGGAGAGTTGATTAGTGATTGCCAATGGTTAAGACTAGAGGGTGATTGTAGTTATGAGAGGGTAAGAAAAGGAATCTTGGTAGCGATGGAAATGTTGTGTATCTTGATTGTACCAGTGTCAGTATCTGCTTGTGATATTGTATTAATGCTAAAGTGTTTTTTTTTTCTTTTCTTAAAAAGATTTTTTTAAATTTATTTTTAATTGGAGGAAAATTGCTTTACAATATTGTGCTGGCTTCTGCCATACAACAATGTGAATGAGCCATAAGTATACACATGTCCCTTCCCTCTTGAACCTCACCTCCACCACCCACCCCATCTCACCCCTCCAGGCTGTCACAGAGCACCAAGCTGAACTCCCTGTGTGGCACAGCAACTTCTCAATAGCCTATTTTACATATGGTAATGTATATGTTTCAATGCTACTCTCTCAGCTCATCCCACCCTCTTCTTCCCTAGCTGTGTCCAAAGTCTCTTCTCTACATCTGCATCTCTATACTGCCCTGTAAAATAGGTTTATCAGTATCATTGTTCTAGATTCCATATATGTACATTAATAAATATATAATATTTGTTTTCCTCTTTCTGACTTCACTCTGTATAACAGGCTGAGAATCATCCACCTCACTAGAACTGACTCAAGTGCATTCCTTTTTATGGCTGAGCCCTTCTGCCCTCCAGGGCCCTCTCCTCCCTCGAGGGTCCCTTCCTCCTTCCAGGCCAAGCCCACCACCATCTTAAGGACCTCTCCACCCTCCAGGGTCCCCCTCCACTGAGCCATAAAGATTTTTGATGTGGACCATTTTTAAAGTCTTTATTGAATTTGTTACAATATTGCTTCTGT
The DNA here is from genome assembly GCF_055505025.1 of Bos grunniens. Lineage (NCBI taxonomy): Eukaryota > Metazoa > Chordata > Mammalia > Artiodactyla > Bovidae > Bos > Bos grunniens. The sequence continues at coordinate 29,466,453 of NC_141188.1, forward strand.
TTTATGTTTTGGTTTTTTGGTTTCAAGTCATGTGAAATCTTAGCTCCCTAACCAGGGGTTGAACCTGCATTGGACGGTGAGGTGTTAACCACTGGACCACCAGGGAAGTTCCTGTACTGAAGTTATGTTAGGAATTACCCTTGAAAGCAACTTGATAAAGAATACATGAAATCTCTGGCTTATTTCAACAGTTGATTGTGAATCTGTAATTACCTCAAAATAAAAAGCTAATTTAACAAAAAGGGATGGCCTTTAAATAATATGAATTAAAATGATAATTACCTCTCGATAAACAATATTAGATAAAAAGTGAAAATTAAAGTCACTTCTAACTCTTTGTGACCCCATGGACTGTAGTCCATGGAATTCTCTAGGCCAGAATACTGAAGTGGGTAGCCTTTCTATTCTCCAAGGGATTTTCCCAACCCAGGGATCAAAACCAGGTATCCCCCATTGCAGGCAGATTCTTTACCAGCTAAATTACCAGATAAAAAGTATTTATCATTTAAATCAGGTTAGTGATAATACAATTTCATATACTGTCTAAAAATCCCCCATCTAATGAGTGTTACTAGAAACAGTTTATTATAAGCTAAATTGGTATCATCAGTTCAGTTCAGTTCAGTCACTCAATCGTGTCCGACTCTTTGTGACCCCATGAATCGCAGCACGCCAGGCCTCCCTGTCCATCACCCCTGGAGTTTACTCAAACTCATGTGCATTGAGTTGGTGATGCCATCCAGCCATCTCATCCTCTGTCATCCCCTTCTTCTCCTGCCCCCAATCCCTCCCAGCATCAGGGTCTTTTCCAAAGAGTCAACTAGACCCTCATAATTGACTTTGCTATTAATAATTTTGTTACAATGAAAAACTCTTTACTACACACTCTTTCAGGGACCCATCCTTGTAAATGTATAACTGGTAATATATACTATACATAGTTAAAGAGAAGAGAATCATTGTTCCAGTATTTTTTATTATCCCTCCTAGCTTTGTGTCTGATGGTTCCGTAGTTATCAAAAGCAAAGTGACAGAACCCAAATCAGCAAATTGGTATTTGGGAGAGAAAAAGCGTAAGGTTGCAAGTGTTAAAATGCTTGATTCTTCTCTTTCTCCTATAGGATTGAGAACTCCTTTTAATTTTCTTGTTTATTACAGCAAGCAAGATATCAGTTCTATTTCATCTACTATTATGGAAAAAGTGGTTTCGTCTAAGAGTATTACAAATAAAAAATAATATTGCTGTCTCATGAGACTTTTTATCAATTAGCTACATGAGCTATAGCTCATAAAATTAATAAATTATAATTAATTTTCAGTTATGGTTAATAAAATCCTATTCTTTTTAGTCTTTGAAAGTACATTACCTACAACTTGTTTATTGAAAATGGCTGGTGCTCCATGAATGTACACGATTAAAACAAATACTAACCCAGTAATGGAGAGGTAGGAGAGAGAACTCGCTTTATAAAGAATTATGTCTAAACACTAAATTGTGCAAAAACATAGTTAAGACATCAAAAAAAAAAGAACTAGTGGAGAATATCAAGGGGGAGAAGTACAAAAATAATCCTCTCACATGTTTTAAAGCAGTAAAATTGAATTCATTTCTGTTTCAAAGCGGTTTGGACAATGGGAACACAAAACTGCCATTTTAACAGAAAGCATTTATCTAAAGGATCATCATAGACATCAGCACAAAGCAAAGAAAAAAAATGATTCCTCTATAACTAGAATTTGGTTTTTTTTAATCATGAAAAACAGTGTTTCACACACACAAAAAAATCATTATGATAACACTGAATCAAGTGTGTATTTAAAAATAGATGTTCCATATATGAAAATGCTGAGTAATTTTCTGTTTCTATTGAACAGAGAACATTAAGCATATCGAACATTAAGGATAGAGAATAGTATAATATGTTCACACACACTTCCTATTCTACATATTTAAATGATTTTTGTACAATTTAACCTTTTTTTTTTTTTTGAGGCAGAGTTAATTTACAACATTGTGTTAGTTTCAGTAAAGTGATTCATGTATGTGTGTGTGTGTGTATGTACATGTATATTCTTTTCAGATTCTTTTCCATTATAGGTTATTACAGAACACTGAATATAGTTCCCTGTGCTATGCAGTAGGTCCTTGTTGCTTACACAGTATGCATAGTAGTGTGCATCTGTTAATCCAAAACTCCTAATTTATCTCCTCCTCAACCCTGCTATTCCCCTTGTGTGTGTGTTAGTCACTCAATCAGGTCCACTCTTTGCAACCCCATGGACTGTAGCCCATCAGGTCCTCTGATCGTGGGAGTTCACAGGCAAGAACACTGGAGTGGGTTGCCATTTCCTTCTCCAATCCCTTGGTAACCATAAATTTGTTTTCTATGTCTGTGAGTCTATTTCCGTTTTATAAATAAGTTCATTTGTATCATTCTTTTTATTCCACATGTAAGTGATATCTGATATTTGTCTTTGTCTTGCTTCACCTAAAGTGATAATCTCTAAGTGCATCCATGGTGCTACTAGTGGCTCTATTTTATTCTTTTTTGTGACTGAGTAATACTCCATTGCTCGTATGTACCACATCTTTATCCATTCATCTGTCAGTGGACATTTAAGTTGCTTCCTTGCCTTAGCCATTGTAAACAGTGACACAGTCAACATCAAGATACATGAATCCTTTCCAACCATGTTTTTCTCTGGATGTTTGTCCAGGACTGGGATTACTGGATCATACATGAACTATTTTTATCTAATAGTTCATGTAAAATAGTAAACCTATTTTTAGGTTTTTTAGGAGCCTCCATCCTGTTCATACTGGCTGCACCAATTTACATTCCCACAGTGTAGGAGGATTCTTTTTTCTTCATATGTTCTCCAGCATTTATTATTTGCAGACTTATTTTAATGATGGCCCTGGTGGCTCAGACAATAAATAATCTACCTGCAATGCAGGAAACCTGTGTGCGATCTCTGGGTTGCAAAGATCCCCTGGAGAAGGAAACAGCTACTCATTCCAGTATTCTGGCCTGGAGATTTCCATGAACTGTATAGTCCATTTTCATTGAGTTAGACGAGGCTGTGGCCCATGTGATCAGATTGGCTAGTTTTCTGTGATTGTGATTTCAGCCTATCTGCCCTCTGATGCCCTCTCTCAGAGCCTACTGTCTTACTGGGGTTTCTTGGATGCAGGGTATCTCTTCACGGCTGTTCCAGCAAAGTGCAGCCACTGCTCCTGACCTTGGATGTGGGGTAGCTCTTTTCAGTCTCACCAGGGCCACGCAGCTGCTGCTCGTTGCTCCAGCACCACCCAAGATGGATGGGTCATGGTAAAGAGATCTGACAAAATGTGGTCCACTGGAGAAGGGAATGGCAAACCACTTCAATATTCTTGCCTTGAGAACCCCATGAACAGTATGAGTATGAAAAGACAAAAAGATAGGAACTGAAAGATGAACTCCCCAGGTTGGTAGGTGCCCAATATACTATTGGAGATCAGTAGAGAACTAACTCCAGAAAGAAGGAAGAGACGGAACCAAAGCAACAACACCTAGTTGTGGATGTGACTGGAAATAGAAGCAAGGTCCGATGTGGTAAAGAGCAATATTGCATAGGAACCTGGAATGTTAGGTCCGTGAATCACAGTAAACTGGGAGTGGTCAAAAGGAGATGCCAAGAGTGATCATCGACATTCTAGGAACCAGTAAACTAAAATGGACTGGAATGGGTGAATTTAACTCCGATGACCATTATATCTACTGCTGTGGGCAGGAAAACCTTAGAAGAAATGGAGTAGCCATAGTAGTCAACAAAAGAGTCCAAAATGCAGTACTTGGATGCAATCTCAAAAACAACAGAATGATCTCTGTTCATTTCCAAGGCAAATCATTCAGTAGCACACTAATCCAAGTCTATGCCCTGACTAGTAACACTGAAGAAGCTGAAGATGAACGGTTCTAATGAAGCCCTACAAGACCTTTTAGAACTAACACCCAAAAAAGATGTCCTTTTCATTATAGGGGATGGGAATGCAAAAGTAGGAAGTCAAGAAACACCTGGAGTAACAGGCAAATTTGGCCTTGGAATACGGAAAGAAGCAGGGCAAAGGCTAATAGAGTTTTGCCAAGAGAATGCACTGGTCATAGCAAACACCCTCTTCTAACAACACAAGAGAAGACTCTACACATGGACATCACCAGATAGTCAACACCGAAAACAGATTGATTATATTCTTTGCAGCCACAGATGGAGAAGCTCTATACAGTCAGCAAAAACATGACCGGGAGCTGACTGTGGCTCAGATCATGAACTCCTTATTGTCAATTTCAGATTTAAATTGAAGAAAATGGGGAAAACCGCTAGACCATTCAGGTATGACCTAAATTCAGTCCCTTATAATTATACAATGGAAGTGAGAAATAGATTTAAGTGAATAGATCTGATAGACAGAGTGCCTGATGAAATATGGGTGGATTTTGTAACATTATACAGGAGGCAGGGATCCCCAAGAAAAAGAAATGCAAGAATGCAAAATGGCTGTCTGAAGAGGCCTTACAAAGAGTTGTGAAAAGAAGAGAAGCCAAAAGCAAAGGAGAAAAGGAAAGGTATACCCATTTCAATGCAGAGTTCAAGGAATAGAAAGCAGAGATAAGAAAGCCTTCCTCAGTGATCAGAACAAAGAAATAGAGGAAAATAATAGAATGGGAAAGACTGGAGATCTCTTCAAGAAAATTAGAGATACTAAGGGAACATTTCATGCAAAGATGGGCTCGATAAAGGACAGAAATGGTATGGACCTAACAGAAGCAGAAGATATTAGAAAGAGGTGGCTAGAATTCACAGAAGAACTGTACAAAAAAGATCTTCATGAACCAGATAATCACAATGGTGTGATCTCTCACCTAGAGCCAGACATCCTGGAATGTGAAGTCAAGTGGGTCTTAGGAAGCATCACTATGAACAAAGCTAGTGGAGGTGATGGAATTCCAGTTGAGCTATTTTAAATACTAAAAGATGATGCTGTGGAAGTGCTGCACTCTATGCCAGCAAATTTGGAAAACTCAGCAGTGGCCACAGGACTAGAAAAGGTCAGTTTTCATTCCAATCCCAAAGAAAGGCAATGCCAAAGACTGTTCAAACTACTGCACAATTGCTCATCTCACACGCTAGTAAAGTAATGCTCAAAATTCTCCAAGTCAGGCTTCAGCAATATGTGAACCGTGAAATTCCAGATGTTCAAGATGGTTTTAGAAAAGGCAGATGAACCAGAGATCAGATTGTCTTTGATCATCCAGCGGATGGTCGAAAAAGCAAGAGAGTTCCAGAAAAACATCTATTTCTGCTTTATTGACTATGCCAAAGCCTTTGACTGTGTGGATCACAATAAACTGTGGAAAATTCTGAAAAAGGTGGGAATACCAGACCACCTGAGCTGCCTCTTGAGAAATCTGTATGCAGGTCAGGAAGCAACAGTTAGAACTGGACATGGACAATAGACTGGTTCCAAATAGGAAAAGGAGTACATCAAGGCTGCATATTGTCACCCTGCTTATTTAACTTATATGCAGAGCACATCATGAGAAATGATGGGCTGGATGATGCACAAACTGGAATCAAGATTGCAAAAAGAGATATCATTAACTTCAGATATGCAGATGACACCATCCTTAAGGCAGAAAGTGAAAAAGAACTAAAGAGCCTCTTGATGAAAGTGAAAAAGGAGAGTGAAAAAGTTGGCTTAAATCTCAACATTCAGAAAACTAAGATCATAGCATCCGGTCCCATCAGTTCATGGCAAATAGATGGAGAAACAATGGAAACAGTGGCTGACTTTATTTTTGGGGGCTCCAGAATCACTGCAGATGGTGATTGCAGCCATCAAATTAAAAGATGCTTGCTCCTTGGAAGGAAAGTTATGACCAACCTAGATAGCATATTCAAAAGCAGAGACATTACTTTGTCAACAAAGGTCTGTCTAGTCAAGGCTATGGTTTTTCCAGTAGTCACGTATGGATGTGAGAGCTGTACTGTAAAGAAAGCTGAGTGCCAAAGAATTGATGCTTTTGAGCCGTGATGTTGGAGAAGACTCTTGAGAGTCCCTGGGACTGCAAGGAGATCCAACCAGTCCATCCTAAAGGAAATCAGTCCTGGGTGTTGCTTGGAGGGACTGATGTTGAAGCTGAATCTCCAGTACTTTGGCCACCTGATGCAAAGAGCTGACTCACTGGAAAAGACCCTGATGCTGAGAAAGATTGAGGGCAGGAGAAGGGGATGACAGAGGATGAGATGGTTGGATGGCATCACCGACTCACTGGACATGAGTTTGGGTAAGCTCCAGGAGTTGGTGATGGACAGGGAGGCCAGGTATGCTGTGGTCCATGGTGTCACAAGGAGTTGGACATGACTGAGCAACTAAACTGAACTGAACTGTACATCCCATGGGGTCACAAAGAGTTGGACACGACTGAGCAACTATCACTTTCACTTTCATTCTAACTGGTGTGAGGTGATACTTCATTGTAGTTTTGATTTGCATTCCTCTAATAATGAGTGATGTGAAGTACCTTTTCATGTACCTGTTGGCCATCTAAATATCTTCTTTGAAGCAATGTCTATTTAGGTGTTCCACCCAATTTTTTGATTAGATTTTTTTTTTTTGAGCTGTAAAATTGTTTGTATATCTTGGAAATTAATTCTTTGCCAGTAGCATCATTTGTAAATATCTTCATAAATATTTAAATTACTTTAAATAGTCAGCATATCAGTTGTAAATCAAATGTTTCCTTCAAAGACACATTTTTATTATCTCTATTCCAATTTTATCATGTGCTTTTGAAAAATATTTTTTGTGAGATCAACCAACGAGAAAACTCAGAAATTCTTCATAGTGATGCATTATTTTCTAATTTTTATACAAAATTTTATTCCCTTTTTTAGGGTAATTTACATAAATAAATATATTTGAAATGTCCTCCATTTTCAAATAATATATTTTTCAGGTTTTATTAGCTTTTGTTTTTTAAGTAAGGCAGCATCTGACCGTCAACATTCAAGCTTTTGCACACGTATTTTTTAAATACCATTATATTTTGCTGAACAATCTCTAAGCATATGTACATAATATAATTTATGAGTTCTATGAATTTGTATTAAAATAGCTAAAAATACATATAAGGATTGAATGTTTTATCAGTGAATGATAATTTTTCAAAGTTATCCAATCACATGGATCTCCTAAAAGACAACTATTATCACAAATTTTCATAATAATGTAAAGTTCTTTTATATTTTCCCTACTTTAACTTTTCATTATCCCTGAAAATGAAATATTTTGCTTGCCTCATGTTCTATCCCTGACTTGTATTTGTAGAACACCCTTATCACTTCAGTCTCCTTAATCATCTTAAAACCCAGCCCTGAAGAACATCAGAGCTTCCCAGGTGGCACTAATGTAAAGAACTTGCCTGTCAATTCAGGAGACATAGGATACTTGGGTTCAATCCCTAGCTCAGGAAGATCTCCTGGAGAAGGAAATGGAAACCCACTCTAGTATTCTTGCCTAGAGAATCCCATGGAGAGAGGAACCTGACAGGCTACAGTCCATGGGTTCAGTAAGAGATGGACAGGACCGAAGTGACTTAGCAGGCAGGCAGTCCAATACAAGAGACCCAGGTTGGATCCCTGGGTGGGGAAGATCCCCTCAAGAAGGAAAGGGCAACCCAGTCCAGAAATCTTGCCTGAAAAATCTCAAGGACAGGACTGTTTGGTGGGTATGCAGTCCATGGGGTCACAAAAGAGTTGGGACAGACTTAGCGACTAAACGGCAACAAAAACATCCCGTATCAGTTTTCTCTCAAGTAACAGGAAAAGTAAATTAAATAAGACTAAACTTTCAGCAGGAGAATATATCATTTTCCAGCTAGTTCACACCAGTCTCTTACCAGATCCTTCACCTAGCTTTAATTTGTATAAGACTCTATTTGACGAAAGAAACACTCTCTACAAGGAGGTGAAATGCCATTTATGAAATACAATCATTTCCCCTCCTCCCACTGGCTGAAAGAAAAAGCTCCAATTAGAAGTATAAAATTAAAGTATTATCTCTGCTTCTTAAAATGCTGAACGATAACTAAGTTTTCCTACTGAAAGATAAGTCCAGAAGAACTGAAATTCACTTTTTCTATGGACAATGTTCCAAGAACAAAGCATGCATATACAGGAGAAATTGAGCCTGATTATAGTCCCCCAAGTGAAAGGGGGAAAAAAATTTCAAATCCTGCATAAAGAAAGTATGTGGTCACATAAGTACAACTGCTCAGATAAGTACAACTGCTGGCAAAAACAATTTAATCAACCATTCTTCCTAAAATGTTTATGTGACTTCTGAGAAACAGGGTACTTTTGTAACAAAGATTAAATTGCTTCCACTGTGAGTGGTACCAGCTAGTCATATCCTGATGTGTCATAGAGAACAGACAGGGACTGAGTCCAATACAAAAGAAGGAAGAAAAAAAAAAAAAGGAAGCATTGCTGATCAAACAGCTAGTTGTTCACAGCAGTGATTTAGAAAAAAAAAATCCCCTTCTACTTCTAAGCAATAGGATGACTTCTAACAATGTGCAACAAAAACACTGCAGAAAATTGTTTACCTTGAAACAAACAAAAAAAGATCATTCATTTCAAAGCAAAAGTGCTGTGCACAGCATTCTACAACAAAACTCAAATAACCATGTAAGCATTAAAGATGAAGTCTTTTGCACAATAAGAAGAAAAACATATTAGCTAAAGAGTCCTACTTTTGGCCCACTAAGGCTAAGCATGTATTAAAGGCAAGAGAAGAAGAAAAATTAAAAAGCAGAGACCAGCAATATTTGACAAGAGCTAAATTTTTTTAATCCAGTTCCAGTAAGATTCCCATTTAGATTTCCAATGAGACATAAACAGCCTTGGAAATGGTTTTCGAAAATCATTAGGTCTACGAAATTTATGTACAGCTTGCAAAATTGACATTGACCGAGTCCACATATATCAATTCACGCTTGCCTTTTTCATCCCTCCCAGCCAATTCCAATATTTGGAGTTTCCATGTCGTTAAAGAATACTCACATATGGATTGTATGCTGGCAGATAATGAAGTAAAACTTTTATTATTGTTTAGTTGATCATAAACAAAACATGGATGTATAAACACACATATGTATAAACAAATTTATGCATGTATATAAACACTAATGTATTCACATTTGTTCTCCAGTGCAATGTAAAAATGACCTTGCCTTCTCCAAAAATGACACTGTACAAAATGTACATAAGTATGTCTATATGTGTTTATATACAAAAATATATATCAAGTTTGTCTGTGTGTTCGCCCTCTCTTGGAGAGAAAGTGAGAGACAGTGAATAAGACAAGTATATTTATTTCTTTAGATAAGATGCTCATTATGATTCTTTATAGACCATTTATCCTAGAAACATAAACATTTAAATTTGCAAGTAGTGACTTGAAACTGTATTTATTTTCTTGCTCCCTGATTATGTATTACAAATAAAGATTTGTGTTATTTATAGATTATCCTCTTCTAATATTGAAACTAGACAGTGAAAAGTACTATAATAAATTAGGAATAAAAATAATAAAGCAATATTTTGAACAAGGATGGGTTAATTTTTCTGGATTAATTTTCCTTTTCTAATTCCATAGTGAGTAGATGTGGTTTATCTTCATGAAATAAAAGCAAACTGTGGTTAGATACTTATTAGCTACCTTGAGGGGTTCTAAGATCAGTTTAATTTATGCCAAAAGGAGTTTGCAATTTGAGATTTCTATAAGTAGAATGGTAGTAAATAGAATCACAATGAATAGAAATGTACTACTGGTATATAATGTAAAAGATACATTCTTCAGACTATTAGCTACACTCATAAAATTACCATATTAATTTGGGGAGACAGATAATGAAGACCACTCTTGACCTAGTGGACCCTGATGGACAAAGAGGTGAAGATAAAAAATTCTTCAAAAATTTTATTATATATATTTTAAAATAAATACAGATGCATAAAGGAACCAATTTTGACGAAAAATAAAGTCTAGAATTGGAGGACTGACTTACTTCAGGCCAGCTAATATTCTCAACACCAATTTGGGACTTCCTACTGCAGCCATGAAATTAAAAGACGCTTACTCCTTGGAAGGAAAGTTATGACCAACCTAGATAGCATATTCAAAAGCAGAGACATTACTTTGCCAACAAAGGTCCGTCTAGTCAAGGCTATGGTTTTTCCTGTGGTCATGTATGGATGTGAGAGTTGGACTGTGAAGAAGGCTGAGCGCCGAAGAATTGATGCTTGTGAACTGTGGTGTTGGAGAAGACTCTTGAGAGTCCCTTGGACTGCAAGGAGATCCAACCAGAATGATCTCCATTCTGAAGGAGATCAGCCCTGGGATTTCTTTGGAAGGAATGATGCTAAAGCTGAAACTCCAGTACTTTGGCCACCTCATGCGAAGAGTTGATTCATTGGAAAAGACTCTGATGCTGGGAGGGATTGGGGGCAGGAGGAGAAGGAGACGACAGAGGATGAGATGGCTGGATGGCATCACTGACTCGATGGACGTGAGTCTGGGTGAACTCCGAGAGTTGGTGATGGACAGGGAGGCCTGGCGTGCTGTGATTCATGGGGTTGCAAAGAGTCCGACACGACTGAGCGACTGATCTGATCTTGCTATCCAACTGCTATGATTTTGCCTTCCAATTCAGGGGGTATGGGTTTGATCCCAGGTCAAGATCTCTCACGCCTCATAGCCAACAAACCAAAACGTAAAACAGAAACAATGTTGTAACAAATTCAATAAAGACTTTAAAAATGGTCCAGATAAAAAAAAATCTTTTAAAATAATAAACGCCAAAAAAAAAATAATAAACACAAATTTGATCCTTACATTTACTAAGTTGAATTTTTACTGTTTAATAAATTTGGTGACAGTGTTGGAACCCAAAGTAGACTTCAGATGGTACTTAAGGACAATGAGAAACTCGGATGTGGTACCTGTGAACCCCTTTTTGAGTTCACGACCTTTCTTGCTGTTTCCCAGGACTGAGGGTAAGGTCCTGTTAGTTCTGAGCTCCACTCTCTTTACATTGAGTTCCTCATCTAACTGGCTCTTCAGTACAAGACAGGTGAGCTTGAGCTAGCAGACTGTTTGGCCTGGTGCCCAATTGAGCTGGTAAGTGATTCTGCCTGAAGTGAAGCCCCCAGAATTTCAGACTGCAATTCTCAGGTTTTGAAGTGGAAAACCTTGATTCTGTCTCAAGATTCAAATGAGAACCGTATTCAGTTCATTCACTTGTAGCTCCTCCCCACTTGAGGTCTGCTGGTTCAGTTCAGTTCAGTTCAGTCACTTAGTCATGTCCGACTCTTTGCAACCCCATGAATTGCAGCACGCCAGGCCTCCCTGTCCAACCCATTCTCTAATCCAAGGTTCCATGGGAATTGGTGGTGGTACAGCCAAGGCTTTCTCTTGGCCAGGACTCAGTCTTTCCATTACTGTTGGTAAGTTAAGGTGCATATGCTTGTTGCATTTTTTGTAGATAAAAACTAATTCTAATGGGGATCTCAAAGGCAAAAAACCATAGAAATTCATGGGTATGGACTAAGCACTCTTCATCTCAGAGGAACTTTTCTCTAATTGCCAGGAATCATTTAATAAAGCCAAGTTGATCCTTAAATTTACTTAGTTGAATTTTTGTTGTTTAATCATTCACTTTGAGGGGTATGTGATTATGAATTACATATGAACTTTGAAGACATACAACTAGTCAATCTGAAACTGCAGAAATATGCCTTGGAGGACTCTGAGGAGCTCCAGTTCTTTATGAGTCAACAGAAAAGGAATTCAGTGAGAGGCAAAGTGACAGATAAGAAATAGTTTATACGAATAGGATGTTTATGAGGTTTACAATCAGGTAGGCAAGAGGGGCCATGCTGAGAACTTACTGGGCTACAGTTTTATAATCAAAGGAAAAGTGGGAAGGAGGAGTCAACCGCCTTCTTCCTCATTTTTGAGTAGATGGCAAACTTCCATCATGCATTCCTCCTACAGATCAGGTAAAGGAGTTTTCTTGTCCCTAAATGGTCAAGGTGGGATTATCATGGCACTATTTAAATTAGCAGAAGAGTAGTAACATATGCTAAAAGTGGTATCTCAGGTTTTATAGTGCCACCTTTTTCTAATGTTTTTAAAGTGCATGCAGAGGAGTTTGTCCTAGGAATCATTCATTTACTGACCTCGCCAGACAGAATGTGGGTCTTATTCCACTATTATTTTATTGTTTAGGGGCATGTCTCATGCTTTCGTTGCATGGTTTAGGTGCTAAGTAAGCCTCTTGATGAAAATGAAAGTGGAGAGTGAAAACGTTGGTTTAAAGCTCAACATTCAGATAACGAAGATCATGGCATCTGGTCCCATCAGTTCATGGGAAATAGACGGGGAAACAGTGTCAGACTTTTTTGGGGGGCTCCAAAATCACTGCAGATGGTGACTGCAGCCATGAAATTAAAAGACACTTACTCCTTGGAAGAAAAGTTATGATCAACCTAGATAGCATATTCAAAAGCAGAGACATTACTTTGCCAACAAAGGTCCATCTAGTCAAGGCTATGGTTTTCCCAGTGGCCATGTATGGATGTGAGAGTTGGACTGTGAAGAAAGCTGAGTGCTGAAGAATTGACGCTTTTGAACTGTGGTGTTGGAGAAGACTCTTGAGAGTCCCTTGAACTGCAAAGGAGATCCAACCAATCCATTCTGAAGGAGATCAGCCCTGGGATTTATTTGGAAGGAACGATGCTAAAGCTGAAACTCCAGTACTTTGGCCACCTCAAGCGAAGAGTTGACTCATTGGAAAAGACTCTGATGCTGGGAGGGATTGGGGGCAAGAGGAGAAGGGGACGACAGAGAATGAGATGGCTGGATGGCATCACTGACTCAATGGACATGAGTCTGAGTGAACTCTGGGAGTTGGTGATGGACAGGGAGGCCTGGCGTGCTGCAATTCATGGGGTCATAAAGAGTTGGACAGGACTGAGCGACTGAACTAAACTGAACTGAAGCCTGCTTGGTTTTGTTGTTAGGCAAGCCTGCTTTCTGAGTGATAGTTAAGTTACAGGGGTCTCCCATACTATTTTCTTTACTTATGATCCCTCAGTAGGACCAACTATTTAATTATCTACTTTGTCTCTGTCAGATCCACAGCTCTATCATTTATCTATCATCCATCCATCTATCTGTCTACCTTTGTATGTTTGTATCTATCATTGGTCAGGTCAGTTGTTCTTTCTCAGTTCTTGACTCATCATAGCAAAAATTGAAATGAGAGACCAGTACAGCTCAAGCAGGCAAGACTTATTGGGCAACCAGTAAGAAGTACACTTGGGAGGCATGAGAGGAGACCAACCACAGGAGTGGCCCTGTCCTGATTCAGTTCAGTTCAGAAAAGTCGCTCAGTCCTGTCTGACTATTTGCGACCCTATGGACTGCAGTAAGCCAGGTTTCCATGTCCATAACCAACTCCTGGAGCTTTCTCAAACTCATGTCCATTGAGTTAGTGATGCTATCCAACCATCTTATCCTCTGTCGTCCCCTTCTCCTCCCACGCTCTATCTTTCCCAGCATCAGGGTCTTTTCAAATGAGTCAGTTCTTCCCATCAGTTGGACACAGTATTGGAGTTTCAGCTTCAACATCAGTCCTTCCAGTGAATATTCAGGACTTATTTCCTTTAGGATGGACTGGTTGGATCTCCTTGCCGTCCAAGGGACTCTCAAGAGTCTTCTCCAACACTACAGTTCAAAAGCATCAATTCTTCAGTGCTCAGGTTTCTTTATAGTCCAACTCTCACATCCCATACATGACTACTGGTTAAAACATAGCTTTGATTAAACAGACCTTTGTCAGCAAAGTAATGTCTCTGCTTTTTAATATACTGTCTAGGTTGGTCATAGCTTTTCTTCCAAGGAACAAGCCTCTTTTAATTTCACGGCTTCAGTCACCATCTGCAGTGATTAGGAGTCCAAAAATGTAAAGTCTCTCACTGTTCCCATTGCTTTCCCATCTATTTGCCATGAAGTGATGGGACCAGAAGCCATGATCTTAATTTTCTGAAAGTTAAGTTTTAAGCCAACTCTTTCACTCCCCTCTTTCACTTTAATCAAGAGGCTCTTTAGTTCTTCTTTGCTTTCTGTCATAAGGGTGGTGTCATCTGTGTATCTGCAGTTACTGATATTTCTACTAGCAATCTTGATTCCAGCTTGTGCTTCATCCAGCCCATCATTTCTCATGATGTACTCTGCACATGAGTTAAATATGCAGGGTGACAATATGCAATCTTGACGCACTCCTTTCCCAATCTGGAACCAGTCTGTTGTTCCATGTCCAGTTCTGACTGTTGCTTCTTGACCTGCATACAGATTCCTCAGGAGGCAGGTCAGGTGGTCTGGTATTCCCATCTCTTTAAGAAATTTCCAGTTTGTTGTGATCCACATAGTCAAAGGCTTTGGCATAGTCAATAAAACAGAAATAGATGTTTTTCTGGAACTCTTTTGCTTTTTCAATGATCCAGCAGATGTTGGCAATTTGATCTCTGATCCGTCTGCCTTCTCTAAATCCAGCTTGAACATCTGGAAGTTCACAGTACAAGTACTGTTGAAGCCTGGCTTGGAGAATTTTGAGCATTACTTTGCTAGTGTGTGAGATGAGTACAATTGCGTGGTAGTTTGAACCTTCTTTGGCACTGCCTTTTTGGGCGATTGGAATGAAAGAAAGACTTTTTCCAATCCTATGGCCACTGCTGAGCTTTCCAAATGTGCTGGCATGTTGAGTGCAGCCCTTTAACAGCATCATCTTTTAGGATTTAAAATAGCTCAACTAGAATTTCATCACATCCACTAGCTTTGTTTGTAGTGATGCTTCCTAAGGGCCACTTGACTTCACATTCCAGGATGTCAGTCTCTAGGTGAGTGATCACATCATAGTGGTTATCTGATCATGAAGATTTTTTTTTCATAGTTCTTCTGTGTATTCTTCCTGATCAGACTTCACTCTTTTATATTCCTTGCTCTCTCCCCTGAGCAGTCCCTGGGGCTTGTTTGGTTATGTCCTATGCAAATAGGGAATTATGCCCAAGACATATCAGGAAATGTGGCATGTTGGCCGCATGGTCCCTCTGGAAGTCTTTACTCAGATCTGCTTCTTTTCTTCTTCTTCTTCCAGCCCTTCATGTATGTGATCCTTTAGCCGCAGCTTCTCTAACTGCCATTTTGCTCCTTTTCTCCCTAACTGCCTATCATATCTATCTGAGTATCTATCTATTTTTCTGTTTTCTCTGTTTGATGCCAGACTCCCTGGGTTGGAAACTCATTCACATTACTTACTAGCCAGGGGCCTTTCTGGATCCTTTATGGATGTGACTGGATTTCTTTGTGTGTTTATTTTCTCAATGCAGAATATGAGAAAAAAATAATTATTTCTCTTTGTAGCTTTTTGTAGAGCATAGGAGAAAACCTATGGATCCTCATTCCTCTCCATAAAGGAAAAGGGACAAATATTGGGATTCCATGGAATTTGTCCTCAGTAAATATTAGTTGTTAATTTGTTTCTGCTGAAATCTTAATTTAGTAATTTTTCATTGTGTGTTAGTCATTCAGTCGTGCCCAACTCTTTGTGACCCCATGGACTGCAGCCCACTAGGCTCCTCTATCTATGAGATTTTCCAGGCAAGAATACTGGAGTGGGTAGTCAATTCCTTCTCCAGGAAATCTTCTGGACTCAGGGATCAAACCCTGAGTTTGGTCTCCTGCACTGCAGGCAGATTCTTTACCCACTGAGCTACTAGGGAAGCCCAACCTGTGTCTTTTCTCTCTGCAGTATCTTAATTCATCCTAAAGTACAGGTTTTAGTTTATTTTATCTTTATTTAACCCCACTTAACATAAGATAATTTTATATGAGCATACTTTATCATAAAGTCTCCAGGCATAAAGAGAAAGGCATTATACAATAGTGTTACCCAGTAAATATTTCCTTTTTAAAAATTAAAGTATCAGTGCTCATAAACTGTTGTAAATATCAGAGCCTCTGGGAATCCCTCAAGTAGATATTTCAAAGGAAGTGCTCAGGTTCCATCCCCTATCTCCCCACACAAAAATGCTGTTACATTTTTAAGCAGAGCAATCTAATCATCTCATCCTCTGCCACCCTCTTCTCCTTTTACCTTCAATCTTTCCTAGCATCAGGGTCTTTTCCAATGAATTAGTTCTTCAATGAGATGGTTAGATAGCATTGTTAATTTAATGGGCATGAATTTGAACAAACTCCTTGAGATAGTTGAGGACAGGAGCCTGGCGTGCTGCAGTCCAGAGAGTCACAAAGAGTTCAACATGACTTAGTGACTGAACAACAGCAACACTCCAAGAGCAATCTAGCCCCCACCAACCATCTCTCCATAGCCTCATATTCTTGAGTAAATAGCTTTCTTAGGTCTCTTTCTGAAACATTCCTGAGATGTATTCTGTCATTAGCTTTTAACTAGCTTTTATTTTGCAGAGAGGGAAGAAGGGAAGTAGGAGAGAGAGGGAGGAGAAACAAAGGAGAAATGAAAAAAAAAAAAAAAGAGAGAGAGAGAGAGAAAGAAGAACAGGAGGGAAGAAAAGGAAATCTTAAGAAGCCAGGCTACTTAGGCATAAACAAGAACATTTAGAGGAAATCTCTTTAACATAATATAAATGCTGCACACTCATGCAAAAGTTACCTAGCTCAAAATGATCTTTTTCATTGAGTAAAGAATGTCATATGAAATTCTGGCATCATGTATGTGTGCTCAGTCACATCCAGCTCTTTGAGACTCTATAGACCATAGCCCCCCAAGCTCCTCTGTTCATGGGGATCTCCAGGCAAGAAAGAATACTGGAGTGGGTTGCCATGCCCTCCTCCAGGGATCTTCCCCACCCAGGGATCCAACCTGCATCTCCTGCATCTCCCACATAGCAGGTAGATTCTTTACCCACTAAATGACCTGAGAAGCCCTTCTTGGCTCATGAATTGTCATCAGTTAAAGAGCTCCAGAAGCTCTTACAAATGGTATGTGAGTTTACAATAGACACAACCTGATAACTTTGCTTTCCAAACAACTCATTACAAGGTAACTGGTTGATCTGAACTTTAAGGTCCTTTCCAATCCTGATATTTGAAAAGGCTGTGATTTCCTCCTGTATATACAAACCTCACAGAAAGTTTAGGGAGTTTATTAGGTCCTATTCAAATTCTTGGGGAAGGCTAAATGCTGAGTTCTGAATGGTTCACTCAAATAGATTTATATGCTAATGTTACCAGAGACTAGTCAGCCTGTATTTATTGACTTGATGACTATTATCTATTTAGACTTTTCTAAAATATTCATTACCATATTATCTAAGGAGCTCCAACTGTGAAGGCCATTTAGGTTAGGAATTTATCTCTGTGTTGGTTTGTTTGTCCCATTAGCTTCACATGCCTCTTGGAACACAATACCTCTCCTTGAATTCACCTCCTAAACTTAAACTAAAGAGAGTCACCTGGTTTATCTTGCCTTGGATAGGGTTCCACCAACACTGCAGTATTCGGGTACAGACATTTATTTATGTCTTTTCCCAGGGCTTCTTTCACTAACTGTTCATATTTTTCTTCCTTTGTTATTTTGTGCCCTGTAGCATAGCTCAGTCTATCAATTATTACAGTCAGGGCTGATGCTGCAGGATTCAAACAAAGGCCCACTAACAACAAAGAAACCATGGCAAGAGCAAGCTGTAGTCTGTATGCCACTGGATCAGCTGATCAATCCGCGATTGAATTGTCTTTAAATGTATGTCAATTCAAGAACAGGGCTCAGAGATATAGTTGAAGCATGAGAGAAAGGGGGAGGTGTGATTTTGAAACAGTTTTCTTCATAACAGCATACAGCTGACCTTGCATTTAAAGATAGAGGATGGGGGTGGTGGGGGGGAGGGAAGCTATAGGAAAGTGTGAGCAGTATGAATAAGTACTGTTTATGGGAAGCTCTTTTAATACCCTTGGTAAAGCTGAACAATAGAAAGAGACAAAGCTCTGAAAAATTCGTGCCTTTTCCTGTGATTGATCTTTTATCTTTCCATTCCTGCCCAGGTGATAAAATGCATTTTACAGGGCAAACAAGCATGAGTGCTTTTATTTTCCCCAAATATGAGAAATGTTCCTTATTTAGAATTTTGCTATTGAAGCATTTGCTACAACACCCCTCCCCCACCAACACACACACACACACACACACACACACACACACACACACACACTTACAAGTTAAAAAAAAAAAGATTTGAAATTTTGAGGTTAAAATGCTGAAATTCCTTATACGATAAAACTTTTTTTTTTTTTTTGCTTTGCTTTTTGCAGTTAATGAACTCTTTCTTGGCACAAAGCTACCTGGAGTGATGTTAAAAATAGAATAGATTTTGAAGTGAAGCTTTGTTTCAAATCTAGATGACATTATTGAAAAAACACTCAGGACAATGGCCAAATGTAAGAGCTCAGCATAATTCAATTCCCTTCACCCCTCTCCCCCACACACATTTCAACTACATTATTTCTAAGTTTTTCTAAAAATTTAATTTCATAATAGCAACACAATATCTATAAAATAGGAAATTTCACATTTATTTAATATCCACATTGTATCAGACAATGGAATAATTACTTTCACCTATCATATTATTGTTAGGTAGGTAGAATAGGGAAAAGGAGTCCAAAATGGCGGTGGCTAAAAGACAAGGAAGGTCTGAGGACCAGAGTGAAGACTTCAGGCAGAACAAACAGAACAAACAGCACTCCTGGCTAAGCCCAGTTTGCATAGGGCAGGCCCAGGTGGAGGAAAAAACATATAAAAGGAGCCAAAGTACTTTCTCTCAAACTCTCTCTCCCGCGTGCGGTGCTGTTTTTTTTTTCTCTCTCTCTCTCTTTCTCTCTCTCTCTCACTCTCCTGCTATCTTCTAAATAAAATAGACCTGTAACACTGATTTGCCTAAGAGTTGTAGCATGGTTTGTCCAAGACCCAAGAGCTGTGACACGCCGAGGGCTTTAATGTCCGTTGCTCCAAATCTTTGTTGTGATGAGACAAAGAACCAAGGAACCTACACTCGTGTGACATTATCCTTTGAGATAGCTCCCATGACCTTGCATAAGAAAACTATATTCTGGAAATCAAACTGTTTAACTCAGATTGGGATTTTAACTCACAGAGAGGAACACTAACCCAGCCAAAACCCAGATTGAGGCTTGAACCCATAGTCTTTTAAAAAATAAAAAGACTTTTTATTTTGTATTTGTTGTTGTTCAGTCACTAAGTTGTGTTCAACTCTTTGTGACCCCATGGACTGCAGCATACCAGGCTTCCCTGTGCTTCAGTATCTCCCACAGTTTGTGCAAATTTATGTCCATTGAGTCAGAAATGTCATCCAACCATCTCACCCTCTGCTGCTCCCTTCTCCTCCCCTAAGTCTCTCCCAGCATCAGTCTTTTCCAATGAGTGGGCTCCTCCCATCAGGTGGCCAAAGTATTGGAACTTCAGCTTCAGCATCAGTCCTTCTAATGAATATTCAGGTTGGTTTCCTTTAGGATTGACTGGGTTGATATCCTTACAGTCCAAGGACTCTCAAAAGTCTTCTCCAGCACCACAATTTCAAAGCATCGATTCTTCAGCACTAAGCCTTCCTTATGGTCTAACTCTCACATTCATACATGACTACTGGAAAAACCATAGCTTTGACTATATGGACATTTGTTGGCAAAGTCGAAGTGAAAGTTTTTCTTGCTCAGTTGTTTCTGACTCTCTGAGACCCCCATAGAGTGTAGCCCACCAAACTTCTCTGTCCACGGAATTCTCCAGACAAGATTACTTGAGTGGGTTGCCATTCCTTTCTCTAGGGGATCTTCCCAACCCAGGGACTGAACCCAGGTCTCCTGCATTGCAGGCATTCTTCATGGTCTGAGCCACCAGAGATGTCTCTGCTTTTTAATATGCTGTCTAAGTCTGTCATAGCTTTCCGTCCAAGGAGGAAGCATCTTTCAGTCTCACGGCTGCAATCACTGTCTGTAGTGATTTCAGAGCCAAAGAAAATAAAATCTGTTATTGCTTCTACTTTTCCCCCTTCTATTTGATATGAAGTGATGCGGCCAGATGCCATAACCTTTGCTTTCTGAGTGTTGATTTTTAAGCCAGTTTTTTCACTCTCTTCTTTCACCCTATCAAGGTGCTCTTTAGTTCCCCTTAACTTTCTGCGATTAAAGTGGTATCATCTGCATATCTGAGATTGTTAATATTTCTCCCAGCAATCTTTAATCCAGCCTGTGATTCATCCAGTCCAGTATTTTTCATTTTATTTTATTTTGCATGGGGAAATAACAAATTAACAATGTGGTGATGGTTTCAGGTGAACAGTGAAGGGATTCAGCCATTTATACATGTATCCATTCTCCCCCAAACTTTCTCCCATCCATGCTGCCACACGGCATTGAGCAAAGTTCCATGTGCTATATAATACTTTCTTGTTGCTTATTATTTTAAATACAACAGTGTGTGCATATCCATTTCAAACTCCCTAACTACCACTTTCTCCATCTCTCCTCCCGGCAAGTGAGTCTCTGTTTTGTAAGTTCATATGTATCATGTTCAAAAAATTTTAGATCCCTGATATAAGGGATGTCATATAATATTTCTACTTCTCTAACTTACTTCACTTAGTATGACAATCTAGGTTCATCCATGTTGCTGCAAATGGCATTATTTCATTCTTTTTCATGGTCAAGTAATATTCCATTGTGTATGTGTACCAGTTCTTGTTCCTCTGTCAATGGACTTTTAACTGAGACCAAAACCTTGTCTCAGGTTTTAATAAAGCCCTTTAAAAGAGAAGACTCTACACATGGACATCACCAGATGGTCAACACCGAAATCAGATTGATTATATTTTTTGCAGCCAAAGATGGAGAAGCTCTATACAGTCAACAAAAATAAGACCAGGTGCTGACTGTGGCTCAGATCATGAACTTCTTATTGCCAAATTCGGACTTAAATTGAAGAAAGTAGGGAAAACCACTAGACCATTGAGGTATGACCTAAATAAAATCCTTTATGATTATACAGTGGAAGTGAGAAACATATTTCAGGGACTAGATCTGATAGATAGAGTGCCTGATGAACTATGGAATGAGGTTCGTGACATTGTATAGGAGACAGGGATCAAGACCATCCCCATGGAAAATAAATGCAAAAAAGCAAAATGGCTGATTGGGGAGGCCTTACAAATTGCTGTGAAAAGAAGAGAAGTGAAAAGCAAAGGAGAAAAGGAAAGATATAAGCATCTGAATGCAGAGTTCCAAAGAATAGCAAGGAGAGATAAGAAAGCCTTCTTCAGCGATCAATGCAAAGAAATAGAGGACAACAACAGAATGGGAAAGACCAAAGATCTCTTCAAGAAAATCAGAGATATCAAGGGAACATTTCATGCAAAGATGGGCTTGATAAAGGACAGAAATGGTATGGACCTAATAGAAGCAGAAGATATTAAGAAGAGGTGGCAAGAATACACAGAAGAACTGTACAAAAAAAGATCTTCAAGACAAAGATAATCATGATGATGTGATCACTCACCTAGAGGCAGACATCCTGGAATGTGAAGTCAAGTGGGCCTTAGAAAGCATCACTATGAACAAAGCTAATAGAGGTGACGGAATTCCAGTTGAGCTATTTCAAATCCTGAAAGATGATGCTGTGAAAGTACTGCACTCAATATGCCAGCAAATTTGGAAAACTCAGCAGTGGCCACAGGACTGGAAATAAGTCAGTTTTCATTCCAATCCCAAAGAAAGGCAATGCCAAAGAATGCTCAAACTACCGCACAACTGCACTCATCTCACACGCTAGTAAAGTAATGCTCAAAATTCTCCAAGCCAGGTTCAGCAATACATGAACCGTGAACTTAAGGATGTTCAAGCTGGTTTTAGAAAAGGCAGAGGAACCAGAGATCAAATTGCCAACATTCGCTGGATCATCAAAAAAGCAAGAGAGTTCCAGAAAAACATGTATTTCTGCTTTATAGTCAATGTCAAAGCCTTTGACTGTGTGGATCACAATTAACTGTGCAAAAATTCTGAAAGAGATGGGAATACCAGACCACCTGATCTGCCTCTTGAGAAACCTATATACAGGTCAGGAAGCAACAGTTAGAACTGGACATGGAACAACAGACTGGTTCCAAATAGAAAAAGGAGTATGTCAAGGCTGTATATTGTCTCCCTGCTTATTTAACTTATATGCAGAGTACATCATGAGAAACGCTGGGCTGGAAGAAGCACAAGCTGGAATCAAGATTGCCTGGAGAAATATCAATAACCTCAGATATGCAGATGACACCACCCTTATGGCAGAAAGTGAAGAGGAACTCAAAAGCCTCTTGATGAAAGTGAAAGTGGAGAGTGAAAAAGTTGGCTTAAAGCTCAACATTCAGAAAACGAAGATCATGGCATCCGGTCCCATCACTTCATGGCAAATAGCTGGGGAAACAGTGGGAAAAGTGTCAGACTTTATTTTGGGGGGCTCTAAAATCACTGCAGATGGTGACTGCAGTCATGAATTTAAAAGACACTTACTCCTTGGAAGAAAAGTTATGACCAACCTAGATAGCATACTGAAAAGCAGAGACATTACTTTGCCAACAAAGGTCCTTCTAGTCAAGGCTATGGTTTTTCCAGTAGTCATGTATGGATGTGAGAGTTGGACTGTGAAGAAAGCTGAGCGCTGAAGAATTGATGGTTTTGAACTGTGGTGTTGGAGAAGACTCTTGAGAGTCCCTTGGACTGCAAGGAGATCCAATCAGTCCATTCTGAAGGAGATCAGCCCTGGGATTTCTTTGGAAGGAATGATGCCAAAGCTGAAACTCCAGTACTTTGGCCACCTCATGCGAAGAGTTGACTCATTGGAAAAGACTCTGATGCTGGGAGGGATTGAGGGCAGGAGGAAAAGGGGACAACAGAGGATGAGATGGCTGGATGGCATCACTGACTCGATGGATGTGGGTCTGAGTGAACTCCGGGAGTTGGATGGACAGGGAGGCCTGGCGTACTGTGATTCATGGGGTCGCAAAGAGTCAGACACGACTGAGCAACTGAACTGAAATGAATTGAACTGGAAGTTCCCTAATGTCTTATCCCAGAAAGAATTCAGTGAGAGACAAGTGATAGGCAAGAAGTAGACTTATTTAGAGAGAAACACACTCCACAGACAGAATGTGGACCATCTCAGAAGGTGAGAATGATACCAGTGTATGGGGTTGTCAGTTTTTATGGTGGTGGGTAATCTTATAGGCTAAGGAGTAGGTGAAATATTCCAGTTATTTGGGGAAAAGCGTGGGAATTTCCATAAATTGAGTCATTGCCCACATTTTAACCTTTATGTTTGGTCTTGGAACTGCCATGTGAGTGTTTCATTTAGCTTGCTGATGTGTTACAATCAACATATACTGAGGTTCAAGGTCTAGTGGAAGTTGATTTGTTTGTCTCTTGGACTTATTTGATTCTTATCAGTTTATGTCATATCCTGGGTCTATGTCATTCTTTTTTTTTTTTTTTTAATTTTATTTTTTTTTAAACTTTACAATATTGTATTAGTTTTGCCAAATATCAAAATGAATCCGCCACAGGTATACCTGTGTTCCCCATCCTGAACCCTCCTCCCTCCTCCCTCACCATACCCTCCCTCTGGGTCGTCCCAGTGCACCTGCCCCAAGCATCCAGTATCGTGCATCGAACCTGGACTGGCGACTCGTTTCATACATGATATTATACATGTTTCGATGCCATTCTCCCAAATCTCCCCACCCTCTCCCTCTCCCACAGAGTCCATAAGACTGATCTATTCATCAGAGTCTCTTTTGCTGTCTCGTACACAGGGTTATTGTTACCATCTTTCTAAATTCCATATATATGCGTTAGTATACTGTATTGGTGTTTTTCTTTCTGGCTTACTTCACTCTGTATAATAGGTTCCAGTTTCATCCATCTCATTAGAACTGATTCAAATGTATTCTTTTTAATGGCCGAGTAATACTCCATTGTGTATATGTACCACAGCTTTCTTATCCATTCATCTGCTGATGGACATCTAGGTTGCTTCCATGTCCTGGCTATTATAAACAGTGCTGTGATGAACATTGGGGTACACGTGTCTCTTTCCCTTCTGGTTTCCTCAGTGTGTATGCCCAGCAGTGGGATTGCTGGATCATAAACCAGTTCTATTTCCAGTTTTTTAAGGAATCTCCACACTGTTCTCCATAGTGGCTGTACTAGTTTGCATTCCCACCAACAGTGTAAGAGAGTTCCCTTTTCTCCACACCCTCTCCAGCATTTATTGCTTGTAGACTTTTGGATTTCAGCCATTCTGACTGGCGTGAAATGGTACCTCATAGTGGTTTTGATTTGCATTTCTCTGATAATGAGTGATGTTGAGCATTTTTTCATGTGTTTGTTAGCCATCTGTATGTCTTCTTTGGAGAAATGTCTATTTAGTTCTTTGGCCCATTTTTTTCATTGGGTCATTTATTTTTCTGGAGTTGAGCTGTAGGAGTTGCTTGTATATTTTTGAGATTAGTTGTTTGTCAGTTGCTTCATTTGCTATTATTTTCTCCCATTCTGAAGGCTGCCTTTTCACCTTGCTAATAATTTCCTTTGTTGTGCAGAAGCTTTTAAGTTTAATTAGGTCCCATTTGTTTATTTTTGCTTTTATTTCCAATATTCTGGGAGGTGGGTCATAGAGGATCCTGCTGTGATGTATGTCGGAGAGTGTTTTGCCTATGTTCTCCTCTAGGAGTTTTATAGTTTCTGGTCTTACGTTTAGATCTTTAATCCATTTTGAGTTTATTTTTGTGTATGGTGTTAGAAAGTGTTCTAGTTTCATTATTTTACAAGTGGTTGACAAGTTTTCCCAGCACCACTTGTTAAAGAGATTGTCTTTAATCCATTGTATATTCTTGCCTCCTTTGTCAAAGATAAGGTGTCCATATGTGCATGGATTTATCTCTGGGCTTTCTATTTTGTTCCATTGATCTATATTTCTGTCTTTGTGCCAGTACCATACTGTCTTGATGAATGTGGCTTTGTAGTAGAGCCTGAAGTCAGGTAGGTTGATTCCTCCAGTTCCATTCTTCTTTCTCAAGATAGCTTTGGCTATTCGAGGTTTTTTGTATTTCCATACAAATTGTCAAATTATTTGTTCTAGCTCTGTGAAGAATACTGTTGGTAGCTTGATAGGGATTGCATTGAATCTATAAATTGCTTTGGGTAGTATACTCATTTTCACTATATTGATTCTTCCAATCCATGAACATGGTATATTTCTCCATCTATTAGTGTCCTCTTTGATTTCTTTCACCAGTGTTTTATCGTTTTCTATATATAGGTCTTTAGTTTCTTTAGGTAGATATATTCCTAAGTATTTTATTCTTTCCGCTGCAATGGTGAATGGAATTGTTTCCTTAATTTCTTTTTCTGTTTTCTCATTATTAGTGTATAGGAATGCAAGGGATTTCTGTGTGTTGATTTTATATTCTGCAACTTTACTATAATCATTGATTAGTTCTAGTAATTTTCTGGTGGAGTCTTTAGGGTTTTCTATGTAGAGGATCATGTCATCTGCAAATAGTGAGAGTTTTACTTCTTCTTTTCCAATTTGGATTCCTTTTATTTCTTTTTCTGCTCTGATTGCTGTGGCCAGAACTTCCAAGATTATGTTGAATAGTAATGGTGAAAGTGGGCACCCTTGTCTTGTTCCTGACTTTAGGGGAAATGCTTTCAGTTTTTCACCATTGAGGATAATGTTTGCTGTGGGTTTGTCATATATAGCTTTTATTATGTTGAGGTATGTTCCTTCTATTCCTGCTTTCTGGAGAGTTCTTATCATAAATGGATGTTGAATTTTGTCAAAGGCTTTCTCTGCATCTATTGAGATAATCATATGGTTTTTATTTTTCAGTGTTAATGTGGTGTATTACATTGATTGATTTGTGGATATTGAAGAATCCTTGCATCCCTGGGATAAAGCCCACTTGGTCATGGTGTATGTGTTTTTAATGTGTTGTTGGATTCTGATTGCTAGAATTTTGTTAAGGATTTTTGCATCTATGTTCACCAGTGATATTGGCCTGTAGTTTTCTTTTTTTGTGGGATCTTTGTCAGGTTTTGCTAACAAGTATGAAAGGAGAAATTAACAACAACACAATAATAGTGGGAGACTTTAATACCCCACTCACACCTATGGATAGATCAACTAAACAGAAAATTAACAAGGAAACACAAACATTAAATGATACAATAGACCAGTTAGACCTAATTGATATCTGTAGGACATTTCATCCCAAAACAATGAATTTCACCTTTTTCTCAAGCGCACATGGAACCTTCTCCAGGATAGATCACATCCTGGGCCATAAATCTAGCCTTGGTAAATTCAAAAAAATAGAAATCATTTCAAGCATCTTTTCTGACCACAATGCCGTAAGATTAGATCTCAATTACAGGAGAAAAACTATTAAAAATTCCAACATATGGAGGCTGAACAACATGCTGCTGAATAACCAACAAATCACAGAAGAAATCAAAAAAGAAATCAAAATTTGCATAGAAACGAATGAAAATGAAAACACAACAACCCAAAACCTGTGGAACACTGTAAAAGCAGTCCTAAGGGGAAAGTTCATAGCAATACAGGCATACCTCAAGAAACAAGAAAAAAGTCAAATAAATAACCTAACCCTACACCTAAAGCAACTAGAAAAGGAAGAAATGAAGAACCCCAGGGTTAGTAGAAGGAAAGAAATCTTAAAAATTAGGGCAGAAATAAATGCAACAGAAACAAAAGAGCCCATAGCAAAAATCAACAAAGCCAAAAGCTGGTTCTTTGAAAGGATAAATAAAATTGACAAACCATTAGCCAGACTCATCAAGAAACAAAGGGAGAAAAATCAAATCAATAAAATTAGAAATGAAACTGGAGAGATCACAACAGACAACGCAGAAATACAAAGGATCATAAGAGACTACTATCGACAATTATATGCCAATAAAATGGACAACGTGGAAGAAATGGACAAATTCTTAGAAAAGTACAACTTTCCAAAACTGGACCAGGAAGAAATAGAAAATCTTAACAGACCCATCACAAGCACGGACATTGAAACTGTAATCAAAAATCTTCCAGCCAACAAAAGCCCAGGTCCAGACGGCTTCACAGCTGAATTCTACCAAAAATTTAGAGAAGAGCTAACACCTATCCTGCTCAAACTCTTCCAGAAAATTGCAGAGGAATGTAAACTTCCAAACTCATTCTATGAGGCCACCATCACCCTAATACCAAATATGTCATTCTTTTAAACGTTGTGCCCTGCCCTCTTCCCAAAAACATTCTGACTGCATGTGGCTTAGAAATGACAAAAGTAAGATCTGAAAACAGATTTGGTCAAATCAAAGGCTCTTGTTTCTTTTTATCAATGGTTCTCAAATGTTAGTGCAATCAGCATCAACTGGAGGGTGTTAAAACCATCAGAACAAGACCCAGCTTCCCCCTCAATCAGTCTCTCCCATCAGGAAGCTTCCATAAACCTCTTATCTTTCTCCATCAGAGGGCAGACAGACTGAAAACCACAATCACAGAAAAATAACCAATCTGATCATATGGACCACAGCCTAGTCTAACTCAATGGAACTATGAGCCATGCCATGTAGGGCCACCCAAGGCGGACAGAATATGGTGGAGAGTTCTGACAAAATGTGGTCCACTGGAGAAGGGAATGGCAAACCACTTCAGTATTCTTGCCTTGAGAAACCCATGAACAGTATGAGTATGAAAAGCAAAAATATAGGACAGTGAAAGATGAACTAATTCCCCAGGTCAGTAGGTACCCAATATGCTACTGGAGATCAGTGGAGAAATAATTCCAGAAAGAATGAAGGGATGGAGCCAAAGCAAAAACAATACCCAGTTGTGGATATGACAGGTGATGGAAGTCAAGTCCAATGCTGTAAAGAGCAATATTGCATAGGAACCTGGAATGTTAGGTCCATGAAGCAAGGCAAATTGGAAGTGGTTAAACAAGAGATGGCAAGAGTGAATGTCGACATTCTAGGATTGAGCAAACTAAAATGAATTGGAACGGGTGAATTTAACTCTGATGACCATTATGTCTACTACTGTGAGCAAGAATCCCTTTGACAAAATAGAGTAGCCTTTGTAGTCAACAAAAGATTCTGAAATGCAGTTCTTGGATGCAATCTCAAAAACAGCAGAAAGATGTCTGTTCTTTTCCAAGGCAAACCATTCAATATCATGGTAATCCAAGCCTATGCCCCAACCAGTAATGCTGAAGAAGCTGAAGTTAAATGGCTCTATGAAGACCTAGAAGACCTTTTAGAACTAACACCCAAAAAAGATGTCCTTTTCATTTTCATTCCAGGGAACTGGAATGCAAAAGTAGGAAGTCAAGAAATACCTGGAGTAACAGGCAAATTTGGCCTTGCAGTACAGAATGAAGCAGGACAAAGGCTAATAGAGTTTTGCCAAGAGAATGCACTGGTCATAGCAAACACCTCTTCCAACAGCACAAGAGAAGACTCTACACAGGGACACCATCAGATGGCCAACAGCAAAATCAGATTGATTATATTCTTTGCAGCCAAAGATAGAGAAGCTCTATACAGTCAGCAAAAACAAGACCAGGAGCTGACTGCAGTCAGATCATGACCTCCTTATTGCCAAATTCAGACTTCAACTGAAGAAAATGGGGAAAACCACTAGACCATTCAGGTATGACCTAAATCAAATCCCTTATGATTATATAGTGAAAAAGACAAATAGATTCAAGGGATTAGATCTGATAGGCAGATGCCTGTAGAACTATGGACCTATGGATGGAGGTTTGTGACATTGTACAGGAGGCAGTGATCAAGACCATCCCCAAGAAAAAGAAATGCAAAAAGGCAAAATGGCTGTCTGAGGAGGACTTACAAATAGCTGTGAATAAAAGAGAGGTGAAAGGAAAATGAGAAAAGGAAAGATATAAGCATCTGAATGCAGAGTTCCAAAGAATAGCAAGGAGAGATAAGAAAGCCTTCTTCACTGATCAGTGCAAAGAAATAGAGGAAAACAATACAATGGAAAAGACTAGAGAAGAAAATTAGAGATACCAAGGGAACATTTCATGCAAAGATGGGCTCGAAAAAGGACAGAAATGGTATGGACCTAATAGAAGCAGAAGATATTAAGAAGAGACGGCAAGAATACACAGAAGAACTACACAAAAAAGATCTTCACAACCCAGTTAATCACGATGGTGTGATCACCCACCTAGAGTCAGACATCCTGGGATGTGAAGTCAAAGTGGGCCTTAGGAAGCATTACTATGAACAAAGCTAGTGGAGGTGATGGAATTCCAGCTTTTCAAATGCTAAAAGAAGATGCTGTGAAAGTGCTGCACTCAATATGTCAGCAAATTTGGAAAACTCAGCAAGGCCCACAGTGCTGGAAAAGATCAGTTTACACTCCAGTCACAAAGAAAGGCAATGCCCAAAATGCTCAAACTACTGCACAACTGCACTCATCTCACACACTAGTAAAGTAATGCTCAAAATTCTCCAAGCTGGGCTTCAACAGTACTTGAAACGTGAACTTCCAGATGTTCAAGTTGGATTTAGAAAAGGCAGAGGAACCAGACATCAAATTGCCAACATCTGTTGGATCATCAAAAAAAGCAAAAGACTTCCAGAGAAACATCTACATCTGGTTTATCGACTATGCCAAAGCCTTTCACTGTGTGGACCACAACAAACTCTGAAAACTTCTTTAACAGAAGACAATACCAGACTACCTGACCTGCCTCATGAAAAATCTGTATGCAGGTCAGGAAGCAACAGTTAGAGCTGGACATGGAACAACAGACTGGTTCCAAATTGGGAAAGGAGTACGTCAAGGCTGTATATTCTCATGCTGCTTTTTTAACTTATACGAAAAGTACATCATGTGAAATGCCAGGCTGGATGAAGCACCAGCTGAAATCATGATTGCCCAGAAAAATATGAATCACCTTAAATATGCAGATGACACCACCCTTATGGCAGAAAATGAAGAAGAACTAAAGAGCCTCTTGATGAAAGTGAAAGAGGAGAGTGAAAAAGTTGGCTTAAAGCTCAACATTCAGAAAACTAAGATCATGGCATCTGATCCCATCATGTCATGGCAAATAAATGGGGAAACAATGGAAACAGTGGCTGACTTTTATTTTTGGGGCTCCAAAATCAGTGCAGATGGTGACTGCAGCCATGAAATTAAAAGATGCTTGCTCCTTTTTAGAAAAGTTATGACCAACCTAGACAGCATATTAAAGTTATGACCAACCTAGACAGCATATTAAAAAGCAGAGACATTACTTTGCCAATTAAGGCCTGTAAAGTCAAAGCTGTGGTTTTTCCAGTAGTCATGTATGGATGTGAGAGTTGGACTATAAAGAAAGCTGAGCACTGAAGAATTGATGCTTTTGAACTATGGTGTTGGAGAAGACTCTTGAGAGTCCCTTGGACTGCAAGGAGTTCTCAAGCAGTCCATCCTAAAGGAAATCAGTCCTGAATATTCATTGGAAGGACTGATATTGAAGCTGAAACTCCAATACTTTGGCCACCTGATGCGAAAAGCCGATTCATTTGTAAAGACCTTGATGCTGGGAAAGATTGAGGGCAGGAGAAGGGGACAACAGAGGATGTGATGGTTGGATGGCATCACTAACTCAGTAGACATAAGTTTGAGTAAACTCTGGGAGTTGGTGATGGACAGGGAGGCCTGGCCTGCTGCAGTCCATGGGGTCGCCAAGAGTTCGACACATCTGAGCAACTGATCTGAACTGAAATGAAGAGCACAGATTGTGGGGACTTCTCTCTTTTTGTTGTTGTTTAGTTGCTAAGTTGTCTGACTCTCTTGTATCCTGCCAGGTTCCTCTGTCCATGGGATTTCCCAGGCAAGAATCCTGGAGTAGTTTGCCATTTCCTCTCCAGGGGATCTTCCCAACCCAGAGATTGAACACGAGTCTCCTGCATTGGCAGATGGATTGTTTACCACTGAGCCACCAGGGAAGCCCCAAAGTTTCTATTTAGTAACTCTGGGTACAGCCCAAGAATTTGCAGTTCTTACAAGTTCCTAGGGGATGCTGATGCTGCTGGTCTAAGGGCTAGACTTTGGATCACTGCTTGATACTGTGCTGTTCCTCATTAGAAAGATATACATGGGTATTTTACATTTTACTACTGACAAGATTTGTTATTCAAGATAAAATACTTGAGAATCATTTGAAAGATGAAATACTACATACTGATGAATTAAATTTTATTAAATTCTCATTTCTTATGCATCTAGAAATTACATGCTGTGGGGATTAAGATAATGAATAAAATATAATCCCTGTCTGCCAAGAGCTCATCAACTAGTTGAGATTACAGTCATAGATACGTGCTTAAATTTATCATTAACAAGGCAAACACAATAAATGCTTCAGCAGAAGACTCAAAAAATGGGCTCTGGGAATATGAGGTAGGAAATTCTATCTTAAAAAAAAAAAAAAAAAAAAAAGCCAACAAGTCCTTACCTTCAACTTGCTTTAACCTAGAGTCCCCTCTCCCTCTGTCTCTTGCCTTCTGATAAGAGTAAGTTCACACTATTTACTGCAGCTATTTCTTCCAATCCCATTTACACCCAAATCTCAAAATATAGCTTCCACATCAAACATGCCAGTAAAACTGCAGTGGGAAAATTCACCCATCTCCTCTTAATTGCCAAACCCAAGATGTTAAAACAGCCCTTAAGTTTCTGGGGCATCAGGATGATCACTTTCTGATCATCCTCTGGCCTGCACTGCCCATCTCAGCCCACTGATCTCCACCTTCTCCAGCTCCTCCTACTCACTGGCTTGGACCTTTAAACTCACTTGTCTTTGTTGCCTGAAAACCTCTTTTACCTCCCTCTGGCCTTTTAAAGTTGCTGTTCCTTGAGTTTGCCCTAGGTCTTCTTCTTACATTTCACAAATCTTTCTTCAGCTCACAAAAGAGTGATTTTTATGAAAAACGCAAGCCTGTTCACCTTACTCCCCCTTCAGGAAAGGTCTACTGAATCCCATTTACCTCAGGAAAGCAAAACTTCTCACCATCTGGTCTGACTAATTTTCCATTTGGTCTGTTGCCTCTCTTTTCACTGACCAATTCGTTCACAGTTTGTCTTCAGAGGTGCACTATTCTATTGGCTTTTTCTAACTTAATTACACATGGTTGAGCTAATTACATTGTCCACCTTCATGGGTACATAAAGAGTCTTTTTTTTAACTGTATTTTTTTATTTTAATTTTTTATTTGTTTAATTATTTAATTTAAAAAATTGCTGTATTTCTTGTTTTTGGCTACAAGGAGTCTTCATTGCAGAGTGTAGGGTTCTCTAGTTACAACATGAAGGCTCAGCTGCCACCTAGCATGTGAGATCTTAGTTCCTTGACCAGGAATCGAACCTGTGTGCCCTGTATTAGAAGGTAAAGTCTTGACCACTGGAAAGTCCCCACAAGGGGCTTCTTGTGTAAGAAAACGTCAGTCTATTTCCTGTGCGTCTCCTTTACTCTCGCTCCACCACCACACTCACAGGGCACTTCACTTACCGCACTCATGGTCACCAAAGATATGGAGGCCAGGCTCTGGGACACCCCCTGTCCCATGATTTAGCTCAATTCTGACACCATCTCTCTGGAGATAGTGTCACATGCCACAGGTGAAGGGCTCAGTCTCACAAGAATCTCTCCCACCTCTCACAACAGGTATACAACTATATCATGCCTATTGTCTCTTTTTTAGCAGAAAGTGTTTGAAGGTGAAGAGTTTAGGAGGTAATTAAGATTAGATGAAGTTGTGAGGATGGAAACCCCAAGAATGGGATAGTGTTTATATTAAATTATAGACAAGGCAAAATTAATATTTTAAGAGAGAAATGAGAACACTGGAGAAGAGAGTTTTGATGAGAATTAACTGGAAAGATGCAAAGGAAACTTTTTAGTGTGGTAATTGAGTTCAATAGTTTGATTAAATATTGGTTAAATGACTGAATATGTTTGTCAAAAGCCCATGAAACTGTACCTTCAATATGTGTACGTTTTATTTATTCTGACTACCAGAAGAATCTATATATCTGAGGTGACCTGACTAGTTTAGATCAAGTTAGCTAGATAAGGTGGTAAGAAAGAAAACCACATGTATAAATTCTGTTTATGTGTTTTACTGAAAAATTCTGACAGAAAGATTTAGTTTTATTTTAGTGTTTGTGCTTTATGCTTACTGTTATGTAGCCTTTCTTAATTGCAAATTTTCAGTGGTTTATATTACCAAAAACAAAGAAAATGGATGCACTTGTGTAAAAAACTTTTACTTCTGCTGAAAGATTTATGTTTTAGCCTTTAAACAATAGACAGTAAAAAACCTTTTGGACAGATATAAACTGCTCTAAAATATGAAGCCAAGAAAAACATGGGCTTCTTTCTTTTTTTCCCCACATTTTTAGGTCTTTGGAGCACAAGAAAAAGAATCAGAAAAAGTTACGAGTTTCATACATTTGCAGGTATAATCAATGAATTATGTTTAAAAGTTGATTGCTTTGAATACTTCTACAGAGTTAATATATCATTGATAGTGTTATTATAATTTTTGCATTATAACTCTATATCCATTAGAATTATCAGAATCTGTCTAACATATATTTGTAGAAGAAAATTCAACACAATATGTGCTCATCTCCCTTTGCTCATGTGCAAATTCCCAAAACATCCCTCGTGTAGAGCAAAACATGAATGAAAGTGAGCCATCAGATAACAGGTGATGTAAGTAAGACAGTCAGATCAAGTAGAGATCTGATTTTGTGTCAAAATAAAATAAGAATTAAAGAATGAAGCTGCAAGTCTTAATATACACATATTTCCTATTTTCACAGTTAACATATGACCATGATCTGGGTTTCTGTGGCAACAGGCAAAGATATTATCAGAGTCATGATGTAGACAAATGGCTTCTCATATATCTTCTTTCTTATAATCATAGAAGGATACGTATCAGAAATGAAGTTATAGCTATAATTGAAGAACAAAGCCAAATCTGTGTGTTACCAGCAGACACGTGTTCTTGTCAGCATAGACAGTTATAGCTATAGGAGTAAGTGCTTTTATTCTGCAAAGAACAACACAAATGACTCTATCGATACCATGTGACAATCACTATTTTTCTTGCTTTCTACACCATTGTCTTTCAGAAATTATGGCAAAACATGAAGACTTCCATCTTGAATCTCATATTGAAATGTGAATTGATTTAAATATATTTGAAAGTGAATTTGCACAAAAGAATTTGCACATATTTTGCTTTTCATGTTCAATATATTTTTTAAATATCAGAGTGAGTGGAAAGATGCTTATATTACATGCATAAGGACATATCCCTATAAGCTTTTATACTACCATAAGGGTAAATAACATAATTAATTGGTTTTTGTATTTTATGTGTATAACATATATGCAGAACTAAAGAGCCTCTTGACTAAAGTGAAAGAGGAGAGTGAAAAAATTGGCTTAAAGCTCAACATTCAGAAAACTAAGATCATGGCATCTGGTTCCATCACTTCATGGCAAATAGATGGAGAAAGAGTGGAAAGAGTGGCAGACTTTATTTTTTTGAGCTCCAAAATCACTGCAGCTGGTGATTATAGACATGAAATTAAAAGATGCTTGCTCCTTGAAAGAAAGCTATCACCAACTTAGACAGCATATTAAAAAGCAGAGACATTACTTTGTCAATAAAGGTCCATCTAGTCAAAGCTATGGTTTTTCCAGTAGTCATGTATGGATGTGAGAGTTGGACCATAAAGAAAGTTGAGTGCCGAAAATTGGTGCTTTTGAACTGTGGTGTTGGAGAAGACTCTTGAGAATCTCTTGGACTGCAAGAAGATCTAATCAATCCACCCTAAAGGAAATCAGTCCTGAATATGCATTGGAAGGACTGATGCTGAAGCTGAAACTCCAATACTTTGGCCACCTGATGTGAAGAACTGACTCATTTGAAAAGACCCTCATGCTGGGAAAGATTGAAGGCAGGAGGAGAAGGGGGTGACAGAGGATGAGATGGATGGATGGCATCATTGTCTCAGTGGACATGAGTTTGAGTAAACTCCAGGAGTTGGTGATGGACAGGGAAGCCTGGCGTGCTACAGTCTGTGGGGTCGCAAAGAGTCAGACATGACTGAGTAACTGATCTGAACTGAGCTGAATATATGTGCAAGCCTGTGTTCGAAATCTCTCCAGTCATGTCCAACTCTGTGCAACCCCATAGATTGTAGCCTGCCAGGCTCCTCTGTCCATGGGATCCTCCAGACAAGAATACTGGAGTGGGTTGCCATGCCCTCCTCCAGGGGATCTTTCTGACCCAGGATTGAACCTAGGTCTCTTAAGTCTTCAGCATTGGCAAGCAGGTTCTTTACCACTCACGCCACCTGGGAAGCCCATAATATATGCATTACAATTTAAATTTTTAAAAGTTAAGTAAGTTTTAGAAAAGCAAGTTGTTTTTATTTTGAAAAAAATATATATTTTGTAATGTATTATATATGTAAAAATGCATTACATTAAAATATATATGTTATATATAAAATATAAAATACATTACAAAATGTACATTTTTATTCATAATGAAAAATATTTGCACTTCTAAAATTCAGTTAACTTTTTAAAAATTTAACTTCTAATATCTAATAGTATGTATCAAAAAGTAACCATGAAATTCATATATAATATTTTATGTTTATATTGTATTGTTTTAATATTCTTCCTATCATCTTAAGACAACAGAGAAACCTAAAGATGGTGCTCAGAATTTACTGAGCTTTCAAGGAAATGCTCTGAGGGGAAAAATAGGGTAATTCCAAATAGTATTAAAATGTTTTTATTATGCTAATAAAGAAATGGAATACTTCAGAATTAATATTAACCTATTTTGAATAAATACAATTTCATATCAGTTTTATTTATTCACTTAATTATGAAATCATTATCTTGGGATACGTTAGAAAGGAGGTATAAAATTAAATGCAAATTATTGTGAGCAAAGTTCTTATAAATGCATTAGAAGTCCTAGAGGTAAAATATCAGAAATCATGACTGATATTCAATATTTAACCTTATTCTACGTTATACATTCTAACAAATTATTGAACCTGAGAAAGAAGCCATGTGTACTTTGACTTATGGCTCTTCTATCAGAAAAGAGGAGACAACTTGGGAATTATGATTAGCTTCTGGTGCAATGGTAAAAAGTCCATCTGCCAATGCAGGAGATGCAGGAGACGCAGGTTCAACCCCTACATCCACGGGAAGATCCCTGGAGAAGAAAATGGCAACCTATTCCAGTATTCTTGCCTGAAAAATCCTATGGACAGAGGACCCTGGCGGGTTATAGTCCATGGGGTTGCAAAAGAGTCGGACCCAACTGAGCAACAAAGCACACAAACTGATGTGGGGAGGAATCTTAACAAGACTGAGCCCTCAATCTGAGTGATCTGCACTGTTTCTGGTACATAGTGAAAGAATTGAGTTCAATTTTAGGGTACCAGGCCTGTGTCCATCAAGAATTGAATTGTTTGGGGCTAGAAATCTCTCAATCTGGTGTCAACAGTATAGTGAGTAGTATAAAGAAAAAAGGTGATTCCTTTACAGATACTGTGAATTTTAGTTTTTACTAAGTCCTATATATGTTATTTGCATAATTCACTTAACATGCATAACTTTTGAGTAAAAAATTATATTTCATTATTAATAAAATATATTTCCAAGTAATATAAATCCTGGAGAAGTTGTACCTGTTAAATAAAGAAAAAAAAGCTAAACAATATGTTTCTTTTAAAAGAAACCAGGAGAGCCTTTTTCTAAAGTACACAACAAAACACAGAAAGGCTCAGAGAGTCCTTGTGAACAAAATATGAAATTCTTGAATGCTCTGGAAAAAAAAAATAGATAAATGTGAAATACAAAATAAAAACTTACGGAAACAATCCTATATGTGATTTTTCAGGCCAGTTCAGAAACCCAAACCAATGTTTTATTCCTTTTCATGCTTTCGTGCTTAGTCTTTCAGTCATGTCCAATTCTGTGCAACCCTTTGGACTATAGACCACCAGGCTCCTCTGTCCATGGGATTTTTTAGGCAAGAATACTGGAGCAGGTTGTCATTTCCTCCTCCAGGGGATCTTCTTGACCCAGCGATCAAACCTGTGTCTCCTACGTTGCAGGTGGATTCTTTACCCTCTGAGCCATTGGGAAAGCCCTTTATTCCTATAATCTGTCATTATTAATAAGCTGCTTAAAAATGGCAACCTTTACTTCTGGATATGCAACTCACAAATCAGCTCATATTTTTATTTCTGAGTTGTCAGTGACATTAGGTA
Organism: Bos grunniens; assembly: GCF_055505025.1. NCBI lineage: Eukaryota > Metazoa > Chordata > Mammalia > Artiodactyla > Bovidae > Bos > Bos grunniens. Next base: position 29,504,054 of record NC_141188.1, read on the forward strand.
CTAGTCTTTTTTGAATTAAAAAAATATCATTTTTATTTCCAATAATACAGCAGTCTAAATGTGATAACATTCCTCTTCCTCCAAATAAAGAAAGTTTAAAATGGTGGAGAAAATATTCTTGCATTAACATGCACCTCTAGCCTAGAATAATAAATAAGGTTTCTAAGTAATTTGAATATGATTACCTTACACAGAAGAAGCCATTTAAGTTACAAAATATCTGCACTATATACTCCAGAGAGTGTATAGTTTTCATTTTCTCCAGGGCCCCACATTCTATAGATTCTGGATCTAATTAATCCTTTATCCAGAGATATTCTGCTAAAGGCATTGAATAGATCAGGTCTCTTCCTCTGAGAATATATCATTAGCCATTTAATTGAAGGTCTAACAAGGAAATTAGCTGGGTCACTTTCTTTCCTTTCCCCAGAGACATCTCCTCACCCCTCATAAAGACAATAAATTCATACACACCAGCCATTTAACTTCCTACACTGCATCTACTAGGTAGAAACATGTATCAGCATAGAGTTTTATCTTTAAAGTAAGAATAGCATAGAATTTTAAAGTGCTTTTATAGTCACAATTTTAACGAATAACTAGACCCTTTCCATGTGGCTAAACAATAAATCTCGAAAGGGCTGATACAATCAGTCAGGTAAGTGTGGCTTCTCCATCCTTCTTGATGATTCTGAACTAGCTTCCCGGACATTGTGCCCTCACTGATCTACAAATGCACAAAGAGCTTCCCAAAATTCTCAAAACATTTACAAAATAATCAAATACACAAATTCCAGTTATTTGTATATGCAATATGATCAACATATCATAAATTATTCCTTCTACACAACTCAGAAATGAAAATTACTCTTTAATGTGAAATCTTAGTTGATTTGTTTTGTCTTCCAGGGGTGTATTTCTTAGTTTCTTAGCCTTATCATGTGTATAACTGTTGAATATTATTTAGATAATTTCACATTCTTTGAAGCACGTTTTTTATAACAAAGAATGAATAAATGTTAATTAAGAAATTATTAGATACTTTGAAAAAGAAAGAGATACATTCTAGGAGTGGAGACTTAAACAGAATCAAAATGAACAAAAAAAATACAAGTTTTGTGGAGACAGGATATAACTTTCATCTAGAGATTAAGGGAAATTTTGAAGAAGAGGAAATGCAAGGTAAATTGTGAAGGAAAAGTACATTTTTAACAAGAAGAGAAGAACAAAATTCCAGGCACATTTAGGAACATCTCTTAATGTACAAGGCATGTAGTGCATGGTATGATCTGGACATCATAGTAGTAAGGTGGGTTTGTGGTGGAAATAAAGTTGTAATGGAGTCTTTCTTCATGGTAGGAAATCATGAATATAAATCTATAGAGTCTGGGCTTCATTGTGTAGGCTATATGCATTCACCAAAGTATTTTGAATAGTATGAGGCTTTGACAGTTAAAGTACTGAAGAACATTTAGAAGTGCTGTGTAAGGAAACGAAATCAAAATAGCACTTCTTGAGTGCCAATCAATATTCTTGGCACTTGCCAATGTTCTTTGGCAATTCAAACACATTTAATCCTGGCCCTACCTCTTCCTATGTTTGAAGTAATATGTAACTTACATCTGGAGAAAAAGTTGTTTTACAGTTCATTCCAAGTCACACAAATAGTCAGGAGGATGGATTTGAAGTTTACTGATATCCTGATGAGGAGAGTGGAAATATGCTGATTGGCTAAGCCAGAAATAGCCCGTCATTACCCTGAATGAACTCTCCCATCTAAAGGTCAGAACTGAAATAGTCAAGGACTTTTTTGCACTACCAGTAGCTCATTTCTCCTGTGAGCAGAACCCCCAAGCCCCAAAATGTCCCTTCCAAAATTCCTCACTTGTAGAGAGGAGAATGGAAACTTCTGAAACATGCTAAGAAGCCATGAAGTTATCTTTCCTAACACATCCAATAACTATGTTTTGTCATAAGATGTCAATAGTGAGGATGTTCTGTGTTTTTAAGTAGTAATGTAAACTGTTTTGGAGCAGTTATATATTAATGATAGATAACAGTATACACGTATTGTCTTTAGATTTAAAGTTATAAGGAACAAAAAAAAAAACTAAGAATATATAGCAACACTTACCACATTGGGTAAGGATCAAAAGTAATGTTTTTATTATTCAAATTAATGTAAATTTGTTAATCTTTGAAGAAATTCTACATGTCTTCATTAAATTTTCATTGCCATCTATGTAACATTTATGCTTTATAAATGTCACAAAAAGGTCTGTTTCAATTTGTGCTTGAACTAGCCAACAATTTTTTCTCCTGACACCTGCTAGAAATAACTCCACCCTTAAATATAATAAGCTTTTCCCTTTGGTTTGTATTTTGTTTTATGACCCAATTAACTCTAAATTAAGTAGACCTCACAGTGAAAGAACACCATCATGTTGACATATAAGTAATATTATAAATAGACTCCCAAAAGATGAACAATGAAATCCACTGATGCAACCCATTTTTAAAAGCTATCTCCTACAACAAGCATGCCACAAATGTTTTTGCTTCCAGACATTGCCGTTTTATTTAAAATAATCCAAATTGTGCTAGAAAATTAATTTTAAGTTTTCCTGAGAAACACGGACTTTTAAAAAAATGATGTGTTGCATGTATTGTCCGAGTTTAACTCACACCTGCCGGCCTTGTGGTGTGAATAATTTCATGAGTCTTTAGCTTTTCTTTACACTGTATGCTTACACCTTGAGCAGAGAGATTTATAACACCTATACCGGAAGAAAAGTCCTTTACCTTTTGAAAGAAACTTTTCTACACACATGTCTTTTTTAATGTAAAATCTGTGAAAGTGAAGTCGCTCAGTCGTGTCTGACTCTTTGCGACCCCATAGACTGTAGCCTACCAGGCTCCTCCCTCCATGGGATTCTCCAGGCAAGAGTACTGGAGTGGGTTGCCATTTCCTTCTCCAGGGGATCTTCCCGACCCAGGGATCGAACCCCGGTCTCCTGCATTCCAGGCAGATGCTTTAACCTCTGAGCCACCAGGGAAGCCCAAAATCTGTATATCTGTTATTTAAATAAAGTTTTTATTTTAGAACCTTTGTAAATTTACAGAAAAAAATTAAAATAGTACAGAGGTCTTGTATGCCCCATAACATTTCTCCTATTGTTACTGTCTTAGTTTAGTATGATACATTTTATACAATGAGTGAGCCAATATTGATGTGTCATTTTTTTTTCTTTTATTTTTACAGTTGTGAATGAGGTTTCTTTGATAATGCCCTGTGATTCCCCTTGGAGTCGAACCAACTGTGATTAGGACCAGCTAACCCACCAATATTGATACATCATTATTAACATAAGTCCCTAGATTTTTTACAATTTCTATGGTTTTTACTGTTATGGGATCCAGTCCCAGATACCATACTACATTTAGAAATTATGACTCTTTAGATTAATCTAGACTGACAGTTTCTTCAGACTTCTGTTGCTTTTAATGATCTCACAACTTTGAGGAATGCTGGTCAGGTATTTTGTGGGATGTCTGAATTTGTTTGAATTTGTCTGACAGCTTCCTTGTGACCACAGTAGGGTTATGAGTTTTGAGAAGGAAAGTCACAGAGGTAAACATGCTGTTTTTCATCACATCATATCAAGGGTACACACTATATGATTTATGACTGTTGATGTTGACCTTGATCACTGGCTAAGGCTGATTTGTCCCTTTTCTTTCTTATAAAGTTATTCTTACTTTCCCCTTTTCATACCTTGCTCTTGAGGAGGAGGTCACAATGGACACTAATGAAAGTTTACTTCTAACTTTTCAATTCATTTTCTTTCTTTTCTTTTTTTTTTTGTCTTATTTTATTGACTATGGCCTCAAACAGCCAGAAGTAGTGCTAGTAAGCACCTTGTGTTGGTAGAAAGCTTTTAATATTGCATCGTTAAATATCATGCTGGCTTTTTCTAGATATACTTTATAAGAATAAAAAGCCACCTATTATTAAGTGTAGGGAGTTTTAAACTATAAATGAATGTTCAACTGTTATTAAACTTTGGTCTACATGTATGGATATTTTCATATGATTTTTCTCTTTATTCTATATATGTGGTGAATTGAATTGCTTGATTTTTCAATTATTAAGAAATGAACACCTTGAACATCTTAAAGTTACATATGTTATATGTCAATAATATCTCAATAAAGCTAGGATGAGAAAAAAGAAACAAGTGTTGTGCTTATCCTTAGACTTGTTGCAGGTAAGAAGCACACAGATGTTGGTGCTGTTCTGTTTCATAATTTGGGGGTTGACTGCAGAGGTGAGTTGACGTTGTGAAAATGCGTGGAGCAATTTGAGCTTTTTTCTCTCTTAGTTTATACTTTGATAAAAAATAAAGCTTAAAAAAATCTTGCATTTTTAATATAATCTCAACTTATTCTATGATCTTTCCATATATTTCTGAATTCTACTTAAGAATTAAATATTCTAATTTACATAGGATTTTCCTTAATATCCATGAGAGTAATTAGCCTAAATTTTTCATTTGCTGTTAAAATTGGCACAAGCTTGTAAAATATGGTGAGTAGTATTTTCTCCTTTTTAAATTCTCTGGATGAGTTTGTATAATGTTGTTTTATGCATTTCATAAATGTTGCGAAAATTACTCTCTGCAGCCATTATCTGGCTGCAGATAGAGATTTTATTGTGGGACATTTATTTCAATTACAGATTCAATTTCTTCAGTAGTTAAAAAAGATGTATCTTTTATTTCTCTGTGAGTTAGTTTGGGAAAGTTTTGCTCTTCTAGGGATTTGTCATTTTGTCTAAATCGTCAAATTTACAGCCAAAGATAATGTATTGTATTTGTACATAGATATATGTGTATATATATTATATTATGTCTTTAAGAATTGTAGTGATCTTTCCTTTGTAATTTTCTATTTGGTAATATTTGGTCTACTTCTCATTTTTATCAGGTTTCAGGGAGTTTTTCAATTTTATTAGCTGTGTAAATGAACAAGCATTGGCTTTGCTGCTCTCTTTTTTATATATATTTTCTATTTCAAGTATCAGTACTCATCTTTTATTAGGACTCATCAAAACATGAATTCATGGTTATACATTCCTTGCAAATGATGCTTTTGCTATATCTCACTCCTACAGATATGTCATGCTTTCTGTTACCATTCCCTTTAAAATATTTCTAAATTCATCTTGATTTCTTTCTTATCCCATATCTGACATAGGAATGTACTGATTACTTTCTAAGCATCTTGGAACCTTTAATTATTTTACATAGTGACTACAAGCTTAGTCCACTCTAATCAAAGAAAAATCTGGTTTTAATCCTTTGACACCAGTGAGTTGCTTAATGAAGCATATTACCAACTGATAAAAATTTCATTTGCACTTAAATGTAATATGTATTTTGCCATTGTTGATGTGAAATTCCTGTGTAAACATTTTATGAAAGTCTTTGATTGCATCACTTATATACCAATGTTTTATCTAATTCTCATGTCAGTGAATGAGAGAATTTACTGAAGTCTCATATTTTTTTAATTTATTGGTTTATCCTTTAATTCTTTCAATTTGTGCCTTCTATATTTTAAGTGATGTTTTTATTTGCATACAAACATAGACTCACTAAACTTTAGTGCTGTATTTGATGATTTTACTATTATAAAAATATTCCACTTAGCTCTATACAACATTTGTCTTCACGTTTATTTTATAATGACTAGTATTAGTTTAAATATGTCAACTTCTTTTACCAAGTGTTTTTATATCATAATTTTCCTTTTTACTATAATCTATTTTTTTATTTGATGTGCATATCTGATAATCAGAATATATTGATATTTCTTATATTTATTTTTATTCTAGTTAGATAATATTTACCTTCAAACTGTAGTATTTGTGTATGTGCTCAGTCACTCAGTTGTGTCCAACTCTTGTGATCCCATGGACTGTAGCCTACCAGGTTCCTCTGTCCATGAGATTTCCTAGGCAAGAATGTTAGTGTGGATTTTCATTTATTCCTCCAGGGGATCTTCCTGGCCCAGGTATTGAACCCACGTCTCTGTCTCTTGTGTCTCCTGTGTTGGCAGGCAAATTCTTTACCACTAGCGCCACCTGGGAACCCAATTGTCGTATTTAGTTTACATATAAATTTTATTACTGTTTTATTTGAACTTGATCTTTCCTGGTGGCTCAGAAGGTAAAGAATCTGACTGCAATGCAGGAGACCCTGGTTTGATCCCTGGGTCAGGAAGATGCCCTGGAGAAGGAAATGGCTACCCACTCTAGTATTCTTGCCTGGAGAATCCCCGGACAGAGAAGCCTGGCAGACTACCTACCGTTCATGGGGTCGCAAAGAGTCAGACATGATTGAGAGAGTAACACTTCAAACTTCATTTATTTGAACTTAATTCTAACTTATTATTGATTCTTCCATTTATTCTAAGTTTATTTACTTTTGCTCTCTTTTCCTTTATTATTCAAGGATTTCCTGATATCATTTTTATGTTCCATTCTATACTATGTTTTATGTATATGCTCTCTTACTATTCTTTATGAAAGAACTTAAATATTACTATTGGGATCTTGGACTTATGAGAGTTTATTATAAATTATTCTTTTTACAATTCTAAAAACACTAAAAGCTTAGAACACTTTAATTCAACTTACCCTCACTCCCTAACTTTTTTTGGGGGGTGCATCATAAATTTAAATCCCCATAATATTTGCCATTTGACTGTATTCTCTCATATTACTTTGTTGATGAAGTAGTTGACATGCTTTCTTTTAATATAATATGTCTTTTTAAATAACTTGAGTTTTTTATTTAAGTGACAACTCAAGTCAATGCTTGATTTTTTATTAAATTTTGGGCCTAGAAAACAAACCTCTAAAAGATAATAATGGGTGAAATTGACAAAATTTGAATTGGTGCTGTGAAGTAGATAATCTATAAACTGAGGAAAACAAACACCACAATCAAACCCAAATCCAGCTCACCTTTTGTAAAAAATGACTCATGCTTCAGACTCAAAACCTAGCAGAAGAGGAAGACTGGCCAATTACATGTACTATCAGGGTGAAATTTATTATATGTAAATTATGCCTTCATTTACAGAAAAAAAAAGATAAAATAAAGACATTTTCAGCAAGACACAAGTTGAAAAATTGTTCTCTCCATTAAACCTACAATCTAAGTTAAGTTAAAAATTTAATATAAAAGGAATCTGACACTGGATAGAAACTTAATTCTGGAGAATGGATCAGAAAACATGAGAAAGTATAAATATGTTGTTGAACATAAGGACTTCTAAAAGTTATTTTATACATATATATATATATGTGTGTGTGTATATATATATATATATGTATGTGTGTGTGTGTTTGTATGTGTGTTTGTATATGGAAGAAGGAAATGGCAACCCACTCCAGTATTCTTGCCTAGAGAATCCCATGGACAGAGGAGCCTGGTGGGCTGCCATCTATGAGGTCAAACAGAGTCAGACATGGCTGAAGCGACTTAGCAACAGCAGCAGCAGTGTTTGTATATGTATGTGTATCTTTAAATCTCTTTTAAAAAATATTCAGTTTAAAGTAAAAATAACAATGTAATGTGGAATATAGAATATAAATACAAGAATAAAATATTATATGACAAGGAAAACAGAGAGGAGAAGTTAGTAAAATAAATATACCATTGTAAAGTTCATGTATCATTTATGAATAGTGGAATCAGTTTTGAAAGTAGACAATTACATAGGTTAAAATTGCATATTAAACAACCACTAAAAAAAAAAAAGCAAAAACAGACAATTAAAATGGCAATAAAGATACAAGATGAAATATGAAAATATTTTCAACTAACCTGACAAAGGAGAAAGAGAACAAACAAAAGGCAGATAGGAAAAGCAAAATGAAAACAAAAATGTCGAAAGACACCTTTAATGAAACAGACAGGTGAGTGATAGGCCGGGAGAAAGTATTTGTGTTGCAAAACACTGACAACAGGACTTGTATTCACGATACAGAAAAACTGCTAAAATTCAATCATGACATGGCGAACGACACATTAAAAAGTGGCAAAAGTCTTGAGCAGTCACTTCACAAAAGCAGCTACACGGGTGACCAATGAGCGCGTGAAAAGTGACCGACATCATAAAGCTTTAACGCGTTAGTCTCTCAGTCATGTCCAACTCTTTGTGACCCCATGGACTACAGTCCGTCAGCCTTCTCTGTCCACGGAATTCTCCAGGCAAGAAAACTGGAGTGGGTTGCTACTCCCTTCTCCACAGGATCTTCCTGACAAAGGGATGGAACCCAGGTCTCCTGTGTCATAGGTGGATGCTTTACCGGGTGGAATCTTTACCATCTGAGCCACCAGGGAAGTCCCAAGTCATCTGTGAAATAGGTCTGCAGTTGAGGTTTAGGGTTTGGTTTCTGAGTTTTGCTTGCAACTCGTTCAGTGCCTAAGTTCATCAATAACAGCCTGTATCTTCTACATCTTTGAACATCCGTGACTAGCACACAGCTGGCGTGCAATCCGTATTTGAAGGAATCAACTATACAAAGTCACAGATAGTTAATTTTAAAGAACAGAGAAAAAAGAGAGGAAACCTAAAGGAGAAAGGGGATGCTATCCACTGAGAATAAAGCGAACACTTTCCGAGAACCTCTGAGGGGACAAGTACATTGTCAGGGAGCTGAGAACATAGCCCTCAGCTCTGCTTGGCTTGACACTGCATATCTGTGCTCTGCTGTTTGATGAGTCACTCAGCACATTTCTTCCACTTTTAAGAAACTTCTCACTTTAAATTTTACTTAAAAAGAGGTATTAGTTATAAGGTTCTTCAAAAATTTTGCACAGACACTGAAATCCTTTGAGACCTGTCAGTTCATTTTCAGCTGTACCTCATCCTTGTTGAGAACCAGAGTATCATTAACTTTTGGTACCATTTTTTTTCTTGAAGATTTCATAGGACAAATCTAAATCACCCTCCTCATGAAGAGATCTGTGCCACAGTTTCTTTTTTCTTCTTGGCAGCAATGTTATTAAACATTTTTCATGACGATAACCCCCAACAGAAACTTTCTTACTTACATAGTTTTTACTACTTTTCAACTTGGTTTGGTTCTGTTGATGAACCTCACTGACTTTGTATTTTTCACGTCAAAAGACCCTGATAAGCTATTATGTGAAAATTGTAAATGCACCCAATTTAGTTTCAAAACATAAAACTTTTCACACGAAACACCGAGGGCAGCATGGAAACCTTATCTGTTTAATAAAGATCATACATGAATCAGTATATACAAATTTTTTTCAGAGCACTTACGAATGCTGATGATGTGCACTAACATCTTTTGTTTTTAATTGGATGTCTTTATTTTTGCTGATGTATGATTTTCATCCTTTAAATCTGAAACTCAATTAAAAATCTTTTCCCTCTGCAGTTTTTCCCTCTTCAGAACCTCAAACAACTTGTTTACCTTAAAAATTAGGCTACTTGCTAGAAATTGCTACAAAAAGAAGCAACTAATCCTATGTCTTGATACCAATTAGTAAACATCATTAAATTAAGAAAGTCTTATTCTCTATTGGTGGTTTAGTCCCTAAGTCGTGTCTGACTCTTGTGACCCCATGGACTAGCCCACTAGGCTCCTCTATCCATGGGATTCTCTAGGCAAGAATACTGGAGTGGGTTGCCATTTCCTTCTCTAGGGGGATCTTCCTGACCCAGGAATCGAACGCAGGTCTCTTATACTGCAGGCAGAGCAGATTCTTTACCAACTGAGCTATGACTGTCATTTTGTTTTTTATACTGGTTGGAGACTGAAATAGAATAAATCAGTATATTAAATTATGGTACTTTATTCTTCACTGTTCCATGTTCCAGGAATAGATTTTTTTTTTTAAACTACCCAGGTATAGATTAAAAAGTGAGATGGTGGCAAATTTGTTTTGTTTTTCAAGAAAGCTTGTAAAAAAGATAGCTTAACTTCAAAAAGTCTATTTTTTATCTCGTTTGGGAAGAAGAGTAGAGAACAACAAATATTTCTCCAACCAACACCTAATGAATGCACTGTTGAAATCATTGTGATATGTTAATAAACTATTCTGTATCTTTCAAGTAGCAAGAGCTCTTTTCTGACCTCAGGATTTTTACATTTTCCCATTATGCAGATTGACTGTTTTGATGAACCAAGGTGACTGGTGATGCCTGGGTCTCACAAGGTGCGAACAACTTTGATTTTGAATTGAGAGAGAAATGAATACTCAGAGTAATTGTCAGTTATGTTTTTGGCATCACATTAGTTCCAAATCCAATAAAGCTTTGAAACCTCTAATAATTTTCAAATGGTCATTGAATGACAATTTTAACAAAACTGGAATGGTAGAAAGACAGAAGTGAAAGTGATAGGAAAATTGAAAGGAATCTTGGATATTATTTCTGATCCATGTCATTTTTATCATCTCCCTCCATACTATAATGTAATAAAACACTTTGGAGAAGGAAATGGCAACCCACTCCAGTACTCTTGCCTGGAGAATCCCTTGGACAGAGGAGTGTGGTGGGCTACAGTCCATGGGGTCACGGAGTCGGGCACAACTTAGCGACTGACACAAGGAAACATTTGCCATGCACAGAGAGAGTTTCCACACCAGTCTATTGGAGAGATTTTCCATGATGCCTCCTGTGAAGGACTTAAATTTAGCACAGCTAATATGAATAATTTCTGAAACAGACCTATGCATGTATGTATATTCATAAATTCTTATATATTCATAACATTGATGAAAGTGAAGATCCCCTGGAGAAGGGCATGGCAGCCCACTCCAACATTCTTGCCTGGAGAGTTCCATGGACAGAGGAGCCTGGCAGGCTACAGTCCATGGGGTTGCAAAGGGTTGGACACGACTGAATGACTAACACGCACACACGCATTACTTAGTTTTGCAAAAAAAAACAGTAAACTTAGCCTTATAATAAGTAGGTTCAAAATCACAAAATTATTCTCATGTAAGACAATGTATAGATGGCAAGAAAAATCACTCTTTATAATCTGAGTCCTTGCCTTTCAGGAATAAGCATTTGGATAGTAGTCAAAGTGTGACAAAGTCATATCCGTTTTGGAGGTTCTTCCTAATTTTCTTAGATCTATTTTGTGTTCAGCAAGCAACCCTCAGTTTATAATTTGGCTTCAAACATAAACTGACCAACAAGGAAAGAAGTTCTGATCACTAGACAAAAGATGTAGGTAATTTGGTAACTATAATTGTCATTAAAGTTTACATCATTCATATCTTCATCCATACAATAGTCTCTGGTGTGTTTGAAAGTCCTGGAAATGTGTTCCTTAAGCAAGATGACAGACCAAGTTTCTGAACTTGAAAAGTGATGATCATATCTTGGACTGTTGTGATTCCAACCAGGTACTACTGTTCTTGGTTCTGCTGAACAAATTTTTAACATCCCTTGATTTTATCAGTATATTATTGTTGCAAAATGGTTGTTTCAAATTTTCTTTGAAAATCTGTGTATAAATGAGATCCCTCTCTTCTCTTAACTATGTCTTTCAAAAATATTTACTCCATATTCTCATGTAAATTACCAAAAGACATTTTAAAGTATTACTTGGTGTGTTTGTGTGTGTGTGAGATAGAGAATATGATCTGAAAAACTCTGAATATCTATACCTTCCAACTGTCAGACATTCCCAATACCAGAATATCAAGTAGAACAGATCCTAGAAAGCAAGATATACTGCCTTGGAAAGACCCCTGATTAAAAAGAAGAAGAAGAAGAAGAAGAAGAATGCTCTGGTCTGAACATTTGTGTCACTCTATAAAGGGGGTGGTAATAGCACTTTCTGGGTGTTGTGAATATTAAATGAGTTTATATAATGAAAGCACCTGACCTGTAGTAAGCATTCTATTAAGGTTAGCTTTTATTATGACAGTGGCACATTCTAGGACTTTGCAATTCTAAAAGACACGAGGTTATAAATGGCACGTTTGGGTTGTCATGATAGCTGTTGCTTTCCTGGATTAATTGGAGAGGAAAAAAAAAAAAAAAGCCCTCTAATAGTTAACAGTAATAGTGTGAAAAGCAAAGGCAAATCTTCTCTCTCAAAATCTCTTAGACCGCCATACAAATCTACATATCATTGCTTATATGATCAACAGATACTTAATGAGAGGCACCACAACTCCACCAAATGATCACGTGTGGCTATCACCAGTCAAAAAAGACTATGCTTACCTTAACTACAGAAACGTCTCCATCTGTACAGACATAGGAGGACATCTATTAACTTATATGTTCATATTTTTCTGAGCTTGTCAATAAAATAAAATATTGATATTTTAAGGTCTTTTCTTAGATATAAAAATGTTTTCACACTGAATATTATAATGTTGCTTTGATATTTGTGACATTTTGTTGTAGATTACAAGGTTCTTCCAATACACAGAACAAGAGATGTATTAACGCAGTCCAATTTCTTTCCACAAGCCATCTATCATCCAAAGTAAAATAAATGGCTTTCAATAAGAGATTTAATCATAAGCTAAAGAGAAATTGAAGCTTTAAAGACAAGATTTACAGAAAAGAAATGAAACCATAGCTGGAGAGGAGAATGGGATGTGCAGAAGGGCATCCTGCCTGATTCACTCTCCCCGAGGTTTTCCCTCATAAAGACCTAGTGACCAAGGGATTGAATGGTATTAGTACTCACCATCTTCAGCTGGTTAAATTCAAACACTCATCACATTAAACCCATCCTCTAATTAATAGTCCCCTATGGTAGGCTTACCTGATGGCTCAGTGGTAAAGAATCCACTTGCCAATGCAGGAAATGTGGGTTCAGTCCCTGGATTCAATCCTTTCCTCCTTGGGAAGATCCCCTAGAGAAGGAAATGGCAACCCACTCCAGTATTCTTACATGAGAAATCTCATGGGCAGGAGCCTGGCAGGCTACAGTCCATGGGGTCACAAAAGAGTTGGACACCACTTAGCAACTAAACAATAACATTTTGGTTAAAGAGTAGTATTTTTTAGACATCACTTGATCACATCACTAAAAGCCTTCTGAGTGACAGAAGGAAAGATCCACTTCTAGATCAGGAGAGGAAATAGAGATGACTGATCCCAAGATAACACCCAACCATTCTAGAATCATCCACATAAAAAACAAACACACACTTAGCCAAGCACTTTGACCTCACAAAACCAGGGTCCCCTCCGCCCTTGGAAGAACCATGAAAACGTTAGGGACTTAAGTTTCTTTGAATAGTCTCATTTATTTCTCTGAGGATTTTATAGGTTAGAGTTTGAAAAAATAAAAAACTGAAGAACTCAAAGTTCCTTATAAACAATCCAGAAGTGTTAATTATCATGTCTATATAGCTTCACGTGGGTTTCCCAGGTGGCACTAGTGGTAAAGAACCTGCCTGCAGATGCAGGAGACAAGACACACAGGTTCTATCCCTGGGTTAGGAAGATCCTTGGAGGAGGAAATGGCAACCCACTCCAGTATTCTTGCCTGAAGAATCCCATGGACAGAGGAGCCTGGCAGGATTCAGTCCATGGGGTCACTCCAGTATTCTTGCCTGAAGAATCCCATGGACAGAGGAGCCTGGCAGGATTCAGTCCATGGGGTCACTCCAGTATTCTTGCCTGAAGAATCCCATGGACAGAGGAGCCTGGCAGGATTCAGTCCATGGGGTCACTCCAGTATTCTTGCCTGAAGAATCCCATGGACAGAGGAGCCTGGCAGGATTCAGTCCATGGGGTCACTCCAGTATTCTTGCCTGAAGAATCCCATGGACAGAGGAGCCTGGCAGGATTCAGTCCATGGGGTCACTCCAGTATTCTTGCCTGAAGAATCCCATGGACAGAGGAGCCTGGCAGGATTCAGTCCATGGGGTCACTCCAGTATTCTTGCTGAAGAATCCCAGGGACAAAGGAGCCTGGCAGGATTCAGTCCATGGGGTCATGCTAAGTCCATGCAGTTGGACACAACTGCAGTGACTTAGCACACATAGCTTCACCCATATAGTATAATAATGTTCATTCCAATTACATTTTTTTCTGAATACACATGTAAATATTACACTTTCAGTACAAAACTGGAGTCTCAATTTGTATAATTCCTAATTATACAAATTGTTTTTTCCCATCAGGATATCATTAAGAATGATGTTTTCTTAAAAATTAATCAATTAATTAATTAATTTGGCCCTGTTGAGTCTTAGTTGCAGCAAAATCAGTGGGATCTAAGCTCGGTGACTAGGAATTGAACCCACATCCCCTGCATTGCAAGACATATTCTCAACCCCTGAACCACCAGGGAAGTCTCAAGACTGATGCTTCATATAACAGGGAAGAAAAAATAATCCCACTAAAGGATTTACTCCCCACAATTTGTCCACTTACTGATACCCAGTAAGACTCTCTACCTTCAAGCCATGGATTGTGAAGTTTTTATTTTTGGTGGTGGTGGTTTAGTTGCTAAGTTATGTCTGACTCTTTGAGACCCCATGGACTATAGCCTGCCAGGCTCCTCTGTCCGTGGGATTCTTCAGGCAAGAATACTGGAGCAGGGTGCCATTTCCTTTTCCAGAAGTATTTGGTTTTTTGGTCCAAAATGCTTTCCTTTGCCAAATTATAAATACTCCTTTTACTCAAAATTTTCGTATTTTCTTTCTAAAATAATTTTTGGAATCTGGAACCTCTATTAAGTTATTTCACTAATTTTGAAAGGCTATTGCTAAAAGTATAACCCATAACCAAGGGTGAAAGTCCTCTTAAAACTTCAACTGTGCCAATTAAGTTAATGAATGCAAAAGAAACATCCCCTTTAGAAAACATGGCTAAAATCTGATACAATTAGTTTTTCTGCATGCATGAATTTTAACAAGATACCAACAGTTTCACCTTGGGTCTTCTTTTTTAGAAAAACTGTAAAATGTTTCATTTCTTCAATCTTTTTTTTTTTTTCTTTCCAGCCAGCCTATTGGGATTGACCAATTGTGTGTGGTTTTCAAGAATTATGATGAGTAAAACTACTAGGTTAGACTGGTGACATGAATTGCTTAAAAAGAAATTCCTATTATACAAAATAATTTTTATTTGAAAAAGTAACTTCTGAATGGGGAGTAATGCTTACAACCAGAGTGCACTATTTAATTGTTTTTAACAAGTCAATGCATTACTGTGTATTAGAATCCATGCCTTGTATCTTTTATTTCACACATTTTTGTGTTTCAAATTCCAAAACTTACACAATACAGGGAAACTGACATTCAAAGCAATCTTTATGAACAGTTTTTCTGTTTCATAACTTTAAGATAAGGGCTTCCATTTGCTGCAAAAAAAAAAAAAAAGTGTCAACAGAATCCACTTGATCAAAGAGTTTTTGTCAGTTATTAAAAGAGGAAAAATCCACAAATTTGTGATTCTGTGTTATCTCTTCCACTTTCCATTTGCACCTTATACAATTTTCATGCTTTCAAATTATAACAATAGTTTGACATTTTAAATACTTTTTTGGCACATCACTGAGGAGCATTAGGGATATTTGCATTTTTTTCTGTTCTTTCAAAGCTCCGTGGTGATTTTCATCATCCTCCATTGCCCCAAAGGAAATGTAGCTTGCCTTTTCCTATAGAGCTATTTATCATCTCCAGAAAGTTAAGTCATCTGCATCTGAATGATTTACTCAGTAAGGCTGAATAATTCTCTGGTTGGTCCTTTCCCCCCCACAAGCAAAATGACATTGCATTTAGACAAGAGTCTGTTTAAGAAAATCCTCAGACATTTATACAATTGAAATAAAACCCCTCTTCTCTAGGTGAAGTTAAAGACAAAATAGTGGTGCAACACAGGAGAAAAGACAGGCTTTTTCTGTCCATTTTTCTACAAAGTAACTAGAACAAAATAAGTAACGTGTAATAAACTCATGTTTATCAGTATTATTAACTGAGCTACTATAAAACACAAGGATTTAACACTCTTGCACATATATAATTATAATACATCTTTCCAGTAAAATCATATAATATTTTTGTTTAATTAATAACCAGTGTTTATATTATGACTTTAAATCTTACTTATAGCTGAATCAGGTAGTATGTTGCAGTTACATTGTCATTTCTTCTGTAATGTTCTGCTTTCACTTGAGTTAATAACTGCCTTACTTATTTGCTTTGTTTTCTCTTAGTTTAACTTGCCTGGAGAATCCCATGGACGGAGGAGCCTAGTAGGCTGCAGTCCATGAGGTCGCTAGGAGTTGGACGTGACTTCACTTTCACTTTCACTTTTCACTTTCATCCATTGGAGAAGGAAATGGCAACCCATTCCAGTGTTCTTGCCTGGAGAATCCCAGGGACAGGGGAGCCTGGTGGGCTGCCGTCTATGGGGTCGCACAGAGTCAGACACGACTGAAGCGACTTTAGAAGCAGCAGCAGCAACTCCAAAATACTCAATAGAATTTCTTTTTAACTTGGAAAATAATTATCAGTATATTTAAAATTTTTAAATTATCTCTGGATTTATAGTTCTCTAGACAAAGGCGGACGCAGCTGAGCAACTTCACTTTCACTTTTCACTTTCATGCATTGGAGAAGGAAATGGCAACCCACTCCAGTGTTCTTGCTTGGAGAATCCCAGGGACGGGGGAACCTGGTGGGCTGCCGTCTATGGGGTCACACAGAGTCGGACACGACTGAAGCGACTTAGCAGCAGCACAGCAGCAGACAAAGGTCCATCTAGTCAAGGCTATGGTTTTTCCAGTGGTCATGTACGGATGTGAGAGTTGGACTATAATGAAAACTGAGCGCCAAAGAATTGATGCTTTTGAACTGTGGTGTTGGAAAAGACTTTTGAGTCCCTTGAACTGCAAGGAGATCCAATGAGTCCATCCTAAAGGAAATCAGTCCTGAGTGTTTATTGGAAGGACTATGTTGAAGCTGAAACTCCAATACTTTGGCCACCTGATGTGATGAGCTGACTCATTAGAAAAGACCCTGATGCTGGGAACGATTGAAGGTGAGAGGAGAAGGGGACGACAGAGGATGAGATGGTTGGATGGCATCACCGACTCAATGGACATGAGCTTGGGTAAACTCTGGGAGTTGGCAATGGACAGGGAGCCCTGGCATGCTGCATTCCATGAAGTTGCAGAGAGTCAGACATGACTGAGCGACTGAACTGAACTGAACTGAGACCTGCTGTACTTATTCTCTAAGATTTTCTCCTATCATTATCCTGGGATTTTCTTCTTTCCCTTACATCAAATTCTCTATTGCCCAAGTTCCTTTTTTTTTTTTTAAATTATCCATCGCCAGTGAGTTCCTAAGAATGGGAACATGGGGGATAAAAATTTTGAATGAAAATATATTTCCTTTCATCCCCAAAGTGATTGTTAGTTTGGGCATAGAATTGAAGGTTAGAAATCAATTTCTATCCAAACATTAGGGCAATATATCACTGCCTTCTAACTTCAGATGTTACAGTTAGAAATATAATAGCTTTCTTAATATGTTATTTATCTTATGTGAATAATCCTTTTTTCTCTCTGAAAATTTTTAGGATGACAGGTTTGTTTGTTTGTTTTTCTTTCAGTATTTTAAAGATGTACCTCCACTATCTTCTTGCTTGCATTGTTTTTGAAAATAAATCTACTGCCATCCATCTACTTGTTCCTTTGTATATAGTATGCCTTTTTACTCTGGCTATTTTCTTCTGTGTCCTTGGTTTTAAGAACTTTGATAATGATAATGATAATGAAATGATCTAGTTGGTTTTTGTTTATGTTTTAAAAAAGACATTTGGCGCTTAGGATTTTTTGAGACTTGTGAATCTCTGGTTTTTTAGTTCTCACCAGACTTAGAAGGAGAAGGCAATGGCAACCCACTCCAGTACTCTTGCCTGGAAAATCCCATGGACAAAGGAGCCTGGTGGGCTGCAGTCCATGGGGTCGCGAAGAGTCGGACACGACTGAGTGACTTCACTTTCAATTTCATGCATTGGAGAAAGAAATGGCAACCCGCTCCAGTGTTCTTGCCTGGAGATTCCCGGGGACGGGGGAGCCTGGTGGGCTGCCATCTATGGGGTCACACAGAGTCGGACACAACTGAAGCGACTTAGCAGCAGCAGCAGCATTAGAAAATTTTCAGCCAATGTTCTTACAAACATTTTCTGTTTCCCCCTATTCATTTCAGGAAATCTACTTACAAATGTATTAGGCCAACTGACTTTGTCTCACATCTCGCTAATGCTCTGGTTGTTTGTTTGTTTGTTTTTTAATTCTCTTTCTCTGTGCTTGATTGTGAAGTTTCTTTTGCTGTATTTTCAAGTTCACGGATCTTTCTTCTGCCATGTGTGATATGCTATTAATTTCATTGAGTATAAACATTTATTTATGTATTTGTCTGCACTGGGTCTTAGTTTCAGCAAGCAGGATCTAGTTCCCTGACCAGAGATGGAACCCAGGCATGCTGCATTGGGAGCATGGAGTCTTAGCTATTGGACCACCAGAGAAATCCCCCTCTTTGAATATATTTTTCATCTCAGGTATTATAGTTTTCATTTTTATAAGTTTGGGCTTTTTATACCTTACCTGTCTCTACTTAGCTTTCTGAACATGTGGAATACAGTTTTTAATAACTGTTTTAATGTCCTTGTCTGCAGATTCTAACATCCAGGTCAGTTCTGGATCTGTTTCATTTATTTTTTTCCTCTATATGATGGGTCTGATTTTATTTTCAACAAGGTATTTTCATGTCTGTTGTTTTTACTGGATGCCTCCCAGTGTGGATTTTACCATTTTAGGTGATACATTTGTATTATTATAAACATTCTTAACCTTGGTTCTGAGATATGTTGCAGTTACTTAGAAATGTTTTCCATTTTCTTCTTGTTTTTAAGGTTTGCTAACAGGGACTAGAGCAAAGATTAATCCAGGGCTGATTCCTCCTCACTGAGGCAGCAGCCTCTGTGTCCTCGGTTCGCCATAGACCTTGAGATTTTTCTGTCTGATTGGTGGAAACTACTACTATTCCCAGGGCTTCTCTGATAGCTCAGTTGGTAATGAGTCCACCTGCAATGCAGGAGACCCCAGTTCCATTCCTGGGTTGGGAAGATCTGCTGGAGAAGTGATAGGCTACCCACTCCAGTATTCTTGGGCTTCCCTTGGGGCTCAACTGGTAAAGAAGCTGCCTGCAATGTGGGAGACCTGGGTTCTATCCCTGGGTTGGGATGATCCCCTGGAGAAGGGAAAGGGTACCCACTCTAATATTATGGAGAATTCCATGGACTCAGTCCGTGGGGTCACAAAGAGTCAGACACGACTGAGTGACTTTCACTTGTCACTTGTCACCACTGTTCCCAATCCTGTGTGAGCATGGGGCTCTGTTACACCTAATCCTTGCAGAATAAACTTTCTCTGGCTTCATATCACTTCCTCTCACATATGCATTAATTAATACTAAAGCGAGCACTTGAGGAGACACTCTGTAGATCTCCAGGATTCTCTCTTTGAGCTTCTCTCTTCTCTTCTGTACTCTGCCTTTGAATTCTAACTGGATTGTTCTCTCCAGACTCTCAATTCTTTATTCCAAGTCAGAGAGTCTACTGAGCTCTACCTGTGCTTCTCCTTCCTATGCCATGGCCTAGAAACGCTCTCAAAGCAACGCCTGAATTTAATAAGGGCTCACTGTGTTTGTTTCTCAATTTGGGGAACTCTGCCCTTTGTGGCCTGATGTCTAATGTCTTGTCATCCATTGTTCATGGATTTTGTCCCATTCTGAGGTTGTTTCAAGAAGGAGAGTGAAAGTATTTTTTGTGATTCTGTCTTGAACAGAAACAGAAATCCCATCTGTCAGTGCTCATATGTTCAATTTTGGAACATTTATTTAATAATCTCACATACTTTTCTATCCTTCTTTTATTTATAGAATTGATGTCTTACCTCGCTGAAGATTAGTTTGATTCTGTTTTTCATCTTATTTTCACAAGTAACCTTTGGACATTTCTGGTCAGTGAGATATGAGGTGTTTGATGTGTGACATATCCAGACAGTGATTCTCTAGCCTCATTCTCCTTTAGGCTTAGGAGACCAGCAGTGCTCCTGATGGTCCAGAATCTCTCAGACTGAGATCTCTGAATGATCATAGGGAACACAGCCTTCCTGGATACCTACAATGGACTTTGCATCAGTAAGAGATACATGTTTATATGGTAAGCCTTGTGAGTTAGAGGTTGTTTTATATGTAGCTGAAGTCTAATCTATCTTGACTAACACCTTGATTCCCAAAGAAAAGGTTGAATGCCCATAGCATCTTTATTTCCCTAACTTTTTGCTTTTTGCTTCTCAATCTATATTGCAATGTGTTTTCGCCACTGAAGTTTCTTTGAAGGCATAGGCAATGTCATGTATCTGCAGTTACTTAGAAAATATTGGCTGAATAGATGAATGGTGGAGTTTGTCTTTTAGTGTGACATATTGAGTGTAATTGATGTTTCTAATCATAATAACCATATGGATTAAGATAATGTAGACACATTAGCAATAAAAATGGAGTATAATAATATAATTGCATTGATATATAATAATATTTGGGGAAAATCTCTAACTTTTCTTTTCTTTGACTTTTTCTAATTTTTTTATGCTGGAAAGATTTACTTTATATCTAGGAATCATATGCTGTGCTTCTTTCTAGGAAGAATTCTTTCCTGAAGAATAAAAGAGAGTATTTGAATTGAATTCTAGGGCTTACAACCTTATCTGGGATTTCCGGAAAAAAATGGCATAATAGGCTGTTTTTACATTAAAAAAAATGTATGGCCATATCAATTCAAAGCTGGCTGGAATGATTTTAAATACTACTTTCTCTATTGGAAAGATTATGTCAAAATACTAATGCATTTGTCTGTGAGCCAGTTGTATAGCAACACTAAAAAGGTATATAGCTCTAAGTACATTGGCTCCAAAAATATATGTGGCAAAATACTTTCTTTATTTCTTTCCACTTCTCTTTTTTCTCTTCCATGGAAATTAACTTTTACTCCAATAAAATACCCATTCATTCCCCAACAATATCCTGGGGAATGTTGTCATGGTGTCACCAACATCGGGTGACAAATACTGACAGTCATATACTGGTTTAGTTGTTTCCTTATTTAGTATACAGAATTTTAGCTCCTTGAGGACAGGGCAGAGACCACAACACATCTTTCCTTGTGACTAATTTGGTAAACATGGCTCCTAAAGGTTGTGTAAATATTAATATGTAGCTGTACATGTAGATAATTAACATGGAGTTCTCTTAAACAGATGAACTCAGAGAAAATCTTGATTAACCTGTGTTAGAATTTTTTGTATTCATCTCATACAATCAATATTTTAAAGTGTTTACTATATGTGAGTCACTTTTCTAAGTGCAGGGACATGAAAAGGGGAAAATAAAGGTAAACTCTCATCTCTGGTGAAAGTGAAAGTCGATCAGTCATGTCCAACTCTTTTCGACCCTGTGGGTACCCTTTCCCTTTCCCAGGGGATCATTCCAACCAAGGGATCGAACCCAGGTCTCCCACATTGCGGGCAGATTCTTTCAGCTGAGCCCCAAGGGAAACCCAAGAACATTGGAGTGGTAGCCTATCCCTTCTCCAGGGGATTGTCCCAACCCAGGAATTGAATCAGGGTCTCCTGTATTGCAGGCAGATTTTTTTGCCAACTGAGCTATCAGGGAAGCCCCCTCATCTCTGGTAAAGCTTGCAGTTCTAAAATATGCACATCAGATTATGTCAAGCGCTCTGAGCAAAAAAATATCTTGAAAGCAGCAACCGAGTGCCAGAGGATAACAATGATAATATTTTTCACTATTTGGTACACTAAGGCATTATAGATGCCTCTGTAAAATGATCATTTTTCCATCATAAATGATTGCAGCTTAATTTCTTACATCTATTTATCTACCTTCTCTTTGATCTCTGTTCTTAAAATCATGATGAATAATAAGTGATTCTTACTTACTCCTGGGTGGATGCTATGAAATACACATTCTAATTAATGTGTTTAAATTGCACTGGCTTGAAAAATTATATATCTGTATCTCTCTATATTTATTTATTGTATAGATTGAGGATTTAAAATATAAATAATTAAAATAACTAAAGCAACATCAAATGAGTTAGCTTTAGATCTAGAAATAGAATTTGTGTCTTTTTTTTAAAAATGAGATTAAACTTCTGACTCATCATATGGTGATCCTTCTTTTATTACAAATTGCAGAGATTTCATTTTGATTTAATTTTAGTAAGTGTGCCAAGCCAAACTTGCCTATAACTGAGAAGGTGCTTTCTGAGTGCTACACATGTTATTTAATATGATAAAATAGATATTTTTCAAGTTATATAAGTTTCTACAGATTCTGTTTTTCATTTAACTTGACTTTGAGTGGTCAAAATCTGGAAGAATAAATTCAGAGATACTACCTTTCATTTATTATATTTCTGCATGCTTTGGTAACACAAGTGTTTTTTGGAACGCAAGGTTTGACCTCTGGAAATCTGGTGTTTGTTTTCAACCTGCTGACTTCTTGACTGATCTTACTGATCTTACCCAACTCATATAATCATCTGCTTGAGTTTCCTCATCTGAAAAACAGAGTTAAGAATAGTTTTTTGCTGTTACTGTTATAACTGAAATGAGAATAGTTCTAGAGCTTTGGTATTCAGAGTCAAGCATGGCAGGACAATATAGCAAAATATGTGAACCTGATCTGGCACATGGGGTACTCTCCCTCCTGCCAAAGTAATTTATCCCAGGAGTTATACTATTACTCCAAGTTTGACTTTTTTCAAAGGTCCAAGTCAAGTGATCTGTTATGTTTGGCTGGGATCCCCCTGTCATCCATTCTCTGAAATTTGAAACTCAGACATAAAAGAAGTAGATAGTAGAGGATACATACATTATTAGTGAAAACAAATTTATCTGTCTGCCCTAGAACCCTCTTTGTCCCATGTCCCTTCTGCGTCTATCATCTGTGTCAAATTTCATACCCAAATGGGTAATTAAAACTTTGAGAGCATTGAAAATGTGTCAATTTATTTGCTTGGCTGTGTACATAGTTGAAATACATGGTCCCTTTACTCAAGGAGTTTCGAGTCAAGTAGGGGAAAAAACAGTAACAAAGTTGTGTCCGAATCTTTTGTGACCCGTGGACTGTAGTCTGACAGGCTCCTCTGCCCATAGGATTTTCCAGGCAAGAATACTGGAGTGGGTTGCCATTTCGTCCTCCAGGGGATCTTCCCAACTGAAGGACTGAAGCTGCATCTCTTGTGTCTCCTGCTTTGGCAGGCAGATGCCTTCCCACCAGCACCATGTGGGAAACCCCCGTAATAGGAGAAACAACAGTAAATTACTCAGAAATAATCACTAAGAATCTCTGATGTGGATGGTCACTGGTAGAAGAGTTATCAACTATATCTTGTTATTAGGTATATTAGGGCATATTTTTTCTAACTATCCTATTCAATCCTTTTTGAGTTCATACTATTCATACTGTCCAGCTGCTCATTTAACCTCTTCCCCATTGCTATCTCTTCTGTAGAACCAAAACCTTCTCAGTTTCTCACTTTTACATTAAATAAAAATAATTTTAAAATATACATTTAATACCATCACTTTATTCTTTTCATATGTTTCTAAATCAGCAATTCTAGATTCTGTCAGACTTACCACCTTCTATTTATTACAAGTATTTTAACACCCAAATTTCTATCCTAAAATGAAATGCATAGTTAATAACCTACATGTTACACATATTTACAAAAATCAGTACAGGTGAGGTCCAGATCAAAACGGCAAGAGTAGGAAGTTCAACTCATCTCAGGGACACACACACACCAAAACTTTTTACTTGTAGAGCAACTGTCTCTGGGAACAACTTAAATTAACAGTTCAGATTTTCTACAACTAAGGAATAAGAGGTGCAACTCCACACTCAGCAAGAGCTGGTGGTCAACATGACAATGTGGGAGCTGGTACAGGCGAAATGCCATGCCAGGGTGCCAACCTGCTCCCAAAGCTGGCTGGGCACTTCACCTTAAAAAAATAAAAGGAAATGAAAAAGAAGAGGTCACAATGAGCTGGATGAAAGTGTTCTGTGTTTTCTTCTAAAACCATGTATTTTAGTTTTTACTTTGATTTAATGTGAGGATCAAGATTTAATGAGAAGTGAGGATCAAGATTTATTTTCTCACGCATTCAGATTTCTAATTGCTACAACACTTTTTATGGATCCCCTAAAGTAAAACATTGATAGCTTTGTCAAAAATCAATTGTGGACCCTATTTCCGGACACTATTCTGTTTATTTATCTATATGTCTTTCTCAAAGGTGATATCTCATTCTTCTAATTAATATACATTCACAATAAGTTTTGAATAGTCAAGATAACCCCGGGAAGAAAATTCTGACAACAATACAAATAGGAAGACTAAAGACTTTTCTCTGAAACTTCAACAGCTTAAAACATGTTTGTTTCTTTTCACAAAATTCAACATTTTGAGGATCATATATTGTTCCTTCCCTCTACTTTTATTTTGGATTTGAAATAATTTTGGAATTATTGTAAAGTAATCGTAAGAAGATGATTCCTGGGTACTTTTCACACACTTTCCCATAAATGTTAACACAATTTAAGGAATTTATATTTCCTCTGTAATTGTTCAGTTGTTAAGATCAGTCTCTTCGTCATGTCTGACTTTTTGTGATCCCATGGACTGCAGCAGGCCAAGCCTCCCTGTCCATTGCCAACTCCTGGAGTTTACTCAAACTCATGTCCATTGAGCCAGTGATGCCATCCAACCGTCCTGTCTACTGTTGTCCCCTTCTCCTCTTGTCTTCAATCTTACCCAGCATTAGGGTCTTTTGAAATAACTCAGTTCTTAGCATCAGGTGGCCAACGTATAGGAAGTGTTACAATTCACCAACAAAATCATCTTGCCTTGAAATATTCTTGTTGGAATATTTTATTTATTTTTTTTTCTGATTATGGGGAAACATTTTATAGGATATGCATTTTATCCATTATACTAAGTTATCACACCATCATTGTACATGTATTTTTAGCAGTAGACTTACAGCAAGCAGTGATATATGTCATGAGTAGTTATACTCTGATAATTTCACTAGAGAAATTTCCTTCTATCCTGAACATCGGGGACAACAGTATGGTTAGAAGTAAAACAGTAACTATCAATTTTGACAGTAGACAAACATTTGGTAAACAGGTCAATTGAATTAGTAGGATGGGTCTTACAGATCTGGTCTGGATTCTTGGGTCAGCAGTCTACCACTGTTTTTGTCTTCTTCTTGTCTGGATGTGGGTGTCAGTTGAAGTTAGTAGTCCTTTCCATAGATCAGTCCAGTGATGAAACTCTTCTTAAATGGGAAATATTAATTCAAGAGCCAATTCCCTTCAGTTTTGCTGTGCATGAGCTAGTTAGGAGTCCCTAACAAGGATCTTTTCATCTAAGTTGGAGACAGTCCTTTGATGCCTTTTCCAGTAAGCATAATTTCCTGGTTGCATGTCATGGGGCATCTGCTCTTCACCCAAAGACAGAGTGCTGTGATAAGCTTCAGAAACAAATTTAGAGTGTCCTTTTAATAATTCAATAAAACTTACAATCATGTAGCATAAGAACAAAGAATTATCTGGGAAATGAGTCAGGCAGTAAATACAGACCTCAACTGGTGACTCAGTCGGTAAAGAGTCTGCCTACAATGTGGGAGACCCAGGTTTGACCCAGGGGAAGATCCCCTGGAGAAGGAAATGGCAACCCACTCCAGCATTCCTGCCTGGACAATTCCATGGACAGAGGAGCCCGGTGGGCTTACAGTCCGTGGGGTCGCAAAGAGTCAAACACTTCCGAACAACTAACACCTTCACTCTTCACCTTCACAGACTTACTTTAATTTTCCTCTCAGTTCAGTTCAGTTGCTCAGTCGTGTCCGACTCTTTGCAACCCCATGAATTGCAGCACGCCAGGCCTCCCTGTCCATCATCAACTCCCAGAGTTCACTCAGACTCACATCCATCGAGTCAGTGATGCCATCCAGCCATCTCATCCTCTGTCGTCCCCTTCTCCTCCTGCCCCTGATCTCTCCCAGCATCAAAGTCTTTTCCAATAAGTCAACTGTTTGCATGAGGTGGCCAAAGTACTGGAGTTTCAGCTTTAGCATCAATCCTTCCAAAGAAATCCCAGGGCTGATCTCCTTCAGAATGGACTGGTTGGATCTCCTTGCAGTCTAAGGGACTCTCAAGAGTCTTCTCCAACACCACAGTTCAAAAGCATCAATTCTTCATCCCTCAGCTTTCTTCACCGTCCAACTTTCACATCCATACATGACCACTGCTAAGGAATACTTATTTCCCTAGAAATAGAGTGACTGGATTTATTATTTTCTTTCTTCTTCTTCTTTTTTTTTTTGGTCATGCCATGTGGCTTATGGGATCATAGTTCCCCACCAAGGTTCAAATCCATGAGCCCTACACTGGGAGCATGGAGTCTTAACCACTGGACCACCAGGGAAGTCCCTTGATTTATGGTTTTGTTCTTAAGTTTTAGTAGATTCTATCTTTGAAGGAATAACTTTCTTTCATCTAAATTGTCCAAATTATGAGCACTTAATTGTCATAGCATTTCTTTATTATCCTTCTAATGTCTATGGGCTTGTAGTAATGCCTCTGTTTTCATTTATTAGCAATTTGCATTTTCTCTCTTATCTAAGAATTCAGTCTGTCTAGGGATTTACTGACTTTTTTTTTTTTTTTAACAAACCAGCTTTGAGTTGCAGTGATTTCCTGTACTATTTTCATGTTTTCAATTTCATTGATTTCTGCTCTACATTTTATTAATTTCTTCCTTCTGCTTGTTTTAAGTTCAGCTTGCTTTTTAAAGATAAAAGCTTAGCCTTCTGATTTGAGACTTTTCTTCTTTTGTAATACAAATAATCATTGCTATAAATTCTCCTTTAGTTATTGGTTTAACCACATCACCAACAATCTAATATGCTGTATTTTTATTTTCATTTAGCTTAAAATATTTCTAATTTCTGTTGAGATTCTGACCCATTTTATTCAGAAATATAGTGCTAATTCCCAAATATTTGCACATTGCAGACATCTTTCTATTATTTTTTTCTTTTTAAATTCTGTTATCATTCAAGAACATTATTTATGTGATTTGTATTGTTTTAAACTTAAGGTTGGCTTTGTGATTGAGAGTATGGCCCATCATGGAGAAGGTTCCATGTGAACTTGAAAATAATGTGGGTTTGGATTGGATGGCTGAAGAGTTCTATAAATATCAATTAGATAAATCAATTGGTAGTTTTGTTCAAGCCTTTTGTGTCCTCATTGATTTTTTGTCTACTTCTATCAATTGCTGAGAAAGGAGTGTTTAAGTCTCCAATTATAAGTTTGTATCTGTCTATCAAGTTCACTGATTCTCTTTTTGGTAAGCCTGCAAATGAGCCTATCAAAAGAATTCTTCCTCTTCAACACTCTGTGAGTGTGTGTGTGTGTGTGTGTGTATAACATTTCATTTATTCTTTTTCATAGCTTCCATTTCTTTGCTGAAATTACCCATCTGATCTTGTATGATGTCCATCTTTTCTATTAGGCCCTTTAATATATTAAGTACAGGCATATTACATTCAGATGGTTTAAAATCTACATTATAGTTAAGTTTTGCTCTTTTAGTTGGTTGGTTTCTTTACATTGCGTTTTTTTTTTTTTTCCCTTGATGCTTCATAGATATTGGTTGAAAGCTAGACAGCTTAAGTAAGTCATTACTTATTGAGGTGAAGTATTGTTATGCTTCTTTCTACCAGACATCAATGTGGATGTTTGAATTAATCTAGACAGAAGTCGGACTGAATTTGAGGTTTATTGTTGCTATGGTTACTTTCAGTGCTCTACAGTCTTCAAATGTCACTAAGATATTGTCTACTTAATGTTTAGAGTGAGTGTTGATTTGCCAGGCTTTCTTCTCCTTTTCATGCATGTCCTCCCACACTCCCTTAGCAGGCTGATATATTTTACTCATACCTCAGGTTTCAACTTAAAATTTATTTTGTAGAGCTTTTCCTAAACTTTTTAGGCAAATCCAACTACTGTTACTATAAATGTAATTATAATCTACTATGATTGTTCATTTTCATGGTTTTACTCTTTCACTAGACTGTATGTATCATTTGAATTTTGAAAGGATGTTGGAAAAAGGGTAATTTAATAAATATTTGGTTACTACAGGAATAAATATATGGAAGAATATGTGGTTGAGCAGAAGAATTATTATTTAATTTATAGTAACCTGATACATAAAAAATGCATGGATGCGATCACTAAGGTTCCAAGAATTAGTACAAAGTTATTATAAATTTAATGGACATGTGTATAACAGAGAAAGGAAGGAAACGTTGAAATTTCTAGCTAATATTTATGCAGTATTTATTGTTGTGAGAACAGCCTTAAAAGCTTTATGTATATAAGTTAATTTCATCCTGACAGCAACCATGTAAATCAGACCCTGTTGTTATCCCCTATTTAAAAAAGAAACTGAGCCAAGAAGAGGTAAAGTGATCTGCCTAAGGTCATACATCTTCTAAATGGCAGAATAAGAGTTCAAATCAAAGCATGCTTGTTCCAGAGTCTGTTCTTTATTAATTTCCCATTAAACTCATAAATAAGGACATTCCAGGACATTCTACAGAGTTTTTACAATGAAGAAAATGCAACAAGTAATTTCTGTGATGATTGGACTGAACAGCATTCCTTTTAATGACATCACTTTCTTGGTTAGTCTATGTAAAGCCATTGTTAATAAGATTTGCAGGAACAACAGCTTTGAAACAATGCCTTATACAGAATTAAAATCCTGCAGACAAATATTTGGTCAGCTCTAAACTTTAAATTATACGACATTTTAAAAAATCTGTTCAAGTTAGTATAGCTATTCTAAATATTTGTTCATTAAGAATACAAATAGGTTTACATTACCAGTTGCTGCTGGTTAAAAGAAATATTTTGAGACACACGTGGGCAAGTCTGGAAAATTATTTGTCTTGGGCAATGAAATGTATGTTTGTATTTGGGCTAAGACAAGTGTTGCCAGAAAACTCAAACTTGGGGATAGGATAACTATAGCAAGGTGACAATACTTTAGGTATTGAATGAGCACAGAAACTGAGCATTGTATGGTATATATCAATTTCATGTGTATGTGAACTGGCTTCAGGTACCCTTCTCTGTGCCTCACTGGTGGCTCAGATGGTAAAGAACCTGTCTGTAATGCAGGAGACGCAGGTTTTGATCACTGGGTTGGGAAAAATCTCCCAGAGAATGGCTACCCATTCTAGTATTCTTGCTTGGAGAATTACATGGACAGAAGACCCTGCCAGGCTACATACAGTCCATGGAGTTGCAAAGAGTAGGATATGACTGAGCTACTAACACTCTTCTCTAAGACCTAGTGAAAAAGGGATTTAAATCAAATTTAAAAGAAATCTTACACTAAAGCTTTAGAAGTAGGAAATACACATTAATAACCTTTTAATACTCTATCAGAATATGGCTCAAATAAATTACTGTCTTCCATTTTGATACAGACATTTAACGATCCTTCAAGGTTCTATTCCAACTTATTAAGTCAATGCCCGATATATTTAACCTGTTTAAGTTCAGTTCAGTCACTCAGTCATGTATGACTCTTTGTGACCCCATGAACTGCACCACACCAGGCCTCCCTGTCCATCACCAACACCCAAACTCATGTCCATGGAGTCGATGGGGCCATCCAACCGTCTCATCCTCTGTTGTCCCCTTCGCCTCCTGCCCTCAATCTTTCCCAGCATCAGTCTTTTCCAATGAGTCAGCTCTTCACATCATGTGGCCAAAGTATATTTTTTATTTTAATGATTTTATATATATATAGTTTACTTATAAAATGTCAATTCATCTCTTCAAAATATTTCATCTCAAAAAATATCCTGTTGGGCAACTGATTAAGCAAAGTAAAAATGTTTTGTTGAAAATTCAGTTTATATTATTAATTGCTAAGGGCTAATATATTTAATTTTAATGATTTATAAGGATTTCTGAAAGTGATGGACTTATTTAAGCACCATGATCTCAAAAACATTGTCACAATGACTTTAATTTTTAAATCTGTTGCTACCATCAGAGAAGCATCTGTATTTTTGCTTATTCATCTTAACCAATTAATAATTCAGAATTCTAAACAGACAAAATATTACTCATTGCTTGATATTTTGCTTCTGAGAAGCTCCACACTAAAAATGTTCTCACAAAAATAGAAGAAATATGGATGAAAGTATTTTTAATATCTCCTTTTAATTAACTGCAATAGAATTGTTTTACTTTTTCCCTCATCTTTTTCTCTGTCAATCTCCAGCTATCTCTACAATAAGCTGAGCTATAGAATTTTGAAACAGATTGAAATGTGCAAATGCTTGGTACCTTTATTTTGTGTTACACTCAATAGATTCTCCATTATAAACTTAATCTATAAAACATTTTACCATTATTTTTAGATTGTGTGCATACCCAGTTGCTCAGTCATGTCCAAGTCTTTGCAAACCCGTGGACTGTAGCCCATCAGACTCCTCTATCCATGGGATTTCCCAGGCAAGAATGGTGAAGTGAGTTGCCATTTCCTCCTCCAGGAGGTCTTCCTGTCCCAGGGATTGAAGTCCCATCTCCTGAGTCTCCTGCTTTGGCAGGTGGATTCTTTACCACTGAGTGAGAAGCCCTTATTTTTAGGTTAGAAATAGCTAAATTTATAACAGCTTTTGAGTTAAAAACAAGCCTTCAAAAAATCAGCAAAATATAGAAACAAACACAAATGCAATTGATTCCTTTTTTAGTTCACTGAGATTTTCATCAGTTGGTCCTCTTTCCTTATGTTGGTTGCCACTCTTGACAATGTGGTAGATTCTATTATGTGTATTTGTAGCATTTATAAAGCAGAATAACTTTTAATTTAAAAAGATATAATAGTTTTACTTTAGGAAAAATGTTTTTTTCTTGAATATTATAGATGGCTAAGTTTATCTTTTATTTCCCTACTTTATTAGGGACAGATTATAAAAATATCACTTTTTTTGTAATTCTCTTATATGAACAGTAGCACAAGTTATGATAAGACATTGCACCTAACATTTGGCATGAAGTGCAGAAAGTATTGGTTTAGTAGCAATAGTACTTACTATTCAGCACCAGATGATTGTTCCAAGTCTGAAGGCTGTCCTAACATTTTCATAGTTTTTTATTTCCCACAAAAAATCCAGCAATCAGAACTTTGGGATATAATCTCTTAATTTAAAAATATTTTAAAATGATTCAAATATTTCCAAATCACTGTGATGACTTACATGGGTAAGATGCGGGAGTAGGAAGGATGCTCAAGAGAAAAGGATGTGTGTATACTTATAGCTGAATCACACTCTCGTAAAGCAGAAACCAATACAGCACCGTAAAGCAATTGTCCTTGAATTAAACATAAAATAAAATAAAAAAAAAAAGCAAAGCATTAAAGAGAAAACCAGACACCATTTTTGAATCTTATAATCCTCAAATCAGTGGTTTTGACTTCTGTTGTGGATTCATGGAGATTTGTCCCCATTCATCAGAGGTTTCCATGGTGGCTCAGATGGTAAAGAATCTGCTGCAATGCAGGAAATCTGGATTTGATTCCTCGGTCAGGAAGATCCTCTGGAGAAGGGAATGGCTACCCACTCCAGTATTCTTGCCTGGAGAATCCCATTGATGGAGGAGGTGGCAGGCTGAATCCCCTCTATATTGGCCTTTAAGTGGGAGATTAAGTTCAGTTCAGTCACTCAGTCGTGTCTGACTCTTTGCAACCCCATGAACTGCAGCACGCCAAGCCTCTCTGTCCATCACCAACTCCAGGAGTCCACTCAAACTCAACTCCATTGAGTCGGTGATGCCATCCAACCATCTCATCCTCTGTCGTCCCCTTCTTCTCCTGCCTTTAATCTTTCCCAGCATCAGGGTCTTTTCAAGTGAGTCAGCTCTTCGCATCAGGTGGGCAAAGTATTGGAGTTTCAGCTTCAACATTAGTCCTTCCAATGAACGCTCAGGACTGATCTCCCTTCTGATGAACTTGTTGGATCTCCTTGCAGTCCCAGGGACTCTCAAGAATCTTCTCCAACCCCACAGTTCAAAAGCATCAATTCTTCAGCACTCACCTTTCTTTAAAGTCCAACTCTCACATCCATACATGACTACTGGAAAAAAAATAGCCTTGACAAGATGAACCTTTGTTGACAAAGTAATGTCTCCACTTTTTAATATGTTGTCTAGGCTGGTCATAACTTTCCTTCCAAAGAGTAAGCACCTTTTAATTTCATGGCTGCAGTAACCATCTGCAGTGATTTTGGAGCCGCAAAAGAGTAAAGTCAGCCACTGTTTCCCATCTATTTGCCATGAAGTGATGGCCTGGATGCTACAATCTTGGTTTTCTCAATATTGAGCTTTAAGCCAACTTTCTCATTCTCCTCTTTCTCTTTCATCAAGAGGCTCTTTAGTTGTTCTTCACTTTCTGCCTTAAGTGTGGTGTCATCTGAATATCTGAGGTTATTGATATTTCTCCCAGCATTTTTGATTCCAGCTTGTGCTTCATCCACCCCAGGGTTTCTCATGATGTACTCTGCATAGAAGTTAAATAAACAGGGTGACAATATATAGCCGTGACGTACTCCTTTTCCTATTTGAAACCAGTCTGTTGTTTCATGTCCAGTTCTGACTATGGCTTCCTACTTGCAGAGTTCTCAAGAGGCAGGTTAGGTGACCTGGTATTCCCATCTCTTTCAGAATTTTCCACAGTTTATTGTGATCCACACAGTCAAAGGCTTTGGCATAGTCAACAAAGCAGAAATAGATGTTTTTCTGCAATTTTGTTGCTTTTTCAATGATCCAACAAATGTTGGCAATTTGATCTCTGGTTCCTCTGCCTTTTCTAAGACCAGCTTGAACATCTGGAAATTCACGGTTCATGTGTTGCTGAAGCCTGGCTTGGAGAATTTTGAGTATTACTTTACTAGCATGTGAGATGAGTGCAATTAAAGAATTAGCATTCTTTAGTATTGCCTTTCTTTGGGATTGGAATGAAAACTGATCTTTTCCAGTCCTGTGGCCACTGCTGAGTTTTCCAAATTTGCTGGCATATTGAGTGCAGCACTTTCACAGCATCATCTTTCAGGATTTGGAATAGCTCAACTGGAATTCCATCACCTCCACTAGCTTTGTTTGTAGTGATGCTTCCTAAGGCCCACTTGACTTCACATTCCAGGATGTCTGGCTCTAGGTCAGTGATCACATCATCCTGATTATCTGGGTTGTGAAGATCTTTTTTGTACAGTTCTTCTATGTATTCTTGCCAGCTCTTCTTAATATCTTCTGCTTCCGTTAGGTCCATACCATTTCTGTCCATTATTGAGCCCATCTTTGCAGGAAGTATTCCCTTGGTATCTCTAATTTTCCTGAAGAGATCTCTAGTCTTTCCCATTCTATTGTTTTCCTCTATTTCTTTGCATTGATCACTGAGGAAGGCTTTCTTATCTCTCCTTGCTATTCTTTGGAACTCTGCATTCAGATGCTTATATCTTTCCTTTTCTCCTTTGCTTTTGCTTCTCTTCTTTTCACAGCTATTTGTAAGGCCTCCTCAGACAGCCATTTTGCTTTTTTGCATTTCTTTTTCTTTGGGATGGTCTTGCTCTCTGTCTCCTATACAATGAAATGAACCTCCGTCCATCATTCCTCAGGCACTCTGTCTATCAGATCTAGTCCCTTAAATCTATTTCTCACTTCCACTGTATAATCATAAGGGATTTGATTTAGGTCATACCTAAATGGTCTAATGCTTTTCCCTACTTTCTTCAGTTTCAGTCTGAATTTGGCAATAATGAGTTCATGATCTGAGCCACAGTCAGCTCCCAGTCTTGTTCTTGCTGACTGTATAGAGCTTCTCCATCTTTGGCTGCAAAGAATATAATCAATCTGATTTTGGTATTGGCCATCTGGTGATGTCCATGCATAGAGTCTTCTCTTGTGTTGTTGGAAGAGGGTATTTGCTATGACCAGTGTGTTCTCTTGGCAAAACTCTATTAGACTTTGCCCTGCTTCATTCCGTACTCCAAGGCCAAATTTGCCTATTACTCCAGGTGTTTCTTGACTTTCTACTTTTGCATTCCAGTCCCCTATAATGAAAAGGACATCCTTTTGGGGTATTAGTTCTAAAAGGTCTTGTAGGTCTTCATAGAACCATTCAACTTCAGCTTCTTCAGCATTACTGGTCGGGGCATAGACTTGGATTACCATGATATGGAATGGTTTCAATATCAACAAATAGAGATCATTCTGTCATTTTTGAGATTGCATCTAAGTACTGCATTTCAGACTCTTTGTTGACTATGAGGGCTACTCCATTTCTTCTAAGGTATTCTTTCCCACAATAGTAGATATAATGGTCTTCTGAGTTAAATTCACCCATTCCAGTCCATTTTAGTTCACTGATTCCTAGAATGTCAATGTTCACTCTTGCCATCTCCTTTTGCCCACTTCCAATTTGCCATGATTCACGGACCTAATATTCCAGGTTCCTACGCAATATTGCTCTTCACAGCAGAGGACCTGGCTTTCATCACCAGTCACATCCACAACTGGGTGTTGTTTTTGCTTTGGCTCCATCTCTTCTTTCTTTCTGGAGTTATTTCTCCACTGATTTCCAGTAACATTTTGGGCAAATATGGCATTCTCAAGGAAAAAATACTGAAGTGGTTTGCCATTTTCTTCTCCAGTGGACCACATTTTGTCAGAACTCTCCTGTTCGTCTTGGGTGGTCCTACAGGGCATGGCTTAGTTTCATTGAGTTAGACAAGCCTGTGGTCCATGTGATTAGATTGGTTATTTTCTGTGATTTCAGTCTGTCTGCCCTCTGATTCCCTCTCTCAGTGCCTACTGTCTAACTGGCGCTTCTCTTACCTTGGACATGGAGTAACTCTTCATGTCTGCTCCGACAAAGTGCAGTCGCTGCTCTTTTTCAGTCTGTCTGCCCTCTGATTCCCTCTCTCAGTGCCTACTGTCTAACTGGCACTTCTCTTACCTTGGACATGGAGTAACTCTTCATGTCTGCTCCAACAAAGTGCAGTCGCTGCTCCTCACCTTGCAGGTGGGGTATCTCCTCAGGGTCGCTGCTACTGACCTTGGAGGTAGAGTATCTCCTCTTGGCTGCTTGCTGCTCCAGCACTGCGCTAGTGATCAGTTAAATTCTTCCTTTTTAGAGAAGCGCATTCTTGAAAGCAGCAAAATGAGTGGGTCTTGCTCTGAGAATTAGGAGCGTATCGCTCTTGCTCTCTCTGCCAAGGCCAGGGATGGAATTCGGTGGGCTCCAAGGCTAGGAGCTGGGCCAGCGACGACCTCCGAGTGACTCAGGGCTCTGCTCATGCACCTTGGGCTAGAGGAGGAATATATGGAAATAAATCCCCAAGGTTGTCTTTCATTATTTCCTTCCCGAGGAGCTATTTCTTTTGTAAATTTCATGGGCTGGATAAAGCTAAATATAAACTTGAGATTATGTAGTAACTTGAAAAAAAATAAGGTGACTTTTCACTAAAATAGACTTCTGGTCTAAAACTTAGCATCATTTACAAGCATAAAGGACATCTTTATTATTCTAAATCAGGCCTTTAAAATGATATTCAATGATGTGAGAATCATTCCATTCTTCATTTACAAGTGAATTAGCATAACAAAGCTGCTTAATATGAGAGTTCACAAAGCTCTGATTAATACATTAATCCTTACATTTTACAATAGGACTTATTTTTGCAAAAAAATTCTATTAGAAACTGCCTTTACTCTCATTCTGTCCATTCTTTTAAAATATTAACTCTTCAGGAACTGCCACCTCACTTTGTAAAATATAAGTTTTGAAATAGGATATGACATCATTTATATGCTTGTTGTTGTTCAGTCCCTAAGTCATCTCAGACTCTTTGTAACCCCATGGACTGCAGCACACCAGGCCTCCCTGCCCTTACTGTGTCCCAGAGTTTGCCCATGTTCATGTCCACTGAGTTGGCGATGCTATCTAATCATCTCATCCAGGTGAAATAAACACACTATTATCTCCAGAATATTTCTATTTCATTATTCCCTTTAACAGAAAAAAAAAAAGTTTAGATTTCTTAATAGTAATGATAATGCCACAAGCAGTTAATACTATATGATCCAGTTACTAGACCAAAATTTCCCAAATGTAAAAATTTTCACAGAAGACCTTTACTATAATTTAATTTGCTCACAAGTTCACCTTTTTTGGAAGAGGTTGCAGGGTTTTGAGATCTGGCTTTAGAATGGCAGAATTTAATTAATTCCTGCTGTTAAATTAATTAAATAAGGCCATTAGATGAGGCAGTTCTAATGCCTTAGCAACCTATGTAACAAATCAAAACCTAAGCCTATACATGCCTCAAGGTTGAGAAACCAAAACCTAAAGCAACCAAGCACAGCTAGGCTTTTCCAAGTAAGGCAAATGCTTAAGTTATAGCCAACTAAATAATTTCCTTACTTAGTTTTAACATATTTTTCTATCAAAGTTTCTCCCCTGGCTCCCAGCAATCGAGTATTCTTAACCACTTAACTTTGGCACTGCCTGATTCAAATAGATTTTTGCTCAAATACACTCTTAAAACTTTAATATGCCTCAATTTATCTTTTAACACTGCTATTTGACAGTGGCTATTGAATTTGACTGTTTCATTAAAACACTAATTCTGTGGCTGCCAATCTTTAACTCGTGACCATGCAATGTCTTCTGAATTAACATACCATAGTATTCGGTCTATAGTCTGATAATACATTATAACCTACTTGTAGTTATATTTTTAAAGTGTTTATTAATTCTGTTATGATTAGTAAATTTCAGGTTTATTTAAAGTACTAGTAAATGCATGCTAGCTTACTTAATTATGCACTTTTAAAATTAATGAATGATGAAACTAAAATTGCTATCATGTTGGGAGGAAACATTGTCTAGAATATTTTATTTATTCATTTTTAATTTTTAATTGAAGTATAGTTGCTGCATAACATTATATGTTACAGGTGTACAATATGAAGGTTTTTCTAGTTTTAAAAGCTAAGCTCCATTTATAGTTATAAATTATTGGTTATAATCCCCATTTTGTAAAATACATCCTTATAGCTTATTTTATACCTAATAGTTCGTTCCTCTTAATCTACTACCCCTATAGAATTTTTCTTATTTTAAAATTGCTAGGAAATTCCCTGGTGGTCCAGTGGTTAAAACTCTGTGGTTTCACTGCTGAGAGTGAGGATTCAATCCCTGGTCAGGAAACTAAGATGCACAAGCCATGTAGCCAAAGAAAAATGGTAATAAAGTAAACCAGGAAGGCCAATGCTTCTACTGCACTGACTTGAGAAAAGCTACAAAATTACAAATAAAATTCAGTACTAAAGACAACAAGCCCAAGTAGCGCAATCGTAAAGATTCCACTTGCCAATGCAGGAGATGCAAGAGATGTATGTTCAATCCCTAGGTGTGGAAGATATCCTAGAGGAGGAAATGACAACCTGCTGCAGTATTCTTGCCTGGAAAATTCTATAGACTGAGGAGCCTGATGGGCTACAGTCCATGGGGGTCCCAAAAAGTCAAACACGACTGAGCACACAGGCACACACACACACGCAGAGTTATGAAAACAATGAAGCCTAGGTGAATTATAATGAGCATGGAGAAAGAAGAATCACTCCAAGTGAGCTGATGATCACAGGTGGTGTTAGCTCTGGGGGCATTTGCCAATTCTCTGTGTGGACTAAGGGTCAGTGTTAGCCTAGGCAGTACTGGAAGTGATACTTGGACAAACTCAAAGACATGGATGGTTGCAGAATTCTTGTGTACTGTGCCGATACAGAGTTCAGCTGAACTGTCCATAATGACAGTGAAATCCCTCTGGTGTTTCATGGATGAGGAAAGAAAACACAGTAAAGGGAGGAAGTATGTACTTCCATATGTACTTGGCCACCCTCACAAAAAAACTTCAGAAATTTTGAAGCTACCAAGGACAAGATGCTGGAGAGGTGAGCTGGAAATCTCTCAAGAAGCAGATTAAGTGTCCTGGCATAATTTTAAGTTTCAGAAGACAAATAGCCTGGAAGGGCCATGCCCTACAAACAGGGTAGACAGAAGGAGACTTAGGGGAAGTGTTTCACCTTTTAGCTTGGATATTTCTCATGTGAACATGAGGTATACATGTTAAAATTCTGTTTGCTTTCTTTCTTTTAATCTATCTTTTATTACAAAGGTCTCAGCTAAGAACTCAGGGCTTCCCAGATGGCTCAGCTGTAGAGAACCCACTTGCCAATGCAGGAGATGCAGGTTTAATCCTTGGGTTGGAGAGATCCCCTGGAGGAGGAAATGGCAACCCACTCCAGTATTCTTGCCTGGAGAATCCCGTGGACAGAGGAGCCTGGTAGGCTACAGTCACCAAGAGTCTGACACGACTCAGTGACTGAGCTCTCATGAAGCTAAGAACTCAGAAGCAGAGAGGGAGAATTATCTTCTCTCCTATAGTTTGGCTCTTGTGGTGTAACTTCCATTTTTATGACTCATCCATTGCAACCTCCATTCTACTCTCTGCCCTAGAGCTTGACCTCTGTGGGAGCCACCAGCCGAACTCATCTGCAATCTGGGTTGACGTCTGCGGTTGACATCAGCTGGGCTCCATGGTGTTCTGGCTTTCCCTTTAGGCAGAGCCACTAGAGGTTCCGGTAAATCTGTGCCTATCAATCAACTTTTATTTTTCATAATCTTTGCCTTTCCCCATTCAGCCTTATAGACTTTTTTTTTCTAATCACACCCTCACCACCCCACACCATGTGATTTGAATTGGAATTTAATTTTGTCTAGGGTCTCAGTTCCAGTTGGAAGAAGCTGGATTTCAGCAACCATTCAATCCCAGCTGTGGTGATGGACACTGCCTTATTTCAGCCCATGATGCCTCACTATCCCTTGTCAGTTTGTACACACATCCCCACATCATTAGACATCATCCTGACTGACACAGACCTAGGTTATTGGTATCATGCTATGAAGTCTTAGAAAAGGGTTAGAACTACTCTGAATATCACTGAATGCAAATCCAGGACCCAAAGATTTTATTTGTGAGCTTTAAATTAGGAAGGAAGGTAGAGAGTCCTACCTTCAGAGTAATCTTTGTAAAAATCTATGTAAAATAGAAGTCTGATCAGGGGATTTCTCTATTTTAACTCCTTCAAAGTGTCCATCCCCTCTCTGGCAGGATTAAATTCAAACCTATTTCCTTTAACCAGGAATCACAAAGAGGATGCCAACTTCATACCACTCTAGGCTTATTTTGCAATATGTTTATATTAGTTATATTGAACTCCCTTAAGTGTCTCAGAACATATAATTCCCACATAAAATACTTTCACATTCGTCTTTTCAGATCTCCTGTATAATTTCTTCTTGTCCTTCAAAGGTGAACTCTATCTTTATTTGTTCCAAGGAGCTTTCAATTGCCCTCTGCCCCATCACATTTATTTTTTCCCATCTACTTGTAGAATAGCCTGTGTAAATGGCTACTATAGCAACTATTGCATTGTTGATAACTTTTGGTTTATTATCTGTATTGTCACTAGCTCCTTGCATTCAGGGACTAGACCTTATCTGAATGCTCTGTACTTAGCACAGTAACTGTCATACAAGAAAAGTTTAATAGACGTTGAATAAGTTAAAAAATGCAGGGGGTGGGGAGAGACTAGTATATTGCTTAAATCTCAGAGTGTATGAAAATAGGCCAATCTTCCTTCATGCATTTCATAAATGGAGATCAGTCTCAAGATTTCTGAGTCCTTCTTTGTCCTATTTTGCCCAGAT
Source organism: Bos grunniens (assembly GCF_055505025.1). Classification (NCBI taxonomy): domain Eukaryota; kingdom Metazoa; phylum Chordata; class Mammalia; order Artiodactyla; family Bovidae; genus Bos; species Bos grunniens. The sequence continues at coordinate 29,544,119 of NC_141188.1, forward strand.
TCATCAGAACCATCAAGACACTATCTTCCAGACAAATATCAACATACTGTGTTCCAAAACATGACTTACTGATGAAAAGATTCTACCCTAAATTCTGCTCTCTTGTCTCACCTACAGAGTTAGACTGACTATCGAAATGTACGTGAAAAAGAATTGCCCTCTTAAAAAAAATTATTTATTTACTTTTGGTTGTGCTGGGTCTCGGTTGCTATGTGCAGACTTTCTCTAGTTGCAGTGAGCAGGGGCTACTCTAGTTATGGTGCAAGCGCTTCTCATTGTGGTGGCTTCTCATTGTGGAGCACAGGCTCTAGAGCAGGTGGCCTCAGTAGTTGCAGTGTACTGGCTTAATCTCCAGGGGAATCCTCAACTAAGCACGTGGAATCAAGGATCGGACCCATGTCCCCTGCATTGGCATGAGGGCTCTTAACCACTGGAACATCAAGGAAGTCCTTCCTTCTGTCCTTCTCTCTAAAACTTTAGAGCTTTACCATCGATAGGACTCCCTAGGAACAGAATCTGAGGCTCTGAGATTTGGTTGACTGAAGACTGCTCTCTCATACACACTAATTTTGAGAGAACAAGAGAAGCAGAAGTGAGCACAGGTGTGGTCAAATTGTGTTGCAGTGGAAATAATGGCTTCAGTTTTTCCCACAAGGTGCTCTGAAACTGGAGAGGCCCTTCTGAAGATCTCAAATAGACAAGAGGACCTGGGCTTGTGTCTCCCTACACTCTGTGGTCACTGATTGCCAACTATTGAAGGAAGGGGGCATAATGGGTGAGGAAGCCTCCTTGGATAGAGAGCAAGTTTCATAGTGGCATGCAGCTGTGAGCTCTCTGCAGCCAAGCTTCCCAGCAGTTAAGGGATGGAGGTCTTCAATCTGGAAGATGAACCACAACATCCGCTACAATCTACCACTTGTGATGCTTGCATCCATCTGTTTCACAGTCAGTTCACCTCTTCTGGGAGCAGCTCCTCCAGAATTTTGATTGGCTTCTTATCCAGGGAAAACTAAAAAGAGGAAGATCTGTGCAATGAGCCATAGCTTGTGTGACTGTAGCTGGTCTCCAGTTTGGAAGTGGTTTTCATTTCCTCCTTCTTGTACATCCCATTCCAGACTCCCCCATGCTTGACTAGAAACTATGTCCATCTGAGCTTACCTCAGGGCCACTAAGACCCTCAACTTTGAGGAATCTGAGCCTTTGTACAGTGTCATTCTTAGGTGGTGTTCATAATTCTTATCATTTTGCCATATTTACTTCAATTTTTAAAAAAATTTTTAATTGGCAGATAATTGCTTTACAGTGTTGTGTTGGTTCTGCCATACATACAGCAATGCGAATCAACCATAATTATATATGTGTATACATCACCTCCCTGTGAGCCTCCCTATCCTCTCTGATCCCAGCCCTGTAGATTGCCAGGTTGGGTCCCTATGTTATATATCAGCTTCTGACTAGCTATCTATTTTACACAGATTTTTAACAAATAAAATATTAAAGAGTTGATACATACCTATGCTCAACTCATTGCCTTCTTCCTTTTCCAAGACTACTCATTGTCTTAAAATCAAGGTCTCGTAATTTCTTGCATGGTTTCCACTCTATCTTCACATGTAGATACTTCTTTGACATACACATTCACATAATATGTAGCAAATTAAAATTAGAATCCAGGCTAAATGTCCACATCAATAAGCAAAAATGCAGAACTAATCAGTAGGAATGGAGAGAAAAATAGGAACTTCACAGAAAAATGAACCCAAATTGACAATAGAAATATTTAAATAAAATATTAGAGGATTCAGTTCAGTTCAGTTTACTCACTCAGTCGTGTCTGACTCTTTGCAACTCCATGAACTGCAGCACGCCAGGCCTCCCTGTCCATTACCAGCTCCCAGGGTTCACCCAAACTCATGTGTATCGAGTCAGTGATGCCATCCAGCCATCTTACCCTCTGTCGTCCCCTTCTCCTCCTGCCTCTAATCCCTCCCAGTATCAGGGTCTTTTCCAATGAGTCAACTCTTCGCATGAGGTGGCCAAAGTATTGGAGTTTCAGCCTCAGCATCAGTCCTTCCAATGAACACCCAGGGCTGGTCTCCTTTAGGATGGATTGGTTGGATCTCCTTGTAGTCCAAGGGACTCTCAAGAGTCTTCTCCAACACCACAGTTTAAAAGCATCAATTCTTTGGCGCTCAGCTTTCTTCACAGTCCAAGTCTAACATCTATACATGACCACTGGAAAAACCATAGCCTTGACTAGACGGACCTTTGCTGGCAAAGTAATGCCTCTGCTTTTCAGTATGCTAAGTTGGTCATAACTTTCCTTCCAAGGAGTAAGTGTCTTTTAATTTTATGGCTGCAATCACTATCTGCAGTGATTTTGGAGCCCCCAAAATTAAAGTCTGACACTGTTTCCACTGTTTCCCCATCTATTTGCCATGAAGTGATGGGACCAGATGCCATGATCTTCGTTTTCTGAATGTTGAGCTTTAAGCCAACTTTTTCACTCTCCTCTTTCACTTTTATCAAGAGGCTTTTGAGTTCCTCTTCACTTTCTGCCATAAGGGTGGTGTCATCTGCATATCTGAGGTTATTGATATTTCTCCCAGCATTCTTGATTCCAGCTTGTGCTTCTTCCAGCCCAGCGTTTCTCATGATGTACTCCACATATAAGTTAAATAAGCAGGGTGACAATATACAGCCTTGGCGTACTCCTTTTCCTATTTGGAGCCAGTCTGTTGTTCCATGTCCAGTTCTAACTGTTGCTTCCTGATCTGCATATAGGTTTTTCAAGAGGCAGGTCCGGTGGTCTGGTATTCCCATCTCTTGAAGAATTTTCCACAGTTTATTGTGATCCACACAGTCAAAGGCTTTGGCATAGTCAATAAAGCAGAAATAGATGTTTTTCTGGAACTCTCTTGCTTTTTTGATGATCCAGCAGATGTTGGCAGTTTGATCTCTGCTTCCTCTGCCTTTTCTAAAACCAGCTTGAACATCTGGAAGTTCATGGTTCACGTATTGCTGAAGCCTGGCTTGGAGAATTTTGAGCATTACTTTACTAGCATGTGAGATGAGTGCAATTGTGCGGTAGTTTGAGCATTCTTTGGCATTGCCTTTCTTTGGGATTGGAATGAAAACTGACCTTTTCCAGTCCTGTGGCCACTGCTGAGTTTTCCAAATTTGCTGGCATATTGAGTGCAGCACTTTCATAGCTCAACTGGAATTCCATCACCTCCAAAAATACAATGAGCCCAGCATTTATATCTAACAGATATATCTTCATCTTATATCTAACAGAATGTCATAATTTAATGAGCTCTTTGCAAGCACTTTTTCCCATTTCCCAGTTATGCATTTTGGCTATGAATTAAATATGTTTGGACTTTTTCTTTCATTCTTTTGTGAGAAAGAAATCTTGTTTCACTGAACTAATGTAATTCCCAAAACAGGATACTTAAAATCACTAATTTCCCCTTTTTGATGTATAAAAATAAATGCAAAGGCATTACTTTTAAAAACAATCACTTTCAAAGGTGTTTTTTTCCTTTTCCATACTTTCCCTTTATATGTGAATAATTCATTAAAATATTTTAATTATTATACCATCCATGTACATGTATTGATTTACAATTAGTCTATATCTTTTTTTAATTAGCAGTTGCATATATTGATTATTATTTTTTAGTACAGGACAGTCAAGAAACTAACACTAGGTTCATTTTTTCTCTCTTGTGCTTTTAATTGGAAACTAATTTATTGCTCCTAATTTGGCAGAATTCTATTCTAAGTAAATATACTTTCACTGTTAATTTCTCTAAAATGGGCCATATAAGGAGAACAAAAAAAGTGTTGTTTTTGAAATAAGATATTTATGGTGGCTTCCCAGGTAGCTCAGTGGTTTAAAAAAAAAAAATCCGCCTGCTAACGCAGGAGACACAGTTTCAATCTCTGGGTTGGAAGATCCCCTAGAGAAGGAAATGGCAACCCACTCCACTATTCTTGCCTGGGAAATATCAACGACAGAGAACCTTGGTGGGCTACAATCCATGGGATCACTAAGAGTCAGACATGACTGAGCAATGGAACACACATATATGGTGAGCACAGAGAGAGGCCAAGTGGAACTGATAGCCCAGAAGCAACCACAGAACCCCAAAGTGGCCCCATCCTGTTTCTAAGAGGATACTGAGTCAGAGATACCTGAACACAACCACAAGTCATGAAGCTGAAGCACTCTCAGAAGAGGAAATTTTGACCTTGAAAAGCAGAGGGAACCAAAGTTTCTATGCTTCCACTACAGAATCAAAGAATGAGGACAAGACCAGAGCCTGAACTTTGGAACCCTTTTCAGAAGTGGTAGACTTACCTTTGTTCAACTAGCAATAGTCTCTACAAAATTCTCCTTCGCTGTGGCCCAGCATTGCCTCATGGTATAAATTAAAGGGGCTTCTCTGGTGGCTCAGATGGTAAAGAATCTGCCTGCAATGCAGGAGACCCAAGCGCTATACCTGGGTTGGGAAGATCCCCTAGAGAAGGGATCAGCAACCTACTCCAGTATTCTGGTCTGGAGAATTCCATGGACAGAGGAGCCTGGTGTGTTACAGTCCATGGGGTTGCAAAGAGTCAGACATGATTGAGCAACTAACACTCATTCTACAACAATATTAAATTTAAAAAAGTTAAAATAAAAAATATCAAACAAGAAACAGGGTTATCTAAAGTTGGGGGGTGGTTGGGGTGGAAAGCACCAAATTACAAATTTACAGCAGAAGGGAAAACTTTTATAATTAGTTTACTCCTAATTTATAGAATTAGCTGATTCCCTGTTACAATAGCTGATATATAATAAAACAGAGTAGCATTAGTACTTAAAGAAAATTTTTTTCACTTTAATTGTATAAAAATTATTAATATTTGACTACATAACTCTTCATAGAATAATAACTTTGGGATAAAATTTACTCATTTTTTCTTTTCTTAATAAATTGTGCTTTGTAAATTTGTTCATTTTAGATTAGCATTATAAACAATATTAGTTTTTTCTTTTAATCTAATAGTTTAGGTTGCTGACCTCATGATGCAAGAAAGTTTCATCAAATATCTTTGGTTTCTAAAGTAACCAGTAACAGATTCTGCTTTTTAATTTGCATTAGTAAAATATTTATGAAATATTTTGTATAGTATAAGCCAGGTTTTTACTTATTTTGTTTAATCAGAAAATCAACCCTTTGTGAATTTCTATTTTATAGGTAAGAAAGCTGTTCTTCAAAGTGACTGACTACAAATTCATAAAACTAGGTAGTAACAGTTTCAGAATTGAAACAGTCTGACTCCAAAATTCACACTCTTTTGACTACTGTCTTATGTACCACATTTACAGAAGAAAGTATACTCCAAAGCAGAGTGCCATTAGCCATCCAGGACACCACGGTGGCATAACATTCTCTTGCCATTTGGGAAATTCCACTTTGAATTCCACAGAGACTAAAAGGAAATTGAAACAGTTTATGCCAGGACCCTTAAATGCACCAGAAAATTTCTTTACATTCATCATGACCAGCATCATTCTTTCTTTCCCCCTAATCTAGGGATAGGGGAGTTCCAGTTAGCTAGACATACTATAATTCAAGCTGTCAATTTCTATTCCTAAAAGAATCGTATTGTATAAAAGCTGAAAATGAAGAGACATACATGGCTGAATATAGGTTGTTTTCCCAAGTGAGATCTTAAATTGTAGCTTCTTGTTAAAGTAAGTTGACTTTTCTGTTTTATTTTTTATTTTATTTGTAGTTCATTTGGCCTTTTCTCTACCCTTAAAAATGAGAATCCAGTCTTACTTTCCTCTCTATGTGGGCTACAAAATATCTGGATATAACCTTTAATTACCCTGTCAGTGACATTAGTTTTCTAATCCCTAGTGTCCAGCTTTCTTCATCAGATGACTGGCTATTTAACTTGAAGTACTTATCAGTGATCAGACTGTTTGAGAATGGAATGCATAAAACAAAATATGGAAACTAATAGAAGGACATTGATTCTCTGTCCCAGCTGAAGATAGACCACAAATTAAGTAATAAAGTAACATTGCTGCTCATGACAGTTTATTTCTATGGAGCTGGAATTGGCAATGCATAACCCATAGGTAACAACATTAATCTCACAAACTATCTAGGTAGGAAACCATATGCAGACATCTTGATCTTTATTGCTACTATATCAGGCCCATTGTAAAAATTTGTATTTTCAATAAATTAACCCAAAAGTAACAAAGGAAATCAACTGGAACCTGCAATTTTGCACAAAACAAGACTGTTTTGTTCTTTTGGTTTATTGCATCTCAGTACCAGCTTTGTCTCTCCCAATTCAAAGTCTAATATTTTCATCTATGCATGTAGCAATGAAGACTTGCAGCTCTTAAAATTTGCCTCTGTGGAACCAACATTTCTACATATGCTTTGGCACTCAGGAATGAAAATCTCAGGGAGGAATTGTCTAGAAGGTCATCAAGGAAACAGTGATGGTTGAGCATTATCCCTAAGGTGGCAATGCTTTTTTCAGTCAGATGGATACAGGGGTTGGAGTGGACAGCTTTCTTGTAGAGAAAGATCATACACATCATGGCTTGATGAAACAGTGTGTGCTGACAGAATGACAAGTATTTCAACGTGAAAGCAGCTTTGGGGATCTGAAAGATAAATATCTGAAAATCTATGCAAGGACCATAAAAGAAACTGGACATTTTTTGCTCTGCTAAGAGGAGTGGAATCCATCTTGTAAAACAGGGCTCTCCAAACCCCAAGCCATGGACAGGTCAGTTTGTGGCCTGTTAGTAACTGGGCCACACAGAAGGAGTTGAGCAATGGGCCAGAAAGCTAACCTCCATCTGTATTTACAGCTGCTCCCCATAGTTCACGTTACCACCTGAGTGCCACTTTCTGTCACATCAGCGGCAGCATTAGATTCTCATAGGAGTGTCAGATCAGATCAGATCAGTTGCTCAGTCATGTCCGACTGTTTGTGACCCCATGAATTGCAGCACGCCAGGCCTCCCTGTCCATCACCAAACCTGGAGTTCACTCAAACGCACGTCCATTGAGTCGGTGATGCCATCCAGCCATCTCATCCTCTGTCATCCCATTTTCCTCCTGTCCCCAATCCCTCCCAGCATCAGAGTCTTTTCCAATGAATCAACTCTTTGCATAAGGTGGCCAAAGTACTGGAGTTTCAGCTTTAGCATCAATCCTTCCAAAGAACACCAACCCTACTATAAACTGCATACATGAGGGATCTAGATTGCACACTCCTCATGAGACTGTAATGCATGATCATCTGATTCTGCATGATGATGAGTTGTATAATTATTTCATTATCACACTGTACTAATAATAGGAATAAAACTGAAAAGAGAAAGTGTTAGTTGCTCAGTCATGTCTGACTCTTTGTGACCTCATGGACTGTAACCCACCAGACTCTTCTATCCATTGGATTTCCCAGACATGAATACTAGAGTGGGTAACCATTCCCTTCTACAGGAGATTTTTCCAACCCAGGGATCAAACCCAGGTCTCTCACATTGCAGGCAGATTCTTTACCAACTGAGCCACCAGGGAAGCCCTCCTGGTATATCAGTTCAGTTCAGTGGCTCAGTCGTGTCCCATTCTTTGCAACTCCATGGACTGCAGTACACCAGGCTTCCCTGTCCATCATGAACTCCCCAAGCTTACTCAAACTCATGTCTACTGAGTCGGTGATGCCATCCAACCATCTCATCTTCTGTTGTCTCCTTCTCCTTCTGTCTTCAATGATTCCCAGAATCAGGGTCTTTTCAAATGAGTCAGTTCTTTGCATCAGGTGGCCAAAGTATTGGAGTTTCAGCTTCAGCATCAGTCCTTCCAATGAATATTCAGAACTGATTTCCTTTAAGATGGACTGGTTGGATCTCCTTTGCAGTCCAAGGGATTCTTAAGGGTGTTCTCCAACACCTCAGTTCAAAAGCATCGATTCTTCAGCTCTCAGTTTTCTTTATAGTCCAACTTTTACATCCATACATGACTACTGGAAAAACCAAAGCTTTGACTAGACAGACCTTTGTTGGCAAAGTAATGTCTCTGCTTTTTAGTATCCTGGTATATCAGTTCAGTTCAGTTCAGTCACTCAGTCATGTCAAACTCTGCGACCCCATGAATTGCAGCATGCCAGACCTCTCTGTCTATCACCAACTCCCAGAGTTCACTCAAACTCATGTCCATTGAGTCAGTGATGCCATCCAGCCATCTCATCCTCTGTCGTTCCCTTTTCCTCCTGCCCTCAATCCCTCCCAGTATCAGAGTCTTTTCCAATGAGTCAACTCTTCGCATGAGGTAGCCAAAGTACTGGAGTTTCAACTTTAGCATCAGTACTTCCAAAGAACACCCAGGGCTGATCTCCTTTAGAATGGACTGGTTGGATCTCCTTGCAGTCCAAGGGACTCTCAAGAGTCTTCTCCAACACCACAGTTCAAAAGCATCAATTCTTTGGTGCTCAGCTTTCTTCACAGTCCAACTCTCACATCCATACATGACCACTGGAAAAACCATAGCCTTGACTAGATGGAGCTTTGTTGGCAAAGTAATGTCTCTGCTTTTCAATATGCTATCTAGGTTGGTCATAACTTTTTTATATAATTTTTGTTACTATAAAATGTATAGGAGAAGGGGACGACAGAGGATGTGATGGTTGGATGGCATCACCAACTTGATGGACATGAATTTGAGTAAGCTCCGGGAATTGGTTATGGAGAGGGAGGCCTGGCATGCTGCAGTCCATGGGGTCACAAAGAGTCGGACAGGACTGAGTGACTGAACCTAACTGAACTGATTATAAAATATTTATTACTTGAGTTACTCCACATTTACTTTAATAACCCCTTTCCAGATGCGAGTCACCGTAGTATTCAAATCTTAAGAACAAGCAAGTGCATGCCCTCCGAGAGTTTTGTGTATATAAGCTGTGCAGTAAAAACTGCTAGAATATAGGCCAATGAAGTGAAGAAGTGAAGAGAAGTCACTCAGTCGTGTCCAACTCTTTGCGACCCCATGGACTGTAGCCCACCAGGCTCCTCAGTCCATGGAAATTTTCCAGGTAAGAGTGCTAGAGTGGGTTGCCATTTCCTTCTCCAGGGGAACTTCCTGACCCAGGGATCAAATCCAAGTCTCCTGAATTGCATGCAGACGCTTTACAGTCTGAGCCACCAGGGAAGCCCACACACTGAACATCTTCCACGGCTCAGATAGAAGTTATTCTTTCTGGGTGGGAAAGGATGATTTTCCCTTTAACTGAGTCTTATGAATGAATAGAAGTTTCCCAGGAAGAAAATTGGGTAGGAGAAAATACCAATGTCAAAAGTGGAATGGTATCCTGAAAGAACCTGGTTTGATGTTCTGGAAAATGAATAATGTGGTTCCAGATCAGAGTATATGGGAGAGCCATTGCCATTATTAAATATAGGTACTAATTAGAACAGCTTCCCTGGTGGCTCAGACAGTTCAAACTACCACAAAATGGCACTCATTTCACATGCCAGCAAGGTCATGCTCAAAATCCTCTGAGTTAGGCTTCAACAGTATGTGAACCAAGAACTTCCATATATACAAGCTGTATCTAGAAAAGGCAGAGGAATCAGAGATAAAATTGCCAATGTCCATTGGATCATGGAAAAAGCAAGAGAATTCCAGAAAAACACCTACTTCTGTTTCACTGAGTACTCTAAATCCTTTGACTGTGTAGATCACAATAAACTGTGGAAAATTCTTAAAGTGATGGGAATACCAGACCACCTTACCTTGAGAAACCTGTATGAAGGTCAAGAAGCAATAGTTAGAACTGCACGTGGAACAACAGGCTGGTTCCATATTGGGAAAGGAGTACGTCAAGGCTGTATATTGCCATCTGGCTTATTTCATTTATATGCAGAGCACGTCAAGGGAAATGCTGTGTTGGAAGAAGCACAAGCTGGAATCAAAATTGCTAGGAGAAATATCAATAACCTCAGATATGCAGATGACACCACCCTTATAGCCGAGAGCGAAGAGGAACTAAAGAGCCTCTTGATGAAGGTGAAAGAGCAGTGAAAAAGCTGGCTTAAAACTCAACATTCAAAAAACAAATATCATGGCATCTGATCCCATCACTTCATGGCAAATAAATGGGGAAACAATGGAAACAATGAGAGACTTTATTTTCTTGGGCTCCCAAATCACTGCAGATGGTGACTGCAGCCATGAAATTAAAAGATGCTTGCTCCTTGGAAGAAAAGCTCTAACAAACCTAGACAATGTATGAAAAAGACATTACTTTGCTGAGAAAGGTCCCTATACTCAAAGCTATAGTTTTTCCAGTAGTCATGTGTAGATGTGGGAGTTGGACTGTAATGAAGTCTGAACACCAAAGAATTGATGCTTTTGAACTGTGGTGCTGGACAAGACTCTTCAGAGTCCCTTGTACTGCAAGGAGATCAAACCAGTTTATCCTAAAGGAAATTAACTCTGAATATTCATTGGAAGGACTGATGCTGAAGCTGAAGCTCCAATACCTTGGCTACCTGATGCAAAGAGCCAACTCAACTGGAATTAACCCTGATGCTGGGAAAGATAGAAGGCAGGAGAAGGGGGTGACAGAGGATGAGACGGTTTGAGGGCGTCACCCACTCAATGGACTTGAGTTTGAGCATGATCCGAGAGATGGTGAAGGACAGGGAATCCTGACAAGTTGTGTAGTCCATGGGGTTGCAAAGAGTTAGGTAAATGACTGAAAAACAACAATGTAGCTACATTGCAAATGAAAGCATATTATCTTGTTTGCAGTTGGAAATATCTATGAAGTATTCAAATAAAAATTACAGTCACAAGAACCATGCTAAGTACCTAAAAGTAGTCATCTTTTTTATATAATCAATTTTATACAAAAGAAGAAAGAAAAAGAAAAATGAATATGAAAAGTAGAAGAAAGAGGAACGACATGAAAAGGAATATAGACAGAGGATAAGAAGTACGGGAGAAAGGATATAACAGAAGAAAATCAAAATAGGTTTTATAATTAAAGATGAAGAAAATGGTGATGTGATCCCTCAACATAAAAAAAGGATGAGAAAAATTAGAAATTGTAGAATAAAAACTTATTGGGCATAGCTGAGGTAGGAATGAATATTCATTTGGAAAGTGGAAACTGCAGTCTTTTGGTGCAATGAGTAGGATATCAAAAGAGGCTTCACAAACAGTTGTTCTTTAGTACGATTAATCCTTGATTTAATGTCCCTATGTATTTACAAAGCCCTTGATGTACATATGTAATAGAATAATATATATTTCACCCGTAACTCACTGTAGGAAATATATAAGCAGAATCTCTTATCCAGCCACTAAATTCACTACAACTGATATTTAGTACATTAAAAATAACAACCAAATTTACGTAAATTTTGTCCAATGTCATCACCATCATCCCCAGTTGAATAATCAGACCCACCACATTAAGCTACCATTTCTTTGTTACATTTTTTGACTTCTTGCAAAACCTTTTTTCTCTCCTCCTCCTTAATTGTTAACCTCTTCAGATGACTTTGGGTAACTCTTAACAAGATACATCAAAATGGAAGCACTGAGGTACAGCTGTACAGTGTTTTTAAGAGGACTCATCCAACACGGCTAGCTAATGAAGAGTCTTTGGTCCACAGGCTGAGCAACACTTTAAACACCAGTCACTGGGCAGAAAAAGAAATACTCTGCTGAAAAGTTGTTTAAAATTATAGTGCATGGTTGGTGGTTGATAAGAGAGAGTTGATTCTTTTTCTTTTTTTCTAAATAAGATCTGTATTTTTAGGTTGGAGGATCTTTTTTTTATGCTTTTTTTGTAACTATTTTTGAAGAATATTAAAGTGCTTTCCTATCTTGTAAAACTTTGTGTAGTAACTAAATCAATGGAGCTATCAAAGTTATATTAGTCCAGCTATAGGGTGAGGTGATCTGTAAAACTTAACCATAAACAAGACTACAGCAACCCAATAGAGTTCATCAAAACAATTTATCTGAGAACACACACACATACTTACAAAATATATCTGGTATTAATTTTCTCATATGTATACCAAGAGTCATGGAGTATCAACACAAAATTAAAATGACAGAGAAAATAGAAGATCTAATCTTTTTACAACTCCTGTGTGTTCTCTGGATGTTAGGCTTTGTTAGACATGCCCTGGGACCCAATTACATTGAATCATTTACAGATATGATTGAAAACCACGCTGATAATGTTCTTATCTACCACTGATAAGCATTTGTTCTGTTATTAAGCATAATTATCACATTTTTATACAAAAATAAATAAATAATTGTCACATTTTCAGTGACAAGTTAAATTACAAGCAGGAAAACAAAATATTCAGGGGATTTTTATTTGTTGAGTGCTTGTGACATCTGCTTGTTATTTGGGCTGTCAAATTATAAGGACAGTTTTCCATGGGAAACTTTCTAATTCCTTCTGGGAAGAACACTTACAATTTTTATATCTTCCACTACAAAGGAAAAGTGAGAGATGATGTTGTCATCCCAGATTATCCTACTAGGTTTTTTTCAAATGAGATAATTAAAAGAGAGAAGTAATATTCATTTTTCTAGCCATACTTTTGAATCCTAAATTACAATCTATTTTTTAAATTAGCATCCATCCAAAAAAAGGCTCAAAATGAGGTCATTATAAATACATTACTCAATCTAAACAATGTGGTCTTTTATAAAAATAGTTTTACTGTCAAAAAAGCAGAGATTAGGGCCATCATTTAATAGTTTTAAAAATCTTTACAATTAAGACCAAGATGTCAGTCCTCTTCCTCTGTGAGGACACAGCAAGCTTTCCTCTGTGAGGACACAGCAAGCTTTCCTCTGTGAACTCTCATCAGGGCCCGATGGACCCCCATTGGGAGTCAACCTGACTGGCACCTGAATCTTGGACTTTCAGCCTCCACAGCTAATAGGATCGATACAAACCTTCCAAATTGCAGTTCTTGAACTGATATCATCAAAATGGCAACATAGGTCATTTCTGACTTCCTTGTCCCTCACAAGAAGACCAACTAGTAACTATCCGCAGACAAGACATTATTGTGAGACTCCCAGAACCCCAGGAATGAGGCTGAAACCCCTCCATGGACTCCAGAGATCCAGAAGGAATTATTAAAATGTTAAGAGGTACAGGTTGGTTCTGAATGAATTTCTTCTCCCCTAGACCAGCATGGCCCTATGCTGAGAGGGGTTTCCTGGGCCTATGGTTTCTCCACTGGGGAAAAGAGACCCCAAGGTAAACATCCAGCTTTCCAGAATTGCCAGACACCACTTTGGTCTCCCCTCACTGGGGTCAGTGGGGGAATCCGTGGGACTTAATAACCAGGGATCAGATAGAAACAGATATGAGGGTAGGGCTTACAGCAACTAGAGCTCAGATCTGGGCAGACACAGTTCTTTTTGTCAGCCTGAGCAGAGATACAAGTCAGTGTCTCTGTCCTTGTGCAGAACAAAGCTCATGGCCTTGTCTGGCCACGGAGTTGCAATGGCCATTTGGGCCCCCAGTAAATGGACCATACTGGCCATGGGGCCTGTTCTGTTAGCGGGGGGAGAGTCTGGAAACCCTTCCTCCTGTGGGTCCCGGTTCTTGGTTAGGACACAAGGAAAAATCTAGGTCTTATCCATTATGAGAAAGTTTATTAACAATAGAAACAATAAGGAAAGAAAGAACAGGTCACACGGAGTCAGACACTACTGAGCAACTGAGCACACACAAAGAAAGAGTAAAGAGAACACCTTAAGAGAGAGGTGGGCCATGCCAAGGGAGGCAAGTGCCCATGGAGGGCTGGGGTACAGATGTTTTAAGGCAGAGTCATTTGCATAATCCAGAGGGGTCCTTGATTGGCAGCTGCAGGTTATATAGCAAGATTCTCTACCCCAAATGTCCTTCTCATAATTCAGTCTGTTACAATTAGATCTGTGTATTCATGGAGTCTTTATGAATAATTCATGAGTCCAGTGGCCACCAATGGTTACTTTAGTACAGGACAGTGTGAGGTATGCACATGTGCTAGAATAAGGAAAGTCCCACTAGTCAGGGCAGTGGGGTCTTTATGGCCCCCTGACTATTTTTGGAGTACTGATGGGGGTATAATAGGGGCTGGTAAAGTGCTTAGTGGGATTAGGCAGCTGTTGGTTGGTTAGCTGAAGGGGCTGCCTCTTGTTGCTCTCATCTAATTTCCTATTAGTTCTATGTTCATGGTTGGGAAGAGAAGTCAAATTGGTAGTCCTGCAAAACTAGGGGGCATAGTCTCCAACCCCATTCTGAAACCATAAAACTAGAAGAAAACATAGGGGAAAATCTCCTTCATATTGATCTTGCCAATGATTTTTTGCACACGACACCAGAAGGGCATACTTCAAAAGCAAAAATAAAGAAATGAGACTACATAAAAGTTAAAAGCTTTTGCAAACCAAAAGAAACAATCAGCAAACTAAAGAGGCAGCCTATGGAATGGGATAAAATATTTGCAAGCCATATATCCAATTAGAGATTAATATTCAAAATGTATACTATAAGAAACTCAAAGAAATAAATAGCAAAAAATAATAATAATAATTTGATATAACAGTGAGCAGAGGATCTGAATACATCTTTTTCCAGAGAAAATATACAAATGGTTGAAAAGTACCTGAAACAATGATTCATCATCACTAATCATCAGGGAAATGTAAATCAAATCCACAGTGAAATAAAAACTCATACCTGCTAAAATGGTTGTTATCAAAAAGACAAGAGGCAAATGCTAACTAGGATGTGGAGAAAAAGAAACCCTTGTACATTGTTGTGGGAATGTAAATTGGTAGAGCAATTATGGAAAACAGAATAGAGATTCTGCAAAACATTAAAAATAAAGCAACCATGTGATCCAGCAATTACATTTCTGAGTATATATTCAAGGGAAGAAAATCGGGATCTCAAAGAGATATTTGATCCCCCATTTTCACTGTCATGTTATTTACAGCAGGCAGGACATGAAAACAACCTAAGTCATACCAACAAGTAAACAGACAAAAATATGGGACTTCCCTGGCAGCTCAGTGGTAAAGAATCTGTTTGCCAAAGCAGGAGACACAAGTTCGATCCCTGATCTGGGAAGATCCCACATGTAGAAGAGCAAATAAGCCACAACTACTGAGCCTGTGCTCCAGAGTCCAGGAGCCCGAGTTTACTGACTCTCATGCTGCAACTGCTGAAGCCTGAGTGAAGAGAAGCCACTGCCATGAGAAGCCTGCTCACTAAAACTAGAGAGTGGTTCCCACTGGCTGCAATCAGAGCAAAACCTATGCAGCAACGAAGACCCAGCACAGCCAAAAGTAAATAAATAAATAAGTAAATTATATAAATATATATTACACGCAATAGAATTTTCTTCAGCCACAAAATTGAGACATTTACAACAACATGGTTAAATCTCGAGGGCTTTATGCTGACTGAAATAAGTCAGACATAGAAAGACAAACACCCTATCTTCCCCCTTATCTGTGAAATCTAACAAAACTGAACTTGTATTAACAGAGCAGATTGGTAATGGGGGGGACAGGGTGGGGTGAAATAGGAAAAAGGGGTTTAGATGCTTAAAATGTACACACTTCCAATTATAATTAATAATTCTGTGGATCTCATATACATCATGGTAACTATAGTTAAAAAACACCATATTGTACACTTGAAAGTTTCTAAAGAGTAAATATTAAAAGTTCTTTCCATAAAAATAAAATGTTAATTTTGTGAGGTGAAGGCTATGTTAACTAACCTATCACATTAAACATTTGACAAAGCATATTAAATCATCATTCTACACAGTGTTGTTTGTCAATTGAATCTCAAGCTAGAAAAAAAATTGTTTTTAAAAGAGCATGGCTTTAAAAATATAAGCAATAGATACCTAAGAGCAAACACATACAATTCTGACTACATTTCAATGAGTTTTAAAGATTTTTCTAATCATTATATTCTCTGTGATCTAAGTAGAAAACTTTTCATGAAATTGAGAGGAAAACATGTAAGCTTCTAGGTAAACTTTGGCACTTCTGTGATTTATAATAGCTTTGGGCCAAAAGTTCTTAAGCAGTAGCTTCAATGTATCTTTAAACTCAAATAGTTCATCTAGCCATTGAATCCTGATAGCTTATCAGATATAAGGTCCTGGTTAGTTTTCTGAACATATCAACTTCTTTTGTTTATCTGGCACATCCTTTATAGTAGGAGAAATTGCTTCAGTTCAGTTCAGTCGCTCAGTCGTGTCTGACTCTTTGTGACCCCATGAATCACAGCACGCCAGGCCTCCCTGTCCATCACCAACTCCCAGAGCTCACTCAGACTCACGTCCATCGAGTCAGTGATGCCATCCAGCCATCTCATCCTCTGTCATCCCCTTCTCCTCCTGCCCCCAATCCCTCCCAGCATCACAGTCTTTTCCAATGAGTCAACTCTTCGCATGAGGTGGCCAAAGTACTGGAGTTTCAGCTTTGGCATCATTCCTTCCAAAGAAATCCCGGGGCTGATCTCCTTCAGAATGGACTGGTTGGATCTCCTTGCAGTCCAAAGGACTCTCAAGAGTCTTCTCCAACACCACAGTTCAAAAGCGTCAATTCTTCAGTGCTCAGCCTTCTTCACGGTCCAACTCTCACATCCATACATGACCACTGGAAAAACCATAGCCTTGACTAGATGGACCTTTGTTGACAAAGTAATGTCTCTGCTTTTCAATATGCTATCTAGGTTGGTCATAACTTTCCTTCCAAGGAGTAAGCGTCTTTTAATTTCATGGCTGCAATCACCATCTGCAGTGATTTTGGAGCCCAGAAAAATAAAGTCTGACACTGTTTCCACTGTTTCCCCATCTATTTCCCATGAAGTGATGGGACCAGATGCCATGATCTTCGTTTTCTGAATGTTGAATTGCTTAGTGTCTTGCATAGTATTCTGCTTCAAAGGAGGGGACCTCATTTAGAAAAAGAAAATGAGAACCATCTCTGGATAAATACCTGAGGACTTCATGGTTATCTTTTGTATCCAATTAGTTTGTGAAAATGTACATTTTAATTAATTTCCTCAAATAGGCTTGAAATATTTTATTTGGCTTCCAGAGGTTTTGAAACTTTTGATTAAAATGCATTTAAACAGCAAATTTTAGAACTTTTCAGGAAAAACAGGAATTCTCTTACCTATCTGAGGTGTTGCCTACTAATATTAAAAAAGCAAAACCATATTTTAATATAAAAAGTGTAGGCTAATGTATACATGCATTTCTATATCCTTTATGTTATTTTTAATTGTTTTAGATATTTGATTTAGAAAAATTTTTATTTTGTTTTCCTGTCACTCTGTGAGTAAGGAAAGTAGAGCAAAACTGTTAGATTTCTTGTTTCACTACAGATAGTTCATCAGTTTTTAGTGAACAAAGGTTCATATTAACATCCAATTATTATAGAGAGGGAAGGGCCCAAGTGTTACATATGAGGGAAAGGAATATATTCCCCTCAGTGGTAGGAGGAGGTAGGACTCTGTCTTAGTTCAGGCTGCTCTAGCAGAATACCACAGACTGGATGTTTTATAAACAGAAGTCAGAAGTTTGTTGTTTAGTCACCAAGTCGTGACTCTTGTGACCCCACGAACTGTAGTCACCAGCCTCCTCTGTCTATGGGATTTCCCAAGCAATAATCCTGGATTGGGTTGCCATTTACTTCTCCAGGGGATCTTCCTAACCCAGGGACTGAACTTGAGTCTTCTGAATTGGCAGGCGGATTCTTTACTGCTGAGCCAGGAGGGATGCCCACAGCAGAAGTTTACCTCTCACAGTTCTGGAGATGGGCAAATCCAAAAGAAAGCCTCCAGCGGATGTAGCATTAGGTGAGGGCTTGCTTCCTGGTTCACGGATAATAGTCTTCTTACCATAACCTTACATGGAAGAACGAGTGCAGATGCTCTCTGGGATCTCTAATCTAGTCTCTAATGTAAGGACACTAATCCCATACATGAGGGCTCTACCCTCATGATCTAATCACCTCCCAGTAGCCCCCTCCTGGAGAAGGCATTGGCGCCCCACTCCAGTACTCTTGCCTGGAGAATCCCATGGATGGAGGAGCCCGGAGAATCCCATGGATGGAGGAGCCCGGTGGGCTGTGGTCCATGGGGTTGCTAGGAGTCGGATACAACTGAGCAACTTCACTTTCACTTTTCACTTTCATGCATTGGAGAAGGAAATGGCAATCTACTCCAGTGTTCTTGCCTGGAGAATCCCAGGGACAGGGGAGCCTGGTGGGCTGCCGTCTATGGGGTCACACAGAGTCGGACACGACTGAAGTGACTTGGCAGTTGGCAGCCCCCTCCAAATACCATCATTCTGAGGGTTAGGTTTAAACATATAAATTGGTGCAGGGACAGACATTTAATCTATAGCAGTCTCTGACTCTGGAACATAGCAAACAGTCATAGCATAGTTAAGACTGCTTTGTCAGAAACATAGCAGTAGGCTCTCCATCTAAAAATTCCTAAAAAGCCATAGGGTAAGAAAAAGAAAGGAGTGTGCTCTACATACACAGCCTGCTTTTGAAGCAGCACCTAATAACCCAAGGCAAGAGTATTTTAATGAGGTATCACTCTCTTATCCATTCATTCATTTACTCAGTCTTCCATTTACAGGCATTATGCAAATGATGGGATGCAGAAAAGAATAAAATACTGCTTCATACTCAAAACCATTATCTAGTAATCTAAGAAGCAAATTATCCTGAGTTAAATGAACTATTAAAATTCAATATAATCACAATAAATTTTAAAACAGTATTCTTTTTATCCTCTGCCCTATAGCTTGAAACTGAACTCCATATGCTTCAGACAGAATAGTTACTTCAAGAATCTTTGAGTCACGGAGTGATTTATCCACATGTCAAGATAAAATAACAAAATCAGAATTAAAAACAAAAACAAAAAAACTACTGATGATGGAACTCGTTGATCTAATTCATCCAGACTATTTGCCTCAATTAGTTGCCTATGAGACAGTAACACTAAAATCATATTTTTAAGTAAAAATTAAATCCCTTCTGAAAAAACACTATAAAGTGCCCACAGGGTAAAATAATTCAATGTACTAGTTGTCATAGTTTTTAAAGACGATGTATTTAACACAATATATAATTAAAGGCATTAATTTAACTATATGCATGCCATAACAAAAGGCAAAAGGAGAAGCGGACCACAGAGGATCAGATGGTTGGATTGCATCATGGACTCAATGGACTTGAGCTTGAGCAAACTCTGGGAGATGGTGAAGGACAAGGAAGCCTGGTGTGCTGCAGTCCATGGGGTCACAAAGAGTCGGAGGAGACTTAACGATGGGACAACAAAATACTATAACATTAGATACAATGATAAATGTGATGATAAACCATAATCTCTTAACTGGTAAATTTATTTAATAAACCATGTTTTCACTTTTTGATAATAACTAAATCTCTTTTAAAATCACATGTTTCTGAAAATATGTCCATGGATCCCCAGGTTGCCAGATACCCTAGATTGAGAGAAACTCAAACCCTCTACCATATACAGGCAATGCAGTACATTAGAAAAGACTAGAGTTCTAGCCTAGCAATGCTAATTATTCGTGAAGTATCCCAGAATAACTCTGAACCTCAACTTCCTTCTATGTAAAGTGGGACTATTAATGTCTAACTAATGCAACCTATCAGATATTTATTTATTCCTCAAAGTAACATTGCACGGAAGTTGTACTCATTTAAGAAATTGTAGAAATTTAGGCACCGAATATTTAAATGGAATGCACAGTCACACAGATAGGAAGTACTTCTTGACACTAAATATTAAAGCACTTATACGCTTCTTAAACCACAAAATGATAGGATAGTTGGAAGTCTTGCTTTAAATAATAATTTATTGTTCCTCCTGCTATCACAGATACTGCACTTGGAGGAATGACCCGTGTCTATCTTCTTTTCTGAATAATTTCCATGCAATTCACTATATGTCAGGCTGTGAACATGTGTTAGTCACTGTCATGTCCAACTTTTTGTGACCCTGTGGACTGTAGCCCACCAGACTCCTCAGTCCATGGTACTTATCAGGTAAGAATACTAGAGTGGGTAGCCATTCCCTTCTCCATGGGATCTTCCTGACCCAGGTATCAAACCTGGGTCTCCAGCATTGTAGTCAGATTCTTTACTGTCTGAGCTACCTGTGAAGCCCCAAATCCCAAAATACAATGACTTAATGTAGTTTATTTCTCTCTCGTTTAACAGTTAGAGGTGCATAATCCAAGGCTCTAAGAACAGATCTGCCTTCCTCAACAGGAAGTCTCAGTCTCCGGTTCCAGTTTCTTCTATCTCAGCCATAGAAATGGAAAAAGAGACCAGGGCAGTATGTGGCCAGTTTGTTTGTTTTTGTTTTTTAGAGGATTAAACTTGAGTGTCATACGTAACTTCTCATATACCATTAATAAAATTGGTAAAACTTGTACTGTATACACCAAGTACAAAAGACACTGAAATATATAGCTTTTTTTTTTTTTTTCCAAAGTTGCCTTCGCTAACGTGGTTTAGTCATTAAAGTGAAAGAGTGGAAGCATGAACATTAGACAGCCTCTGGCATTCTGCCACATTCACCATTCAATGCAAATGAAAATATTAAATGCCTGTTAGGTGTATATATTATGCTAGATTCTTTGAACTTTATAGAAATGGTCTTGTAATAAACTGATGTAGATGCCACTTTGCTTGGCAAGAGTTCTAGCTTTAAATTTAAGGAATTAGTGCTATTTTGCTCCATTTTAATGTAATGTTCAAGGGTCATGAAGTGAAAAAATTAAGACATAGGGCATGAATAATATTAGACTAATGTTGGTTCTTCTCCACAATAAAGTGAAGATCTGTTAATGGATGGTGAAAGTTTAGTGGAATATTGAGGCCTTTGGGGATGTAATAATGAAGGTAAATACAGATTTAAATTGTGTTTAACAGGTCTACAATGATCAAAGATTCCTAAAGAAGTGGACAAGCCACATGCTTTTCAGCAGGATACACCATGTTTCCTTGGCCCTCCTTCCTTCAGCGCTGACATGTAGACCTGAATATCTAAGCAGATTGTTCCCACTCCTTTTTACTATCTATTTGCTAATCTTATGAGCTAGAGCTCATTTCTAGACAGTGTGGTCACTGCAAGATGTAGATATATGAAAGATGGTAGGCATTTATAGCAGAGAAGGCAATGGCACTCCACTCCAGTACTCTTGCCTGGAAAATCCCATAGATGGAGGAGCCTGGTAGGCTGCAGTCCATGGGGTCGCTAAGAATCTGACACGACTGAGCGACTTCACTTTCACTTTTCACTTTCATGCATTGGAGAAGGCAATGGCAACCCACTCCAGTGTTCTTGCCTGGAGAATCCCAGGAACGGGGGAGCCTGGTGGGCTGCCGTCTATGGGGTTGCACAGAGTCGGACACGACTGAAGTGACTTAGCAGCAGCAGCAGCAGGCATTTATAGAATGTATGTCAATTTATAGGTCATTTTATGCTGCTAGGAATTTTAGAATATATTGTAATATTATTCACACTTAAAAAAATTGAGTGCCATTTTTATTGCTCAATGCAAGAGAGTATATTCTGGTCTCATTATGTCTTATACCAAAATTAATGCCATGACTATAGCATTTGGCTACTTTAAAAAATCTAACAGCAGTTAAAACTTAATTTGCCTTTTCTTTAATTTAGAATGTTAACTTCATCTTATCTCTTAAATTCTTTCTGATACCTGGGCTATGCACTAGAAGCCTGAACAAAATTCTGATTATTCTTCTATTTTATCAGTATACATTGTTACAGCATAATATCTGGTTTTTGAAAATTATTTTGGGGGTGTTTTACACAATGTGTAAATTATTTGGGGGGGTGTTTTTATACGTGTATATGCTAGGTTGCTTCAGTTGCAACTGAGTCTTTGCGACCCTGTGTACTGTAGCCTGCAAAGCATTTCTATCCATGAGATTCTGCAGGCAAGAATATTGGAGTGGGTTGCCACGCCCTTGCAGGGGATCTTTCCAACCCAGGGATCCATCCTGTGTCTCTTAGTCTCCTGCTTTAGCAGGTTGGTTCTTTACTGCTAGTGCCATCTGGAAAGCCAATACAATGTGGGAATCTATTAAAGAAACTGAATATTTGCCTAATAAATTGACACTAGCACTAGAAATCACCAACTGAAACAAAAAAATCTCTCTTAATTCCTGACTTTCTCAACCAACTAAATGCATGACATTTGGGATTTTACTTATGCTACTAATATTCATTTCCTCTTTTGTTAACAGGGATTATAATACCTCCTCTAATTATCTTAAGCTGTTGTTTAGATCAATTCAGTCACTCAGTCCTGTCCGACTCTTTGCGACCCCATGGACTGCAGCACACCAGGCTTCCCTGTCCATCCCCAACTCCCGGAGTCTACCCAAACTCATGTCTATTGAGTCGGTAAGCCATCCAACTGCCTCATCCTTTGTTGTCCCCTTCTCCTCCTGCCTTCAATCTTTCCCAGCATCAGGGGCTTTTCCAATGAGTCAGCTCATCACATCAGGTGGCCATAGTATTGGAGCTTCAGCTTCAACATCAGTCCTTCCAATGAACCTTCAGGGCTGATTTCCTTTAGGATGGATTGGTTGGATATCCTTGCAATCCAAGGGACTCTCAAGAGTCTTCTCCAACACCACAGTTCAAAAGCACCAATTCGTCAGCACTCAGCTTTCTTTATAGTCCAACTCTCACATCTGTACATGACTACTGGAAAAACCATAGCCTTGACTAGACGGACCTTTGTTGGCAAAGTAATGTCTCTGCTTTTTAATATGTTGTCTAGGTTGGTCATAGCTTTTCTTCCAAGGAGTAAGCATCTTTTAATTTCATGGCTACAATCACCATCTGCAGTGATTTTGGAGCACCCAAAAATAAGGTCTGCCACTGTTTCCACTGTTTCTCCATCTATTTGCCATGAAGTGATAGGACCAGATGCCATTATCTTAGTTTTTCTGAATGTTGAGTTTTAAGCCAACTTTTTCACTCTCCTCTTTCATTTTCATCAAGATGCTCTTTAGTTCTTCTTCACTTCCTGCCATAAGGGTGGTGTCATCTGCATATCTGAGGTTATTCATTTAGATAGTCCACTGAAATAAGATAAATCCATTGACTTTAAATAATGAAAGTAGACTATTATATTGGAGTAGATTGAAGGATATAGGCATTTAATTCTTAATAAATTCATTGGCTTTAAATTTACAATAAATATTTACAGAATGAATATTATGTTAAGCACTGTCCTCTTCAAGTTAAAAAATTTTAACATGCAAATACCTTTGCCATATTTACCAAAGAATGCTATTAAAAAGTCTTATTTCCAAGGCAAATTAATAGCTATTATAGGGAAAAAAACTTTATGGGATCAAATAAGACTGTAAAGATTATATTAAGTCAAATTAAACAAGTTCCTTTAAATTAGTTAATCTCAGAGCTTCTATTAATAATGTATTTACATGCATTGGGAGTCTCCAAGATAATATAGTAGGCAAAGTTTTTCCTTCTTATTTCAAATGTTACCTCTTAACACTATTATTCTTTGGATCAAACTTCAGGAAAGTTTTATTTTATCCTGAACTCAAACTAATTGCCATACACATAATGTAACTTGGGAGAAGTGGAAGTGAGTTGAGGTTCAGAATTAAATGCCTATATCCTTCAATGTATTCTAATACAATAGTCTACTTTCATTATTTAAAACTTTAATGATATAAAAATTTCTCAATTCTAATCTTAAAAATAATCATCTCCTCTGGTTTATGTATTATTTTCTTACCTTCCTTTCTCTCATACATTTTTCCTGTTGATACTGCAAAACCAAAAGTGTTTGAGAAATTTAGATTCTACTTCCTTAGCACAAGCTCCCCAAAGCCTTTCCAATAAAATAAGTGTGAGAAGGAGAGATAAACACATGTCATATCTGGAAGTTCTAAGGTCATAAAAATTGTAGAATAATGTAGCCATTGAAAATTTGAATCATGGGCATCTCGAGACAAACTACAGAACAGCATTTTATTTTGCCACAAATTCAATTCTTTTAGGTAAATATGAAATCAGAAGCAGCGGAAAGCTACCGACATCACTGTGCAGAAGTTCTGTCCTCCAATATTCAGCCAAGGACACGGAGCACTCCTGGAGAATGCAATGCAACTGAAGCCAGCCCTTACCTGCTAGGTACACCTCATTGAGCTGCCAGAAGCTATTCCATTGGGCTCAGTAAATAAAAGAGCACAGCAAGGAAATAAAAGCTTATATAAAAATAACTGTTGCACATTCTAGAGTAAGACAACCATCATCTCTCAAAGAGTAGACAGTGATCTGACAAATTTTGGTGAATGACAAAGGGATTTTCTTCGCTACCTTGTAAGTTGGCCAACACTTCTAAGGTGCTGTCACCACAAAGTCCATGAAAAGAATTTTTTTCCAGCTTGGATACGCAATTAAAGCTGTCAAATCTTCTCCTCTCTTGCAAAAGGTTAGGAGGGAGGGATAGATGCAATTACACTGTTTCCTGACAAACTGCTTCCAATTTCCCTTCTAAATCAGCCCCATGCTTTCATAATACCTACAATTATAGAAGCATAGGATTGCACTAGTGAGTTTATAAGAAGCAAAACAAATAGTCACTTGTCAGTTCCTTTCTACTTTGACCTTTCATGGCATTTGCTACTGTTAAATATCTGCCTACTTGGTGAAGCATTATCCTCTGCTAACTTCTCTAAAATTTGTTTTTCCCCTTTCTTTAATAATTTTGTTTGTTCCTTTTTTGATCCTCAGGAGCAAAACTTGGAGTTAATTGTACTTCTCTTATTATTATTCACATTTTTTACATTTCTCATCTTTTCAATGATTATGTATTATATACATGAACATGTGCACACATAGGTTACTATTCATTTATTGTTTTATATCTTTTTATTCCTATTCTCCATTCACACTCTCCTTAGTTCCCCCAAGAAAACGTAGTAATGTATTTGATACATTTTATTGAATTTGTATATACGCTTTTAAAATATGTAGTTTGATTCATTTGTTAGGTTTTTAATTTACTTAATATTTTGTTAAAAACCTTGTATTTTATTTAAAGGACTTTCCAAGATGGTAAAGCCACCACTAAGTATTTCAGATCCAAACGTGATCTCTAGCTATCACATGGCACTCCACGGAGTAATGGTCAGCTTTTACGAGGTTGTGCTAGAATTTAAAAAAAAAAAATCTTCTGAAGTCTAGCAGCTCATACAAATGAAAGCATAGTTTTTGTTTGCATTGCATATCTCTGGTCTACACCCCTCTCACACTGGGGTCTAGGTGAAGGAAGAGCCCATCTCTAGAACAGAGCCATTCCTGTGACAGGAGAAAAAGAGGCACAAAAGACCCAAACCACAGTTTCAAAGCTTCTGCTTAGAAAGAATACATGGCACGTCCACTCACATTACAGTGGTCAAGATAAGTCATATTTCCAAGTGTGAGAAGATTTGGGTGGGAAATATAGTCTCACAGGATGAACCCAAGTAGGAGAATGTTCTAAGGAGTAGAGTGAATTTTTTTTTTAACAATAACGTATCTGCCACACATGTTGCTGTGACTCTTCTGTCCATTGTGGTTGTCTACTACCCACCTTGCTTTTAGCAGTTGAGTGTGACCACTTGGCCTCCACTACTCAAGAATCCACTTATCACTCCCATTGCCCTTGTTTCCCATTTCAGTGACCACAGTGCCCACTATGAGATGTGGCCTACAGAGAACAGCCATCTTAGAATTCTTCAAGAATGCTTAAAATATTTTTCTTACACTCATGGGGAAAATTATGTCTTCTGAGTCATCTGAAGGTGGGTGAGTATGTCTCAAATGACAAATCTACTGCAATATTCCAAGCTCCTCATATCTTTGAATCCTTTCCTCGATAGTAAACCAAGGCCCGTCTGGCATTTCTAACTCATTTACTGTGGGCTACCTTTTGGTCCACGTTTCAGCCAACCAACCAATCAACTGACTAATTAGACCACTTTCTAACTCCCTGAGTTGCATTCAATGTTAAAGGTAGCATCTCTGCATAGTGGGCCCACAGAAATACATTTATTTTGATCTAATTTCATGTTTTTTTCCCACCATTATACCACTCCTTTAACATCCATTTCCATACATATTTTCTGAATTTCTGCCATATAGTCAAAGCTATGGTTTTTCCAGTAGTCAGTACAGTTCTGAGAGTTAGGCCATAAAGAAGGCTGAGTGCTGAAGAATTGATGCTTTTGAACCGTGCTGCTGGAGAAGACTCTTAAAATTCCTTGGACAGCAAGGGGGTCCAACCAGTCAAACTTAAGCAAATAAACCCTGAATATTCATTGCAAGGACTGATGCTGAAGCTCCAATACTTTGGCTACCTGATGTGAAGAGCTGACTCACTGAAAAAGACCTTGATGCTGGGAAAGATTGAGGGCAGGGGGAGAAGGGGGTGACTGAGGATGAGATGGCATCCTCAGCTCAATGAACATGAGTTTGAGCAAACCCTGGGAGGTAGTGAAGGACAGGGAAACCTGGCGTACTGCAGTTCATGGGATCACAAAGAATCAGACATGACCGAGTAATGGAATAAAAACAATGAATTAAAAAATTCAAGTCATTATATTTAGTATACATCTTCATGGTATCACTTTGTGTCTGCTGGGCTCCCTGAATCTAGTTCTAGTTACAGTTCTAGTAGCAAAGAGGTGTCCTGGGGATGAGTCCTGAGGAGAATTAACATCGTTTTGCAAAGCAACTGCTTCTGGGGAGGCCATTATAGTTTCTTCAGGCAGTGCAGGGTTAATTCCCTCAGATTTGGGGTGGGGGGGTAGGATGAGGGTGTTTCTATTGGTAAAGAACTCATGATCTTAGGGGATTAGTGTCTCCAGCTTCATCAAGTTCTTCTCATACATCCAGATTCCCCAACTCTGAAGATCCCATCCCTCCCAATAGTGCCCTCACTTGATTAAAATGGATAACCTGTGAGGCTGGGAGTTCAATTTGGGTTGCAACTCAGCCACTCACAGGATGAGACTTTGGGTTTGGTTTCAGCAGTCTCAATCCTGGGGCTACAGGTGGTAAAGTTTTCTTTCAGGGCATACAGGGAAGCTTTCACTTCATTTATGTGTTACTTGAGAATTCTAACCCCTGAGCACATCCTTTTACCTCCCAGCTTTGTCCAGAAATTTTAGGAACTAGCAGTCAATTTCATTTTAATTGTTAGTTTGACAAAAATATTCAAATATATCATATCTAGATCCTTGCTTCTTATAAGTGTTTGATTAGGAGTATCCAGTGGTGATATTTTGCTTATCTCTATGGCTAGAACATGCCATGAACTATCAGTGCTCTATTTACTACTAGAAACAGAGACATTTTGTGTGTGTTTGTATGCATACTCAGTTGTGTCCAGCTCTTTGTAGTCCACCCGACTCCTCTGTCCATGGGATTTTCCAGGCAAGAATACTGGAGTGGGTTGCCATTTCCTCCTCCAGGGGATCTTCCCAACCCAGGGATGGAACCTGTGCCTCTGGTGTCTTCTGCATTGGCAGGTGGATTCTTTACCAATGAGCCACCTGGGAATCCCCAGAAACAGAGACATTAGTGTCTTTAAATCTAACCAGATTAGATAGCCATTCTGGAAACCTCAGAATCAGGTCAGAAAACTAATTCCTAAAATTTTATTTCCCTAGAATCACTCTGTATTTAATATAACTAAAATATACTTTTATTTTACCTACATAAAATTTTTAAAAATTAACATTTTCCTTGTGATTACTCTTTAGTCTGTCAGTGGTTTGTAAGAATTATCAAAATCTATATGAGTCAGAAATCTCTACAGATAAGAACCAGTAGAATATCTGTGTATTTATACAAAGGTTTTTATTGTAAAGAGTAAAGAGAAATCACAAGGAAAATATTAATTTTTTGAATTTACGTAAATGAAATACAAAGTATGTTTTGGTTGTATTGCATATAATATCTGTATGATACATACATATATATGGCCTGAATTATAATTAAAACAAATTTTAGAGGAACATTATACTTTAAATGCTTAAATTAAATAAGAAAGTAGATTCAAAACCAAGAGCTTAAGCTTCCAATTAAGAGACTAGAAAGAGAAGTGGAAGTTAAATCTAAATTTATAGAAGAAAATAATATTATATAGAAAATGATATTATTAAAAGTGCAAATCAATGAAACAGAACATGGACAACTTTGAGAAAAGTAAAAAAAATTTTTTGAAAAAAGATTGATTAACCTCTTGCTAGATGGATCAATAAAAAGATAAAATGTAAGTTACTAATTTCATAATTAAAAAGGAGGCATCAGTGCATGTTGTAAACAGCAAAACCAAGATGAGGGAAGATGATGAACAACTTTATGCCAGTAAATTAACTAGCTTAGATGCAGCCAAAACTTTTTTGAAAATTAAATATTATCAGAACTGACTCAAAAGTAAATTAAAAATCTAAATTATATCTACTAAAGAAAATGAAGTAGGAATTAAAAACCATTCCACAAAGAAGACTCTAAGCCAATATGATACCACTAGTGATACCCATCAAACATTTAAGGAAGAAATAATAGCAATCTTACACAACATATTTCAGTAAATGGAAGAAGAGGGAAGGAACACATCCCGACTGATGCTGTGACACAAGCATTATCATGAGACCAAACCAAACAAGGACAATACAAGAGAATAAATTCTAGATCACTTACAAATATGTATACAACAATTAAAAATGATTTAGAGAACTTCCCCAGTGGACAAGTGGAGTCTGCTGGCCAATGCAGGGGACACAGGTCTGATCCCTGGTCTGGGAGGATCCCACATACCAGGGAGCAGCTCAGCTCACGTGCTGCAACGACAGAGGCCCACATGCCTAAAGCCCAGGCTCCGCAACAAGAGAAGCCACTGTCGTGCGAAGCCCATGCAGCACAATCAAGGACTAGGGCAGCCAAAATAAATACATAAAACAATAATCTGTAAAAAATATTTCAGAAAATCAAATTCCAAAATATATAAAAAGAATAAGATAACAATATAAAGTTGGGTTTGTCCTGAAAACACAAGGTTGGTTAAATATTTTTTTAAATTGATAAAAATTTTGACAGAATAATGAGGAAAATCATTTGAGAAAATTCAAACTACAATTGTGATAAAAGCCTTTCACAAACCAAAAATGGGGGATTTCTTGACCTGATAAAATGGTATCTAGGATTTATATGAAATTGCAAAGAAGCCAGACACAGAAGAGTACATACTGTATGATTTCATTTTCATGAAGCTTTTGACCAGGAAAAAATTATTTATATAAATAAAAATTAGAATAATTGTAACTCATGGGGATTTATTGGTCAAGAACTTTCTGGATAGGAGAAATGTCCTTTATCTTGTTTGGGGTGTTGTTTATAAGATGTACACATTTATCAAAACTCATTTAGTTTTTCATGTAAGTCTCACACTTTTCATGACATAAGTTTTACATCAATAATTTTAAAATATGTCATTCTCTGTTGTGTCTGTGAAGAAGGAAAGGGCAACCCACTTCAGTATTCTTGCCTGGAATGTCTCATGGACAGAGGAGCCTGGAGGGCTACAGTCCATGGGGTTGCTCCATGTTACTACAGTCCATGGACTGTTACTACAGTCCATGGACATGAGTAAGCACACACATGCTGATGTGTCTAAGCAGAATTTTGCGGATTTGGTACGCAGGTAAAGAAGAAGTATATATAGAGAGGTAGTATGAGAAATCCTGTAGAATCATTAAGGACACCAACTATAACAGACTGGCTGAAAGAGAAAATTCAGGCACTGCTTGTGAAGTTTTAACTTGCTAAACTAAAGTTTGGTAATATTGGATAGGTGAAGGGGTACGTAATCAAGTAAGGGATTAATGAGAGTTGCATTTGGGGAAGTTTGGTTTATTAAGTAAAGAAATTCAAGCAGTAAACCCATTAGGGTACCAATACTAGATTTTTTGATCAACATCTTCACAGCCTGTGTTGAAATTGGCAGTAGTAAGAGGAAAAGAGAAGGCAAGGTGCCTACAATGTCCAAGGTGGCAGGACGGGTAAAGTTGTACAGAGTTCTCTTTTTTCAGTCATGTAGCATCATTTCTGATTCCGAGAGCAATGATTTCCCTCCCTGTGCAAGTCTGATCTCTGTCCAATCATTTGCTCAAGCTGTGTGAAAAACTAATTCCCAACACCTGCTGATCTGAGACCGAGTGCAAGTTTAGGAAAGGTTTTCAGCTTGTCAATTTCCCCTGCTATGCTCTATGGAGGACTTACGGCCTGGGCAGCATAACCTCACTTCGAAATCAGCCTGAGGTGCACAGTGTCACCAGGGGGTGGTGTAGGAAGGTGCAAAGAGTCCAATTATGTCACTTTTATGTTCCTAAAAGATCACAGTCAGCCCTATTTGATTTTTATGTACCCAGTGGGAGAGTAAAGGGAATAATGTTCAGGAGTACTTTGCATTTAAATGATTCCTTTATTCAAAGAGATTTACAAATGTTATATCATTAAACAAGGTTCCCTTTGAGATGCATTAGAAGTAAATACAAAATTGTAATGCTTATTTCACAGTGGGACAATATTATGTGGTTCAGGATGAGAGGCCAAAAGAATGTCATTCAAGAACAGTGCCCCCTAATCAATATGTGACAATAATAACTTCTTACAGTTTTAGTTCTGCCTCTTTTGCACACTCTAGAATTTTCTAATAAGTGCTTGATCTTTTTTGAAGCTGCTGTCTCATAAATGGGAGATAATAATAGCTTTCCTTTCTATCTCATAAGTTGTTAGGAACATCAAATAAGATAATGTATATGGACAGGTAAAAATTGTACAGATGTAAGAATGAATGGGTGATTTTCCAGGTGGCATTAGTGGTAAAGAACCTGCCAGCCAATTCAGGAGATATAAGAGAAGCATGTTTGAGCCCTGGGTTGGGAAGGTCCCCTGCAGAATGGCATGGCAACCCACTCCAGTATTCTTGCTTCCAGAATCCCATGGACAGAGGAGCCTGGTGGGCTACTGAGTCGGACAGAGTCAGACACAACTGAAGTGACTTAGAATACTCCCACACAAGAATAAATGAAGGAAGTATCATTTTTTTCTTTTCCTTTCTATTAACATGTGTCCCTACTGACATAGGACCTTGTAGAGAAGCAGACCTTCAATATTCACTGCATTATTGTTTTTAACTAATAAAGTCCAGTAAATCCCCTACATAGGAACCTTCAAGTTTAAATTTTCAAAGATGCAAATGTGTGTTTGCATGTCCCATCACGAAAGCTAGTTCATGTGTCTGGCATACATTGTCACATGCGTGCATTCTCTACGAGTGGCTGTGCTTTTGTATACTTTACTGTACAGTGTTGTATGAAGTACAGCAGTGTAGTATCTTTACTTCAAGCCCAGGATGTCCAGAAGCGAGTGTAAAATCAGAGGTGATTTATCTGGTACAGTACCACCCATACATCACTCGATCACTTTTTTCAAAAGGGTAGATTGAATTGAATTCAGCAAGGAACCAGAACCCAAGCCATTGATGTCAGGTGTGAGTGAAACTGCAGCTTGCCCTCCATCTCCTGTTGCTGATGATCCTTCAGCTCTACCATCTCCCACTTCCTCTCCCTCCTCCAGTCAATAACTCTTCTTGCCTGTTCACTCGATGCCAGCCCCTTTATGCTACTGTACTTTTCAAGGTACTGTACTATAAGATTAAAAATGCTTTCCTTATTTTTGTGTTTGTCTTTTATGTATTATTGTGCAAAAATATTACAAACCTACTACAACACAGTACTATATAGCTGATTGTGTTACTTGGGTACCTAGACTAACTTTGCTGATGTGCATGCATGCTAAGAGCTTCAGTTATGTCTGAATCTTTGCTGGACTTATGAACAAATTTGGACTTACAAACGTGCTCTCAGAATGGAATTCATTCATACATAGGGGACTTGCTGTATCAGGAAACTCAAGGCACCCAACATTAAGCTTTAGTTTTGAACTGCATAGTTCTTAATATTTAAAGGCATATTAAGGTCATTCACTTTGTTTTAAAAGTGAAGACACTAGGAACAAGTGTTTATTTGGTTTGTTAAATGATATATGGACAGTTAACGACAGATTTGGAATTAGGTTCTAGATGATTTAGGCCTTTAGCATTTAGTTCCAAGCTAAGCATTTAGGGCTTTCAAAACTGTGGTTATAAAGAATTTTAACTTAGTAAAGGCAAACTCTTTAAATGTTTGAATCACGTAAAGGAGTTTCAAGAAAACCCATATATTCATATATATATTGATAGATAGTTACTACTTTTTTTAAGCAGAAAAAATAAACCTAGTTACAGAAGTCAGAAAGGGTCTGCTAAGAGATTAAAGACCACAGGCAGGATAATTATAGAAGTTAACATTATTCAGTGAAATTGTCTTAATTAGACCCAACGTACAGTGCTTTAGTCAAATACAGTTTCATATATCTGTTAAGTAAAGGGAAGATACATTAAATAAATACTTGGGATATGAGGGCAGTTGTTCAGTCAAGTCTTGTCTGACTCTTTGTGACCCCTTGGACTGCAGCACACCAGGCTTTCCTGTCCTTCCCTATCGCCTAGAGTCTGCTCAAACTCATGTCCATTAAGTCAGGGATGCCATCCAACCATCTCATCCTCTATCACCTTCTCCTCCTGCCCTCAATCTTTCCCAGCACCAGTGAGTCAGCTCTTCACATAGGTAGCCAAAGCATTGGAGCTTCAGCATCATGAGAGCAGTAGCACATATTTGAACAGATAATCTCTTTAGAGATGCTGTTGTTTATAAGAACCTTAAAAGCACTAATTGCCATGCTTAAATTATGTTCCGTGCTAATCACCTTTGGCTTGTGAAGTCAGAATTTTGCTAATGTTCTTCAAGCTAAGCACTTGTGACTAAAAAGTCATAAAGGCTTATTCATTTTTTAAAGACTGTTATTCAAAATTTGAACATTTTAAAAATTATCTAACTTCTGCTTACAAATTACTCAGAATCAGTCACCAACTAGTGAACAAAGGCAAAAGAAATTGAAAGAGAATCCAAGTCTTGCTGATTTTGGAGGCAAAATGATTGTCCATCAAATTCAGTTAGAACTTTGAGTACACATTAGGAACGGGGAAGGGAGGGCACCTTGCCAGAGGTCAGGATTAGAGATGTCCAAACCATAATGGAGAAATTTCAAGTTTGACTTTGAAATCCTTGATGAAAAGGCACATTAGGAAATATAATTATTAGCATACTGTTTAATGTTTTAATTGGATGCATTTTGCGGTGCTGTGCCAAAGTGATTTTTGAAGCTGATTGTATTTTTGCCTTCCTGCCTATTCTTTAAAGCGCAGTCAACCTTAGTAAGAGAGAAAAGGGAGGTAAATTACATAAAGGAAAGGAACAGCTAATGATTTAAGAATGTGTGGTTTTCCCCTCACATGAAACATCACTCTTAAGTTTCTCATTTGGGGGCAACATCTATTCTTTTCTAGAAAGAGGAATATTGTGTTAGGCAGCAAATCATTATGGTGTTGGGTATTTAGAAGAATTTTCCTGGTTGTATTAAAACATCCTGGCATCTGTACAACACTCTCCTGGCTTTGATTACAAAGGCCTTTAATCATTGATAGCGTTTATTTGTTAAGTGTAGCTTTCTTTGTGTTTTGAATAAGCCCAATTGTTGGTAATTTATAAAAAATTACCAAGTGCATACCAATGAACTATGATTTTAATTTATTTCATTATAATTTAATGTTGATCAGTGTGGAAAATACAGAATTTTTTTTAAACTAAATATTTTAGTTTGTGACTCATTTTTTTTTTTTTAATACAAAATCCCCCAAATATAGCCATTAAAGACTTAACCCATTCTCTCTTTCAGCCATGAAGATTTTTCTTTGTAAATCACTCAGGGGAAAAAAAATAGGTAGTTTCAATTCCTGTGAAATTTCTTTGATCTTCATGTAAATAAACCAGCTGCCTTCCTCTCATAGGATGTTTCTTGAATGTGATTTCTTTCATCAAGTAGTTTATCTCACCTCTGTAAACATCAAGGTAGTTTCCTTCAGAACTTCAAACAGGCATTTCTACACATTTGCAGAAAATATATTAAATAGTGTAAATGACAGACTTCCTCTCCACTTCCTAGCAGGACAGAGCAGAAGGTAGTTCACAGTGCACCCCAACTAGTAGGAGGCACGTTCTACATTGTAGTCATAATATTCTTGACAAACACCAAGCATTCCCTTCTCTTGAAGGCAGAAAAAGGAAACGTGTCCACTGAAAAGGTGAGCTAGCTTGACAGAACATGGGAAGGAAATCAAAAACAGATGACCGTGCAGAAATCATAGACTATGAAGGACAGTTAAGACAGAATGTTTATGACACTAAGAAAGTTTACTCTAGAAAATTCAGTGAAATGGGCCCAAGTGTTAGACATAGTTTAGATTGAGAGATTCAGTAAAGATTTGAACAGTTCTTATTTTTCTAAAACAGCTCTAATTTGCCTGAGTTATTTAACTCCCAGTTGGCTCAGCAATTTTATAATTCTTGGCACTGTGCAAAATGCATTTATTCAGATCTTTGAAAGTTGACCGATTTCTTGCTGAATGAACCAGGCAGTCAGCTGTGAAGTCAATTTCCCTGGCTTCAACAGATAGGACTTTTTTTTTTTTAATTTTTTTATTCAGAAATGGAAGAATGTTTTTAATTGACTCTAAATGAGGATATGGAGCAGTAATATTTTCACATCTTGATATTTAGATTGTAAGTTGATAGTTTTGTTGAGGAAGATAGCATAGGTTCACTTTATGGAATAAATACATATTTTTTTAATTCTGAATTTTCAAGAAGAGTTAATTCATCAATTATTATGACAACTGGTAATATCTTACAATTGCTCTAGTTCTTTCTTTTAAAATTTTGAAATGCAGAAAGTGAAGGCACCTAGATTAGAATCTGAAGAATGGGTTTCCAAATTTTCTTTACATCCATCTGAGAAGGTTATCTGTCATTAGTTCTTTTTGCACATGTTCTTGGAGTCTCACATCTATTTACACATCCTCCCATTCAGTTATAAATGTATTTTAAAAATGCACCCTAAGCATCTATTGTATTTATAGAAGGATGCTGCATTCCAGGGTAAGAGACATAAATAAGCATATAATTACAATAAAACATTGAATGTACCACTTGTTAAAAAAACCAAAATGCACTGGGGACATGATCAGATAATTATAAAGCAAAAAAATACTGTGAGGCTACACACATTTTATTGTATTTATCAAAATTTGAGTGTATAGCTGAAGATATTTTATCTCATAAAAACTTAATTTTGAGTTCCCTAAATCAGAGGTCCCCAATCTTTTGGGTACCAGGAACCAGTTTCATGGAATAAAATTTTCCTATGGACCAGAGATGGGGGGTGGTTTGGGGATGATTCAGTGCATTACATGTATTGTGCACTTTATTTCTAATCTAACGCCACTGCAGATCTGACAGGACGTACTGGTCTACAGCCCAGAGGCTGGGGACCCCTGCAGGTGGCGCTAGTGGTAAAGAATCTAACTGCCAGTGCAGGTAGATGCAAGAGGCACGGGTTCGATCCCTGAGTTGGGAAGACCACCTGGAAGAAGGCATGGCAATCAACTCTAGTGTTCTTGCCTGGAGAATCCCATGGACAGAGGAGCCCGGTGGGCTGCAGTGCACAGGGTCACAAAGTGTCGGACAGGACTGAAGCGACATAGCATGCATGCCCTGAATCTAAGATACTGAGAAGAACTTAAATGCTTCTGGTTTTACAGGGAATTTTTCACCTATTTATTTCCTTCTTCCTTTTTATTTCTTTCCACTTAAGTCATTGAACTCCACCTCTCTTTTCTTGTCATCACTATAACAGTCCTCTGCCAGCCCAGACTGATTTCATTCTTTGGAAATTACCATAAAAAGAAGTTTCTTTTCTCCTTACAAAATTGCAATATCTCTATTGAAAATAAACTTGACTCCTGAAATTCAGTATTTATTTTTTACTCTTTGATGTCACAAATCTTTAATGATATATCACTTTCTTCTAATGCTGTGAGTGACATGGAACTACTTTGTCTTCAAAATCACAAACTAGAGATTCTTCTTTCATACCATAGTTTCTTAATATAATCCTTTATTAGTCATTCATATGAACTAAATGTGGTTTAAGCCTTTAGCAAGTACTTCTAGTTCATCTGTTACATTTTTCTTATAATTACATTATAAATAAATTTTGGTTGTAAAAGCAGACTCTATATATCTTATGCATTGGAATAGCTTCCTCAAATATTTGACTCTGCAAATGTCATTCAGCACTAATGATTCGTTCTGGGAAATTAGATTTTTCTGACTGGGCATTTGAACTGTGAATTTCTATAAGACCAAGAATTTTGTATTAATAGTTGTGATCATCTGCAAATATGTGAGATTCAACTTCAGAGTCTAACTAAATCATTTTTTGCATTTAAAGTCACACCAATGTTCAATAAATTCACAATGTTAAATAACTTCACTCACATGCAGGTATTAATAACTGGTAGGCTGTCTTTCCTCCATGCAGTTATTCAGGGACCCAGGATTTTTCATCTTATGACATTCTATCTTCTTATGTAGGGAGTTCTCTATTCCCAACTGACAAACAGGTAAAGAGATGGTTTAGAAACAAATACACTCACATACATAGTCACCTTGGTTAGGAGTTGATACACATAATTTTATTTAAATTCCATTGGCGTGAACTGATCACACAGCAGAAAAATGTAATCCTTGGTAGGCAGTTTATTCCTAGAAACAACCCGAGGGAGCACAGAGTTTTGGAGTTATCCACCTGACTCTGCCATACCTGTATCTTTTGGAAAGCTGGAATGACTTTTCCAGGTTATCTGGGATAACCTGGAATACTAGTGATAACATATTTGTATAAAAAGCTGTAAAAATACTCTTGAGAAACCTTTGCCTGATTGTCTCTAGTTTAATAAATTTACACTTTCCTTTTATTTCATTTAAACATTAAGAAAAGATGCATTTACCCATTTGCTTTTTTTCATCAACTATTTCTTGAGTGCCTATTGTATGCCAAGCACAAATTTTTGTACTTGAGATACACTGGTGATTAAAATGCACTAAGCTCACCCTGCCTTTGTGAGCTTATATCCTAGTAGGTAGAGATGAACAGTAAACAGTACACATAATAAATAAGTGAATTATTTTGAAATTAAAATATGTAAAATTCTGTAGAAAAAGGAAAGGTAAATCAGGGTAATGGAAATTAGGACTGACTGAATTGTGCTGGGAGCTGGTTACAATTTACAAAATGATTTTCATTGAAAGGCTCATTGAGAAGGTAGCATTTAAATAAAACCAGAAGGGGATGGGACCTCAGCTCTGCAGATAGTATTTGACCCAAGAGAATTCCCAGCAGAGAGAACAGCAGGGCCAGTGATCTTAATGTAAGAGTTTGCACACTGTCCTCAGAAAACAGTAAGGAGCCCGGAGTGTTTCCAATGCTGTGAGCAAAGAAAAAGTTAGTGGGTGATGGAGCAGAAAAGAAAAGATCATGTAAAATCTTCTTGGTAGCATTTGTGCTTTTCTTTTTAATGGAATGGGAAACTGTTACAGAGTTTGCAGTAGAGAAGTGAAATAATCCTTATAATTGAAAAAACTCTCTCTGGGCTGTCCTGCTGAGAGAGACTGCAGGGTGTCAAATGTAAGCAGGGAGGCTGGTTAGGAGGTTATGGCAGAAACCAGGTAAGAGGGGTGGTGACTAGAAAGAGAGTGTCACTCCCTTCATGTGATGAAAACAGTGTTTAATATGTGTATTATCTACCAATATTCTGATCTTTAGTTGATATCAAAGCTTGAAAGTATTTTGACACCTACATATTAATTCTCTGGCTATCATTTCAAGATTTCTGTAAGAAAGAACCTAGATTACCTTGAGAACCATATTGCATAACTGGACATCTAGCCAAATTGGAGAGGAGGTCCTAAAACAGTACTTTAACTTGAGGTGCACTGGCCTACTATGAGGATAGGAATTAATATTCAAGTTGGATTGAAGCAGATAATCCCCAAAATACTAAAAAACATGTACGTGTACTTTAACCAAGACACTGTCTTTCTTTCCTTAATTTTTAGTTTCAGGTGACTCTTTCTAGTATTCATAATTATAAAATATCTTCTGTGTATTACAGAATAAGACAACACATTAGGAAGAAAGCAAATTGCTTTTTATCCAGGTGAAACAGTGGTAAAAAACATGTCTGCCAATGCAGGAGACTCAAGAGATGCGGATTTGATCCCTGGGTCAGGAAGATCCCCCGGAGTAGGAAATGGCAACCCACTCCCGTATTTTTGCCTAGAAAATTCCATGGACAGAAGAACCTGGTGGGCTACCGCCCCTGGGGTCACAAAGAGTCAGAAACAACTGAGCACTCACTCAGCACTCAGCCTAGTACCTGTCACCGTAACATCAATGTCGACGAATTGACTTTACTTTTTTCTTTAATATCTCAATATTTACAAATCTATAATATGATTTAATCATTATTTTCATTTAATATTAACTTTCAGTGATTATGCCTCAAACACCTGATTTAGCATATGAACAAAAATTAACATCTGCCTATGAAATCGGTCCTGGGTGTTCACTGGAAGGACTGACGCTGAAGCTGAAACTCCAGTACTTTGGCCACCTCATGTGAAGAGTTGACTCATTGGAAAAGACTCTGATGCTGGGAAGGATTGGGGGCAGGAGGAGAAGGGGACGACAGAGGATGAGATGGCTGGATGGCATCACTGACTCGATGGACATGAGTCTGAGTGAGCTCCGGGAGTTGGTGATGGACAGGGAGGCCTGGCGTGCTGTGATTCATGGGGTCGCAGAGTTGGACACAACTGAGCGACTGAACTGAACTAAAATGATATTGAAATATATTGAACCATTGCAGTTACTGAAACTTAACATTATTTTTATCAATATATGTTAGATGACTATATTTTTTTAAAGTACTGATGATTTTCTTAGAAAACGTGAAAGGACTGGATCTAAGTGAATATGCAAACTATTGGTCCATTTTATGTTGGAGAATAGTCCAGCAAGCAGAATTTGCATATGATCCAAACATCATGATTCTTGGACCTCTTCTATTTTGCAATTTAGAAGTTCATTAAGAACTTGATTCCTGATATGAACCACACTACTGAGTTACATTGCAGATACTGCAGATTATCCCAAATTACTGAGTTTTGATCAGTAATCTCATTGAGCAACTGATTACATCCCCCACCCTCATATTCCCATAGCCTGCAAGTGCCACAGAAAGAGGGTGGCTTCTTATTCTGGTGACTCTTCTTTCTTATGACTCAGCCCTTTTTTGTGCTTCTTTCTGCTATCCTTCAGCAATACGTGAACCATGAACTTTCAGATGTTCAAGCTAATTTTAGAAAAGGCAGAGGGACCAGAGATCAAATTGCCTACACCTGCTGGATCTTTGAAAAAGCAAAAGAGTTCCAGTAAAACATCTATTTCTGCTTTATTGACTATGCCAAAGCCTTTGACTGTGTGGATCACAATAAACTGTGGAAAATTCTGAAAGAGATGGGAATACCAGACCACCTAACCTGCCTCTTGAGAAACCTGTATGCAGGTCAGGAAGCAACAGTTAGAACTGGACATGGAACAACAGACTGGTTCCAAATAGGAAAAGGAGTACATCAAGGCTGTATATTGTCACCCTGCTTATTTAACTTCTATGCAGAGTCCATCATGAGAAACTCTGGGCTGGAAAAAGCACAAGCTGGAATCAAGATTGCCAGGAGAAATATCAATAACCTCAGATATGCAGATGACACCACCCTTATGGCAGAAAGTGAAGAAGAAGTAAAGAGCCTTTTGATGAAAGTGAAAGAGGAGAGTGAAAAGTTGGCTTAAAGCTTAACATTCAGAAAACTAAGATCATGGCATCTGGTCCCATCACTTCATGGGAAATAGATGGGGAAACAGTGGCTGACTTTATTTTTCTGGGCTCCAAAATCACTGCAGATGGTGATTGCAGGCATGAAATTAAAAGACACTTACTCCTTGGAAGGAAAGTTATGACCAACTTAGACAGCATATTAAAAAGCAGAGACATTACTTTGCCAACAAGGGTCTGTCTAGTCAAGGCTATGGTTTTTCCTGTGGTCATGTATGGATGTGAGAGTTAGACTATAAAGAAAGCTGAGCGCTGAAGAATTGATGCTTTTGAACTGTGGTGTTGGAGAAGACTCTTGAGAGTCCCTTGGATTGCAAAGAGATCCAACCAGTCCATCCTAAAGGAAATCAGTCCTGAATGTTCACAGGAAGGACTGATGTTGAAGCTGAAACTGCAATACTTTGGCCACCTGATGCAAACAGCTAACTAATTGGAAAAGACCCTGATGCTGGGAAAGATTGAGGGCAGGAGAAGAAGGGGACAACAGAGGATGAGATGGTTGGATGGCATCACCAACTCACTGGACATGAGATTGGGTAAACTCCAGAAGTTGGTGATGGACAGGCAGGCCTGGCGTGCTGCAGTCCATGGTGTCACAAAGAGCTGGACCCGACTGAGTGACTGAACTGAACTGAACTGTGAGTCTAATTCTTTTTTTCCCTCTCTCTCTGTGGCTATCTATTTTGTATCTACTATTATATCTATTTCACTATTATTCTTTATTTTCTGATCACCCATTTGAGAGGAAATTGACTGGATCATCCAATATGGTATTGGTGTACTTACTTGGCAGCTACCTTGAGATCATCCCAAAGCCTATTGGGTAGGTACCAATTTAGCTAATAGATAACTAATTTTGCCTAAGTCCTGGTTCTCTTTAAGTTAGGGCATTGTGGCAGAGTCACAGAATGACAAACTAACTGGAAAGAACCTCTTTCAGCATGACCAACATTTAGAGTTTCACAAAATTTTCTTTAGTATAGACATTTTTGATATATTATTCTCTGAAATGTGCTGGTTGTGTCTATTACACCTCTCACTATGTACTATCCCTTTTTTCTTTTCTCAGATCCATGTCTAAATCATTTACTGCAGTTTGACAATAAATTTTTGGATATTGAAGAATTATATATTATTGATCACATAGAACTTCTAGAATTCTATCCTGAGATTATTCTTGACTGCTTTCTTAACTTCACACAGCTTTTGCAGTTGAAATGCATTCCTCTTGAGATCCTCTAATTATTGATTCCCTCCTATCAAACTCTTTAACTCAGTATGTCTTTAAATTCAGTTCCAGTTTTTCTTTGCTCATTGACATATGAGAATAACAGTTTCTCTAATGTGAAGTCTTCACCACCAACTTTGTCTTCAGTCATACCTTCCTTTTCTCTAACATTTTCCTTTTCTTTTATTTCATCAGTTGTTTGCTTGATTTTTGTTGTTGTTGTTTTGTTTTTACTATGCACAACTGGGTTCAATTGTCCTCTGCAGTTAATGTCTTTCTATTTTTGCTGCATTTTTTTCCTGAAACCTTGTGTAATGATTGATGTGGCAAAAAAAGAGCTTCAATTCCTATTTGGTCACTTGTGCATTAATTTCTCTTTTCTTTCTAATGCATAGTCTGAAAGCTAGTTGGCATTTATGTTACAGGTTTTTAAATATCTCACTTGGATCACTGTTTTAAATATTAGCTGTTTTTGCATTGTTTCCCCGCCCTAACGATAGACAATATGAATAGTTATTTTGAACATGCCTTTGGGTACTCCCTGATGTGTTGTAGTTAATTTTCATGACAGGAGACTGATGCTGGTGGCGTTGTTCCTGTCTTTTCATCTCCATTATTTTGAATGATAAAGGAGGAACAATATTCTGATGAACAATCTGGACTATGACAAAGAGTTGAGAGATATATTATTATCATTGTTGTTGTGAGCATTAATAATTATGTCACAAAATCTACATTGTTAGTAATAATCTTCTTCAATAGCCTTTTTCAAATGTATTCCAAACTCCTTATAAACTCCAACTGAGTCAGCTTCATAGCATCTTTTAAAGTAAGGATAAGAAAATTTTAATTAGGTAAAATTACTACATCAATGAGTCTTACTCTTTCATATTCTATTCTATGACCACACAGACTTACAATCCTAGTTATTTTTTCTCTAAGTCTTACTTCACTGACTCTGAGATCTCCAGTTCCTAGACCCACGTCTAGGAATGGTGTTTCTCTAAGTCCTGGCCTGAAGTCCTATGTATTGACCTGAGACATACAGTGAATATTTAAACCACTTGCTATTAAGCACTTCAATCTTTTCAGTCTTGTTCAAAGAATGAACTTACAAATCTATACGCTTATTGAATGACCCTCATCATCTCTGTGCTTAGTCACTCAATCACATCTAACTTTTTGAGATCCTTTGGGCTGTAGCCTTCCAGGCTCCTCTGTCCATGGCATTTTTCAGGCAAGAATACTGGAATGGCTTGCCATTTTGCACCTCCAGGTGATCTCCCCAAACTAGGGATCAAACCTGTGTCTCCTGTGTCGGATTCTTTACCCACTGAGCTATCAGGAGCGCCCCCAGTCATCTCTAGTCTTCACCAATAAATCCAGACTTAGAGTTAATGTTTGAGTTTGGGGTGTGTTCTAGTTATTTGACGCTGGATAACAAGTTACATAAGTTATTTGATGCTGGATAACAAGCTACATAAGACAATCATTTATTACATCCATGGACTCTGAATTGTCAGATATTTAAACGAGGCATAGCTGGGATGTTGTGTCTCTTCCACAGTGTCTGGGTCCTCATCTGGTTCATCTGGAAGGTTCCAGGATTGGTGACGATTATCATCTGAAGGCTCATCACTCACATGTTCAGTGGTAGAGGAAAGAAATAAAAATCAGTTTAGCAATTACTATGTGCTAGGAGTTTTACTAAACTTCTCATATTAAGATCTTATTTACTCCTTACAACAAAAGATTGATAGAGTCAATATTAACCTTATTTTAGAAATGAGATCTCAAAAAGTTGCCTACTATTTCCAAGGCCACTTCTATGTGTTAAACGAAAAACTGAGGTGTACTTTAAATTTTATTAAGAGTTCATTTTAAGGAAAATTGTATTTAAATTGGGCAGCATCCAGTGTAGCAGTTAGAAAGGACCTCTGAGTAGCCGTACTCGAAAATGAAAGACCTTCCTCACCAGAAGGGAAAAGGAGCGAGGAAGTTGTACGAGCCAAATATGGCTGTAGTGGCAGGCTATTTTCCTTTAGGGAATAGCATCACCGACTCAATGGACATAAATTTGAACAAGCTCCAGGAGTTGGTGATAGACAGGGAAACCTGGTGTGCTACAGTCCATGGGGTCGCAAAGAGTCCAACATGACTGAGAAACTGAACTGAACTGGGGTCTATCAGGCAGATGGAGTAACTAGTGCTGATCAGGCAATTCCTACTTGACTAGTTTAGAATTTCATTTCTAGAAGGGCCAGAACTATAAGTCTCAGTTGAGAAAGTGGTTCTTAGCTCAAGTGACTCCATGTTGGGTCTATTGTCCTGTTTTTTTAAACATATGAGATACAAGATGCAAATTCTTCTTTGTCTCCCTGTTCAACTGATCTTCCAATCACCAATGGCACCTCAATTCGTGAACTATACCTCCTTCTAAATCTTGAGTTTCATACAGCATTGGTTTCTTCCCTCATTTTCTCTCACTCATACCCTCAGTCCACTATCTCCAATACTCCCTCTTTAAGACCACATAAAACCTCCATTATAGCACTTACAACATTATTTTTTCAATTGCTCTTGTACAGATTGATTCCACTTGTCTCTGAATACATCAAGGCCAAAGATTATATCTTGTTCATCTCTCTTAAAAGTCTGGGAAGCACTTGTTGCTCAATCTCATTTGTTGGATGATATTTTTTTAATTTTTATTGAATGAATTTATAAAGAATAAAACTGAATAGAATATTTCTGGTTCTTTTTAACATAAACCTTCTACAGAATCTTGTCCTCTTTACTTTTAAACATTTTTCAATTGACTGATCCTGTCTATTCCCATGTACATTCTGCATTAAGTTTTAGCATTAATATAATAGTGATACAAAAATACTTTGCAGGAGCCCTAGAAAGATATGCATAATGTCTTTCATTATGCATATAGGTACTAGTAAAACCTGATTATCAGTGCTTCAAATAGTGTCAAAATGGAAGCAGAAAGCTTTGAACTTAAGTTTGTGTAAAATATTGCTGGCAATCTGCAAATGTTATGATTGTAATGGACATGCCTGTTGGAAGAAAATATTTGTATTTATTTTAACTCACATTTCATAGACATTTAATTGTAACCTGGAGGTTGTTTCCTCATTTTGTGTGTATAAGGATAGTTCCTTCCCACTCATTGTGTAAATAAACAGTATTATCCAACTGTGAGAAGGCAATTCTATTGTTAATGCAACATAAGTTTTGGTTTAAAGGTAGTATATAATATTTTATATTTTACTAATCAACTGATATTTGTAATTATTAATTACAATGAATCATGCTATTCAAGGAACAACAACAACAACA
Organism: Bos grunniens; assembly: GCF_055505025.1. Taxonomy (NCBI): domain Eukaryota; kingdom Metazoa; phylum Chordata; class Mammalia; order Artiodactyla; family Bovidae; genus Bos; species Bos grunniens. The sequence continues at coordinate 29,588,920 of NC_141188.1, forward strand.
AAAAACCTCTTTCTGGTTTGAGCTCTAAAATAAAACAAATTTCTAAGTCATTTAAAGTTGTAAGAAAAATAACAGTATGACAATACAGAACTGAAAGTTCAGATGAAAACAATTTTACTTAAAAGGAATTTCTCAAATTATTGGAGAGACATAGAACATGCCACAACAATTTTAGCCTACTAAATTTAATTTTTACAACACTGCACAATGGCCATTGTACAACCTTGAATCCTCTTAAATATTCAGTCTTGCCAAATGTATGGCATGACAAACTCAGAAGATTATAGTCAAAAGTTATTTCACAATCATGCCATGTTTTTATGTCACAGGCAAAAGCAAGATCAACGCCTCAAACAATCTGAGGTAGGTGTATATTTCCACACACTGGAACACCAAAACCACTGATAGGCAGTTCTGGGCATGGTTATGTCCTGATCTCCACTGACACATGTCTGAGTTGGCTAAATGGATAGATCTCTGAAGGTTGCAGTAGCTTAATTCTTTGCCAAAATATTATAAAATAATAATTAATAGCCAGACGGTGAAAACAACTCTCCAGGACTGATTCTGAGACTGGATTCTGAAAGCCATACCCGTAGAAAGGAGAAGAATAAGAAGCAGGTCAACTCCTACCTGGAACTGAAGTTACAACCAGAATCCAAGGTAGAATGTGGGGTTCTCCAGGCCCCAGGGAGTCTTGTTGTTTAGTGTCCAACTCTTTGCGACCCTGTGGACTGCGGCCCTCCAGCTCCTCTGTGGGATGTCCCAGGGAAGAATACTGAAGTGGGCTGTCATTTTCTCCTCCAGGAGATCTTCTTGATCCAGGAATTGAATCAGGGTCACCTGCAGTGCAGGAAGTTCTTTACCATCTGAGCCTCCAGGGAGAGCAAGGAGGCTGATTCAGTTGAAAAGCTATACAACTCATTGGTCCCTGGGTCAAAAGGAAACTGCCACATTTCATGGCAGCTATAAAGCACTGCTGCACAAATTATTTCTCACAGATTTTCACCTTGACAATATATCCATAGATATATGGGCATATTCTGGCATATTTCGGTGCACTTAGTCCAATCATGGTTTGAAAGACGGTTATCAGAGGGTGTGGGAAAAGGAAGGAAAATCTTTTTATGAGGGGGAGTGTTTTACTTTCTTTTTGAGTTTTGGTTTTCTTCATTGTCAAGAAAGTATGAAAGGACCAATAAGGAACTCAATACAACAGACTGGCCATTTATTGGGTAATACTGTGCACATAATGCAAGAAAATCGTTTTTGATGATTTGTGTGATTTAGAATTGTATATTGTACACAAAATAACCAAGTGATAAAATAACCAATTGATATTAAAAGAAATGAGCAATGCTCTAAATCTATCTAATATGAAAACAGAATACTTAATATATGTGGTTGAACTATATTTTACCTAGGCTGAATCCTTATTTTAGAAAAGCTTTGGCTCTCATTTGCAATTAGTAGAAATTGGAATCAGATCAGATCAGATCAGATCAGTCGCTCAGTCCTGTCTGACTCTTTGCGACCCCATGAATCGCAGCACGCCAGGCCTCCCTGTCCATCACCAACTCCCGGAGTTCACTCAGACTCACATCTATCGAGTCAGTGATGCCATCCAGCCATCTCATCCTCTGTCGTCCCCTTCTCCTCCTGCCCCCAATCCCTCCCAGCATCAGAGTCTTTCCCAATGAGTAACTCTTTGCATGAGGTGGCCAAAGTACTGGAGTTTCAGCTTTAGCATCATTCCTTCCAAAGAAATCCCAGGGCTGATCTCCTTCAGAATGGACTGGTTGGATCTCCTTGCAGTCCAAGGGACTCTCAAGAGTCTTCTCCAACACCGCAGTTCATAAGTATCAATTCTTCAGCGCTCAGCCTTCTTCACAGTCCAACTCTCACATCCATACATGACCACAGGAAAAACCATAGCCTTGACTAGACGAACCTTTGTTGGCAAAGTAATGTCTCTGCTTTTGAATATGCTATCTAGGTTGGTCATAACTTTCCTTCCAAGGAGTAAGCGTCTTTTAATTTCATGGCTGCAATCACCATCTGCAGTGATTTTGGAGCCCAGAAAAGTAAAGTCTGACACTGTTTCCACTGTTTCCCCATCTATTTCCCATGAAGTGGTGGGACCAGATGCCATGATCTTCATTTTCTGAATGTTGAGCTTTAAGACAACTTTTTCACTCTCCACTTTCACTTTCATCAAGAGGCTTTTGAGTTCCTCTTCACTTTCTGCCATTAGGGTAGTGTCATCTGCATATCTGAGGTTATTGATATTTCTCCCAGTAATCTTGATTCCAGCTTGTGTTTCTTCCAGTCCAGCGTTAATACCTACACATATATACAGGAATGATTTTATGTGTTTTCCTCACATTCCATGACATCTCTTTCCTTGTTGTTGTTGTTTAGTTGCTAAGTTGTGTTTGACTGTAGCCATTAAGGAAAACAGTTTGAGTGTTCCTAGAGTGGGATAAGACTGAGAGTCTTTACTTTCACTTTTCACTTTCATGCACTGGAGAAGGAAATGGCAACCCGCTCCAGTGTTCTTGCCTGGAGAATTCCAGGGACTGGGGAGCCTCGTGGGCTGCCATCTATGGGGTCGCAGAGTCAGACATGACTGAAGTGACTTAGCAGCAGCAGCAGCAGATATGTAAAAGCCATTCTCATCTATCCATGGGCTTTTCCAGGCAAGAATACTGGACTAGTTTGCCATTTCCTTCTCCAGGTTAGCTTCTTGCATCTCCTGCTTTGGTAGGCAGGTTCTTTACTGCTGAGACAGCAGGGAAGCCCTTACACTTTCCTAACACCTGGTGATGATTCTCTATTATTCAAGAGACGTATTCCATCTGATAACTCAGGAGGTCTCACTCTGTGTATACAGCTAGCTTCATCATCAGATAGTTTTGCATTGCTCCATCTTCTGGTTTCATTCTGAGAACCTCGAAACACCGGATAATTACCTGGGTGGCAGCTTCACATATGACCTTTTTTTCAAATTTGTGTCTATATGTGAGTGCTTGTGAAAATCCATTTTACCATTGGTAACCACAAAAGTGCTTCAGCCCATTATCACAGAAAGGCTGAACAAAGAGGCAGCCTCTGGTTTGATGGTGGACATTTATTCGTCTTCTTCAAGAATGTCTTATCTCACAATGGCAATAACTTATTAACAGACACACTTTCTAAAGTGTCAGGTCATGAGTCGCCAGTCTAGGAAGAATTATTTCAAAATTTTTTGGAATACAGGTGTTTTTTTAACTGCATTTAATTTCTTTGATGTTGTTAAAATCTAGGCATGTGATTTTATGCATTTAAAGGAATTATTGTAGAACAGGTTCATTGATTTCTTCATACACACAAATAAGTTTATGACTCGAAAACAATGGAAAAAAATACAGGTTCTTTGGGATAGAGAACTAAAGCTCTCATAAGAGCTTTCCAGGTGGCTCACTGGGTAAAGAAACTGCCTGTAATGCAGGAAACGTAAGAGAAGTGGGTTTAATACCTGGGTCGAGAAGATCCCATGGAGAAGGGCATGGCAACCCACTCCAGTACTCTTGCCTAGAGAATCCCATGGACAGGGGAGTCTGGCGGGCTACAGTGCATAGGGTGGCAAAGAGTCAGACACAAATAAGGTGACTATGTACACAGTACATAATGTGTTTTAGAATGTTTTCTAATTTGGTAGCTATGTTCTAGGCTCTTTCCCAAGGGGAAGATGTTACATTCATATAGTGAATTACTGATTTTAGGTGCTTGATTTTTCTTGTATTACTGATCCACCTAGTGATGAAGTAGAAAGGACATTGGAACTGAAGTCAGAAATCATGAGTTTTCTAGTTTTCAACCTCCCTCTAAAAATAATCAATTAAGTTCAATTCGTAAAATCTTTACTGTGTGATAGGCATTGTACTGGGCAATTTGCCTATATGACAGGAGAGCATTTCAAAGTACAGTTTGTAATAATGCTGCTAAGCTACTGAAGTACTTCAATCATGTTTTGGGAATATCCTTCTCCTCTGGCCCCTGCTCAGATCCAGATGTCTAAACATGACTTCCGTTTATTTTATGAAAGGGTATTGTTTGGACATCAGAGTTTGCAAATACCTAGGATTTCCTTTTTAATAATATAACAAGAGGTCATTTTTCACTTTTGAAATAGAGTTCACATAAAATATCAGTTTTAGGTGTACAATAGAGTGGCTTGACAGTTATATACACTATGAAGTGGTATACCAATAAGCCCAGTAACCATCTGTCAGAATACAAAGTTATTACAACATTCTTGAATATATTCCCTATGACACTACATGACTTAATTGTTGTATGACAGGAACTTTTACCTATTAATCCCCTTTACTTATTTCGTTCATTCTCTCACTCCCTCCTGACTGGAAACCACCAGTTTGTTTTCTGTATCCATGAGTCCATTTGTATTTTGTTTTGTTTATTTGTTTTGTTTTTTAGATTACACATGAACGTGAAGTTGTATAATATTTTGTTTCTCTCTGTCTGACATTTTGCTTAGCATAGTACCTATGAGATCCATCCAAGTTACTGCAAATGCTAAGATTTCATTCTTTTTTATGGCTGAGTAATATGCCATTGCATATATATATACACGTGCCACATATCACATAGCAGGGCTTCCCTGATAGCTCAGTTGGTAAAGAGTCCACCTGCAATGCAGGAGACTCCAGTTCCATTCCTGGGTCAGGAAGATCCCCTGGAGAAGGGATAGGCTACCCACTCCAGTATTCTTGGGCTTCTCTTGTGGCTCAGCTGGTAAAGAATCCACCTGCAGTGCAGGAGACCTGGGTTTGATCCCAGGGTTGGGAAGATCCCCTGGAGAAGGGAAAAGCTACCCACTCCAGTATTCTGGCCTGGAGAATTCCATAAACTGTATAGACTATGGGGTCTCAAAGAGTCGGACACAACTGAGAAACTTACACTTTCATACATGCCACAACTTCTTTTTCCATTCATCTACTGATGGACACAAGGATGCTTCTATATCTTGCTGAATGTGAGTAATGCTACAATTAGCATTAGAGATCATATATTTTTTTGAATTAGTGTTTTTTCTTTCTTCAGACAGATACTCAGAGGTACAAATGCTGGATCATATGATAGGTATATTTTAATATTTCAAGGAACACATACTGTTTTCCTTAGTGGCTGAAATAATTTATATTCACATCAACTGTGTACAAGGGTTCCTTTTTCTCTGTATCTTGACAGTACTGGGTATTTGTTGTCTTTTTAATAATAGTCATTTGGACAGGTGAGAAGTGATATTTAACTTTTTTTTAATGGGGTATAGTTGCTTTATAATGTTGTATTCAGTTCAGTTAGTTTCTGCCATACAACCAAGTGGACCAGCTATATGTATTCATATATCCCCTCTCCTCCCTCATCTGATGGATCCTCATCCCATCCATCTTGATTTGCATGTTTCCTGATAATCAGTGATACTGAGCATCCTTTCATGTGTCTGCAGGTCACCTGCTTGCCTCCTTTGGAAAAGTGTCTATACAGATTTTCTGCCCATTTTTCACTCGGATTATTCATTTTTTGATATTGAGCTGCATGAGTTCTTCATATATTTTGTATATTAACTCCTTATAGAATACATTATTTGCAAATATCTTTCCCCATTTTGCACGTTGCCTTTTTGTTTGGTTGATGTTTTAAAATTTTATTTACTTATTTTTAATTGGAGGATAATTGCTTGACAATGTTGTATTGGTTTTTGCCATACATTGACATGAATATACATGTCCTCTCCCTCCACCTCCCACCCCATCCCAATCTTCTAGGTTGTCACAGAGCACTGGGTTGAGATCCCTGCATTATACAGCAAATTCCCACTGGCTATCTATTTTACACATGGTAATTATATGTTTCAGTGCTTCTCTCTCAATTCATCCCACCCTCTCCTTCTCCCGCTTGTATCTACAAGTCTGTTCTCTATTGAGGTAGTCTTATTTGTTTAGTTTTGCTTTTGTTTCTCTTGCTTGAGCAGACAGATCCAAAAAGAACCTGCTATGACTGATGTCAAATAGTTTACTGTCTACATTTCCTTCTAGGAGTTTTATGGTTTCAATTTTATGTTTAAGTTTTTAATCCAATTTGAGTTAATTTTTCTAAATGATATGTGAAAGTAGACTGTCTGGCAGGATGGCCAGCTTTCTGAGCCTGGGACTTTTTTTCAGATCACCATCAAGCCTACTCCATTGGATGACTCCACATTAATTGCTCAGGGTATGTATATTCAGAGGGATGGTTCTATGAAGAGGAGGCAATGGCACCCCACTCCAGTACTTTTGCCTGGAAAATCCCATGGACAGAGGAGCCTGGTAGGCTGCAGTCCATGGGGTTGCTAAGAGTCAGACACAACTGAGTAATTTCACTTTGACTTTTCACTTTCATACATTGTAGAAGGAAATGGCAACCCACTCCAGTATTCTTGCCTAGAAAATCCCAGGGATGGGGGAGCCTGGCGGGCTGCCGTCTATGGGGTCACACAGAGTCGGACACGACTGAAGTGATTTAGCAGCAGTAGCAGCGTGATCAATGCATGATCAGATTAAATCTGCTTGAGGACCTTTCTGCCTTTCTGATTTGGTAATGGAATGTGCCACTCTGTTATATAGATGTTCTCTTTTTTAATTCCTCAGAATAGAGCAGTGCTATTTGGAGGATCATTAGATAAATAATGAAAGTAAGGAGGCCTGATGAGTTATAAAATAATAACCTTGCCCAAATCAAACACTTAGGCAATTGGAGTGAAGGTTTGTAACCATTAAATTACCCAAGCTCCTATACATATGCTACTTTGCTCATGTGGAGCTCAGCTGACTCTTACACACATGTTATGGTTGAAATAGATGATTTTGAAAACTATTCTAGTTTGTAAAAAGTGTTCTACTTTCCCAGTATCTCTGAGTTGAGGGGCACTGCCCTACATGGACGAGGGAATGTGATGGTGAAAGTGCAGGTGAAAGTCACTGAGTCATGTCCGACTCTTTGAGACCCTTTGGACTATACAATCCACAGAATTCTCCAGGCCAGAACACTGGAGTGGGTAGCCCTTCCCTTCTCCAAGTGATCTTCTCATCCCAGGGGTAGAACCCAGGTCTCCCATGTTGCAAGCAGATTCTTTACTAGTTGATCCACAAGGGAAGCCTAAGAATACTGGAGTGGGTAGCCTATCCCTTCTCCAGGGGATCTTCCTGACTCAGGAATGGAACTGAGGTCTCCTGCATTCCAGGTGGATTCTTTACCAACTATCATAAAGGGACTGTGGATACTGATAATAAGTTACAATGAGGTTTGTATGAGTATGCTCAGTTTTGTCCAACTCTTCGTGACCCCACACAAGCGCGGCAACTGAGACAGAGCACAAGCGCAGCTAAGAGGAGCTACTCCACCTCCGAGATAAGGAGCAGTGCCTGCTCTTTGCTAGAGCAGCCGTGAAGAGATACCCCACGTCCAAGGTAAGAGAAACCCAAGTAAGACGATAGGCACTGAGAGAGGGCATCAGAGGGCAGACAGACTGAAACCACAGTCACAGACAACAAGCCAGTCGGATCACATGGACCACAGCCTGTCTAACTCAGTGAAACTAAGCCATGCCGTGTGGGGCCACCCAAGACAGATGGCTCATGGTAGAGAGGTCTGACAGAATGTGGTCCACTGGAGAAGGGAATGGCAAACCATTTCAGTAATCTTGCCTTGAAAACCCCATGAACAGTATGAAAAGGCAAAAAGATAGGACACTGAAAGATGAACTCCCCAGGTCGATAGGAGCCCAATATGCTACTGGAGATCAGTGGAGAAGTAACTCCAGAAAGAAAGAAGGGATAGAGCCAAAGCAAAAACAACACCCAGTCGTGGATGGGACTGGTAATAGAAGTAAGGTTTGATGATGTAAAGAGCAATATTGCATAGGAACCTACAATGTTAGGTCCATGAATCAAGGCAAATTGGAAGTGGTCAAAGAGGAGATGACAAGAGTGAACATCAACATTCTAGGAATCAGCGAACTAAGATGGACTGGAATGGGTGAATTTAACTCAGATGACCATTATTTCTACTACTGTGGCAGGAATCCTTTAGAAGAAATGGAGTAGCCATCATAGTCAACAAAAGAATGCAAAATGCAGTACTTGGATGCAATCTGAAAAACGACAGAATGATGTCTGTCCGTTTTCAAGGCAAACCATTCAATATCATGGTAATCCAAGTATATGCCCCAACCAGTAATGCTGAACAAGCTGAAGTTGAACAGTTCTATGAAGACCTACAAGACCTTCTAGAAATAACACCCAAAAAAGATGTCCTTTTCATTATGGGGGACTGGAATGCAAAAGTAGGAAGTCAAGAAACACCTGGAGTAACAGGAAAATTTGACTTGGAGTACAGAATGAAGCAGGGCAAAGGCTCTAATAGAGTTCTGCCAAAGGAACACACTGGTCATAGCAAACACCCTCTTCCAACAACACAAGAGAAGACTCTACACATGGACATCACCAGATGGTTGACACTGAAATCAGATTGATTATATTCTTTGCAGCCAAAGATGGAGAAGCTCTATACAGTCAGCAAGAACAAGACTGGGAGCTGACTGTGGCTCAGATCATGAACTCCTTATTGCCAAATTCAGACTGAAATTGAAGAAAGTGGAGAAAACTACTAGACCATTTGGTATGACCTAAATAAAATCCCTTATTACTATACAGTGGAAGTGAGAAATAGATTTGAGTGACTAGATCTGATAGGCAGAGTGCCTGATAAACTATGGATGGAGGTTTGGGACACTGTACAGGAAACAGGGATCAAAACCATCCCCATGGAAAAGAAATGAAAAAAAGCAAAATGACTGTCTGAGGAGGCCTTACAAATAGCTGTGAAAAGAAGAGAAGTGAAAAGCAAAGGAGAAAAGGAAAGATATACCCACCTGAATACAGAGTTCCAAAGAATAGCAAGGAGAGATAAGAAAGCCTTCCTCAGCGATCAATGCAAAGAAATAGAAGGGAAAAAATAGAATGGGAAAGACTAGATATCTCTTCAAGAAAATTAGAGATACCCAGGGAACATTTCATGCAAAGATGGGCTCAATAAAGGACAGAAATGGTAGGGACCTAAGAGAAGCAGAAGATATTAAAAAGAGGTGGCAAGGATACACAGAAGAACTGTACAACAAAGATTATTCATGACCCAGATAATCAAGATGGTGTGATCACTCACCTAGAGCCAGACATTCTGGAATGTGAAGTCAAGTGGGCCTTGGAAAGCATCACTACAAACAAAGATAAGGGAGGTGATAGGATTCCAGTTGAGCTATTTCAAATCCTAAAAGGTGATGCTGTGAAAGTGCTACACTCAATATGCCAGCAAATTTGGAAAATTCAGAAGTAGCCACGGGATTGGAAAAGGTCAGTTTTCATTCCAATCCCAAAGGAAGGCAATACCAAAGAATGCTCAAACTACTGCACAATTGCACTCATCTCACACACTAGTAAAGTGATGCTTAAAATTCTCCAAGCCAGGCTTCAGCAATACGTGAACCGTGAACTTCCAGATGTTCAAGCTGGTTTTAGACAGCAAAAGAGACACTGATGTATAGAACAGTCTTTTGGACTCTGAGGGAGAGGGAGAGGGTGGGATGATTTGGGAGAATGGCATTGAAATATGTATAATATCATATATGAAATGAGTCACCAGTCCAGATTTGATGCACGATACTGGATGCTTGGGGCTAGTGCACTGGGATGACCCAGAGGGATGGTATGGGGAGGGAGGAGGGAGGAGGGTTCAGGATGGGGAACACATGTATGCCTGTGGCGGATTCATTTCAATATATGGCAGAACCAATACAATATTGTAAAGTTTAAAAATAAAATAAAATTTAAAAAAAGAAAAGGCAGAGGAACCAGAAATTAAATTGCCAACATCTGCTGGATCATCGAAAAAGCAAGAGTTCCATAAAAACATATATTTCTGTTTTATTGACTATGCCAAAGCCTTTGACTGTGTGGATCACTATAAACTGGAAAATTCTGAAAGAGAGGAATACCAGACCACTTGACCTGCCTCTTGAGAAACCTGTATGCAGGTCAGGAAGCAACAGTTAGAACTGGACATGGAACAAAAGACTGGTTCCAAATAGGAAAAGAAGTACATCAAGGCTGTATATCGTCACCCTGCTTATTTAACTTATATGCAGAGTACATCATGAGAAATGCTGGGCTGGAGGAAGCACAAGCTGGAATCAAGATTGCCGGGAGAAATATCATTAACCTCAGATATTCAGATGACACCACCCTTATGGTAGAAAGTGAAGAAGTAAAGAGCCTCTTGATGAAAGTGAAAGAGGAGAGTGAAAAAGTTGGCTTAAAGCTCAATATTCAAAAAACGAAGATCATGGCATCTGGTCTCATCACTTTATGGCGAGTAGATGGGAAACAGTGGAAACAGTGGGTGCCTTTATTCTTCTGGGTTCCAAAATCACTTCTGCAGGGGATCTTCCTGACCCATGGATAAGACCCATGTCTCTTGCATGTCCTCATTGGCAGGTGGATTCTTTACCACTAGAACGACCTTGGAAGCCCAACAGTGAAGCTTAGCTAACCTCTAAGTAGAATTCTTCACCAGTGCCCTTCTGTTTACATGCAAGGAGGAAGACTATGAGCAAGCTTCCAAAATGATTGAGTGAGCACTCCAAACCAATAATAAATCTATCATATTAACAAAGTTGTAAAATGTAACTGAATCTCTGTTTTTTCCATGTAGCATTCCATGGCCATTCCATGGCCAAATATAACATTTTCTTTTCAGTTCATGTATTGAAGTTCAAGGACCATGGCCTCTTGTTTGGGACTGACTTGAAAACTGCTCTTTCCTCACTTGACACTCATTCATACATATGAGAAGGTTTAGTTTTTTAGTTGATCCCCTTTCTTCATTTTTCATATACCTTTGCAAACCTCATAAGTACCCAATAATTATTGATACTTGAAAATAAGTACTTAGAGAACAGCCTGCTAACCATGTATTTTCTTATGAAAAATAACAATCAGAATAGTTTGTTGACACTGAAAAATGTTAAATATTTAGTGACATTCTAAACCACAAATATTATAGTTATTTCATCTAATACAATAGGAAAGCCAATAAGAAGATATTTAGTCCTTGACTTCTTTGTTAAGAAAACAAAACCAAAAGGCTCCGATGCTAAAAAATAATATGTACTGGTGAAGTTAAGGTCATAAACTGAGCTTGTAGATTTTTTTTGTTCTTTTTTCACAGAGTTTATTCAAACACAGAAATGTTTATGAGAGAGAACCTTGGGTTTGAAATAAATGATCTTGGTAACACAAGTTAAAAACTGTTCATTTATTTTATGCATTTCAATCAGTTTAAGTTTAGCTCTAGATTTTTTTTTTCTTGAAAAATATTTGACATTCCTTCTTATAAAAAATGTGATGTTAAAAGTGAGGCTTTGGGGATCTATTTTCCAAGCATCTACAGTCTAGTAAACAGTAACAAAAAAGTGACACACAAAACTTAGCAACAAAATAGTTTTTCATATTCTCTTCCTATTTATGTAGATACTTTGGTGAAGCCATACATGGCTTGTTAACTATATTAATCTTTCATGAATTCTGAAGTCAGTTAACTTCATTTCCAAAATCTGACATTTAATATAAAGTTATTGAAAATATTAATCAATCATTGGAGAGTGCAGTACAATACCATTTGGTCTAATATTCAAAAACAAGTTGAAATTTTTACTTCCTTCAAATGGTTCATATCAGCCAGGATATCAGGCTTATAGAAGACATAAAATAAGGTTGAAAGAAATGAACACATTGTGAATATATGAGTGTACTTAACCCTCACAACCATAAGATGAAGTAGTTCCTATCATTATCTTTGTTTTATGAGGAGATTGAAACTCACAGATCAAACAGCCTCTGTGGTAGATTTTCAATTTGAACTGAAGTATTCTGACACCAGAGTCTAATCCTTGAATCAGTATTTTTTTTTTTGATAGCACATTGGCCTTGTAGCCACTTTACAATTACATGTGATTTTACCTTGAGCTGTAAGAGCATGTTTGGGGTTTTCTAATGGACAGAAGAGACAGAAAATAACTCATAATCTCCTTTAGTAAAATATCACTTTAATGGGACTTCTTTCACAGTCCAGTGGTTAAGACTCTGCACTTCCACTGCAGTGGGTGTGGGTTCGACTCCTGGTCAGGGAACTAAGATCAACTAACATCCCACATGCCACATGGCTTGACCAAAATAAAACGAAATGGTGGAGCATTTATGTAAACAAAATTCTCCTCTTATCAAACAATTTTAAGCAATCACTTTACCATGATACATTTAAATACAGTCTTAGACAAACAATGCAGTCAGTTAAGTAGGCCTTCAAACTTCTCTGCCAGCAAGCTCTGTTCCCTCTCATCAACTCTTAGGCCATCTTTTCTAGGTGGCTTGTGCCCTCGTGATTTCCTTCTACTTCTGAGATAAACCCTGGAACCTTCCTCACCCCTTGTTGTTGTTGTTGTTTAGTCATTCAGTTCTGTCTTCATCTTTGCAACCCCATGGACTATAGCCTGCCAGGCTCCTCTGTCCACAGGATTCTTCAGGCAAGAATACTAGAGTGGGTTGCCATTTCCTTCTCCAGGGGATCTTTCCGACTCAGGGATTGAACCCTCGTCTCCTGCATTGGCAGGCAGATTCCTCACTACTGAGCCATCTGGGAAGCCCCACCCCTAACCCCTCTCATGTCAAGAACTATACACATGCCTTGGCCCCTGACCAGTCTCTTAGTGCCCAAGAGAATAAGAGCCCTGTCCAGGAATCTCAGATGCTGTTTGCACGGAGTGAGATTCAGAGAAGCAGATACGCTATACATGGCCCAGAGTTGAGGAACCACATTAAAAGTCATGGGAAAAAATTACCAGAAAATATATTTGGGTTTAAAAAAAGAATAAATGTCTAAACCTGGATTAACATCAGGAAAATGGGCAGCTTCTGAAGCAGCAAAGCACACTGTCATTAAAGGCATCCAAACAGCAGCTTGATCACCACATTGTAGAAAGGACTCAAGCATTTAAAGTGAGCCTAGATTTGGAAATGAGGTGCACATACTGTTATATTTAAAATACATAATGACACTTCCCTGGTGGGGAAGTGGCTAAGAATCTGCCTGCCAATGCATGGGTCAAGGGTTCGATTCCTGGTCCGAGAGGATCCCACATGCCAAGGGGCAACTAAGCCTGTGTGCCACAGCTACTGAAGCCTGTGCATCCTAGAGCCTGTGCTGCATGACAAAAGAAGCCCCCAGTCGCTGCGACTAGAGAAAGCATATGCATAGCAGTGAAGAACTGGTGAGGCCAAAATAAATAAACTTAAAAAAAAAAAGATTCAAAAAAGCAAGCAAAAAATATACCAAAAACAAACAAACAAAAAAATAAAGTAGATAACCAACAAGGACCTACTTTATAGCGCAGGGAACTCTGCTCAATATACTGTGACAACCTAAATGGGAGAAGAAGAGCTATATGTATATATACAACTGAATCACTTCGCTATACTCTTGAAACTGATACAACATTGTTAATCAACTATGAAATTGAAAATGTTGGTTGCTCAGTGGTGTCCGACTCTTTGCAACCCCATGGACTGTAGCCTGCCAGGCTCGTCTGCCCATGGAATTCTCCAGGCAACAATACTGGAGTGGGCTACCATTTCTTTCTCCAGGGAATCTTCCTGACCCAGGAAAACAGAACCTGGGTCTCCCTCATTGCAAGCAGATTCTCTACCATCTGAGCCACCAGGGAAACTCATTAATCAACTATACTCCAAAATAAAAGTTAAAAAAATAAAGTGAACCTAGATTAGATGACTTTGAGGCCCTTTCCAGACATGAATGTCTCTTCTAGGTAGCCGAAGGATTTTTTTTTTTTTCTCTTATAGAAACTGTCACTTATGACTGGTACCTATAAAAACAAAACAAAACAGATGTTGTGACTTTTCAAAGTTGGAAGAAAAAAATTTTTATAATCTCTGAAAAAGAAAAAGGAAGCAAATCTTAGCACCTCACACTGCAAAAGGTGGGAGAAGTAAGCTGGGAACTGTTCTTGGCCGTTCAGATTTGTCTATGGTCTAGCACAGTTACAATATCATTATGTAGATGTTCAAACAATGCTTACTGAAATACTGAGGTAGTTGTATATCACACGTGGATAAAAATGTGATCAGGTATACAATATTTTCTTTGTTCATTGGTTGGTGGACATTTGGGGGTTTTTTTGTGGCTTTGCGATTGTGAATAGTACTGCAGTGAACAGAGAGGGCTGATATCTCTTTGAGACGGTGGTTTCATTTACTTCGAATGCATACTTAGAGTTGGAATTGCTGGATCACATGGCAGTTCTATTTTTGTTTTTTTGAGGAATCTCAAAATATCTCTTTTCATGGTGGCTTTGCAGATTTGCATTTCCAACAACACTGGTGGTCGAGTGGTTAAGAATCTGCCTGCCAATGCAGGGGGGCCAAGGATTTGATTCCTGGTCTGGGAGGAATCCAGGGGTTCCTTTTTCTCCACATTCTCACCAGTATCTATCTCTTATCTTTTGATGATGGCCATTCTGATAGCTGTGAGGTACTATCTCAGTGTGATTTTGATTTGCATTCCCTTTATTACTGGTCTTCTTGAGCACCTTCTCCTGTAACTGTGGGCCATTTGTGTGTCATCTTTGGAGAGGTGTTAGTTCGAATCCTCTGCCCATTATTTAATCAAATGATGATGGTGGTGGTGATGATGATGATTTCTTCTGTTGAATTATATGAGTTCCTTGTATATTTTAGATATTATCCCCTTGTCAGACATACATTTTGCAAATGTTTTCTTTCATTCGTGGGTTGTAGCACAATGTTTTGATCTGTAGATGAGAAAGTAAAGACTCAACTACACGTGGTTGCTTAATTGTTAATATCTCTGCGAATTACTGAACCTATCCATGGCACTGAGCAGCCATGATGATATATATCAAAGGTTCCTGAATGCTTACCTATAGGTCAGAGGGTTTCCCAGGTGGCTCAGTGGGTAAAGAATCTGCCTGCAATGCAGGAGACACAGGAGATACGGGTTCAACCCCTGGGTCAGGAAGAAGTAGTTTAAGAGGTCACTTTCACCATTCTGCAGCAAAATGAGAAAAATAAGAGAGAGAGAGATGCAGTAGGACTTCATGACTGTAACTTTCTTTGTGTCAAAGGAATGTCCTATTCATCCCTGTGTCTTTAAAAATGTTATTTTCCCTGCAATATGCTGTTGATGTTATCATGTTTATTGCTGTTGTTCTAATGTCCTTAGTGCATGAAGTTCCAAATTTCAAGTACTTAAAAAATTGCAAATGGAAAAAAAATGTGATCAGAATCTTGCTAAATATATGACATGATGGAAATAGTCCCAACACAGAGTTTGTTCAAAGCCAGTTCTAGAACAGAAAGAGAGAGAAGAACAGAGAAAGCAAAATATATCCACTGTTAGTATTATTTTGTTCATAGATTTCAGTAAAACAATAGTCTCACCTAGCAATCACACTACTTGGAATATACCCTGAGAAAACCATAATTAAAAAAGAGACATGTACCCAAATGTTCATAGCATCTCTATTTACAATAGTGAGGACATGGAAGCAACCTAGATGTCCATTGACAGATGGAGGGATAAAGAAAATGTGTTACAGATATATAATGGAATATGACTCAGCCATAAAAAGAATGAGTTTGAGTCAGTTCTGGTGAGATGGATGAACCTAGAGCTTGTTATACAGAGTGAAGTTATACAGAAAGAGAAAAACAAATATAGTATATTAATGCATAATGGAATCTAGAAAAAATGGTATTGATGAACCTATTTGCAGGGAAGGAATGGAGACACAGATATTGAGACTGAATTTGTCAACATAGTTGACAAAGGAAAAGTGGGAGGGATGGAGAAAATAAAATGGACATATATACACTGCTGCTGCTTCGAAGTCGCTTCAGTCATGTCCGACTCTGTGTGACCCCATAGACGGCAGCCCACCAGGCACCCCCGTCCCTGGGATTCTCCAGGCAAGAACGCTGGAGTGGGTTGCCATTTCCTTCTCCAATGCATGAAAGTGAAAGTGAAGTCGCTCAGTCATGTCCGACTCTTAGCAACCCCATGGACTGCAGCCTACTAGGCTCCTCCACCCATGGGATTTTCCAGGCAAGAGTACTGGAGTGGGATGCCATTGCCTTCTCTGATATATACACTAGCATGAGTAAAATAGATAGTTGATGAGAAGTTGCTATATAATACAAGGTGCCCAGCCTGGTGCTCTATGATGACCTAGAGGGATGGCATGGAGGGAGGGAAGGAAGGCTCAAGAGAGAGGTGATACATACATAATTATGGCTGATTTGCATTGTTTGACAGAAGAAATGAGTACAACATTGTAAAGCAATTTTCCTCCAATTAAAAAATTTAAAAAATACAATTCTCTTTAAAAAAAAAAAATACCCAGTCTCAAATATCAAAAGAATTTGAGTTGAAACCTAAATAAATCCAACTTTTTCTTTTTGCTAGTAATTGTTATCAGATACTTATTTTTGTTTAGATCGTATATCTAGAAAACTAATTTAGTGAATTTCAGAGAAGGCAATAGCAACCCACTCCAGTACTCTTGCCTGGAAAATCCCATGGGCGGAGGAGCCTGGTAGGCTGTAGTACACAGGGTCACAAAGAGTCAGACACAACTGAGTGACTTCACTTTCACTTTTCACTTTCATGCATTGGAGAAGGAAATGGCAACCCACTCCAGTATTCTTGCCTGAAGAATCCCAGGGACGGGGGAGCCTGGTGGGCTGCCATCTATGGGGTCGCACAGAGTCAGACACGACTGAAGCGATTTAGCAGCAGCAGCAGCATTTAGTGAGTAAAAATTGCCTTTTACATAGCTTTTGTGAATCATTTACAAACTCTACGAGTATGTCATTTTTTCCTAAAATAGAATGATTTTTGCTGACTGGAATTCTACTGCCAAATTGCAGAAAAAGTAAACAACTTATCCAGATATTTTACATTTTAAACAATGCTTTCTCAGTGAGTGACTATTTTAGATAATATAAGCTTTGCTTCATTAAAAAAAAAAGGTCTGATTATGTTTCCTAACAACCATAAAAATTCTTTAAAGAATCTCTTTTAATTTTTTAACAAGTCAAAAATTAAACTGGCAGTTTTATATTTACATATATAAATATATGACTCGATAGGTATATAACATACTGGAACTAGGGCATGATAGCTCAGTCCCAAACCAACTCAGTGCTATTACATATATATGAATGTATGTATATATGTATGCTGCTAAGTCACTTCAGTCGTGTCTGACTCTGTGCGACCCCATAGACAGCAGCCCACCAGGCTCCCCTGTCCCTGGGATTCTCTAGACAAGAACGCTGGAGTGGGTTGCCATTTCCTTCTCCAATACATGAAAGTGAAAAGTGAAAGTGAAGTCACTCAGTCGTGTCTGACTCTTTGCAACCCCATGGATTGCAGCCCATCAGGTTCCTCTGCCCATGAGATTTTCCAGGCAAGAGTACTGGAGTGGGGTGCCATTGCCTTCTCCAGTATATATGTATATATGTATATAATTATAAAATATTAACATATTATACTGCAATGTTGTAGTATATAGTATATATGATACTCTTTGCAACCCAGTGGACTGTAGCCTGCCAGGCTCCTCTGTCCCTGAAATTCTCCAGGCAACAATACTGGAGCAGGTTGCCATTTCCTTCTCCAGGGGATCTTCCCAACCAGGGATCGAACCCCGGTCTACAGCATTACAGGCAGATTCTTCACCATCTGAGCCACCAGGAAAGCTCATTATAATATGTGTGATGATTATCATATATAATAATAAATGTATGGTATTTATATAATGTATGTCATGAAAATAACTAAAGTTATAGAAATAGTAATTACTGTCCAGAAATGTATTGTCAATTTGAATATCTGAATTCCCATTACAGCTTGTAAGAGAAATGGGCTTTTTGATGACTACTATTCTGAGTCTGATGCTGTGAAAGTGCTGCACTCAATATGCCAGCAAATTTGGAAAACTCAGCAGTGGCCACAGGACTGGAAAAGGTCAGTTTTCATTCCAGTCCCAAAGAAAGGCAATGCCAAAGAATGTTCTAACTACTGCACAATTGCACTCATCTCACACGCTAGTAAAGTAATGCTCAAAATTCTCCAAGCCAGGTTTCAGCAATATGTGAACTGTGAACTTCCTGATGTTCAAGCTGGTTTTAGAAAAGGCAGAGAAACCAGAGATGAAATTGCCAACATCTGCTGGATCATGGAAAAAACAAGAGAGTTCCAGAAAAACATCTATTTCTGCTTTATTGACTATGCCAAGGCCTTTGACTGTGTGGATCACAATAAACTGTGGAAAATTCTAAAAGAGATGGAAATACCAGACCACCTGATCTGCCTCTTGAGAAATTTGTATGCAGGTCAGGAAGCAACAGTTAGAACTGGACATGGAACAAAAGATTGGTTCCAAATAGGAAAAGGAGTTCGTCAAGGCTGTATGTTGTCACCCTGTTTATTTAACTTACATGCAGAGTACATCATGAGAAACGCTGGACTGGAAGAAGCTGGAATCAAGATTGCGGGGAGAAATATCAATAACCTCAGATATGCAGATGACACCACCCTTATGGCAGAAAGTGAAGAGGAACTCAAAAGCCTCTTGATGAAAGTGAAAGTGGAGAGTGAAAAAGTTGGCTTAAAGCTCAACATTCAGAAAACGAAGACCATGGCATCCGGTCCCATCACTTTATGGGAAATAGATGGGGAAACAGTGGAAACAGTGTCAGACTTTATTTTTGGGGGCTCCAAAATCACTACAGATGGTGACTGCGGCCATGAAATTAAAAGACACTTACTCCTTGGAAGGAAAGTTATGACCAACCTAGATAGCATATTCAAAGGCAGAGACATTACTTTGCCAACAAAAGTCCGTCTAGTCAAGGCTATGGTTTTTCCTGTGGTCATGTATGGATGTGAAAGTTGGACTGTGAAGAAAGCTGAGCACTAAAGAATTGATGCTTTTGAACTGTGGTGTTGGAGAAGACTCTTGAGAGTCCCTTGGACTGCAAGGAGATCCAACCAGTCCATTCTAAGGGAGATCAGTCCTGGGTGTTCTTTGGAAGGACTGATGCTAACGCTGAAACTCCAATACTTCGGCCACCTCATGCAAAGAGTTGACTCATTGGAAAAGACTGTGATGCTGGGAGGGATTGGGGGCAGGAGGAGAAGGGGACGACAGAGGATGAGATGGCTGGATGGCATCACTGACTCGATGCACGTGAGTTTGGGTGAACTCCAGGAGCTGGTGATGGACAGGGAGGCCTAGCGTGCTACAATTCATGGGGTTGCAAAGAATCGGACATGACTGAGCAACTGAACTGAACTGAACTGAGTACCTTTTATTTTCCGTTTCCCATCATCAAGTATATTTTGTAGAATCCTTTTTTACTGCCAGGCAGTAAGGACCGTGAGAGCAGAGGACTTTGTTGTCTTGTTCTTCGCTCATCCCTAATGTGTGTGTGTTTGTGTTAGTCACTCAGTCGTGTCTGACTCTTTTGTGACCCCATGGACAGTAGCCTGCCAGGCTCCTCTGTCCATGGGATTCTTCAGGCAAAAAAAATACTGGAGTGGCTTGCCATTCCCTCTCCTGGGGCTTTTCCTGACCCAGGGATCGAACTCAGGTCTCCCACATTTACAGGCAGGTTTATTACCATCTGAGCAACGAGGGAAGCCCTAGTTCCCATAATTTGTGGCTCAGGAGATACAGAAAAGGCATTCTGTATTCCAATTAAGAGTTTTGCAGTCTTGGTGGCAAAAAGGAGGTGTTTAAATAAAAGTAAGCTAAAAGCTATGTACCTAGGATACATGGGATCTACTTCATATACTACCCCACTAGTAGGTAGAAAGAAAATTACAGTATGTCAAAGATCAAAATAGGGACTTCCTTGGTGTCTATTTCACCTTTCAGTTCCTGGGGGGAGGGGGGCAGTTTGATTGCCTGTCAGGAAGCTAAGATCCTGCATGCCTCAGGCCAAAAAATCAAAACAAAACAGAAGCAACATTGTGACAATTCAATACAGACTTTACAAATGGTCCACATCAAAAAAAACCTTTAAAACAATATGTCCTATGGCATAACTATAATCCCAATATTTGGAGAATATGTTGATAAAACTGTATGTAATTCGGATGTCTCATGGGATCAAATCTCAGGAAGTACTTCTTGACATTTTTGTTTTCACTAAAAATTTTTATGCTACTCTTTGTAGTAACAAAAGAAAATTTCTCTAAGCTCACAGAGGAGTTTCCAGCAATAACAGAGGACATGTGATGTTCTCTGTAATCTTGGCAAAAACCTCAATAACCTTCAGCTAGGACTTTGGGAGAAAAAAATGTGTAGATGCTTTCTCTTCCAACTGTCATTACAAAGTACCTAGTGACCTTTCCTTTTATACTCACAATCATTAACGAACAGTGCAGCAAACGCACAAATATTCTTAGGCACCTTTCCCTGAATTTTCTTCATATAAGCTATTTCTAGTCCTCTAACACTTATGTATCATCAGGATTCCCCGATACCAAACGTGCTGAGTGACATTAGCAGTTTCTGAGCTTCATTCTCATAGCATGTGATCAGCATCCTCTCTAAAAGTCACCTTTCCCTTGCACAATCGCTGTGTCTTTCAATCTGCAAACAGAATTCATTGATTCAGCAAAAGTGCATTGAACGCTTTCTACGTACCAGGCACTCTGTTAAGCCTCGGAACTTTGAAAAAAATGAATAAGGCAAGGTCAGTGCTATATCACATAGAAAGACATAAATATATAATTGCAATACAATATGATAAATGCCATGACCGAGGCTTTTGTGGCATTTAAAGGAGAGCAGCAATACGAAGGAAAGAGAGAAACTTTTTCAAAGAGAGTTTTTAGTTTTCTGCCTCTGTAAGTATCTCTGACATGATGTAGTTATTTTTTATGGACAAAAGAAGATATTTTTCCATATGTCGTTTGCTTATTCATGAAGAAAACTTCACGGCCCCATTCAAAGGATTTGTAAGTTCTTTAACAATCAGGGTTTGGAAATTTTAACTCTATCCTGGCAATCACAGTCAGAGCCAGTCCTCACCCCTCCTCTCTAGCAGGTATGGATGTTGAAAATCAGGACACAATGACTTAGCTCCTTTCTTTTGATTAAACTCATTCTGGTCCATACCATTGGTGGTTATATTTCAGCTCCATTTTTTTCAAATCCAAGACAACCTGTGAAAGACAAAGTTGCAATTTGAGCAGCTTCTTTTGAACTCTCTCTCATGTGTGCTTTTCATGGTTCCTAAACATTAATTACACATTCAGAATTCTCCTTTCTTTCCTTATTCTTTTCTATGGATGACCTCTGCCATGACTTTTTAACTAGTGATCTCTAAAAGATACTATTCCTAATACTCAGATTATACCGGAGTAAAAACAAAGCAAACAAAGGAAAAGTGCTTCCAGTTACAGGAAGGAATATATTCACAGCCATTGAGGTATAGATATAGGACTTTGGATATCAAAAGAGGTTTAACAAAAGGAAAACCTGTACCAATGGTTGCCTTAATTGGCTCGGTGACTAGATATGTGTACAAATGATTTAAGCTCTATAAAAGATAAAATAATACTAGTACCTTGAGAGCTACTGTGAAGATTAAATGAGATACTATATAGATATTATTCTTTTTACTTATTCTGTATGTATAAAAGACAATACGGGCTTCCCAGGTGGCACTAGTAGTAAAGAATCCACTTGCCAATGCAGGAGATGCAAGAGACACAGGTTCAGTTTCTGAGCTGAGAAGATCCCCTGGGTAGGAAATGGTAAGCCACTTCAGTATTCTTGCCTGGAAAATTCCATAGACAGAGGAGCCTGGTGGGCTACAGTCCATGGGGTCACAAAGAGTTGCCCATGACTGAGCACACACACACACACACACACACACAAAGCAAGACGATCTACTGTTATAGTAGTGCTATGGTGTTAAAGCTGTCTTTTGCAGGGGGGATATTTTACATTAAAAAAAAAATGTAACTTCCACTTGTGATCCAGAATTCCCTTAACTGCTTAGTGGTTTCATGGTCACACATTAATCACTACATTTCTAATCATTTAAATTTATACTAAGATAAGTGAAGTGAAGTGAAGTGAAGTCACTCAGTCATACCCGACTCTTTGTGACCCCGTGGACCGTAGCCTGCACCAAACTTCTCCATCCATGGGATTTTCTAAGCAAGAGTACTGGAGTGGGTTGCTGTTTCCTACTCCAGGGGATCTTCTCACCTCAGAAACTGAACCTGTGTCTTTTCCCGACCCAGGGATCGAACTGAGGTTTCCCTCATTGTAGACAGACGCTTTACCATCTGAGCCACCAGGGAAGTTAAGAAGCAAGCTAACCTCAAAATGAAAACCTTTAGTCTCTATTTATATGAACAGTTCACTGAAGAATATGATAAGCAGAGGAATTTAAGTCATTACTTTATTTTCTTACATATCCTTACCTATTTTGAACTGTGGTGTTGGAGAAGACTCTTGAGAGTCCCTTGGACTGCAAGGAGATCCAACCAGTCCATTCTGAAGGAGATAAGCCCTGGGATTTCTTTGGAAGGAATGATGCTGAAGCTGAAACTCCAGTACTTTGGCCACCTCATGCGAAGAGTTGACTCATTGGAAAAGACTCTGATGCTGGGAGGGATTGGGGACAAGAGGAGAAGGGGACGACAGAGGATGAGATGGCTGGATGGCATCACTGACTCGATGGACATGAGTCTGAGTGAACTCCGGGAGTTGGTGATGGACAGGGAGGCCTGGCGTGCTGTGATTCATGGGGTCGCAAAGAGTCAGACACGACTGAGTGACTGATCTGATCTGATCTGATTTGTCCTGAACTTCATATTCCGACCTATCTTTTCTACACATTCACCTCATTCCCTCAATTTCCTTTTAGTTTTCCAGAGCTCCCATAATACAATGTCTTACTATATGTCTTTCTAACAAAAAATTATAATCCACTCCGTATTTTCATTCCTTCTACTATGAATGACTGATTCACTGAAAAACTATGCACTTAACAGTTACTATAAATTAGGCACTCTTCAGTACTGGGGATAAAGCGAAAGCCTCTGCCTTCCTGAAAAATATATTTTAATAGAGGAGAAAGACACTAAACAAATGAACAAAGTCATGAAATAATATCAGGTACTCCTAAGTACTATAAGCAACAATAACAAAGACTTGCATAGTGGAGTATATTGAGTCTGAAAATGACTGTTTATTATAGAATATTCTTCTTTAAAATATATGTTTTTAACTTCATATGTATGTAATCACAACCAGATTTTGGATTTAGTCAACTCAATACTCATGAACAAGGTATGTTCTCATCTTAATGCAAAAGCTTGCTTGATTCTAAGGCAATGCAGGCCTTGGTAAAAACATGTTCACATTTTACACCCACTTAAACCTCTAACTGTTAACAAAAGATGTATATATAACCAAGCTATTAATTTTAAATGGTGCAACTATTTCCTGGCTTGGAAAAAAAAGCTTAGATTCTTAGAAAAATGATATTTTAATGTTTAATGCAATTTTATGTTTATCTAGCATTGTTTTTAATTCAGTTAAGATGAAAAGGAACCCAATTTTCAAAGTTATAAAATCTTAATTAAGTATTTCAAAGTCTAACTACAAATAAATTTAAAAATGAGCTTAATTTTTATAAGAATTAGTTCAGGCCTGATAAGAATTTTGATGTACTTAATTACAAAACTAAATGTTCTATAGCATTTGAAGACAGTACAGTGCGATTTGTGTGTAAATTCTACCATTTGATAACAGTTCAATTTAAGACTTAGCATTGTTAAAAGGAAGAAGAAGAAGAAAGAAGAGGAGGAAAGAGGTGGGGGAGGAGGAGGAAGAGAAGAAAACCAACAGTCCTAAGGGCAGTAAATTAATTGCAACACTTCTTAAAGTTTCAAACTGGCTGAGGAATGGAATTTCTGGAATTTCCAGGTCATCACTAATGAGGTAACCTTCCAGAAATAGTCCTTTCTTTTCTTTTTGTTAATAACCTCCTCAACCTGCCCATTTCTAGAAATACTTTCCATTCTGTATAGTTCTTCAGAACAGTTTTCTGTTTATTAGATGGAGTGCTGGTTGATTCATGAATCATCAGATAAAGTCAATTAGATCTTCAAAATTCCTTGGTTGATTTTGTTTTTTTAACGGATTTGGTGGCAGCAGTGGGATCAAAGGAGACTTTTGGCAGCTTCAGACATAATAGGAAATATACCTATAGCACCTTGAAAACCCTTTGAGTTGAGGATTTTCTTGTCTTTCTCAGCATTTCCAAGTTCCTCGTTTGGAGCTCCATTCTTTTTCCATCGAGCCAGTGTAACTGGCTTTCTTTACAGGGCAGATCACCTTAAACTGGCTGAAAATTCTTCCTGGATCCCAATTAAACTGCACAGGGTTCTGCTGGGAGCCAAGGCCCTAGCCTTACAGACTGCAATTCCTAGGTTCCACAGGAACTGTTAGGGGTTATTGGCCAGAGTTGGATGGGGTTCAATTTAAAGATCATCTGAGGTCTGGGATTGTACTGGGTCCAATTTTAGTTAGACTGTGTCCATTCAAAGAACTGGACTGGATCAGACTGGGTCTGATTTAAACTGGACTGGGGCAGGCAGAAGGCCTCATCTGAATAGTTTTATTTAAATGGGGTTCTTTGTGTTTAAAGAATTGAGCACACGTTCTTCTGGCATACCTGCTAATTTTTTGTCTGAGAACTGTGATCCTGGAAGCTGTTGAAGCCTTTTTCATGTCCTGAGAGCTTGGCTTGGTAGCTGTCAAGTTGGAGGCTCCAAAATATGGCCAAATAGAAACATGAATTGCACACCATTAGTAGCTAGGCTTGGCTCAACAGAAATATGGGTTGAGCTCCATTTGCAACTGGAGACCTATCAAATTGCTTCCAGACTTCAGGGGAAATTACAGTGGTCATTATCGAAAATGTTCCAAATAGATAAGTTCACTTAAGAAGTACACTTAAAATAGCTCCCAAATCAAACAGAATGGGATACCAATTTTAATTAATATGTAGAAGACTACAAAAGATTTTGAAATTCTAAGGTAGCTTAATTGAAAGATTCATTGCAAAAGTCTGATAAAAATTTAAGAATTTAAGAGATAAAATGTATCTAAAACAAAAAAGCTACAATCCAATATTGTAGAGTTGGGAGTAACTATCTCTGTTTTGTAAAGTCCTGCAGGGTCAAAGGTGTAACTCTGGAGCTCTAGAAGTTCAAAGTTTACTTGCCTTTTTTTTTTTTTTTTAATCAATCCTCCAAACTTCACCTATTTCTTTAAAAATGTTTGAAAAGATAAGGAATTTTAAACAAAAATTGTCCTGAACTTATTCTTTCCATTTCTGTTGTAGATTTTCCACCTCCATTTTTTCTTCTCTAGGACCTAAGAGACATTCTTTGAAATGCAAACTTTAGGAAGAAGTTTCTCATCAGAAGAGCAAGAAAGAGATAAAAAGGAAGTATTTGCAAATTGGGCTACTGAGAGGTCTTACAAATCTTTCCCACAAATATTAATAATTACAAGATCTCTGCCTCTGTCTGTATATTCGAGTGTGTATATATAATAGATGTGTGGTGTTTTTCTACCTTCAGATAATATTGAGACAGGACGTAGCTGGACCCTAGGCTGAACACCTGGAATTTGTCTCCTGTAGACACTTCAATATAAAAATAAGGCAGAAGCAGAGAGGAGGTGAGCTCTTCTTGAGTGAAAGATAAGGAGGCTACATGTTTTCCATTCTTGAGGTCAAGGAGATCTCTCACACCACACGTGTGCAGAAAGGATCCTCAGGAGTAGAGAAGGGAGGGGAGACCAGCCTATAATATATCCTTCCAACCTCGCAGAAACCTTCATGCTGGAATCCATCTTGGCTAAAAGATGCACATGCTCTTTGGGAGGGTCCTGAGTCAGACCAAATTTGGACATGAGCCAGATGACTGGTTGGAGGGAACCCAGAAATCTTCTGCCTTATAAATGATTTAAATTCCCGCTGTAGTGCACATCTCTCTGAGTTCACCCATGTGCCCTTTCAGACATACTTTGCTTCGAACAGACACTTCACCTGCTTTACTGTCTCGGCCTCTGTGCTGAATTCTTTCCTCAAAGAAGACAAGAACTGTGGTCCAACTTCAACCCTGCTGGGCCTTTTGGTCTAGTAGCTAGGATTTGGTGCTTTCATCTCTGAACCGTGGGTTCAATTCCCAATCAGGGAAGTAAGACCCCACTTCAATCTGCTACACCCTACAGCTCCCCAAGATCACCCCTGGCACATTATATTCTCTCAAAAGCTTTAAGTGCATGTTCACAGCTGCTAAGCACCAAGCAGCTGATCTCCCTAAGACCAGAACTTTAGAAAAGACTCCAAGAGGATAATCAATTTAAAAATTATGAACTTAGAACTATTACTTGTGAATGTTACAGGGATAATAGGCAGAAACATCATGACCTGTGGATACCACACCAAAGATCAACAAAGCTGTGGAGAAACTATATAGTGGTAGCTGAGAGCAGCAGTAGTGCCTTAAATTTTGATCACATCTCTCAGGTTGAGAATTTGGTCAAAAAGAGGAAATTGTTTAAAAAGTAAAAGAAGAAAAAAGAAACAATAGTCCCAAGGTCAAGTAACTTGTCCCAGGACAGCAAACCAAGACTTAATTGCAGTCTCTCCCAGGAATGGTATTTCTGGAATTTTCTGGTCAGCATTAGTGAGGTAACCTTGGTGAAAACAATTATTTCCTTTTTTTGCGTCCTTGTCTTGCCACGCTATAAAAGCCTTCCATTGTTGCACACCCCCTGGGAATGCCTTTCTATTTACTACTTGCGATGCTGCCTGACTCTTGAAGTGTTGACTAAAGCCAATTAGATTTCAGATTTACTTGGTTGAATATTGTTTTATAACAGCATTTGTGTTTGTCTCTTGGTGTGTTGACATATTTGTCAGGGGCTAAAAAAGAAAACTAGCATTAGAATTTCATTTAAAAGATGTTGCACTGATAAACATACCTAGTACCTATATTTTGGCTTCTACATTCCATTATCCATCAAAAGAAACCAGAGACCTTTGAAGGAATGGCTGGGTTTATGACCAAGTTAGAGAAGGTAATTGACCAGAAAGTAATAAAGTATGTTAAAACATAGACAGACACACATATGTTTGGACATATGTGTGTGTGTTCATATATGACTTTTCTTCTCTTTTTTTAAAAATTATTTTTAATGGTAGCATACTTGCTTTAAATTGTTGTGTTAGTTTCTGCCGTACAACAATGTGACTCAGTCATAAGTTATATATGACTTTTTAAAACACATAAAAGTAATTTGAAAATAACTTTCTTAAATAAAACAATATTTCTACCCTTAAAAAAAAAAAGCCAGCTTGCAAAGGCCGTAACTAACTAAATCTATGAAAATGTAAGCACACAGCACAAGAAAGAAAAGTAACAGTGGTTTGCAATCTACTTCCTAATAATAAATACAGGGGAAAAAAGATGGAGCTAGAAAGCTCACTATTTAACACCTGTTATACAGTTAGGTAGTTAGAATAGGAAAAAGGAGTTCAAAATGGCAGTGGCTGAAAGACAAAGAAGGGAGAAGCCCACAAAAATAGAACAAAGGAAGGTCCGAGGACCAGAATGAGGACCTCAGGTAAAACAGACAGCCCTCCTGGCTAGCCCACTTTACCTAGGGCAGGCTCAGGGGAAGGAGAAAAAGCAGAGGAGCCAAAATTGGGCCAGGGCCTCTTTTCCCTTCACGTCTTTTGGGTGGGCATGCCCTCATGCCTCAAGGATATATTTTCCTTTGCCCACCAATAAAACTGGTCTGTCCATTGCTTCAAACTTTTGCGGTGATGAGGCAGAACCAAGGAATTCACACACTCCCCTGACAATCCTAAAAATTAATTCAGGCAGGAATTATTAATAGTTCAGCTCTCAAATTAGAGGAGAGGGGATGGATTTGAAAATTAATACCATATCTATATAGTCTCAAATCATCTCATCAAAAATTTCTTTTATCAAGACTGGCCCATTCTTTGGAAAAAAAATATATTTCTATAGTCAAATTCCCCAAAGGGTGTAAGGATTAAAATAGTCATTAGATGCAAACTAGTAAATTGTTCATGGGCATTACTACATTTAATATGCTAAAGACTGAATAAATAACAGATGCATAAAATGATACACATTTTACAACAGAACAGGGGAATACATATATAATAATAAGCATAGGATTGATTACATTAAACACAGTTTTGATAACACAACTTTGCCTTCAATGTCAAGGTTTCTAGTTATATAAAAAGAATTCCATGGAACTCATTACATTTATTCAGATTTTCTAAACGGTTGTAAATGCAAGACTAATGTGAACAGTAAGTTGTCTCCGTATATAGAAACTTTCTATAGTAAACTTGCTACTTCCATCTTAACTGGTTTCATAGTAATCAGGTTAAATTTAACTAAATAGGGGCCTGTTTGACTTGACAGGAGAGTTCATAGGCCTCTCCTGGTTTTCTTCCCACCCCTTTATTCATTGTTTTTCTCTTAGTTTCACCTTCCTCTTCCTTACCTCTAAATGTGAGACGATATCAGTGCTGTCCCAGTCCTCCTTTTCTTCTCATTTTCTTACTCAAGTCTCCTCATTATTCATCCTTATTCATGCAGATGACTTCAATTACCATCTATATAAGGAGGACATCCATTTCATCACTCATTCCAGTTCTCTTTTCTGAGGTCCTATCTTGTGGTTATAATGGCCTATTTAACAACTCTTTTTGGATTTTCCAAAGGGGTCTCTGTGTCTTCAGTCCCCCTCAGACCAACTCTTCTCAAAGTGTCCTTATCCATGTGATTGGCACCATGTCCATTTTCATCTTCACCACTCATCCATCCCTGGCTGCCTCTACTATTGAACAGCTTTCTGATTGGATTGCTCTTATGCACCTGGGCCCCTCTTAATTCCATTCTGCACACTGAAGTAAAAAATAAAATCCTCCACTCTTGCTTAAAATGTTTCGACAGCTTTCTAATTCTCTTAAGATAAAGAGGTTCTTATTCCTAGTCCCCTCCCTCCTCCTCTTTTAACCTTTGTTACTCTCTAAATTTTAGACAATTTGCTTGTTGGGCAAGTCTACATAATTCCAAACTCCTTTCCTATATGGAGCCTTTTCATACACAGCTCTTTCTGACTGAAATTTCCTCTCCTAATGAGTCTTCACATCTCAGCTCAAGCATTATGTCCTCACTTGAGGGATCCCTCCCTGATTCTCTTAACGTGATATTCAACTGTTGTAGATTCTCCAAGCACTGTGTCCCTTCCCTTTATAGAAATCACAAAATCAATTTAACACATGTAATGCTTTGATCGTCTTCCTCTGACTCTAGATTCCAAGCTCCATGAGAGCAGAGAATTGTTTATTTTAATCACTAGTGTGTCTTCTCACACTACAGGATGCCTAGTGCACGTTAGGCACTCAATAAACACCTACCGAGTAAACGAATGATTGAATGATCTACCTCTCTTTTCTGAGTAGTCACCCTCATTTACACATGTATTAGAATGAGGCCCAAACTGAGAATTTATATGGAAAGTGGAGGGATAGCTGGCAGAAAGGCTATTGCTAGAGGCATTTAGCCTCACTGAATTGAAAAACCAGCACATTTTATTTCTGCAAAGGATAATGCCCCCACAATTTTCCTTTTACAAGTGAGGAAATTGCAAGGCACTAGCCTAGCTGGTAGGAGGGCAACCATAATAAGATTTGCTTTCAGAAAATTTGTAATAATTTAAAATATGATAGGCACCGTGCTAAGTGTTTATGTGCATAATATGATTGAATTCTCCTAAGCAATTAAAATTAATCCAATTTCACAGATAAGAAAACTGTGACACAGGGTTAAATGACTAGCCACAGTTAGATAGCTATTAAACTGCATCTAGCTTAGGTTTGCCCAGCTCCCTAACCCTGCTCTTTCAATTACACTAAAATTGTATTTCTATTCATGTCATTCATCTCTGCTCTTTTTGAGTGTCTCCTAAAATACAAACCCATTTAAACACATTGTCTCATTCAGGCATTACATTTCTTACCAACTCTATGTCTATATCCACCTTTCATTTCTACTCTCAGCTCTTTAAGCTGTGCCCTCTGAAACCCACTTTCATTACAAAACACTCTGACAGCATTTACCTTTTCATGGTACCCTAATTAACTGAAATCTGAGTCTTGCAAGTAGATATTCCTGAAATCTGTGACCTAGGGAGTGAAACCTTCTCTTTCCCACTTAACGATAAAAGTCTGTGTGTGTGTGTGTGTGTGTGTGTGTGTGTATGGAGGGGACAGAGGGCAAAATCAGAGGGAAAGAAAGAAACTTGGACTCAGAGTTGTGGTGGAAAGATAGCAATCAAGTTATGTTTTGCCATTTGGGAAAAGGGACACAAGAGGAACTTGAAGGCCAGTGATATTTTGTTGAGTCTTATTGTGTTCAATGAAGTTTAAATATTAAATAATAAGAAAAAGAGGTTGTAAATGGTATAGATGGAAGAGTCCTTAAAATTCATTTTGTCAACTCTTTAATTTTGCACATAAGGAGATTGAGGTCCAAGCAAAATCTACCCCCTGACAAGTTTAAAATAGTAATCTGGCAGAGCTGGGGTGAAACTTTAGATGTGCCAATGAATAAAGAATTAAAATAATCTTGAAGCTTTTAAAAAATAAAGATATATTAAAAACATTATGGCCTCTATCTGGAATATTTTCTCTATTTTAGCTGAAATGCTTTCTACATATACTGATTTTTTAAATAAATAGATCAGTTTAGTCAAGGTTCATGACACCATCACTTCTGAGATGGAAGGCCCATCATTATGTAAATTTTCATATGCTTCTAGAGACACAGACTGATTTGTTGTTGTTGATTTTTACTCTGAATCATCTTAGTATTTAATCAGAGCTGCAAAATAATGGAGCAGATTTGACTTTAAAAAGTGTTTCCTAATCTGTAAACAAAATATCTTACTGTGTTACAAAAAACATATAAAAAATGAAGATTTTATTTTTGAATACTAAAGAGCAAAGAATACTAAAGAGCAAAACCCTGGAATATTTCAAGTTTATTATAGTCCCATTTTATTTCATTTCAAGAATGAATAGAATATCCTGACCTTCAATTTTGATGATAACCACTGACTAACCTGCAATGAACATTAAAGTATGGTTATAATATAATATTGTTTTGCCTGGGTGATTGTTGACTGCATTCATTATTCACAACTGCGTCCATTCTCCCATATGACTACTTTTGACATAAGTAACCTGATATATTGAATGGTTTGCCTCGGAAACAAACAGAGATCATTCTGTCATTTTTGAGATCGCATCCAAGTCCTGATTAGATGCAATGTATATTGTCACCCTTCTCATGTAACTTATATGCAGAACACATCATGAGAAATGCTGGGCTGGAGGAAGCACAAGCTGGAATGAAGATTGCCAGGAGAAATATCAATAACCTCAGATACACAGACTATACTACCCTTATGGCAGAAAGTGAAGAACTAAAGAGCCACTTGATGAAAGTGAAAGAGGACAGTCAAAAAGTTGGCTTAAAACTCGACATTCAGAAAACTAAGATCATGGCATCTGGTCCCATCACTTCATGGCAAATAGATGGAGAAACAATGAAAATGGTGACAGACTTTCTTTTGGGGGGCTCCAAAATCACTGCAGATGGTGACTGCAGCCTTAGTATTAAAAGACACTTGCTCCTTGGAGGAAAAGCTATGGCTAACCTAGACAGCATATTAAAAAGCAGAGACATTACTTTGCCAATAAAGGTCTGTCTAGTCAAATCCATGGTTTTTCCAATAGTCATGTATGGATGTGAAGTTGGACTATAAAGAAAGCTGTGTGCCAGAGAATTGATTCCTTTGAACTGTGGTGTTGGAGAAGACTCTTGAGAGTCCCTTGGACTGCAAGGAGATGCAACCAGTCCATCCTAAAGGAAATCAGTCCTGAATATTCATTGGAAGGACTAATGCTAAAGCTGAAACTCCAATACTTAGGCCACCTGATGTGAAGAACTGACTCATTGCAAAAGACCCTGATGCTGGGAAAGATTGAGGGCAGAAGGAGAAGGGGACAACAGAGGATGAGATGGTTGGATGGCATTACTGACTCAATGGATATGAGTTTGAGTAAGCTCTGGGAATTGGTGATGGACAGGGAAGCCTGGCTTGCTGTAGTCTATGGGGTGGCAAAGAGTTGGACATAACTGAACAACTGAACTGAACTGAACTTGATATATGAGTGAAATGAGGAAAATCAACTGGTCATACTGGTATCAGGCACATAAACTTGTTTTGCATTTGTATGAGGTGAATGAAATTATATGCCACGGCCGGGAAGACTTTAAAACTACAGGGCACATATTATGAAAAGTGGTTTTTAGTTAAGACTATTGAATTCTTTAAGACTTTCTACTGAGAAGTTTCAATTTGACTCAATCAATTGCACTACCACCAATACTATCACTTATTCATCACACATTGATTTGACTTCCATCTGTAGTTTAATCAGTTTTGAAGGTTGAGGAGACAAAAAGACATAAGACACATCCCTGCCCTTCTAACGTTCACAGTCTAGTAGCTGAGTCATAAAAGCAAGCCATCCAGGACACTGCAGTATAACACATGCACCAAGAGTAAAGGTCACAGGATACCCATAGAACCCAGAGAAGGAAAATGAGACTTTAGGGAAGAGGGAGAGAGATGAAGGGAGAGGGTGTTGAGAAGGAAAACGACCACATGACTCAGACACTGCTGTGGGAGGTGATGTAATTTGCTAGCAAGTTTCCAATGTCAGCTATAACTGGCAGCTAGCTCACTGGAACTGATAGCTGATAAAGAAAGAAGGAGTTTCTTGGGAATTGCAAGTTAGTAAGGTCTAACGGGGTTTCCTTCTGACTCATCATGTTATCCGTGGGCTGAAACAGATAGAAGGGATGCTGAAGGAGAGAGTTGCCACTGTGGCTGTGAGTTTCTTGATTCTGGAACCTGAGATCATGCATTTATAAACTCCTACACCACCTGGCAAAAAAACCTAAGACATGTGGGGTGGGGGGAAGTTCAGTAAATTTGGTTAGATTAAAACATCATTGCCAGGAAGAACATTTTTTAGCTCTGACCAAATAATCGTATCTGAGCAGTTGAGCCTAGACATATCTTTTGAACTGACAGCTTGGGGCTGATCTAATGAACTGACTCAAAGAAAGGGAAATATTGCACTGGGGTGGCTGATTCTCCATTCTGTTTCTTGATACAACATTCATCAATGCCTACCTAACATCAAATGTGATTCAAAATCTAGATTCACCTATCTCTGTTATTAACTCAGGGGAGCGCATTTATTTTTCTACAAAAAAAAAAATAAAACAAAACAAGGAATTCATCACAAGCTAGTATTTACATCCTATTATCCTTTTTATTTTTTCTTCTGCACTAAGTGCTTTGTTTTTTATTTCTATTCTCATCCTCAAGGGCAAAAATATATTCATTCAAAAACATATTCTTCTGTAATTTCAAAAGCAGTATGAAAGTGTCATTTTGTCAGATAATGGAGTTAGAGGCCTTTGGCCAGATGTACTTATCAACAAATATGAAAACAGTCATTGCTTCTTCAAATCTTATTTATAAGTTATTTATCCATTTACTTAGAACTTAGATTTATTATGGAAATTATCTTTTTTGTTTGGAAGGGACTTATGAGATTATTTGGCCAAGTCTTTTATTTGACCAATAAGGGAATTAAAGTCTAAAGATATGTGGTAATTATCTTACATTCTTATAGTTAGAATAGATATGAGATCAGAAAGATTTCTGTATCCACTGTGCTTATGAGCCTGCCACTACAGCTATGTTTGTATAAGCCAACTCTAATTCTCTTTTCCTTAAAGTATATATGATCAGGGTTGCTAGAGAAATTGTTTTAAAAACACACATTTGTCGCAATGCAAATGACATATTAAGGAACAACTTGGGCATGATGTAAATTTCATGTTTTCTTATGTATGATTTCATCCAGGAGATGTACTAGTTGACCAAAGAAACTGATACCTGGATAAACTGATCCAACTAGGAACACACAAAATGCATACATTTCAAACATCTGCCAGTTCCCTCAGCCCACCACATGTCTTATGAGTCATGTCCATAGGTGGTAGATGGAATAGGTCTCTTAAGGTACTATGTCCGAATCCCTAGACCTTGTGAATATATTATGTTACATGGTGAAAAGGACTTTGCAGATTACTGGAGGTTACTGATCACTGACCTGAAGTAAGGAAGATTATCCTGGATTATCTGGGTGCATGCATGCATGCTAAGTCACTTCAGTCACGTTCAACTCTTTGCAACCTTATGGACAGTAGCCTGCCAGGTTTCTCGGTGGAATTCTCCAGGCAAGAATATTGGAGTGGGTTGCCATTTCCTTCTCCAGGGGATCTTCCTGCCCCAGGAATCAAATCTGAGTCTCTTATGTCTCCTGCATTGGCAGGTGGGTTCTTTACCACCAGTGCCACCTGGGAAGTCAAGCCTATTCTAATCTCATGAGCCCTTAAAAACAGAGAACTTACCCCATTTAGAGCCAGATATGGAGCAGAAAAAAAGAGTAAGAGAGATTCCCAGCATTGGGAGAATTCAACACCTGCAGGACTTGAGAGAGCTCTCTAGTAGCTGAGGGCTTACAGCTAACAGTCACCAGACAGTGGGAACTTCAACTATATTCCTCAGGAATGGAATTCTGCAGCAACGGGATGAACTTGTAAGCAGATTCTTCAAAGCCTTCAGAAAGGGAATTGACCTCACCAACACTTTAATTTAGAACCCAACTAAATCTGTGCCCCCCCTTTCATGTATCACAGCCTTGTCATGGCTAAGGGGCTTGTGTAACCCTGCTGCCCAGGGCTACCCAGGATGGCTGAGTCATAGTGAAGAGTTCTGACAAAACATGGTCCACTAGAGAAAGAAATGGCAACCCACTCTCGTGTTCTTGCCACAAGAACCTTATGAACAGTATGGAAAGGCAAAAAGATATGACCGTGGAACATGAGCCCCCCAGGTTGGAAGGTGTCCAATATGTTACTGGGGAAGAGTGGAAGTCAATTACTAATAGCTCCATAAAGAATGAAGCAACTGGCTCAAAGCAGAAATGACGTTCATTTGTGGATGTGTCTGGTGATGAAAGACCAATGCTGTAAAGAACAATATTGCATAGGAACCTGGAATGTTAGGTCCATAAATCAAGGATCTAACAGAAATCAACCCTGAATATTCATTGGAAAGACTGATGCTAAAGCTGAAGCTGAAGCTCCAATAGTTTGGCAATCTGATATAAAGAGCCTGATATAAAGAGCCAACTCATTGGAAAAGACCCAGATGCTGGGAAAGATTGAAGGCAACAGGAGAAGGTAGCAGAGGATAAGATGGTTAGATAGTATCACTGACCCGATGGACATGAATTTGAGCAAACTTGGGAGTTAGTGAAAGACAGAGAAGCCGAGCATGCTGCAGCCCATGAGATTGCAAAGTGTTAGATATGACTGAGTGATTAAACAACAACAAACCTGTGTCCAGACTTCATGGAAAGTGCCAAATCTGTGATAGTTTTTATGGTAGCAAGGGAAAACTAACATCCCTCTCCACATCTGGTTTTACAATTTTCGTCCGATTTCAGATAACCTTCCTCATAGCATTTGTGAGCACTCACAAACTGCGACCTTCCTTATATCCACTTCTGCAAGCAGATCTCAGGACTTTTTTTCAAGGAAAAATGCCATATTTACTGATTATTTATATATTTCTTAATCACTTAATGCATCTAAAATGACCACCATCTTTATTAGGTTCCTATCTTTTTGTGTGTGTGTCACTGATGCTTTTGACTTCTGACCTCAAACCCCATTTTCTTCTGAAATCATTGTAGTCTTTATTGTACAATTTTGCAGAACATGGTGATCGTTAGGAATGCATATGTGTGTGTGTGTGTGTGTGTGTATGCAGTGATGCAGTGGGATTTTATATATACAGTGGGAAAGGAAAAAAAAAATTCCCTCTATTCATCTTAAGTTCATTGGCTTGGCTCTTGTAAATTAGACTAACAAAATACAGATTAGCAAGTGAAGAAAAAACCAGAATTTTAATAACATGTGTATCGCACACATATATAAGAGTACTCAGTGAGGAGGAACTCAGTGGGCATGATGAGGACTTGGGCTTATAGAGAATCTTAGCAAAGAACAATAATTTTGTAGAGAAGTAGCAAGACAAAAGACAGTAACTCCAAGACACTGGAAGGAGCAAATTGGGGGAAGGCCAATATGTGGGGACCTAAAGTGCTTCCCTCATAGCTCAGTCAGTAAAGAAACTGCCTGCAATGCAGGAGACCGGATTTGATTCCTGGGTCAGGATGATTCCCCTGGAGAAGGAAGTGGCAACCGACTCCAGTATTCTTGCCTGGAGAATCCCAAGGACAGAGGACCCTGGCGGGCTATAGTCCATGAGGTCACAAGAGTCAGACACAACCTAGTCACTAAACCACCACAGACAGCCTTTCTTGTATCTACTTCTCTCCAATTGCTTTCAGCTCACAATAATCCTTGTGCTAAAGTGGTATATTTTTAGGTCCTACCCTTAAGATTCTTCTAGGTCCTGGGAAATGGGTGGGTTGGCTCTTGTATAAAGTCACACAGAACTAAATTCAGGACATAATTACGTAACTGCTTATTATGTAAAGAACTTTCTGATGTTTCTCCTTTGAAGTGACATACTTTTATACTCCACGTCTTTTTGAAAATGCCCACTTACCTTCCAGATGGCTGCTAAGATATTATATCTTAGGAGAAGCTGTATTTCATCCCACAAGTAAATGTTAGGTGATTTCTATGGGCATCCATCATATCCCATATTGCACAAATAATGACTCAACTCACATTTAAATTGTCCATTTGTTTTCCTATATCCCTTGCAGATTACAAACTTTAAGGAGAAGGATAACACATATGTTTTAGTTTTTCCATATTTGTATATCAACACTCTAGCTTAGTGCCAAACACATAACAGACATAATCATACATGTTAAATAAAAATTGAATATGTGTTTGAAAATACAAGCAATAGGTCAATCATGTACTCAATGAACTCAAATCTGAGTAAACTCTGAGAGATAGTAAGGAGAGAGGAGACTGGCATTTTGCTGTCCATGGCGTTGCAAAGAACTGAACACAATTCAGCAACCGAACGACAACAAAATGTTTGTTCCTACATAGTCACAATGTGGATAGCTGAGAAGATAATGTTTCTCTTCAATGACCAGAGCCATTTGCATCAAAGTCCTTTTAATGCAGATTTTAGATTCTGTCATCAAATATGTACATCTGATTTCACTAGCATCAGTGTGGGACTTCAAGCTGTGAGGTGGAGTGAAATAATCATTGAGAGATAGAGCATAGAATTGGAAATATTTCTTATCTCTTAAGGTCAGAATTCAAGTATACTATTTTCTGAGGCTTTATAATTGCTAAACATTGTTTAGAGATAAAATTAGCTCCTTAATTTGGTTTAGGAGTTCCTATAAGGTGGCCATGATGATAATAAGGCAGACCTCAATTTATGAGCAATCTAGGCAGGATTGCTTACTCAACCTGCAAATTACTTGCAAAATATATGAAATGTTTACAGCTCAAGTTGAAAATACAATATTAAAAATGTTTCTGGGGTCACATTAAAAATGATTGAGTGGTTTTAAAAGTCTATTGGCCTGGTGGTTTGTTGCAGGAGAGAAAAGTCAGTTAAACAGTTTGGTGTTCTGCATGTAGTTTTTCATGTCCAAGTGACCATAGGCT
Organism: Bos grunniens; assembly: GCF_055505025.1. Classification (NCBI taxonomy): domain Eukaryota; kingdom Metazoa; phylum Chordata; class Mammalia; order Artiodactyla; family Bovidae; genus Bos; species Bos grunniens. The sequence continues at coordinate 29,627,098 of NC_141188.1, forward strand.
AGAGGCTAGAGGAAAATGTAGCATATCATGAAAGATTGGATAGTCCAAGCTTTCCACTCCCATTGTATATTTCAAATGTATTCTCCAAAGATGTCTATGGGAGTTAATTCTATTTGCATTAATTCTATCTTCAGTGGGTCAGGAATGGCAACTTATTGGCAGTCAAGAGTGACAATGAAAGAAGGGTAATGGAAGAAAGGACCCTTCTCCTTAAGAGATTTGTAATATATTAGAAGACAGAATAAGAGTCTGAGAAGCATAGCCACCAAGAAAGGACCAGGCATGTCTAAATGCAAAAATTCAAGCACTCCTAGATTCGAGAGAAGAAAATCATAACATGGAGGACTGGAATACTCAGAAAACACACTGCTAAGAGATCTCTTTGCTCAGATTAAAAACAACAACAACAAAAAAAAAACATGAAGTCAATGGTTTGTAACTTGGGCAACTGTTCACTGAGAACCCAAATGAGCCAGTTAGCTTACTTTGCATACACCAAACAACCAGCAGCTCATAAAAACTTTCAGTCATTGCTGACCTTGATTAGAATTCAGGCTGGAGCCAAGGAAAGAAAAGTGGAGATTTTGCTTTCCAATTTCCTATGCCACTCATTCTCTCTAGATCCTGGTTGCCAGCAAAGTTCTGCTTCATCATGGAGCACAGATAATAAATGCAGCCTTGTAGGTATGTGATAGCAATGACCGTAAATAAGGACAAGCACACCTATACCTGCAAATGAATAGAGTTGCACAGATGGTACAAGAGATCCTTCCTATAGGTCCTGAGCCAGACCCCATTATTCTCTGCTTCATATAATGGCCCAGTGCAGTAACTGGACCATCACACAGCACAGATGGAAGAGAGCGTTAGAGGGCAATCGAACATGTGAATTTTCCCAGTGTGTCACAATTACAGAAACATCTGTGCTAAATATTTTCAAGCTGATCCACTGTAAAAATTGGCAATGTTCAATAGCACTCGATGTCTTGCCTTTCCCTGGTGGGAAAGAAATCTAATGATTGCATTTGGGACTACAGCATAAGGCATGTACCTATGCTGATTGCTTGCTGTTTAAAGGGACCTCATTTGCATTATGCTGCTTGCAATGTGCTTTCTTTATGCCTCCTCCTTTCTTTTCTCGCCTGCAAATATAAACTGAAAGGGAAATCAAACCCTTTGCTACTCTTGTCATTGAAATGTTTCCCAGGGCTCAGTTAATGAAATGGCCTGGGCAGGGGCAAGGAAAAGGCGAGAGCGATAAAGTCTCTTGACAGTAATTGTCGACTGCGTTGCCTGTTAATTCTGATTATATTAAAATGGATGATTGGCTGCCTCATCATTTGCTCATAAACATGGTACTTCATCCTAGGAATCTACTAATCAAAGCAAAGTTCTAACTTTTTTACTTATGTGAATTTTACCTTCAGGAAGATGGCAACATTAGTCAGTGCCCAGAAAATTTTAACATGCATATGACTCGCCTGGGATTCTTGTAGAGTGAAGTTTCTGATTCAGTGGATCTGGGAAGAGACCCAAGATTCTGCCTCTCTAACCAGCTCCTACGTGATGCACATGCTGTTGGTTTAAGGACTGAGGTCGAAAGCTCAGCTTCTCTGTACAATGGTGTTGAATCGAATCTCAGAGAGAGTTTTGGATGAAGTAGAAAAGACTAGCTTAATTATTTTGGCAGACAAAGGGGGCCCCAGCAGGCTAATGCCTTCAAAATCGAGTGTCCTAGCTTGGAGAAGATAGTGAGAAGTTTTATAGTAATGGTTTAAAGACAGCTTGATCAGCTTGTGGACATTCTTCTGATGGGTGGTAAGTAGGAGTCAGCAGCATCAACGTTCAGGTCCAGCTGGTCTGTCTACCTGCTTGTGAGCAGCATGGCACTGTTAATCATTAACTTCTCCACGGGAGGGGATTTCAGTATCTGCAAAATAGCTCAAAGATATTGTTGGATGTATCCCTTGATGAGAAAACAGCACCTGCCCCAATGGCATCCCACTCCAGTACTCTTGCCTGGAAAATCCCAAGGACGGAGGAGCCTGGAAGGCTGCAGTCCATGGGGTCGCTGAGGGTCGGAGATGACTGAGCGACTTCACTTTCACTTTTCCCTTTCATGCATTGGAGAAGGAAATGGCAACCCACTCCAGTGTTCTTGCCTGGAGAATCCCAGGGACGGGGGAGCCTGGTGGGCTGCTGTCTATGGGGTCACACAAAGTCAGACACAACTGAAGTGACTTAGCAGCAGTAGCAGCAGCAGCCCCAAGGCTGCTCTTGACTATTTCTCCATGGTCTCAAATCCCTTCTCTTCTCTAATTAACAATTGTTTGAACCTGCCCATTGGAACTCAGGGAAGGCCATGTATGCTAAGTGAAGGCTGTTTCCTATAATTGAATAAATGGGGGACACAGGAAGTCTTTGCACCCAGGAACCCCATAGGGCATTGCTCAGAATCAGGACCACATTTTACACGGCAAGGTTCTAGGCTCTGAGAATGCAGGATGAAAATAGTAAATACAATTTTTGATCTTTTCACTTACCAGGAAATTAAAATATTCCCAGTAGATGCTATAAAAAAAAAAAAAAACAAGGAAAAAAAGGTACCTAAGAGATTCCCATCTTGCAATAATGTTGATTTTCAATGTAGTACAAATTTCCATTTACTTATCAGACACCACTTTACAATCATATACTGTGTACCTACTAAAAACATTTAGTTTTCTGAAGCTCAAAGTCAGTGGAAGAAGCAGACACATAAGCAAATAATTGCAGTAGATGTGGAAAGGGCAATAAAAAGAGGTACCAACAAAGAAAAGACGGGATGAGTTTGGGAATCAGAACTGGCTATTCCAGGCACAGAAAAACTATACAAAAAAGATCTTCATGACCCAGATAACCACAATGATGTGATCACTCATCTAGAGCCAGACAGCCTGGAATGTGAAGTCAAGTTGGCCTTAGGAAGCATCACTATGAACAAAGCTAGTGGACGTGATGGAATTCCAGTTGAGCTATTTCAAATCCTAAACAATGATGTTGTGAAAGTGCTGCACTCAATATGCCAGCAAATTTGGAAAACTCAGCAATGGCCACAGGACTCGAAAAGGTCAGTTTTCATTTCAATCCTAAAGAAAGGCAATGCCAAAGAATGCTCAAACTACCACATAATTGCACTCATCTCGCACACTAGAAAAATAATGCTCAAAATTCTCCAAGCCAGGCTTCGACAGTACATGAACCGAGAACTTCCAGAGGTTCAAACTGGATTTTGCAAAGGCGGAAGAACCAGACATCAAATTGCCAACAAACACTGGATCACGAAAACAGTGAGAGAGTTCCAGAAAAACATCTACTTCTGCTTTATTGACTATGTCAAAACTTTTGACTGTGTGGATCACAATAAACTGGAAATTTCTAAAAGACATGGGAATCAGACCACCTTTCCTGCCTCCTGAGAAATCTGATGCAGGTCAAGAAGCAGCAGTTGGAACTGGACATAGAACAACAGACTGGTTCCAAATAGGGAAAGGAGTACTTCAAGGCTGTATATTGTCACCCTGTTTATTTAACTTATATGCAGAGTACATCATGAGAAATGCTGGACTGGATGAAGCACAAGCTGGAATCAAGATTGCCAGGAGAAATATCAATAACCTCAGATACACAGATGACACCACCCTTATGGCAGAAAGCAAAGGATAACTAAAGAGCCTCTTGATGAATGTGAAAGAGAGTTGCAAATGTTGGCCTAAAACTCAACATTCAGAAAAAAACTAAGATCATGGCAACTGGTCCCATCACTTCAAGGCAAATAGATGGGGAAACAATGGAAACGGTGACAGACTTTATTTTGGGGGGAAGGGCTCCAAAATCACTGCAGATGGTGACTGCAACCATGAAATTAAAAGATGCTTTCTCCTTGGAAGAAAAGCTATGACCAACCTCGACAGTACATTAAAAAGCAGAAACATTACTTTGCCAACAAAGATCTGTCTAGTCAAAGCTATGGTTTTTCCAGTAGTCACGTATGGATGTGACAGTTGGACTATAAAGAAAGCTGAGCACTGAAGAATTGATGATTTTGAACTGTGGTGTTGAAGACTGTTGAGAGTCCCTTGGACTGCAAGGAGATCCAACCAGTCTATCCTAAAGGAGATCAGTCCTGAATATTCATTGGAAGGACTGATGCTGAGGCTGAATCCAATAATTTGGCCACCTGATGTGAAGAACTGACTCATTGGAAAAAACCCTGATGCTGGGAAAGATTGAAGGCAGGAGGAGAAAGGGAAGATAGAGGATGAGATGGTTGGATGGCATCACAACTTGGCGGACATGAGTTTGAGTAAGCTCTGGAAGTTGGTGATGGACAGGGAAGCCTGGCGTGCTGCAGTCCATGGGATCGCAGAGAGTGAGACACAACTGAGCAACTGAACCGAACTGAGTCCAGGTACAGAGTACTGACTGCACCACTTAATTACTCCAAAACTAAGTTTCTCCATCAATAAAATGGACAGGATAACTTCATTCCTACTGTAATTGTGTTGATAATACACGACATGGTACTTACCACATCATAATTATGTACCAAACATTAGCCTGCTTCCTTTTATTTGATTTAGGAAAACAAAACAAACAAGGCAAAAAGATTAGCAGTATTGCAAAGATGGCAGTTGCTGTAAAAATAAATAAGATGACTTCATCTCTAAGGAGCTTACAATTTAATAGAAGAGATAAAAAGAAGAGCATTGGTGACTATTAAGCTGTAATGCAAGGTAGAATGTGATAAATTCTATCAAATAAATTTTAGGGAAGTGCTATGGTAAGAAAATGAATTGAATTTCGTGGCATTTAAGTTGCGACAGAAAGGATGTGTAGACTTACAGTGGGCTATAGGAGAAAAAAAACATTTCATTTATAGAGGATGAAAAAAATCACTGGAATGCACTTGCAGGAAATGTTTTAGCTAGAGGTAACCCTTGTTGGGGCTTCCCAGGTGGCGCTAACGGTTTAAAAATAAACAAACAAAAAAAACCCTGTCTGCCAACGCAGGAAGCATAAAAGAAGTGGGTTTGATCCCTGAGTTGGGAAGGTCCCCTGGAGGAGGGCATGGCAACCCACTCCAGTATTCTTGTCTGGAGAATCCCTCTGACAGAGGAGCCTGGCGGGCTACAGTCCATAGGGTTGCAAAGAGTCAGAGATGACTGAAGGACTTAGCAAGCATGCACACAAGCTTTGTTGAATACAAGTGGTCTCAAGTGGCCTCGGCCTGCAGCGACTTGAAGCAGGTTTTTGGTTGTTGGCTAGAGATTGAAGTCAAGTTGCAGCAGTGAAAGTAATGAATTCTAGCCACTAGACCAGTGGCCAGTGACAAGGCCTTGCCCATACAGCCTTGCAGAAATGAATTCTCACAAAGATGGAAAGTAGTGAAACAACTGTTTATTAGGAGGAAAAAAGGCATATGTGGATAGGCACACAGGCAGGCTCAGAGAGAGTCCCACCCTGGTGGTAGTTTGAATTACTTATATGGGTCATCCCAAATTTCCTTTGACCAGTCATCTTGCTTTGCCTGTTTCTGAGTCTGAATTTGGTACATCTCAGGGGCTTCTCTGGTGTTTCAGGCATTAAAGAGTCTGTTCACAATGAAGGAAACCTGGGTTCGATCCCTGGGTTGGAAAGATCTCCTGGAGAAGGGCATGGCAACCCACTCCAGAATTCTTGCCTAGAGAATTCCATGGACAGAGGATCCTGGCAGGCTGTGGTCCACGGGGTCACAAAACATCAGACATGACTGAAGGGCTAACACTTTCCCTTTTACCGGGTCCTCTTATGTATGCATGCCTATCTCTCAGCCAAGATGGATTCTAGAGAAGAGGACTATGGGGGAGTTAACCTCCAAGGAGACTCTCTGTGCATGTATATTTGAGAAGGTGTCCCTGAAGACAAGAATGAGAAATATGTGGTCTCTTATTTGAGTAGGGCTTAGCTCCTTCTCCTCTTCATCGTGGAGTATCAGTCCACAAAGGGATGAACTGCAGCTCCTCAGACCAGGGGCTCTCTATCTCCTGCCTCCGAATTAGTAGGTGTAGAGGATGCAGAGGGAATGTGGAATGAAGCTTGGGAGTTGGAAATTTATTTCATGGGCTGTGGTCATTTCATCAGACTCATTTAGAATGAAGTAGATTCAATACATGTGTTCTTGAGTCAAAAGAGTCAAAAGGAGAGACACTGAAAAAAGAGATATGCTAAACAATGGCACTTGTTGAGGTTGGAGAAGGGAAAGGCCAATTGCAGTAGAATTGAAAAGAAAGACAGCAGGTGTTAGGGAGAGAAGTCAAGAGCAGCATTCGAGGACTTATTAGAAAGTAAAATGTTGGATAAAGCTTCAATTTTCCTGGGAGGTGACGGTGACTAGGAGTACCGTTGTATGATTTTTAAAATAAAATAAAGAGAATGGATGGATCATTGATAACAATGATGAAACATTCCATGTAATTGCAGAACTAGAGCTTAACATGGAAAAGCTGAAGTTCAAACCAGATCAAAAAAAGACCCAGAACATTTACATAGGGAAGATACCCATGTGTGTATGGAGTAAGGGCAGCTGAGTGAAAAAAAATGTACTAGTGATGAGATGAGAAAAACTCTCACAGGTGGGAGATTATTAGGAAAGCATATGGTAAGTAAAACCAGGTTAGCAGAAGATTTAAGAGTTAGTGACAGAGAGAGGCAGTGACAGATCCAGAATTTGGCCAACAATTTAGTTGAGAGGACAAAACAAGGAGAATATTCTAGGGCTGTATGTGCATGGCATGGAATAGTTACTTAGAGGGCATATGTATTCAAGGTGCCTTCAGTAGTTGCTAAAGGTTTCAAAGAGTCTATTCCTATCCCCCAAACCACCCCTTGCACTCATTCTGCTCATTAGAGAGAGGATAGTCACCTCTTTGAATACTATGCAGCATCTTTGTTTTTGATTTTGGTTTTTTTTTTTAGTAACACGATCTTAATATTAATATTAATTTTTTAAATATTTAATTTAATTTTTTAATTTAATTTAATTTTTTATTAATATTTTTAGTAACACGATCTTAATATTAATACCCTAGCTGGATATTAATATTCCTAAATTTACCTTGTCTTAGGTTTAAATTTATTGATCTTACATATTTATGTTTCTAAATAGAGAAAAGGCAATAGAGAAAATATTCTATGTTTAGTTATTACTCCATGGTCAATATTCTCTCTCTCCCTGTCTCATTCTCTCTCTCAACCCCCCTCTCCCTCTTTCTCTTCCTCTCTTGTCATTAAGGATGGGATACTATTTATTTTATTTTATTTTTTCAGTGTTACAGCTCCATTTTATTTAGAAGATAGCAGGAGAATCCAAGACTCAGAGAGAAAGGAGTGGAGGAGTGCGTGGGGAGGGAGAAAGAGAGAGAGAGAAAGAGAGAGAGAGAGCGCGCGGGAGAGAGTCCGTGAGAAAGCGCTTTGGTTCCTCCTTTTATGTTTTTTTCCTCCACCTGGGCCTGCCCTATGCAAATTGGGCTTAGCCAGGAGTGCTGTTTGTTCTGCCTGAAGTCTTCACTCTGGTCCTCGGAGTCTTTTAGCCACAGCCATTTTGGACTCCTTTTCCCTATTCTACCTACCTAACATTCCTCCCTCAAGAGATGGGAGGCCCAATTCCTTGGGAATAGGGGCGTCGAGGTCTTTCTGGCTACTTCCTGCTGAACTGGGGTGGCGAGGGGTATTGGGCCTCCCCCTCTTGCTAGTCTCAATCCTCAGAGTCCTTATAGCAATGTCCAAGGGTGTGTGATATTTTCCGTGGTCAGCTGTAGTTTTATATCTTTGTTGAACTGGCACTGCATGTTGTAGCTGGTTGACCTGGGCAGAGACAAAACAGGTTAGACAATTGACAGTACATGGAAAAATCATTTAAAAAGAAGAAAACTATACAAATGAAAAGGCTATAAAATTCTATCCCGGTGCCATGAATAAATTCTAACTTTAATACAAGAACAAATGTTTAAGATGGTTACACTGTGGTTCATTGAATAATCTCATACCAATTACTTATTAAAAAAGATTTATATAATATGAAGACCACCATGGGATAGTAGTACTCTGTTGCATCCAACTCTTTGTGACCACATGGACTGTAATCTACCAGGCTCCTCTGTCCATAGGATTTTGCAGGCAGGAGTACTAGAGTGGGTCTAGTATTCAATCCCAACTCAGGGATTGAACCCACATCTCTTGAGTCCTCTGCATTGGCAAGCAGATTTTTTACCACTAGTGGCATCTAGCCAACTTCTATGCATTTCATTTACAATGCCACCTATTTACAAATCTAGTCTCACTTACTATTGCAACAACTCAGAGAAGTAAATGCAATGGCACCCCACTCCAATACTGGAAAATCCCATGGGCAGAGGAACCTGGAAGGCTGCAGTCCATGGGGTCGCTAAGAGTCGGACACGACTGAAGCAACTTAGCAGCAGCAGAGAAGTAAATACTTTTCTCCCCATTTTACAGTGGAGAGAGGTTGAAAGCTATTAACTTGAAGAGTCAGGACCCAAACGAAATCTGTCTCATGCTACAGCCCTAATTCTTTTCACTATATGGACATGTAAGGGAGAAAAAAGTCTCTTTCTCTTTCTAGCTGAGATTTCTCAACTGGGACCCTGTAAACTGTATTGACAAAAGACAGATGAGTAGGAAAAAAGCACATACATTTATTTAGCCTTCATAAAAAATAGCAACCCACTCCAATATCCTTGCCTGAGAAATCCCATGGGCAGAGGAACCTGGCAGGCTATGGGATTGCAAGAGTTGGACACAACTTAGCAACTAAACCACCAAGGAAATGAAGACCTGAATGTTTTTATACTAGCTTGAGGAAGAGTGAAAAACATGTAAGAGAAAAGAGCTAAAGATAGTAATCTGGAGGAAACTTAGCAAAGCTTGTGTTTTTTTCTAGATTGTTCTGGGTTTCTATTCCGTCTTCAGAGATAAGCATGCTCCTTTTCGCTGGGTATGGGGAAGGTACTGCTTACACAAGGGTCTTTTGACCTGCATCAGGAGAGATGCAGTTTGTCAGCAAATCTGTTTTGCACTTGCCATTTTCCTTCAACATAAAATATTCAACATTCATAGCATAATATAGCACCTGAATCCCATAAGAAACATAGACCTTCTATTTTATAGCAATAATATAGAAGAGTTCTGTGCTCTACTGATGCCTCTGAAAGGGGCAGTTGAGTTACTGCCACTGACAGATAACTCATATCTATCTCCTAGATAGACCAGAATCCAAATTCTAAAATACCACTCTTTGAAAATAAAGATAATAATGAAAGACATCAGATGCAGAATAACTTCATGACAAATTTTTGGATCGATTCCTGAAGGCATAAGTAGTACCAGGTAGGCAAAATAACCCTCATTCTAGAACAATTACAAACATTAAAATGAAGTATTACACCTACAATTAGAAAGAACCTCACAAAAGATTACTTTTTTTGTTTGTTTGTTTGTTTTTAAAAAAGACTTTCCAATGAGGAGAAATGTTTTGATCTGATGAACCACATTGGAGCAATGCTAATTTTATTAATTATATTTTGGGTTTAAAATCCATATTCACCATGTAATTTTATACTTGTTAAGATGATACGTATCTGCATCTAATCTATTGTATGATGTACATTATGTTAATAACATCTCAATAAATTTGGAAAGAAAATAAATAAATAAATAAAAACAGTGTGTCTAAATATAGCTTTCAATTCTAATCTTGAGAAAATGGATACAAAATAATTTTTAGACTATAAACTTTGTGCAGGTAAAAAAAATAACATGACTATTTTAGTGTTCTTCATGACATGTCTTCATTATTATTATGCTACATGTTTCAGAAGTTGAAAATAAATATAAAGAACTAGTTCTATAAATATTAAAAAATGGAAAAGGAAAAGATGAGTAGTTGAAGTCAGAAGAAAGTTAAAATCAGAATTTAAGACCTTAGAGTAAAATTATAGCTTTGTAGTTTGTTTTATTTTGTTTATCCTGGAGGTATCAAAGAGAACTAAAGAGGTATGATAGTTAAAGTTTGTTTGTTTGTTTTTTCTCTTAGTAAAAAACATATTTATTTAAGAACTTTGGCAATAAAGGAAAAGAGACCTTAGTATAGGCCTGGGCTCCATTTCAAATACAGAAAAGCAGAGATTTATAATCAAGGAGCAGGCTGGCAGGTCAGCAGACAGAAAATTACTAAGTATAGACATCAGGGGTACAGAATTCTTGCTAAACTGACCTAATAAGATTCATGCCAAAGGCAGAAAAGTCAGACATCATCTGAGGGATGGAGGGCAGGATGAGGATTTTGACTCAACGTCTCAGATGATCTGATATTGAGGATGAGGGGGACTCTGAACTGCTAAGGAGAATTCTGGCTAAAACTGGGTGATGAGAAGATGAACAGGGAAGTCCAAGGTCTAGGCCTAGTCAAGGCAAGGGACCAGAGGAGCCTGACTAAAGTTCGGTCAAGGAGAGAGACTTTGTCAGAGATGGAGAATATTGGTATTGAACTGCTCAAGGAAGCTTGACACTGGCTGGTAGGGGAAGTCAGCAATGTGTGTAAAGGGGTAAGTAGATGAAAAGAAACAGATTAGGAAGAACAGCAAACACCAACTCAATCAGAGAAACAGACAGACTTTGTTTAAGAGACAAAAGGTACTATCAAGAATTGAGTTTGTAAGTATGAGACTGATTTCATTTTTAAATTTGTTTGTAAAATTTATTTTATTTTGGAGGAGACACGGGTTCAGTTGCAGTAGATACCTGGTGGCTCAGTTCTAAAGAATCCACCTGCCAGTGCAGGAGATGTGGGTTCGATCCCTGGGTCAGGAAGATCCCCTGAAGAAGAAAAATGGCAACCCATCCAGTATTCTCACCTGGGAAATCCCATGGACAGAGAAGCCTGAAAGGCTATAGTCCATGGGGTCGCAAGAGTCAGACATAACTTAAACCACCACATAGTTGATTTCCCATGCTGTGTGAGTTTCGGATATACAACAAACTGACTCAGTTATGCATATGCATCTATTTATTCTTTTTCAAATTCTGTTCCCATTTGGCTCTTACAGAATATTGAGCAGAGCAGAGACTAAAAAGAGTAGATTTCTAGTAGTCTTTAAATCTATCCTGTTGGAATGCAATAAAGAACTATGGTAAAATTCAGGTTTTGGAATCTGAGACATCTGTTTTCTAGTCACTGGTGCATCACTTACTTAGTGAATCTAAATGTCACAAACACTGAGCCCCCATTTTTATGTTAGAAATCACTAGAAGAAATGTGCCCAACATATTACCAGGTACAACATGCCTGTCATGTAGTGTCTGCTCTGTAAACTCCTTTCCTCTCCTCCAATGTTAACAATTTTCTCTTACAGTTCTTTATTCTTAGACACATTTTCTGAATTAGCTACTACTTTGTTTTATGGGAAATATATGTTAATACATTCCATATTACAGAAATAGGTAATATCACCTGATCTTTAAATTTCCTAGAACTCACTTGAGAATCAAACTACACTTTTAAAGTTCATTCCAAGTGCATTTTCCACTTCCAGTTCACTTTGTCAAGTAGATTGCCTTTTATACATTGGGCTTTATCATTCTTATTTTCATATACCCTCCTCTTCTTTCATACTTTCATAAGCCTTCAAAGAATTCTATGCTTTATTTAGCAAACATTCACCCAAAAACCCATATATTTACTATCCACTATGTAGAAGTCAATGAAGCAATTCAAAAATCAAAACAATAAAAACAAGCCTTGGCCACAAGGAACAGTCTTGCGTTGCTTAACTCTGTGAGGGAGAAAGAGAAGTCTTATCTCCTCCATCTTCATGAGAATACTCTTCCACAATAAGTCAATCAGTAGATGTGGAAAAAACCAACTTCCTGCAGAAGGAAAATCAAAATGGAGTTTGTTTTTGCTAAAAGAGCTTTCTAAAAGGGAGCTGGAGGCCATCGAGGAAGTAAAACGTAGGCATGCCTCAGTCTGGCCATAATCTGAACCCTGATCACTTCTTGTCTGATTACAGACATTCAGAACATCTACAAAATGTTCCAAAAACTCAGGGTACTTATTGGACCCTTACCCTAAATAACTTGTGACAGCCTATCCTTTATTTCCTTTATGCATCCCAGCCAACTATAATTTTTGAAAACAAACTTTAACAACTGTGTAGCTTTTGCCTTTATAAGCTCCTGACTCTCTTCCTTGGAACACTCTTTGGATTTTACCCAAATCTGTGTCTCCTGAACTGCAACTCCTAAAACCCCAAATAAATCTCTTTGCTCTTTGCAGCCTTGATACTGATTATTGTTTGACCTTCCTTTATACTTTTTCTACTTGATTATATGATGTTTTATCAGAGCAGCTGGCTTTGGAAATTTACTCTAAAAATCTAACTATTTTTATTTCTATCTAGAATTAAAAGTAATTGATTGGAGAAAAAAATAGGCTTTTTTTTTAACCCTCTTTGTCAAGCAAAAGTATTATATAGAAGCGATTGAACTATGACACACATTCTAATATTTCCAAATGTTAAACATCTTAGGTAGAGTCTAATTCCTACTAGATATAGGCCACACCAGGACTGTAGTGGATTCTGCTTTAGAGAGAAACTGATGTCGTATTCTCTCCATGAGAAATTAGAATGTGTCCTCCTGAATTTAAAGGGAAATTAATAATTGACACACTGCTTCAAGTGTGAAGTGGGGGGGGGGGTTGTTTTATTGAAAAATCAATTTCTCAATCCTCTTAACATTCCTTGTTCTTTTCTGAACTTTTGCCCAGTTGTCAACCTCTTTGAGAGGACTAAGGGAATGGAATAAAATACAATATATTTAATGGAAATCTCACTAGGACTAAACAAAAGAGGCCTTTAATCTCCTTACCTAGCAATGTGGTGTCTGACTCTCTTAGAAGCCATCACCCAATCCAAGTTAATGTGAAATTTTCTATCTAACATCACATCAATCTAAAACGTGTATTTGTGATATTGCGATGTGTAATATGAAATATACATTTCATCTTTATATCTTTTTTGGCCCAGAGCTCCTAAACTCTTGGAATTTCCTAAGTGATGAGTGTGATAAAAGTGTCTTTTGTTATCTTAATGAGATGACTTCTCAACCCCCAACCCCCCGATAAGGTAGGTAAGGAAAGAACCATGCAAATGATTAGAAGGTTGGAACTGTTAGTTCCACTCCCCAGATCTCTGGGGAGGGGAGAGGAGCTGGAGTTTGAATCTACTGCCAATAGCCAATGATTTAACCAATCAGGTTTGTGTAATGTAACCTCCATAAAAACGCAAAAGGGGAAGATTTTTTCAGTCTGATGAACATCTGGGGAGTCAAGGAGAATGACCTGCTCAGGGATCACAGAAGCTCTATATCTGTATCTTGCCCTGTATATCTCATTTGGCTATTGATTTGTATCCTTTAATATCCTGTGTAATAAACTGATAATCTGGTGAGTAAACTCATTTCTTAAGTTTTGCAAGACACTCTAGCAAATTAATCAGACCTAAGGAGGGGGTCAGGACTTCCCAGGTGACACAGTGGTAACGAATTCGACTGCCAGTGTAGGAGACAAAACAGATGTCGTCTCAGTCCCTGGGTGGGGAAGATTCTCTGGAGTAGGAAAAGGCAGCCAACTCCAGTATTCTTGCCTGGAAAATACCATGGACAGAGGAGCCTGCTGTGCTATAGTCCATGGGGTCACAGAGTCGGACACAACTGAACCACTAAACCCAAGGATGGGGTCATGGGAACATCTGATTGATAGCCGGTCAATCAGAAGTACAGATAACAGCTTGGATTTGCGATTGGCATCTGAAGTGGAGGCAGTCTTGTAGCCCTGAGTCCTTAATCTGTGGGACCTGACACTCTCTCCAGGTAATAGTGTCAGGATTGAGTTGAATCGTAGGGTACCAGCTGGTGTCAGAGAATTGCTTGCTAGAATACGGAAAATCCCCCACACAGTGGAACTGGCTAATCAGAATCTTAGTTATGAACTAGGAAAATGCTTGAACGTAATAAATTTACATATTTAAGGGACATACTTAGGCCAAAGTTCTAGGATCAATGTACCTAAAAGACCACACTCTTTATGCACAAACAAATGTCTCTGAAACAGAAAAAAGAGTAATTAATTTATTTCCAAGCCAGTTAACCAATCCCTTGTGAATGACCGTCTTCCAATACCTGTCTCTAAGGTGTTTTTTTCTTTTTTTCTTTTCTACAAACTGTAACAACTGCCAACTTGTCAAATGGTGAAGCTTTTGTTTCCCCTTGGCAATAGATCCCTGCCCTGAGTGACAGGATTTCCATATTGACAACTGCAAAATGTCCCAAATAACTCTGAAAAGCACCTGGAGTTTAATTTTGCATCTTAACATCCAGAAGGAGTCTTTTTTATTATTTCTCACATGTTAAAGTGAGGTTATTTATATACCTCACAACTGATGGTGTGATGACAGCCAAGCTAAGCAGAGTATTTGAAAAATTCAATAAACTTAGCTTCCTGGGAAATGATATACTAATGTCTTTCAAAAGATTTGAATGATCTGCCTAAAATAGCAAGGAATTTTAAGACATCCTTTCATTTAAAATAATAATAACAGAATAGCATCTAGTCATCTTAACAACCAAAATGCAAAGGATGAATAATTTGCCACAAAAGACCTCAAGCTTTCCATGTCAAAGTGTAAGTAAATGCTAGAGAACAAGTGAAAGATACATAAGTATTTCTGCTGCAGAAGAGGTCTCTTTTAACAAAAGAGGGAGAACCATATATCTTTCTCCCTAACAGCAACTCTTTATCACTAAAAATAGCGCACTGGAAACTGACAAAGTGGAGTGTTTTTGAATAAGCCTGAATTATAGATAGTGACCTGAATAGGAGCAATGAACATGACTCAAAACCATTCACGTGGCAGTCCCTGCCAGGATTGTAGTAATCTCTCAGTCACCTAATTGGCATGTGAATGTGCGCACGCGTGTAAATACAAAGTTTTATCTGAGAGATAGGATTTCTCTTGTTTTCGCATACAATTCAGAGTCACATTTTCTATGTGGTAATATAGATTTCTCCTTAGATTCTGCATTAAGGTTTTCTAAAAATGGAAATTAACAGCACTGCAACAGATCCCCATAAAACTGGAAATTACTATTCTTCTCTCACATCATTCCCATGTACAGCATCAGTCTTCTTTCTCTTTCATCTCATTTTAAAAAAGAAAATCAAACATGCTTTTACCATCTAATAACCTTTCCCCATGTTTCGTATTTCTTAAATATACCAGCAAAGTCTTTATGACCATGATCATGTTTTATTCTCAGTTTGACAGACCAAAAGTTAAACTAAAAGCATTTTTTGATAGCTTGACACTGGCCGAAGACCTCAGCAAAATATATTGACTTTTCACCTTCCCCCAAAATTAATGTTTATGCCCTCTTGCCCTTTCAATTTTCTTAACTGAGAATACCAGTCACTGAGACCTACTGGCCTCAAGCCATGGATGTATTGATGAGTTGCCTAGTTCCAAGCTCTCCAAGTTCAGGGGCAAGACAGATACTTAAGATTGCAGAGGAAAAAATGAAGGGAAGGGCATCAAAGGTGCAGATCATATTTAGTCTTTCTCCTTGTGTCCAAAGATGAATTCAATAATTTCCTCCAGTTATTTTGAAGCATTGGTAAGTTGTGACTTTACTTTGAATCATCTTAAAACTAATTTTTTTTCCTAATGGTAGCAAGTGGTCAATTTCACCTTACCTTTTTTTTTTTTAAATTTTACTTATTTATTTATGTTTGGCTGTGCTGGGTCTCTGTTGCTATGGAAGGACTTTTTCTAGTTGCGGTGAGCAGGGGCCACTCGTTAGTTGCGGTGCTTGGGCTTCTCACTGCAGGGGCTTCTTTTGCTGCAGAGCACAGGCTCTCAGCACGTGGGCTTCTGCAGTTGTGGCACACAGGCTTACTTGCCCTGAGGCATGTGGAATCTTCCCAGACAAGGGATTGAACCCGTGTCCCCTGCGTTGTCAGGCAAATTTCCAACAACTGGACCACCAAGGGAAGTCTTTATCTTCTATTAATAAGACGGGGAGCAATGATAGTGTGATGACATATAATTCATCTCTATATGGTCCCTCTTCTATGTTATAGACCACAATTGAACTTACTTATATATACAGCCATTGTAAAAGAACACTTCCTTTTTTACTCATTTCTTTTTTTTCTTGAAGGAAAAGCTAGCATTTTCCTTCAAGGATTCAAGACTATCCGCTGTTTGTCCCTTGAAACAAAATTACCACCCACTGGATTATGGAACCCTATACCTGTAGCAAAGGAAAAGATGGTTGGATGGCATCACTGACTCAATGGACATGAGTCTGAGCAAGCTCTGGAAGATGGTGAAGGACAGGGAAGTCTGGCATGCTGCAGTCCATGGGGTCACAAAGAGTTGGACATGACTAAGTGACTGAACACAACACAAATACCTGTGGGACATGGATTCTTAATCAGGAGTCATTTTGCCCCCTTAAATCATATTTGTCATTCTTAGGAGATATTTTTGATAGTCACAAGTGGGGGAAGGAGACTGGCATGTGGATGCTGCTAAATATCCTTCAGTGCACAGAAGATCCCACACTACAAGGATCCTGTGTGTGTGCTAAGTCACTGCAGTCGTGTCCAACTCTGTGTGACGCTATAGACTGTAGCCTGTCAGGCTTCTCTGTCCATGGGATTCTCCAGGCAAGAATCCTGGAGTGGGCTGCCCTGCCCTCCTCCAGGAGATCTTCCCCACTCGAAACAGCATCTCTTATGTCTCCTGATTTAGCAGGTGGGTTCTTTAGCTCTAGTGCCAGCTAGGAAGCCCCACTACAAGGATCACCCAGTCTCAGCTATCAATAATGTTGAGGTTTAAGAAATTAGCCTGGCCAATCTATGATACCTGGAAAAAATCTTGCACATTCCTTCTTAGCTTTCTTCATGATGTCATTCCAGTCTTAATCCCATAGTGCCCTTCCATCTTTGAATCCCACTCATCTTTCCAGGCACAGTACAGGATCCACTGCTAAACCCATGTGGAGAGCTCAGGCTGCCTAGAATCCTCCATCAAGCTGTAAGTTCCCAAAAGATTTTTTTCCTCCTTCTGATGGAAATCCTTGCAAATAGATTTATTTGCATTGAATACTGATGAATAGATTATTCATAATTGTCATTTAACTAGATCAAGGCAAGCAGGTTCTATGCTGCAAAAAGAGGACTTTATTTTCTCAATAGTCAAATAATTTTGCATTGTGAGTAATGCATTATGCATTACTCACATAATTTCCTATGTGAGTAAGGTGGCATGACTGTTAAAAGAGAAATAGTTCTGCCCATTCCCAAAAAAAGGAAGGGGAGAAAAAAAAGAAGATGGAATAGGATTATACAGTGGAAGTGAAATATAGATTTAAGGGACTAGATCTGATAGATAGAGTGCCTGATGAACTATGGACGGAGGTTTGTGACATTGTACAGGAGACAGGGATCAAGACCATCCCATGGAAAAGAAATGCAAAAAAGCAAAATGGCAGTCTGGGGAGGCCTTACAAACAGCTGTGAAAAGAAGAGAAGCGAAAAGCAAAGGAGAAAAGGAAAGATATAACCATCTGAACGCAGAGTTCCAAAGAATGACAAGGAGAGATAAGAAAGACTTCCTCAGTGATCAATGCAAAGAAATAGAAGAAAACAACAGAATGGGAAAGACTCAAGATCTCCTCAAGAAAATTAGAGATACCAAGGGAACATTTCATGCAAAGATGAGCTCGATAAAGGACAGAAATGGACCTAACAGAAGCAGAAAAGATTAAGAAGAGGTGGCAAGAATACACAGAAGAACTGTATAAAAAAGATCATCATGACCTAGATAATCACTATGGTGTGATCACTGACCTAGAGCCAGACATCCTGGAATGTGAAGTCAAGTGAGCCTTAGAAAGCATCACTACTACCAAAGCTAGTGGAGGTGATGGAATTCCAGTTGAGTTATTTCAAATCCTGAAATGTGATGATGATGTGAAAGTGCTGCACTCAATATGCCAGCAAATTTGGAAAACTCAGCAGTGGCCACAGGACTGGAAAAGGTCAGTTTTCATTCCAATCCCAAAGAATGCTCAAACTACCGCACAACTGCACTCATCTCACGAGCTAGTAAAGTAATGTTCAAAATTCTCTAAGCCAGGCTTCAGCAATATGTGAACTGTGAACTTCCAGATGTTTAAGTTGGTTTTAGAAAAGGCAGAGGAACCAAAGATCAAATGGCCAACATCCGCTGGATCATCGAAGAAAGCAAGAGAGTTCCAGAAAAACATCTATTTCTACTTTATTGACTATGCCAAAGCCTTTGACTGTGTGGATCACTATAAACTGTGGAAAATTCTGAAAGAGATACTAATACCAGACCACCTGACCTGCCTCTTGAGAAACCTATATGCAGGTCAGGAAGCAATAGTTAGAACTGGACATGGAACAACCGACTGGTTCCAAATAGGAAAAGGAGTACATCAAGGCTGTATATTGTTACCCTGCTTATTTAACTTCTATTCAGAGCACATCATGAGAAATGCTGGGCTGGAAGAAGCGAAAGCTGGAATCAAGATTGCCAGGAAAAATATCAATAACCTCAGATATGCAGATGACACCACCCTTAAGGCAGAAAGTGAAGAGGAACTAAAGAGCCTCTTGTTGAAAGTGAAAGAGGATAGTGAAAAAGTTGGGTTAAAGCTCAACATTCAGAAAACTCATGGCAAATAGATGGGGAAACAGTGGAAACAGTGTCAGACTTTATTTTTGGGGGCTCCAAAATCACTGCAGATGGTGATTGCAGCCATGAAATTAAAAGATGCTTACTCCTTGGAAGGAAAGTTATGACCAACCTAGATAACATTTTCAAAAGCAGAGACATTACTTTGCCAACAAAGGTCCGTCTAATCAAGGCTATGGTTTCTCCAGTGGCCATGTATGGATGTGAGAGTTGGACTGTGAAGAAAGCTGAGTACCAAAGAATTGATGCTTTTGAACTGTGGTGTTGAAGATTCTTGGGAGTGCCTTGGACTACAAGGAGATCCAACTAGTCCATTCTGAAGGAGATCAGTCCTGGGTATTCTTTGGAAGGACTGATGCTAAAGCTGAAACTGCAATACTCTGGCCACCTCATGGGAAGAGTTGACTCATTGGAAAAGACTCTCATGCTGGGAGGGATTGGGGGCAGCAGGAGAAGGGGACGACAGAGGATGAGATGGCTGGATGGCATCACCGACTCGATGCACATGAGTTTGAGTGAACTCCGGGAGTTGGTGATGGACAGAGAGGCCTGGCGTGCTGCGATTCATGGGGTCGCAAAGTGTTGGACACGACTGAGCAACAGAAGTGAACTGAACTGATCCTATCTCATCTCCTTGAATATAGGTTTAGCATATTTCTTAGTGTTTTGTATAGCTTCTTCATGGGCATGAAGGCAGATACGCATCTATTTCTTTGTGGATGATCTAGTTCACAAAACTCTAGGATGTTAGCAACAAAGTGTATTGAGGATCATCTAGTCCAATTCCATCAGTTGAAGATACTGAAGTCCAGACTAATTAATAATTTAAACAGATAATTGTTCTATGAGGTGAGTACTTATAATATCCCTTCAACAGATCAAGAGACTGGACAGGGAGAGGTGATAAAACTTGTCAGAATGGTAGAGCTCATCACTGGTAGAACTGTGCTTCCAACTTAGGTCATCGAGTTCCAGAGTTTATGCTTCAAGCTTCTGTACTACATTGCTACTACATTGAAATTTTGCCCACAATCACATACCAAATTAGAAGGAAAACTAGAATAATGTTTCATTTCTTCTTTCCCCAGATCTAGTGTTTATACTATGCAATACTATCTCCATTTATTGGAATAATTCTCTGTAGAAATTGAATAGACTTTTTTTTCCCCAAAGGCAGAAAAACCACATAGAACCAAACTTCTCTTTGCATAATAAAGCATACTTACACCAACTGGATTAACCACTAATACAATTGATCATCAGAGTACCACATAAATGATAGTCAATTTTTCTAATTTTTTTCTCTCCTGTATCTGAAGAATTATCTATTTGGTATATGCAAAGTTTAGAGAAATAAGCACATATCTAGAATGCCAAATTTTTAGATTAAATTTGACAAATACATTCATCCTTTGTGAGTATGAAGTAATTCAGTGTCACACAGATGATATATGCAGAACACTGACTTGAAGTGCTTTTATTTGCGCCTATTGAATAATAAAACTCAAAAACTCTTGATTTGTAAAATTTCCCTATTGTTAGATCCTTTGAAATCATTTTCTTAGGCATTTCTTAAAGTTTTCTTAGACCACTCAATCCTACAGCATTTTTTTCAATGAAAAAGCATGTTCCTAAGATCAAGAAACTTGACACAGGGTAAAATTTAACATCTAGGCTAATTATTTTTGCATAATATGCATTAATGTGTCTAATACACATGCTTTTGATAACTCAATTTGGGAAATACTGGTGGAGTACAGAACATGCATAGGAGAGGCAGATTATGGAATGAGAGGGACATCTTACAAGAACAGCAACGTAGCAGCTGACTGGGGTTTTTTTTTTTTTTTTCCCTCTACTCTTTAAAGGAAGCCAGCCCACTACACATCATCTGACAGGAGGCCCCCACCTCAACATTCTAGGGGACAAAGTACTGACAGGGAGGCAGCCCATCACGTTACACACCCCTGGGACCATCCTTAGATGACCTCCATAATTTGCCCAAATTCAAATGTACCCATCGCATCATGATACTTAATTCAAGCCCTAGTTCTCCTCACCCTTGATTTACAAAATGAGAGATACCCTTTATCAATGCAATCAGCCCACATCTCTCTCCTTCTTAGTGATCCACCACACATGTTGGTATTTGATTGGATTTTTCAAACTATTTTACTCTAATTATTTTATATGCTAATTATTTTTCCTCCAAGTCTTAAATACAAATCCTCTGCAAGTTTATAAAGAATGTTGGAACAGGATTGATAAAATATAGTACATGGCTGTTTATCACTTCAGCCCAATTCTAAGTAAAAAACAAATATTTAATATACATTATCCAAGCAAACCAAGTAGGAACGCTTACAAGATTGACTAACCATGTCATTTTAATAAGGAGAACTCCAGGCATTTTTCTTTTTAATAATGTCACCAGATTTTCTTAATGCATTGATCAAAAAGAATCATAAGCAGCAAGGTTGAAAATTGGGGGTATCACAGAAATTTAACCAGAAGGAGCCAAGTGACTTGAAATGGTAAATACATTTCTCTGATCATTTTTAAACTGCAAAAAAGGGCATGAAAAGAAACCCGGACATTCATTTACACTTGTTTTTCCTTTCTTGCTAACTAAAACATCATAAAATTAGTTTTAGGCACTTTCTCCTCTTTCTCACACCATCCCATGTCAATTTGTCATATTCCTAAATCTTTTTTTTTTTTTTAGTTTTGGTTAGGATTTGGATAGATATTGGTTGAAACCTTTTCATTCCTTTACATCTTTATATTTTGATCCTCATCTTTTACTTAAGTGACAAAGACAATCAAATTTGTTGAGGAATTGAACCAGTTTTCAAAGGACAGAAAAATTCTCCTTTTTCTATTTCCCCCTTTATGTGCGTTAGAAAATAAAGGTTTACTTAGAACAAACATTTCTAGGAGAAGCTTTACATAAAACAAGAATCTGCTGTTGATCCCTCAGAGAGACAGTTACTGCAGTGGTTTAATAAAAGGACTAAAAATTGTCTGGATTTGAATCTCCACCACAATGTCTTGAATAAATTATTCAACGTCTCTGAGCCCCAAGAAGCCTCCAAGAATTTGTTGTTGCTGTTTAGCTCTTTGCAATCCCAGGGACTGTAGCATGCCAGGCTCCTTTGTCCATGGAATTTCCCCGGCAAGCATACATTAATGGCTTGCGATTTCCTTCTTCAGGGGATCCTCCCAGATCAGGGATCAAAGCTGCATC
Source organism: Bos grunniens (assembly GCF_055505025.1). Classification (NCBI taxonomy): domain Eukaryota; kingdom Metazoa; phylum Chordata; class Mammalia; order Artiodactyla; family Bovidae; genus Bos; species Bos grunniens. Next base: position 29,649,226 of record NC_141188.1, read on the forward strand.
TCTTGTGTCTCCTGCATTGGCAGGCAGATTCTTTATCACTGAGCCACCAGGGAGCCTCAAGGAGCCTACAAGTTTGGGGGCTATTAAAATTAGATTCCATACCACTTGCTCCATCCCCATAGTTATATAATCTCTCAAGTAGCAGGGATCTGAAAAAAAAAAACAATAGGGCATGAAAGAAAAGTTTATACTATTTTTAATAAACTCTTGCATAATCATGTCAGGCAAAGTTCTAAGCAGTTTACAGATGTCACTTCAGGTAATCCTTATAAAAATCTGTGATCTATATATCTTATTATTCACATTTTATAGATGAGGAGTTTTTGATTCAGATGGGGAAATGATGGGCCTGGGATTCAGCTTAGGCAACCTCACTACAGAGGATCTTTTGCTTTTTGTTGTTGCTGTTTAGTTGTTAAGTTGTGTCCTATTCTTTGGGATCCCATGGACTTTAGCCCACTAGGCTCCTCTGTCCATGGGATTCTCCAGGGAAGAATACTGGAATGGGTTGCCATTTCCTTCTCCAGGGGATCTTCCCAACCCAAGAATCAAATCCACATCTCCTGTTTGGCAGGCGGATTCTTTACCACTGAGCCACTGAGGAAGCCTCTTTGCTTCACCAATGGCCAAAGAAATTGAAAAAGGAACACTGACTTAAACAATTAAGTACATTTCCCTAACAACAAAAAAGATACAAAACTTTTAATATGCTAATATGCATTGGTGACTCTCAAAGAAATATATATGGTAATCAGGGTTTCCTGTAAAGTTTGACTGCAGAATTGAAAAAAAGTATCTTTTTTCAGGAATTCTTTTCATAAGAATTGTACTCCTGGAAAAAGTCTCTGAGGGAGAATGGAAAAATATAAATAAATATTTTAAATCATATAGATCTGTTTTCTGTAAAAGTGTTTCAGTAATGGATTAGAAAAGAAAATAACTATAAATGACTTAATTTCAGAGATGCTAAGTGACAATTTTAGGCAATTTATTCTGGAGGAAATAAAAAACTTTAAGATGAAGAATTCAAAAAAATTTTTTTTAAGTTTAAAGTTTAAAATACGAGTAGGAAAAGCATTTCTCTTAGTCTTGATGAGTGCAACTTTGAACATCTGTCTACTTGAACTTATTTAAGATTCCAGGGCACATTTTACAATTCTGAGCACTGTTACCCACTCTGAATAATTGATTCCCTCCCACCTAACTCCCTGTAGAATGTCAGTTGAAAGAGATATTTCCACCTTCTGTTGTAAACCATTACAGTTATTGTTCCTATTAGGCAATTGATCCATTAACTTTCAAAAGTGATGCATTTCAATACTGGATAAAATATTTGCTTTTATATAATCTCATTAAGATATCTCTGGAGGCTTCTGAATGATATAATCTACATGAATACTGATTTAGTAATTGCAAGTACTACTAAGGCTTAGCTGGGAAAACAATAGACAACACATCATTATAATTACAAACATGTTCATAATCCTTTAGCATTTACAAAGTGCCTTCTCAAATCTGATCCTCAATCTTTGTGAAATAGGAGAGGTATCAGTGTCCTCAATTTGTGGAGGAGAAATGTAAATTCCAGAAAATAAGGAAATTACCAGCATTCATACAAAGAGAAGTTAGTAAAACTTGGATTTTTTATTCTACATTTCTTACACAATGCGGCTTCATGATTACCCAAAGTATTAACATAAAATGGATAATAATCTTTCACATAGTTTATTTCTTTGTGTGCTTATTTTTAAATAAACAGATTGGGCTGAGTAGATGATTTTCAAATTTGCTGTCTAAAGTGGTGCGGTCCAGCACTTCTAACAGAGTTTGTATCTTTCTTTAAGTAAAATACATGTTTCTTCCCTGAATTCATATACCTGAATCCCTACTATAAAGTGAAGGAAGGAAGGAAAGAAGAAAATGAGGGAGGAAAGGAAGGAGGAAGGAAAGAAGGGTCATGCAGAGAACTATCCTTGTCTATAATGGGAAATGCATCACCTCTGTTGCCATTTCTTATTTCTTCTTCCCAGCCTGCCACCTTATCCTTCAAATCCCAGTATGGACCGTGGAACCCTCCCTCACATGAGTTTCATTCCTCGCTATGTGAACTTAGTTTATTAATTTTCAATTTTTATTTTATATTGGAGTATAGTTGATTTCCCTGGAGGAGGGCATGGCAATCCACGCCAGGATTCCCCATGCACAGAGGAGCCTGGCAGGCCACAGTCCATGGGGTCACAAAGAAGTCGGACATGGCTGAGCGACTAAGCACACAATTGATTTACCAGTTTGTGTTAGTTTCAGATATATGGTAAAGTGAATCAGTGATATATATACATATATCAACTATTTTTCAGATTCTTTCCCCACATAGGTTATTATAAAATATAGAGAAATTAGCCTTATAGCGCAGAATTTAGAGAAATCAATTTTACTATTCTTTGTCATGCTCATTGTCTTTGCATATGTGCAAAGAAGGCATTCTTGTGCCAAAGATATTTGTAGCTATTACTGAAATAGACTACACTTCAGGGAATTTAAAGGAAAGGGCACTTAATTAAGGCTTTGGGAATATACAAGCCATAATTCTTGAACTTGCTCTTGGTAAGCGGCTTGATTTTGTTGCCGTGGTAGACCATATGATATTTCCTCATTAAGTGTATTTTCCACAAGACACTTGGTTACCTTTTAGCAGATAATGAGCGTGGCAAGCAACACCTTCAGTTTTCATGGCCTAGATTAAGCATACTATGTTTTTATCGTGAATATCAATATAAAATGAAAATATCTAGTTGTGTCCAACAGGACAGGTAGTTATTCATAAATAAATAGATTCAAAAACAGAAAGTAGTCAGAGAAACAGTAAATAAGGGCCTTGCTTCTATTTCAAATGTTGATTTCTTGACATCACACTGTTTCTTCCTTATACTGAGTGTGCTTTCACTAAAGCATTTGTTTTGTTCAAACGTTGGTACCTAACTACCAGATGTGCACTTGCATCTTCCCACGTGGAGATGTAATAAACCTTAGACGAGTCACTGAAGCTCTACCTGCTTTGGTTCCCTTATTTCTTAGACTGTGATAATAGAAGTAATGCCTACACTAGAAAGGCTTAAGAAAGGTTTAGAAAGGTATGAAGAAGCAAACGAGTAAATGCATGCAAAGTGCCATGGTGATTAGTATATGTGTTCAGGCTTACCAGGTGGCACAGTTGGTAAGGAATCAGCCTGCCAGTGCAGGAGATACAAGAGACACAGTTTCATACCTGGGTCAGGAAGATACCCTGAAGAAGGAAATTGCGACTCACTCCAGTATCCAATTAATAAATGTTAAGTTTTCATTAATATAGGCCCAGCTTAGCTTAGTACATTAATGGAAGTACTACCAAGGGAGGCTTAAGAAACAAATATTAAGATCCCATAATTGTCAGTGAGTCTTGGGTTCCCATTTCCTTAAAGCACATCTTCTTACAGTGTATATATTTTTCATCAAGAAAAGAAACATTAGGGAATTCCCTAGTGATCCAGTGGTTAGGACTCTGTGCTTTCACTGCCAAGGGCCCTGATTCAGTCCCTGGTAGGGGAACTAAGATCCTGCAAGCCTCACAGTGTGGCCAAGAAAAGAAACAAGAAAAGAGACAATATCAGCCTAAATGGGGAAATATTTCTGAAATATATTGTAGTCTTATTCCTCAGACCATTTCATATAAACAGTAAAGAAAAGAGGTGCTTAGTGAACCTTAGTGAGTCAGGGGGAAGTAAGGGAAAGGAGTAGTTACAGAGTTTGAGATGGACATGTACACACTGCTACATTTAAAATGGATAACCAATTAGAACCTACTGTACAGCACAGGGGGCTTCCTAGTGGCTCAGCAGTAAAGAATCTGCCTGCATTGCAGGAGCCTCAGGAGATGCGGGTTTGATCACTGGATCAGGTAGATCTCCTGGAGAAGGGAATGACAACCCGCTCCAGTATTCTTGCCTGGAGAATCCCATGGACAGAGAAGGCTGCTGGGCTACAGTCCATAGGGTCACACAGAGTCAGACACAACTAATGTGACTTAGTATGCATGCATGCACATATAGCACAGGGGACTCTTCTCAGTGTCTTATGGCAAACTGGATGGGAGTGGAGTTTGGGGGAGAATGGATACCTGTATTATGTATGGCTGAATCCCTTCACTATTCACCTGAAAATATCACCACATTGTTAATCAGCTAAAAATATAAAATATAAAATAATATAATATAAAATATAAAATAAAATAAAGCGTTTTTTTTAATAGTTAAGAATAAAAAGACAGTGGCAAAAAGAAGAAAAGAGGTGTGTAGAAAAGTCTAACTCAACGTATCAAAATATGTATTGATCAAAGAACTTACAAAGAATAACAGTGATCAGAAAGTATAACAAGTTATCCAATTGGGAAGCAGAGAAAGCTTTAGCAACATGGAAACTGGTGCACAAAATCCAGGGTTGGCTGCCTGGTCCAGGGGAAATTTAGGGAAAACTTTATAAAGAAAGTAAAATTTAAGGTAGGACCTACAAATGTATAGTAAAGAACTAGACAAAGAGTACAGTGGGAGTGAAACCTACAGGTAGATGTGAGAGTGATATTTCAGGCAGAAAATAATATATGTGAAGACTTGGAGGTAAGATTGTATGGAATTTGGGGAGAACTCAGTGAATTTCAATCTTATTGAAATGGAGAGATGTATATGGAGTGATATTGTTGAAGTGAGTTGAAGTTGGAATGAGAGCTAAACTGGGAAAAAATAAATGGGCTCCAACAAAGGACGTACATTAACAGTTTGGACAATATCCTAAGGGCAATGATCTAATTTGTATTTTCTAAAGAGGGAAGACTGAAAACAGGGAACAGACAGGAATGAATTACAAAAAGATCAGGTAAGAGCTGGAAGCGATAATCCAGAAAAGGGATGAGGATGGGATGAAAGAGCAATGGATAGTGATGCTAGGAATGAAGGGAAATAAATTTGATTGTATTTGGAAGTATGGAAGGCTAGAAGGTTGTGATCATCTCTGTGATTCTGTCTATATGATATCAGGAGTAGAGAAGACCCTCCCACAATCCCTTGCACTCTTCCTTTCCAGCCCTGACCTGGCAGGATGGCTCCCACAGCTAGAAGTGGTGACAAGAATGGTCAGTCTGCCATCAATGAAGTGTTGACCAGAGAATACACTATCAACATTCACAAATCATTGAGTGGGCTTCAAGAAGTGTGCTCCTCAGGCACTCAAAGAAATCTGGAAATTTGCCATGAAAGAGATTGGAACCCCAGATCTAAGCATTGACCCCAGGCTCCACAAAGCTGTCTGGGCTAAAGGAATAAGGAATGTCCCATACCATATCCATGCAAGGTTGTCTGAAGATGAAGATGAAGAATTACCAAACAAGCTCTATTCATTGGTTACCTACTCATCACCATTTTTCAAAATCTACAGTTAATGTAAATTAGAACTAACTGCTGATTGTCCAATAAAGTTATAAGAACCAAAAAAGGAGAAAAAAAAAAAAAAAGAAGCAAAGATCTAAGGCATAAGCTTCAATATGGTGTTATGGGAGTAAAGGGCTGAACTGGAATGGGGCAAATACTGAGTATAGATGAAAATGTCAAGAAATTGAGGATCAGGATATGGGTAAAACAGAAGTCACTCCAAATAGCAGAAGAGATCAGTGAGAAATGAAAGATTGTCAGTTAAGTGCTATTTGTTTTTTGTTTTGTTTTTTCAAATTAATGCAGAAAGAGTTAAACATCAGTGGCTAAAACAAAGAAAAAGGAAAGGTTATATAGTTTTATACCATGAGCCTCAAAAGCATGTAGAATTCTAAACATTCTTAGAGGTTGTGGTATGAATATGAGAGAGTATGAAGCAAGGAGGACACCTAGTGTATCTTTCCAATTCTGGGGAAAGGAAGAAATAAAACCACGAGGCTACTTCACATGGGGCTTCCCAGGTGGCTCAGTGATAAGAGTCTGCCTGCCAATGTGGGAGATCCCTGGGTTCCATCGCTGGGTCAGGAAGATGCCTGGAGAAGGGAATAACAATCCACTCCAATATTCTTACCTGGAAAATCCCATGGACAGAGGAACCCGGTAGTCTACAGTGCAGGGGATCACAGAGTCAGTCGCAACTGAATATGCATGCAATTTACATGCAGAGGTTGAAAATTAGCTCTCATGTGCTCATAGTTTGTTCAGAGCACCCATTTCCCCATAACACCCCAGCCAATGTAGACAAGCTCATTCTTACAACTCTTTTTATCCATTACTTTGGAGATGAAGGGAATAAAAGAACTGAAGGGAAGTTTGTTGCAAATGGGTCTCCAGATAGTTTAGTGGGAAGGTAGAGAGGATCAACTCCTTGCCTTACTGTTTGCTAGCTTTCAATTTCAGATATTCTTGAACCTTGTATTAAACATTGCTGCTGCTAAGTCACTTCAGTTGTGTCCGACTCTGTGCGACCCCATAGAGGGCAGCCCACCAGGCTCCCCCATCCCTGGGATTCTCCAGGCAAGAACACTGGAGTGGCTTGCCATTACCTTCTCCAATGCATGAAAGTGAAAAGTGAAAGTGAAGTCGCTCAGTGGTATCTGACTCTTCGTGACCCCATGGACTGCAGCCTACCAGGCTCCTCCATCCATGGGATTTTCCAGGCAAGAGTACTGAAGTGCAGTACCATTGCCTTCTCCATGTGTTAAACATTAACCTTAGTCAGACACTGTATAACCCAAGGTTAATTCTGCTGCATGACTCCTGGCATCTCGTTCTACTTCTAGTATTGTACTTTGTTGTTCTGTTCAGTCGCTAAGTCATGTCCGACTCTTTGTGACTCCATGAACTGCAGCACACCAGGCTCCCCTGTCCTTCACTATCTCTGAGTTTGCTCAAATTCATGTCCATTGAGGCGGTGATGATATCTAACCATCTCATCCTCTGCCCTTTTTACTCCCCCTCCAGAGGCCCCTCGTCCTGTGCCTCTGTGTAACTGATTTCATCATTTCATGCAACAGTCCTCTAACTTCCTTACTTCTTGTTTTGAGTTCAGGGTAGATTCTGTATATAAGAAAGACTTTGTATAGAGTTTTATGACTTTATTTTAAATCTAACTTTCTGAAGTTCAGTTCAGTTCAGTTCAGTCGCTCAGTTGTGTCCAACTCTTTGCCACCCCGTGAATCGCAGCACGCCAGGCCTCCCTGTCCATCATCAACTCCTGGAGTTCACTCAGACTCACATCCATCGAGTCAGTGATGCCATCCGGCCATCTCATCCTCTGTCGTCCCCTTCTCCTGCCCCTAATCCCTTCGAGCATCAGAGTCTTTTCCAATGAGTCAACTCTTCGCATGAGGTGGCCAAAGTATTGCAGTTTCAGCTTTAGCATCATTCCTTCCAAAGAAATCCCAGGGCTGATCTCCTTCAGAATGGACTGGTTGGATCTCCTTGCAGTCCAAGAGACTCTCAAGAGTCTTCTCCAACACCACAGTTCAAAAGCATCAATTCTTTAGTGCTCAGCTTTCTTCACAGTCCAACTCTCACATCCATACATGACCACAGGAAAAACCATAGCCTTGACTAGACGGACCTTTGTTGGCAAAGTAATGTCTCTGCTTTTGAATATGCTATCTAGGTTGGACATAACTTTCCTTCCAAAATCCCTTGTCAGGTACTTAGGTTCAGTTAGCAAATTTTATTCAACTTTTAAATCTAAGAAAACAATAATCTTTAAAGGGCCTTTGAATACTACTTTAAATATTTTAAATAGAATTTATAAATAAGATATAATTTAGATTCATTTTAAACATTTCAATTTTCTGAGAAAAAAATCTCAAGTACTAGAGATTTTTATAAATCCCAGAAACTAATTTATAAATATGATAGAATTTATATAAATGTTCATAACATACTGTACATAAACAGCAAGATTTCAACTTACATCAGCATTCCAAATCAATTACTCAATAACATTTTAAATTGGATTTACGAAGCTGTCACTCAATGATGCCAAATTCTATTAAATTTCACATATACAGAAAGAAATGTATAGATTCTATCCAAAGATAAAAATATCTTCATTTGCTTTTCTCAAAATCTCTCTTTACTTTATTCTAATTGCCCCTAGAGCTGAAGGATGCATAAACACACTAAGAAATATATGTGATGGAAGCAACATATGGCCAGAAATTTTGGCTGGTCATGATCTCTGGACTTCAGAAATCCTGTTCAATTCTCACCACTTGAAACGAAGTCAAATATTATCTCAAGTATTTTTGAGTTTTGTCTATTATTATTTTTCCTGAGTGAGCTCTTGACAGCAACCCTGATCAGACAGAGTAGACACTATCTGGAGCTGCTATGACCATACAGTCCTGACTCCTTGTTACATGCATATAATCACCTGACCCTTTTCTGTACTCATGGAAGTCTGTAGCTTCCACCATGAGTGATAATTAAGATTGGATCTTGCACTTATGTGAGGTATAGGCAAACCTTTTCAACAAATACTAAAGATATGTGTGCTTAATAAGAATAATACAAATAAAATATCTTTCTGGCTACTGCTAAAGAGTGTTGAGCTCAATGGAATCCTGACCTTGTTCCATTTTTCTTATTTTCAGAACAGTACAACTCAGGAATATTAACATTTAACTCACTCATTTCCATAGCCAAAACTATGTATGGTCAGTAAGTTGCTAACTTACAGATAGTTTTTTTTTTTTTTTTTTTTCCATCCAGACCTCTTTTCTTAGACCCTGGCCCTCTAATGAACTAAATAGTCAATATTTCCACTTGGATGTCTTTTAGTACCTCAAATAAAATTTATCCCAAACGGAACTCATTACCCTTATCTTTATCTTGCCTCTTCTAGGGTTCCCAATTCAATAAATGTGATTACTATTCCCCAAATTGCTCAAGACATAAACCTAATAGCAATGCATGACAGATCCTTTCCCTCAACTTACATATAATCGATCACTTGTCAATACTACTCCTTAAGCATGTTTAAAGCTTCAGTTTTCTCTCTATTCCTATTTAAAGTGATATCTCAGCCTCAACTCTTGCTTCCTTCAAATTACACCTCTCACAGTATTAAATACTCTTTTTAAAAGGTGAAGTTGATTAAAATAGCCCCAAGCTGGATTGCAAAAATTTTCCCCTGCCACTGAAAGTTAGAATCTACTTTTCTATCCTTTGAATTTGAGTTGGTTATATTGTTTACTCTGGCCAATGGAAGGTCTTACACTTTGGAGCCTGCTTCTCATAGGTCTTGCAGGACTTCCAGCATCATGCGAGAAAGCTCAGTTTAGTCTTCCGGGCTTAGGTTTTCCCTGGTGACTTTGACAGTAAGGAATCCACCTGCTTTGCAGGGTCCAGAGTTTGATCTCTGGGTCAGGGAGATACCCTGGAGAAGGGAATGGCTACCCACTCCAGTATTCTGGCCTGGAGAATTCCCTGGACAGAGGAGCCTGATGGGTTACAGTCCATTGGGTGGCAGAGAGTCGGACATGACTGAGTGACTATCACACACACAGTCTGCTGGAAGGTGAAGGGATATTTGAAGTAGAGACCAGCCATACCAGTGAAAACCTTCTTCAGCCACCAGCCTCTACCCAACACAGCAGCTAAGTGAAGATGTATGGTTAACACCAGCTGCTGCTGCTGCTAAGTCGCTTCAGTTGTGACCCCATAGACAGCACACTAACTAAGACCAGGAAAAAAGCTACCTGACTGAGACCAGCCCAAATTGTCAACCCACAGAGCTGTGAGCTAATTAAACAATTGTTGTTAGAAACCACTAAGTTGTGGAATGGCTTCTCATTAAAAGTTTAACGATACAAATTCTTTGATTAAAATATATCAGTCACTTCCCATTTATCCTTTAAAATTCATTGAAAACTTTTTCAAGAAGAGGAGATAGAGTAGAGATCTCTCTACTCTCAAGAAAAAAAGGCTGAAAAATCCCCAAATTTGACAATAGGCATAAGCCTAAAGATTCAAGAAGCTGCTGCTTCTGCTGCTGCTTCTAAGTTGCTTCAGTCATGCCTGACTCTGTGTGACCCCATTTACAGCAGCCCACCAGGCTCCCCCGTCCCTGGGATTCTCCAGGCAAGAACACTGGAGTGGGTTGCCATTTCCTTCTCCAACGCATGAAAGTGAAAAGTGAAAATGAGGTCGCTCAGTTGTGTCTGACTCTTAGCGACCCCATGGACTGCAGCCTACCAGGCTCCTCCGTCCATGGGATTTTCCAGGCAAGAGTACTGGAGTGGGGTGCCATTCATTGCCTTCTCCATCAAGAAGCTGAGCAAACTCCAAATGGGATAAAATCCAAGGAATTCTGTACTATGAAACATCATAGTCAAACTTACTTAAGAAAAGGAAAGTCTTGGAAGCAGTGAAAAAGAAATGACATGTTACCTATAGAAAGAACATTATTGATGATAGAGGACTTTTCATCAGGAAACACATAAGCCAGAAGGAAGTGGCCTAACATTTTTCAGACCTGAAAAAGAATTGGCAGCCAAGGGTACTACACCTAGTGAGCATATCCTCCAGGAGTGAGGGGAAAAAAATCAAAATATTCTTAGATGAAGGTAAATTAAAAAAACCTTTAACCAGCAGCACTTTACCCTAAAAGAATGGATAGAGAAAACTGTCTAAACAGAAAAGAAATAAGTGAAGGGATTTTAAAACATCAAAGGGAAAAAAAACATAACATAGTAAGCAAAAATATGGAATAGTACAAAAGATTATTCTCGCCTGAGTCTTCTAGATTATTTTTTTAACTAATTTATTTTAGTTGGAGGATAATTACCTTAATTACAAATAATATGTGGCTTATGCCATACATCAACATAAATAAATTGTGTTTTAAGAGTGGCAAAAAAATTTTAAATGCTTTTTGTTATGATACTAGAAGTATATAGAGGAAAAGTTTATATTTAATAAATATTTATCAAATATAAACACATACATGAACATAACATTAATTACATTAAATATTATTATAAATAATACAAATTAGGGTGGTCAGGAGACAGAGGGAGATGAGGTTTGTAGATTTTATTTGAAATGGTAAAATCATAGCACCATTGGACTATAAGTTATGTGCATAAAATGTAATGCCTACAGCAAGCACTAAGAAAGCTATACAAAGAGAAACAGTCAAAAATGCTTAGATAAATCAAAATAGTATTCTAAAATATGTTCATGGAAACCACAGGAGGCAGGAAAATTAAAACAGAAACAAAGAGAACCGTTCAACAAATGGCACTGGAATAATTAGACATTTACAGACAGGAAAAAATAAACCTTGATATAGTCTCTTACATGATATAAAAATCAACTCAATATGGATCATGCACTTAAATGGAAAACGTGAAACTATTAACCTTTAAAATAAGAGTGAAAAATCAGTACCTATGGCTAGGCAATTAGACTTGATACTAAAATCATGATCCATAAAAGGAAAAATTAGTTAGACCTAATCAAAAATTTTAAATGTTTTGCTCTGTGAAAGACCTTTTAAGAATTGAAAAGCCAATATATAGACTGGGAGGGAAAATAATGCAAACCACAAGTATTGAGCATACAGAAAACTCTCAAGACACACATTAAAATAAACAAACAATTTGAAATGGACAAAAGACACAAGCAGATATTCCAAATACAGATTGCAAATAGGTACATTAAAATGTTTCAACATCATCAGCCACTTGGAAAATGCAAATTATAACCACAATGAGTTATCTCTTCCTATCTATCAGAAGGGCTAAAATAAAAATGAGTGATAATGTCAAATGTTGGAGAAGATGTAGATAAACTGAATCACTCATATGTTATTGAAAGGAATTTTAAATAATATTGGTTGTATCACTCTGTAAAGTGATAAGGCAGTCCCAAAACATTCACTGTAATATTTCCATACCAAGGAAAATTATTTGGCCATAAAAAAGGAATAAAATATTGATACATGCAAAAACCTGCATGAATCTCCAGAAAATCATGCAGAACATGAAAAGTCAATCACCAAAACTATACGCTGTATGATTCCATTTATATAGTATTTTTGAAATGCCAACATTTTAAACTGAGACCAGATTAGTAGTTGCAAGAGATTAATAGTCCTCAGCCCCCCATGACTCAAACAGTAAAGAATCTACCTGCAAGGAGGGAGACGCAGGTTCTGTTCCTGGACCAGAAAGATTCCCTGAAGCAGGGAATGGCAACCCACTCCAGTATTCTTGCTTAGAGATTTCCATGGACAGAGGAGCTTGATGGGCTATAGTTGATGGGATTATGGGGAGTGGAGCAAGAAGGAAGTAGACATGGTTAAAGAAGGCAAACTGACGAATCCTTGTGATGGAAATGCTCTGTATCTTCACTGTGCCAAGTCCATATCCTGGCTATGTAATACGGTTACTTCAGATGTTACCGCTGAAGAAAATTGGGCAAAGGATACATGGAATCTCTGTATTATTTCTTACAAGTGCATATGAATCTGTAATTAGCTCAAAACAAAAAGCTACCTTTGAAAAAAATCCTTAGGAAAGCCTAATTCCATGAGATTCTCCCATTATAACCTTATGTGTAATACTGAATTTAAACTTCCTAGCATTTTGCACACTGAAGCTATGTTTCACTTTAATAATTAAGGTTTTCCACCATGGCGAGTGAGATGTATGGAAGTAGCAGCTATATCTACAATGTTTGCCACTGTACTTTCAGTTTTATGCCTGGTCCATAGAAGATCCTAAATAAATATCTATTCTTTGGTTATCAATTGCCATTTCATCAATTCATTAAGACATTTATTTCATTGTCTTACTCCTCTACTCAAAATAATGGTCAGACTCTTAAGTAATCCACTGCAACAGAAACCTTTCTCTTTCAGCTGCCTAACAGACAACCCTCCTCTGATTGTGCCCCCAAACACAATTTGAACTTTGTGCCTTTTGCACAAGTTTTTTTTTTTTTCCCCTGCACTTTCTGAAATGATCATAAACCACCTATCTATTTATGCAAATCCTCCAATCCTTTAAGGCTCAGAACAAATCCCACCTCATCCACAAGACCAGCTTCCATTGATCTCTTCCTCAGAGAATTCTGCTACATTATAATGTGAGTTAACATTAGGTGATTTTATCCCCTGCTTTCCTGGTTTACCAGCTGTCTGTCCATGACAACTATGGAGTGCATATGAATGACTAGGGAGTTCATTCATGTCTGATGATCATGACACATTATCTCAAACAGCTAAATATTAAGAAAGTCTTATTTCTGGTTCAGGGCTTTCCCAGTCTACAAGTTTAAAGTAAGTTAGAACTGTTTTGTTATTTTTTAATTTAATTTTTTATTGAAGTATATCTAATTTATGATGTTTCAGGTCTACAGCTAAGTGATTCATATATATATTATTCTTTTTGAGATTCCTTTCTATTATAGGTTGAATGTAGTTCTCTATACTAAAGAGTAGGTTCTTGTTGTTTATTTTGTTAAAAAAAAAACTTATTTACTTTTGGCTCTGCTGGTTCTTCATTGTTGCATGGGTTTTTTTCTAGTTGTGGCAAGCAGGGGTTACTCTTTAGTTGCAGTGTGTGGGCTTTGCTTATTGTAGAGTCCAGGCTCCAGGGGCGCAGACTTCAGTAGCTGTGACACATGGCTCGGCAGTTGCAGTTCCTGGGCTCTAGAACAAGGGTTCGATAGTTGTGGTCCAAGGGCCTAGTTGTTCCCAGCATGTGGGATCTTCCTAGACTGGGGATCAAACCCAGGTCTCCTGCATTGGCAGGCAGATTCCTACCACTGAGCCACCAGGGAAACCCCTCTTTATCTATCTTCTACGTGGTAGTATGTATCTGCTAATGTCAAACTTCTAATTTATCCCTCACTTCCCTCTTTCCCATTTGGTAACCATAAGTTTTTATATATATAATCTATCTATTATTGAAGCAAAGCTGTTTTTGAAGCCTCTACCTCTAGAAGATATGAAGAGGTGTTAGCAGGGAATGGATGGCAGAGCTTTAGAGAACAGCCTCTGGAGAGCCTTAGACTTGGGTAATTTATCTTTTCTTCCTCATTTGTGCAGGGTATGGGTAGAAGAATGCTTAATATATTACCCAGTAAAAATTTGTGACACTGAGAGAATCTCCCTTGCAGTTTGGGGATGGTTTCTGAGAAAAGGGCATGGTCCCAGTTTATAATCTCTATCTTGATATATGCATGACTTATAGTGATGCCAGGGCTCAGGAGAAGTAATATACAACACTCCCCAGGTAGCATGATGTATTAGTTATCTATGCACTTTGAGAAACTACTCTGAAACTTAGCACTTTTAACACATACATTATCATAGTTTCTATAGTTCAAATACCCAGGCATGGCCTAAGTGTGTACCTCTGCATCAAAGCCTCTCATGAGGTGGCAGTCAAGTTGTCTCTACTAAAATCTGTGATCACTACTGAGTTTGGTCCATTTCCAAGCTTGCTCGTGTGTCCTCTGTTCATTGTGAACTCTTGGATTGAAGGAAATCCCTGCAGATCCTACACCCTTCACTGACTGTGGACTTGAGCTCTCTCTCAGTGCCTAGACACATGGACATGCCCACAGGACCTATCACTGCACCTGATTCCCCAGAGTAAGCAGTCTAAACAGGAGAGAAAGAGACAGAATGAGAGGGAGAGAGAGAGAATAGCCCTCCCCCCACTATTCTTAAAAACTGTCCATCCTATGGGAATCCTAGTTGGAAATGGTATTGACTCCAAGATTTCTAATAAGCTCCCTGAAGACAGTGCATCATAGCTGACAGCTGAACCAGTTTGCTACTCACACAAAAGAGACCAGGGAATAAAGAGAATGTGGCATTTCACAGAGACTTCCCCACCCTGGAGAGCTACAGCAGCTGCCCAGCTGAAAGTTTAAGAACCCTGAAATGTTCCATAAGATATTCCGCATCATTTGCCATCAACACCAGAGACAATACAGGGATACGTGAAGACATCAGATGCCCGAAGCCACAGAGAAATGGCAATGAATAAACCACACACCTTCACAGTCTCTCAACCACAACAGCAGATGACCCATCCTTCCTGTTTTCCTTGTGACATACAAAAAAAAAAAAAAACAGAAAGAAAGAAAAAAAGGAAGCATGGAGAACTGGGGAGGAAACTCAGAAAGAAAACTTGAAATTGTAACAATGACTGAAAGAGACTACTTGAATTTGATTATTTCCTGGGAGAATCTGCTCTTTGATTACCCAGGCTAGAATAAAAGTTATTGGTTTGGATTGAACTTGTTAGTTTGGCCTAAAAATAATTTGCCTTCTGCTGAGCAGGGAAGGGGGCATGAAAGAATTGAGCTTATCAAAATAAAGTATGCTACTGATCTTTCAAATTAACTGGAGTCACAACTCAGTCGTAGTATACCACTCTGGCACTTAATCATTGCACTGTAGTTTAACTTAATGAATTACCTGTATATATCTTATCCCCAGGTTGAACTTATAGAGATTGGGGGCCCAAAATAATTTTATATGCTTTCTCCCTCCTCTTTGTGGCATGATATATACATACATATTATGGTCTAGTAAAGGTTATGATCAGAAGTATGTAAAAGTGTGTTTGTTTAAATACTAACATAAATTAGTTGACATCTTCCTCCATTCTCTCTACTTGGGAATGGGTTGTCTCTCTGTGACAGCAATAAAGGCCATGGGGATCCATTCAGGCAAAAAATTGCCACATTTACAAGTAACTTAATGGCAACCCACTCCAGTGTTCTTGTCTGGAGAATCCCAGGGACGAGGGAGCCTGGTGGGTTGCCGTCTATGGGATCGCACAGAGTCGGACTGTGCGACTGAAGTGACTTAGCAGCCGCAGCCAAGTCATGAAAACTATTGGATGATTATATCCTACCAGTTTTAGTCTAGAAATTGTTTACTAAATATCTATCATTATAAAACAAATTACTCCGAAGCTTAAAGCAGTATTTATTGTTTTAAGTACTGTTTTATTTTATTTTTTATTTTTATTTTTTTTAATTTTATTTTATTTTTAAACTTTACAATATTGTATTGGTTCTGCCATTTATTGAAATGAATCTGCCACAGGTATACACGTGTTCCCCATCCTGAACCCTCCTCCCTCCTCCGTCCCCATACCATCCCTCTGGGTCGTCCCAGTGCACCAGCCCCAAGCATCCAGTATCGTGCATCGAATCTGGACTGGCGACTCATTTCATATATGATATTATACATATTTCAATGCCATTCTCCCAAATCATCTCACCCTCTCCCTCTCCCACAGAGTCCAAAAGACTGTTCTATACATCAGTGTCTCTTTTGCTGTCTCCTATACAGGGTTATTGTTACCATCTTTCTAAATTCCATATATATGCGTTAGTATACTGTATTGGTGTTTTTCTTTCTGGCTTACTTCACTCTGTATAATAGGCTCCAGTTTCATCCACCTCACTGAACTGATTCAAATGTATTCTTTTTAATGGCTGAGTAATACTCCATTGTGTATATGTACCACAGCTTTCTTATCCATTCATCTGCTGATGGACATCTAGGTTGCTTCCATGTCCTGGCTATTATAAACAGTGCTGTGATCAACATTGAGGTACACATGTCTCTTTCCCTTCTGGTTTCCTCAGTGTGTATGCCCAGCAGTGGGATTGCTGGATCATAAGGCAGTTCTATTTCCAGTTTTTTAAGGAATCTCCACACTGTTCTCCATAGTGGCTGAACTAGTTTGCATTCCCACCAACAGTGTAAGAGGGTTCCTTTTTCTCCACACCCTCTCCAGCATTTATTGCTTGTAGACTTTTGGATCACAGCCATTCTGAGTACTGCTTTAAGTAAATAAATGTGTATTATTGTACCGCATCTGTGGGTCAGAGCTCAGGAGGTAGCTTAGCTGACTGCCTCTAGCTCCAGATTTCTCATGAGGTTACAGTTGAGCTATCAGTCAGAGCTGTGGGTTCAGATGAAGGCTCATTTAGAGATGGAGGTATTTGCTTTCCATTTCACTCTGTGGTTATTGATGGGTCTCAGCCCCTCACCACAGGACTGCCTCACAGCACAGCAAATAGATACCCCCAGGTTAAGTGACCTGAGAGAGGGATTTAGACAGCATGCCCAGACAGTGGCCATAGCAGTTTTATAACCATATCTCAGAAGTGGCATCCACGACACATTCTGCCATGTTCTATTTACTGTTGTTGCTGTTCAGTTGCTAAGTCATATCCGACCCTTTGTGACCTCATGGACTGTAGATCACCAGAATCCTCTGTCCTCCACTATCTCACAGAATTTGCTCAAACTTGTGCCCACTGAGTCGGTGATGTTATCTAACCATCTCATTCTCTTCTGCCCTTCTGCTCTTGCCTTCAATCTTTCCCAGCATCAGGGTCTTTTTATGAGTCCGCTCTTCTCATCAAGTGGCCAAGGTACGGGAGCTTCAGCATCAGTCTTTCCAATGAATACTCCGGGTTGATTTGCTTTAGAATTGACTGCTTCCATCTTCTGGTAATCCAAGGGCTTCTCAAGAGTCTTCTCCAGCACCATCGTTTGAAAGCATCAGTTTTTTGGTGCTCAACCTTCTTTATGGCCCAACTCTCACTACTAAGTTAATAAGTTAATATATGTGACTACTAAGTTAATAAATCCATCCCACATCCAAGGGGAGGAAATTCCACAAAGACATGACTATCAGGAGGTAGGTAGTATTGGAAACAACCTTAAAAGTTTTTGATCACAAATTTCTTCCAGGAAGTGACACCCAGAGTGCAATGAGTTAGAAAAATTTAATTGATTATTATTTGATTTGACTCTGATGACAAACACACTCCTGGGAGAAAGAACCGGCTAATACTATAACCAGGTAACTCTTAGTGATTTTCTTTGTGATCTCACACTTTGTATGTATTCAACTTGAATCCCTTTGGTGTTTTTCTCTGAGGATGAACTTCTAATATCAGACACTGTGTCATCCTTATATATGTTCACATTTGCCTATGGTTTTTCTTATTATAATCATATTAATAAAAACAAGAATGAAAAACACTGAATGTAAGTGTCCTGTGGACCACATGCCCTTCTAAGCACTTTATATTTTCAACTGCTCTTCACCATGGCCCCATGAAAGATGTATATGTGTTTGCCAAAAAAGAAAAGTGAGGTACAGAAATGTTAAGGATCTTCTTCAAAATCATAAAATTATTAAGTTTTGGAGCTTGTTTAGGGAACCAGGAAGATGCTCTTCAGCTAAGGCAGAAGGGAACTCTCCATTTGAGATGAAATGAAACTGTAGCTTGAGCTCAGCCATTCTGTTCTGGTTGGTTAAATTTAAATTGCATCCTTGGCTGACTTCTATTCTTTGGCCACAAGAGCAAAATTATTCAACAACATTCTCATCATCTCTCCTATTATCTGAACACTTTTTCCCAGGATGACCATCTATTATTTCATTTGTCAAGCTTCAACTTCCTTTCTTCCACTGTCATACCCCAATTTCCCTGCTTTTGGTCCATGTGCTTTAGTGAAATTGATTGCTTCAATTTGCACAAGGGGGTCTCCATCATCCTGGAGAGTGAGTCTGATAGTCCACACTCTGGACAGAGGGAATTATCCAAGGTTGGAGATGCAACATAAGCCTCCTGACATCATTTCAGGAATTTGTGGCTACTATTGAGGAAGATGTCATTTTTCCTCCTGAGGGAAAGGTCTAAAAGGAAACCTGGGGTGGCCCCTCTCTAAGTAAAGAGAAGCTGCCTGATGATGAAGCCAAAAAAAGGAGGAAATCATAACTGAGAGATAAATGGTGAAATTCATCACCTTAAAGTATTTGAGCACCAAAAGAGGACTTGATGAGAAAAGAAACCTTACCCCTAAAGTCAATACATTCTCTTTTATACTTAAGCTTTTTTTAATTAATTTCTATACCTGGCTATCCTAAAGCCACAGTTAATAAATTTATTGAAAAAGATATACTTTCCCAAAGCCAAGGATTCATTAGATTTCATTTCTATTAACATACTCAAAATAGTCCTAAGCATTCATAACACATAATTATAACCCATGACCTCTCCAACTAAATATGTAAGAGTTGTTTAATCTGACAGACCTATCTCCAAACAATACTTGTTTTTTCTTTCAAATACTCCCACTGGTCTCCCATCTGTTAATGTGTGCTTTTCTAAATGTCTTCTAGCCCTTTACAAAGTCTCTCTCTGCATTCTCCCAGATTTCTCTTTTGATCACCAGCCTCACCTAATAAACACACGAATAAAGTAACAAAATCAATCCAGCCTGATTTCTTTGTTCTCATCCCAAAGCACAAGCTCCATGCAGAGTGACAGTCACTTAAAGCAAGTTTGTCTGAAGAAATATATTTACTCCATGTACTGGAACTGATTACATCTACGTCTGAGATGGTATGGAAGCAATTGTAGAAAATATTCTTACACAGAGGACATTTCCAAGCTGGAAATCCAGGCTCAGGGAATGAGTGCTCTGAGATCTTGATTCAGTTGCTCCCGTTGCCACGCCTGATGATGAAAGTCCCTCTGAGCCTGTTACATTCTTGCTTCAACCAGCAAAGTTCTGGCCTGCGGGCAAGAATTAACTTCCAGGAGAATCATGTTTCTGGGTGAGCCATGTAGAAGTCAAGGGGCTTTAAGCCGAGCACAGGAGAGAAAGGAGGAGTCAGTGTCCAGAATTCATTATCCTGTTTCACTGTTTATGGCTGCCAAGGATCCTGCCTGCCACAGGCTCTAATCCCAGCTACGTGCTCACAGCAACTATTTCCCTTTCTAATTTAATTTTCAATGCTTTGTGTATTCATATTTTATGATCTGAACCATTTTTTGCCATTGTTTGCACACATCTCCAAACTACCCTTTAGAGTAGAAAGTACTTTGTTTTCATTTGTCTTTAATTAAGTAAATATTTTTAGCTCAATTTGTTTCGTTGATCTTTTGTTTTATTCCCAAATAAACTGAAAGAGCATTTGTAGTGCTGAAGATGTATTCTTACTCTCTACCCGTAAGTCCTTATATTGAATAAGCTCAAAAGAAAATATAATTTGTATATTCCATGCTCCAATCAGACATACTGAGACAGACTAGCAAAGAAAGGGAAATCAGTATGAATACTGGTTGGGGCTTCCAGGTGGGTCAGTGGTAAACTATCTGCCTGCAATGCAAGAATGTGGGTTTGATCCCTGGGTCAGGAAGATCCCCTGGAGAAGAAAATGGCATCCCACTCCAGTATTTTTGCTTGGATAATCCTTTGGACAGAGGAGCCTGGTGGGTTACAGTCCATGGGGTCTCAAAGAATCAGACGTGAGTGAAGCAACCTAGCATGCACAGACATGAGAAATAAATACAGTGAGTAGCAGGTGTCCAATGAATGGTAGCTATTATGGTTCTTGGTCTTTTAAAATAAGTAGATCAATTTGATTACCAAATAAAAATACTAAAGTAATTTGCCCACAATTTAAGAATAAGACTTCACAATTTTTCACCCCCTCACTCTGACATGCAGAGATCATGTAACTATTTATTTTGATTACAGCTAATATGATCCTGCTAAGCTATTTCATGACCTGAATTCATCCATCCAGACAAGAGATGAATTATTCCTGGGTGGGCTTCACTCTAAATATTTGCTGTTTTGTGAAGCTCACATCCTTCTTTTGGTAATTCCCAACTCTTCTAAATATTTTTTTCTCTTCCATTTGCCTGTCTTTCTCAATGTCTTTTGTGATTTCTCCTCATCCATTCAACCATTAAATGCTGATTCCTCAAGACTTGGTTCTCAGTTTATTTTCTGCTCAGAGTATAATTTCTTTCAATATCATGTTCTCACATAACTTGGATTATCATCTGTTCACGACCACTACCAATCCAATCCATTCCTCTTATCTTGACCCCATACTCCTATGTCTCTACTCAAGACTTAACCTGAATATCCTAGACAACACAAATGTGGGATGGCCAACCACTTCAAACAGGATCCTTTCCTCAAGCCTCCTACTCCTCTTCCAGCTTCCCTAAACTGTAAATTGTTCCACCATGCACTCTATAGTTCTTTAGAAAAACAGGAGTCATTCTTGACCTGTCCCTCTTTTGTAACACCTCCATCCAATCAAGTGCCAAGTTCACGTCTCCCTAGTTCCACCGCTGTTCTCATTGTCTAATCGATCGTACTCTCAGGTAGATTATTGATAAGGCTTGCCATTCTTTCCAATTAGGTATAAAGAATCTTTGCTATTGAGTTCTATAAAATGAAAGATGTAGTGTGTGGAGGTGGGGTGGGGCAGAGAGTAGTAAAATTTCCTGAAAACAAAACAAAAATTCTCTTTCTTGTATCAAAATAAATATGGGTGCAATGGAGAAATGGCTCCTCAGTTTTCTGTTGCATGTGGAGCCAAGGTTTGTGGATCAGATTGCAGCCTGTGGGGAAAGGAATAAAGCATCTCCCACCATCCTTCTGGCCAGTGGACTGGTTCTCCCTAACACAGCAGCACACGAGTCATTATAAATCATGATTGTAATTTGTCTTTCAGCTCCATTGGTTTTATAATGTGGAAAATTCTTGGCAGGTTTTGGCAATAGGGTGTCTGCTGCTGCTAAGTCGCTTCAGTCGCATCCGACTCTGTGAGATCCGAGAGATGGCAGCCTACCAGGCTCCCCCGTCCCTGGGATTCTCCAGGCAAGAACACTGGAGTGGGTTGCCATTTCCTTCTCCAATGCATGAAAGCGAAAAGTGAAAGTGAAGTCGCTCAGTCATGTCCGACTCTTAGCGACCCCATGGACTGCAGCCTACCAGGCTCCTCCGTCCATGGGGTTTTCCAGGCAAGAGTACTGGAGTGGGGTGCCATTGCCTTCTCCGAATAGGGTGTCTAAGAAAGTTAATTTTCATGGCATGAGGATTTTTCATTTGTTATGAATATCAGGAGGGGAGTGGAAGAAGATGAGTCATGAATTATTGGTCAGACCCAGTCGGACTCCAAATGTCCATGTTCCCCATTTTACCAATACATTATTTTCACAGCCCGTATCAACACTGTCAGGAAAGAAGGAAAGAAATCAGTCCATGACGGCAAATGATTGCTTGACTAAATTGTTCTTCGTGTAGCCTGGCTCTTAAATTGAATTGACTAATTTGGTGGTTTCTGGGAGTTTATTTAAAAACAGCAGCTAATACTTGTAGCATTTCCTGTATGCCAGTCACTCTTCTAAGAGCTGTGCATACCAACTTATCCAAGCCTCACACAGACCCTGTGATGTAAGTACCATTATTATAGTTATTTTACTCACCTAGAAAGCTGAGGCATCAGTTTAGTGACTTTACCAAGGACAATCAGTCTGTGGCAGAACTGGAATTCAGGACCAGCTATCTGGCCAAAGAGCCCAAGCTCGCACACATAATGTTGCACTGTGGGTATTCCTCCACTTTATAGATCTTTCACAGGCATTTGTATATCACTATTGCTAACATTTAGGCTTAAATATACACTTTCTCAAACATGACCCTTCCTAGTAAAGAGATTTGGTTTGTAACTTGTATGGTATGAAGTTATGCCTTCATAAAGGTACTGCAATTGTTTCTTTGCAGAGCTCACACAGTTACTCAGCACTATTTTACAACATGTCTTAAAGATAGAATTCAAACTATATGCATACAAAATATATATATATATTATTTTATATTTTATGCAAATAAATATTAAATCTATAGGATTTCTTTCAATTTACCATATTTAAAGAATTGTTATCTTTCCCAGTCTATAAAATTCTAGCCTTAGAAAGGAGGTGTTATTAAATCAATGACCAGGGTCTATTGATGAATAGAAGCATCTTCTTATCAAGCTGAGGGTTGATAATTGAGTCAGAACTACTATAAAGACCATGTACCCTTTTTAAAATATAGGTAAAATGCTCATAGTCATCTCCAGTGTTCTGAAAGCTGGTGATTTTTTAAAGCTCAAATGAAAATGGATTGATATTTACAAATAGAATCTGAAACTTTTCCCAGTGTTATCTATGAAGTCAAATACTGTGGCCTAAACATTACTGTTTATACAGCAGCTTAAAATTGAATAACATAATAGATTTATCATCTGCTTCCTGGCTTAAATTGATAATTGAGTAATATAGCCATAGTTACTCATCTGTGGGTAAGATTTTGTAAGCTCTCTCATTCAGTCTAAAGGGAAACAAATCAACATTGGGCTTGGCCAGTCTTTTTCTCCTACAATAAAATGCAGGTATACTAGTTTAGTAGAATATAAAAAGTGATGTTTCAGTGACTTGTATATAATATCAGGAGTGAGAATGCTCCAAATTCATTTTATTTGTGGAGTGATCCAAAAGCAGTCCTCATGTAAAACTTGAAATGACAGCAAGAAGGAGAGCATCCATCTATTTCAAATATTATTATAGGGACTTTGGGATCAGATGACTAATAATAGATGAAGTAGAAAAGGAAAATTTCTGTCCCATTTCTTTAACTGTCTTAATGTAATGGGTTGTGTGAAACTAAATAATATTCAAGAAGTGCTGTAATAAGGCATTGTATTTAAATCATTTTATAAAGATGAATATATTGTCCTAGGACACCTGATTGGTATTAATGATTTCCAGCCCCTGACCTCAGTAAACATGAAGACAACCTGTGACCTCACCTAGGTGACTATTTAATTCACAACATTCATAAAAAGTTTGAGGGTTTGAGGTTAATATGATGTGTAGTAAGAACTCAACAAGCCAGAAGCATAAGATTCAGACCCCAAGAAGCTTAACAATGTAAGAATTCAGAAAATCAAAACAAAACAAAACAGCAATTAGAAGTTATGATGTCCTCTCCTCATTTTACATTAGTAATTGTGTGTTGCTTAACAGCATTAAGAAAACAATAAAAAGAAAATACTCTGGTAACTTCTATATCACTGCATTATAATATAGTATTACATACACTGCAATATATATATTTTAGCCTTTATACATCAATGGTTGCCCAACAATTATCTTATGGAATAGTCACAAATCTTCTGAAAAAAAGGGTAAGGAACAAGATCTGAAAAGTTTATTCTAGGGCACCTATAGGAGGTCACTAGCCTCAAATATCTTTCAGAGAGCTAACCTAAGAGACTTGGAGGATGAGAGGTAAGAGGTATTGGGTCATGGACTGTGATGGATGTATATCCTAAAGGGAAAAAAAAAAAATCTATCATTAGAAGTCACAGCTCAGTTTTTTTTTTTTTTACCAACCATCTGATTTGAGGAGTTTAAAAATTTCAACTTAAAAAAAATGTCATCATAAATATAAATTACCAATTTGAAAATTATTTTTAAAGTTGTTAATAAAAGTGATAAAATATGGCATTGTATCCATATAGATGCATTAAGGCAATATCAATAACTTCAGATAGAAGCAGATGATACCATCCTTATGGCAGAAAGTGATGAGTAACTGAAGAGCCTCTTGATGAAGCTGAAAGAGGAGAATGAAAAAGCTGGCTTAAAATTCAACATTCAAAAAACTAAGAACATGGCATCCGGTCCCATCACTTCACAGCAAATAGATGGGGAAACAATGAAAATAGTGACAGACTTTATTTTCTTGGGCTCCAAAATCACTACAGATGGTGACTGCAGCCATGAAATTAAAGAAGTAGAAGCTTTTCTTCTACTTGGAAGAAAAGCTATGACAAACATATTAAAATAGCATATTTAAAAGCAGAGACATTACTTTGCTGAGGTCCGTATAGACAAAGCTATGGTTTTCCCAGTAGTCATGTATGGATGTGAGAGTTGGACTATAAAGAAAGCTGAGCGCTGAAGAACTGATGCTTTTGAACTGTGGTGTTGGAGAAGACTCTTGAGAGTCCCTTGGATACCAAGGAGATCAAACCAGTCCATCCTAAAAGAAATCAGTCCTGAATATTCATTGGAAGGACTGATGCTGAAGCTCCAATACTTTGGCCACCTGATGTGAAGAACTGACTCCTTAGAAAAGACCCTGATGTTGGGGAAGATTGAAGGCAGGAGGAAAAGGGGATGACAGAGGATGAGATGATTAGATGGCACCACCAACTTGATGGACATGAGTTTTGGCAAGCTCCAAGAGTTGGTGATGGTCATGGAGCCCTGGTGTGCTACAGTCCATGGGGTCGCAAAGAGTCAGACACACTGAGTGACTGAACTGAACTGATAGGATTAACTAACTAACTAATTAGTTAATGTATTACTATTATTTTTTGGCTGTCTCTTCTGGGCAAGGGGGATCTTAGTTCCACAACCAGGTATAGAACCTGAGTGCCCTGCAATGAAAGCTCAGAGTCTTAACCACTGGATCACCAAGTAAGTCCCCTGATGTTATTATTCCTTAATAAAATTCTAAAACACTAGAAAAGGAGTCAATCAAGATTATAATTAGGAATTACCTGGAATCCTTTTCAAGACTGAAATAGTTCATGATAATAAAGAAATATCTTGACTGTTTCTTGAAGCCAGGTGAGAAAGATTTAAACACTAAGGGGAAAGTCTTTTATCATGGTTACAAGCAAGCCAATTTGGAATCTGATAGATTTAGCTTTAGGTTCAAACTTCATAGTTTTGAGCTTGAGAACTAGAGCAAGTTAATTACTCTCTCTGTGCTTCAACTTTCTCGTTTGTAAAATGGGAATAAAACATAGCATCACTTCACAGGTGGAAACAATAAGCAGAGGTTTCAGTACTTCATAAGAGTTAACCGTTTTTGTTTTTTTTTTAATCCCCTGTATTTCCCATCCTTGGGCGACTGCCCTCTTTAGTTCCTCACCCCTATCCCACTTATGCCAATAATCCTCATTTCTTATTTAGAATTATGATTTCCACACTGCAGAACTTTAGGGGAGTGAGTCACATTGCCTTCATGTGACTGATGCTCCCCTGGTCTGTTTGACCCCAGGGCCCTATAAGTCAGAATGTAAATATTTAGGCAAACAGCTATCTATATGAGTAGTTGTCACACTAAAGAGGTTGAGAAGCTATTGATCCTGTTCTCCCTGCATATCACATTATTATAATTGCTCTTAAAGATACAGTTGAGACTCTATTGCTTCCTTCCAGTCTGAAATTTGCCAAAATAGTGTTAGCCTAGAATAATAATTGTTTAATCTTTCTCCAGTGCTCAACATACATCTGTAGCCTTAGGTAGTTGGCATCTCCAGATGGCATCTCCAATATTTTTCTCCTACTATGCTCATGCCTGCCACATGCCTAGACTCACATTATTGTTAACTGAAGCATCTCCTGCATTCCCATGTGATTCTTATTCATCCTTTATGGTTCAGCTTTTCCATGAGCCACTTCTGATTATGCTGATCTATCCCTTCTTTGATCCTTTGCCCGCTGTTAATTAGCAAATATCCTGTTAGAATTACTCTCAAATGGGTTGATATGAGCTAAGCTGTTTCATTTCCAAGTTTTGGGGGAAGCCAAAGACAAAATCCATTTCAGGAAGACCACCAAAAAAGCACTATTTGCATAAGCTATAGTTCTTCTGAAATTCACTGATATTTCAAGACTACCTCTTTGATGTGTCACTACAAAAACGTGGTCGCAATAAGCTCACAGCACTGTGTAACAATATGCCATCAGTTTTAGAAACTAAGAATTCTTACGATTGCTCCAGGCTTCTGTTTCTCAGAATCCAGGTTCTTGATCACTGACTTCTTGTGATAAGGTAATATGGGGCTGAAATCTCAGAACCCAACAAAACAACCTTTAATTAGTAAATCAGGAGCATTCCAAAGCAAGAGAAATGGAACTGAATGTTCTCCAGTGTCAAAATGGGTAAGAAGACCTCCCATGGATCCAGATATCTTTCTGAAACTACTGGTTGCTGAAAAAAATGTATATCACAGAAATTCTCCTAATTAGCTTCATTTTCTTAATTAGATAATGTTTTTGGTGCACTGTGTTATAAACCTCCCTGCCATCAAAACGATGAGTAAATTATAGGCACTGAAGTCAACCTTTCTAGACACTAATACTTCTTTCTGTTCCCCTGACACAGCAAAATAACAAGATAGCCTTGTTCTGTCTCTGTTTTGGGTTCAAAGACCAGGATCTCTAAGTGGTACCTAGGAGTCTTTGTACCAAGTCTGCCTGCAATTCTTCCTGTTTGAGACCTAGGAACAAGAAGGATATGCTATCTGACTACCCCCTGCTGTGTATGCGTGTATACACACACTCGCATACACACACACAGAATATTCAATAGTGTAACAGACAGTCGTGTCTGACTCTGCAACCCCATCGACTACAGCCTGTCAGGCTTATCTGTCTGCGGGATTCTGGCAAGAATATTTGAGTGCGTAACCATCCCTTCTCCAGGGGAATCTTCCCAAGCCAAGGATTGAATCCAGGTCTCCTACATTACAGGCAGATTCTTTACTGCCTGAGCCACCAGGGAAGCCCAATGATACATAATATATACAATATAATACATAAAGTATCCAGTATACTTGGCTATTTACTGTTTGAGTCTTGTCATTTCTTCTATGCATGAACATTCATATGCCCCTTTCTAGATTTCATTGTGAATACCTTGAGCCTGGCAGGTTTCTGTGGGAGAGTCACACTCCTAACCTCATTTCCCTGAGAAATTGTTTTCTCCAGCAACTGGTAAGATTTTGCTGGAATCCATGTGACTCATTCATGAGTTTTAGCTGTGGACGCAATGGGCAAAGTCTTGATTTTGTCCATGTCTGAGGCTGTCACTCAAAGGGTCCCTCAGTTTTATCTTGTACTGATTTGATGAGAATCAATAACATCATTCAAGCCTGCAGGTCCCTGATTTCCTGAGCTGTCAAAGTGCTCTTTTATTCCTGCTTGTAAACAGGCCAATCTTTCTTGTTTGCTTTTTTGAGACCACCTCTTTGTTGCACTACCTTTTAAGAAAAAAAAATCCAGTGGTAACTAACTCATGTTATGGTCTCATTTCCTACTTGAAAAAACAATACCAACAAACAACAAAAAAAACCCTAAACTAATAACTTCATTGCAGATTCCACAGTGACATACACGTAAAGATACCACCTGCAATGCAAGAGACGTGGGTTCAGTCTCTGGGTCGGGAAGATCCCCTGGAGAAGGAAATGGCAACCCACTCTAGTATTTCTGCCTGGAAAATTCCATGGACAGAGAAGCCTGGTAGATTACAATCCATGGAGGTCTATAGGCTTGCAAAGAGTCAGACACAACTTAGCGACTAAACAAGTTCATTAGGGACACTATTTACCTTTTCCTTTATTGCAACCAACAGTGTTTTCCCAAGATATTTCCCCATACTGTAACATCAATGGCCATTTCTCCAGCGTCATAGAATTTTTTTCACTATCTATATCCCAGTTTCCAAAGCCAGCGCCTCTCACTGTGGATTTGGTTGTTACAGCATCCACTTCTATCTTTGATTTCTATATTTTTCAGGATAGGGTCGGAGGTTCTGCTGCAGTTATAAACTCCTTGCAGCTGATGAGAGGAACAACCAGTCCCAAAGATGCGCAGTAGGGTAGTACTTTTGGATTGCTTTGGCCTTGGACTTTAGAAGACGTGGGATCGGGGTTCCAGGGTTCCTACCTAGAAGCCCACATGACTGCCATGGCTCCTCTGGCTTCAACAGGACTCCAGATTTGCAGCCTGGGGAATGTGCCATGTATACCTGTGTTTGGCTTGGCATCTCTTCCTGGCACTTGGCTGCACTGTAACTGTGAATGCGGGGGTGGAAAGGGGGTGAGTCATCCACAAGCTTTGGGGTTTGCCTGACAGATGGTGTGAGACAGACAGCTTACGGAGGAGTGTGGAACATTGGCCTCTGGCACCTGGAGCGCACAGATATTTCTCAGACCAAGACTCGCCTACCAAGCACCTGTAGATCTCCCGGGATCGCACGAGATTGCTTCCTCTGGGAAGTGTGGTCTCAGGGCCAGTGCCTCCTGTGTGATTAGGCTGTTCTCTGAGCAGCCACCCATTTCAACCCATCCTCTCCTTCCATTGCCCCTCAGCAGGACCCATATTACTCCCCAAGACACCTGAAGTCTGAAGTCCCATAGTGTCCTGGGAGCTCCAACTGTGCCCTAAAAAAAAAAGACTTGCTTTTATAGCAAAAAATAATATTTTAAAAAATTGAGACATAATTGACATAAAATATTACCTAGTTTCACTTGTACAATATAATGGCTTGATATTTGTATACAGTGTCGAATGACCATGACAATGTCTAATTAACATCTAACACTGTTGTAGCCACATGTTCTTTGAAACAAACTCACTCAGAAGGACAGTGCAGATAGTGGAGTGCAGCTTATTACACCAGCGGGCCCAAGGAAGAGTCTCCTCTTAGCCAAGGACCCCAACCAGTTTTTGTGAAAACCTCATATACCCTAAGTGTACGTGCCCAAACCCATCTCCCCAAATTCCCTGAAACTAGTCTGAACAAAGGAAAAGAAAGATACAGTCAAAGTTAACCCGTAATTCATATGCCTTAAGCCTAGGTAGTTAACAGTGGACAATTATCAATAGGCCTGTGGTCACTCCCCAATAAGCATAATAGAATTTATGATTCTATTTGGTTACACAGATAATTAGGGTATTCTTTTAAGCTAGGGAGAGTCTAGGTACAAGCCCTGGGGCTCTTCCTTCTGGGGGCCTGGTTTTCCTGTTGGTATGTCGTTTCCATAGATACTGGGCATATAGCTCAAAGTCCACAGTCCGGCCCAAGATGGAGTCCTGCTTTCAAGATGGAGCCTGTTCTGTCTGTTTCCTCCTTCAACACCACACTTAGTTACAATTTAGTTACAATTTTTCCTTATGATTGCATCTTTTAATATTTACTCCCTATAAACCTTTCAAAAATACAATCAGTAGTATTAACTACAATCACATTACACACTCATAGGATTTTTTTTTTAATAACTGAAAGTTTGTAGCTGCAGACTACTTTCACCCATTTTGCTCCCCCTACCTTCTCTCTTTCACAGTGGAAACAGTGTGCCAGACTTTATTTTTTTGGGCTCCAAAATCATTGCAGATGGTGATTGCAGCCATGAAATTAAAAGACGCTTACTTCTTGGAAGGAGAGTTGTGACCAACCTAGATAACATATTCAAAAGCAGAGACATTACTTTGCCAACAAAGGTCCGTCTAGTCAAGGCTAAGGTTTTTCCTGTGGTCATGTATGGATGTGAGAGTTGGACTGTGAAGAAGGCTGAGAGCCAAAGAATTGATGCTTTTGAACTGTGGTGTTGGAGAAGACTCTTGAGAGACCCTTGGACTGCAAGGACATCCAACCAGTCCATTCTAAAGGAGATCAGTCCTGGGTGTTCTTTGGAAGGAATGATGCTAAAGTTGAAACTCCAATACTTTAGCCACCTCATGCGAAGAGTTGACTCATTGGAAAAGACTCTGATGCTGGGAAGGATTGGGGGCAGGAGGAGAAGGGGACGACAGAGGATGAGATGGCTGGATGGCATCACTGACTCGATAGACATGAGTTTGAGTGAACTCTGGGAGTTGGTGGTGGACAGGGAGGCCTGGCATGCTGCAATTCATGGGGTCACAAAGAGTCGGACACAACTGAGCGACTGAACTGACTGACTGACCTTCTCTCTGGTAATCACTAATCTGTTCTCTGTATCTGTGAGGTGTTTTGTTTCATTTTGTCTTCAGATTTCACATGTAAGACAGCTCATATGGTATGTATCTTTCTCTGTCTGGCTTATATAACTTGGCATAATGTCCTTAAGGTTCATCCATGGACCTTAACAAATGGCAAGACTTCCTTGTTTTTTCATTAGTCCCATCTATCAGTGGTTTACATTAGTATATATATATATATATATATCAACCACTTTGAGTTGGCTGAGTCTCTGATTCGTGTTTTCTTCACTCCAGGACATTGACAATGATCTTCTTCATTAGACTTCATGGTCCATTGGCCCAAGTAAGTAGTATGGCATTGCTTGATTTCCACAGAGTACAGAGACCTGGTCTCCTGCAGAGAAATGCACATAGGGAAGGAGAACACTAATTACAGCAGCAGTATGACAAGTTGTCCCAGTCACCATGTCTAACATGCCCAGATCCATTTAGCTGTTCCGGATTCACTCATTACAACTCATAGATCACCTCTTAAGGGGACATCTTATGATGTGAAGGACAGGTGATCAGGGATGTCTTAAAGGAAATGCCAGACATGTTTCTGCTGCAGAGGCCTTAACAAACACATGTTGTCCATGGATCCTAGTGGCTCTTGCTGTAAAATTGCTTAGTGGATGCAAATAAGCCACAACCA
Organism: Bos grunniens; assembly: GCF_055505025.1. Lineage (NCBI taxonomy): Eukaryota > Metazoa > Chordata > Mammalia > Artiodactyla > Bovidae > Bos > Bos grunniens. The sequence continues at coordinate 29,680,585 of NC_141188.1, forward strand.
TGCCATCTGTATCATGCTTTGCCATCTCTATCAAGTTGAATTTCACCCTGATTTTCTTTAAAGAAGTTTGCCTTGCCTTACATGATGGCAACCTCTTGTGCATTACAAAGCAGAGTTCTATAGCCACAGAAACGAGAAGACGTACCAGGATTTGGCCTTTGCATAAAAGGAAATTTTGAAATATTATCTTTATACTTTCAGTCCCCTATAAATTAATGTCTTCTCCTTCTGAAATTTATTTTACAAAGCACTTAATTTGCCCCTAACCTACCTTTCCCATCACTGTGCAGCAATAAGAATTAGAACCTGACTTTTATAAAATTAGATGAAATGAAGGTAATATATACACTCCTTTTTCTCACATGAAAAGTGAAATGTCAGAGCCTCATCTTGGTATTTTTTCCCCATTTTCTCAAAAAAAAAAAAAAAAAAACCTTAACTGTAACAATGCACTGATTGACTCGCATGAATCAGCACCACATAAGGCCTCATTGTGCCTGGCATCTATCCTGTTCTCCAGAAGTGCTCAGAAAATTAATGTGAAGATGATGAAATTCAGAAATGCTTTTACAGCTACTGTACCAAATCCATTTGTGTGTTAGGTTTCTAAATATTAATTTAACCAACAAGATTCTCACCCTTTGCTTTTTGGTGTGTGACTATGTCTTAGCCTTTTCAACCTTGTACTCCAGTTTTTCTGCCATCAAATTATAACGATTTCCTTTGTCATAAGATCTGATGATTTTTATCTTCAGTTCTTTAATTTTCTCTACCCCCTTGCCCCTGCTGGAGATTGAACAAGAAGCCTTTAAATGTCTTATGAGAGAAAGATATTTGAATACTACTTGATTCTCAAACATGAACATTAACAGAACCAGTGTCATTACTTAGGTGCTACGGAAAATTGTGATTCGCAGTGCATGATAACTTTCAAGAGATAAAGTTTCAAGATTGGTCTTTGAATCCTCAAAGTTAAAGTACAATGGAAATTCTTTTGATATATTTCTTCAACCCCAAACACAACAAATTGAAGATGAGGTGGATAAGATTTTAAAATTGAGGTGTAACTGGGGAGCTTTCAGATATAATAGAGAAAGGCATTTGCCAGGGACTTCATTCTCCCCTACACAGAAAGGAAATGAGACCTCAGTGAATGATTTTCGTCATCAGTGGAATCAAGCGCCCAGGTGAAACTGTAGAATAATCCATAGATGCCTGATCAAAATGTCCATGTTCTCTGAGTCTCATGCAGGCATTAAACTATATTTAACATGCTCTGAAGCATGGTGATACACAGAAAAACAAGTGAACTTGTGTCAAAATTCTGAACCAGCAGCAGATACTCATGTATTTTAATGACTATTTCCCAGTGGAATTTATCGACTCCCAAGTTTGTTTTTGAGCATGCAAGCATAGTCTTATTAGAATGCAAAAATGATTTCTCACACATATTTGAAGTTTTTGCCTTTAATAAAGACACAATAACAGCCCAATGATAACTGCAAATTACCATGTGATTGATGTTTAATGTCATTACTCCTTGTCAAGGTTCAGGATAAATTCTACAGATTCTTTCAACTCATGATCTTTCATCTACAACTAGGAAAACATTTAACAATGGAAACTATCTTTATGGAACTCAGATATTAGAAAATGAGCCATGTTGTAGTATTAAAGTAGTTTAAAGGATAAAACTGCAACTTTTAAAAAGTATTGAAATATTCAGTTACACAGGACATCAGTTAGGAGGGATGAGGTCATGCTTCAGTGACCACAAACCCATTTCTCAGTGTCTTGACACAGCAAAGGTTTATGCTCATGACACATGTGATCATGGGTTGACTAGGGGTCGCTGTTCAGTTTGCTCTTAGTGGAGGACCATGGATGATGGAAAGATCACTATCTGAAACTCTGCTGGGTCCTTAGAAGAAAGAAAAAAGAAATTAGGAGGGTGTCACATTAGCAATTAAAGTAAATTTAATTTAATACTTTTTGATCACATTGAGGCACACAATACATCACCAACAAGAAGGCCAGGGATATACTCCTATGAGGGCTTTCCAAGTGGCTATGTGGTAAAGAATCCACCTGGAAACCAGGAACGTATGTTTGATCCCTTGGTCAGCAAGATGCCCCAGTGAAGGAAATGGCAACCTACTCCAATATTCTTGCCTGAAAATCCTTGCTCAGAGGAGCCTAGTGGGCTACAGTTGAAAAGAGTCAAACACAATTTAACAACTAAACAACAACAATATTTCTATGATGTGCCTAAAAAGAGGGAAACCTGGGATTTTTAGCAAACTGTACTAAAAATTTCCACCTAAACATGTGGACCTTTGACAGAATTTCCGTTCAACAGGTGCTTTTTTAAAATAAGTGAGCTGGATGGAGGACAGTTCCAGGGAAATGGTTATAAGGAATGAAGGTTTACCTAACCCTAACCCTAACCCTAACCCTAATATTTTTACCAACCAGCTGAACTCAACAATGGAAACATTATACAATTTAACAAGTGGAAAGCCATCTTCACCTCACGATGCTTCTCTGTTCGGCCTCTCCTCCCCTCAATGGCTATGTCACACCTGGTAATGAGAGAAACTTGGTAAAGCACATCAGTTCTTTCAAGTTTTTAGGACATCATTTATCTTCTTGACAAGTTATATGCTGAATTTTAGACAGTCCTAGATATTCGGAAAACCTTGCCAGGAAACAGAGACTAGAATGAGCCCTTTCAAAATGAGACATCAAAATTAAATGCCTAAAATAATTTAACAAATTAATATCCCTAAATGGGTAGCTTAAGGGCTGGAATACATCTAATATGCTTGTTCTGTCAAAGAATCCTGTAGCCATGCATTAGATAGACATGGAGACCCGTGAAGGTCAGGAAACACCCATTTTCCATTCACTGCTTCATTGAGGTTCACAGCTGCTGATAGTTCTCTGTATTAAACAATTTATTGAAGTGACTTTTCCCTGTCCTGACTCTTCTCTCTTTTCATGTGCAAAACATTGTGAAGATTCAACTGTAGATTAAGGGAGAAATGTATAGAGGGCCGTGTAACATGCAAAATTTCATATTTAGAAAATAGCAAGTATGATAAAAGAGCTGAACATGAACAATATCACTTTAAAAAATATATGATAAGGACTTCCCTTGCAGTCCAGTGGTTAACACTTCACCTTCCAATCCAGAGGGTATGGGTTCGATCTCTGGTTGGGAGGTAAGATCCCACGTGCCTTGTGACCATAAAACCAAAACATAACACAGAAGCAATAGTATAAGAAATTCAATAAAGACTACAAAATATATGATAAACTTCTCAATTTGAAAGAATGTATAAACTAAAGAATGGATGGAAAAAATGAACAATGGAAAAAATAAAACACCAGTGATAACAGAACATGCTCAAGGCAAAATAAGTTTATTTTAAAAGGATTTAAAGCCCACTGATAATGACTACTAATGTATTTAAAGCATGGAAACAAAAGAAATTTGAGCTTTAACCATGTCTACTTTGAACTAAATATATACCTTGGGCTATATTTGGATTTTTTGAATGAATCAATTGTTATCTTTCTAAACAGATCTTGAGATACTGTGTGAAAATAAGACTGTAAATTTAGATGGCTGGTGAAACAATCATTTATGTATTTTTTTCACTTTATGAATCCCTTTGTGTACCTACATGTTAGCAGTAACTGGTCTTTAAGTTTGCCAATGTTTCTGTGTCTTAAATTGCTCAGAACAGCAGGACACAGCACTGGCTGAGTAGGAAGAGTGGATGAGACCAAGTTTGCAGGCTGGATCCTACTTCCATAGAGGGCTCAGCCCCTCTGTTCACTGGGAATTAGCATCTTGAGTATATATAGAACCCACGGCATTGGTATTGGTCTTAAAGAATAAATGAATGTATGTGCTTGCCCTTCACAGAGCCACGCTGGAGGGGCAGCTGGCCCATCCTGCTGAGACAGCCCATTTCTTGGGTCCCTGCTAATGCCACAGTGGTTCATGGATCCCAGTGCACCTCTGTGGGGATACATAAGACTCAACAGTTCTGTGTTCAGCTACGGTGAATAGCAATGCTAGCTTTTCTTTCCAGTCCAGGACATAAATATACTTTATTTAGTAATATGGCAGCTTGCATAGGGCAGAGAGAAAGGCTAAATCCTCCTGAATTGGGGCTAAAACAGTGAGAATTATTTTTTTCCCCTCTCACAACTAAGTTTTATTAATTCTCTGACAGGAATACTTACTCTCTATGCATATTATATTACATTATTTCACCCTAAAATTACTGCAACATTACCAATTCAAGCAGGATTGAGAATATGAAATATTAATAAGGTTACCACTCATCTAATTTTCAAAGGAATGTCTTAAATATAGGGCAGGAACACACTCCCAGAATAGCTTAGGGCTTCTGAGCACTGGAGAAGGATTCACAGAGTGGTGACATAATGACTTAGGCAATAAAGTAAATGTGATCATATAAAATTCCAACAGGAGGTAAAAAAGAACTTTTGCTTCTAGAATATATATGTTTAGGGCAAACCAGAAGTCAGAAAAGAAGAAGGTAATAAATTTGGTGTGATCGATTCCCAAGGCTAACTCGTGTGCCAAAAGAGGATGGGGTGGGTAGCTGCAGGACCTTGACTCAAGTTTAGATTCTGCCACCTAATATTGTATTAAGTTGGACAAAGTAATAAAACTGAGCTTTACTTTTTTTCATTCATAAAGTGTAATGAGAATACAATTGCCCCCTCACAGGGACATTCCCATGAACAAAGAAGATTAAATGTACAATAAGCAGTTTGGAAACTTTTAGGATGTATACATTCTATTATTACTCATATGAGCATTATTGTATTTCTCCACATTGTGTTATATATTCTTTAAAGTTTAATACCACTGTTTGTTCAAATGCTCATTCAGCTATTGTGTGACTATTTTCTGAGTACCTATCATCTCCATGGTTTTACATTTTTAATGCACATTTGAATGTTATAGAATAGGACTTCATGCATGTATAGAAAATGAAATTTAACAACAACAACAAAAAAAGAATTTAAACAGAGTTCAGGTTCTGAAATCTGACAGATCTGGGTTCAAATTCTGGATATGCTACATATGATCTGTGGAGAATCTAGGTAAATTGCTCAAGTACATCTCATTTTTCTAACATGTAAAAAAGATAGGGATCAAATTATCTTCTTCATATGACTATCATGAATAATAACTGAAAAATCACATAAAGTGCCTAAAGTAGTGTCTAACATGTAATTTCTATTCAATCATCTTTGCTATGATTTTTATAATAATTATCACTAAATTGTATTTTTAAGCACAAACTACAAATATGAGATAAACATATATGAAATATATTGGGAGTCAATATAAATTATGTTTATTAGAAGAACTTAATTTTAACTTTACTAGACTTCATGGAATTTTTCTGAGAAATTTAAAATTATGTTTTGTTCATTTCATCATAAATTATATTACAGTTTTTTTCTCTAGAGACAGTCCCAAAGCACTTACATTTCATCTTACATGCAGTCATTCTGCAAGAAAAATAGCAGAGGAAAGTAATGAGGTTTCTCATTTTTATACTTCCTTATTTCTATTTCCTTAAAATTAATCATTACTCATATACTTGTCTTGCCTCTCTCCCTACCTCACTCCACTGGGATGTCCACACACAGAAAGGTACTCTTGGGTCTGATTCTTCTCTTCCCTGCATTAAATACATTGACTCTTCTACAATTTCCCTAAGAAAAAGTCCCATATTTGAAAAATAGAAAAGACACAGCCTTTGGAGTCTGGCAGACCAAAGCAGATCATTTTTAGAGCTGTAATCATAAGATATTAATGTAAGGCTTGAATTAACAATTATGTGAAGTTTAACCTATGACTACTGTTATAAGGTATGATGGTTTCTGGTGACACAGGTAATGAAGGAAGATGTTCCAGCCCTCCAGGTAGATGCTACAGAAGTTTTATCATCTCTGGGTTCTGAAGGATGCTGTCTTGACTGGCAACTGAATCCATGTGGTGAGGACTGAACTAGAATATGAGGATGATTTAAGACTAACGGTTGAAAGGTTATTTGTCAGCATATTAAACACCCCAGCATTAGCACATTGCATATATGGAATGATGCTTTCATTATTGGTAAAGTCAGTTTTTAATCATGTCAAAGAGGGCAATAAGTCACATATTTCCTTCTATTATATTTGCTTGATTAATATTTGGGTAAGTTTACATTCCTCAACACATTTTATTTGAAAAAGAATAAGAGGAAGTTTTAATAATTTTAGATATTATTATAAAACCTAATCCACTATTGAGACTTTCTCATAGATAATCTACACCCATATTTATTTGGATAATTGAAAATATTAACAGTTCAGTGATATTTCATAAGTTATATAACCATTAGGAGTTGAGGTTGATATACCTGGATCTCTCAAAAGATAAAAAATATTAAAGATTGAAATGCCACTTTAAAATTGTAATTATTTTAAAAGCAAATATATGATCACAAATTTCTAACTTTTCTAAAAAGAAAAATGCTACATAGAATTTTAATGTTTTTAATGATTCCTAGCCCCTATTTAGAACATTGCTATTATTGTAGTACTTTTCCCATGTTTATTTTTTAGCTTTTAATTATTTTTTTTCTTTTGAGGATCTGTTACTTCTGCCATTGTGCCTGCTTCTGAAAACTTCTTCCCCACTTTTCTAATGTATGTGTTCTTTTTAATAGGCTGAGAAACTTTACTAAAATTTTATAAAAATTTAATATCCCTCAATTTAAAGAGACTTAGTAAGGTATTTAACAAAGACCTGAGAAGTCATGAGCTTCATTTCAAGCACAGCCATTTTAAAACTATTGTGAGAAGAAATGATTTTTAAAATGTTATTTCTGTATCTTTTCTTCAAGTGCTCAGATTCCTGGAAGATCCTGTATACTTCTAAAGAACACAGTAATTTTCTATCTTGAGTTATGTCACACCTTTTATTTTATCTCAGAGGTATACCTCTATGATCAAAAAGCAATGAACACTTTAAAAGCATGAATCAATACTAAGGAACAGAGTGTTTAGACAATTTACTGAAGTTAATAGAGAGTTTTTTATAAGGTATAAGCTGACACTTTTGAGGGCATCTTCCTCTTTCTAAGGTCCTACTCCAGATCTCCTTGGAACATGGTAGGCTGTGGAAAAGAGAAACACTGACATATGAAAATAGAGGTCCCCAAATTGACTTGTGCTTCATTTTATCTCTATCACATTCTTTATGAATTCTTTACAGATTCTTTGCTGTAACACTTACAACTTGACACAATCCTGGATCGATCACATGAGTCCTTAGTTTCCATCTTTCCTAACCCCAGTACGGTTTCTTTTTAATTTGCTTTTTAATTCCCCTATATATATAAGTTTCCATCCTAAACTTTCATTACAAATAAAGCTTTTGCCACAGAGGTCCATGTAGTCAAAGCTATGATTTTTCCAGTGGTCATGTATGGATGTGAGAGTTGGACTATAAGAAAGCCGAGCACTGAAGAATTGATATTTTTGAACTGTGGTGTTGGAGAAGACCCTTGAGAGTCCCTTGGACTGCAAGGAGATAGAACCAGTCCATCCTAAAGGAAATCAGTCCTGGTTGTTCATTGGAAGGACTGATGCTAAAGCTGAAACTCCAATACTTTGGCCACCTGATGCGAAGCACTGACTCAGGTGAAAAGACCCTGATGCTCCGGAAGTCTGAAGGCAGGAGGAGAAGGGGACGACAGAGGATGAGATGGCTGGATGGCATCATCGACTCAATGGACATGAGTAAACTCTGGGAGTTGGTGATGGACAGGGAGGCCTGGCAGTCCATGGTGCAGTCCATAGGGTCGTAAAGAGTGGGACACCACTTAGCAAATGAACTGAACTGAACTGAAGGCCTAATCCTTTGGCTAAAATGGAACAAAATTCACTTTCCAGTAGTTATACTAGTGATTTGTTACCATCTGCAACTGGATTTTGGGTGATTGCTGTTGTTGTTGTTCAGTAGCTAAGTTGTATCTGAGTTTTTGCGACCCCATGGACTGCAGCACTACAGGTTTCCCTGTCCTTCACTATCTCCTGGAATTTTCTCAGGTCATGTCCATTGAGTTGGTGATGCTATCTATCTCATTCCATACCATCATCTTCTCCTTTTGCCTTTAACCTTTACCAGCATCAGGGTCTTTCCCAATGAGCTGGCTCTTCACATCGGGTGGCCAGAATATTGGTGCTTCAGCTTCAGCATCAGTCCTTCAAATGAATACTCAAGGAATGATTTCCTTTAGAATTTACTGGTTTGATCTACTTGCAGTCCAATTTTTATATGATAGCATGCTGCTGCTGCTGCTAAATCTCTTCAGTCGTGTCCAACTCTGTGCAACCCCATAGACGGCAGCCCATGAGGCTGCCCCATCCCTGGGATTCTCCAGGCAAGAACACTGGAGTGGGTTGCCACTTCCTTCTCCAATGCATGAAAGTGAAAATGAAAGTGAAGTCGCTCAGTCATGTCCGACTCTTAGCGACCCCATGGACTGCAGCCCACCAGGCTCCTCCATCCGTGGGATTTTCCAGGCAAGAGTGCTGGAGTGGGGTGCCATTGCCTTCTCTGATATGATAGCATAGATCAGATAAATATAAGAAAGTGAGCAAAATGGAAACTGGGTCCTATTCTTGGGTAACAAGTAAAGTTCAAAGTGAGTTTGAATTCTATCTATCAGTACATAAGCATGAAACATAAGCAGCGTGATACAACGCTCCGGGATTTACTTCCTTGCTGGCCGAGGGCTTTTGGTGTGCTGTGCCTTTTAGGTTCAGTTATTAGGCAAAAATGTATAAAAGCTTGCAAAATCCTAAGCACAAATTTGAAAAGCATTCAGTCTTTCTGGCTTGTCACAGTTACTTCAAATAGTTGTCAATAGTCATTGGCACTCTAAAAAACAAGGCAAGCACGCTCAATCACTCAGTCATGTCCGACTCTTTGTGACCCCATGGACTATAGCCTGCCAGGTTTCTTTGTCCGTGGAATTCTCCAGCACAAGTACTGGAGTGGGTCACCATTTCCTCCTTCTGGGGATCTTCCCGACCCAGGGATCAAACCCACATCCTCTGCATTGGCAGATGGACACTTTACTACTGAGCCACCTGAGAAGCCCAGGGTAGTACATAGATAAACTAGAATCCTAAAATAGCAAAACCAAACTCAATTGGTACTGAAACAAAACGTAATGTGCAGCTTTCATTTTCCTTCACTGTTTTCTTAGGGAGGTGGAAGATTTATTTGCTAACCCTGTGCTTGCCTTGGCTTAGATTATATAAACCACATGGAAAATACTCACTAAATACATAAACGTTCCTCCAACATAGGCGTGCACACATAATGGAGTGCATGTGTACACTCACTGGTAAAAACAAAAATACTTCTTTCCAAGATATCTTTACTCTTTAGGCATGTTTTATGTAAACAGTTGAGGGGGGGATGTGGTTTTGATTGAACTGCTTCTTCAGAAGCAGTTCAGTCTCTTTTTGACTTACCTCACTCTACATAACAGACTCTAGACCATCCACATCTCTACACATGACCCTATTTCATTTCTTTTAAGGTTGAGTATATTCGTATTCATTGAGCTGGACAAGGCTACAAACAAGCTAGTGGAGGTGATGGAATTCCAGTTGAGCTATTTCAAATCGTAAAGGATGATGCTGTGGAAGTGCTGCACTCAATATGCCAGCAAATCTGGAAAACTCAGCAGTGGCCACAAGACTGGAAAAGTTTTCATTCCAATCCCAAAGAAAGACAATGACAAAGAATGTTCAAATCCCAAAGAAAGACAATGACAAAGAATGTTCAAACTACAAATACACTCATCTCACATGCTAGCAAAGTAATGCTCGAAATTCCCCAAGCCAGACTTCAATAGTATGTGAACTGTGAACTTTCAGATGTTCAAGCTAGATTTAGAAAAGGCAGAGGAACCAGAGATCAAATTGCCAATACCCATTGGATCATCAAGAAAGCAAGAGTTCTAGAAAAACATCTATTTCTGCTTTATTGACTACTATACCAAAGTCTTGGACTGTGTGGATCACAACACACTGTGGAACATTCTTCAAGAGATGGGAATACCAGACCACCTTACCTGCCTCCTGAGAAATCTGTACACAGGTCAAGAAGCAACAGTTAGAACTGGACATGGAACAACAGACTGGTTCCAAATCTGGAAAGGAGTATGTCAAGGCTGAATATTGTCACCCTGCTTATTTAACTTATATGCAGAGTACATCATGCGAAATGCCAGACTGGATGAAGCACAAGTTGGAATCAAGATTGCTGGGAGAAGTATCAATAACTTCAGATACACAAATGACACCACCCTTATGGCAGAAAATGAAGAAGAAATAAAGAGCCTCTTGTTGAAAGTGAAAGAGGAGAGTGAAAAACTTGGCTTAAAACTCAACATTCAAAAAACTAAGATCATAGCATCTGGTTCCATCACTTCATGGCAAATAGATTGGGAAACAATGAAAACAGTGAGCAGCTTTATTTTTGGAGGCTCCAAAATCACTGCAGATGATGACTGTAGCCATGAAATTAAAAGACACTTGCTCCTTTGAAGAAAAGCTATGACCAACCTAGACAGTATATTAAAAAGCAGAGACATTACTTTGCCAACAAAGGTCTGTCTAGTCAAAGCTATGGGTTTTCCAGTTCATGTATGGATGTGAGAGTTGGACTATAAAGAAACCTGAGCACCGAAGAATTGATGCTTTTGAACTGTGGTGTTGGAGAAGACTCTTGAGAGTCCCTTGGACAAGGAAATCCAACCAGTCCATCGTAAAGGAAATCATTCCTGAATATTTGTTGGAAGGACTGATGCTGAAGCTGAAACTCCAATACTTTGGCCACCTGATGCAAAGAACTGACTTATTGGAAAAGACCCTGATGCTGGGCAAGATTGAAGGCAGGAGTAGATGATTGGATGGCATCACCGACTCAACTGACATGAGTTTGGGTAAACTCCAGGAGTTCGTGATGGACAGGGAACACTGGCATGGTGCAGTCCATGGGGTTGCAAAGAGTTGGACACAACTGAGCGACTTAACTGAACTGATATTCACATTCCTGGAGAAGGAAATGGCAACCCACTCCAATGGCAGTCCTTGCCTGGAAAATCCCATGGACAGAGGAGACTGGTGGACTTCAGTTTATGGGGTTGCAAAGAGTCAGGCACAACCGAGCGACTAAGATTCCCTCATTCATATACCATTGTATATATGTACCACATCTTCTTTATCTATTCATCTGTCAACAGACATTTATGTTGCTTCCATGTCCTGGTGGTGATTTAGTCGCTAAGTTATGTCCAACTCTTGTGACCCCATGGGCTGTAGCCTGCCAGGCTCCTCTGTCCAAGGGATTCTCCAGGAAAGAATACTGGCATGGGTTGCCATTTCCCTCTCCAGGGGATCTTCCAGACCCAGGGATTGAATCCGGGTCTCCTGCATTGCAGGCAGATTCTTTACCAACTGCGTTTTAAGGGAAGTCCTGGCTATTGTGCATAGTGCTACAATGAAGATTGGGGTGCATTTGCCATTTTGAATCATGGTTTTCTCCAGGTATATGTCCAGAAGTGGGACTTCTGGGTCACATGGTATTAATAGCTCTTAAAAGTATTAAGGGAGCTCAGGTTGGTGCTCTTTAGTGACATAGATAGAGGGGATGAGGCGAGTGTGGGAAGGAGGTCCAAGAGACAGTAGATATATGTATACATATCGCTGATGCTGGGAAAGATTGGAAGATTGAAGGCAAAAGGAGAAGGAGGTGCCAGAGGATGAGATGGTTAGATAGCCTCTCTGACTCAATGGGCATCAATTTGAGCAAACTCTGGAAAATAGTGGAGGACAGGGAAGTCTGGCATGCTGTAGTCCATGGGGCCGCTAAGAGTAGGACTCAACTTAGTGACTCAACAACAACACATAGCTGATTTACTTCACTGCACAGCAGAAACCTATGCAACACTGTAAAGCAACTATCTGTGTGTTAAGTGTCAGTCGTGTCTGACTCTTTGCTACCTCATGGACTCCAATTTTAAAAAAAGGACGTAGTTCAGCCTTGCTCGCTAAATATCAGAAATGAAGACACCACAATGTGCTTTCAGTGGCAGAATGGGTTTGTCTTGGTCCCTCCCTGACCCACTACCTACTCCCAATTTCACACACAAAAAAGTGTTTTTCTCGGGAAGATCCAATTTATGCAGAGCCAAGCGGGAAGCAGTCCCCTTGTCACCATCCCTTTGCCAGTATGCTAATAAACAATCTGTAAGGCTAATCTGCCTTCAAATTATTCTGACAGTTTGGAGCCTTACAGAGTGCTGTCAATTAAATAGCTTCATCTTCTCATTCCTTTGGAAGCCCTGAAGGAGGAGAGAGAAGCACCCTACCTAGTCACAACTGGAGATATTTTTCTACCTACAATCTTATACAGCCTTAATAAAATATGAAAGTTAGCAGGTTGTTTAAAATAGGTGAAATGCATGAATTTAAAAAGTTCAAGTTTCTTAAAAAAAAAAAAAGAACAAAGCAGAATTGACTTGAAAATATTGAAGCAGTGGAGGCCAAATGTAACAAAAGAAACAGGTGGAATCTATATTTAGACATTCCTACTGGTATCTTGTATGATAACACTGAATTTTTAAAATTTAGTGAAATGAATAAGAGATATTGGAAGAGAAAGTTTAAATAGGACTAAGACATACAAGCTGACTTAGTACATCTATCAATTTCTAATATCTGTCTAGTCTAATTTTTTAATTCACTGAAGCTTTAAAAAAAATATAAGGATCCAATCAGGCTAAAGCTAATGAATTTGATTAGTAATTACATATCAGTCTCTTGTGAAAGGAAAATTCACTCAGTTGGGTCTGACTCTTTGCAACCCTATGGCCTTCCAGGCTCCTCTGTCCAGGCAGGATTCTGTCTAGGCAGGATTACTGGAGTGGATTGTCATTTCTTTCTTCAGGGGATCTGCCTGACCCAGGAATAGAACCCAGGTCTTCTGCATTGCAGGCAGATTCTTACTGGAGTGGATTGTCATTTCTTTCTTCAGGGGATCTGCCTGACCCAGGAATAGAACCCAGGTCTTCTGCATTGCAGGCAGATTCTTTACAGGCTGAGCTACAAGGGAAGCTTCATATTTTAGAGAAAAATTAATACACTTAACTTGTCCTTCAAGATAAAAGGAATGTTTTAAAATTATAAGAATGAACACTGGGGTACACGTGTCTCTTTCAATTCTGGTTTCCTCAGTGTGTATGCCCAGCAGTGGGATTGCTGGATCATAAGGCAGTTCTATTTCCAGTTTTTTAAGGAATCTCCACACTGTTCTCCATAGTGGCTGTACTAGTTTGCATTCCTACCAACAGTGTAAGAGGGTTCCCTTTTCTCCACACCCTCTCCAGCATTTATTGCTTGTAGACTTTTGGATCACAGCCATTCTGACTGGTGTGAAATGGTACCTCATAGTGGTTTTGATTTGCATTTCTCTGATAATGAGTGATGTTGAGCATCTTTTCATGTGTTTGTTAGCCATCTGTATGTCTTCTTTGGCGAAATGTCTATTTAGTTCTTTGGCCCATTTTTTGATTGAAAGAGACACGTGTACCCCAATGTTCATCGCAGCACTGTTTATAGTAGCCAGGACATGGAAGCAACCTAGATGTCCATCAGCATGGACATCTAAGAAAGCTGTGGTACATATACACAATGGAGTATTACTCAGCCATTAAAAAGAATACATTTGAATCAGTTCTAATGAGATGGATGAAACTGGAGCCTATTATACAGAGTGAAGTAAGCCAGAAAGAAAAACACCAATACAGTATACTAACGCATATATATGAAATTTAGAAAGATGGAAACAATAACCCTGTATATGAGATAGCAAAAGAGACACTGATATATAGAAGAGTCTTTTGGACTCTGTGGGAGAGGGAGAAGGTGGGATGATTTGGGAGAATGGCATTGAAATACATATAATATCATATATGGAACGAGTCGCCAGTCCAGGTTCAATGCACAATACAGGATGCTTGGGGCTGGTGCACTGGGACGACCCAGAGGGATGGTATGGGGAGGGAGGAGGGAGGAGGGTTCAGGATGGGGAACACATGTATACCTGTGGTGGATTCATTTTGATATTTGGCAAAACCAATACAATATTGTAAAGTTTAAAAATAAAATAAAATTTAAAAAAATAAAATAAAATAAAATTATAAGAATGGAATGATTTTTCAAAACATATCCACGCAGTGAAGAGAGCACTTTTAAAAATGTTGTTTGGAGATGTTCGGAGTTAGGTTTGTTGTTGTTTAGTTGCCAAGTCGTGTCCGACTCTTTGTGACTCCCATGGATGGTTGCCGCCCAGGCTCCTCTGTCCAAGGGATTTCCCAGGCAAGAATACTGGAGTGGGTTGCCATTTCCTTCTCCAGGGTATCTTCCTGATACAGGGATTGAACCCACATCTCCAGCATTGGCAGGCGGATTCTTTACCTTTGAGCCACCAGAGAAGCCCTTGGAGTTAGGTTACCACTTTCCAAAATTTACCTGAGTCTCATCTATGTGCTTATCAATAAAGTGAAAGTGAAGTCTATCAGTTGTGTCTGGCTCTTTGCGACCCCTTGGACTGTAGCCCACCAGGCTCCTCCGTCCATGGGATTTTCCAGGCAAGAATACTAGAGTGGGTTGCCATTTCCTTCTCCAGGAGATTTTCCCAAACCAGGGATCCAACCCGGGTCTCCCGCATTGAAGGCAGACACTTTACCATGTGAGCCACCAGGGAAGTCTTCTATACTTATCAATATGAAGCCACTAAAAGCAGATTTTCAAATCTTTTTTAAGATACTCCAAATGAAGAGTTTAGGAGGGTTTAAGCCTAGTTGCTAAAAATATAACCATTTAACACCTTCAAAATTACTTAAATATCAGTTGGTGGACATTAGGAAAGAGAGAATTAGACAAGCTGAATTTTAACAAAATCCTTTTCATAATTGCTTGGATAAAGTTTAGAAATCAATAGCATGATTTGATATAAGTGTAGCTGATGACTTCTTTTTGCATTTTGGATCTTTGTGTCTGTGTGAGGTTATCATTCTCAACTATGAGAGCCATGAAAATCAAATGGATTAACTTCCAACCAAAAAATTTGTCCAACTATGTCACAAAGTATTATAGCAATATTTACCAGAATAATGTGACAGAGTAAATAATATTGCTGGCACTAAAAGTCACTATTAATAGATATCAATGATGTTTTAGTATAATAACTATAATAAAATAATGAAAAATTTTGGAACACTAGTAAGTAAAATATAATGTTGCTTAATATAAAATACAATATTGCTTAATTGCTCTTTAGCTTTTATTTTAGTATTTCTATTTTGGTATGTGTTTTATGCATGTAATAATTAGTAGAATGTACCTATTATTTCAAAATAAATATGTATGCATATATTATAGTCCCAAAACATTTTAATAATGGAGTGCTGTATTAAAAGTGTTTGGCTATCATTTCTTTATGAATTCAGTGGCATAGCCATCTGTACATACAGAATTGAGAAGCATTGTATTATTAAAATAGAAAATGTTATTCTCAAGGATTAGCAAGTAATATTGAGCTACTGCAAATTCATTTTATGAAGTATGTTTTTGTAATATTTAAGAAAGAAATAAATCCTGAGAGTATTCCCTTGTATCATGAAAGTCTGTTACATACCATTCATTACATATCATTCATTCATTCATTCAACAAATATTTATGGCATGTCTACTATGTGGAAGACATTGTTCTGGGACCCGGGGGCACATTAGGGAACAAAATAGAAGCCTACAGAGAAGCATAGGATCAAGACTCAAAAGTATGAACATAAATGTCAAAAAAGCAACAGGCTGATATTCTGCTGGGGTGAGCTGGGGTGGCTGTACAGATTGTGAAAATATTGAATGATTTCTATGCTGCATGGTAAGTAGTTCTTAAAGTGTACCTCCTTCATCCTGGCCACTCTAGACCTCCCTGGAGAACTCCCAGGCTTCCTCTTTCTTTTTTAAACATTTATTTATTAGTTCTATTGTCTGGCTGTGGTGAGTCTGCTGCACGCAGGCCACCTCTAGTTGCAGCAGGTGGGGGCTACTCTTCGTGGTGATGTGCAGGCTTCTCATTGCAGTGGCTTCTCTTGCTGTGGAGCACAGACTCTGGGCACTCAGGCTTCAGTCGTTGGAGCCCGCTGGCTCGGTAGTTGCAGTTCATGGGCCCTAGAGCACTGGCTCAGTAGTTGGGGCACACCAACTTAGTTGGGATCTTCCTGGACCAGGGATCAAACCCATGTTCCCTGCATCGGTAGGCATATTCTTAACCACTGGACCACTAGGGAAGTCCCAGGCTTCCTCTTGATCTCAGCACAAGGACTAATTTCCCACCCAGCAAGAGCCTGGCAAGCATCCACTCTGATTGATGGGATTATCACCTCTGTGTTATCCCCTGGTAAGTAAATATTTTGACTTTTACTACAGAGTAAGTTTATACCCAGGGTGATAGTCTATAAAAAGAGACCAGGATAGAGGTAGAGAATCAAGAAGCTAGGAGCTTTAGGGGCAGGTGGTTAAGAAAGACCTTGGGAAGTAACATTTAGGCAGAGACCTGAGGGAAGAGAGAGGAGTGAACCACAAATGTACCTGAATGAAGAGGGGAACCTAGAGCAAACAAGAAAGCTAGAGCTTTGAAGCTGAACACTCCATGGTTCAGGAGGGGCTATTTGTCAAAGCTGAAAATACCAAAAGTCACTTCAATTTTATAAAAATAATTAAAAATTTGGGTTTAGCTGTTGAATGAACTGAAAATCTTCCCACTCACCAGTCAAGCTTAATCTGAATGGTGCTTTAAAGAGAGCTTTTGGGACTTCCCTGGAGGTCCAGTGGTTAAGACTCAGCGCTTCCAGTGCAGGGGGCATAGGTTCACCCCTGGCCAGAGAACTGAGATCCCACTCATCACATGGTCCAGCCACAAAAAAAAGAAAGGAAGAAAAGATGAAATCAGTCCTGAGTGGACTTTTCTTTTTTTGTTTTTTAGATTCTAAAACTCTTGAACTCAAATTCAGAATACCAAGGCTCTCTTTTGTAGCAAAATTTGATGTTTTTCTATTGCATCCTGTCCCATAGTTTCCTCTTTGGTGAAACACAGAGCCATTTAAAATTACACAATTGTGTGTACTTTATTCCCTTCATTCAGTAAATGTATATTAAGCACGAACAATTAGGAGCTGGGAATGTCAAAGATCTCTGGGAGCCCCCCTGCTTTTTAGGTTTCAGCAATTTAGTTGGGGAACAGTTATGTAAATAGATAAAACAGAGTAAACAGTGGTATATCCAAAATGTACATTTAGAATGCCAAGTAATGCTGACTTTCCTCTCATTTTTTCCCTCTTAATTAATATTTTTCCTGTCACTTTTCATTATTTTCAATAGAACATAAATCCGAGAATGCAATGTGCCAACCTCATATTTTATTATTTTAAAATTACTTTGAACACCAAAGCAAATAATTCATAGAGTTAATGAGATTTTAAAAAGGAGAGACCTGTGGCTGGTAGAAATCCCTTAACTTTAAAATTTTATTTTGTTATAATATTTTTTGTTCCATTTTAAGTGAGTTAGACATAACGAAATTAAAGAGTATACAGAATCTTATAAAGCATGATGATCTGAAACCAAACTGTTTAATAATCAAATTATTTTATTTGCATGGCCATTTGCACTAGTCTTCATCACTCCCACCTCTTTTTTTTCCCTAGTGGCTCCATCCTTTAACACAATAGAATGCATTAACCACCTACTCTTGAGAATAAGGAGGAAATTTACACAGTTTTTACCACATCCATCATCATATTGAATATTTGCAGAGTCACACACTTTTACTTTCATGCCAGGCCTTTTGTGTCCCTCCAGTTGAGACATAAATATGTGTTTTTTATTATTTCTTTGTGTCTTCTGCACTTTATGTTCATCAAAAGCCTGTTGATTCCCAGAGCTTCAGTTTTTCCCTGTCTCAGAGAAGAGGGAAAAAAGAGGGAAAAAACACAGTTCCTGTGGGACAAAGGCATTGTCACCTTGCCGGTGTTCTTCCATAACACTGTTGTTTAGTTGCTTACCAGAAAATTCACAATTTTATGTGCCTCTGGCTGGAGGGAAGAAAGGAAGGGAAAGAAATATAAGTTTTCTGCTAGAAGTAAATTCGGGCTGACCTTGTGAAACTGGCACATTCATTTACCTCTGCTGCTGCTGCTGCTAAGTCGCTTCAGCCGTGTCCCACTCTGTGCGACCCCATAGACGGCAGCCCACCGGGCTCCTCTGTCCCTGGGATTCTCCGCGGCAAAGAATACTAGAGTGGGCTGCCATTTCCTTCTCCATCGTTTACCTTTACATCCACACTAATTCCAAAAGTTTTCTATGAATACATTTCCTCTAACGCAGGACACTCTAGAACTGTAACGATCAACGTGTGGAATGGAATCAGCAACACAAGCATCATCTGGGAACCATGATCACTACAAACCCCACGCTTCCACCTCAGACCTACTGATGGGACACTCTGGGGATGGGGCCAGAAATCTGAATTTTAACAAGCCCTCCAGAGGATTATAATGTGCATTCAAGTTTGAGAGCCACTGAGCCAGATTACAGAAAGTACACAGCCACATGTGAGAGTTATCTGTATCCTGTTGGTTGTTTATCTAATTTCATGCCACCTAATCTTTTATGCAATAAATAACCTTAAATTATACCCCAGGTATCAGAACCATTAATTCCCCTTACAAACTTTATCTCAGATCCTTTAGACTCATCACACTGGGTCATCACAGTGATTACAATTAAAGGTGCACAATATTCAAAACAACATTTTTCCACAAAACTAAATGCAATTTGTCTATGTTGTACAAAGGCCAGCGAATAAACACTACAGTATAATATGTAATTTTAGAATTTAGTTTCAGTTTATTTCTTAATTTGAATTATGGGTATGCTTTCATTACTCATAAAAAATTATGTTTCTATTTTCTGTGATTCTCAAGAAATTCAAAATTAAGTTTAATTCTTGCAGTGCTGAAATATAAAACAGAGATTTAAATTAATTGTATTTTACAATCAGTCATTAAACAATCTTTTAAACAAATACTGGAGTGGGGTGCCATTTCCTCCTCCAGAGGATCTTCCTGACCCAGGGATTGAACACTCATCTCCTGCACTGGCAGGTGGATTCTTTACCACTGCACCCCCTGGGAAGTCCATTAAATAATCTTTTAAACATATGCACAAATTTAAATTTTTGTGAAAAATTAGTAAATATAGCATAGGGAAACTTTCTATTATATATATTTACTTATAAATGTATGTGTGTGTATATATATATGTGTGTGTGTGTGTGTGTGTATGCTAATTGTTGTTTAGTTGCTAAGTCTTGTCAGACTCTTTTGTGACCCATGGACTGTAGCCCGCTGGACTTCTCTATTCATGGGATTTCTCAGGCAAGAATACTGGAGCAGGTTGCCATTTCCTTTTCCAGGGGATCCTCCTGACCCAGGGATCAAACCCACATCTCCTGCTTTGGCCAGTAGATTCTTTACCACTGGGCCACCTGGGAAGCCTTATATGCTAATATACATGTGCTGATATATATGCTAATATACATGTGCTGATATATATGCTGCTACATGGGAAAAATAAAAAGACCAGAAACTTGAGGCCAAGATGATTTTACTATTTTGTTACTCCAAAGAAAGAAAAGTTTTAAGAAGTTACAAGTGAAAATTACTTGTTATGCAAGGACGTGTTTAAGATAAAGAAAAGCAAAAATTATGGCTTAATTGTAACACAGAATTTAAAATGGACATGGGCTTCCCTGATACCTCAGGTGGTAAAGAATCCACCTGTAATGCAGGAGACCCCGGCTTGATTCCTGGATCAGGAAGATCGCTGGAGAAGGGATAGGCTACCCACTCCAGTATTCTTGGGCTTCCCTGTGTCTCAGCTGGTAAAGAATCTGCCTGCAGTGCAAGAGAACTGGGTTCAATCCCTGGGTTGGAAAGATCCTCTGGAGAAGGGAAAGGCACTCCAGTATTCTGGCCTGGAGAATTCCAGGTTACAAAGAGTCGGACATGACTAAGAGACTTCGCTTTCTCTTTAACATGGACTGAACAATAACAACACAAGACAAAGTTACCCAGTGAAAATGTTCATAGTGATTTTTCTACAGTAATGAGTAATGAGAGTACATTTTCTTTATTTTATTCTTGTCCATATTAAAAGTGTAACAAAATATATATGGCATTTGTAATAAGGGACAAAATAGTATATTAAAATAAGATACTATTATTTTATTATTGACAATTATTATTGTCAATCTGAATACTGCACTAAATTATCTCATACACAGAAGAACAATTTCAATCCAGATGAGAAGCAGTAAGGCTAAAACAATGTGAAATGAGTTAGAAATGGGATTGGGTTAGAAACATAGCTTTGTAGATGTTATTAAGAGGATAACTATTATGTGGTTGTGGCCAGTGTCTCCTAGATTTATCCTTGTTATTTTTCCTTCTTTTCTTTTTTTTATTTTTTATTATTATTATTTTTTTTTACTTTACAATATTGTATTGGTTTTGCCATACATCAACATGCATCCACCATGGGTGTACACATATTCCCCATCCTGAACCCCCCTCCCACCTCCTTCCTCATACCATCCCTCTGGGTCATCCCAGTGCACCAGCCCCAAGCTTCCTGTATCCTGCATGGAACCTGGACTGGTGATTCATTTCTTATATGATATTATACATGTTTTAATGCCATTCTCCCAAATCATCCCATCCTTCCTCTCCCACAGAGTCCAAAAGACTGTTTTATACATCTGTGTCTCTTTTGCTGTTTCGCATACAGGGTTGTTGTTACCATCTTTCTAAATTCCATATATATGCGTTAGTATACTGTATTGGTGTTTTTCTTTCTGGCTTACTTCACTCTGTATAATACGCTCCAGTTTCATCCACCTCATTAGAACTGATTCAAATGTATTCTTTTTAATGGCTGAGTAATACTCCATTGTGTATATGTACCACAGCTTTCTTATCCATTCATCTGCTGATGGACATCTAGGTTGCTTCCAAGTCCTGGCTATTATAAACATTGCTGCGATGAACATTGGGGTACACGTGTCTCTTTCAGTTCTGGTTTCCTCAGTGTGTATGCCCAGCAGTGGGATTGCTGGTTCATATGGCCGTTCTATTTCCAGTTTATTAAGAATCTCCACACTGTTCTCCATAGTGGCTGTACTAGTTTGCATTCCCACCAACAGTGTAAGAGGGTTCCCTTTTCTCCACATCCTCTCCAGCACTTATTGCTTGTAGACTTTTGGATCACAGCCATTCTGACTGGCGTGAAATGGTACCTCATTGTGGTTTTGATTTGCATTTCTCTGATAATGAGTGATGTTGAACATGTTTTCATGTGTTTCTTAGCCATCTGTATGTCTTCTCTGGAGAAATGTCTATTTAGTTCTTTGGCCCAGTTTTTGATTGGGTCTTTTATTTTTCTGGAATTGAGCTGCAGGAGTTGCTTGTATATTTTTGAGATTAGTTGCTTGTCAGAATCTATTATTTTCTCCCATTCTGAAGGCTGTCTTTTCACCTTGCTTATAGTTTCTTTTGTTGTGCAGAAGCTTTTAATTTTAATTAGGTCCCATTTGTTTATTTTTGCTTTTATTTCAAAAATTCTGGGCTGTGGGTCATAGAGGATCCTGCTGTGATGTATATCGGAGAGTGTTTTGCCTATGTTCTCCTCTAAGAGTTTTATAGTTTCTGGTCTTATGTTTAGATCTTTAATTCCTTATGAGTTTATTTTTGTGTATGGTGTTAGAAAGTGTTCTAGTTTCATTCTTTTACAAGTGGTTGACCAGTTTTCCCAGCACCACTTGTTAAAGAGATTGTCTTTAATCCATTGTATATTCTTGCCTCCTTTGTCAAAGATAAGGTGTCCATAGGTGCATGGATTTATCTCTGGGCTTTCTATTTTGTTCCACTGATCTATATTTCTGTCTTTGTGCCAGTACCATACTGTCTTGATGACTGCTGCTTTGTAGTTGAGCCTGAAGTCAGGCAGGTTGATTCCTCCAGTTCCATTCTTTCTCAAGATTGCTTTGGCTATTCGAGGTTTTTTGTATTTCCATACAAATTGTGAAATTCTTTGTTCCAGCTCTGTAAAGAATACCGTTGGTAGCTTGATAGGGATTGCATTGAATCTATAGATTGCTTTGGGTGGTATACTCATTTTCACTATATTGATTCTTCCGATCCATGAACATGGTATATTTTTCCATCTATTAGTGTCCTCTTTGATTTCTTTCATCAGTGTTTTATAGTTTTCTATATATAGGTCTTTAGTTTCTTTAAGTAGATATGTTCCTAAGTATTTTATTCTTTCCATTGCAATGGTGAATGGAATTGTTTCCTTAATTTCTCTTCCTAATTTCTCATTATTAGTGTATAGGAATGCAAGGGATTTTTGTGTGTTGATTTTATATCCTATAACTTTACTATATTCATTGATTAGCTCTAGTAATTTTCTGGTGGAGTCTTTAGGGTTTTCTATGTAGAGGATCATGTCATCTGCAAACAGTGAGAGTTTTACTTTTTCTTTTCCAATTTGGATTCCTTTTATTTCTTTTTCTGCTCTGATTGCTGTGGCCAAAACTTCCAAAACTATGTTGAATAGTAGTGGTGAGAGTGGGCACCCTTGTCTTGTTCCTGACTTTAGGGGAAATGCTTTCAACTTTTCACCATTGAGGATAATGTTTGCTATGGGTTTGTCATATATAGCTTTTATTATGTTGAGGTATGTTCCTTCTATTCCTGCTTTCTGGAGAGTTTTTATCATAAATGGATGTTGAATTTTATCAAAGGCCTTCTTTTCAAGTTATTGTTTCTATTGTCTGTATCTCATTTGATAAAGGAAAAGTGAAGATTGGTGTGCTGTGCTTGGTCGATTAATTATGTCTGACTCTTTGTGACCTCACAGCCTGTAACCTGCCAGGCTCCTCTATCTATGGGGATTCTCCAGGCAAGAATACTGGAGTGGGTTCCATGCCCTCCTCCACGGGATCTTCCCAACTCAGGGATCAAACCCAGATCTCCTGGGTTACAGGCAGACTCTTTACCATCTGAGCCACCAAGGAAGCCCCAGAATACTGGAGTGGGTAGCCTATCCCTTCTCCAGGGGATCTTCCCAACCCAGGAATCAAACTGGGGTGTCCTGCATTGTAGGAGGACTGTTTACAAGGTCAGCTACCAGGGAAGCCCTTGTTCCTAGTTAAATAAAAGAAAATTGAATTAAGTGTAAAACTTTATTTACTAAATCATTGATTTATTGAGAATAAATGCTGGACCTATAGCATAACATGCTTAATGTATATGTAAATATAGAGTAGCCTATCATCAAACATGCACTATTTAACATAGACCAAAACACTCAAGCACTACTCATGAGATCCATCAGTTACTTGTCTTGAAATTACACAATTTTTACTTGGATAGAAATTTATATTTAGAAGATTTTGTAAATACCATCCCAAAACACTTATACAATGGCACATCTCATGTGCCTTAGTATTTTTGTTTTGGACACAAGTAACATTCAGACATTCAGCAAACTAACACAGTACAGGATATATATATATATATATATAAAAGGGTGCTGGCAAGTCAAAAAGCAGTCAAATTTGCAGATAACCCAAATGGTCAATGCAGCCTATGGTTACACACTTGCAAAATCTTTCTCTTTGGTAATTTGGTCTGTCCTATCATAAACAGATAAAGTCAATGTCAAGATATAGTCAACCATGGGAAATTCAACAAATCAAAAAGAGATACTATGAAACAAACAATCAAATTAAATTTCAAACTTTGAAGTTTTCCAAAGTCATGAGGACCCAGGGGGAAAAAAGTCATAAGCTCCTTATTTGCTAGTTTCTTGGAGCAAATTCAGTTATTAAAGGTGGCTGACATATTGAGTAGTTCCTGAAAGAGTTGTTTAATTCAGAAATGCAATGAAATTTTTAGCAGAGATCTGGGGGATTTCAATTTATTCCAGTATTAAGCATTCTTTTTCTTTTTTAAAACAGGTGTTTTTTCATTGAGAGGTACATGTATGCTTAGCCATGTCCGATTCTTTGCAAACTCCATGGACTGTAGCCTGCCAGGCTCCTCTGTCCATGGAATTCTCCAGGCAATTTTCCAGGAATGGGATGCCATTTCCTCTTCCAGGGGATTTTCCCAACCCAGGGATTGAACCCTGATCTCCTGAGTCTCCTGCATTGCAGACAGATGCTTTACCACTGAACCACCGGGAAAGTCCCTTTTATTGAAAGAGTCCATGCATTTATCTGAAAAAGTCCCTTCTCACTAATTCTGAGAGACTAGAAAATCTTTCACTTTCTTTTTTAGTATTTCTTTTCCCCCTTTACCTATTAAATTGCCACTGAGAACTAATTCGGTCAATGGGGGAAACTATTTTCTAACACAGAAGTTATGGACTCAGTTATTCATCCATCACTTTGAGTGGAGCAGACTTTCTAGGTTTTAAGTGAAATATTAATAGAGTCTACTTATTCAACATGCGTTTTTCAAATTTCAATGTGAGACTGAAAATAAGTAGAGCTAACTCAATGCTTAATTCTTAAATCATTGAACATATTTTATTTTCTCAACAAATATTTAATAAACCACCTGGTAATACATAATATCACATTTTATTTGGTCCAGAGTATGCTTGAATTTTGCCAGTTTTTTATATGTATCTGAAAGGATTCTTAAAATGCAAAAAATGAATAAAACCTGTGGTGTTAAATCACTATAAAAAGTATATCAACATCTAAAATAAAAGAAAATACCTCTATTTCTGAGGTACTTATTCTGTATTCTTTAGTTTTCTGAGCCTTCTTTGGCAGAGTTGAATCATTTCCTGCACGCATATCAATAGACAGAGGAGGAAAACATCAATGCAATGTCAATCAGTTGGCCCTGGTGGTAAAGAACCACCTGCCAATGCAGGAGACACAGAGACATGGGTTTGATCCCTGGATTGGGAAGATCCCCTGAAGTAGGAAATAGCAAACCACTCCAGTATTCTTGCCCAAGAAATCCCATGGACAGAGGAGCCTGGCGGGTTACAGACCATAGGGTCGCAAAGAGTTGGACATGACTGAACACACATGCACACACACACACACACACCACTGATATATTTATATCCATCAAGACCATGTCCTTGACAAATACAAGTCAACACCAGAATTTCTCAAGTATCCATGCATAATGTAATTATGTAAAACCTTCAGCCTTTTCTTTCTTTGTTCTTTTGATAGATATTGGAATTTGCTAATAAATTAGCCCTTAGTCATCCACAATTCCAAGTTAATATATGTTCTATCAAGCAATACAGAAAAAAAGTGGGTGTGATTACTATTCATCTCTATCTTCAAGCACCATCAAGCAAATTAGGAATTTACAACATCTTTACAACATAAATTAGGAATTTATGACATCTTCAAAGATGTCATAATCTCAAAAATATGAATTCATATTTGCATATGCCAAAAGACCTGAACATCCAGTAGCAAATTCTGAAAAATAAAATGAATAGGCAACATCTGACTTTGTCCAGAGGCATTTGCAGGATAAAATAAGAAGATGCACATAGAATTGCTATACTCGTGCAGTATCATTTCTATGTTGTCATTCTAGTTCAAGAACGATGTGACAATTCTTTGTCTTGTGTTCTGACTATATTCACTGAGTAGTGGTAATATTTTACAGTGCATAGAACTTCTGAACTTTGCATGAATTGGGACTCTGAAATATGAGTCAGTGAAGACTTGTCAAAATCAGTGGCTAAGTGAATAATAATACTAGTCACATACATGTCTCTTTGAGACTAATTGTGCTCACAAAGGTCACGGAACAGCTATAGCAGTCATGGCCTTTGATCTCTACCAACTTACATGGCTTAGCCTGTAAGTTAAAATAAGCATAAAATTTTGATAACATAATATAAAAAAATTAGGAGATTTACAATGTCTTGTTAGTTTCAGGCATATAGCATATTCAGTCATATATACGTATATTCCTCTTCATATTACTTTTCCTTATAAGTTATTATAAAATATTGAGTATAGTTCCTTGTGCTATAAAGTAGGTCTTTGTTGTTAATAAATTTTATGTAAAGTAGTATATATCTTGGGAGAAGGCAATGGCACCCCACGCCAGTACTTTGCCTGGAAAATCCCACGGATGGAGGAGTCTGGTGGGCTGCCATCCATGGGGTCACTAAGAGTCGGACACAACTGAGCGACTTCACTTTCACTTTTCACTTTCATGCATTGGAGAGGGAAATGGCAACCCACTCCAGTGTTCTTGCCTGGAAAATCCCAGGGAGGGGGGATCCCGGTGGTTGCCGTCTATGGGGTCACACAGAGTCGGACATGACTGAAGTGGCTTAGCAGCAGCTTAGCAGTATATATCTATGTTGATCCCAACCTCCTAATTTATCCCTCCTTTCTGCTTTTGTAACCAGAAAAGGAGGAATAAATTAGGAGGTTGGGATCAACATAGATATATACTACTGTACATAGATATATACTACTGTACATAGATATATACTACTGTACATAGATATATACTACTGTACATTTTATGTACAGTATGTACAAATAAACATATGTTTATTTTCTATGTCTGGGAGTCTCTTTTGTTTTGTAAATAAGTTTATTCCTTTTTCTTTTAGATTTTCTATACAACCAATATCATATAATACTTATTTTTCTCTATCTGCTTTACATTATTTAGTATGATAATTTCTAAGTCCATCTATGTTGTTTCAAGTGGCATTACTTTATTCTTTTTTATGATTGTGTAATGCTCCATTGCATATATGTACGCCCACATTTTTATCCATTCTTCTGTTTATGGACATTTGGGTTGCTTCCACACTTTGGTTACATAATTTAAAATAGCATCAAGGCAGTCAGTCAGCTATTTAGGTACCGCCAATAATGTGCCAAGGCAGAGTTTTATGCCAAGGAAACTGCACGGAACAAGAAAGAAGGTAGCTTCCCTGAAAAAGATTAGATTTTACTTGAGGAAGGGAACAGAAATAAAAACAAAAGAGATAATAAATTTAGACAAAATTAAATCAAATTTACTGGTGCTGTGAAGCAAGGAAATTAGTATAATAGCAAAGAGTGATTAATGAAGGGCAATCATTTGCTAAAGTTGTCAGATGTGGTTTTGAACTGAACCTGAGGATCAGCCCAGCTTCTTCTCTGCTCTGTACCCTATGAAAGTGAAAGAAAGTAAAGTCGTTCAATCGTGCCCAACTCTTTGCAACCCCATGGACAGTTGCCTGCACCAAGCTCTTTCATCCATGGGATTTTATAGGCAAGAGTACAGGAGTGGGTTGCCATTTTCTTCTCCGGGGAATCTTCCTGACCCAGGGACGGAACCCAGGTCTCCCGCATTGTAGACAAGACACTTTACCGTCTGAGCCACCAGAAGAGTCTGTACCCTATATTTTAAAAAATATCCCTAACCTATGGGAAAGGATTCTCAGTATCAAAGGATCTCAGTAGAATTCTCTGCCTAGGACTCTGTTCATTTCTGAGTTTGGTAAATGAATACAATGAAATAATCTACATTAAATAACATTATACTAACTCTGGTCTGAGCACTTTGTAAGGTCCTTTATATATATTATGTATAGTCTTTACTGGAATTACATGAAATAAATCTTATTAACATTGTTACTCAGACAACACTGAGACTGAGAGAGGAATGAAGATCTGTCCCTGAGTTATACAGGTAAAACACGGATTTGAACCAGGTCTCTGACTCCGGTGGCGCCAATGGTAAAGAAGACACCTACCAATGTAGGAGACATAAGAGATCAAGTTCCATCCCTGGGCAGGGAAGATCCCCTGGAGGAGGGCATGGCAACCCACTCCAGTATTCTTGCCTGGAGAATCCCATGGTCTGAGGAACCTGGTGGGCTAGCTATAATGCA
Source organism: Bos grunniens (assembly GCF_055505025.1). Taxonomy (NCBI): domain Eukaryota; kingdom Metazoa; phylum Chordata; class Mammalia; order Artiodactyla; family Bovidae; genus Bos; species Bos grunniens. Next base: position 29,708,794 of record NC_141188.1, read on the forward strand.
TAGTGTAGCACAAAGTCAGACAGGACTGAAGCAATTTAGTGTGCAGGCACGTCTGACTTCTAAGCTTGAATTATTTTTTGATACTCCACATGAATAGTTCTATTCCACATGAATCATTATCTGCAAAACTTTGGATCTGTATTTTTTTTCTGGTGTATATATATATACACCAGAATATATATATATATATATATATATATATATATATATATATTTTTTTTTTTTTTTTAATAGCACTGTTGTTGCTCTGTTTTGGTCTCCTTCCTGGTTGGAGCACCCTCCCTCCATTGCTTTGAGTCATGACAGCTAACTTCAGACTGGCTGGGCAGACTAAGCTGTCTTGCTTGAAAATGTCTGGAATTTCTTATGTTCCCCCTTTTTCCCAGAGACCCACAGCTAGCCTGGTGGGTTGACGTCTATGGGGTCACACAGAGTCGGACACGACTGAAGTGACTTAGCAGCAGCAGCAGCATAAGGCACAGAGGTCCTCAAGAAGGAACATCTCAAGGGTTACTCTTATACTTCAAAGCTACCCTAGTATCAGCTAAGTCAAGACTGCAGCTGATCACATACTTGCATGATTCCCTTCCCTGTTTCCTATCTTGTTTCCCTCACTTGTTGTTTAGCTGCTCAGTGGTGTCTGATTCTTTTGTGACCCCACAAACTGTAACCTGCCAAGCTCCTCTGTCTATGGGAATTCCCAGGCAAGAGTACTGGAGTTGGTTGCCATTTCCTTCTCAGGGGGTCTTCCCCGACCCCCAAGGATCGAACCTGCATTTCCTGCATTGGCAAGCGGATTCTTTACTACTGAGCCACTAGGGAAGTCCTTCCCTCACTTACTTATAGCTTCTCCTGAGATGTCTCCCACAATAAATCATTGCAAAAGAAATTCAACTTCAGGCTCCACTTCCAAGGAACCCAACTTAAGACATTTAAATAAACAACAAATATTTATTGAACACCTACTTTGTTTTGGTTTTGAGCTAAACTGCCAGGATTCAGAAATCAACATCCTATGGTTCTTTCTTTCCAGGATTGTATCTGGGGGAGGGACAGTTTGTAGACAGCTAATGAAATATGAAAAAAACCATAAGAGAGGAGGTCTGTCAAAAAAATGACATGGGATAAAAGTAAAGAGCGTAGACAGCTGTGTCTAGAGTGGGAGAGAAAGCAGGAAGATAATGAAAGACTTTGCAAAGAAGCTCATGAATGATAAATAGGAATTCATCAAATTGATATAGAAAGGGTTTAAAGGGAAGAGGAATGTTCTCGTGGAAAAATGTAATGACATTTAAAAAAAAAAAAACAAGGCAAGAATAGGGAATCTCAAGCCCTTTTGTAAATATGTGTTTTTACATGAGACATTAATTATAAAAGACATGATATTCTAAAGAGTTTGGATTGTACAAAATAAAAATCATCAAGGATGCAACGGAAAAATGCAAAAACTACAAAGCTAGCACACATGCAATATGTCTTTTGTGAATATTGGATCTTCTATTTGTGTGAATTTAATTGCTGACTTAGGACCCAGTGGTATTTTGCATGCATGCTGCATGCTAAGTCACTTCAGTCATGTCCAAATCTTTTGCAACCTTATGGACTATAACCAAGCAGGCTCCTCTGACCTTGTGATTCTCAAGGCAAGAATACTGGGGTGGGTTGCCATGCCCTCCTCTAGGGGATTTTCCCAACCCAGGGATTGAACCCAAGTCTCTTTTGTATCCTGCATTAGCAGATGAGTTCTTTATCACTCGTGCCACCTGGGAAGCCCCAACAGCATTTTACAAAGTGGAATCAATTCATAAGGACATATGTGTTTCCTAATTCTGTGTGTGTGTGTGTGTGTGTGTGTGTTAGTTGCTTAGTCATGTCTGACTTTGTGACCCCATGAAGTGTAGCTTGCCAGGCTTCTGTTCATGGAATTCTCCAGGTAAGAGTACTGGATGGGTTGCCGTTCCCTTCTCCAGGGGATCTTTCTGACCCAGGGATCGAACCCGGGTCTTTCACATTTCAGGCAGATTCTTTACTGTCTGAGTCACTAGGGAAGCCCCACAACTCTCTATAATGTGACTAGAATTGTGTGAATCAGAAGCTTCCTAAATTTCCTGTTTATCACTGAGTAGACTGCATTTTCAGCATGCTCTGCTTAAGCCTACTACTTCTTTAACATCTGTGTAGAAGTTTGCTATTGTGGGTCTATAGCAAGATGCTTTTATGAAGTTAGCACAAGATCATGTAGTTGCTAACTTGGTACAGTTCAAATTATCTGTCATGTTCAGTTATTTTTATAGTCGAGTGTGCATTATTTGACCAAGTGAATCCGGCAGTGATTTGATTTGGTCATTATAAAAGGCTAAAAATACCCCATCTGACCTGCATTGAACCATTTACTCTAGTCATTAAATTATGGCCATTTTTTCATTGTTGTTTTTCATTTTATATATGAAGCAAGGTCAGCACTGGGGAGAAATTATGATACATGCAATATCCTCCTTCGCTTTCCTGCCTCTAGGAGTCTTTAGCCAGGCAGCTCACTGGTTTGAAAGTTTTCATTCCCATCCACTTTCATCTAAATACTTTGCCCAGGCTTCAGGAGCAGCAGAAGGAAACCTGTCAAACTGACATAGAAATAAGAAGGACTGATAAGCCTGAAGAGTCTCTTTCCAGGGGTAAGTAGGATGGGGATAGTGCAGTGATAGAAGGAAGTTTACACCAGCTGTTTCACATTTAAGACCATGAGGGAAATTCCACATTTATTCCTGATAATACTATGTAAGCTATTTGATAAGTGGGTTTCATTTAGTTGACAAAATCTTTCAAAACACATAGCCCATACAACAAAAGGCAAAAAACAAGGATTGTAAAAACAATGAGAAAATCTCCAGTGGAAAGATCATTAGCCTAGGAACTTGAAGAAGGAGTGGCTTATCTCAACTAAGTCACTTAGATCTATAACTTTATGTAAGTCACATAATGTCCCCCAAACTTATTTCCTCCCTTATTGGTAATGTGAAGATAGTATCACTCATGTAAGCTGACCCATTTAGTTATTATAAGGATAAAATGAGCTCACATATATTTATTTTATATATTGGAAAGCTCATGGAAAATATTATGCTCCATCCAAGGTTGTAACTTTGGCTGCAGATCCCCTCTGCCTGTGGGAGAGCTTTGTGCAGCCCTGTCTGTACCTTGCTCATGTGTCTTGGGTGATCATTTGTTGTTGTTGCTCAGCTGCTAAGTCGTGTCTGACTCTTTGTGATCCCATAGGCTGGGAGCTTGCCAGCCTTCCCTGTCCTTCACTATCTCCTGGAGTTTGCTCAAATTCATGTCCATTAAGTCAGTGATGCTATCTAACCATCTCATTCTCTGCTGCTACCCTCCTTCTCTTTTTGCCTTCAATATTTCCCAGCATTAGGGTCTTTTCCAATGAGTTGGCTCTTCACATCAGGTGGCCAAAAAATTGGGGTTTCAGCTTCAGCATCAGTCCTTCCAAGGAATATTCAGGGTTGATTTCCTTTAGGAGTAACTGGTTTGATCTCCTTGCAGTCCAAGGGACTCTCAAGAATCTTTTCCAACACAACAGTTCAAAAGCATCAATTCTTTAGCGATCAACCTTCTTGATGGTTCAACTCCCACATCTGTACATGATTAATGGAGAAACCATAGCTTTATTATAGGGATTGTTGTGGGCAAAATGATGTCTCTGCTTTTTAATATGCTGTCTAGATTTCTCATAGCTTTCCTTCCAAGGAACAAGCATCTTTATGAAGATCAATATTTAAGTTGTTTAAAAGACTCTTGTCCAGAACTTCCCTGGTGGTCCAATGGTTTAGAATCCACCTGCCAATGTAGGGGACACAGGTTGAATCCCTGCTTTGGGAACTAAGATCCTACATGCTGCAGTGCAACTAACCACAACTACCAAAGCCCGCATGCCCTTGACCCTGTGCTCCACAAGAGAAGCCACCACGGTGAGAAGCCTGAGGACTGCGACTAGAGAGTAGCCCCCATTCACCCCAACTAGAGAAAGTCTGCTTGCAGCAACGAAGATCCAGCATAGCCAGTAAATCTTAAAAAAAAAAAAGCTCTTGCTCATGTGCACAAGAGACTTTGTATTAAAAAATTTCCATGAGAATGTGCATCCAACACTTTTTATTCAACATTTATTTAAAACGGCAGGGCTGTATAATTCACATAAACTACCATATTCTTTTGGTAAGATGGTGAATACATTTGAATATGCCATTGTTTTGTTCTCTTTGTATTCCCAGAGAAGGAAAGAGTGTCCATATACAACTCTTAAAACAGAAAGTGAATGTTTTTTTGAGGTTAATTTCAAACAAAGTGTGTAAATCATCCTCATGAAATTATACTCAAGGAGTGGCTGGTATTAGGTGATTTTAATGCATCTCTCTTCCCTCAAGCTTGTTTTATGTGATTTCAGATATCCTCCTGACTTTTTTTGTTGTTTTGACAAGATGAATAAAATACACTTTATGACCAAATCCATGTATGTTTTGGACTGCTTCACTCAGAGATGCTTGGGGGAACTTAATCAAGAGAGCTTTTATAGAGTTTAATACAGAAAATAAAGCTGAGAAAGTAAGCACTGACAATAAATTATCTTGAAGTAAATCCTTTTTATCTGTCTGTCTATATCTAATTTCTCTCATTTTCATGTGAAAGAGGATGCTGCTTTGGAGAAAAAGATTTGTTATCTCCAGGTTTAACATACTTATTCTGATTTTCCAAGCATTGGGATAATGACATCATGGCAATGATTACGGTCTTTTGTTATTCATCACCCAAATTATTACTTCTGCCTCTTACTTTTGAATGTTTGCTCTAGAAATGTTCATATTTCCAGCAAATCATCAATATTCCTGAACACCATCTAGACTGTGTGCAGAAATGAGAAGATGGGGACAGAAAGAGTCAGTTGGAATGACAGTCTACATTCTCAAATAAATTGCTAATCGCTGTACTCTGAATATTGAGTCTAAGAGGCCATGATGGCAATGGAGTTTGAAATCATAGGCCAGAAAGAAACCTAGCCACAGCTTTGTTTTCTAGATATAATTCCAGAACTTTCTAACCCTTTTGACTTTTGTTCCTTTTACCATGAGAGGACTTCTGCTCTTGTTAAAAGTTCTGAAACTCCAAAGCAGCTTTTTATCTTTGTCTTTTCCTCAGAAGAGCTTTTCTCTGTAGAAGCATCATCAAATTAGGGTGGGCACAGACTACCCAAAATAGGTTCACCTGGGTTGGAGAATAAAGATTCATCACTGTAGCATTTTACGTGGTTTTACCTTATTTGGTAATTTAAGCTTCAGTTTCACTATTACATCTTATTCTCCCTAGAGCCAGGGTATGCAGATTTGGGTCCAATTTCTTTCTTTTTTTTTTTTTTTCCTACCAACAATTCCAGTCCTAGTAGCTACCCCACATCCTACACGTTCACCAGAAGGGGTGGCATTAGAATGAGAAGCACCTCCTTGGCTTTCAGGTCTGTGCTTGTTGAATTTTAAGCTGCATCAAGTGGTAATGGAGGTAATTCAAAAAACAAATTCTTTTCCCTGAAACCAGCTTCATCAGAGAATAGTTCAGCACCGTTGCTGTAATTTACACCCCTGTCTTTACAAATCCCTTCTATATCATTTTCTGTTTAGTTTAAAAGCCTAATGTGAGTTCTGCTGAATTAGACCTGAATCTCTGGGCCATGGTGTTTCAGCTCACATCTGCCCTAAGCACTGCATGGGAAAGCAGCCGCCACCAATGTCAATAGAGTGCTATAAAGATTAATGGGGCCCCTGAAAAACAAGGACTTTGAGTGATTTGAGGGATTTCGGACTCCAAAAATCAATTTCCCTGAAAATGCCCTTGCTAATTTAACTGATAGCATTTGACACCCCTCTTACACACTACAAGCTGTAAGTAGGTAGAAGAATAAAGACTTCATTTTGACCAAGGAGATAAATTAATATACACAAGCAGATATGTAGGGTTTAACATATAGATGTATGTGTTGTGCTGGGTTAGTCACTCAGTTGTGTCTGACTCTTTGCAACCTCATGAACTGTAGCCCACCAGGCTCCTCTGTCCATGGGGATTCTCCAGGCAAGAATACTGGAGTAGGTTGCCATGCCCTCCTGCAGGGAATCTTCCCAATCCAGGGATCCAACACAGGTTTCCCGCACTGCAGGTGGATTCTTTACCATCTGAGCCATGAGGGAAGTCCATGAATACTGGAGTGGGTAGTCTATCCCTTCTCCAGGGGAACTTCACAACCAAGGAATCAAAAAACCGAAGTCTCCTGCATTGCAGGTGGATTCTTTACCAGCTGAGTTACCAGGGAAGCCTATATAGACGAACAAGTGCATGTACATGAACCAAGGTGGAAATCAAACACAAATTTGCTCAAAATCAGCTGTGCATTTCTCTATAAATATTTAAAGAATAATCAACCTGTACAGGGACAGGATCATTCAGATTAGACAAAATTAAGCAGAGGTTTGGCTTCTCAGATCTTGAGGAATCTGCTTGCAATGCAGGAGACCCAGGTTCGATCCCTGGGTCGGAAGATCCTCTGGAGAGGTAAATGGCAACCCACTCCAGTGTTCTTGCTGGGAAATCCTATGGACAGAGGAGCCTGGTGGGCTACAGTCCATGGGGTCACAAGAGTCGGACACGACTTAGCAACTAAACCACCACCAAGCAAATGTTACTGCTTTGCATAGTTTATAGGCATTTGTGTGAACAATGCTTTGGTGACATCCTTAATATTTTGAACTCAGATGACTAAAATAAACAAGTTCCGGATTCCAACAGAAAGGACTGCATTGCAGTTTCAGGACATATTGATAAAGGCCTATTTTACATTAAAAACTCAAAATAAGAGAGAAAAATCACAAAAGTGAGTGCCTTGTGGAAGTGTTTTGAAGCATTTCAGTGGTGTTTGGGTAACATGTCTTTAAGTATTTCAAATAAATTTTGCAATTATTTAGGAATAATTGTTCTTTCATCTGCATAAAATAAGAACATTGTGATTTATAAGTGGAGTTCTTCATAGTTTTTTTTTTTTTTTAAGTCTGTATTTTGAGATTTTTAGTTTTATCCTAGCACTGGGATTTAGTAACTGCCGCTTCTAATATTTGGGAAAACTGTGAAAAGACAGTCTGAAATGAAAAAGTTGAGAAAAACAGAAGAGAAAGGTAAAGCTTTTGAAGCCTTGTGGCCTTGCTTGCGACTGCCAGCTCTTAATAAGTATACTTTTTGAAATCTCATTGATCCTTGATTTGAATTCCCAGGTTTAGTAATAAAGTATGACATGATTTCTCACTCTGGCGCAGGGCAATTTACTGCCAAAGAAAATGCAAAATCCTGCCTTGTGTAGGGTTCTGACCTATTCAGAGAATTCATGAAGTTCATCAGAACTGCCTATTATAACTCAGAAGTCTCCGTTTTCAATTTCGGTGTGACATGAAAAACTAACAGTGTGGTTTAAGTGGTTCGCCATCCCAGGGAAGTAATGTAGTTGACTACTGAAGCAAGTCTGCGGAAGTGAAGAACGTGACTCTCCAGGACCTGGTGGCTGTCTTTCTCTCTCTGTTGTACACATAACACATACACTCACGGGGCAGTTTTCTCCTCACTCCTGTTTATCAGCTTGGTTTCTGTGTTCAATTACACTAGACTGAGCACAAAGCTCTGCAGCCCAATGCATCAAGCTTTCCCAAGCAGCAAATCGAGCTCAGTCCTTTGGCTTTTTTTTTTTTTTTTTGCTTCTTCTCAGCTCACCAGACTTGGCGCTACAGATAAAAAGTGACTGGAAATATTTTGAAGTGGCCAGAGAAGAAAAACGTTTCAGCTAGACTTGGTAACTGTTGTAATATTAGAAAAGAGGTGCCAAAGAATTGATTGTCTGAAAGGCAAAGAACAGGAAAGACAACAGCCACGTGAGCATAGAGATAGTGAAGGAAGGGGAAATTGGAATATTCACAACCACAGGGTGTGAAGTTCAGGGGAGGTAAATTTTACTGTCTTGACAGATTAAAAAGGAACTCTTCCACCAGGGTATCACGACATGGGGAAGGAAAGGCTACCCTCTGCCTTGTGTCATTACCAAACAATTTGCCAGAAGAGGACGTTAAGATTAATACTATTCACAGCCCTACTCATCAATGATAGTTCACAGTGAGTTTTATACTCTAACCCAGCGCTCCTTAGAGTCTCAGGCCACAGCTAACTCTTCAGTTGTCAGACTTGATTCAGAAACGGAGCTATCACAAAATCGTATCACACCTTTCTGGACAAGCTAAACTTAAACGGAAATTGCTGAAGACAAACTATTTTTGATTCACTAAGACAGTTCCGGAATACACTTATACCTTGTGAAAGACAAAAGAGCCAATGAAATTCTGGCCTTTGAACTATTCGGACACCTATCAGATTTCTACCCTGTAAAACAAATAAATGAATTCTTCTTAATTCATTCACAAGCCACATTCGATTAGTGATAATATGAATTCAAATTCAGAATCACACAACTCATACGTAAGCACTTTTTGCTGGTCCTTAGGAGAAAGAAAAAAGAAACTTAAGGGTGTCACATTAGCAATTAAATTTAACACTTGGCCAGATTCAGGGTCACAGTGCAACACCAACAAGAAAGCCAACATTGCAGAGTGCCTAAAAGGAGGGAAATCAGGACTTTTTGCTGAGACACTAAACAATTTTTGTTTTTGTCCTTTCCTTCTAGAACATCTAGAATGAAATATAAGTTAGAGGAGGAGGAAAAAATCAGACATTATCAAATATTCAATATTGCTTCTGAAACTTTGTCATCTTTTCAAAGTGACAAGACTACAGACTTTTCTTCAATCCTCTCCTTTGCTGGCAGCTTTGCTGACAGCTTTCCTGGGGCCAGGGCCAGTAGTTTCAAAGGAAAACTGCTACAACGGAAATACAATAGTCCTCAACCCCTGGGAGGAAGGATCGTTTATTACAATGGAACTACAGGAAATGTACTCCAGCAGCTAGAGAAGCTTTTCTGTAACACGTTTTTCTTGGTTTCTTTCCCAAAACAGACCTTGTCCTCACACTAAGGATTTGTGTGTGTGTTAGTTCTGCTTCGATTCTTGCCTAGACCAACCAGCTGCATGCATGGTGCCCTGCGTGTAGATTCTGCAGAGTAAACACGAATAGACTGAAATGTCTGTGATTTGAGAAGCTATAGTTAACTAGTGTAATACAGCTAGGGGTCTCTGTGGCTCTCTTATTTATAATATTATGTTTTTGGCTCTTTCATCCTTTTCTCAGTCTTCTCTTCATCGACACAGATAAATCACTTTAAGGTCTCAACAGGTTAATCAGAAAAGAGGTAAAAGCAGGAAAGGTAATTAGGAGGAACAGGAAGCTATGTCAAAGGCCTCTCTGATTTTCCGTTCCTACCGGAACCTTTGCATTATATAGCCAAAGTTTTGTTCTGACCTGTCATCTGAGTTAATTATTTTTGTCCCTCACAGAACATACATGGGGTAAAACTCCCTGTCCCCAAGGATATGGCTTTCTACTAGCAACCTGAGACGGGCAGAGGAGGCTTGGAGAGTTGAAGTACATGCAGTTCATAAATTTGGTCCAGAAGAGCACTTCCCACATCTGGAATGACTGCCTGGATATAATGCTTACAAGTTTGACATCTATAACATCCTTTACTGTCATTTTACCAGTCTTTCTACTTACTTTACACCAACAAATGATAATACAATATAAAAAAGTACAATGAACTGCTTTTTTAAAACAAAATTTTTGGAGTTTAGCTGACTTACAATGTTGTGTTGGTTTCTACTGTACAGCAAAGTGAGTCAGTGAATTAGTTACACACACACACACAAACACACACACATATATATATCTCCACTCTTTTTTAAGATTCTTTTCCAATATAAGCCATTACAAAGTAATGAGTAAAGTTCTCTGTGCTATATATTAGGTTCTTATTTAGCTACATATCTTATATATATAATAGTCAGATCAGATCAGATCAGTTGTGTCCGACTCTTTGCGACCCCATGAATCACAGCACGCCAGGCCTCCCTGTCCATCACCAACTCCCAGAGTTCACTCAGACTCACGTCCATAGAGTCAGTGATGCCATCCAGCCATCTCATCCTCTGTCGTCCCCTTCTCCTCCTGCCCCCAATCCCTCCCAGCATCACAGTCTTTTCCAATGAGTCAACTCTTCGCATGAGGTGGCCAAAGTACTGGAGTTTGAGCTTTAGCATCATTCCTTCCAAAGAAATCCCAGGGCTGATCTCCTTCAGAATGGACTGGTTGGATCTCCTTGCAGTCCAAGGGACTCTCAAGAGCCTTCTCCAACACCACAGTTCAAAAGCATCAATTCTTCGGCACTCAGCTTTCTTCACAGTCCAACTCTCACATCCATACATGACCACAGGATATAATAGTACGTACATGTATTAATCTCAGTTTCCCAATCTATGCTTCCCTCTCCCTTACCTCAAGTGTGTGTGTTAGTCACTTAGTTGCGTCTGACTCTTTGTGACCCCATGGACTACAGCCAACCAGGCTCCTCTGTCCATGGGGATTCTCTAGGCAAGAATACTGGAGTGGGTTGCCATTTCCATGTCCAGAGGATCTTCCTGACCCAGGGATTGAACCCAGGTCTCCTGCATTGTAGGCAGACTCTTCACCATCTAAGCTATCTCAGGTGGGCAGTGGTAAAGAATCTGCCTGCCAATGCAGGAGATGCAAGAGACCTGGGTTCGATCCCTGGATCAGGAAGATCCCCTGAACAGGAAATGGCAACCCGCTCCAGTATTCTTGCCTGGTAGAAGTCCATGGACAGAGGAGGCTGGTGGGCTACAGTCCATGGGGTCACAAAGAGTTGGACATAACTGAGCAAGCATGCAAGCCTCTTTATCCCCTGGTAATCATAAGCTGGTTTTCTATATCTGTGACTCTATTTCTGTTTTGTAAATAAGTTTGTTTATACCCTTTTTTTTTAGATTCCACTTATAAGTGATATCATATGATATTTATCTTTGTCTGACTTACTTCTTTCAGTAGGACCATCTTTAGGGTCATCCATGTTGCTGCAAATAGCATTATTTTTATCTTTTTATGACCTATATCCCATTGTATATATGTACCACATCTTCTTTATTTATTCATCTGTTGATGGATATTTAGGTTGCTTCCATGTCTTGGCTATTGTAAATAATGCTACAGTGAACACTGAGATGCATGTATCTTTTCAACTTATGATGTTCTCCAGGTTTATGTCTAGGAGTGGGATGGTAGTTCTATTATAAATATTTTTTGTTCTTTAAGGAACCTCCATAGTGGCTGTTTGTACCAATTTACATTCCCAGCAACAGTGTAGGAGAGTTCCTTTTTCTCCACACCCTCTCCACCATTTATTGCTTGTAGATTTTTGGATGATAGCCATTTTAATCAGTGTGAGGTGATACCTCATTGCAATTTTGAATTGCTTTTGTCTAATAATTAATAATATTGAGCTTTTTTTTCATGTGTATTTTGGCCATCTGTATATCTTATTTGGATAAATGTCTGTTTAGATCTTTTCCACCTTTTTTTTGACTGGGTTTTTTTTGTTTTTTTGTTTTTTTTTTGGTATTGAGCTGCATGAGCCAAACAGTATATTTTGGAGGTAACCCTGTGTCAGTTGCTTTGTTTGCACTGCTTTTGTATTTAAAAATAAAAATTATAGCTTAATATAAATATTACAATGCAATGTTTTCTAGTTTAAAAAAAAGATTAAAGAAATTATTTTCTAAATGTTATAGGAACCCAGTTGCATAGATAGCTTTGTTATTTCTTTAGGAAAAATTCACAAGATTGGTAATTAAAGGATAAAAATAGTTTGCCAAAAGATATCTACTCAGTGAAACGTCATCAGTTCTATATATAAGTACATCTAGGTATACGTTTATATATTATTACATATATATATTACATATATGTAATATATATTACATATATTACATATAATATATATTACATATATATTAAATGTATGTAAACGTATGTAAATGTAAACCCCATCAGTTCTATATATAAGTACATCTAGGTATATGTTTATATATTATTACATATATATATACATTTATTACATATATGTATATATGTACATATTACATATATAGGTATATACGTACATATTACATATATACGTATATTATATATTACATATATATTACATATAATATATATTACATATATATTAAATGTATGTATTTCAATAAGACCTAGCAATTGGATACCTAGTAATTTTAAAATATGAATAAATGAAAGTCTTCCAGTTAGGATGGACTTACAATTTTTTTCTACTTTATGATGATGCAAAAGCAATTTGCATGTAGTAGAAACTGTAGTTTGAATTTTGATTTTTTCCTGGAGTAGCAGTATGCAGTATTCCTTTGTAATGCTGGGTGGTGGCAGCTCCCAGTTAACCGGGAAGATAAACAACAGATACACCATTCTGTATCTAGACAGCCAGTCTGTTTTTCACTTCCCATCCAGTATTCAATAAATTACATGAAATATTCAATACTTTTTTATAAGATAGGATTGTGTATATACTAATAATTATGACTGATCCATGTTATATAGCAGAAACTAACACAATTGTAAAGCAATTGTCCTCTAATTTAAAATTTTTTTTTAAATTAAAGAAAAAAGATAGGCTTTGTGTTAGACAAACTGTAGACTAATGTAATTGTTCTGAGCCTACATTTAAGGTAGGCTAAGCTAAGCTATAATGTTTTACATGTTGTGTATTAAATGCATTTTCAACTGAAGATGGGTTTTCTGGGATGTAACTCCATAGTAAGTGGAGGAAGACCTGTAGACATAACTAGTATCTCTTTATGAATTGAACTGTATTAATATACAACTGAGAGTCATGAATCTTCTTAACATGTTTATATCTCTTTATAAGTTACTTATTCATCCTTTTGGTTTATTTGCCCATTTGTGCTTATTTACATCTTATGTTAAGAAAATTCTTCACCACTTTTCACTCTTTAATGATAAAACTAAACACAATATTATATCCTAGCAACTTTTAGATTGAGAAAACATATTACAAAAATTAGGGAAAATGTTACAACACTTTTCCCTGAAGCTCAATTACTGATATTGTATGAAAGATATACAATACTGTTTGCTTTCAAACTGCACAGACCCACAGAAGCTAATTAATAACATCTATCATTGTACTTGTTAATATTATACTGGCCAGGAAGAGTTAAATACCCTTCTGGAGATCCCCAACAAGTAATTCAGATACTGAGATAATTAAAGTAATTATATATCTATGTACAGTGGGATATTTGGTAGGAAATCAAATAAATTCTAAGCATTTTATATGAAGTCAGTTGGGTGGTTTATGCTATAAATTCACAGTGAAAGTTTTCTACTGAAATTCTAAACCTCCTGAACAACATTAAGGTTTGTGTATTCCCACACTGAGTACTCTGCTGTAACTATTAATATATATCAAGATGTACTATATTCATTTTTGAAACTAATTATTTTCTGTGTGACAACAGAACACATAATTTTTTAATACAATTTTCCTTACTTTACTTGTCCATCCTATTGGGTCTCAGAATACTGAAACATTCAAAACATCACACACATGCATTCAGTTCAGTTCAGTCGCTCAGTCGTGTCCAACTCTTTGCGACCCCATGAATTACAGCACGCCAGGCCTCCCTGTCCATCACCAACTCCCAGAGTTCACTCAGACTCACATCCATAGAGTCAGTGATGCCATCCAGCCATCTCATCCTCTGTCGTCCCCGTCTCCTCCTGCCCCCAATCCCTCCCAGCATCACAGTCTTTTCCAATGAGTCAACTCTTGGCATGAGGTGGCCAAAGTACTGGAGTTTCAGCTTTAGCATCATTCCTTCCAAAGAAATCCCAAGGCTGATCTCCTTCAGGATGGACTGGTTGGATCTCCTTGCAGTCCAAGGGACTCTCAGGTGTCTTCTCCAACACCACAGTTCAAAAGCATCAATTCTTTGGCGCTCAGCCTTCTTCACAGTCCAACTCTCACATCCATACATGACCACAGGAAAAACCATAGCCTTGGCTATACGGACCTTTGTTGGCAAAGTAATGTCTCTGCTTTTGAATATGCTATCTAGGTTGGTCATAACTTTCCTTCCAAGGAGTTAGTGTGTTTTAATTTCACATGTGCATATATTTACATTGCTATAGAAATACACAATGAACTTGTAAATACTGGCATTGTTTTCAATATCAAAATCTAAAAATGTTTACCATTTCTTAATCCAGAAGGTGGAGAAGGAAATGGTAACCCACTCCAGTATTCTTGCCTAGAGAATCCTGGGGATGGAGGAGACTAGTGGGCTGCTGTCCATCAGGTCACACGGGGTCGGACATGACTGAAGCAACTTGGCATGCGTGCATGCATTGGAGAAGGAAATGGCAACCCACTCTAGTATTCCTGCCTGGAGAATCTCAGGGACAGAGGATCCTGATGGACTGCTATCTATGGGGTTTCACAGAGTCGGACACAACTGAAAGAACTTAGCAGCGGCAGCAATCCAGAAGGATATAATAATATTACACATATTTGCTCTTCAACTTCTACAGATCTATTCTTAAGTCAAGATTAAAGTTGTATGTATGAAAACATTTTGTTCCCGCTAATCTTTAGTTTGAGTTTTAAAATAATTAGTATATCTCCACTTGTGATTATTATCTGTTTTATACATTTTACACAGTCTTACAACATTTGAAGTCTAAATACAAGTTGCAAAGACAAAAATAGGCCATCTAAATTTTTTTTTAAATTGAAAGTCCTGCATTAAATATAAAATTTAAATTCTGCTTTGAAGCAAAACATTAAACACTCATTGTAGAACATGAGAAAATTCATTTCTAATGATGACTTATATCAGCCCACAGGGAGCCCTATCAAGGCACAGTTGACTAATGGCATTCATTTTCAGTTGATTTCATTACTATTTAAGTTATAGTGTAAAGTACATTCTCAGGGATATTCTGAAAGTCTGTGACTTATACTCATTTAGTGTGAAGATTTTGCTTCAGATAATATAAAAGTGATTTAATAGCCAAGTGAAGATTTTATTTTGCCTACCTAAATCCACTTATTCACAAAATAGATATTAACTTTTAATAAAATAGCATTTAGTGCATTATTGCCACTCATTAAAAAGAATAAAGCATATAATACTATCAACCAACCATCTTCATGCCAAGAAAATACATCCTTACAGCTTTCTTTTTGTCTGAAACATTTGATCATTTTCAAGTGAGAGTGAGCTTAATTTTTAGGAATGATATACCCTTTACTTATACAGTAAGCTACTTGAATGACATGGATCCATCACTTAAAGAAAGCAGTTGTTATGTAACGAGAGAGAGATATCCCACCTAGCTATCTGATATAAAGGAAAGTGTTTTACCCTTTAGGTTTTCAGACAAAAACAATGAAAATAAGTGCTTCTTGCAAGTTTGTGCACAAATATGGTTCTATTTCTGTGATCTGTTGTTTGATACTAAGAGATATTTAAGGTAAGAAAAGCATTTCTGTGGAATCAGCTCCTGCCACTAGAGATCATTCTGTGCAATGACGTTTCCAGAGAAATAAGGACTTTGTCCTTGACATCAAAAAAGGAGCCAGATAAAACAAGAGCATTTCCATAGATCACAATATTGTTGCTTAGTTGCTAAGTCACATCTGACTCTGATCCCAGGGAGTGTCTCCCACCAGTCTCCTCTTGTCGATGGGATTTCCTAGGCAAGAATACTGGAGTGGGTTTCCATTTCCTTCTCCAGGGGATCTTCCTGACCCAGGAATCGAACTCACATCTCCTACACTGACAGGCAGATTCTTTACCACTGAGCCACCAGGGAAGTCCACAGATCATAGTACAAGTCTGCTTAAGCCAGGGGCCAAACAAGTGATGTAATAAGGATCATGGATTGGAGGGTGGCCTTGCAAAGGGTGGCCTTAGAAAAAAACAAAAAGCATCAAAAGCAGATATCATGTGTTTTAAAATATCGTCATCTCACTCTAAAGTATCGTTTCCTTGAAAGTTTACAGAATTTATACTATAAGAATTAAATGAAAAACATGCTCAATGTGTTTGGAAACACATGAAGATCTCTCTTCCAAGACTAAATTCAAAAAATATCTGTAGGCTTTATTTTCTGAGGAATTGATAGTTTCACCGTACTGTTTACTCTGGTGGAGAGATTTTACATACAATTCCTCAGAAACTAAAATTAATATTTGGAAAAAGTCATTAATAATGCTTAAGCAAAAGAAGTACATTGTAAAAATTTCTTCTGTTTCAAATAGGTCATCTTCACTATGTTTTCAACATAGTGGAATGGGAATGGGAATTATCCAGATCCCTAAGGATAGTGTATTAAAAATAGTTTGTCAAGTCAGATACATTAAGCATTAAAAGCTGGTCTCTGCCTTTCAGTCCCATCTAAAGAAAATGATTGACTTGGACCAATCTTCTTCATGGTGGCTCAGTGGGTGAAGACCCCACCTGCAATGTAGGAGACACAAGAGACACAGGTTCAATCTCTGAGTCAGGAAGATCCCCTGGAGAAGGAATGGCACCCTGCTTCAGTGCTCTTGCCTGGAGAATTCCATGGACAGAGAAGCCTGGTGGGCTACAGTCCAAAGGGTCACAAAGAGTCGGACACAACTGAATGACTAAGCATGCACAGTTTTCTTTTTACCTTTGATTTCCACTCACACCTACCCAACCAGATGTGAAATGCATTTAGGTAGGGTTTCTGTTAACTCATCTATGAAATGAGGCTAAAACTTTCTCCCCTGACACCTTGGTTACATTCTAATTCTCTGATCTCAACACATTATGGGACCTGCAATTATTATATCTGTGCTTGTTTACAGTTACTTTACTCCAGAGATCTCTGGAGTAAAGTAGTATTTCTGTGGGAATAATTCTCCAAGGAAAACAACAAGTAAATGATTTGAATGGAGACAAGATTTATTTTAAAATTTACAGTATTGAAATTTCATCAAAAATGTGCCTTGGGATATCTTTGTGAAGTTACAATGTATCCCTTAATTTCTTCCAATTAATCATCAATCAAAGACTTTGAAATAGTATAATTCAAATATTCGTTTCAAGCTATACATTGTAAATGCCCCCCATATACATGCTCTTTATATCCCCTGAGTTATTTCAGAGTAACATCTGTCTCTAAAGTTGTTCTGGCTATGCTTCCACTTAGGGAACTGAAATGTGACTGAAGGAGCAGCCACAAGGCACCGAAGCTGGTTTCCAGAACTTTGAAACAGCCAGGGCAGAGGTGAAGTGCTGTTATCTGTTAAATTCTAACCAGGGCAAGCCTACAGTTGTGGAACTATCTGCGTAATTCAAGCTGCCCTTCCTCTGAAGTGTAGACACATGGGCCTACTTGAGAGCAATTTTCAATCTGTTTTGCATATAAGACTGATTGACTCCAGACTGAATTCTGCTTTAAAGGGAAGCTTATTGATACTGGGGAGAATATTAATGAATGCTATTGGCATCCCAGTTTATCATTTATCCACATATGCTTTCAGGCATCAATGAACAAGTATCTTTGTTTCTATGTTATTAATGCAGGAGAAGAAACAAAGAAAATTAAACTGGTCCTCTGATGGAACTGGAGTTTAAGCTGGGAAAGCATTACTCATCATGACTGTGAACTGAACTAATGTCCAAATATCGTAAGTCTGTAACATAAATCTTTAGAATAAGCAGGCTTCAAGATGCACACAGTCAATTTGGGATAACAAATTTTTTTTAAATTTAATTTAATTTTTAAACTTTACATAATTGTATTAGTTTTGCCAAATATCAAAATGAATCCACCACAGGTATACATGTGTTCCCCATCCTGAACCCTCCTCCCTCCTCCCTCCCCATACCATCCCTTTGGGTCGTCCCAGTGCTCAACCCCAAGCATCCAGTATTGTGCATCGAACCTGGACTGGCATCTTGTTTCATACATGATATTTTATATGTTTCAATGCCATTCTCCCAAATCTTCCCATGGGGTTGCAAAGAGTTGGACACAACTTAGTGACTGAGCCTGCACACAACAGCTAGGTGTGGTAATGGATAAAAATGTGATGAAGGACTCTTTTTGCCACACCTAGCTGTTGTGTGCAGGCTCAGTCACTAAGTTGTGTCCAACTCTTTGCAGCCCCATGGATTGTAACCTGCCAGATTCCTCTGTCCATGGGACACCCAGCTGTTCAGCTCCTCCAATTTCCACCTTTTAGGCTTTATTGTTTTGAACAATGCATTGGTACATCATTTGCTTCACAGACAATCAAATCCAGGCTCCTTTGAGGTGACAGTTCCACAGACCAGTGTTTGACATTTATTCTGACTTCAAGAGGGTTCTTTCCCCAGTTCACCCTGGCAAACTAGTCAACCTACAATTTCGTATTTCCAACTAATTTGTCAGTCTTCCTCCAATGCCTCCACCTCCCAAAGCCACTGTTTGTGGAGAATGCTCTTAGGCTTGATGTTCTCCAAATTCTATTGCAAATAAAGTCAGTTCATCTGGAGAGGAATTGGTAGGTCTCTCCCCTGTGTCTTCCTCTTCCCAGGCAAAATCTCTGCGCTATGGCACTGGTGCTAAGGATGGGAATATAATGCACTGGTGCTGAGGATGGGAAAATACGCACTGAGTGATACCCTCATTTAGGAGCTGAGCTCTCAGTTAATGTGGGAGCAGCAGCCCCAAGTTTCTTTGCTCTGAGTCTCTTTACATGGAAAACCCACTCCATGATTCAAAGCAAAGTTGATTCAGGTCCCAGTATTATCAGCAGGGTCACATCTAAGATAGAGCCTCTGTCCCCCCAGAAGAGGGCTGGGCAAGGAAGGTAATTCCCTTTTATTTTATATATATATAAAATAAAAGTTTTTTCTAGGCTGCACTGAATGGCATATGGAATCTTAGTTCCCCAATGAGGGATCGAACCTGCACCCCTTGCACCAGAAGCACAGAGTCTTAACCACTAGGCTGCCAAGAACGTCCCCTATTTATTTGTTCACAGTAGAATTTAGCCTCAGTTAACAGATAACTGGGAACAAGATAACGAATGCTGTCTTGCCATTCCCAGAAAGATAGCTCCAACTTGGAGTCACAGCAAGCCCTGTGTTCCATACCATATAAATCTGGAGAGAACTTTCCATCTTGTTGAGCAGGAAGGTGGGGAGTAGGGTGTGGGTTTTGGTTCATATAACATAGGTCTTTGCAGTTCTATCAAATTGTAGTATATTTTATGGAGTAAATGTTTTTTTTGTTTTGTTTTTTTTGTTTTTTTTTTTTTCATTTGTTATATGCTTATAAGGCCATTCCAAATGGTTGTTTTTAAAAAAAAATAATTTCACCAGTTTTGATGGGCATTATATCTGCAGAACTTCTCACTGGCAGGCTGGGAGTTCTGTCAGAAGCAGAACTCTGAGGCTGGATTTCTATACCAAGCAAAAATGTCTTTCAGAAATAAAAGTAATCCTTTAACGGTCCCTTAAAGACCAATCACTTAGAACGTATTTTCGTGTGCTTATTGTCAGTTTGCATTTTTTTTTTTTTAACAAATATCTATTCAACTCCTTTGCCCATTTTTCAATTGAGTTGTCTTTTTGTTATTGAATTGTAAGAGGCTTTTTAATACATTCTGGACACTAGATCCTTACCAGGTATATGGCTTCAAAATATTTTCTTATGTGCTGAAGGCTGACTTTTTATTTTCTTCTCAATGTCCTTTGATGCATAATTATTTAAAAATTTCGATGAGGTTCCATTCATCTTTTTTGTTTGTTTGTTTTTTGTATTAGTGCTTGTGTTTTTGGTGTCAAACAAGAATCTATTGAAAAAACTGAGATCATGAAAACTTGTTTTTTAAGAATTTTACTTTTATGACATATTCAGTTCATTTAACCATTTTAAGTTAGATTTTGTATATGATATGAGGTAAGGGTTGGAAAGAGCACGAAGGAGAAGAAGCAGGAAGATGGGTTGACAAATGGATGATGGGGATATGTTTATTATAGTGATTGTGATATTAGTTTCAAAGGTGTATACATGTTAAATACTTCAACAATTTACACTTTAAATATATACACTTTATTATGTGCTGATAAATGTAAACAAACCTGATAAAGAGAAAAATTCATGGAAAAAAAAAAAAAGAAAACTGATAACTTTAAATCCAGCTACCTTGTTGCTCCAAGAAATTGAGTTAAGGAGGAGGAGCTAAGTTGGCGGAGGAGTAGGATGGGGAGAACACTTTCTCCCCCACAAATTCATCAAAAGAACATTTAAATGCCAAGTAAATTCCACAAAACAACTTCCGAATGCCGGCAGAGGACATCAGGCATCCAGAAAAGCAACCCAAGTCTTCGAAAGGAGGTAGGAAAAAATATAAAAGACAAAAAAAGAGACAAAAGAGAGAGGGATGGAGTTCTTTCCTGGGAAGGGAGTCTTAAAAAGAGAGAAGTTTCCAAACACCATGAAACCTTCTCACTGCCGAATCTGTGCCGAGCCTTGGAAGCACAGAGAGCAACATAACAGGAAGGAAAAATAAATAAACAATTAAAATCCGCAGATTACGAGCCCTACGGTAACTCCCCCAGTGGAGAAGCAGCACAGACGCCTGCACACGCCACTAGCAAGCGGGGGCTGGGCAGGGAGGCGCAGCGCCAGCTGCATCGCTTAGAGTAAGGATCTGGCCTGAATACCCCGAGCGCTATCTGAGCGAAACAATTTGGGCTAGCAAACCAGACTGTGGGATATCTACCACGCAAAAAGCCAGCCCTAACCTAAGACACCGCCAGGCCTGCGCACTGAACAAAGGACTGAACAGAGATAGCCGGCTGCAGACCATCCCCCTCTGGTGACAGGCAGCCAGAGCCGGAAGGGGGCAATCGCAGCCCCAGAGAGACATTATCTATAAAACTGTAAGCAGGCTTCTTTGCTAACTAAAACTTCTTGGGGGTCTGGACGGTCAACATCTGCCTGAGAAGGTGCGCCAGTTTTACACCCAGATAACCGAGTGGTGGGGAGGCGATAAGTCGCAGCAATCGCGCTCACCAAACACCTCATCACCTGAGCTGCTCGGACCTGGGAAGGGCACAAAACACAGGCCCGACCGAGTCTGCGCCTCTGAGGACTACCCGAGTGCCTGAACCTGAGCGGCTTGGATCTGGGAAGTGCAAGCAGCCCAGGGCCAGCCACGGATGGTTCCCTGCGGAGCAACCTACAGCCTGAGCAGTGTGGGCAGGGAGGCTACACGCGCCGTAAGCAGGGGCAGACCCAGTGTGGCTGAGGCACTGCGAGCACACAGCAGTGTTATTTGTTTGCAGTGTCCCTCCCTCCCCACAGCGCGACTGAACAAGTGAGCCTAAAAAAGAAATAAAAAAGTGTTCTCCACAGTCCACTTTGTGTCAGGACAGAAACCAGACACTGAAGAGACCAGCAAACAGAAGAAGCTATAACAGAGGGAACCGCCTTGGAAGCTACTGGCAATAGATTAAAACCCTGTGGTTAGTACCAACTACATAGGAAGGGGCCTATAGATCTTGAGAAATATAAGTCGGACCAAGGAACTAGCAGAAAATGAACTGAACCCACAATACCCACAACAAAACCAGAGAAAGTCCTAGATATATTTTTACTATTTTTATGATCATTCTTTCTTTTTTTTTAATTTTTTAAAAAAATTTTAAGTCCTCTATTATTCCTTTAATTTTCACTTTTATAACCTACTATTACTTTGAAAAAAAAAGACCCTCTTTTTTTTTAAAGCAAACTTCTTATATATATATATATTTTTTTTTTTTTACCTCCTTTTTTTTTTTTTTTTCCTTTCCTTTAACATTGTATTTTTGAAATTTCAAATTTTACTCTAGATTTATAATTTTAGCTTTTTGGTACTTGTTACCAATTTTGTACCTTTAAGAACCCAATCTTCAGTACCCATTTTTCACTAGGGAGCGAGATTACTGACTTGACTGCTCTCTCTCCCTTTGGACTCTCCTATTTCTCCACCAGGTCGCCTGTGTCTCCTCCCTAAACCCTCTCTACTCTACCCAACTCTGTGAATTTCTGTGTGTTCCAGACGGTGGAGAACACTCAGGGAATTGATTACTGGCTGGATCTGTCTCCCTCCTTTTCATTCCCCCCTTTTATCCTCCTGGCCACCTCTGTCTCCTTCATCCTCCTTCTCTTCTCTGTATAACTCCGTGAACATCTCTGAGTGGTCCAGTTGTGGAGTGCACATAAGGAAGTGATTACTGGCTAGCCTACTCTCTCCTCTATTCATTCCACCTCATCTCATTCGGGTCACCTCTAACTCCCTCCTCCCTCTTTTCTCCATGTAATGCTGTGAACCTCTCTGGGTGACCCTCATGGTGGAGAAACTTTTCATCTTTAACGTAGATGTTTTATCAATGGTGCTGTATAGAAGGAGAAGTTTTGAAACTACTGTAAAAATAAGACCGATAACTGGAAGCAGGAGGCTTCCAGCAGGAGCTCCAGGGAACTCCTGACTCCTGGGAACATCAATTGGCAGGAGCTTATCAAACGCCTCCATACCTACACTGAAACCAAGCACCACACAAGGGCCAACAAGTTCCAGAGCAAGACATACCAAGCAAATTCTCCAGCAACAAAGGAACACAGCCCTGAGCTCCAAGATACAGGCTGCCCAAAGTCACCGCAAAACCATAGGCATCTCATAACTCATTACTGGACACTTCATTGCACTCCAGAGAGAAGAAATACAGCTCCACCCACCAGAACACCAACACAAGCTTCCCTAACCAAGAAACCTTGACAAGCCACCTGTACAAATCCACACACAGCAAGGAAATGCCACAATAAAGAGAACTCCACAAACTGCCAGAATACAGAAAGGACACCCCAAACTCAGCAATTTAAACAAGATGAAGAGACAGAGGAATACCCAGCAGATAAAGGAACAGGATAAATGCTCACCAAACCAAACTAAAGGGGAAGAGATAGGGAATCTACCTGATAAAGAATTCCGAATAATGATAGTGAAATTGATCCAAAATCTTGAAATCAAAATGGAATCACAAATTAATAGCTGGAGACAAGGATTGAGAAGATGCAAGAAAGGTTTAACAAGGACCTAGAAGAAATAAAAAAGAGTCAACATATAATGAATAATGCAATAAATGAAATCAAAAACACTCTGGAGACAACAAATCGTAGAATAACAGAGGCAGAAGATAGGATTAGTGAATTAGAAGATAGAATGGTAGAAATAAATGAATCAGAGAGGAAAAAAGAAAAACTAATTAAAAGAAATGAGGACAATCTCAGAGACCTCCAGGACAACATTAAACGCTACAACATTCGAATCATAGGGGTCCCAGAAGAAGAAGACAAAAAGAAAGACCATGAGAAAATACTTGAGGAGATAATAGCTGAAAACTTCCCTAAAATGTGGAAGGAAATAATCACTCAAGTCCAAGAAACCCAGAGAGTCCCGAACAGGATAAACCCAAGGCAAAACACCCCAAGACACATATTAATCAAATTAACAAAGATCAAACACAAAGAACAAATATTAAAAGCAGCAAAGGAAAAACAACAAATAACACACAAGGGAATTCCCATAAGGATAACAGCTGGTCTTTCAATAGAAACTCTTCAAGCCAGGAGGGAATGGCAAGACATACTTAAAGTGATGAAAGAAAATAACCTACAGCCCAGATTATTCTACCCAGCAAGGATCTCATTCAAATATGAAGGCGAAATCAAAAGCTTTTCAGACAAGCAAAAGCTGAGAGAATTCTGCACCACCAAACCAGCTCTCCAACAAATACTAAAGGATATTCTCTAGACAGGAAACACAAAAAGGGTGTATAAATTCAAACCCAAAACAATAAAGTAAATGGCAATGGGATCATACTTATCAGTAATTACCTTAAACATAAATGGGTTGAATGCCCCAACCAAAAGACAAAGACTGGCTGAATGGATACAAAAACAAGACCCCTACATATGTTGTCTACAAGAGACCCACCTCAAAACAGGGGACACATACAGACTGAAAGTGAAGGGCTGGAAAAAGATTTTCCATGCAAATAGGGACCAAAAGAAAGCAGGAGTAGCAATACTCATATCAGATAAAATAGACTTTAAAACAAAGGCTGTGAAAAGAGACAAAGACGGTCACTACATAATGATCAAAGGATCAATCCAAGAAGAAGATATAACAATTATAAATATATATGCACCCAACACGGGAGCACTGCGATATGTAAGACAAATGCTAACAAGTATGAAAGGAGAAATTAACAATAACACAATAATAGTGGGAGACTTTAATACCCCACTCACACCTATGGATAGATCAACTAAACAGAAAAGTAACAAAGAAACATAAACTTTAAATGATACAATAGAACAGTTAGACCTAATTGATATCTATAGGACATTTCATCCCAAAACAATGAATTTCACCTTTTTCTCAAGCACACATGGAACCTTCTCCAGGATAGATCACATCCTAGGCCATAAATCTAGCCTTGGTAAATTCAAAAAAATAGAAATCATTCCAAGCATCGTTTCTGACCACAATGTAGTAAGATTAGATCTCAATTACAGGAGAAAAACTATTAAAAATTCCAACATATGGAGGCTGAACAACACGCTGCTGAATAACCAACAAATCACAGAAGAAATCAAAAAAGAAATCAAAATTTGCATAGAAACGAATGAAAATGAAAACACAACAACCCAAAACCTGTGGGACACTGTAAAAGCAGTCCTAAGGGGAAGGTTCACAGCAATACAGGCATACCTCAAGAAACAAGAAAAAAGTCAAATAAATAACCTAACTCTACACCTAAAGCAACTAGAAAAGGAAGAAATGAAGAACCCCAGGTTAGTAGAAGGAAAGAAATCTTAAAAATTAGAGCAGAAATAAATGCAAAAGAAACAAAAGAGACCATAGCAAAAATCAACAAAGCCAAAAGCTGGTTCTTTGAAAGGATAAATAAAATTGACAAACCATTAGCCAGACTCATCAAGAAACAAAGGGAGAAAAATCAAATCAATAAAATTAGAAATGAAAATGGAGAGATCACAACAGACAACACAGAAATACAAAGGATCATAAGAGACGACTATCAACAATTATATGCCAATAAATTGGACAACGTGGAAGAAATGGACAAATTCTTAGAAAAGTACAACTTTCCGAAACTGGGCCAGGAAGAAATAGAAAATCTTAACAGACCCATCACAAGCATGAAAATTGAAACTGTAATTGAAACTTCCAGCAAACAAAAGCCCAGGTCAAGATGGCTTCACAGCTGAATTCTACCAAAAATTTAGAGAAGAGCTAACACCTATCCTGCTCAAACTCTTCCAGAAAATTGCAGAGGAAGGTAAACTTCCAAACTCATTCTATGAGGCCACCATCACCCTAATACCAAAACCTGACAAAGATCCCACAAAAAAAGAAAACTACAGGCCAATATCACTGATGAACATAGATGCAAAAATCCTTAACAAAATTCTAGCAATCAGAATCCAACAACACATTAAAAAGATCATACACCATGACCAAGTGGGCTTTATCCCAGGGATGCAAGGATTCTTCAATATCCGCAAATCAATCAATGTAATACACCACATTAACAAATTGAAAAATAAAAACCATATGATTATTTCAATAGATGCAGAGAAAGCCTTTGACAAAATTCAACATCCATTTATGGTAAAAACTCTCCAGAAAGCAGGAATAGAAGGAACATACCTCAACATAATAAAAGCTATATATGACAAACCCACAGCAAACATTATCCTTAATGGTGAAAAATTGAAAGCATTTCCCCTAAAGTCAGGAACAAGACAAGGGTGCCCACTTTCACCATTACTATTCAACATAGTTTTGGAAGTCTTGGCCACAGCAATCAGAGCAGAAAAAGAAATAAAAGGAATCCAAATTGGAAAAGAAGAAGTAAAACTCTCACTGTTTGCAGATGACATGATCCTCTACATAGAAAACCCTAAAGACTCCACCAGAAAATTACTAGAACTAACCAATGATTATAGTAAACTTGCAGGATATAAAATCAACACACAGAAATCCCTTGCATTCCTATACACTAATAATGAGAAAACAGAAAGAGAAATTAAGGAAACAATTCCATTCACCATTGCAACGGAAAGAATAAAATACTTAGGAATATATCTACCTAAAGAAACTAAAGAGCTATATATAGAAAACTATAAAACACTGGTGAAAGAAATAAAAGAGGACACTAATAGATGGAGAAATATACCATGTTCATGGATTGGAAGACTCAATATAGTGAAAATGAGTATACTACCCAAAGCAATTTACAGATTCAACGCAATCCCTATCAAGCTACCAACGGTATTCTTCACAGAGCTAGAACAAATAATTTCACAATTTGTATGGAAATACAAAAAACCTCGAATAGCCAAAGCGATCTTGAGAAAGAATGGAACTGGAGGAATCAACCTACCTGACTTCAGGCTCTACTACAAAGCCACATTCATCAAGACAGTATGGTACTGGCACAAAGACAGAAATATAGATCAATGCAACAAAATAGAAAGCCCAGAGATAAATCCATGCACATATGGACACCTTATCTTTGACAAAGGAGTCAAGAATATACAATGGATTAAAGACAATCTCTTAATAAGTGGTGCTGGGAAAACTGGTCAACCACTTGTAAAAGAATGAAACTAGAGCACTTTCTAACACCATACACAAAAAATAAACTCAAAATGGATTAAAGATCTAAATGTAAGACCAGAAACTATAAAACTCCTAGAGGAGAACATAGGCAAAACACTCTCCGACATACATCACAGCAGGATCCTCTATGACCCACCTCCCAGAATATTGGAAATAAAAGCAAAAATAAACAAATGGGACCTAATTAAAATTAAAAGCTTCTGAACAACAAAGGAAACTATTAGCAAGGTGAAAAGACAGCCTTCAGAATGGGAGAAAATAATAGCAAATGAAGCAACTGACAAACAACTAATCTCAAAAATATACAAGCAACTCCTACAGCTCAACTCCAGAAAAATAAATGACCCAATCAAAAAATGGGCCAAAGAACTAAATAGACATTTCTCCAAAGAAGACATACAGATGGCTAACAAACACATGAAAAGATGCTCAACATCACTCATTATCAGAGAAATGCAAATCAAAACCACTATGAGGTACCATTTCACGCCAGTCAGAATCGCTGCGATCCAAAAGTCTACAAGCAATAAATGCTGGAGAGGGTGTGGAGAAAAGGGAACCCTATTACACTGTTGGTGGGAATGCAAACTAGTACAGCCACTATGGAGAACAGTGTGGAGATTCCTTAAAAAACTGGAAATAGAACTGCCTTATGATCCAGCAATCCCACTCCTGGGCATACACACTGAGGAAACCAGAATTGAAAGAGACACGTGTACCCCAATGTTCATCACAGCACTGTTTATAATAGCCAGGACTTGGAAGCAACCTAGATGTCCATCAGCAGATGAATGGATAAGAAAGCGGTGGTACATATACACAATGGAGTATTACTCAGCCATTAAAAAGAATACATTTGAATCAGTTCTAATGAGGTGGATGAAACTGGAGCCTATTATACAGAGTGAAGTAAGCCAGAAAGAAAAACACCAATACAGTATACTAACGCATATATATGGAATTTAGAAAGATGGTAACAATAACCCTGTATACGAGACAGCAAAAGAGACACTGATGTATAGAACAGTCTTTTGGACTCTGTGGGAGAGGGAGAGGGTGGGATGGTTTGGGAGAATGGCATTGAAACATGTATAATATCATATATGAAACGAGTCGCCAGTCCAGGTTTGATGCAGGATACAGGATGCTTGGGGCTGGTGCACTGGGACGACCCAGAGGGATGGTATGGGGAGGGAGGAGGGAGGAGGGTTCAGGATGGGGAACACATGTATACCTGTGGCAGATTCATTTCAATATTTGGCAAAACCAATACAATATTGTAAAGTTAAAAAAAAAAAGAAATTGAGTTAAATATAAAAATACTTTGATTGACTTCTCAGCTGACAATGATATATAAGATCTGTAATATAAGATCAGAGGTCACTTTAACTACCAAGAAGAATGTTTACTATAGTCACAACCTTTGAAGTTGTTTTGACCATGTTTCTGTGCTTAGCATGCACATGTATCCCTTTATTTATTCATATATAAGTGTAACCAATGTTCATCAACAGCATTCTATGTAATTAACAGAGCAGCACCTGAAAGTGCCAGACATATAGTAGGTTTTTGTTGCACCATTATTGAGTGAATGAAGAAAAAATTAATAATGGGTGACGCTTCCGATACAGAAGTTAGAAAAATAGTCATGTTTTCTAATCTCTTTGAACAAAGATCAACAATTATCATTTGACAGAACAAACAGTAATAAAGAAATTTTATATTTGCTTTTTTAAATGTTTACTTGGAGCATACCAAATTTTTCATATTAAATGTTTGAATCTTTTATTCCCATTTGAATCCACACCAAGCTTTTGTAGTATTTTAAGAAAATATCTGTTACTGAGAATTTTAAAACATAAATTTCTTTTCCTAGATGAGAACAAGTCTGTTCTGACAACTAGAAAATAGGCCTTTCTGAGCAATACACGTTCCCTTGAAATACCTGTAATACCTGAGTGTCTTTCTTTGCACATCACCATAAAAAAGTTTCAGAAATGAATTGCAGTAGTTGAGGAGAAAGATCTGAATTAAAAAATAAAGAGATGATGTCATAAATGTGTAATTGTGTACACCTTTTAAAAAGTGTTTGTAAGTCACACATTAAATATTCAAAATAAGTGAGTCTTATATTGTTAAGCCAACAACATATCAAATAAATATCAAAAATGAAATATAAGTGATTGATTCATTAAATCATACTTACATTGTTTAGGCTGATTTTTTGTGGTGTGGATCCAAACCATGATTTTTTAATACAGTGTCTTAATTACTGTTATTTTATATAGAGTATTAAAGTCTATAGTGTAAATGCTCCAAATTTGTTCTTTTTCAATAATATTGATTTATCTGTTCTAAATTTTTTGCATTACCATTGGCATTTTAGAATCAGTTTATAAATTTCTATTGTAAAAAAGAGACTTCTGAGATTTGCATTGACCCTATGGATCATTTTGTCAGAACAGAAAAAATGTTCAAACAGAAAATTGAAAATAAAGGAAATAAAACTAGGAATATGTTAGCACAGTTGAACATTAGCTGAAAGTGCATTTATTTTCACTTTGAATATATTTAAATTTTTATTGACGTAAAATTATACAGACTGAAATGCACAGTTATATGAGTTTTGACAACTGCATATTTTATCCATCTAACCACACCCTGTTAAGATACAGAACATTTTCATCATCCCTGAAAGTTCTCTTGTACCTTTCCCAGGCAATTCTTACACTCCCTCCAATCAGAGACCAAACAGTTTACTGATTTTCATCAGTACATTTTGACTGCTAAAGAATTTCAAGTAAATGGACTTGTATAATGTTTTTGTCTCTGCCTTAGTCTATTTGTGGGCTTCCCTGGTAGCTCAGCTGAAAAAGAATCAGCCTGCAATGCGGGAGACCTGGGTTCGATCCCTGGGTTGGGAAGATACCTGGAGAAGGGGAATGGCTACCTATAGTCCATGGGGTCTTCAAAGAGTTGGACACAATTCAGCAACTTTCACTTCACTTTCACTAAAACAAAACAAAATGCCATAGATCAGGTGGCTTAAACAATAGACATTTAATTTTCTCTTAGTTTTGGAGACTGGAATTCCAAGATCAGAGTGCCTTGGAACATTTTTGAGTTCTGATAAGGGCTCTCGTTTTGGTTTATAGATGGATGCCTTCTTACTGGGTGCTCACGTGGCTTTTCCTTGGTGCATTCATGAAGATAGAAAAAGAGACAGGGAGGCAGAGTGAGAGACAGAGCATGAGAGATGGCCCACTCTGATGTCTATTCTTATAGTCCTATCATAAAAGACCACCCCCTCTCCATCCCAACTTCATCTAACCATTACTACCTCCCAAAGACCCACCTCTACAAACCCCATAACTCTGAAGGTCAGGGCTTCAACATATAATTTGGGAGGTGGACACAAACATTCAGTCTGTAACAGACTGTTTCATTTCTTTCTCTGTTCCTCCTTTATTCTCTCTCTTTTTCCTTAGCATACTTTTGAGATTTGTTCATGTTATTGTGTATCTGCTGTCTGTTACTTTTTATTGCTGGCTGGTATTTTTCTGTATAAGGATTCCACAATTTGTTGATCTCTTTCTTCTACTGATGAACTTTTGTGTTTTTTGCTTTTTTTTTTTTTTTTCCAGTTTGAGGCTATAATGAATATAGCTCCTCAGAACAATCTTCTGTGATATGGAGCTAACACCTGTGAAAGAAGAGGCAGGCAGAAACATAATTAGGCAGGGAGAAACTCTGACTGCAAGGCAGATGTCACAATGTCTCAGCCAAACAATTACAGCCTTCAGAACAAAGACTGCCCCTTAGAAGACTCTCGTTTTGCAGACAAATGGCCAGGTGATGCACAGGTTTGGAAGTAGCACCCAAGAGTGTGCATTCAGTTTGAACACTAAAGTGGATCCTGAAGAAGATGCACCTGGATGTTGATAGCTAACTGCTCAACTTTCAGATGAAATGCAAGATCTTTTATGAAGTGGGATCAGAATGGTATTAATACAACTCTACGACTGTCTCTAAGGGTTAAGTGTACTTTTAAATCTAAAGATACTGCCAAACAGTTCTTCACTGCAGTTATTATAGTTTACATGCCCTTCAGTAAAGCATAAGAGATCTGATTGTCATATAACACTTGCTGTTGTCAATCTTTAAAAATTGTACCTTCTAATAGATGTGCAGTGGTGTCTAATTGTGCTTTTTATTTGTATCTCTTTGATAATTTGTGTTGTGCATTTTTATATGCCTATTTTTCATTATCTACTTCTTCTATGAATTGACTCAAGCCTTCTGCCCATTTTTTTGTTTAAGCAGATTGTCTTTTTAGTATTAAAGTGTACTTTGGCCACCTCATGCAAAGAGTTGACTCATTGGAAAAGACTCTGATGCTGGGAGGGATTGGGGGCAGGAGGAGAAGGGGACGACAGAGGATGAGATGGCTGGATGGCATCACTGACTCGATGGACGTGAGTCTCAGTGAACTCCGGGAGTTGGTGATGGACAGGGAGGCCTGGCATGCAGCGATTCATGGGGTCACAAGGAGTCGGATACAACTGAGCGACTGAACTGAACTGAACTGATAGCAGGTTTCTTCTCTTTCTTTTTTCTTCCAATCTATGGCTAACCTATTCATTCACTCTCTTAATAGGATGTTTGATGAGTGGATGCTTGATGAATACCAAAAGATCAACTCTTTTATTGTTAGTGATTTTTTTTTTTTTGGTATTGCTAGTGACAATTTTATAGAAATATGCCTATCTACAGGACATATGGATTTTCTCTCGTTTTATTTTTTTCTCCAGAGTGTATATAACTTGAGCTTATATGATTAGTGTCATTATTCTTCATGAATTTTCATGTGTTTGGTATGAAGTGGTGGGCCCTCAGTGGCTCAGTTGTAAAGAACCAGCCTGCCAATGCATGAGACATGGGTACGATCTTTGGGTTGGGAAGATCCCTTGGAGAAGAGAATGGCAACCCACTCCAGTGTTCTCGCCTGGAAAATCCCATGGACAGAGGAGCCTGGTGGGCTACAGTCCATGGGTTCACAAGAGTTGGGTATGACTAAGCAACCCATCACTTCATGGGAAATAGATGGGGAAACAATGGAAACAGTGTCAGACTTTATTTTGGGGGGCTCCAAAATCACTGCAGATGGTGATTGCAGCTATGAAATTAAAAGACGCTTACTCCTTGGAAGGAAGCTGAAATCCAATACTTTGGCCACCTCATGCAAAGTGTTGACTCATTGGAAAAGACTCTGATGCTGTGAGGGATTGAGGGCAGGAGGAGAAGGGGACGACAGAGGATGAGATGGCTGGATGGCATCACCGACTTGATGGACATGAGTTTGAATGAATTCCGGGAGTTGGTGATGGACAGGGGGCCTGGCAGGTCGCAAAGAGTCGGACACGACTGAGCGACTGAACTGAACTGAACTGAAGCAACTAAACAACAACAACAACGGTATGAGGTAGGGGATGTATTATTTCCTTTACAAATGGCTTCAATTTGCTAACATTTCATTTGTATTCATCTGTAATTTTCTTTTCTTCTGATGCCCTAGTCAGATGTTTGTATCAGAGTTTTATTCTAACTCCCAAAAACGAGTTAGGAGGTGTTTCCTGTTATATCTATTTTTATATTTTGAACATCTGTAAGTTTGTGTTTATTTTTAAAAACATAGATGTGAGATAAAATTCACCTGTGTACTGTCTTGGATTGGAGTTTGCTCAGTGGACAGGCTATGATAACAGTTCAGCTTCTTTAGTAGTACATGATTATTAAGTTGTTTTTTTTTTTTTTTTTTACCTTTTATAGACTCAATTTTGGTAAATTGTATTTTTTAAAGAATTTTACCTTAGCTATGTAACTTATTGGGGCTTCCCTTGTGGCTCAGATGGTAAAGTATCTTTGAGATATTCAGTTATGATACTTTTAATGTCTCTGGAATTTCTGGTATTACTCTGATATTGATTCTTAATTTCATTCTGTTCTGGTCAGAAAATATTCTCTGAGTTATTTCAAAATTATCTTTATGGCAACACATATAGCCCACCATGGTGAATGTTCCATATGAAAATAAAGTGGATTTTTGAGTCTTTGGGTGAGGTTCTATAAATGTGAATTAGATTTAGAGTGTTCATGGCTTCGTCAGTTGAAATCTTAATCTAACTGTATTTGTCTATTCTTCTATTTCTCCTTTCATTTCTATCAGTTTTTGCTTCATATGTTTTAAAATCCAGTTATACAATATGTGTAACTTTAGGTGTGTTTTATATTTCTCCTTTTCTCTGGTTTACGTGTTTTCTTGAAGTCCATTGTGTCTGATATTAACAGAGATAATCCAGCTTTCATATGATTAGTATTTGCCTGGTATATCTTTTTCTATCCTTTTACATAAAACCAGTTCTTGGCTTCATATTTCAAGTGTATTTCTGATGAGTAGCATAAAGTTTTTTTTTTTAATCCAAGATGGAAATCTTTCTTTTCATTGTAACATATAGATTATTTATATGTTCTGTAAATATTGATATGATTGAGTTTAAGTCTACTATCTTGCCACCTGTTTTCTTCTTGCCCCACTAAGTATTTGTTTCTTCTTTTCTTCTTTCCTATCACATTTTGGGGATAATTATGGATTCTCAGTGTTTAACTGTGCCTCTATTTGATTTTCAGCCATATCTCCTTGTATTATTCTTATAGTCATTGCTCCAGGGATTATGCTGTTTATCCCCAGGTGATTATAGTCAATACTAAATTAATACTATACCATTCAACATGTAACATGCTTATCTTGTGAAGGAATATTTCCATTTATTTCTTCCTATATCTGGCATTATTTTTGTCATAATTCTTAAATATGTTATGATGCAACTTTGATACAAGTATATTGTATTTAGTTTTTACAGTCTGTACTCTTATAAATAAAGATATAAGAAAATAACTTAAAAGCATATTTTCCCACATATTTAGAATTTCTAGCACTCTTCATTCTTTCATATGACTCAAGGTTTCTGTCTACTATTGTTTTCTCAAAGATGAAGAACTTTCTTGAACATTTTTTGTAGTATAGATCCCCTGCCAGTCAGCATTTGGTATCTAAAATGTTTTCATTTCATTTAAATTTTTGAAGAACACTTAGAAGAAAACCTATGGCTTTATTATTTCTTCCAATATTCATTTCTTCCCAAATTTCTCAAGTTTTCTTTTCATACCCATTAATTCTTTGTTAAACTTTTTGATATTGTCTCAAATTTCACTGAGGTTCTTATTCCTCATATTCTTTTCCTCTTTGTGTCTTAGTTTTGATCATGTTGTTTGACTCATTTTTGGCTCACCTACCTATCTTTTTTTTAATGTAAAATCTTCTTTTAAGACTAGTATAAATTTTATTTCAAAAACTGTATTTTCAGCTCCATAATTTCCTTTTTTGTATAATTTCTAGTTTTCGTTTGAAGCATCTGCTCATTTATTATGTCCAATTTTTGCCTTAAATCCTGGAATGTATTTATAATATCTGGCTTAGAGCCTTTGCCTTCTAATTTCAACATCTGTGTAATCTGTAATCAGAGTTTTTGTTTGTTTTTTCTGGTTATCGCACATGTTTTCCTAATTCTCCATATTTTAATACAACATGGACATTGTTTATGTTCATGTTATTGTAGATTTTGTTTACTTTCTATTAAAAATGTTGTATTTTCTTCTTACAGACAGTAACTTTACTAGAATATATGTTTTATCTAGTGGAAAATTGTTTTCATACTTTAGAGGGGTGGATGTAGAAAATGTCTTTTCTCTATGGCTAGGTATGGCTCTTCTAGACAATCAAACGAATGCCTAGGTTATTTAGCCTCATTTCCCCACGCTAACCTTAACATTTTCTAGTATTGTATGAAGTCTAGAATCTTCTTTCAGTGCACAGGGCTCCCAATCACTTTCTCTGTCAAGACCTCTGTCAATGTGCTGGTAAATATTTGGCAAAAAATTAAAAGGGAACCCAAAGCATAGCTTTGGAGTTCTTTTCTAAGCTGTACGCTCCTCTTAAATATTATGCCTTGAAAATTCTAGTCAAATCAACTATCCTGATCTTTGATCGCTATTCCCTCTGCCAGCAAAATGTTTCTCTCTGTTTTTATCCCATCCCATGTGCTAACGTGTACCAAGTGCTGCAGGCAGAAAGCTGGGGGAAGTGGAATTTGCCTCATGTTTTCTCTTCCCTCAAATATGAAAACAGGTACTTCTTTTTGCTAATACCGGAAAATAGATACTTCATATTCTTCTTCAATTAAAAACCCATTTATAGTGAAACAACGTCTTATCCCATTTACTAAATTATGCTCAGAACTGGAATTCCATAGTGAATTTTTTAGAATTGTGAATCTCCAAAGTTTTTCAGCACTATCTATTTCTATTAGAGACAAAATTCAGATTCAAAAAGTTAAATTAAAAATATTTTTTACTGGGCCATATTGAAGCATTACATCATGTCAATGTTGAAGTAATTAATTAAAAATACTAACTGAATATCCCAAGCTTTATAGTTGAAACTGTTTCTTTCAATAGTTTCAATCCTATAACTGAAGAGTACACATTTATTTGTTTTATCTTTGACTTCCTTAAAAAATTATATATCAAGCATCCAGAGAAGCAGAACTGGTATCAAAAATCATAATCAACCCATACACATAATTTCAAATATTCATGCTATAAGAGCATAAAGAGTGAAAAATCAAAAGATAATAAATTATAGTATGAACAAACAAACAG
The DNA here is from genome assembly GCF_055505025.1 of Bos grunniens. NCBI lineage: Eukaryota > Metazoa > Chordata > Mammalia > Artiodactyla > Bovidae > Bos > Bos grunniens. Next base: position 29,744,435 of record NC_141188.1, read on the forward strand.
ACCAAAGTCAATGTTTTAAGTGACAGAACAGTTGAATAAGCTAATAACTGTCACAATTCCCACGAATTGTAGCAAGTTGACTCTGACCCATGGAAAGGCATAAAGACTTTGCTAAATTAACTGACTTCTTCTTGAATAGCCACAGCCAACCAGGTCTCATCAGGGAGAGGTAACAAAGTTCTATTACTACCATTACTGACTTAATTTTTACAGTGCAATAGCTTTGGGGTCAGTGAAAATTCTAGTTTAATGAGGGAAGCTGTCTTCCTTATGACATATTTTTTTCTCCTGAGAGGAGTTAAAGTTTTTGAGATTTTCAGAAGGTCCTAAGGGCAAATCCTAAAAGAACTGATAGCCTTGGACCTCGGCAGTTCTGGCAGCAAAGTATATGGATTTTGTACAATGCTTTATATTTCTCGGCCAAAATAACTATGTAATTATTTTGTAATTATAAAGCAATCATTTACTGGCAACTAGAAGTTTCTCATTTTTTATGGTAATTCCAAGCCTAACTACCATATAATTTGTAAGAAAGAAATAGCTGCGCAATGACTCTGTATTAATACAGTAATTACCAAATATGTCCAGGCTTATTTGTGTCTTATGAAACAGAGATTCCCACACCTGCAGACTGCAGATTGCATAGCAGCTATGTATGCTTTCTTCATGTGGTCTATCACAGAACAAAAGGCCATGGGGTTGGTTTCCATTTCATCACTTCATTGTATTAGGTTATCAATTGAATAGATTTTTTTGGTCACAGCTGTGTCTCTGTGGTTGTAGTAGAATTGCTCTATCAGAGAAAAGCAGAAATAATTTCATAGTTGCAAAGAAAAGACAGTACAGTGGAAAAAGCTGGAGTGATGAAGTCAGCTATGTATTTGAAATCTAGCTTACCTACTTTCTCAGAGAGTAGTTTGGATCAATTGCTTTACTTAGTTTTCTTCATCTTTAAAATAAGAGTTATAAATTTATTACTTCTAAGGGTGTGGCTAGATAGTAAGTAATATATACAAAGCATCCAAGTGGCACTGCTGCTAAGTCACTTCAGTCGTGTCCAACTCTATGCGACCCCATAGACGGCAGCCCACCAGGCTCCCCCGTCCCCGAATTCTCCAGGTAAGAACACTGGAGTGGGTTGCCGTTTTCCTTCTCCAATGCATGAAAGTGAAAAGTGAAAGTGAAGTCGCTCAGTCGTGTCCGACTCTTAGCGATCCTATGGACTGCAGCCCACCAGGCTCCTCCATCCATGGGATTTTCCAGGCAAGAGGACTGGAGTGGGGTGCCATTGCCTTCAGTAAGTAATATATACAAAGCATCCAAGAGGCACTAGTCATAAAGAATCCACCTGCCAATGTAGGAGACGCAAGAGATGCAGGTTCATTCCCTGGGTGGGGAAGATCCCCTGGAGTAGGAAATGGTACCCCACTCCAGTGTTCTTGCCTGAAGAACCCGAGGGACAGAGAAGCCTGGCAAGCTACAGTCTATGGGGCTGCAGAGTTGGATGCAACTGAGCACAGCACACATATACAAAGCATACATTAGTTAGCACCATGACTGATTCATTCAGTCAATTTATTCACCAATATCTATTAGACAGATATTTCCCAAATATCTATTCACCAATCACTCTCTTATTTCTGTTCATTTTTCTTACTTTTTCCAGGCATATACAGGACAAGTCAAATTTTCTGAATTCTGAGCATTGTCACCTATCAATCCATCTTGCAATTGTTCATTCATTTAATTAAGAGCTATTTCTTAGTGCCTTGTGTGTTTGTGCCAAGTATTATATATACTGTAGTAGGCACCAGGACTATGGCAGTGATAGAGACAAAGTTGTTTGGGTCCTCTAGAAATCACAGAGCAGGTAGAAGACAGAGAGAAACTGAAATCACCAGTATGGTGAGGGGTACAAAAGAGGAGAGACATCATTTGTTGAACCAATGACAGAGGACTAAATTTAGTCTGGAGACTTGGAGGATCAGTAACATCTTCCCTAAGGATGTTAGATGTTCTCGCCTTATATCCTGAGAAATAGAGGAATTGGCCAGATAGGAATGGAAGGAGTAGGGATAGTCAGGCTTTCTAGGCACCATCAGCCACTTTAGTGAGGGGCTGAAAGGTGATAAAGAAGGCCTAGAGTTCATTGCCAGTATTCTAGATGTACTTTAAAAGTCCTTTTTGCCAATAGCTAAATTCAAGCTTCTCATTCCAATTCCAAACAAAGGCAATGCCAAAGAATGCTCAAACTCCCGCACAATTGCACTCATCTCACACGCTAGTAAAGAAATGCTCAAAATTCTCCAAGCCAGGCTTCAGCAATATGTGAACTGTAAACTTTCAGATGTTCAAACTGGTTTTAGAAAAGGTAGAGGAACCAGAGACCAAATTGCCAACATCTGCTGGATCATTGAAAATGCAAGAGAGTTCCAGAAAAACGTCTATTTCTGCTTTATTGACTATGCCAAAGCCTTTGACTGTGTGGATCACAATAAACTGTGGAAAATTCTGAAAGAGATGGGAATACCAGACCACCTGACCTGCCTCTTGAGAAATTTGTATGCAGGTCAGGAAGCAACAGTTAGAACTGGACATGGAACAACTGACTGGTTCCAAATAGGAAAAGGAGTACGTCAAGGCTGTGTATTGTCACCCTGCTTATTTAACTTCTATGCAGAGTACATCATGAGAAATGCTGGGCTGGAAGAAACACAAGCTGGAATCAAGATTGCTGGGAGAAATATCAATAACCTCAGATATGCAGACGACATCACCCTTATGGCAGAAAGTGAAGAGGAACTCAAAAGCCTCTTGATGAAGGTGAAAGAGGAGAGTGAAAAAGTTGGCTTAAAGCTCAACATTTAGAAGACGAAGATCATGGCATCTGGTCCCATCACTTCATGGGAAATAGATGGGTAGACAGTGGGAACAGTGGCAGACTTTATTTTTCTAGGCTCCAAAATCACTGCAGATGGTGATTACAGCCAGGATATTAAAAGATGCTTACTCCTTGAAAGGAAAGTTATGACCAACCAAGATAGCATATTCAAAAGCAGAGACATTACTTTGCCAACAAAAGTTCGTCTAGTCAAGGCTATGGTTTTTCCAGTGGTCATGTATGGATGTGAGAGTTGGACTGTGAAGAAGGCTGAGCGCCGAAGAATTGATGCTTTTGAACTGTGGTGTTGGAGAAGACTCTTGAGAGTCCCTTGGACTGCAAGAAGATCCAACCAGTCCATCCTAAAGCAGATCAGTCCTGGGTGTTCATTGGAAGGACAGATGTTGAAGCTGAAACTCGAATACTTTGGCTACCTCATGCAAAGAGTTGACTCATTGGAAAAGACTCTGATGCTGGGAAGGATTGGGGATAGGAGGCAAAGGGGACGACAGAGGATGAGATGGTTGGATGGCATCACAGACTCAATGGACATGAGTTTGGGTAGGCTCCGGGAATTGGTGATGGACAGGGAAGCCTGGCATTCTGCGATCCATGGGGTTGCAAAGAGTCGGACACGGTCACTGAACTGAATCATTCTCTCAGGTACTAGGAACACAATTATGAGAAAAAAATGGATATAATCCCTGCCCCCACACATCTTAAGGTCCAGTATGTGTATGCTGTGTGCTCAGTCACTCAGTCGTGCTTTTACCACTGGGAAGCCTTCAGTTCAGTTTAGTTCAGTTGCTCAGTCATGTCCGACTCTTTGCAACCCCATGAATCGCAGCATGCCAGGCCTCCCTGTCCATCACCAACTCCCAGAGTTCACTCAGACTCACGTCCATCGAGTCAGTGATGCCATCCAGCCATCTCATCCTCTGTCATCTGCTTCTCCTCCTGCCCTGAATCCCTCCCAGCATCAGAGTCTTTTCCAATGAGTCAACTCTTCGCATGAGGTGACCAAAGTACTAAAGTTTCAGCTTTAGTATCATTCCTTCCAAAGAAATTCCAGGGCTGATCTCCTTCAGAATGGACTGGTTGGATCTCCTTGCAGTCCAAGGGACTCTCAGGGGTCTTTTCCAACACCACAGTTCAAAAGCATAAATTCTTCATCACTCAGGCTTCTTCACAGTCCAATGTCACAACCATACATGACTACTGGAAAAACCACAGCCTTGACTAGACGAACCTTTGTTGGAAAAGTAATGTCTCTGCTTTGAATATGCTATCTAGGTTGGTCATAAATTTCCTTCCAAGGAGTAAGCGTCTTTTAATTTCATGGCTGCAGTCACGATCTGCAGCGATTTTGGAGCCCCCCAAAAATAAAGTCTGACACTGTTACCACTGTTTCCCCATATATTTCCCATGAAGTGATGGGACCAGATGCCATGATCTTCGTTTTCTGAATGTTGAGCTTTAAGCCAACTTTTTCACTCTCCTCTTTCACTTTCATCAAGAGGCTTTTTAGTTCCTCTTCACTTTCTGCCATAAGGGTGGTGTCATCTGCTTATCTGAGGTCATTGATATTTTTCCCAGCAATCTTGATTCCAGCTTGTGTTTCTTCCAGCCCAGCATTTCTCATGATGTACTCTGCATAAGTTAAATAAGCAGGGTGACAATATACAGCCTTGACGTATTCCTTTTCCTATTTGGAACCAGTCAGTTGTTCCATGTCCAGTTCTAACTGTTGCTTCCTGACCTGCATACAGATTTCTCAAGAGGCAGGTCAGGTGGTCTGGTATTCCCATCTCTTTCAGAATTTTCCACAGTTTATTGTGATCCACACAGTCAAAGGCTTTGGCATAGTCAATAAAGCAGAAATAGATGTTTTTCTGGAACTCTCTTGCTTTTTCCATGATCCAGCGGATGTTGGCAATTTGATCTCTGGTTTCTCTGCCTTTTCTGAAACCAGCTTGAGCATCAGAAAGTTCACGGTTCACATATTGCTGAAGCCTGGCTTGGGGAATTTTGAGCATTACTTTACTAACCTGTGAAATGAGTGCAATTGTGCAGTAGTTTGATCATTCTTTGGCATTGCCTTTCTTTGGGATTGGAATGAAAACTGACTTTTTTAGTCCTGTGGCCACTGCTGAGTTGCTGGCATATTGAGTGCAGCACTTTCACAGCATCATCTTTCAGGATTTGAAATAGCTCAACTGGAATTCCATCACCTCTACTAGCTTCGTTTGTAGTGATGCTTTCTAAGGTCCACTTGACTTCACATTCCAGGATGTCTGGCTCTAGGTCAGTGATCACACTATCGTGGTTATCTGGGTCATGAAGATCTTTTTTGTACAGTTCTCCTGTGTATTCTTGCCACCTCTTCTTAATATCTTCTGCTTCTGTTAGATCCATACCATTTCTGTCCTTTTTTGAGCCCATCTTTGCATGAAATGTTCCCTTGGTATCTCTAATTTTCTTGAAGAGATCTCTAGTCTTTCCCATTCTGTTGTTTTCCTCTATTTCTTTGCACTGATGGTCCAGGAAATTCTATTGACTGTAATTGCATTATCACACACATGTAAATGTAAAATTGCACCTGTGATAAGTGACGTAAAGAAAAGAATACAATGCAATGACAACATACTTCCCTGAGATAAGTCTTAAGTAGAAGAAGAGTTGAGCGTGAGTGCACAAAAACCCACCCACAATTGCTTACAGCAGCTTTATTTACAAGATCCCAGAGTGGAAAAGGCCATATGTCAGGTGGAACAGGTGGATGGATGCTCACCAAATTTTAGTGCAAACATATCATTTAGCAATAAAGGCTACTTGGCAATAAAAAGGAACCAACTCTTTGATATATGTCACAACCTGGAAGAATCTCCAAAGAATTGTGTTGAGTAAAAAAGTCAACACCAAAAAAGATTACATACTGTATGATCCATTTATATACTTTTGAAGTGGCAAAATTTTAGAAATTGAGAGTCATTATATGGTTTCCAGGGCATGATACGGGGTTAACTGTGTTATAAACACAATACACAAAGGATCCTTGTGGTGACAGAAATAGTATCTTACCTGTGGTGGATCACAGACCTGCACATGGAATAAAATTGTTTATTATTAAATAACACACAAATGAGTACAAGTGAAACTAAAGAAATACTAATTAGATCATTGGGCTTATCACTATTGATATCCTGGTTGTGATATTGTACATAAATAATTTGCAAAATGTTACACTTGGGAAATCATGAGTAAAGAGCACAAAGTATCTCTGTATTACTTCTTACAGCTGCATATAAACTATAATTACCTCAATAAAAATTTCAACCGAGTGCAAGCTTGCTTCTTGTAATCCCTCCCTCCTCAAAAACAAAGGAAAAGAAGACAAAATCATAACTCAAAGATGGAAAGAGCTGAGAAAAGCTGTCTTTACAGAAAATGAAACTTCTGGCAGAAGGAGCACTGCGTGTGAAAGGAATCAAAAAACACCTGTGTGTGTGGGATGAGTGTGTGTGTGTGTGTTCATGTGGGTGTGGGTGTGTGTGGGTGTGTGTGGGGGTGTGTGAGTATGTGTGGATGCGTGTTGGTGTGGGTGTGGGTATGTGCATTGAGGAAAGAGAGAGATACTACCTTCTTGTACGAGATGAGAATGAAGGAGAATTCAGAGGTCAGGCTACTCAGGGCTTTGGAGGAACAGTAAGAGATTTGGTAAAGCAAAATGACATTATCAGATTTAAGCTTTGAAACTATCATTCTGCAACATATATGTTTAAAGGAAACATTGACAAAATAAATACAAACCTGTTCACCTCCTTTTACTTCAGAAACTAAAATATTGAACAGGATGAAATTTTTTTTAAATATTTTTAAATTTTATTTTATTTTTTAACTTTACAATATTGTATTGGCTTTGCCATATATCAACATGAATCCGCCACAGCTATACACATGTTCCCCATCCTGAACCCTCCTCCCTCCTTCCTCCCCGCGTGCCATCCCTCAGGATGAAATTTTAAAAGGACATACCCATAAGAACTGAGAGATTAGCATAGGAGACAGCAGCAGATGAGGTACTTTAACATATCTTTGAAGGATAGAATGAAGATTGACAGATAACTATTCATTGAAAGGAAGGAAGTTTTAGTTTAAGAAGCTTCAGTGGAGATAATGAATTTTATTCTTCAGATCACTAGGAGACTCATGTCTGGGATTCACTAAGTATCACACGGAGCCTCAGTGAAGCATAGTTGGAAGAGGAGAGTGTACTCTGTTGCTTTGTCAAGTCGGACTCTTTGCAACCCCATGGACTGTAGCCCTCCAGGCTCCACGGGATTTCCCAGGCAAGAATGCTGGGGTGGGTTTCCATTTCCTACTCCATGAGCTGGGAGGGGTGGAAAGAGATTATTTGTATACAGAGAAGTTGGTTGCCTTGGTCCCTGATTCTCTCCACAGAACAAAGACACTGCTATCCCAGAGAGAAGCTCATTGCCCTTCACAGCAATATACTAAGATCACACCTTTCACTTTGTCTCATAATTTCAGTTGCGAGACATTTAGTTGACCCCAACCCACCATCACCTGGAAGAGAGGAAAAAAGGAGAAAATGGAATAACAAAGAAGATTAAAAAGTTAATTCCAAGGAGAAATGAAAGACTAGAATTAAAAGGATTAAAGTAAGAACAAATGTCTAAAACATATTCTTTCTCTCCCTAGCACACTGAGTGGTGGGTTTATTACACTAAGTTTGAAAAAATAACAATTTAAATCTCTCATGAAAAATATTTGTCAGAACCAGCAACAGATATTCCAAAAAAAATTAAAAATTATATTGGGCATCTATGATGCATAGGGAAACAGTTGATATTGTTTAGCTCTTGGATGTGTTGGTTTTTACTGGTGGTCCAGACTTTACATTTCAATGAAATTCCTCTTCCTCTCAAGCTGTCCTGTCTGAAGTATAAATCACATGATCATCACAATTAAGTATCAGTTCCCTCCAAACACTACGCAAAAATACACATAATGAGAGGTGAGCCCTCAGTATAATAGTTTGAGGAAATTATAAACTTTTATGGGCCAGAGGCCAAATACCCTACATGGACGATGATAAAATATTGGTAATGACCAATCTAAGTTGCTTCAGCAACTTTCACAAATTAAATTATTTTAAAAGAAATAAGTACATCTTAATTTTTTATAATAAGATCTCTTGGAGAAGGGAATGACGACCTACTTCTGTATTCTTGCCTGGAGAACTCCATGGACAGAAGAGACTGGTCGGCTACAGTCCATGGGGTTGCAAAGAGTTGGACACAAATGAGCAACTAATACACATACACACACACACATCTTAAAATTTTATAATAAGCTTCATTTTCAAGAACTTTATATAAAGACTATATCATAATAGAATTTTGAAAAATGTTGATTCAGTTATCCTCCCTACATTGAACAATTGAATAGGAGAAAAACAGGACTAATATTTTAGAGGTTCATTTTTAAAGCTCCCCCTCTTGCCTTTTATTGAGGTGTCAAGTTTTTTTTTTTGCATTGCTGGCAGAATGAAGTTTCTCATAATTTATTGAAATTCACTTAATGCTCTGTCAGCCATCACAATTTATTGCAGTATTGTCCAGATGAGCCAGAATACAATAATAGAATGCAAGATGATATATTACAGAATAAGCCAAGAAATGAAGAGCTTCAATTAGACAGGAAAATGAGATTATTTTAAGGAGTTAAAACTAAAAGTGTGTCTATACTTCATAATTTCTCAGCCGAAAGCCACCTGAAGTTGCAAAAGAAAATGAGAATATTTTTTAAAACTATTGCATAATTAAGAGGCTGTCACCATCTCCTTCAGTAAGTCTAGAATGATAAATGTTCACATTTGATTAGCTGATTAATGGACAGCAAGTGCCAATACTCCCTAGAGAATGTATGTGTTAGCTACTCAGTTGTGTATGACTTTGCAACCCCATGGACCCCCATGGCGTTTTCCAGGCAAGAATACTGAAGTGGGTACCATTCCCTTCTCCAGGGGATCACCTCTTGTTGCTATTCAGTCTCTAAGTTGTTTACAACTCTTTGTGACCCCATGGACTGCAGCCTGCCAGGCTCCTCTGTCCTTCAGTATCTCCTGGAGTTTGCTCAAATTCATGTCCATTGAGTGGGTGATGCTATCTAACCATCTCAACCTCTGCCACCCTCTTCTCCTTTTGTCTTCAGTCTTTCCTAGGGGATCATAAATTACCATAAGAACACTGTTATTTCAACTACGGTCAAGACTATGAGCTTGTCTTGCTAACCAATCTAGTTAATAAGACATGTTCTGTTCTGAAAAGTGTCTGTGAAGTGTCAGTGCAACCATAATTATCAGACTCGAGTGTCTAAAAGTCTTTTTTCTTTAAATGCGAGTTTTGAGTGGAAAAGGATATCTCTGCCAGTTAGGAGAAGTAAACTCGCTTAGAAAAAAAGGAAGCCACATTTCTAAAATTTATTCAAAGGACACCTCAAGGCAGTATCATGATACAAATAAAAATCCTCCATTAGAGGTAATCTTGTGTTACAAGAGGTTTTCAGCCTAAAGAAAATGCAATTGTCTTGATTATCTTCCCTTCTATCTTATTTTGCCTAGAATTTGATGAGTCACATGTTAAATAATAAGCACAGAAAAATTTATATAGAGAAAAAAACACATATTGGTGGTTTAAAGAACATTTTGAAGGGTTGTCTGGTAAATAAAAATATTGTGACAATAATATTTTGAATAGTCCACTGAGTATTCAGTGAGGTTGTGTATGTGTCAGTTTATTTACTTAAAGAAGAGACCCAAGCCCCCATTTTGAATACTAACTCCAAAGTGGTACTAAATTCATGAATTTCAGAAAAAATCCTCCATGGGACTTTATTAAGCTCATATTATCAAATAAACTGATTCAGTGACTAAAAAATATCCATAAATATAGTATTAAAAACAGATTTCTTCACTATCTTGGATCTGGATGTCAGAGACCATTTTTAAAGTGACAATAAAATATTAGATTTAGGGAAAAGTAAATTAATTCAAATACTTCAAAATGTCAATCTGAGACTATGAAATACTAGAATCTGAAATGAGAGGCAGAGAAAAGCACTTCACAGGAAATAATCTATTCATCGCAAATTTTCATCTCAACTTTTCCCTCTATCTGCACAGAAACAGAAAACAAAATATCGCCCCCCCTTCCAAAATATATTTTTCCTGAGAGAAGCAACCTCATGCTTAGTTTCTCTGCCCCCATCCCAACTGCTATTTCGCTCATTGGCGATGTCTTTGCTTCAGCACTTTTGTCTTCCTCTGAGCACAGCAGGTGCATGGTACAGTTTGACTACATCTTCCTTGCGTCCTGGTTTAGAATGGGCATAAGAACCATGTCATACCTCTGAACAGAGTTTGCACTGACTAAATTGCTAACATTTCCATTTTGTGTTGGAGCTTTGAAGGATTTCGTCAACTTTTCAAAGGTGTAGGTAGGGGAAACTGGTATACACACTACCTTTTCCTCCAGTGCTCAGATCCTGTGTGTGTCACAGTCACAGATTTCTAGGAGCTGAGGGTCATGCCCATCAACACAAAGGGCTATTTGCAGATCTTACTGCAAATGTTGGCATCTTTTCTCCCGGTTAACGTTCAGTTCATGTTCAGTCGTGTCCGACTCTTTGCAACCCCATGGACTGCAGCAAGCCAGGCTTCCCTGTCTATCACCAACTCCCAGAGATTGCTCAAACTCATGTCCATTGAATTTTAAGCATATCCAAATTTGTTTGATGAATATGAAAATATATTTCCACATGTTCTTATATATGAGGTTTGGTAGAAAGAAATCTTGTTTAAAGATTTTTCTTTTTTCAAATGTATTTATTTGGCTCCTCAGGGTGTTAGTTACAGTATGCGGGGTCTTCAGTCTTCACTGTGGCATGTGGGTTCTTTTAATTGTGGCACATGGGATTTTTAACTGGGGCATGCAAACTCTTAGGTGCAACAGGTTGAATCTGGTTCCCTGACCAGGGATTGAACCTGGGCTCCTTGCGCTGGGAGCATGGAGTCTTAGCCACTGGACCACCAGGGAAGTCGCTTTCTTTTCCATCGGTTTTTACATATCACGTAGCTTACTGATGGAAGGGTTCAGTGATGGAAATCCAAAGACAGAAAAAGAACAGGTATTAGGAGCAAAGAAGCAGGATAAAAGATGTTGACACGTGTTATCTATTTACTATGTAGTCTTACCTTACTGTGAAATAAACACTAAAAAGTGTCATTTCCCCCTAACTGCTACCTTACACATACTGCATCGGTCTTTTCTTTCCCCTGAATGATATCTTGGGTAGATTCTATCCTTTAATGAACACTTTTGGTTCTAAAGATCACCCCAATTTAAAATTTTCATCACATACTTTATTATAATAATCTACTTTCTTCTTTTCTCTCAGGGGAACCTGGAGCTACAATCCCAATTTCTGGGTACATAGCAGAAGGAATTTGTTTAATTTGGAGTAACAGAAGGGGGAATTGTGATAATTTCAGAAATGCAGTCATGTCCTAAATCCCACAGAAAAGTGGAACTAGGATTTGGGATTCTTGATCTTGAACAAATGTTCTGTGTGCTTATGGGTTATAAACATTTGATCTCATTTGCCTTCTCTGAAAGAAATATGAATTTCAAGCACAGTTGAATTGATCTCCTAAATTTCTGAAAGTGTTTTCTAAAATGCAGGCCAGTTTTGTAGTGTTTCTCCATTTTTGTTCTATTGTCCCCATTTTTACTAACATCCCACCCAAATGAAATATTAATATCACAGACATACTGACCTATTAACAGGGCTTTCAAGGTGGCTCAAAGATTTAAAAAAAAAAAATGCCTGCCAATACAGGAGACACAAAAGACTTGCGTTTGATCCCTGGGTCAGGGAGATCCCCTGGGGTAGGAAATGGCAATCCACACCAGTATTCTTGCCTGAGAAATCCAATGGACAGAGAAGCCTGGCAGGCTACAGTCCATGGGGTCCCAAAGAATCGGACATGACTGAGTGACTAAGCACAAACAATGTACTGTATATTTATGTACTGGGACCATTTGGAAGGATACCAACCATTGTGTAAGTTTACTTTGCCCCCAAGAACCTATTTTTACAGCTTTGGGGTCAATATTACTCCTGTTGACAATGCTCAGTTTGAAAGTGAAAGTGTTAGTCGCTCAGTCATGTCCAACTCCTTGTGACACCATGGACTGTAGCCTGCCAGGCTCCTCTGCCCATGGGATTCTCCAGGAAAGAATACAGGAGTGGGTAGCCATGCCCTTCTTCAGGGGAATCTGCCCAACCCAGGGATCGAACCTGGGTGTCCCACATCGCAGGTAGATTCTTTACTATCTGAACCACCAGGGAAGCCCAGGATTGCTGTCAGCGTTTTGTTTTTTTTTTTCACATAAGCCTGAAAAAGAATAGAAAATGTCATTGTGGATAACAAGCAATATAATAGCAAGTATTGTTTTTCAAACATGTCTTCCCAAAATTATATAATTGTGTGTATGTATTTAAATACAGTCACAAAGTAAAATGCATTTCTTACTTTATGGTTCTGTCAAATGTTGAAAGTCAATGTTGTAACAAATAAGTATTGGACAAGAACATTCAATACATACACATGGTATTCCCCAGTTCTGCGGCTAGAAGCGGGCTAAAGGTCTCTCACCCCAGAAGACATCCTACCTTTAATAGTAGGCTTTCTGCACTTCAAAATACATGTTTTTTGGACTTTAGAAAATTGGAAATTCTGATAGTGTTATTGTCATACAGTTGTGAATACCAATGATTATTTTTGAGAAGTTATTCTATATTCAAAATACTTTCTTCTTGGCTCTGCCTGCGATTCCCATGGTTGTCATAATCTGTGGATGAATGAACTCTGCCACATCCTTTTGTACAATGAAAAGCACTTGATCTATCTGTACAGTTGATAGCCAGAAGCTAAGCTCATGCCTTGCACAGAACCGAGTTTTTTTCCTTTGCATACTTTCTTTGCAAAGTCTCTGCTTGGTCCATTCTTGAACAGCTGTTTATGTGTCCTGCCCTCAACCAGGCTCTGAATCCAGCTAGTGCAATGGAGCAGGACAGAGCTATAGCAAGAAGAGATGTTCATTGGAGATAAAAAAGCTGTTATCAAATTTCGATGCTTTAGTAATACACTCTCCAATTTGGAGTTAGCAAAGCAGATCATAGAGGAAAATGCAGGAAATCCCATCAAGGAAGCCAAACCAGCCTTAAAAAGTCAATGTGGAAGCAATAAATAAACCAGCACTTGCTCCTAAAAAAGCTGGAAGCGTCATTGGTATTTTAGATATTTTTGCCTATCGGAGGAGTTCAAGTAAAAATAAAAATAGGTATTTCAAAATAACCACTTCAGAAGTAGAACTAATTTATCCCGAAGGATGATATTTCATAAACTGTAGAAGCAAACCTTGCCAACACTTTGACTCCTGAGTGAGCCCTGCTTCCCGTTTCTCTCATTCCTTGTACTTCAATGCACTCCATGCACAATTCTTTAAAAGACCTGTTTCCACTCCAGGGCTGTTCATTATCATGTTTCATAATCAACTCTAAGGATTTTTGTGAGATCTGAGAAAATAAAAATCTTTAATGCAGCTCTGACCCGATTTTCTTTCATCATCCCTGAATCCATGGTCTAACCGGATTCCCTTGAACCTTCACTCTTTCTGTGATCGCCTACCCTAGCTTTGAAATTCATTTGCTTCAATTTGCCTGTAAGATTCTACTGATAGGATTGCACGCTACTGAAACTGGCATTTCCAAGAGCTGGCAACCTTGTGAGAGGCAGGCTTATCTAAGCATGAGCAGGCAGTGAGGAAGAAGTAAGCCCACTTCTCTGTCTTCAAGGTGAAGGAGCCTGAAGAATAACAGGTAAGCCAGTTTCCCTGAAAAGATGGTACTGAGATCACCCTTAGGGAACCTGACTGGAAATTGCACCTTTGTAGGTTTCTTTGGGTTTCCCTGGTGGCTCAGATGGTAAAGAATTTGCTTGCAATATGGGAGACCGGGGTTTGATCCCTGGGTCAGGAAGATCCCCTGGAGAAGTGAATGACAACCCACTCCAGTACTCTTGCCTGGAGAATTCCATGGACAGAGGAGCCTGGTGGGCTACAGTCTATAGGGTAACAAAGAGTTGGATGTGATTAAGCAACTACCAGCACTCCCTTTTCTTACTCTGCTCTGTTTCCCCCTAACAGTGTCTCCAGGAAGAAACTTACTCATGAATCTCTTGCACTTGAATCCTCATCTCAAGATCTGCTTCTAGGGATCCTGACCAAAGACAGTACATTCAATAGTGGGATATAATGTTTCTACCAAGGGTGCATGTATGTGCTCAGTCGCTTGGTCATGTCCACCACTTTGTGACTGCATGGAGTATAGTCCATCAGGTTCCTCTATGCATGGGATTTCTCAGGCAAGAATACTGGAGTGGGTTTCCATTTCCCACTCCAGGGAATCTTCCTGACCAAGAAATCGAACCCACATCTCCTGCATCTCCCTTACTGGCAGGCGGATTCTTTACCGTTGAGCCACCTGGAAAGCCAGTCTCTACCAAGAGCCCCTACTAACTTCTCATATGCCATCTTATTTATTTATTTATTTATTTTTACTGGAGTATAGTTGCATTACAATGTTGTGTCCGTTTCTGCTGTACAAGATGAATCTGACATAAGTATACATAAGTCCTTTCCCTCTTGAGCCTCTCTCCTAACCTGCCCTCATCCTACTCCTCTAGGTCATCACAGGGCACCAAGCTGAGCTCCCTGTGCTATCCAGCAGCTTCCCACTAGCCATCTATTTACACACGGCAGTATATATATGTCAACGCTACTCTCCTATTTCATCCACCCTATCCCTCCCCACCTCCCACGCCATCTTGTCTTATTATTCATGAAAACTTGAATAGGATTCTGCATAGCTTAGACATGACACATATATGATAACAACTCAAACAAAATAACATATCTTTGGAGACGGGTTATGGGTATTATCTCCTTTTTAATGTGGTTGGGAAGAGGTAAAGCAGAAGAGAAACTGGAAAAAAAAAATAGTTCAAGCTGACAACAAGCTCCTAGTTGAAAAGCTGACATTGATGCGTTTTCACCACGGGGACTTCTCAAGGCTGCTCCAGGCTGTTCGCTATCAGTGGTTAGCCGAAGGGACTACAGACAAAGGAGGGAAAATAACATTGATGCTCAGACCTCCTGCTTTGTTTGAAATTACCAGTCGTGAAGGCTGAGCTGGTAAGAGCTTCTAAAAGCATCTGTTCACCAAATCTTTTGAAAAGTTCTCTAGACTTCCAGCTCAGGCCAACAAATGATGTTTCTTCTTTTTCACTCACAAAATCCTCTGTATCTTTACAGAAGCTCCAATACTTCATACCAACTCAGAGAGAAAGATTGTGTCAATCTGCCCTCACCACGGTTTTACTGCACACCTCCATCCTAACAAAACTCACATGTGATTGATCTCTGGTTTCTTTTTTGTTAAAATAAGCCTTGCATATGGCTTTAGGCTTCCAGAAGTGAATTCCCCATTTCCATCCTAAAGTGATGTAGCCTTTAATTACAGGAAAGGCTGTCAGTATAGAGCAGGCTTCCTAAGCTCTAGGGAATTCCAAAATGCTTCTTATTCCTTGCCAGAGAGATAAGACAAATGAAGCATTCCCAGTTTGTGGTTTCCTCTTTAAGGCCTTTTGGAGATAGAAGGGGGAGTTTTAAAAAAATAATTAACTCTCAATCTCTTTTCTCATAATAGAAACTGCTTGTCTTCAGAAATTATGCGATACTTGTCTGAAGTAATGTGGGATTGTGGAAAGAATCCTAGACTGAGTCAGAAGATGAAGGTTCAGGTTCCAGTCTGGTCATTTAATTGCTGTGAGGAAAATTCTCAATTTCCTTCCCTATAAAATGAATGTAAAAAGAGCAAGTCCTATCAACCAAGAAAGGTTATTTTGAGGATAAAATGAAGTGTAAAATCAACAAAGACAATTTATAGTCAAATGTGAAAAGAAAATGAATACTATAATAAAGAAGTATGAGGCATCTTTGATTTCAGTGAAATAATAAAAATTATATCCCTCCTTATCAGATCCAAGAAGCAGTTGCAATGTTAGTTCACAGAGCAAAGGAGCTTATTTCTAACTTTCTTTAATCTTGTAAATTTTACTTCCCTTATGTGAACCTTTATGCTGTTGCGTTGTTGACAGATTTCCTGTTCTTTTTCCCTCTAGCAGGAAAATAAAAAAATAAAAAACTGTCTCATAGCTTTTACATAAGAAAAACTCATACCTCCTATGTCCTGATCCTCAATATCCCCATCCTTCAGTCAGTTCAGGTCAGTTTAGTCGCTCAGTCATCTCAGACTCTTTGCGACCCCATGAATCGCAGCACGCCAGGCCTCCCTGTCCATCACCAACTCCCGGAGTTCACTCAGACTCACGTCCATCGAGTCAGTGATGCCATCCAGCCATCTCATCCTCTGTCGTCCCCTTCTCCTCCTGCCCCCAATCCCTCCCAGCATCAGAGTCTTTTCCAATGAGTCAACTCTTCGCATGAGGTGGCCAAAGTACTGGAGTTTCAGTTTTAGCATCATTCCTTCCAAAGAAATCCCAGGGCTGATCTCCTTCAGAATGGACTGGTTGGATCTCCTTGCAGTCCAAGGGACTCTCAAGAGTCTTCTCCAACACCACAGTTCAAAAGCATCAATTCTTTGGCGCTCAGCCTTCTTCACAGTCCAACTCTCACATCCATACATGACCACAGGAAAAACCATAGCCTTGACTAGACGGACCTTTGTTGGCAAAGTAATGTCTCTGCTTTTGAATATGCTATCTAGGTTGGTCATAACTTTCCTTCCAAGGAGTAAGCGTCTTTTAATTTCATGGCTGCAGTCACCATCTGCAGTGATTTTGGAGCCCCAAAAATAAAGTCTGACACTGTTTCCACTGTTTCCCCATCTATTTCCCATGAAGTGATGGGACCGGATGCCATGATCTTCATTTTCTGAACGTTGAGTTTTAAGTGAACTTTTCACTCGCCTCTTTCACCTTCATCAAGAGGCTTTTTAGTTCCTCTTCACTTTCTGCTATAAGGGTGGTGTCATCTGCATATCTGAGGTTATTGATATTTCTCCCAGCAATCTTGAATCCAGCTTGTGCTTCTTCCAGGCTTCAGCAATACATGAACCGTGAACTTCCAGATGTTCAAGCTGGTTTTAGGAAAGGCAGAGGAACCAGAGACCAAATTGCCAACATCTGGTGGATCATCGAAAAAGCAAGAGAGTTCCAGAAAAACATCTATTTCTGCTTTATTGACTATGCCAAATCCTTTGACTGTGTGGATCACAATAAACTGTGGAAAATTCTGAAAGAGATGGGAATACCAGACCACCTGACCTGCCTCTTGATAAATTTGTATGCAGGTCAGGAAGCAACAGTTACAACTGGACATGGAACAACCGACTGGTTCCAAATAAGAAAAGGAGTACGTCAAGGCTGTATATTGTCATCCCCATCCTTAACCCCTCATAAAAGATTAAGATCATTTACTCCTAATCACTGGAGAAGGAAGTAGCAACCCACTCCAGTATTCTTGCCTGGAGAATCCCAGGGATGGGGGCCTGGTGGGCTGCCGTCTCTAGGGTCACACAGAGTCGGACACGACTGAAGCGACTTAGCAGCAGCAGCAGCAGCCAGATGGTTATAGTGTCTACAGTCATTTCACATCCTTTCTTGACTAAATTATTGCAACAGCCTCTGTGTCTCTCCCCAAGTCAGACCCTTCATTTGCTGTTTTCCTTCATAATGTACTCTTTGTGACCCCATGGACTATAGCCTACCAGGCTCCTTTGTCCATGGAATTTTCCAGGCAAGAATACTGGAGTGGGTTTCCATTCCCTTCTCCAAGGGATTTTCCCAATCAGGGATCGAACCTGAATCTCCTGCATTGCAGGCAGCTTCTTTATAATCTGAGACACCAGGGAAGCCCTTTATAATGCACAGAACTGATCAAATCACTCTTCTGTTTATAATCTTCTTTATTAATATCTATTACCTACATGGTTAACACAAAACCTTTATAATGGCTTTCTGAACTTTTTCAAATCTCTGTAGGCTACTTCCAACCTGTTTTTATTCTTACATGTTTATAATAATTTGACTTTTTCAAGAAACTAGGATCACCTACCATTTCCCCCACTACTTTCTTTCTAATGTTCATACTTTCATTCCTGTCTTTCCCTGTCCTAGGATTTCTTCCTCCTTTTTCTCTGCCTTTCATGATGCTGTATACTTGTCAAAACAGAGAACAAAAGCTAGCCCTTCTCTGAAATCAGGCCCAGTTCATCTAAGAGAAGATGAGTTTCTAATTCCTATGCTTGCACATGATACTGTGATTCCATTGCCAATGATTTCCTCATATTATAACACAAATACATAGCATATATGTGTGTGTGTGTCTGTATAGATTGTGTGTTTGTGTGTATTAGAGAAGGCAATGACAACCCACTCCAGTACACTTGCCTGGAAAATCCCATGGATGGGGGAGCCTGGTAGACTGCAGTCTGTGGGGTCGCCAAGAGTCAGACAGGACTGAGCGACTTCACTTTCACTTTTCACTTTCATGCATTGGAGAAAGAAATGGCAACCCACTCCAGTGTTCTTGCCTGGAGAATTCCAGGGACGGGGGAGCTTGGTGGGCTGCTGTCTCAGGGGTTGCACAGAGTCAGATACGACTGAAGCAACTTAGCAGCAGCAACAGCATGTATGTGTGTGTATATACACACATACATGTCAGCCCTCATCAGCCTTCATCAGCCCTCAACTCTCTGCTACTGCTGCTACTAAGTCGCTTCAGTCGTGTCCGACTCTGTGCGACCCCATAGACGGCAGCCCACCAGGCTCCCTCATCCCTGGGATTCTCCAGGCAAGAACACTGGAGTGGGTTGCCATTTACTTCTCCAGTGCATGAAAGTGAAAAGTGAAAGTGAAGTCGCTCAGTCGTGTCTGACTCTTAGTGACCCCATGGACTGCAGCCTACCAGGCTCCCCCGTCCATGGGATTTTCCAGGCAAGAGTAGGCTGATAAAATGGAATAAAAATTATTTTGTTCTCTAAAACCACAGTGCCTTGAGTAGAGTATATAGTCATTACATATGTATGGAAAACTGACAGCTGTATACTTTAGTTGTATAGCAAAGGAATGGAAAAAATGCTCTGTTCAAAGACTTTAACCCTATGTGGCCCCTTGCAAAGGATGTCCTATCCCCATGACTTTCCTTCCTTAATAAAAACTTGTATGTGTTGGTATCTGTTTGTAATACTGGCAACCAGCTAAAATGGATAAACTCATTTATAATGTTTTGGTAGTAAATGCTAATGGTTGAATGTATTGGAGTACAATGATCTCAAAAATGGATACTCTAGAAGACATTAACAAGCAGAAGAGACATCTGGAATGGGAGGCTTTGAGTCACCCTTTTTACCACGTGATAATTAAGTATCCACTGTGCCTCCATGTAAAGCATCCTGCTCTTGCACAATGCAAGAAGAGTCAGTCTCTCACTGGATAAAACCCAAGAGCTATTAGTTGCCAGAATCCTGAGAAACAAACAATATATTCTAAGAGTCAAATATCTACCAGAAAATAAGTCCGTAATCTATCCATCTAGTTATGGGACTCCAGGGGAAGACCAGTGATGTGGAATTTGAATAAAAAGCTGATCTTTGATCCCAGGATGCCAAACTAGCATTATTTTTCTTTAGTACAATAGTGCACACCTAAATAGAGGCTTTTGCCAATAAGTTCTAACTCTTTGTTCCCCAATCTGTTAAAAATAGTGAGTTATCCTCCATCTAAAGGATTGCCCTTAGCAGGTCTCTTTCTTGAATGAAGTTCCCCAGCATTATTTAAGAACAGAAAATTCAACTGACCCTGGATGCAATATTTTTGACTCCTCACAGAGTTGAATGGAAGTTGTTAACATGAGCTTCAAGGCAGATTTTGATTCTCACACTCAGTAACCCTCGATATTTCTAGGGCTTTTCTTCCAACCCAGGTCCAGCACTGCTTTTAGATTTCCACACGTGCCTGCTGAGAGGGGACATTTTCCTCAAATACACCTGGGGGCAGCGTGAGGTTTTTGAAATGCTGCTGAGCCAAGTCTCCAATTGATAGGTTTATTGAGACCCTGTTATGTAGTAAGCTGCCACAGTCCTGCACTTTAAAACTCAATGATGTGTGAAGAATGCAAAGGTTGACAGTCCTTTATAAAAACCATTAGCAATCCCTGCTTGGAGGGCTCATCAAGCAGGTATCAGAAAGATGAAAGAAAGTTCAATATAAATAGACTTTGCACAGAAAACTTCAAAATAAAAATGCTTTCGCTTGCACAAAAGTATGCAGTATTACTGTGCTGCAGTGAAAAGACCCAATAGCAAAGATAGTAAGTAACAACAGTAACAATCACTATCACAGTAGATCACCTCATGTATACAAAGATGAAGCTGAAATGACTTCAATATTTCTGCAGATTCAATATCTCTAATTATTTCATTCTTCTCATCAGTGAAATGGGGATGATCATGCATCCTATTTCTTCTCCAGACAACTCTTGTGTGAGCATCATTAGATCATTAAAGACAATTATTAGACTGGAGATTGCTGTGTGAGCAATAGGTGATTATTAATATTACCTTCTTTCATAAGAGAGCTTGCCTTTGGTATAAACATATTTTCCAGATGCTGTAAGTGAATGAAGTGAACTGGAGACCTCAGTGACTCCATATAGTCAAGATAAAACAAAGTGTGAACCAGAAATTGAAGAATTCATGTCTACTTTGTTACAGTTTTTACAGTTTTCAAATCACTTTTATTTTAGGTTGCAATAAAAACTTAAGATAAAATGGGTTTGACATCTCGGTTCCTTGAGATGTCCTGGTGGAATTTGGCCAGAGTTTTAATCTCAACATTTGTGTAAAATTAACAATTATGGCCCAGGCAGTAAACTGCAAAAGTGGTTTCTCATGTCATCTTTTGGCACCTCTCTTCAGAAAATTGTTGTAAAGAAATTCCCCAAAATCTAAAAGTGCAGGAATCACTTGGATAATATTCTGGCTTTAACATATGTGCTGCTCTAAGTTGTCTCCAGATCTTTGTGACCCCATGGACTGTAGCCCACCAGGCTCTTCTGTCCATGGAATTTTCGAGGCAAGAATACTGCAGTGGTTTGCCATATCCTACCAGGGGCTCTTCCCGATTCAAGGATTGAAACTGCATCTCTTGCATCTCCTGCATCTCCTGTATTGACAGGCAGATTCTTTAGCACTGTGCCACTTGGAAAGCCCTGGCTTTAAACTATATAAAATTGATTTATTTATTGAATATATATATATATATATATATGGCTTCCTGATAGCTAAGTTGATAAAGAATCCACCTGCAATACAGGAGACCTGGGTTTGATCCCTGTGTTGGGAAGATCCCCTGGAGAAGGGAAAATCTACCCACTCCAGTATTCTGGCCTGGAGAATTCCATGGACTACAGTCTATGGGGTCACAAAGACTCAGACATGACTTAGCGACTTTCACTTTCACATATTTATATACACATTTATGTACAGATAGTATATACTATGTCTATAGTATATAGACAGAGTGCCTGAAGAACTATGGATGGAGGTTTGTGACATTGTGCAAGAGGCAGTGATCAAGACCATTCCCAAGAAAAAGAAATGCAAAAAGGCAAAATGGTTGTCTGAGGAGGCCTTGCAAATAGCAGAGAAAAGAATAGAAGCTAAAGGCAAATGAGAAAAGGAAAGATATACCCATTTGTAGAATTCCAAAAAAAATAGCAAGAAGAGATAAGACAGACTTCCTCAGTAATCAATGCAAAGAACTAGAGGAAAACAACAGAATGAGAAAGACTAGAGATCTCTTTAAGAAAATTTGACATACCAAGGGAACATTTCAAGCAAAGATGGGCACAATAAAGGACAGAAATGGTATGGACCTAATAGAAGCAGAAGATATTCAGAAGAGGTGGCAAGAATACACAGAAGAACTGTACAAAAAAGATCTTCATGACCCAGATAACCACAATGTTATGATCACTCACCTAGAGTCAGACATCCTGGAATGTGAAGTCAAGTGGGCCTTAGGAAGCATCACTATGAACAAAGCTAGTGGAGGTGATGGAATTCCAGTTGAGCTATTCCAAATCCTGAAAGATGGTGCTGTGAAAGTGCTGCACTCAATATGCCAGCAAATTTGGAAAACTCAGCAGTGGCCACAGGACTGGAAAAGGTCAGTTTTCATTCCAATCCCAAAGAAAGGCAATGCCAAAGAATGTTCTAACTACTGCACAATTGCATTCATCTCACAGGCTAGTAAAGTAATGCTCAAAATTCTCCAAGCCAAGTTTCAACAGTACATGAACTGTGAACTCCAGATGTCCAAGCGGGAATTAGAAAAGGCAGAGGAACCAGAGATCAAATTGCCAACATCTGTTGGATCATCGAGAAAGCAAGAGAGTTCCAGAAAAACATCTACTTTTGCTTTTGACTGTGTGCATCACAGCAAACTGTGGGAAATTCTTAAAGAGATGGGAAAACCAGACCACTTTATCTGCCTCTTGAGAAATCCGTATGCAGGTCAAGAAGTAACAGTTAGAACCAGACATGGAATAATAGACTGGTTCCAAATCAGGAAAGGAGTGTGTCAAGGCTGTATATTGTCACCCTGCTTATTTAACTTACATGCAGAACACATCATGAAAAATGCCAGGCTGGATGAAGCACAAGCTGGAATCAAGATTGCCAGGAGAAGTATCAATAATCTCAGATATGCAGATGACACCACCTTTATTGCAGAGAGTGAAGAGGAACTTCTTTTCACTTGATGAAAGTGAAAGAAGAGAGTGAACAAGTTGGCTTAAAACTCAACACTCAAAAAATGAAGATCATGGCATCCAGTCCCATCACTTCATGGCAAATATATGGGAAAGCAATGGAAACTGTGACAGACTTTATTTTCTTGGACTCCAAAATCACTGCAGATGGTGACTGCAGCCATGACATTAAAAGTCACTTGCTCCTTTGAAGAAAAGTTATGACCAACCTAGACAGCATATTAAAAAGCAGAGACATTACTCTGCTGACAAAAATCTGTCTAGTCAAACCTATGATTTTCCCAGTAGTCATGTATGAATGTGAGAGTTGCACTGTAAAGAAAGCTGAGTGCTGAAGAATTGATTCTTTTGAACTGTGGTGTTGGAGAAGACTCTTGAGAGTCCCTTGGACTGCAAGGAAATCCAACCAGTGTATCCTAAAGGAAATCAGTCCTGAATATTCATTGGAAGGACTGATGCTGAGGATTGAAGGCAGGAGGAGAAGGGGACGATGGAGGATGAGATGGTTGGATGGCTTCACTGACTCAATTGACATGAGTTTGAGCAGGCTCCAAGAATTGGTGTTGGACAGGGAAGCCTGGCGTGCTGCAGTCCATGGGGTTGCAAAGAGTTGCACGTGACTGGGTGACTGAACTGAACTGAACTGAACTGATATATATAGTCATTTAGCTAATGCCAGAATAATCGAATAAAACAGGTGTATAAAAATGTCATTTTCTCCATATGATGCAAATAACTATTGTGTAAGAGTTTGGTTTTTTAAAATAACTAAATTGTCTAATTAAAAGACTGAATTTTTTAACTTTATCATGAGTTGGATCATCGTATAAGTTGCCTCAACATAATGAAAACACCAAAGGAAAAAAGGAACATATTTTTTTGCTCCCCAAGGCACATCTGAGTTTCCAAAGCCATGGGGAAAGTGATCTGGGAAGTAACCATGATTTTCCAACTAGAAGACTTGATGCATCACTTTGGAACGAGAGGCAGAGCCAGATGTGTTCCTGACAGGGTTTCCGTGATTCTATCAGCTCCATGCTGGGACAGCTTCGTTGTCATAATTCCATACATCCTGCCCTGATGCTTTTGATTTCCTCCTTTAGAAAAAATCAAACCACATTTGATTGTCCTCGTTTTAAAAATAGCATCGAAAACAAAGCCTTTGATGTCTTTTATTATCATTGCTTTGGGCTGTTGGAATCACCTAATTTTTGGAATTTGGTTAGTGACTCCTCTGAGACTAAGTACTTCTAGAAGCTGCTCTAAAAGATGAAAATACCAACCATAAAAACTGAAGTAAAACAAAAGTGTAAGTGCAATGATTGAAGACGCATCAGATACAACATAGTTGGCAGTGCCTTTTGTTATGACTTCTTTTATATAAATATAGTGTTTAAGAAACAGAAAGAGATGAGAAATTATTTAATAAGTAAAATAAACATGAAACTATTAAAAGGTGTAAATATTTAACAGAAAATGAAAATGTTTGAGAATAGTACACATATTTGCTGATGCTGCACATATTTGCTTAGATTTGTTATTTAATATGTGACCAGATTTAATGTAGTTCAGATCCAGGTTAAATGCATGCCTTGAATCCTTATAAGCAGGGTGGAAGTTTCCTAATTTATTTCCATTTGAAAGTTCCAGAACTGTCAGACTATTGTATTATCAATACAAAACCAGCATTCCCTATTATTGTAAAGAAGAAGCAATTGCAATGTAATTTTGTAAATATACAACTGGTGTTTTTCTCTCCTTGGCTGCATACAGATAAGTAATATTAAGAAAAAGCTTCCATAATAGTAATTTTGAAATAACATTTATTAAATTTATGTACCACAAACCTAATTAATGTGAAGCCTAATTTAAGAATTCATGATGAATACAGTGTCACATGCACTGCTTTAAATAGTATGCAAGGTTGCAAATAATACTGTCCCTAAAAGTTTGACAAGTATAATAAATACACTTTAATTTCAGCTTAACAAAGTTATTTTCTTTTCATCTTCGTAGGAACATAATCAACTCTCAGTCTGTGTTCTGTCCATCCTTACCCTTTATCCAGTTAATTCTTATTAGGGGGTTTCCCAGGTGACTCAGTGGTAAACAATCTGCCTGCCAGGGCAGGAGACTCAGGTTCAATTCCTGGGTCGAAAATCCCCTGGAGAAGGAAATGGCAACCCACTCTAGTAGTCTTGTCTGGGAAACCCCATGGACAAAGGAGCCTGGTGGGCTGCAATCCACGGGGTCGCAAAGAATCCCACAACTTAGCAACTAAAGAGTAACAACAATTCCTAAGTGTCACTCTCTCAAGGAAGACTTCCTCAAAAGATACCACTCTTTTTTTTTTCTTCTAATTTTATTTTATTTTTAAACTTTACATAATTGTATTAGTTTTGCCAAATATCAAAATGAATCCGCCACAGGTATACATGTGTTCCCCATCCCGAACCCTCCTCCCTCCTCCCTCCCCATACCATCCCTCTGGGCCGTCCCAGTGCACCAGCCCCAAGCATCCAGCATCATGCATCGAACCTGGACTGGCAACTCGTTTCCTACATGATATTTTACATGTTTCATTGCCATTCTCCCAAATCTTCCCACTCTTTCAAAGTTCCCAAGAGCTCTTCCTGGCTCCTCTTGTTTCTATTCCTAATCTAGTCTAGCAGCTAATCCAGTTGCAGCATCTCAAAATTATATTCAGAAAATGAGCACTTTTCACTACCTATAAGATTGCCACCAGTTTCTAAACCACCCTTATTTGTGCCTGGAATATTAAATGAACTTCTCATTGGTTTACCTGATTCTATCTTGATCCTTATGGCCAGAGTCATCTTTTTTTATTATTAATTTTTACTGTAGTGGTTGTTTTGCCGTGTTTCTAACTGAACAGCAAAATGAATCAGCCATACATACACACATCATTTTAAGACATGTCAGACCATGCCATGTTTCAAAGCCCCAAAGCTTCCTATTTTACTAGGGTAAAGCCAATGCCTTTGAGAATGGTTAGAAGGCTCTCCTTAATCCATTTCCCAATTCATTTCAAGGCCTCTCTGACCACATCTCCATCTATTTCTCCTTGATACACTCCACCCTAGAATCTACCTATTTATTTTGTAATTATTGCTTCTCTGTAAAACAGATCTTTTGCCTACTTTAGTCAAGAAAAATAGAGATTTTTTTTAAACCTGCTTTGTTCACTACTGTAAACCCAGAAGGAGAAGAGACACATATAGTAAACAAAAAATATTGTTTAAGTGAATAAATCACTATACTTGTCTCTCAAGGCACTTGTACAAACACACCCCTCTCCATCTGTGTTTAGTGTGATATTTGTTTAATGTTTGCTTTCCCTATACTCACCACTGACGTAAGCACCTGAGTTCAGAAATCATTTATGTTTTGTCTACCTTGTATCCTCAATGCCTAGTGTATAACAGACCCATAATATGTATAATACATATTTATTTATTTAGTGAATTAACAAAAGGGAAATAGTATGCTGTCTTTCTCTTCTTTGTTTTCTAATGAGCTTATAATATATTACTCTAAGATTAAAATATTTATGTAATTAATAGTGTACCAACTATTGGATCTGTATCATCTCCATAAAGCAATCCAAAATTTAACTTCTCTGTCTTACCCAGGTACACTACTTAAATGATACTTTTGTTATCTGTTGGATACATACCTTATTAACAAGGTCAGTACCTTTTTTATTTTACAGGAGGCAGAAACAGATTTAATGTACTTAGCCCTTGCTTAGAAACAATGCAGTTCTGCAACCATCATTTTAATCCATCATGCTAAACAAAGAAAATACTTGGTACCTTGTGTGAGTTTACATGAGCAACAATAATAAGACAAGCAGGACATGATCAGAAAAAGAAGCCTTGGCCATATATTAATTGGGAAGATCAATGCACTCCAGTCTTTGTCTAGGCCTGTTCCCTCATGACCAGGTTTCTTGCCAGAAGCAGTTAATTAAAAGGGGATGTGCTATTTTTTGTTTTCCTGGCTGAAGGCAGGACTCACTCCAAAGTAGCTCACCAAGCCTGTGGTGGAGGGAACTAGAACTCGTTAACAGACTTACCCTTATAATGCAGCACAGCCACCTCTCTGTCAATTACATTTGGTTTAAGGAGACTTGAGGTTTCTATTAAACAATTCCTAAAAGCAATCTGCAGGTGCAAGAGTAAGGGTAGCAATAACACATAGGCGTAACATGTTATCAGTTTTCTTCCAAAATGTGCCTTGGGCTAAGGTCTGTCTATGGTTGATGGCCAATGTAGACAGCTGTATGAGTCACATTCTACATGGCTTTCACTGGTCCAGGAAAAAAATGGAGCATTCTGTGGAGTCCTTGTGTACGTGTAATTAAAATATACATTTTTATAATCCAAATTTGTTTAAACTTTCCGCTTTTGAAAGAAAATTTGTGTGGGTCTCTATCTTCTGTGGATCACTAATTTGTTAAGAAATTCTAAGACTGTCTTAAATTAAAAAAAAAAAAAAACACTGCATACCACCCTAAGACAACCTAGATGGGGACATAGATGTGGATTAGCAAGATAGCTCAGATGGTAAAGAACCTGCCTGCAATGCAGGAGACCCAGATTCAATCCCTTGATACAGAAGATGCCCTGGAGAAGGGCATGGCAACCCACTCCAGTATTCTTGCCTGGCGAATTCCATGGGCAGAGGAGCCTGGCAGGCTACAGTCCATGGGGTCACAAACAGTCAGACACGACTGAGCCACTTTCACTTTGTGACTTTTACCAAGGTTCTCATGCCTCATCAGGTACTATTCTTATAACTGTTCAAAAGTAATTAGCAGTCTTTTATATGACAAGATATAACACTTTAATCTACATATTTCCCACTACAACACATGGAAGACAATTGTAACATATTCCAGTATTCTTGCCTGAAGAATCTCCAGGGGCAGAGAAGCCTGGCAGGCACCATTCCCTTCTAGTGCATAAATTCATTCAAAACATATATATGAAAGCCTATTGTGGGATCTGAGAACACAGCACTAACCAAGTCCCTGCCCTGAAGCAAATCATATTCCAGTAAGGAAGAAACAAATACTTGTCTACTACTAATGATAATCATAGTTGTAGTGATAACATGTAATACTTTTGTAGTTTTTTGGGCTAAGTGCTGTTTCTATCTATCTATCTATCCATTACTTTCAGTTCAGTTCAGTTCAGTCACTCAATTGTGTACATCTCTTTGCAACCCCATGAATCGCAGCACTCCAGGCCTCCATGTCCATCACCGACTCCCGGAGTTCACTCAGACTCACGTCCATCAAGTCAGTGATGCCATCCAGCCATCTCATCCTCTGTCGTCCCCTTCTCCTCCTGCCCCCAATCCCTCCCAGCATCAGAGTCTTTTCCAATGAGTCAACTCTTCGCATGAGGTGGCCAAAGTACTGGAGTTTCAGCTTTAACATCATTCCTTCCAAAGAAATCCCAGGGCTGATCTCCTTCAGAATGGACTGGTTGGATCTCCTTGCAGTCCAAGGGACTCTCAAGAGTCTTCTCCAACACCACAGTTCAAAAGCATCAATTCTTCAGTGCTCAGCCTTCTTCACAGGTCAACTCTCACATCCATACATGACCACTGGAAAAACCATAGCCTTGACTAGATGGAGCTTTGTTGGCAAAGTAATGTCTCTGCTTTTGAATATGCTATCTAGGTTGGTTATAATTTTCCTTCCAAGGAGTAAGTGTCTTTTAATTTCATGGCTGCAGTCACCAACTGCAGTGGTTTTGGAGCCCAAAAAAATAAAGTCTGACACTGATTCCATTGTTCCCCATCTATTTGCCATGAAGTGATGGGACCGGATGCCATGATCTTCGTTTTCTGAATGTTGAGCTTTAAGCCAACTTTTTCACTCTCCACTTTCACTTTCATCAAGAGGCTTTTTAGTTCCTCTTCACTTTCTGCCATAAGGGTGGTGTCATCTGCATATCTGAGGTTATTGATATTTCTCCTGGCAATCTTGATTCCAGCTTGTGCTCCAGTGTTTCTCATGATGTACTCTGCATATAAGTTAAATAAGCAGGGTGATAATATACAGCCTTGACGTACTCCTTTTCCTATTTGGAACCAGTCTGTTGTTCTATGTTCAGTTCTAACTGTTGCTTCCTGACCTGCATACAAATTTCTCAAGAGGCAGGTCAGGTGGTCTGATATTCCCATCTCTTTCAGAATTTTCCACAGTTTATTGTGATCCACACAGTCAAAGGCTTTGGCATAGTCAATAAAGCAGAAATAGATGTTTTTCTGGAACTCTCTTGCTTTTTCCATGATCCGGTAGATGTTGGCAATTTGATCTCTGGTTCCTCTGCCTTTTCTAAAACCAGTTTGAACATCTGGAAATTCACGGTTCATGTATTGCTGAAGCCTGGCTTGGAGAATTTTGAGCATTACTTTACTAGCGTGTGAGATGAGTGCAACTGTGAGGTAGTTTGAGCATTCTTTGGGATTGGAATGAAAACTGACCTTTTCCAGTCCTGTGGCCACTACTGAGTTTTCCAAATTTGCGGGCATATTGAGTGCAGCACATTCGCAGCATCATCTTTTAGGATTTGAAATAGCTCAAGCGGAATTCCATCACCTCCACTAGTTTTGTTCATAGTGATTTTTTCTAAGGCCCACTTGACTTCACATTCCAGGATGTCTGGCTCTAGGTCAGTGATCACACCATCGTGATTATCTTGGTCGTGAAGATCTTTTTTGTACAGTTCTTCTGTATATTCTTGCCACCTCTTCTTAATATCTACTGCTTCTGTTAGGTCCATACCACTTCTGTCCTTTATTGAGCCCATCTTTGCATGAAGTGTTCCCTTAGTATCTCTAAAAATCTTGAAGAGATCTTTAGTCTTTCCCATTCTGTTGTTTTCCTCTATTTCTTTGCATTGGTCGCTGAGGAAGGCTTTCTTCTCTCTTCTTGCTGTTCTTTGGAACTCTGCATTCAAATGTTTATATCTTTTCTTTTCTCCTTTGCTTTTCTTTTTTTTTTTTTTTTAATATTACCACCAATCCTTTGCTTTTCACTTATCTTCTTTTCAAAGCTATTTGTAAGGCCTCCCCAGACAGCCATTTTGCTTTTTTGCATTTCTTTTCTATGGGATGGTCTTGATCCCTGTCTCCTGTACAATGTCACAAACCTCAGTCCATAGTTCATCAGGCATTCTATCTATCAGATCTAGTCCCTTAAATCTATTTCTTACATCCACTTTATAACCATAAGGGATTTTATTTAGGTCATACCTGAATGGTCTAGTGATTTTCCCTACTGTCTTCAATTTAAGTCTGGATTTGGCAATAAGGAGTTCATGATCTGAGCCACAGTCAGCTCCCAGTCTTGTATTTGCTGACTATCAGCTTCTCCATCTTTGGCTGCAAAGAATATAATCATTCATCACCATTTGGTGATGTCCATGTGCAGAGTCTTCTCTTGTGTTGTTGGAAGAGGGTGTTTGCTATGACCAGTGCATTTTCTTGGCAAAACTCTATTAGCCTTTGCCCTGCTTCGTTCTGTATTCCTAGGCCAAATTTACCTGTTACTCCAGGTGTTTCTTGACTTCCTACTTTTGCATTCCAGTCCCCTATAATGAAAAGGACATCTTTTTTGGGTGTTAGTTCTAAAAGGTCTTGTAGGTCTTCATAGAACCCTTCAACTTCAGCTTCTTCAGCGTTACTGGTTGGGGCATAGACTTGGATTACTGTGATACTGAATGGTTTGCCTTGGAAATGAACAGAGATCATTCTGTCGTTTTTGAGATTGCATCCAAGTACTGCATTTCGAACTCTTTTGTTGACCATGATAGCTACTCCATTTCTTCTGAGGGATTCCTGCCCACAGCAGTAGATATAATGGTCATCTGAGTTAAATTCACCCATTCCAGTCCATTTCAGTTCGCTGATTCCTAGAATGTCGACATTCACTCTTGCCATCTCTTGTTTGACCACTTCCAATTTGCCTTGATTCATGGACCTGACGTTCCAGGTTCCTATGCATATTTACGGCATCGGACCTTGCTTCTATCACCAGTCACATCCACAACTGGGTATTGTTTTTGCTTTGGCTCCATCCCTTCATTCTTTCTGGAGTTATTTCTCCACTGATCTCCTGTAGCATATTGGGCCCCTACTGACCTGGGGAGTTCCTCTTTCAGTATCCTATCATTTTGCCTTTTCATAACGTTCATGGGGTTCTCAAGGCAAGAATACTGAAGTGGTTTGCCATTCCCTTCTCCAGTGGACCACATTCTGTCAGACCTCTCCACCATGACCCGCCTGTCTTGGGTGGCCCCTCAGGGCATGGCTTAGTTTCATTGAGTTAGACAAGGCTGTGGTCCTAGTGTGATTAGATTGACTAGTTTCCTATGATTATGGTTTCAGTGTGTCTGCCCTCTGATGCCCTCTTGCAACACCTACCGTCTTACTTGGGATTCTCTTACCTTGGGCGTGGGGTATCTCTTCATGGCTGCTCCAGCAAAGCGCAGCTGCTTCTCCTTACCTTGGACGAGTGGTATCTCTTCACTGCCACCCCTCCTGACCTTGAACATGGAATAGCTTCTCTAGGCCCTCCTGCACCCGCACAGCCACCATTCCTTGGACGTGGGGTTGATCCAATCCTTTATTGTTCAGTATAATACATTAAGGTAGCTATGAGTATCCTATTTTACAGATGTAAAAACTGAGACACAGAGAAGTGTGTCATTTGTCCAAGGCCCTATTTCCTGTAAGTTGTATAGTTGGAATTTGAATTAAGTATGTCCACAAATTCTTTGATCCTCTTTCCTTTAAGAGCTTGCATGTTCTCAGTCACTCAGTCGTGTCTGACTCTGTGACCCCATGAACTGTAGCCTGCCAGGCACCTCTGTCCATGGGATTTTCCAGGCAAGAAGACTGGAGTGGGTTGCCATTTCCTTCTCTGGGGAATCTTCCTGACCCAGGGATCCAAATTGTGTCTCCTGCATTGACAGGTGGATACTTCATCACTGAGCCACCTAGGAAGCCTTTCCTTTAAGAGGTGGAGCCTAATTTCATTTCCCTTGAGTGAGGGACAGATTTATTATTTTAACAAATAGAAGATAGAGCATAAGGTGTGTTGAGAACCAAGATGAAGATATAAACAGCACTGGGGCTTCTTCTTTTTTCTCTCTGTCTTGGAGCACTGTCTGGGGAACACCAGCTGCCAGGCCCCAGAGACCTGGCAGTTACCAGCACATGTCCCTGTGGTGAACACTGAAGCCTTCTGCAGACAACCAGTGTTCCCTTGTCAGGACTGAGCACAGCCGCCTCTGAATGGGGATGTCCAGCTCCAGCCAAGCCCCAGATGATAACATCCCTGGCTGATGTGAACTGAAACCTCTCTGCCAGAATCATCAAGCTAAAACGCTCCCAGATTCCTGGCCCATGTAAGCTATGTGATGACAAGCATTTGTTGCTTTAAGGCACTGTGTTTTGGGATCCTATTTACACAGCAATAGAAAACTAATATGGCAGTCAAGAAAAGATTCTCTGGGAAGATAACATTTGACCAGACGCTTGAATCGAATGAAGAAGAAAACATTAAGAGTGTTTTGGGGAAACCATTTCAAGCAGGAGGAAAAAAAATACACTCAAACCTTGAGTATGTTTATTGCATGCAAAGAACAAGAAGTAAGTCATCCATTTGGCTCAACAGAGACAGAGAAGAATGGCAGGGGCTGGGGTTGGAAATTTGTATCATTATAGAAGGATTTCAGAGAAGGCAATGGCACCCCACTCCAGTACTCTTGCCTGGAAAGTCCCATGGACGGAGGAGCCTGGTGGGCTGCAGTCCATGGGGTCACGGAGAGTCAGACACGACTGAGCGACTTCACTTTCACTTTTCACTTTCCTGCATTGGAGAAGGAAATGGCAGCCCACTCCAGAGTTCTTGCCTGGAGAATCCCAGGGACAGGGGAGCCCAGTGGGCTGCCGTTTATGGGGTCGCACAGAGTCGGACACGACTGAAGCAACTTGGCAGCAGCAGAAGAATTTGATTTCACTCTACCTGTAACATGGATCCCTTGAACAGTTGTGAGCAGGGAGTGATTCACTGTGCAAAAGATCATAATGGCTGCTGGATGGAGAACAGACTGGAGCAGAGCAAGAGTAGAATCATCAAGGTCACTTAGGAAGCTGCTTTAATAACCGTGGTGAGACACAGCGGTGGCTTGGACGAGGGTGCAAATGTTGGGGAAGGGCAGATTCAAGATTTAGAAGTGAAAGAAGGTGAAGTTGCTCAGTCGTGTCCGATTCTTTGAGACCTCATTGACTGTAGTCTACCAGGCTCCTCCGTCCATGGAATTTTCCAAGCAAGAGTACTGGAGTAGGTTGCCATTTCCCTCTCCAGGGGATCTTCCGGACAGGGGGATCAAACGTGGGTCTCCCTCATTGCAGGCAGACATCTTACCATCTGAGCCAACCACGGAAGATGAAGCCAATAGGACTTGCTGCTGGATTGGATCCCAGGGAAATCAGTGTTTTTAAGCTCCACTGTTTCCATTGGAAAAGTATTTTGGAGGAAACCTGGATGGAAGTGGCACATTTTTTTCCTTTTCTTTTTTTTTTTTTTAAATTGAAACATGCTGTGTTAGCTTTAGGTATACAGTAAAGTGACATACACACACACACACACACACACACACACACACACAGTCAGTTACTTCAGTCATGTCTGACTCCTGCAACCTCATGGACTGTATCCTGCCAGGCTTCTCTGTCCATGGGATTCTCCAGGCAAGAATACTGGAGTGGATTGATGACCAACAAGAATATACTATGTATAGCACAGGTAACTATATGCAATGTTTTATAATAACTTATAAGAGAAAAGAATCTAAAAAAGAATACACACACACACTTATATATATATGAAAAAGAGAGTGAAAGTTTTATTTGCTTAGTTGTGTCTGACTTTCTGTGACCCCATGGGTTGTAGCCTACCAGGCTCCTCTCTCCATAGGATTCTCCAGGCAAGAATACCGGAGTGGGTTGCCATGCCCTCCTTCAGGGGATCTTCTCAATCCAGGTATTGAACCTGCATCTTTTACATCTCCTACATCGGCAGGTGGGTTCTTTACCACTAGCGCCACTTGGCTCAGATGATGAAAGAATCGGCCTGCAATTTAGGAGACCCAGGTTCCATCCCTAGGTTGGGAAGATATCTTGGAGAAGGAAATGGCAACCCACTCTAGTACTCTTGCCTGGAGAATCCCATGGACAGAGGAGCCTGGTAAGCTACAGTCCATGGGGTCACAAAAAGTCAGACATGACAGAAAATAACACTTCCGCTCTCTTTTTCATAAATAGGGGTGTGTGTGTGTGTGTGTATGTATATGCATTTTTTTCAGATTCTTTTCTCTTATAACTTATTATAAGACATTGAGTGTAGTTCCCTGTTGGTTATCTATTTTATACTTAGCAGTGTGTATATATATGTTAATTTCAAACTGTTAGTTCGTCCTTCCCCTCTTTTCCCCTTTGGTAACCATAAATTTGTTTTCCTCTGTCTGTGAGTCTATTTCTGGCACGATTTCTTCCTTGGACATTCAGGGGAAGGAATTGAAATATAAGTGTAAATTAGAATAAACACACATTTTGTTTACTTTTTCTGCTCTTTCCAAGAATATTGTACTATATCTTCCGGTGAGATAAATGAAATCTGTCACTCTGAGGCATGCCCTTATAAAATGTGAAATTAAAAGAGAAGAGAAATGTTAATGACCTAAGAAATTCTCTTGTGTTTGTCCTTTGTGATACCACTAGGTCTCTCTGCATCAGGAAGAACACTGTGAAAGTAGCTTATCCTTCCTTCAAAGTTAGAAACTATGATATATGCAATGGGACAGCTTTTGAAAATGGGGAAGGCAACACTATTTGGTGTGCTATGGCAGTTCTTTGAAACAACATGCCCAGTATCCCAGAGTAGAGCCAGCTTTCCAAGGTGGCTACTGAGAATAAGACTCTGGCCACCATGCCCTTCCAAAGCCATTAATAACTGCATCCAAATGCAGTTAATCTTAAAAATTAACAAAAACCCTAACCACTTGGACCAGAGTAAGTAACGTGGACCAGATGAGAGGAAGTGTGACACAAGTACTGCCTGACCAAGCTTTTTCAATATTTTTGGAGAGTCCTGAGTAGACTTGAATAAGAAATATTCATGGTCACCTGTCATCTGTTTTGATTTTTTAGGCAAAATCTATTAAGTTTTTATTCTTACAAATAGCACATAGGCATCTCAGAAGTTCATGGTCCATATCCCCTGTTCCTAATTCTTTCTCTTCCTTATTTCAAAGAGAAGAAAATTTCCTTGATGGTCAAGTTTGATACCAGGCTGAGATGCCAGAAGACTCCAAAAATAAGAAAGAACGTTCATTAAATCAAGCCACTAGGAATCCAGGAGATCAAATCATGGGTTCTCTTCTACTATCAGCATTCGCCAGCATGTCTACGACTCCTATATATGTCCTTTTCCATTAGGACTGTGGATGTATAGTCTATGTCATATCTTTTCAGCATGTGAGTGTTATAGTTCTTCATTCTCTTTGAAATTAGCCATGGTCATGTGACTTGCTTTAGCCAGTGAAAGGTAATCTGAAGTGACATTTATTTCTTCCAGACAGAAGCTTTAGGAGCCAGTGTATAATTACCACATTCCCTTTTCCTCCCTCCTGGTTCTTATAAAAACACACGTCAAGATAGATCTTTCAGTCTGAGTCCCTAGGTGATTACAGGAGGCCCTCCACCCCTTATCCCCTCCTTCTGCCCAGGTGACATGAGCAAATATAAGCCTTTGTTGAGTTTATGCCTCGAGAGTTGAGGGTCATTTGTTGCTGCAGCAAAACCGAGACTATCCTGATGGATACAGTCCCAAAACTATACATACATGTTTAACACTACACAGATGGAAGGGACATCAGAAATGGTGAAATCTGAGATCAGGTTTCAAAGTATCCTAAACTGAACCTCAGATGACCAAGGGGCTCCAAGGAATAAAGAAGCAATTAGTCCACACTCATCTGTTCACATTCATGCACTGACCTCAAAAAGAGCTGCCTGGTCCTCTTGGTTGCCAGAGTAGCCTGGAGAGAATTCCCCCAGCAGTGCTTCACCCCACATTGAGGGTAGGTTTTAATAAAAACAACAGGACTCAGGCACCGATTGCCAAATAAGTCTCCTGATTTTTCTGACATGAAGCAGGCTCTGTCATATTTAACAGAGGCGGACAGAGCCTCCTATGCCTTTGCATTCGTCATGGTGAGAGTGATAGCCTTTACATGCTGCTGACATTGCTGGTTTTTGTCATGTGTAAAGCATACAGCTCTGTGAGCTAACTACCGCTCCTCCCTCAAAGGTTTAATTAAGTAAATCACATGCCATGGCCCTCTTTCTATCTGTTTGATTAGTGTGCAGTGAAAAATTTATTGTTGCCAAGCCTCAGAGTGATTTATTTTTTTCTCCAGGGTCTGCAGAGTACTGTTTCCCCATATTCAGTTCTTTGTTGGGGGTGGTGGTGGTGTGTATTTCACGGAATGAGAAACAAATGGCTTGTGAAGCCTAAACACACAGAGGTTTCCTGTCTTGTTCAAAGTCAGAATACCTTTGTCTTGTTCATCACTGCGAACGAGGGACCCATGGAGCTTTCACACCAAAAAATATTTGTGTTTTTTCTTTATTCCAAAGAGATGCAATCATATGGTAAATACATGAGCTAACTCTGAACTTCAGCTTTTAGTGCTACTACCTACGTGCTCTTGATTTTGAACGTGTTATTTAAACTTCAGTTTCATCAGTTACATAATAGAATGATAGTCCGTTTCATAAGTTGTGAGGATTATATGTTAACGCATATAAAGTACCAAGCCAGTGCCTAGAATATTATAAGTATGAAATAAATGTTAACATTTATTCTTTTATATTTAACTTATTGTTCCCCTGAAGGAAAGTTGCTAATCACATGTGTTATATCTCTACTTAATGTAGAAAAAGAGGAAGAGTAGAATGAGATAATAGTACCTGCCCTTACATATTTTTCAAAGAGAAAATAAAAATATATATATTATTTAATGCTCTAGATATATAGTAGTATATGTACTTATTTACATGATTGTATCCCTTTGATGCTAACAAGAAAAACACATATTTGAAGTCAGAGATCATAGTTTTTCACATTTGCAAGCCCTGCTTTTACGTAATAGTGTACATATGATAAAGCTGCTCTTCATTTTTTTAAAAAAGAATAAATGAATGACTCCCTCCTTTACCTTTTATATTTTACATTTCCTTTACAATAGTACTCCTCTGTGTCCTCAACTGCATTTCAAAAGTATTTCCAAATTTAACTGCTCATCATTACGAGAACTTGATAAACACATAGATTCCTTGGCTCTACCTAGTCAGGATTTGACTTAGTGTGACTGGGATAGAGCTTCCCTGATGACTCAGTGGGTAAAGAATCCGTCTGCAATGCAGGAGACACAGGCGATGCAGTTTAGATTCCTGGGTTGGGAAGCTCCCCTGGAGGAGGAAATGGCAACCCACTCCAGTGTTCTTGCCTGCAGAGTCCCATGGACAAGAGCAGCCTGGCGGGCTACAGTCCAAAGGTTTGCAAAGAGTTAGACATGACTGAGCAACTAATCACTCATGCCCACGACTGGGATAGAACCCAGGAATGGGTATATTTTGTAAGCTTCTAAGGTTTAACCAGGCCATTTGTTAGTTTCAGCAATCATCCTTCTCAGGTCTCTTTCAAATCCAATAATGTATGAGGCAAGCCTGAGCTGAAAATCAATCGAGATGGGCGAAGGTTTTAGAAATAGCTGGCCCAGATGATTATATCAGAATCAGAAATCTGTGTCATATTTTTTCTTTTATAACTTCCTACAACAAGTTCTCATATAAAATCAGGGTAAGTAACCCCAAAAGTCCCTCAGGCATGCTTTTTATTTTCCCCTTTCAAATAACATTTTAAGGTGAGAGCGATGTGTTTCACTTAATGTTTTTTATATAAATTGTGACTGAGTTAGAAATAGTTCTAAAAATTAAGCAATCCCACCACATAGCAGAAAAGAGAACATTTTGGATAGTAAAAAGTTTATTTAGATGACTCAAGTCACCAATGGTTTATTCTTCCACTAAAAAAATTATAATAAATGCATAGATTAGACATTTGCCAACCTTCAGTATTTGAAAGGCTATAAATAACAAAGCAAACACTTCCTTTGACGCATGATTCATAACAATCTGCAACCAGATCCCTTGTTTCCCCAACTTTTAATTCTCCACCTTTCCAAGCTAAAATACTTAATCAAATTTGGACAGAGTAGGTAGCAGAGTGATATAAGTTACGAGTTCATAACCAGCAATAAAACTAAGTCATTGCAATTGAGTTATTAAAAACGCTTGACCCCACAGAGATCACCAAACAGGTGACATGTTAGAATTGAAAGGAAAGGTGAAAACAAATATATACTATGATCCACTTTACTCTAAAGAATAATAACCTGTTAAATCTATGTCTTTCAGAAATAGTGACCTCTTAATAAGCAAGTGATAAAAGCATCAAGCTTATCTAAAGCATATCATCCTTTGTTCAGCCTCTTACTGGTTTTATTAAAGGTTCTACCTATTTTATTTATGTGTGTGTGTTTTTTCTAACTCATCCCATTACTGAGCTTCTTAAGCACAGGGAGAACCTTCTTCGTTGCTTTGCCCCCATCTTTGAGTATAGTACTTGGCACATGATAAGTAGCCAATAAACATTTGTTGAAAGAATGCATACACCATTTTTTTTGGATGTAGTTATGTTACTAGCACTGTACTAGTCATGCAGAGATATTTTATTATTCCAATGACTCTGCGAACTACGCATTCGCTTTGTTTTAGAGGAGAGGAAATTATAATTCAACTGGATGCAATTTGTTCAAGATCTCCTGACTTCCAGTCCAATGTACTTCCCCCCAAGTTTCCTCACCTAATAAAAAAACTTGACATATAACCATCATCTCAAAATCCCAAAACTCTTTTTAAAGCACTTGTGAATCCACCTCTAACTTAGCAATGAGCACTATTTCAAGCCAACAACATACCATAAAATTTAAACTGAAACAGATATTAATATAGTCAGTTCTGTTTTATTGAATCACATAGTAAAAGTAGAAAGTATTGATATAAAATCTATAGGGAAACATAACTCTAAGTATTATTAACCAGTCAAGCTTTTACATTAGTCCTAGAGTTCACAGTTAGTTCTAGCTCACAGTTGAGGAATTTAACAGGTCAACTGCCAAATAAAAGCTCTGGTTTTCTGGGTGTGGGAAAGCAGAAGCCAGTTAGGGTCATGTTACCCCTTGATTTCCAGCTGAATCCCTTGATGGTCCACCATCCCCATGTTACCATGAGTGAAATTCTTGACTCCTTGACCCTCTGGAAGATTTCTGCAAATTTCCTGGACTACATTTGCCCTTAGTCACCTTTGATGTGGTTTCTAGTTTCCACTTGGAAAGTAAGAATGAGAAACCAATAAGTTAAAATTAATAGATTTTCATTATTCAAAGTATCTCAACCACATCTAGCAATTTTCTTTACTAGAAAAATAGTCCTCTCATCTCTCTCACAACCTCTGCTCTCTCCTCTTATAAATTTCTGTTTATCTCTCACTCAGAGTTTATACTTTTGTTGGTGGTATTATTTTCTCCTCACTCCTCTTCCAGCTTCTAGAAACACCACAATAACAATAACAAGGACAATAATAATATCTAACATTCATATCACTTTTATCATGTGCCTGGCACTGTGAAATGTGCTTGAAATGAATGAATACTCTCAGTTGTTGCCCTAATGATCTGTGAAGTAGATACTGTCATTAACTCCATTTATACAGAAAGAAAGAGACACAGAGGATTACTTTTCCAAGTAAGCTACCCTATCTAATGCTTTATCTCAAGGTAATGACCTAAAGTAGGCCATTTCTACAATAAAATCTGATGACAGCTAATTAAAAAATCATTTATCATTCCACTCTTCCAAGTATATTTTGCTACCTATTCTTGACAAGTCTTTTTCAGCCCTTGTCCCAGAAAAAGAAAAATAACCAGCCCTATGCAACTGAACCTTGCCATTTCTTGTTGCTGTCATCATTCAGTTGGGAAGTCACACCCAACTCTTTGTGACCCCATCGACTGCAGCACACCAGGCTTCCGTGTCCTTCACTAGCTCCTGGAGTTTGCTCAAACTCATGTCCATTGAGTTGGTGATGCCACCCAACCATCTCATCCTCTGTCACCCCCTTCTCCTCCTGCCCTTAATCTTTCCTTTCCTGGACAGCCTCAATTTCTCAGTGTGCACAGGTTAAGATGGAGCGAGCCTTGGTCTGGTACCCACAGCACCTGGGCTTGGTCTTTCATCTGTAAGATGAAGATTCAAATATTCTCTTCCCTCAAAGAGCCTGGATCCTTTAAACGTACGTTGTTCCAGCCACACTATTGTTGTGAAGCTATTAAATCCTTCACAACATCCTTTTAAAATTCACAAAGCCATCTGTGCTCACATTATTCTTCCATCCTGGAATGTTTTTTATCCATTGAAAGCTTCCTTCACTCTTTACATTCAGCTTCCATGCTACCATATTTTCTTCCAAATCTTCTTAAAATTCCTACAGTGCTAGTGTATTAGTAGTATCCTTTCTTCTGCAATTCTCTCCACTGCTAGTACTTACTTTGGTTGTGCAACGTTGCTGTTTATCAATACTTATCTCAGTTTCTTCATATAGTCATGGAAATTATATATCCTTGCAGATAGGTACAGAGCTTTCCTCAGTTCTCTTTCTCATATATTACCAAACTCATCATTTGTACCTAATTGTGAATCAAAAACATTTGATTCATAAAGTAAATAGGCCAAATTATCCAGAAGCAGAATCTTTCCCTTTGTGATCCTCAAACCTGATATCCAGAAACTCTACCATCTAGACTGCTCAAGGATGAAATATTTGGCTCAATCATCTGAATGACTTCAAATAAGCTACTATTCCAAGAGATTTTCTAGAAAGCCTGCATGTCAGGGGCTATGGCTATTGACAGAACAAAGAAAAGTGTTTTCTGCCAAACTGTGCTGACCACAGTTCACTGATTCTGAAAAACATCAATTCTTAGTCATTGTTGGTTTTCTTTTTTGGCCACTTTTCTTCATTCACAGTTGCATTTCATTTACTTAAGATAGAGTCCACATCAAGAAGCTGTTAATTTGCATGACCTTTTGAGCAGGGCACAGCTGTGGGTTGTTTTTGAAAACTGCCTCCTAAATAAGATCTCAGGATCACACCTAAGGAGAAGGGTGATTCTACTACTCTGTTTGTGGCAGAAATATTCATCTGAGTTTGCCAACTGATTTCCTCTGTTGCCAGTGCATGGGGGGAACATGTTTCCCAACTTCCACTGTAACTGGGCTGCAGACATGTGACTGAGTTCTGCTCGATGGCAGCAGCTGGTGTCACTTCTTCCACTACAGCTCTCTACAGGTATTCCAGGCAAACCTTCACCAGCCTGCTCCAGCTGCTGCAGTCTGGGGAGATGAACACACATATGGTGTAGTTACAAGATGGAGGAATTTCATTTGTCCTGCCTTGGACTTGGTGTGATGGGGAAATAAACTTTTATTGTGTTAAGCCATTGGGATTTTGGCATTTATATTGCAGAATAGCCGAGTTTCATGAGATTAACTGATGGAAAACATCGACACACTTAAGGAGTGCCGTCACTCTTTAAGTGTTGGCTTCCCTGGAAGAGCCATGAGTTGAGCTATGAAGAATCCATGACACACGGGCTTCCCTGGTGACTCAGTGGTAGAGAACCAACCTGTCAATGAGGTGGGTGTTTGATTCCTGGGTCAAGAAGATCTCCTGGATAAGGAAACGGCAACCCACTTCCAGTGTTCTTGCCTGGAAAACTCCGTGGACAGAGGAACCTGGTGGGCTGCAATACATGGGGTCACTAAAGAGTTGGACATGACTTAGCAACGAAACAACAACAACAGCCATGACACACAGCCTACAACATCAAAGCCATTTTCATGGCCCATGTGAGCTCCGATTATCCGATTATCTAGGATGGCTCTTTGCCTTTCTTTAAGGAGATAAGAAACCTAAGAATCCTTGGAAACTTATCTAGCTCAGGTGTTGAGACTCTCAAGAAAATTTTCCTGATCCTTTTTTCTGGATTAGATGCCTCTCTTATGTATCTCTTAGATGTATAATATGTGTATGTGTGTGATATGTGGCTCTATAATATGTGTATGTATGTGATATGTGGCTGAGCTGGTAAAGAATCCTCCTGCAATGCGGGAAACCTGGGTTCAGTCCCTGGGTTGGGAAGATCCCCTGGAGAAGGGAACACTACCCATTCTGGCTTGGAGAATTTCATGGACTGTATAGTCTGTGGGGTCACAAAGAGGTGGACATGACTGAGCGACTTTCACTTCACTTGTGTATCTCTAGTGTGAATGTGCTTTCTATCATTGTAATATTCATGCTATTATTATTATTTATTTGCTCCCTCCCCAAACCCCAGTTAAGAGTCCCTTGAAGATAAATAATGTGGTTTTATTCCTTTTTGTTTTCCCAGTGCCTAGCACAATGCTTTTCATACAGTGTTTGATGAGCCTTTGTGGAAGGAAGAAAAGAAGAGAGAAAACACGCTTAAACAAAATATCCAAACACAAAGATGGCTTTCCAAGCAGACCTATAGGGAGCGATTCCCTCAACCCAACTGTGCTTTATGAATCTTTGTAATAATAAAGCACATATTTCCCCATGCAGGAAGGACAATCTGATGCATTATCTTCCTGTTTCCACCTCTTACATCATTGTCTCAGTATGAAGGCACAGAGGAGTGTGGGGAATCTACGGACGGTACACAATGCAGCTCACAGGAGACTGATGACAACCACACCTAGGAAAGAGCATGACTTGAATCACTGAACAAAACTACGGCTCCTGCCGCTTCTCAAACAACTATAGGGACAACTGACTGTGTCAGTTAAGGCATGTGTTATTAGCATTGCTTGAGTTTTGTCCAGGTTCTTAAAGTTATGACTGTAGCTTGTTCAAAGTCCTAAAATGAAGTGTAATGAACATAGGGCTTACAAGAGAGAACTCTGGGATTTGTTGGGAGATTTAGTCTCTCTGGGGGCTTCCATGGTGTCTCAGACTGTAAAGAGTCTGCCTGCAATTCAGAAGACCCGGATTCAATCCCTGAGTCGGGAAGACTCCCCTGGAGAAGGGATTGGCTACCCACTCCATTATTCTTGCCTGGGGAATTCCATGGACAAAGGGGCCTGGCAGGCTATAGACCATGGGGCCGCAAAGAGTCGACACAGACTGAGTGACTAACACTTTCATTTTCACTTAGTCTCTCTGGGTCTGTTTTTCACCTACAAAATTAGGAGAACTAGATCTCAAATACCCCCTCCCCCCCCCCAAATACTATAATTTTGTGCAATTTTCATTACAATATATTTATTTTAAATGTAAGTCATATATATTTTTGGAGAAGGAAATGGCATCCCACTCCAGTATTCTTGCCTGGAAAATCCCATGGACAGGGGAGCCTTGTGGGCTAAAGTCCCTGGGGTCCCAAAGAGTCAGACACAGCTAAGCAACTAAGCC
The DNA here is from genome assembly GCF_055505025.1 of Bos grunniens. Classification (NCBI taxonomy): domain Eukaryota; kingdom Metazoa; phylum Chordata; class Mammalia; order Artiodactyla; family Bovidae; genus Bos; species Bos grunniens. The sequence continues at coordinate 29,788,044 of NC_141188.1, forward strand.
CAACTAATCCCGTATTTATTTTTTATCACAGGCAATCTAAAAAATTCCATGGCTATGTTTGTGACTGTGTTCAGAATTTTAGGAGGTTCATGTGCTTCCATAACTGGTCAAAATATCATTTTCTCCTGTATTAAGCAGTCCTTTGTCTTATGGTTTAGAAAGGTGAAATAGTTGTAAAAATCATATATTCAGTTAACTCAATTGACTACTAAGAGTTCAAAATTGTGTCTGCAGAACATCCAAGATCATAGTCAATTTGCTTTTCAATTGATTATCTAAGATCCCTGTATTTACCTGTGAAAAGAAAATATCAAGTCAGAAATTCAGGGATTAGGGTTAATGCCTTGAAAATATGCAAGCAAGCGCACCCACAACCACAGATACACACAAGATTTAGACAGCTGACTGCTGTGGAAAGAAAATTATTATTCAGGGCAAGAGAATAAAGATAGTACTGGAGAAAGAAGACTTAAAGATTAACAACAACAGCAACAACAAAATTTAAAAGAAATAATATGGAACAGTTTAGGATATATCTCAAAACAGAGGTAAAATGGTTCTGATGTCTAGAGAGAAACCTAGTGTGTTAATTTCCAGGGTAGGCTGGAAAGAGAACAGGGGAATGCAGGGGCTAGTGACTCAGATAAGAAACACCAGAACAACATTCTAGATTTAAGGGATGTGAAATGAAAACTAACAATCTAACATGAACAACAAAATTAGAAACTGGGACAGAAGCTTAAACAATAAAAAAAAAAAAAAAGCTGTAAAAACAGGGACTATAAAAAGAGAATGAATAGTGGCAATTGTGGTTATTTCAAAGAATACGGATGGAAGTAGTCAGCTGGTTGGTTTCACTGCTGATGATTGTCTGATATTGCTCAGACAATACTGTGAAGTAAGAGATTGTGGGCCAGCCAGAAACCAAAACGTCTGATTCGACCCTCACAACTGTGACAGATCCTGCTCCCAGACTGTCTAAGATAAAATCCTTTGATGGAAAATATTGCCAGTACTGTTTCTCTTCTTGTGTAGGCTATCAGAGTGAGTGCTCCTGGTTTGGTATGCTAGAGTTTCTATGATTTCATTGCAACTGTTAATTGTTCCCTGGAGACTTGGGGCTTGTGTCTGGAATTTTACTGATTTCCAACAAAGGTTTATATTAAATTTCTCAGTTAAGAATGCTGTAAGGGTGATTTATACCACCATCTGTCAGTACCCTCCACGTGACAGAGTAATTTCACTTACATAATAGAGCTAATATCTCTTTCCTGATATAGCATTTCCTGCAGCTCTCTGTCACAGAGTTTTAATTTAATGCTAACAAGGAAAATCCATATTTCCTTTCTGTCTAGGTAACTACTGGTAGGTTTCTTCCTCTGCTCTATACACACTTAAAAGGTAGCCCATGACAAACGGAATGTTTTTTCCTGACTTAAATTGCCGTCCTGAAAAATAGTCCCAACCTCAGGTGCTTCCTTTATCCACATGAGTGTCTAAGTTATTCATTCATTCTTCTATCCTTCCCATGTATATTTCTTGAGAGTCCAGACTCCCCAACAGAGACTTAGGCACAAAGAGCTGGTAGCCAAGTCCCCTTAGAGCTGATATCCTAGGACAAACACTAGAAAATTAAACAAATAGCTAAATAAAATGATGTCTGAGAGGGACATTTGTTAAGAAGGAAGGATTTAGAGAGGGGTAACATCCCTTGGACTGCAAGGAGATTCAACCAGTCCATTCTGAAGGAGATCAGCCCTGGGATTTCTTTGGAAGGAATGATGCTAAAGCTGAAACTCCAGTACTTTGGCCACTTCATGCAAAGAGTTGACTCATTGGAAAAGACTCTGATGCTGGGAGGGATTAGAGGCAGGAGGAGAAGGGGATGACAGAGGATGAGATGGCTGGATGGCATCACTGACTCGATGGACGTGAGTCTGAGTGAACTCTGGGAGTTGGTGATGGACAGGGAGGCCTGGCGTGCTGCAATTCATAGGGTCGCAAAGAGTCAGACACAACTGAGCGACTGAACTGAACTGAACTGAATATGGAAGTGGGGGTTCCCGGGTGGCTCAGCAGTAAAGAATCTGCCAGCCAATGCAGGAGACATGGGTTTCATCCCTGGGTTGGGAAGATCTCCTGGACAAGGAAATGTCAACCCACTTCAGTATCCTTGCCTGAAAAATTCCATGGGCAGAGGAGCCTGGTGGGTTACAGTCCAGAGGGTTGCAAAGAGTCAGACATGACTAAGCAATGAAACAATAGCAATACGGGAGTGAGAAGAACTGGAGAACTCAGTGAAACCTCTCCTAGGAGGTGATTATGAGCTGAAATCTGTAGGGAGGGAAAGGACTCAGCGAGAAGCATGGATGACGTGAAAGCCTTGTGGGTAATTATGGCTCTCTCAACATACTGACTAAAATTTTCTTTAAAAAAACAAAACCGTGTCTTTTTTTTTTTATAGATGATCTAACACAAGTAGAAATAGATCAAATATATTAATACATTTAGTTGAGTCAAAATACAAAATTATTTTTAGGTCTCTTCTTGTAATCCACACTCTGGTAAAATAGTGCTTTTATTATTATTTATGTAGACCATTTTAAAGTCATTATTGAATCTATTACAATATTGCTTGTTTTACACTGATTTTTTGGACTTGAGGCAGGCTTGTGGGCTCTTAACTCCCCGACCAGGGATTAAATCCTTACCCCCTGCATTGGATGGTGAAGTCTTAACTATTGCAGCACCAAGGAAGTCTTTGTTTTGTTACTGTTTTTTAATTCATGTAAATAAATTTATTTTACTTTAAATTGAGTGTACTGTTTGTCATATCTTGAGAAAAATGAGATATCCACAAGTAATTAAAAAGCATTGGGAACTGCTGCCCTATGGAGTCAGGATCTTCTCATTTCATTGGTTAACTTTGCAACCTCCCTCCCTTGTTTTTGTTTAGTTGCTAGGTTGTGTCTGACTCTTTTGTGACCTCATGGGTTGTAGCCTGCCAGGCTCCTTTGTCTATGGGATTTCTCAGGCAAAAATACTGGAGTAGGTTGCCATTTCCTCGTGGCTCAGATGGTAAAGAATCTGCCTGCAATGTAGGAGACCCAGATTTGATCCCTGGGTCAGGAAGATCCCCTGGAGAAGGGAATGCAAACCCATTCCCATATTTTTTCCTGAAGAATTCCATGGACAAAGGAGCCTGGTGGGCTACAATCCATAGTGTTGCAAAGAGTCAGACATAACTAAGGGACTTAAATACACCAGACGCCATTTCCTTCTCCCGGGGATCTTCCTGACCCAAGTCTCTTGCTTTGGTAGGCAGATTCTTTACTGCTGAGCCACCACGGAAGCCCACAACCTCCCTTAGCAGGGGGTATATAGAGAGTCCTAGTGAAGGGCCCAAGTTTCACCAGCAGTGTATGGAACTGTAAGCTTAATTCAGAATGTTTTTAGCAGATGTACACAGCTGACAATGTTCAGGGTGCTATATTGTTTCATAGCAACAAACGCACCATGGATTTTTCTTAAGCAGATCATCATAATCTTTAATAATATGTCTGGGTAACAAAGAAATCTATCATATTCTCTACAGAGCAATCAAGGAATTAATAGGATAATGCAAGGTATTCTGCCTTTGAGAAAATAAGGCATGAAAACATCCATCCACAGTTTTCTTCCATGGACCAATGCAAATAATACACCACAATCAAGCTTATTTGTTTGATTCTTAAACATGATCTATCAGCTTCATTTCTTATTCTAGTTTCCTATCCACCATCTATGCAGCCATGGATTGATGGCAATGCCCATCATTTCTGCTTTGATGACTTCGATAGTTTTCTAAGTGGTGTTCTGGTTTGTTTGTTCATTTTTTGGCAGCTCCATCTAGATACAGAAGGGAGTTAAGAGTGGAAATCTCTTCAGAAGGGGGGGGTTTGACAAGTGTCTCCTGGCCCCATTTTTGGAAGAGGTAAAGGGTTATAAGCACCCAATTTACTTGGTTCTCCAGTTTGCTTGGGGTAGAGGCAACTGATTACTGTTGGTCACAAAATTCATTGGGTTTTTCTGTAACATCATATGGAAAGCCCAAAGGAACTTTTTGGCCAACCCAATACACACAAGCTCTGCTCCAACTTTTCCTTTTCCTCTTCCCTCTCCCCTGATGAAGCCAGGTTATTTCTGTGTGTGTGTGGTTTTGTTTTGTTTTGTTTTTAAGAAACACAAACTAGGTCTCAATAATCATGGTATAAAAGCAGTTGATCTTTTTTCCCTTTCCTAGAGAATGGTGTCCAACCTCCTTAAGTAGAGGAAAACACTCCTAAGCTGCCTCTAGCTCGCCTTCCAGGTTTTCTGCCTACCGGTCCCCTCCCTGCTATCCAGCCTCTGTACCCTACATGCTCCAGCCACACTGCTGCTGCTGCTAAATCCCCCCAGTTCCTGAATATTCCATGTTTTCTTTTATGTCTCTTTATCTCTGCATGGTCTGCTCTTCTCCAGAGTACTTTTTACAGCCCTCAAACCTTGCAAACCACTACTTTGAATTCAGTATTCTTTTCATGACTGCTTCTTTTATGAAGCCTCAACTTCCACCAGCAGAGTTAATCACGCTGAAATCTGCATTTCCCAAAGCATTAGCCTATACCTTTGAATAACACCTTTCATGGCACTGAGATTACTTATTGCCTTTTTGGCTCCAAACTCTTCAATAAGATGTGTCTTAACCAATTTTTATATTTCTAGTTAGTGTTAGTCGCTCACTCCTGTCCAACTCTTTGAGACCCTACAGGCTGTGCCCCTGCAAACTCCTCTGTTCATGGAATTCTCTAGGCAAGAATACTGGAGTAGGTTGCCATTCCCTTCTCCAGGGGATCTTCCCAACACAGAGATGGAACCCTCAACTCTTGCATCTTTTGCATTGCAGGTGGATTCTTTACCACTGAGCCACCAGGAAGCCAATTAAAGTTAGAGTCTTTAAAATTTTGTGTGTTTGTGTGTATACTTTGTATATTCAAGCACAATGTATATCACTTCATTCTACCTCAGCCATTGCTTCCTGATTTAACATTTTATCATCATCAGGTTCTGGGTACCCTGAGGCAGCCATTATCTTACACAACTCACTTTTGTATAGTTATTCCTTGACCCAACTCCAGGCAATAGTGCAAAACCTTTTCAAAAAAGACAAGAAACACAAGATAATGCTTTTGCCAAAAAATAAAAATAAAAAATGCTGTGTTTCATTAAAAGCAGAACCAATAAAGTCATCAACATTTATTTCTATGATATGTATTCAAGCCATTCCATTTCTTTCTCTTTTTGGAGTATAGTTGATTTACAATGTTGTGTTAATTTTAGTTGTATGGCATAGTGATTCAATTACGTGTATACATATATTTGGACTTCCCTAGTGGCTCAGATGGTAAAGAATCTGCCTGCAATGTGTGAGATCCAAGTTCAATCCCTGGGTTGGGAAGATCCCCTGGAAAAGGGAATGGCAACCCACTCCAGTATTCTGGCCTAGAGAATTCCATGGACAGAGAAGCCTGGAGTGCTACAGTCCATGGGATTGCAATGAGTCAGATGCAACTGAGTGACTAACACTTTCACTTAATACATATATTTAGTCTTTTTTAGATTCTTTTCTCATATAAGTTATCACAGAATATTGAGTAGAATTCCCTGTGCTATACAGTAGGTCCTTGTTGGTTTATATTTCATATATTGTAGTATATATGTTCATGAACACAGAGGGGGGAGCAAGAAAGATAAATCAGAAGCCTGGGATGAACTCAGTCAAATGTTGAGTCCATTTCTGATCCCTTCCATTCTCTGCCTTCACTTCTTTTCTGTTCTATTAATACTTGCCTTCACCTGTTATGCTTGGAAATCTCTTGGTCCTTGACTTGACTTTATGACAGATATGCTCTTACTCCATTACCTTAGAACACTTATTTAATTTCAAAGTTGAACCCTTCCTGAAGACTGATTCTTTCAGGTCATCTCAGAAATCTGCCCTCAGTAATCCTCCATTCGAATACCCTTGTTGTCTGAATGAACTCAGATTTTTTTAAAATCGAGTAAGTCATCATCCAGTTTGGTTATCAAATGAAGTAATACAGTCACCATTCCATTTCAGGATGTTTTCCATATATTCTCATTGTGTGAATAAATACTTTCAGAGAAAGCTATTGAATGGATCTCTGACTAATTGAACATCTAGTAGATCTAACTGCTCATTTCTAGCTATTAAGAATTCTACAAATAATCAGAAAGACAGAAAAATATACCTACTCTTATTTTTTTTAATTTCACAGTAATATATACAATAACAAAATGTCCACATGCACATAATATACCAAAGTAATAAAATTCTGTATCCCCTAAAAACCTCTTGTGAGTCCCCCAGTTGCACACACTTTCTTGCCCAGCAAGATATATGGTCCAAAGATCATCACCACACAGCCAAAAATAGCAATAAAACCACACGAAGCAGCCAACTATCACAAGATAGAAACAACAGAATAAGACCTAAGGTTTCAGATATCAGAATAACAGCTAAAATATATAATATCACACGTATTATGATTTGAATTGTGGTATTGGAGAAGACTCTTGAGAGTCCGTTGGACTACAAGGAGATCCAACCAGTCCATCCTAAAGGAAATCAGTCCTGAATATTCATTGGAAGGACTGATGCTGAAGCTGAAACTCCAATCCTCTGACCAACTGATGCGAAGAACTGACTCATTTGAAAAGCCCCTGATGCTGGGAAAGATTGAAGGCAGGAGGAGAAGGGGATGACAGAGGATGAGATGTTTGGTGGCATCACCGACTCTGTGGACATGAGTTTGAGTAAGCTCCGGAAGTTGGTGATGGACAGGGAATCCTGGCGTGCTGCAGTCCATGGGGTTGCAAAGAGTTGGACACGACTGAGTGACTTAACTGAACTGATTATGATTTTAAGTATATGAAGCATCATAAAAATAATCAAATAGATCTGAAAAAAACCAAAGATAATGTTTTCATTGGAGGAAAAAATATAATAGCAGAATTAAAATTCAATAGAGTGTCAGAGAGCAAATAGGACAGAGAGGGAAAAATCAATCTATGGGAAGAATGATGTAAGGAAATATAAAAAAATCCAGCACAAAGATACAAAGAGTTAGAAAATAAATAGAAGAGGCTGAATGAATGGAAGATGGATTGAGAAGTCTTGGCATCTATCTATTTAAAATTGTAGCTAGAGACAAGAGGTATAATGAGAATGATCAGGCCTGGTCCAAGAAGTTTTCTTTTTATAATATCTAAAATCATGCACATGACTTTCTTAGGCACAAACCTCAACACTTATGGCATTGTATACTCCTTGGTAGATTTTCTTTAAAAAGAAAAAGTAGCATATCTGTAGTTATATTGATGTTCCTTTAAAAGCTGAGACAGCTGTAGCACTTAGAAAAGCATGAAATCCTTCTCTCTTATATTCAGCAGGAAAGCACCACATTTTATACTAAACAGTTCCTATTTGCTCAAATGACTAGTGAACTAAGACTGTGACTTTGCCATTATGAGGTCTCACTCTTAAGCTATTTTGGTCGAGCCTACATCCCAAAACATAAGGAAATAACAATATTTAGTGTGATGTTGCATTCATTCCAGTGGGTCACAAAGCAGCCTCATAAAAATGCATTCTACTATTCTAGGTATCAGTCTAGAATAACCATCAACCATAGGTAACAGAAAGGATTACTGATTATGGCCACTCATTCTATCCCCAAACTTATTTTTTTCTTTGCTGAGATTCTTAGTTCTGCTGCTGCTGCTAAGTTTCTTCAGTCATGTCCAACTCTGTGTGACCCCATAGACATCAGCACACCAGGCTCCCCTGTCCCTGGGATTCTCCAGGCAAGAACACTGGAGTGGGTTGCCATTTCCTTCTCCAATGCAGGAAAGTGAAAAGTGAAAGTGAAGTTGCTCAGTCATGTCCAACTTTTAGCAACCCCATGGACTGCAACCTACCAGGCTCCTCCGTCCTTTGGATTTTCCAGGCAAGAGTACCAGAGTGGGGTGCCATTGCCTTCTCTGTTCTTAGTTCTAGAAAATTCCAAATATACACTGTCCCATAGTGAAAAATACCCAGAGGACATATAAGGAAACATTAAGCATAACTCCCAAAGGCAAACATATCCACAGTCTTTACTATGCAACTGCAGAGTATTACACCATCCTCAAACCTACACAGCATATTAAAAAGTATCACTTTGTTGACAAAGGTCCACATTGTAAAAGCTTTGGTTTTTCCAGTAGTCTTGTACGGATGTAAGTTGGACCATAAAGAAGGCTGAGTGCTGAAGAATTGATGCTTTCGAATTGTGGTGCTGGAGAAGACACTTGAGAGTTGCTTGGTCTACACAGAGACCAAGCCAGTCAATCCTATAGGAAATCAACCTCAATATTCACTGGAAGAATTGATACTGAAGCTGACTTTGGCCACCTGATGCAAAAAGTGAATTCATTGGAAAAGATCCTGATGCTGAGAAAGATTGAAGGCATAAGGAGAAGGGGGCAACAGAGGAGGAAATGATGAGAAAGCGTCACTCACTCAGTGGACATGAATCTGAGCAAACTCCAGGAGATAGTGAAGGACAGGGAAGCCTAGCATGCTTGCTGCACTCCATGGGGTCACAAAGAGTCGGACACGACTGAGAGACTAAGCAACACCCCAATTCATTCTCAAGGCTCTCACCTTTAAAGTATAACCCTTTTCCATTCATATTCAATAAAAAGTTGTAGAACAGAGAATAACGTTTGTCTTATTGGAGGTTTTACAGGAACATCTTGACTTGACCTGTGTGGACAGTTGCAAGAACAAAAGATTCTGACATGAAGTTTGCAACAACCAAGTACATCTCTTCCCCTTTTAGTATAAAAGAAACCTGAATTCTAACTCTCAGAAGATAGTTCTTGGGGGCACTAGTCCACCATCGTTTCAGTCTGCTGTCTTTCTCAATAAAGTCGCTATTCTTTTCCCCAACAACTCATTTCTAGATTCACTAACCTGTTGTGCAATGAGCAGTTTATAATAAATCTGTGGCATAATTTCCCTACCACTGTCTAATCACTTATCATATAATTTCATAGTGGTCTGTTAGCATGTGATTCAGCCACTACTTTCACAAGGGTTTCACTCATCCTTGTATCTCCAGTACTAAGCATACTTGTATCTCCAGTACTAAGCCATATAATAAATATTAAATACTGTACAGACAGGTAAACTATGATATAGCAGATAGCCAGTTAACATCAGTTAGTTAGATAAATGGAGGTATGAATATTTGTAAGAAGAAGGGATGGATGGAAAGATGAAGAGAAGAAAAAATACTTTCTTGTGTTTCTTCTAATAAGAACATTTTAAAAGAATAAACATGCTACAATGAGGCTAGAGTCTGATATAAAGCTCACTTGCAAAATGATTTAAGACAAGTTTTACTAATTCTCTCAGAATAATAAACATAGCAGTTGCTTCTGTTGAAGTTGAAATGATTAATGAAATCGTGGACTGAATTGTTCGCCTCCCTTTGCCAGAAGTACTCCCTGAAAGTACGTTAAAGCGTTTAGGGACATGCACCGGCTTTTTCAAATCCTCATTTAGTTCTGCAGCTGGCTCAAGCCAAGTTCTGGCACAATCACTTTCATCTGAGAAGTAATGCCATCTTTTAAATTAGAGGGTGCAGTGAACTGAGGACCATACCCAGAGGACACAAATGGAAATCATTTAGAGTTGCCTGATCTTTCCTTTCACTCAAAACCAACACAAAACAAGCTAGTTCGGCAAATTGAGGCTATAAATAATACACAACACTTCATCATTTCGGTTACCTCTTTGTACAGCATCCAAGACATCCTACGGGCCTGGATAGAGCAGCCTTATTAGAACTCCAAGGGGAAGGGGTAACCACTAGGCGGCTAATCACAATACTGTCAAATTGCTACATCAAACGACTATAATTCACTGAATAGGGCAGTTATTAAAATTCCAAGCTGTCTCTACTATGTGACCAGAATGATAATGACAATACAGTCAGCCTTCCTTGCACACAATGAGACACATCAGGAAAGACATAGGTCCTACCATCTCCAGTATCTGTTCTGTGCAAGCTACCCTCCAAAAATAAATAGCATGATGTGTTTCGTGCCTTCTCTGAGGTGACAGCGTTTGTGCAGAAGAAAATGTCCTAGTTCCACAGAAAGCCCTGATGTAAGTTAAGGTCTTAACGTTTTATAAATCACAGTACAGAACTCTGCACTAAAACCACCTTTCACAACTAAGAAAAGCAACAGCAAATTAGCTAATTAGCATAAGAATGTACAAACACTGTTGTCTCTTAAGTGCCCTTATTAAGTATTCTAAATATAGTCATTTCAATTGTAAAATTTACAAATTATTTTCTTTTTTCTTATAATAAATCTTGCACCCTTGTGACAAATGCTATAATCCTCACTAGGCAGAAAAGCCCTAAGCTAACATAAAATGAACTTTTTATGAAACCTATGAATCTAGAAGAGAAGCAATTGAATTAGTCCTGGCACCAACTTAAAAGACACTTCGATTGGAAAATTATCAAATTTAACCCAGTGAAACTCAGTTATGGTTTAATGAAAAGCAGTTAAAATAAGTTTTGAATTAATCATTCCTCCTGATCAAGGGAAAAATACACTTATGGAAAACATAAAACTTCATAACTATGATTAGAGAATTATTTTGTTCTGAAAACAAATTAGTTAGAACATTACTACCTGAAAGCAAAATTTAAAATCACTTACTAATGACAAGCTTCCATTCTGTATGAGGAGGCAGATTGCAAAGAAATATCAGAGCATTGTGTTTTTTCTGCACTGTTTCAAGTATGGAAAACAGTAGTAGTGAGCATTTTTGTTTACTGAAAAGATATTTAAGCTAATAAAATTGAATGTTATTATAAACATGGTAGTTGAATTTTACTTTTTCTAAATTCTCCATTATGGATAGATAGATGATAGATTAATAGATGATTAAATAGATAGATGAAACATAAATATAAAATCATTAATTCCTAGATTTAGAAAGGCATTTTTTAATGTCAGTTTTGTCAGAATTCAAACCTGACATGAGCTGGTTTAAGTCATCTCTTTAAGGAGGAAATCTCTCAAGGTCAAGCATTTAAACAAAGGTTCAAGGGCCCTATGGATCTTATTTGTCTCCCATCCTCAGATAAAGTGAAGCTTACCAAACAAAACACAGATTCTTCTCTGATAAAATGGCTTCCAACCAGTGGGATATGAACCACTAAATGTCTCCTGGTTATTGCAAAGGGCCTGAATATTCATTTGAGTTTCACCCAAATAAACTGTAATTTCATTGATTAAACAGTGCTTATATATTTGCATATTAATATTCTTTAAAGGTTATTAATAAAGCTTATCCATTTACAAAGGCAAAGATAATTTACAGGCTGAAAATTTCAAGTCTACGAAGGTGACCTCTGTGTGCCTGCATAGGCAGGCGTGTCAGACTGCAATCCTACAGACTTAACTCACCAGGGTCCTCTGTTCATGGAATTTCCCAGGCAAGACTGGAGAGGGTTGCTCTTTCATTCTCCAGGGGATCTTCCTGACCCAGGGATTGAATCCGCATCTCCTGCATCTCTTGCGTTGGCAGGCAGATTCTATACGTCTTGAGCCATCAGGAAAGGTGACCGTTCTACTCCAACTAAGCCATAAGCTTGATGCATTGCCAAAGCAAACCCCAATAGACCTCTTATAAGGGTTAGCAAGAATCAGAGATTATTCAAATAATTCTAAAGTTTATGTAGAGGAGTAAATGTTTGAGAAAAGCAAAGAAGGTTTGTGAAAATGAAGGCTGATGTGGAAGAATGAATTAAACCATGTTATAAAGACGTAGGAACTTTAAAAAAGTATAATGGAGGTTTAAAGCTCATATGGCCAAGGCATTTTCTTCCTAGATTTTGCACCATTAGCCCTGCTCCAGAAGGATTTTCCAAGTCAAGACTCTCAAAATAGAGATTCCATTCACTATTCTATAATGTTATTTAATTTTTAGAATTTGGCTGTTTGGTCCACGTACAATTTGTCATGGTGCTAAATATGAAAGGAATATCACTAATTTTAAAATACATATCCAGTAACCCTACTAATAGATACTATATACTGATTTAAAGCATTATCCTTATCAAATATAAATCCTCATAAGTGTGTGGTAATCAAACAATGAAATTAACTTAAAGGTTTTTTTTAAAGGAAAACAGTTTTGTGAAGGACCTTCATTTTTTTAAAATTTTATTTAAAAAAATATTTATTTTTGACTGTACCATGTAGCAGGATCTTAGTTTCCTAAAAGAAAGAAAGTGAAGTCACTCAGTTGTATTCAACTCTATGCGACCCCATGGACTGTAGCCTGCCAGGCTCCACGGTCCGTGGGATTTTCCAGGCAAGAATACTGGCGTGGGTTGCCATTCCCTTCTCCAGGGGACCTTTCTGACCCAGGGATCAAACCCAGGTCTACAGCACTGCAGGCAGACGCTTTACCATCTGAGCTATCAGGGAAGTACCTAGTTCACTGATCAGGGATCAAATCCGTGCTGCCTCCATTGAATACTTGGAGTCCTAACCAGTGGACCACCAGGGAAGTCCTAACTTCAAGTTTCCTTAGTAGAAAACTGGTTAAAATAAGAATGGAAAAAAAAAAAAGGCTTAGTCATTATAGAATCTTTTGCTGCCACTAAAATGATGATTTAGATAAACACTAATAATCAATATCCCCTTTATTAAATTAAAAATGCATGTTTCAGAAAAAGATGTATATCGGTCAAGTTTTATAAGCTATTTTTGTGTCTGCATATACATAGTATTTATAGAAGAACAGATGCCAAGATGGATTTGCACATGACCTTCATTTCTCTATCCTTTCTGTCATTTGTTAAATTTGATTTTTTACTTTTTGCCAATAAATTGATACATGCTTTATCCCTGTGGACACATGCCTTTACCACCTAACATATTTTAGGCTCACCCCTATAATGAAAGAGGGGCCCTGGCCACTTAGCCTTGTGGTGACGAGGGAAATAGCACACAGCTGCACATCTGCCTTGAGCAGCCGAACCGAGCTCTCCTAAGTTCAGTCAGTTCGGTCTCTCAGTCGTGTCCGACTCTTTGAGACCTCCTGGACTGCATCACATTAGGCTTCCCTGTCCATCACCAACTCTCTGAGCCTATTCAAACTCATATCTATTGAGTTGGTGATGCTATCCAGCCATCTCATCTTCTGCTGTTCCCTTCTCCTGCCATCAATCTTTCCCAGCGTCAGGGTCTTTTCAAATGAGTCAGTTCTTCATATCAGACAGCCAAAGGATTGGAGTTTTAGCTTTTGCATCAGTCCTTTCAATGAATATTCAGGATCAATTTCCTTTAGGATGGACTGGTTGGATCTCCTTGCAGTCCAATAGACTTTCAAGAGTCTTCTTCAACACCACAGTTCAAAAGCATCAATTTTCCAGCACTCAGCTTTTTTTATTGTCCAACTCTCACATTCATACATGACTACTGAAAAAACCATACCTTTGACTAGATGGACCTTTGTTGGCAAAGTAATGTCTGCTCTTTAATATGCTGTCTATGTTGGTCATAACTTTTCTTCCAAGGAGTAAGTGTCTTTTAATTTCATGGCTGCAGTCACCATCTGCAGTGATTTTGGAGCCCAAGAAAATCAAATCTGCCACTGTTCCCCCATCTATTTGCCATGAAGTAAGTGATGGGATCAGATGCCATGATGTTAGTTTTCAGAACATTGAGCTTTAAGCCAACTTTTTCACCCTCCTCTTTCACTTTCATCAAGAGGCTCTTTAGTTCTTCACTTTCGGCCATAAGGGTGGTGTCATCTGCATATCTGAGGTTATTGATATTTCTCCCAGCAATCTTGATTCCAGCTTGTGCTTCCTCCGGCCCATTATTTCTCATGATGTACTCTGCATATTAGTTAAATAAGCAGGGTGACAAGTATACAGCCTTGACGTACTCCTTTCCCTATTTTGAACCAGTCTGCTTTTCCTTGTCCAGTTCTAACTGTTGCTTCCTGACCTGCATACAGATTTCTCAGGAGGCAGGTCAGGTGGTCTGGTATTCCCATCTCTTTCAGAATTTTTTACAGTTTGTTGTAAGCCACACAGTGAAAGGCTTTAGCATAGTCAATAAAGCAAAAGTAGATGTTTTTCTGGAACTCTCTTGTTTTTTTTCGATGATCCAACAGATATTGGCAATTTGATCTCTGCTTGCTCTGCCTTTTTTAAATCTAGTTTGAACATCTGAAAGTTCACAGTTCACGTACTGTTGAACCATGGCTTGGAGAATTTTGAACATTACTTTGCTAGTGTGTGAGATGACTGCAATTGTGCAGTAGTTTGAGCATTTGTTGTCATTGCCTTTCCTTGGGATTGGAATGAAAACACTTTTTCCAGTCCTGTGGACACTGTTAATCTATCTATCAGAAAAGAAATGCTTAGCAATCCCTTGAAAAAGAGAACTGGACATTGACCTTTTCATTTTTTCACTTGGCAAAATACTATGAACAGTAAAATGCCGATGGCATCAGAACTGAAAAGTGAGATTGCTAGAAGAATTGGCTTGGCCTCATCAAGTTTCTCGTCTTTCAACACCATGTAGTGTGCTGATTGCTTGCTTATTAGTTTAGATCAGTACATTGTTAAGCTATGAGGGCTTCCCTCATACCTCAGTTGGTAAAGAAGCTGCCTGCAATGCAGGAGACCTGGGTTTGATTCCTGAATTGGGAAGATCCTCTGGAGAAGGAAATGGCAACGGACTCCAGTATTCTCGCCTGGAGAATCCCATGGACAGAGGACCCTGGCAGGCTGCAGTCCACGGGATCGAAAATGTTGAACACGACTGAGCAACTAAACCACCACCACCACCACCACCACCACCACCACATTGTTAAAAACATTGCCAGTGTAAGCTTTTATCTTGCATGGTACCATAACCATTTGAATATATGGCAGCATTCAATCACCTAACTTTATTTTAAACAAAATATCTAGGATTCTTCAACTGAAAAATCCCAAGCTTATTCTTCTCTGATCACAGCCTTCTTTTCTTTAATTTCTATGAATGATTTTTCACATATACATCTGTTTGTTGACTCTTTATCCTTCCACTGTACTCAGTTGGCAATAATCACAATTTTGGAAAATTCAAATTGTCTGAATTCTCAACTATTATACAAGGAATGCTGAGTAAATCTACAGGGGGTGAAATAAAAAAACTGCAGAAACTTGAGAATTAGAGGCATTACAAATTCACGGTTTTCAGTTCAAACAGGATCTTCAGTGCTCATCTTAGTATCATTCTGGGATCCAAGCATCCTGCCATGTCTTGTCAATCACTGGCTTGCTTTCACTCTATTGCATGCTTCCGTATTCAATATTCCATTTATCTTCACTTCCATGAAATCTCTTACTCTACCACCTCCTTCTTCCTCAATTTGAATTTTGAGGTCATAGTCTCCTACCTCACAAAGAAAATAGGACCATCAGAAAAGGACTCCACTCACTTTTCACCTCACTTGCCAATTGCCATGCATGTATATTTATCATGCATAGGCTTTCCATCTGCCTCAGTGGTAAAGAATCTGTTTGCCAATGCAGGAGACCTGGGTTCCATCCCTGAGTTGGGAAGATCCCGTGGAGAAGTAAAGGGCAACCCTCTCCAGTATTCTTGCCTAGAGAACCCCATGGACAGAGGAGGCTGGCAGGCTACAGCCATGGGGGTCAGAAAAGACTCAGACATGACTTAACGACTAAACAATGACAACATTTTCATCATGTTGCCATTCCTTCTGTCATAATTGTTTTCCTATCTAAAGTTTCTTCACTCTTGTTAAAGTTTCTATCTTCCTCTTACTGCAACTGGAATTAATATAGCTTCTTTCTCCTGTATTAAAAACATCTTAATTTCTGGGTGCTTCCATTCAGCATTCAAACAGGTTTGTCTCTTTGTCTTAATTTTTCAGTCCCTCCTTTAACCAGTGTGAGCTGGCTCTTTCTTCCCTTCTTCCCCACCAACCTGCCTTGTCTCCTAAGCCAGTAATGAACCCATATTCCATTCAGTTATTCAAGAAAGAGATCTTTTGCTTGATCATTTGATTTCTCTCTTCCTTATAGCTTGTCAACTCTTAATATTTCTGTTTCACTCATTCATTCATTCATTCATCTCTATTAGTACAAATACAACTCTAGATTCAGTCACCAATTTCTGTTTTTACCAATGAGTGAAATACTTTTCTAACAAATGTCACTTTCTATGGTCTTGTCCTTCTTCAGTCTTTCCATGGCAACTAGAATTATACTTCTATCAATAAAATGCAAATCTGATTATATCAGTCACCCTATTAAGTTTCTCAATATTTAGGAAATTTTCCAGTGATGGTTTTGAAACTCTTCCTGACCTAGGCTCTGTAGTCTCTTCCTTAAACCTCACTCTTGAATTCTAAACTGTAGACATTCTAAACTGTAAACATTCTAAATGTTTAGACATACTAAACTGTAGACATGTAATAAATTACTGGCTGTTCTCTAATTTATATGCCTAATATTACTTTGGGCTTCCCTGGTGGCTCAGATGGTAAAGAATCCACCTGCAATGCAGGAGACCTGGGATCAATCCCTGGATTGGGAAGATCCCTGGGAGGAGGACATGGTGATCCATTCCAGTATTCTTGGCTGGAGAATCCTCATGGACAGAGGAGTCTGGCGGGCTACAGTCCATGGGGCTGCAAAGAATCCAACAGGACTGAGTGACTAAGCACAGCACAATATTACTTCCTCTAGAGATTCTACACTACTGTCCCATGTGTCTAGAAGCTTACCTTCTCTTTCATTTCAGGTTAGATATCAA
Source organism: Bos grunniens (assembly GCF_055505025.1). Lineage (NCBI taxonomy): Eukaryota > Metazoa > Chordata > Mammalia > Artiodactyla > Bovidae > Bos > Bos grunniens. The sequence goes on from NC_141188.1 coordinate 29,805,006, forward strand.
AACCCCCATAAGGCATTTCTGATTCAGAGATAATAACACAGTGGTAACTATAATGTATCTTAATTGACTGTTAGTTTGCTCATAACCCAGGTAAGACTGTATGTTCTTTAAGGGAGACACAATGTCTTTTTCTAACTGTTTCCGGTGCTCACTGCAGTGCCTGGCTCAACCTGGATGCTCTATCAACACTTGGTGGATGACTGATGTTGGCCAATTGCCCAGAAATGTATGAGATAATAGAGATAAGACTTGTGACAATGGAGTAGAGTATCAAGCAGGTCAAAGCACCTGCATAATGAAATTAAGTATAAATCGAGACGTGCTGTTGTAACAGATATATTGACCAAGTCTGGTGAGAAGTTGTGCTGGAAACACCTTGCTGACTCAGGATTTTTAATAGCCCTTTATCTCATCATCATGTCCATCCTAAAGTCACTGGCCCTTGTCCAGTGGGTCACTTTAGTGGCTCCTTCTCCACCTACTCAAATAGTATTGAGAGGAGGAAAGTCTTGTCACATCTACTTATTGATTTTTTTTTATTAAACTAGCTAATTGAAGAGATAGTTTGGACATATTCTGCTTGCATTTGGTTTTGCAAATAACTCTAATGTGGTGATTCTCAGGTATGTGTGTCAGTTTCTCAATCATGTCCGACTCTTTGCGACCCCATGGACTGTAGTCCACCAGGTTCCTCTGTCCATGGGATTCTCCAGTCAAGAATATTGGAGTAGGTTGCCATCTCCTTCTCTGGGGGATCTTCCTGACCCAGGGATCGAATCTGCATCTTTTGTGTTTCCTGCATTGGCAGGAGGATTCTCTACCACTGTGCCACCAAGGAAGACGATTCTAAAGTACAGTTGATGGCATCATCCTGCCTTGTTTGGTAGAGAAGTATGTCAGATTCATCTCCAAATTGTATCATATTCTACCTTCATAAAGAGACTTGAATCCCTTCCATTATCAGTGAGTGTCTCTGACCTACAAAGCCAATGTGAGGTGGGGAAGAGAGTTAGATATCTGTCTGTTCTGGGTAGTTGGTCATCACTGATTTAAAGTTACATATACTTAGGGTCAAGTAGAATGTAATGAATTCTTATTATAAATCATGAATAAATTAGCTGTTATATTTTGAAAAAGTACAAAATAATAGCCTCTATTACTAAAAGATTTGGATTTTAAGAAAAATCACCATAAAGGATGCATTTGTAGAATTTCCAAATTACAGATCTAGAATGTGTATTAGGGTTGACTACAACAAATAAAATAACAGTGACTTTATAGGCCAGTCACTGTTCTAAATGGTTTTCATATATTAACTCATTTTATTTTCAGAACAACTCCTTAAGCTATATAGTCTATGAGAGTATAAGTGAAAGTGTTAGTCACTCAGTCATGTAGACTCTTTGCAACCCCAGTCCGCCAGGCTCCTCTATCCATCGAATTCTCCAAGCAAGAATACTGGAGTGAGCTGCCATTTCCTCCTCCAGGGATTGAATCCAGGTCTTTTGCATTGTGGGCAGATTCTTTACACTCTGAGCCACCAGGAAATCCCAAGAATACTGGGTGGGTAGCCTATCCCTTCTCCAGCAGATCTTCCCAACCCAGGATTTGATCTGGGGTCTCCTGAATTGCAGGCAGATTCCCTGAGCTACCAGGGAAACCTGATGGAGTCTATAATTAGCCCTATTTTCTATTCAGAAAGATCAATGCACCTAACATTCACTCAAGAACACACATTTAATAAGCAGCAGAAGCAGGATTTGACCAGGAAATCTGGAACTAACATTTCTGTCTTAGCTAGTACTCAGTCCTCATCCAGTTCTCCCAAACTTTATATAGCAAGAAACAGAGTTCCAAAACATTTGGACAAATTGTCTAAGAGCTTTAATATCTGTGTTATTCATCTTATATATGGATCTCATTGTGCTTATTTTATTGGTAAATATTACTAACTCTATCTGCTGCCAGTTTCTTTGGATACTCTTTAGAGGAGGATAAAAATTATATGCATCCTAATAGACATAAAAAGTTCATTCAGCCCTAAATCTAATGTGGAACATAACAAAGTCTGACATTTTGAACTCTTGACAATTATGTGGAGAGCAATGGGAGGACTTCGTGATAATGCAGTTTCTTTATTCAGCTAACCAAGCTTGATGGCCTTCCATTTCCATTATAAAGAGTAATATAACCATTTCACAGGAAATGTTTTCACAATTGAATTCCACAATACCTTTGTCAAGTGCCCTCTGACTAGCTGGGTCTCTGTTCTGCATTGAGTAAAACAGACTATGGATAAGCTATTTGATAAAGTAGAAAGGTCACTGGCCTCAACTTCAAGAGGCCAGGTCGCTAAGTGTCAGCTCCATTATTAATCAGTTCAGATATGGCTTCAACTCTTTGATTTTCCTGAGTGCTGGTTTCCTTCCTGGTGACATGTGTGAGGAACCTGGAGTTGTACGAAAGGTTTAACAACTTCCGAAGCTCCACTGCATAAGAAGAGGTGAAGAAGACCTCTATAAGCTTGCTTTATCCAAATGATATAGACAGGCCAGTGGAATTCCACATCAGTTCATAAGATATAACCCCAACTTCTAACACAGAAACTAAAAGTCTTTGGGGGAGAGAAAGGCAATTTCAAGGCTCCTTAAAGACTTGAACTGACACATAGGAATGTTTTCCAAAAAGAGAGGTAGAAAGATAGGATCTGATCCACCAAACGAGTTCGGAGCTCATTATGTAGAAAATCTCACAATGTCCAGAGAAATTCCTCCTTAAAAATTCTCTATAGGACTGGGTTACCTCTTTCTACGGCTCTTTCAAGCCTAGTGGCCTGGATCCCTGCCTCTGTTCTTCATCTTCTGCTGTACTTCAGCCTTATTTGATCCTAGTGCTTATTTCATTGACCCCTGATACCTGCCACTTGCTCCAACCCACTTTCTACTTACCTTTAACTATCTCTCACACCTAGTCTGATCCATATCTAGCTTTACCGGATTAACTTTAAAGCTCTCCACTCATTTCCACTCCTATTTTATAATCCCTGCACCGTTTCTCGAAGCACCTGGCCAGTCTGTATTCTACAACGACAAGGCAAAGCGTTTAAACTCATTTTGCTATTTATACATACATCTCAATGAAAAAAACCGGTGTGGATTAAACATCATGATATTGTTAATATGAGGACACGCTACAATTCATCGTTTCTTTAGGAACTAAATGTGAAATTTCAATATGCATTAACACATTTGTGTTTTTCTTACATTTTCTTTCTGCCAGGAATGTGACTTTGCTGGCAATCCTGATTGTGTGATTGATTGTAACTTCTCTGGCTCTCTGGGACCTTCCTGAAAATGAAATCGACCATCTTTGAGTGATAATGTCAGTGGGATAGAAGGTGTCACTGAATAATGGTCTCCTGCTGCTGCTGCATAAATGCCAAGGTAAGCCAAAGGTATTTATGGGGAAAAAGTTCATACCAAGCTAAGATTTTTATTTTCAATGCAAAAGAAACTGACTCTGTGGTCAGCTATTGTTAGTAGAGTATATGCTACATGTAGATTTACTGAATGTGTATAATGGATATTCAAAGAAATTATAATATTCAAGTGATCAATTCTTATGTAAATCCAATATTCTAATCAGTTTTAAAACTTGAGTTATTATGCATTTACCCACACCCTAAACAAGATTAGTTTCTCAGAAATGAAATACTTCCCTACATATAATATTTTAGCAATTAGAATCTCTCACTTTCACTTTTCACTTTCCTGCATTGGAGAAGGAAATGGCAACCCACTCCAGTGTTCTTGCCTGGAGAATCCCAGGGACGGGGGAGCCTGGTGGGCTGCCGTCTCTGGGGTCGCACAGAGTTGGACACAACTGAAGCGACTTAGCAGCAGCAGCAGATTATATTAGGTACTTTTGAAACATGTTTTTTATACAGAAGAAATTGTGTAAATAACACACAAATATCTCAAAAATACACTATTCACTTTATTCTATAATGAAAGGGCATAAGACATTGATATTGATGGGACACTGGGGCATATTAACCAAAAATTTAATTTATAGTATGTATACTGTATCTTTTGACTCCCTGGTGGCTCAGATGGTAAAGAGTCTGCCTGCAACATGGGAGGCCTGGGTTCGATCCCTGGGTCAGAAAGATCCCCTGGAGAAGGAAATAACAACCCACTCCAATATTCTTGCCTAGAAAACCCCATGGATGGAGGAGCCTGGTAGGCTACAGTCCATGGGGTCGCAGAATCACACAGGATTGAGAGACTTCACTTTCTTTCTTTCACTTTCTATACTGTATCTTTTAAGAAAACATAAGTGTATATTGCAAATATTTAACAGTAAGTTTACAATTATGACTTATTAAGAAGACATTCCAAATAAAACATCTACTTAGAAGGCACAGATGTTATGCATCAGATACATGTATAGGTAAGAGAGTTACATGATTTTCTTCCTCCAAATTTGGCAAAAATGTCTTACTCTTAGTTTTGTATTATACTACAAGCTTTTCAGAATGGATTTTCTCTGTAGAGGAAGCAGTAAAATGAAATATAGATCCATCACATAGAATATTTTGGCCAATGAGAAGTAATGTGTAAGTCTGGGTATGTCCTTGGAAAACTCTACAACAAGAACTTGCCCTGAAATATTTGGATAACTGTAGCCCATTCTGAGTCTTTTGCTGGTGGCAGTCATTAGATAAAAAAATTGATATAATCTATAACCAAAAATATATGGACATATTAAAAAAAAGACTATTTTGTGAACTGTCTGAAAGAGGTTTGTTGTTGTTTTAGTCGCTAAGTTGTGTATGACTCTTTTGTGACCCCATGGACGGCACCCTCCAGGTTTCTCTGTCCGTGGACTTCTCCAGAGAAGAATATGACAGTGGGTAGCCATTTCCTTCTTCAGGGGATCTTTCCAACCCAGGAAATCGAACCTGGGTCTCCTACATTTCTGGCAGATTCTTTACCATCTTAGCCATCAGGGAAATCAGTACGTATATATGGTAGAATATTGCTCAGCCATAAAAAGAGCAAAATAATGCCATTTGAAGCAACATTCATGGACGTTCTAAGTCAGACAAAGACAATACCTTATGATTTTGCTTATACATGTAATCTAAAAATAGGCTATGAATGATCTACAAAATAGAAATAGAGATATAAAAGATAAACTTATGGCTACTAGGAGATAGGAGGAGGAGGGATACATTGGAAGGCTAGGATTGACAAATACACACTACTATATATGAAATAGATAATAAGGACTTACTGTAGCACAGGGGATTCTACTGAATGCTTTGTAATGGCCTATATGGGAAAAGAAGCTGAGAAAGAATGGATACGTGTGTATGAATAACCAATTTACTTTGCTGCACACCTGAAACTAACACAACATTGTAAATAAACTATACTCCAATAAAAATTTAAAAGTAAAATAAAAAATAAAAACATGATTGGTAAATATGAAAATAACATAATGCAAGACATTTTTTGAAAGGTTAGAAATCATTATTCACCAACTATTTTAAGATTTGCCTTTTGTAGAAAGATGGCTTATCAGGATATATCCTATTGGAAAGTTTCTGGTAGCTATTAAAAAGTACATGATATATAATCATTCTTTGCATGGGTAAAGAAAAATTTAATTACCATTACTGAAATAACAATGCTGCTGCTGCTACATCGCTTTAGTCGTGTCCGACTCTGTGCGACCCCATGGATGGCAGCCCACCAGGCTCCCCCATCCCTGGGATTCTCCAGGCAAGAACACTGGAGTGGGTTGCCATTTCGTTCTCCAATGCATGAAAGTGAAAAGTGAAAGTGAAGTGGCTCAGTCGTGTCCGACTCTAGCGACCCCATGGACTGCAGCCTATCAGGCTCCTCCGTCCATGGGATTTTCTAGGCAAGAGTACTGGAGTAGCTAATGTTTAATAAGCACTTACTTTGTACTATTTACCATTTTAAGTTATTTTTCTTGCTTTTCTTGTTTGAAAAAAAAAATTGAATTTCTGTTACATTCATACAAAAATTATTTTAAATAAAAGCCTCACATAGCAATGTAACAATCCCTATGTCAATGTAAACTTGATAAGCCTTTTACATGATGTAGATTTTCTGTTAGCTGTGCTTTGTGGATTTCTACACTTAAACTACATATTCTAACACTTATGCTAAAGTCAAGCTGTTTCCATCTGTTTAGGCTACACATTGCATCGCTTAGTGGTACAAAAAGAGCAGTTTTTCTTAGACTCCTGGGACCAAAATTACACAGAATTCATAAGAGATCCAACATATGAAAATTCATTTCCTGAGTGGAAGCACTGCCATGCTGTGGAGCGAAAACTATTATTTTTTTCATTGTGTTTGTAATAAAGAAGTCAAGCAACTGTATCCTTTAAGGCTGGATACCTCATCACCTTACTTGAACATAGTCCCAGCACTCAGCCATGGCATGTGGAGCTAATTACTTTGTACATTGGGACGCTGAGCACCAAAGTGACCCGATTTGGGACTTTTCACACTGGGGACTTCCCAAGTGATGCTAGTGGTAAAGAATTCATCTGCCAATGCAGGAGACACAGGAGACAGGAGTTCAATCCCTGGGTCGGGACCATCCCCTGGAGTAGGAAATGGCAACCCACTCCAGTATTCTTGTCTGGAATTTCTCACTGACAGAGGAACCTGGAGGGATAGAGTCCATGGGGTCACAGAGAGTCAGGCATGACTGAGTATATATATATATATATATATATATATATATATATATATATATATATATATGCTATCCTTCTACTACCTACACACTCAGGGACTCTGAATGAGGTGCTGGTTCTGGCATGCTGGAAGACACACAACTTCCATCTCTTGTCATCCCAGGTAACTGGCTGATGGAGACTGACAAGTCTTCAGTCCCCTGTCATCCTTTCAGTTCAGTTGTTTTCCAAATCCAAAGGTTATAACTTCAGCAAGAATCTCAGCATTGTAGCAACTCCTGCAGCACCCCATGGATGTGTCGCCTATGAGGCTGGGTCGTTCCAGGAGCAGTTTCTACAAGAATTGTGCAGCCGTGAAAACATGACCCTAGGCAGTTTTGTATGCACAGCAACCCCGGTGACTCTTATCTGCTGAATTGCAGGAGCTCAGCCTTATTAAAATTCCCAGGAATCACTCACTGGCAAGGGGCTATATTTAACCCTTTTAAACGTATTTTTGCAAATACAGTTTGGTGGTAAACTCATCTTCATGCAGCAACAGAATGCATATGCTTGGGAAGCCGAGTAGAAATGTAACGTGCATAAAATGTTCGTTTGTCTACTTATCCCCCTTTTTACCACCATCTCATCCCCCTTATAGGACCTCTGCTATTATCTCTATGCCCCTGATCATAGAAGGAGATAGTGTGGAGGACTAATTGACACTCAAATATTAATGATGATGCATTGTGATATATTGAGATACATATGTAGAAACATATGCTCCTCTTTATAGTCTTTCAAGATGTCGCATTAAAAATCTCTATTGTAACAATGAACACTGTTTTTAAAGGCAATAGAGGGGACAAGGACAGAAAAAATATAAGAAAGGAATAAAGAAGGAGGAAGAGGGGGAAACAGACAATATACCACACAGTTCTGGTAGCATCTAGAGCTAAAAAGTTGGGTGAGAACTGTACTTTGTCACTTGACTATGAACAAGTTACCTAATTTCTAAGACATCAGTTCATGTCTCAGAATATGTTTAAATGATTTTTTCCATTCTACTTACAGAGCTTTTTTTATATTCATTAGTAAAAATCCCAGCCAGAAGTACATATTATTTAGGAAGATAAATTTAATTTCCATACAGAGAATATAACTTATTTATAGGTTGCTCTGTTATATATGAAAAATGAGATTCTCATGTTTACATTAGTATATAGCTTAGACAACTGTCCCAACAGTTGTGTGTAATATTAATCAAGATTTGGAGAGCTAAATTGAAGATAGTAACTTTGTATTTATTTTCAGTTATGAAGAAAGGGGATGACTGCAAGAAAATGAGAAAAGACAAAAGTTAATCTGTATCTGTTTAAAGTTAATACTATATACAAACACAAAATATCTTATGTATTTTATGATTTGACATAACTAGTTAAAATAAGCTACTTCACTCAGAGAACAGAAGAAATATAATTCAATATCAAATGGATTATGCAGAAGAAATGATGAACATAGCTTAAGGCAGTTATTAAAAGCATTAATCTAAGGGATAAAGAAGAACAGAGAAAGAGAACATAGTGAGGAAAGTGATAAGAAAGAGAGATTTACAATAGTGCTCAGAATTTTTAAAATTCTCTTTCAACTAAGATTTTGGAATGTGAATGCAATTATTGTGGTTAATCATATTATTTATCAACTATGTATTCCCTCTTCCCATTGGTGATGAGTTTGACCATGTGCCTTATTTAAGCCATAGGAGATGTGTACCATTTCCAAGATAGGTATTAACAGTGGAATGGCAGCCCTCATTCCACTCATTCGGGAAGTGACCTTAATTTCCAAATATTGAGGATGTTTGAGGATTATTCCCCTTAGGTCTCATATAATACATTCTCATGTCTGTTTCAGTATGGGATCTGGATTAATAGAGCAATACTATGCTGCAATAACAGGCTTCCCAGGTGGCACTAGTGGTAAAGAACCCACCTACCAATGCAGAAGACATAAGAAATGCAGGTTTGATCCCTGGGTCAGGAAGATCCGCAGGAGGAGGGCATGGCAACTCACTCCAGTATTCTTGCCTGGAGAATCCCATGGACAGTGAAGCCCTGCAGGCTACAGTCCATGGGGTCTCACAGAGTCAGACATGATTGAAGCGACATAGCACACACACACATGTTGCAATATTAATGAGATCAGATTCAGAGCCTTAGGGGTAGGGACAGGCTTTAAAGGACCTCCAGATGGAAGATCTTATGTGCTGATGTGTTTCTCCAAGTTGTGAGGAAAGAAAACAAGGAGGTGAACACAGAATAAGTAATGCAATACATCTATGCTCTCAACTCTACTTAATAGGGAAGCTATGCTATTATATGACTATAGAGGGATATAAATGACTATACTACTATATGTGGGTTTCCCTAGTGGCTCAGACGGTAAAGCGTCTGTCTGCAATGCAGGAGACCCGGGTTTGATCCCTGGGTTGGGAAGATCCCCTGGAGAAGGAAATGGTAGCCCACTCCAGTATTCTTGCCTGGAAAATCCCATGGACCGCAGAGCTTGATAGGCTACCGTCCATGGGGTTGCAAAGAGTCGGACACGACTTCACTTTCACTTTCACTGTACTTACTATATAGGGACTGGTTATTTATTACTGTGTTACAAACTGTCCCAACCTACTGGCTTGAAACAGCAAATATTAATTATCTCCTATATCTACAGATTACAAATTTGAAAGCAGTTTAGTTAGGTGGTTCTGACTTAAGAGTCTCTTAGAGTCAAAATGTTGACTGAGATTGCATCTTCTAAAGCCTTGAGAGTTGCTATTAAGAAGGTGGATTCACATGGCTGTTGCATGAACTCTTTAATTCTTCACTAGCTGGAAATCTTATTTCCTCTCCATGTTGTCCTCTCACAGGGCTGCCTGAATGTCCTTAGGACATGAGTCAGAGGCAAAAGCTGTGGCCCAGTGGCCTTTCTAACCTAATCTAGAAGGGACATCTCAACACTTCTGCCATATTCCATTGATCACACAAATAAACTGGTAAATTATAAGAGGGGACTCTGCAAGATTAAGACCAGAAGGAAGTATCATCAGGGACCAATTTGGTGCCTAGCCACTAAAGAATGGTTACATAAGTGGTGGGGCAAGAAGGAATTAACCTAAGGTAATGATATCAGTTACATCAAAAATAGAGTGGCTAAAGTTGATGAATGAACATATCTGTTTCTTGGTTTACAAGAAGTGATTCCCATGGTTCTTATTCATATCAGGATAAAAACCAGAACTTAATATTATTTTTCTCATATATTATTGTTAATTTGTTGATTTCTGTTGTTGTTTAAAAGAACATCTTTTAAAATGCATTGGCCAGTGGGTATGAAAGGAAGGGCTCTGCAGAGACCGAAAGCTCAGAGAAAGTTTTCACCTTGGTGATTATATCGGCTAATCCATAAAAAAAGTTACCAGTCCAGAATGTGGAGCAAGGTAATCAACAGATGGGCTAACCAGGTGGCTCAGTGGCAAAGAATCTGCCTGCCAATGCAGTAGACATGGGTTCGAGCCCTGAGTCAGGAAGATCCCTAGTATAGCAAAGTAGATACCCTGAAAGACCTTTGGTCACTAAGTTGTGTCCAATTCTTTTGTGAGCCCATGGACTGTAGCCCACCAGGCTCCTCTATCCATGGGATTTTCCAGGCAACAATTTTGGAGTAGGTTGCCATTTCCTTCTCCAGGGATCTTCCTGACTCAGGGATCAAACCCATATCTACTGTATTGGCAGGCAGATTGTTTGCCACTGAGCCACCTGGTTAGCCCATCTGTTGATTACCTTGCTCCACATTCTGGGTTGGTAAATTTTTTTATGGATTCTCCAATATAATCTCCAGGGTGAAAACTGTGAACTTTTGGTCTCTGCAGAGCCCTTCCTTTCATACCCACTGGCCAATGCATTTTAAAAGATGTTCTGTTATATTTGATCTTGCATTTTAATTATTGCAATTAGAAAGGTCTTTCAGGGTATCTACTTTTCTATACCACCAGAAAAGGAAGTGCTATACCTCTTCTTTCTATTTGACAATACAGTATAGTGAGTTATGGCTCAGACACTAGAATTAAACTAATAGTTTTGAATTCTCCTTCTACTACTTATAAGCAGTGCAATTTGGAGGGAGTTATTTAGCTTCTCTATACTTTAGTTTCTTTCCCTTAGTAATTTTAGAGTTGTATTAATAACATGTCATTGTAAAATCTAATTTGCCTATCTACTGTGTCTGATACATTCTACACATTTAACAAATAGCTAACATCAAGGTTTTAATGGCTGTTAAATGTTAGATATGGCTTCCCTGATAGCTCAGTTGGTAAAGAATCCACCTACAATGCAGGAGACCCCAGTTTGATTCCTGGGTCAGGAAGATCTGCTGGAGAATGGATAGGCTACCCATTCCAGTATTCTAAATGTTAGACATTACCACCTTTATGAAGCCTAATAAGTTTTTTCAGGTAAAATTCTTTGCTTTTCTATATTCCTAAATATCTTTTCCTCCAGTGGCAATTGTGATATTATTTTTAAGTATAATTTACTTGTATATATGCCACTGTTTTCAACTTTTGTCAAGTCTTTCATTATAGGGACTCATGCATTTTTATGTGTTTCTTTTATGTATATACAATTTGCTGAATTGGAAGATTGATGAGTGGATGGATAAATGGATGGATTGACAAATGAATGGTTTTATACTGCAAATGAAAAGAGTCAAGATATCCAGCTGGCAGGCCCTAGTTGAAAACTTGGGATATATTGAAGCACTGAGGCAATAAGAAAGATTTTAATAACAGAGAAAATTGGTGTGAAGTTATCCTCTGTTTAGGGAAGATGACCACAAACAATGTTAGAGAGTCACTGAAATCTCTGTAGTTTTTGTATTTTCTTCCTCTGTGTCACTGCAGACCAAGATACTGATTCATCATCCAGAGTATTAACTTTTCTCAAGGCAGTAGAACTTAAATTCCTTACTCTAGTTACACTACTTTGAAGAAAAAAAAAAAAAAAAACTTAAGAAAAAAATTATTAGCTTTCAGAAAACCATCCTTCTGCAAACCAGTAATTTCCCTAAAATTGAAAATCTGATTCAATTTCCAATAGTCTATTTACTTAGTCATTTGAATTTTTTTGAAAGAAAAAAATATTTCTGTTGAAAATCTCCCCTAAGTGAAATGATGACAAAGTAGCTAGAAACATGATGACAACAATCCTGGCTGAAAGTTTGACCCTTTACTCCTGTTTAATTTTTTCAGCGACTTTCTGTTGTAAGTTCTGGTGTTTCCTAAGACCTAGGTGGATTTAGCACTTACCATGTGGGAGATAGAGCACACAGCTGGGCTTGTCTTTGGCTGACCTCTGTATTGTTACTTTGTCCTCCTGCCATATTTGTTCCCACACCAGCTAACTGGTATACTCTTGTGTCACACCTTTCCAAATGTTTCTTAGGAAGAATTTCTTCTGCTCTAAATCCCTCAAGTGGCGCCAAATGATGCATTTTTTTACTGCTGACTTCCATATTTAACATGCACTTATATACACAATGGGTAAATCTCATTGGCATGATCATTGTGAAAAGAATAGCATTGAAAGTTCAGGCATGACCTTGCATGAGTCATCAACTACTGTTAGCCGGCGTGTTAAAAAGGAAGATGAAAAATAAACAAAACATAAGCAAATGATAAGGGGCAAGGTCTTGTTATTCTGAAGTTGTCTTTTGAAAGAGTCATTTCTATGGGGAAAAGAACAAAAAAATAAGACTAGTCTACTCCTAAATAATCCACAGGTCAAGTAACACATTGATCAGTAATTAAACCTGTATCTGCTGGTGCTCCAAACCTGATGCATACTAAACAGTGACAATTCTTTCACACATCCTCAGAAAGCAATGAGCTGAAGAATGTCATGTTCTATTGTGTGCCAGATGTATTCCCACTCATCAGAAAATGCATGGAACTTTTTTTTTCAACTTAGCAATTTTTCTATTTACTTCAATTTAAACTTTGCAATACCTCCTGAGATTAGCAAGCTCTTTCTAAAGAGAAAAAGATTAACATGCTTACAAAGCAGGTTTTCCTAAGCTATCACAGGACTGAAAGGCAGCTGCCAACTCCCCTGAAACAAAAGCAGTAGCAGAATGAGAGGGGGGGGAGCATTTCAGAATATGGGGGTGGGGGTGGGGAAGCATTTCCAGAATAAAGGGGGGAGCGTTTCCAGAATATAGTGGGGGGAGCATTTCCAGAATATGGGGGGGGGAGCACTTCCAGAATATAGGGGGGGGGAAGTATTTCCAGAATATAGGAAAATCCTATATTCTGTTAGCACCTTCCCTCTCAAATACAAAAACCTTAAGCACCAGAATAGACAACCAGGAAGGTGACACTTCAAAAAACTAAAGAAGGTGAGATCTCAAATGGTTTTGCTTAAACTGTCCGTTTCATGCATATTTGACCCAGACTAAAAGGAAAATATCAAGTTATCCTGACACTATTTCCCAAGTTGCTTGAATTTTCCTTTAAAGAAATTTGAGAAACATGCATTGCCTTAAGGTGGGAGGATACGTTTTTTGTGTGGTGTCAGGAATTTAAAAGGCATTTGTAATATTAAATGTTTAATATTTGGTATCAAATATATTATTTCCTATTAATTGTCAGAAAATAAAATCTATACATTTAAAAATAACACCACTTTTATTTTTACTCCACTCTTAACTTTCCTAGTTTAGTTACAAAAGTTCAAGATTCTTGTCATTTATAACAGTGTGTCTGAGGGTTTGTTTTTTTTTTTTTTTTTTTTGATTCTTTGTTTCCCCAAAGTTTACGAAAGAAAGCACTTGCCATTAATCTCTCTAGACAGAACATCTGAGGGTTAGATATTACTTCTATTAATATTGGTCACTATTTGGAGAAAGAAGAGTGTGTTAGAACATTTACAGCAGTACATTTGCCACATCAATTATATGAATGATGGAAAGAAACACTTCTGCATTGTGGAATAACATTATAAGGCAAACCATTCCGAGTGTGTGCAAACAAAGTTTGAAAAGTGATCAGTAATCTGTGAAATCCACATAAAATACAGCTGGAGCTCATATGACATGTACATTACACTTAAATCTCAGAAATTCTGTGCCATGTGTATACATGAGTTTTAAAAGCCTGGCTAACTTAATATAAACCTTCTAATTTATTGAAGAAATGAAAATGTCCATACTAATAGTCTTATAATAGAGGAAACAAAATTAAATTTTGAAAAATCTTTCCTACAAAAATTCTCTCTCAAGATTGTACTTTTATTCATATGCATTAGGGTGGAAATGTATTAGTCTCTTCATAAATTCACCAAAGGCTACAGATATTTTCTTAATAGAAATGTGCATTTCATGGAAAAGTTGTGAAATTTCTAAAGGACTATTTCAATTTTTCTATTTTGGACTATAGATGAGTAAATTATTTTCCTTCTTCACAGACCTGGATATTTATGCAGTTATTTTTCTGGAAGAAAAATCACATGAAACTTGATCATAGCCAAAATCAACTCACTGATATTTCTCTACAATTACTCTACTTTGAAAGTCTCTGAATGTTGCATTTTGAAACCAAGAAGCTGAAGATGTGCATTATCATTCATACTTTGTCCACATATAGTTATATTCTGTAGTATGATACTTTTTAAAAATACTGGTAAAACATTAAAATGTTGTGATTTTTAAGATGCTTGGATGCCACTTTTAAATCTGCCACATAGATATGACTGGATCTTAGAACGTATATGTATGGAAATACATCAAAGATAGAAAAGCTCTCTCTCGCACGGCATATAATATAAAACTGAATGTTGCCAGATTTTAACAAGACTGGCTTTGACCCTCTTCCAGTCATCTAATGATGCATAACAAACTACCTCGAACTTAATGGCTTAAAATGACAAAAAGCATTAAATGTGCTCAGAAAGCTGCAGTGTGGGCAAGCCTTAGTGGGTAAGTCTGTCTCTGCTTCATGTGTCATTAACTGGAGTGGCTCAAAAGCTAGAAGCAATATAAGGATGGAGCTAGTAGCGTCATCTAACGTATAGGCTGTCAAATTACAGCCCATGGTCCAATTCTGGTCCACCACATATTTTTGTATGGTTTTATTGCAGCAACCTTGCCCATTTGTTTATGTACTGTTTATGATTACTTTATGCTAATTTTTTTAAACTTGTAACAGAACAGCTGAGTATCTGAGGCAGAGACTATATAGCCATAATGTAGATATTCATTAGCTGAACCTTACAGGAAAAAAAAAAATGTGCTGACCTCTAATATAAAAACTCACCCACATGTTTGGAAGTTGACATTGGCTGTTGACTAAAACCTCAGCTTGGGCTGAGGCCAAAAATTCTATTTAATCCTTACTATGGAGCACTTTGGTTTTCTCATAATGTAATAGCTAGGTTCTAAAAGTCAGCATCCCAAGATGAAGGAAATGCAAAGAGTAAGAGTTAATCTCTTAAGCCCTCAGCAGTAACGTGGTCCAGATTTAAGGACAGCACATACAGGCTTTCATCTCATGAAAGGAAGCGTATCGGTGAATTTGGACATTATGCTTTAAAACTCCAACAAACCCATGACAACATCTCAATGATACATATTCAAAATATTTATGGCATAGAAATTATGTATATAGTCTTCAAATATGTATTGAACCCTTATAATGTAGAATACATACATCTTTAACAAAATAGATATGATCCCTACTCAAAGGAGCATATACGTTAGCATGGGAGAAAGGTCAGTGATTACCATGTAAATGAAAAGTGAAGATGACAATTTCAGAGAACAATAAATACTAGAATGACTGGATGTAAGGATTAAGAGTGGGGCTACTTTTGGTCAGGGAGAGCCTTGCTCCACTGATAGCATTTTGGCAGAAAGAAATAACCTGTCCTGGAAGCTGGTGATTGCCAACACAGGAGACAGAGAAACAGCAAATGAAAATAGCATCAAGAAAACAGAGAGCAAGCTTGCAATATTCAAGAGACAGAAAGAACACAAGAACACAGGAGCACAACTGGTAAAGGAACAGAAAGAGACCCAGGCACAGAGGGGGATGGGGAGCCGACCGTGAAGATCTTACAGATCACACGAGATGCTATTCTAAGCCATGTACTGAGATGAAGAAGAAAAAGAGCAGCAGGTGGTCTGTGTGTGAAAGTGGGGAAGCAGAATGAGAATTAAGAATTTCATTTGACCCTGTCAAGACTGATTAACTGTTACATAGTTAAAGTTGTAGAACTTAACAGAAGTAGAGAACTATACTGAGTCACAGAAGCTCTCAAGATGACTACAGACAAAAGAAATAATTTAAATACTATCACAAATATACCATCAGTCATCACACATCCTCTATTGCTTGTTATGAGGATGAGAGTTCTTGGAACAGTAGGTAAGCTCATTCTGGGCTTGAGAGCTTCTGCTGGTCTCTGGTCTCTGAGTTCCCATCTGATAGAGACAAAGGCATAATTTCTACCATGAGCTTTGGAAAGTACCTTGGAAAGAAGCCAAATTAAAAATAAAGAATTTTGAGATATTAGAAATAGTTCCTCACTGCATTCTGCCCCAGAAACTGGGTTTGCTAAGTAACCTACCTACCGAAAAATTTTATAATTCTCTCCGAAGACAAAAGTGTAGGATTTAGTCTAAGGGGAAACATAGGAAACTCTTCAAAACAAGAAGCCATTTCTTATCACCTCATTTTTTTCCACTTTGAAGAAAACCTGGGAGGGAAGACAGGGATGGGGAAAGACAGACTGAGGAAAACCCTGAGATCCAGTTGTCTCTAAGCAGTGAATTCAAGCTCAGCAAAAGACAAGACCTACAAGAAGTTAAAGAATTTTTATGACACTGCCGACAAAGGTCCGTATAGTCAAGGCTATGGTTTTCCCAGTAATCATGTACAGTTGTGAGAGCTGGACCATGAAAAAGGCAGAATGCCAAAGAATTGATGCCTCTGAAATGTGGTGCTGGAGAAGACTCCTGAAAGGCCCTTGGGCAGCAACACCAAACCAGTCAATCATAGAGGAAATCAATCTTGAATACTTGTTGGAAGGACTGATGTTGAAGCTGAAGATCTACTACTTTGGCCACCTGATATGAAGAGCCGACTCATTGGAAAAATCCCTGATGCTGGGAAAGATTGAGGGCAGAAGGAGAAGGAGGCATCAGAGGATGAGATGGCTGGATGGCAAAACCAATGGGATGGAGATGAACTTGGGCAAACTTCGGGAGATGGTGAGGGACAGGGAGGCCTGATGTGCTGCACTCTATGGGGTTGCAAAGAGTCAAACACAAATGGGTGACTGAACAAAAACTATGACATTAAAGGGCTTCCTAGGTGGCCCAGTGGTTAAGAATATGTCTGCAATGCAGGAGCCACAGGACACACGGGTTCAATTCCTGGGTCAGGAAGATCCCATGGAGGAAGGCATGGGAATCCACTCCAATGTCCTTGCCTGGAGAATCCCATAGACAGAGGAGCTTGGCAGGCTTCAGTCCCTGGAGCTGCAGAGTCAGACGTGACTAAAGCAACTAATCATGCTTGTATGACCCTAAAACGTGAGCAGGAGATATAGGAAGGGCTGCATGATGGTTGCTCGTTGCTGATCTCTCCATCCACTATGGATTAATAATCTTTAGTCATGTCCTTGGGTTCTCCTGGGTTTTCCTCTTTTTTTTCATAAAAGGAATAGGAACAGATCCTGTAGAATGGCAAGTGGAGGCCCGTGTGGAAGCTTGCCTTCTGTCCACCTCTGAAATCCTCTAAGAGTATACTCTCATCTTGAATTCAGGAAACCACACAAATCCAAGGATAACTCCCGTGGAGTAAGACACATCCAACTATGGGATATAATCTTCATCAATTTGTTGTAATGTTAAAATGAGTTAATTCATGGTCAAGTACTTGGAACACTCCCAGACACATAGCAAATATTCAATAGCTATTAGTTAACAGTATTATTTTTGTTTTAGAATTGCCAATGCCCTGGATTTCAATTATGTTTTCTGTTAACTTTATTTCTTGACAATGATGGAGGCATTTAAAACTGAAAATCTGATGCCTTGGCCTGTGAGAAGTGACACTGCGTTAGGAATCAATTTTCAAGCTGGTAAAACAAAACCTCACTTTAAAAAGAAATGTCTGAAGCCAAGAATGTGTACAATGGAAGACAGTTTACACACATCTGAATTCAGCTTCTCCTCATCTCACTAAAAGTAGAAACAACAAGTGCTGAAATAATACATTTGGATGCTTTACTGTGAATGCGCTGTGACAACATTTCAAGCATTTTCAAAAATATTCTCTCTGCTTCAAGATATAGCTCCAAATTTTGATGATGAACGGAGATGCCAGTTTGCTTGCCTGGATTTTAGTCTTCACATTTGCTGAAACATAGCTAAATGAGGTTTAGGAAGACATGAGACAAATAACCTGGCACAAAAGATTTAGAATTGAATGGCTCTGCCTTTATTTCCAGCTGTCTATATGGACCTTTTTACAGCTGTCAACTTCACTATCCTTTTCATAAAAAGGAAGGCAGTCCAGAGGCCTTAATTCATAGTTCCTCAGGCCTCGCCCCAGGAATTTCTCTACTTGGCCAAGACTTTAGGGCCTAAAATGACTTTAGGGCCCTGTACCAGTAGCCTGTAAGTGAACATAAATAATAACCCTAGAGATATCATCTTCAATAGCCCGGGTGTTAGGAGGGCTCACTTTATGTTTCAATGATATAGATGTTGGCTCATATCGGATGGTTTCAAAGAAACTAAAAAGGACCTTTGGGGAATTCCCCAGATCTCTTCTACATATTTTCTGATCACAGAAAGTTTTCATAGAAGAAACAGATACTTAGAGTTGACAGCTGAAGAGTTTTGATTGAAGACAAGCATTCACTTACATTCACATTATGGTCATTTTACATGTATGTGTTATAGGTATGTGTGTGTATTGGATTAGCCAAAACTTTAGTTCAGCTTTTTCAGTAAGATGTTATGGAAAAACCTGAATGAACTTTTTTGCCAACTCAATAATATCTATTCTACACCATCCAACAGAACTTCTACCTAATATCAAGTATTGCTCTGGAAGAGGGGAATGTACCAGGGTCCTACGTCTTTGGACTGGAGAACATGGCAGAGTGGTGATGGTGGTTTAGTTTCTAAGTTGTGTCCAACTCTTGCAAAACCACCTGTGCCACCTTGGCTTATGTGAGATGATAGAAAATATATATTGGTTTCTGCCCCTGGATCCTGGAACAAAGCTCCTAAAATCCTTGTAATTCCCTAAGAGCTAGGAGCATCTTTTCTTCTAATATGACAGGCATCCTAAAGATCTCGTAATTTCTTGGGCAAGAGCATCTTTGGTTTCACTGAGGCAACTAGAGGTGGGACGGCTCCCAGGTAGGGGGTTGGGCACCGGGAAAACAGAACCATGAGTAGAAGCTTGGAATTTTCAGCTCCAGCTGCCATTCTCTTGGGGGGAGCGGGGGGAAGAGGGGCTGAATATGAAGTTAATACTCAATCATGCCTACATTATGAAGCCTCCATAAAAAGCCAAAAATATGGAGCTTGGGAGTTTTCAGGTTGGCAAACACATCCATGTACTAGGAGAATGATATACCCCATTTCCACAGGGACAGAAGTACCTGTGTTTGGGACCCTCTCAGGCCTTGCCCACCTTATCTCTTCATTTGGCTGCTCGTGGTATGATTTAGCATACCCTTTAATAAGCTGGTAAACAGAAATGTTTCCCTGAGTCCCATGAGCCATTCTAGCAAATTAGTCTAACCTGAGTAGGGGGTCCTGTGCATGTGTGCTCAGTTGTATCCAACTCCCAGGAACCCCCTATTTGTAGCCAAGTTGAATAGAAGTTGTGAGTAACCTGGGGACCTGTTGTTGAGATTAGCATCTGAAGTCGGGGAGGGCAGTCATAAGGGACTGAACCCTTAACCAGTGGATCTGGTGCTGTCTGCCGGTGGAGAGAATCAGAATTTACTGATACTCTGGAGTATCAGAATTCTCCAGGTGTGGAGAATTCTTGGTATGGGGGAGTGGGGGAAGCTACCTCTTTGGTGACCAGAAATGTCAGATGTAAAATGCTCTGTGTGAGGGGGCAAGGATACTCCTAGGAAGGAAAAGTTGTAGGTTTTCTAGCACAGTCTTTGTCAAAATACAAGGATTTCTTTAAAGATTTATTAAGTATCAGAGCACGTTCATATTCTGCATGCTCTCGCATAATTTTCCAACAAACCCTTTAAAGACGTACTTTATGTTCGTTTCACTGATTAAAAAAACTGAAGCTCAAAGAGATCATTTTTACTATTAGTAAATGTAATATTTTCTACCATTTTTGGGGTGCCTTCATTTCACCAGTGCTTCTTAATTCTTGGAAAAACTCTCTGATGAGAAAATTATTGTTCTCATTTTTCATACGAGAAAACCAAGGCCTAAGGTAAAAATAATTTGCACGTGGCAAAACTGCTAGTAAGTAGCAGAGTTGGATTCACATTCAAATTGTGAGACTCTGAGTATTCTTTCCGTTGAGGGGAAAATCATTCACACTCATCATAGTTCCACAGAGAGTAATATGTTTCTATTCCAACCCCCAGAAAGGAAACTTACTGAAAAGCATTCCCAGTTTTTCTCCACCCCTTCACTCTCTCCTTTATCTGCTTGGTGATAGAGTCTGAAGGAATACAGCATGGTCAGGTCTTTTGATCTCCCTCTGTAATTTCAGAGCCTGCTGGACCACTGTTTACATGCCTCCTGTTCTCTGGTTCTATGTCGACAGGGACAGAGTCCCTGTAGCCGGTGAGTGACAGGGACTGTAGAACAAGATCGTGGAGGGCTTTAAGCCATGAGCTAGAGAAGTGGACAGCCTTTCCACTGCCCGTGCATGGCTTGGTGGCTGGTCCTTCTGCATCAGTGCAAGTGTTCTCAGTCACTCAGTCATGTCTGACTCTCTGCGACCCATGGACTGTAGCCCACCAGGCTTCCCTGTCTGTGGGATTTTAGGGTAAGAGTACTGTAATGGGTTACCATTTCCTCCTTCAGGGGATCTTCCTGACCTAGGGATAGAACCCATGTTTCCTGTGTCACCTGCATTAGCAGGCAGATTCTTTACCACTGAGTCACCTGGGGAGCCTTTCCTTATTGGTTGTTACTGTTCAGTTGCCAAGTTGTGTCCAACTCTGCAACCCCGTGGACTGCAGCACCCCAGGCTTCCCATCCTTCACTATCTCCTGGAGTTTGCTCAGACTCATATCCAGTGAGTCGATGATGCCATTCAACCATCTCATCCTCTGTTGTCCCCTTCTCCTCCTTCCTCGTTGGTATTGTTTCATAATTACAAAAGAGACTATAGGACTATATATATATATATATATGTATGTTACCCTTCCCATCTGGTCTTTCTCTCTGTCATTTCTCATGACCAACCTGCTACCTACTAATTGTGGAAGTCACTTACATGGCAATTAATCTGAGAAGCCTGAGCTCGGTCCACAGCATCTGTCGTGGCTATTATGGCTGTGAATAGAACAATCACGTGTGGATGGCTGCGGGGTTTCTGAAACTAGTATGAGTCTACTATAAAGACTGAATTGGAAAAGCTCAATCCTGTGTGATTTCTAAAGGGACACAATCTAATCACATTTTTCTTGAACCAATTATTTTTTCACCAAGGCAGGAATCGGATTCATTGCCAGTGGGCTTAGCAATTTCCAACCAAAAGTATTTTTTTTTCCTTTTCACATAAGTCTTAAAAGCAAACCTTGATTTTTCTTCGCAGACTCAGATTCACTGATCGTGTGACATCATCTATTACTAACAGTGGTATTATATACAATAACTGACCTGGAACCAATCACTCTATCTGATAGGTGCTGGTTGAGTGGGGTGATAACTCATGCATATTGGACCTCTGTGTTTCCATCACTTTAGGTGTGATATGTACTTATCTAATCAGAAACACAGCCATAGAGGCAGTTTATGATTTTTGTTGATTTTTTGAAATAGCATTTTTTTCCAGGCTTATTTCTGAGGGACTGAAATCTCCTCCTTTAGTCAAATGAAAATGCATGTACTCTCATTGCCATAAAATATACTTGATGTTTCTTTAAAATATAGATTGATGGCTTCCTTTTATTTTTTATTTATTTTTTTTTGATGGCTTCCTTTTATTTTCTCTTTCTATATATAGATTCAATGAGATTATTACCATGACAGAGTTGAAGCTACATTACTGCCTTCACCTGGCAAAACCTTCTTTACTGGAAAAATCTAGCTTGTATCATATGTTTGATTGTTAACCTAGTTCTAACATACAGGTTGCACATGAGTGAATTCTTGTTCTCAATAAATTCTTGAGGCATCAAAAATACTAACATAAACTTTGGATCTAATGCAGTTTGATACAAACGTATAAATAGAATTTCATTTTGGTTTTATAGGTATATAAACTGTATAGACATACAGATAAAATACCTATACAGATAGATAGATTTTGGTTTTGCTTTTATATAAATGGTCCCATCTATAAATCTCGACACTTTAAGCAATAAATTCTAAATAAATTAAACTGTCAAGTGTGCATTTAAACACTTTTTTATGTATCTTCATTAGACTATTATTTTCTAAAAAATGAGGAATTAAGTACTTTTCCATGCAATTTAAGAACTACCCAGTGAGTATTTCTATGTCTGATATGAAACTTAAAATCACATATTAGATCATAACAATGATGGCCAAAGGCAATAGTAATACTAATAATTGACCATAAAATATGTTTTCCATAAGCGAGCAAAAAGAAAGTGAATATCCAGGCTCAGTCACCATCCTGGCTGTCATAGCAGTGCACTGTCCAGTCACAAAGAGGGTGTGACCTGAAAAGCCACAGAAAAGTGGCCCAGACCTAAAATGCATTTTTCATCCATCAGTAACAGGTTCAAAATCCCATTCTTTAAGATTAATTCATTTAAATTGACCCCTATGATTTCTTAATATCCTCTCTTAAAAATGTAAATTTCTCTGAAAGGGATAAAGCCTTGTGTCACTTACAATTCAGATAAAATGAGTTTACTTAACACTACTCATCATGACAGGAGCAACACAGGGTCAGCATGAGGTCACTAGCTGTCACAGGAGCGTAAGGAGATTAGACAATGAAAATCAGTATAAAAGCTGAAGATAAATCTTGCTAGCTTCAGTTTTTCCCGAGATGCTCCCTATTCAGTTGAATATGTCTCTAAGGAAAAATCACCAACTGTAACATGTCTTAGCCTATTTTTATTTTGCTTACAACTAGGTTCTGTCTTGACTTCTGGGCACGTTTATCCATAACACTTAAATCCTAGTTGAGTTTTAAATGTAGCCCAGGCTTAGGGTCAGACCAAATGGATTTGAATACCAGCTTTGCCACCCGAAGACTAGATGATTTTGAACAAACTCTTCGGCCTCTTGAACTCCAATTTCCTCAGGGATAATAATATCAAGCTCTCTGGATTGTCGTGAGGATTAAATAAAATGATGTCCATAAAGGGCTTAGCAGAGAACCTAGCTCATAGCAAATGTTCACGAACTGTAGTAATTACTAGATTTATCAGGGTCATAGACAGAGTGGCCAGCGGGACAATGCAAGTGGTCAGGACAGTGACCTGTGAAATATAGGAGAAAGATGTGGAAGAGACCCTTGAAAAAGGAGCAGTGACATAAATCAGGCAGGCTCGCAGTGTTTGTCTTGTATTAGGTTCAGTCTCAGTGCTGAAAATGCCCTCTCTGCTGAAAACCAAGAACATCCTTGAAATTCCTAATGGTAAAGAACACTAAAGAGGATGCCACCCCCCTGCAAAATGGTACCCAAGACTTGGACCATCTGGAACTGATGCTGTTATCGAGATGTCTGTATATGTTGTTTTCCTCCCAACCTTGCTATCTTCACCATGGAGATAATTCTTCCAGAACAATAGATCCTCAGTGGCTGTTCATCACATCAGCATCACAAGCACCACTCTACACACCATTTTAAAATCACCTTTTAAATGTAACTGAAGAAAAAAAAAGTGAGGATTGAAGTAATCATCAGACAAATAAGAATGTCATATCAAAATGAAGGCCCTGTACATTGAGTTAACAAGAAAAATTAATCCATCCAAATTGCAGAAAATCTAGAATTAAGAAAATCATGATTCATTTATATTTGTATGGACTTGAAGATCTATGGACAGATTCTACTTTAAACAAATATTTAATTATTCTTATCAGACTGAGAATTATATTTAAGCCACAGCATGATGACATTTAACCATGTTATTATGTCTGTGTCCTTTTTTGACATGTGGGTATAAATGAAAAAATATTTAATAGTTTCCACCATGATATGCTTTACAAAAGAGGGATTATTTTAAGAATCTGTGTCTTAACACAAAATCTGACATAGAAATTACATCTATGAAGGTTCATAGATGGCATGAAACTGTGGTGTCTGACTCTGTAGACCATGTTATTGAATACCAAGACACTAGCATTTCATCAGAGGATGGACAGCAGGTTAGAGGTCCAGGAAGAATCCATTTCAAAGGAAGACTGGCATCTCAATTATATAGAAAGTGACACTAACTAAGGCTATTGTTACTTTTCTCTTGGGTTTTATCATAGCTTATCTTCCCTTTCCACCCTATGCTGTGTGCTCAGTTGTGTCTGACTCTTTGCGACCCTCATGGGCTATAGCTTGCCAGGCTTCTTTGTCCATGGAATTCTCCAGGCAAGAGTACTAGAGTGGAATCCCATTTCCTACTCCAGAGGATCTTCCCAACCCAGGGATCAGACCTGAGTCTCTTGTAACTCCTGTATTGGTAGGCAGATTCTTTACTACTAGTGGCACCTGGGAAGCCCATTTAAATCCATCTTCAACTCATGACCACACTGATTTTCCATAGAGCATATCTCCAATAATTTAACTTCATTTAAAAAAAATTGAGTGTCACCTGTATAGTATTATTTCAATACATCTCCCTGGTTTCAAATATGCAAATACACTCAGCTATCAAGCCAATTTAAATGATTTGTTTTATTTCATTTTGTTCCATCCCTCTCAGTCGCCCATTCTAGAATGAATTCTCTGAGTCCCATTTTCACTGAGTAAAATTATATGGAAAGTATGAAAAAGTATCTCATTGTGTGGTTTTCAGTGTTGGACACACTAGAGATCAAATAGAGATTCTATCTTATTATCTTCTTTTCATCTTGGAGATAAAATTACACAAAAGACTCTAGTACTTCCTGAAAGCATGAAATTGGGCTAGTAATAACCTTTTTGCCTCCATGTATCTGGGAGAATAATTTAGACCATAAGCTTGTAGGGAAGATTAATGAGTTGTTTCTTGCAGTGCTCTTTGTGTAATCCCAAGCACATAGTACATTCTCTATAGATGTCAACCCTTAATAATGTTATTATTACTAGTATTATTTGTTTTGAATCCCCAAAGAATACCTTCTTCATTCACAAGACTTAATTTACCCTTCCCTATCTGAAAGCTATGTGTATATATCATGAGAGGGAGGTAAAGAAGCGTGGTTGTCAGTTTCAAGAGTTTAAATCTTTTATTTGATGGTACATAACTGAGTAAACAGAAAGATAGGCAAAAGAATAATTATGGAGTTTGGGACAGATATGTACATGTGCGCTAAGTCACTTCAGTCATGTCCCACTCTGTGCAATCCTATGGATTGTAGACCACCAGGCTCTTCTGTCCATGGGATTCTCCAGGCAAGAACACTGGAGTGGGTTACCATGCTCTTCTCCAGGAGATCTTCCCCAGCCAGGGATCAAACCAGGCCTCCCACATTGCAGGCAAATTCTTTACCAGCTAAGCCACAAGGGAAGCCCAAGAATACTGGAGTGGGTAGTCTATCCCTTCTCCAGCAGATCTTCCTGACCCAGGAGTCAGACCGGGGCCTCCTGCATTGCAGGTGGATTCCTTATCAACTGAGCTATCAGGGAAGCCTAATAGATCTGGTATCCCTCCCCAACCTGAGGCCTTTTAAAATCTTATGTAGACAGTACAACTTGATAGTTTCACTCCAGGAATCTTTAGTCACTCCACAAATATTTATTGAATGTCTACCATATGTTAGTAGTGTAGATATAAGTGGGACAGAAAAAAAGCTAATAAGGAAACAAATGAGTAATTATTGATTACAAATGCTGTGAATGAAATGATCTGTTAAAGAAAGAGAAGATGTAGTATGGGGAAAGATGATTTTTTTCTTCTACATACCATCCTATATCTAAACTATTTTCATTTATAAATTGATAAAGTATGAAAAAGGACAGATGAAGCTGTAATCATTTCAATAATTTCTCCAAAGTTATATCATGTGTGTGTGTGCACTAAGTTGCTTCAGTTGTGTCCAAATCTTTAGAACTCTATGGACTGTAGCCCACCAGGCTCCTCTGTCCATGGGATTCTCCAGGTAAGAAAACTGGAGTGAGTTGCCATGCCTTCCTCCAGGGGATCTTTCCAATCCAGGGATTGAACCCATGTCTCTTATGTCTCCTTACTTGGAAGGCAAGTTCTTTACCACTAGTACCGCCTGGGAAGCCCAAAGTTATACAATACTGGACATTTATCCTAATTTCTGGCATCATGTTTATGGCAAATTTAATTTCAATTATACCATGTTCCAAAGCCTATAGAGTTTCAGAAAAATAAAAACACCTAAACCATTAGTTTTGCAGTGTTTTAATGAGGTATCTTGATAGATTTTATTAGGGTGCTATACCATTCAAGCAAGTTAACAGCTTTAAGAATTTTATTTTGAGAACATATATTTAAATTATATGTATGTACACACATGCATATATAATATAAACATGAGTATATATTAATATTTAATAATGAATTTATAAATCATGTAACAACATGGCTTGGGCTGTTATTTAGCATCCTTTGTTTATCTTCATGAAGAACTTCTTTCAAAGTGTCATAACAATAACTCTTTTTCAAGTATTATACCTTGCTCTCAACATATGTATGTTTCTGAGAAAATTCTTAAGACAGTCTGTTTCCAAGCATATTTTTTTACTTCATTTGCAGAAATAAATTATGAGAGATAAATCACCACAAAGACAGAAAATAAGAAATGAATAATATTCTATGTGTGATTGATTTACTTTTTATCTCTAGAAGCACAATTTTCCCTTTATCTCCTGTGAAGCTATAGTCAAATGGCCAGTGATATAAAGTGTTTATGGTTTTCTGGACTGGAATTACAGTTTCTTGACCTCTCTGATTCAGGTTAGGGCCCTGTCACAGTTTTTCATTTTAATGAAGAGAGAAAACTCCTGAAGATGCTTAGACTTTGATTTTCTTCTTACACTGAAACCTCAGAGAGTTCAAAACAAAATTCCTCTTCCAAACATAACTACAATTTCACAGATTGTATTCATTTCCATAAAAGAATACAGTACATTTTTCAAAGTAGCCTCTGGTTCTCAATGGAATAAAATAATGAGTTATTTTCATAATGTCTTCCATTTTTAATATCATAAACTTTACTTCCTTACTCATTCTTCCAAAATAGCACATAAAGAATTGAACATATAAACAACTTCATCTAATCTTTTCTCTTTCCCACAGGAATTTTTGCCCTGATTTCCAAATTCTGTATTTGAAGAAAATAAGTCATTCCAGATTTACTTGCTTTTACTACACTTATCATTCTCATTTATACACAAGTTCTTAAAATAATGTCATTTCCCATTGTTCTCTTGTTTGCTGTCATTTCGGTCTCCTCCAGTACTAACTATATTTCACAACATGACAGACATAAGAAAAATAGACTGAAATGAAGATAGTCACCAAATCTTAGGCCAAAAAATGTTATATTGGTATATTTTGCCATTTAAAAAAAATGTTTAACTGAGACAGCAAAAAGAATTATTAATGATAAAGATAGCAGTCATAAATTTTAATAAAATATCATGTTGAAATCAAATATTATGTTCTTACTAGTAATACCTTATTTTCTAGCAATTCTGGAATATTATGTGTATATATATATGTGTGTGTGTGGGGTGGGGGGGTTTCCCTGGTGGCTCAGATGGTAAAGAATCTGTCTGCAGTGTGTGAGACCCAGGTTTGATCCCTGGGTTGGGAAGATCCCCTGGAGAAAGGCATGGCAACCCACTCCAGTATTCTGGCCTGGAGAATTCCATGGACAGAAGAGCCTGGCCAGCTACAGTCCATGGGTGGTGAAAAGTCAGACACAACTAAGCGACTAACACACACACATATATATAATTAGAAATACTATATATATATATATATCTCAATATATAAGCTACATATGTATATGCATACATATATCTGATAAAATTCCTACAAGATTTTCCTTAGGGAAAATCAGGAGCCATTACACACAGAGCCCTAAACACAGACAGGGCACTGTCTTATTGCAACCCTTGTCATTTGAGGAATGACAGAAAACAGAATTTGAAGTGGAGATTGTCACACGTAGTGCAATTTCTTTTCATCGCATTTCCGCATTCACTGACCTATCCTTATTGAGGTCTATAAGTTGGAGTTAAAAAGTATTTCATTAACTGCTCAGTGTGTATGATATAGAAATAGAATGCATATTTAAAAATAAAATACTGGAAGCCATTTAAGTTCTTGCCTACATTGGGTGACAACTAACTAGATCACCATTAAGAAGATACCTCACCCATACTCCCCACTTCTGTCCTCCCCTGCTTTCTTACTTAGGAATGCACCATCCATCTTTTTTAGTCAATAAAATATTAACCAGATTGAAATGAGCTTCCATGTTTAAACTTGTCCTTTTGCCATTACTGTGAAAAGAATATGCCCCAGATAGCTTGCTGGTTCCTGAGTTTTAAGAGGTGTTTGGAGCAGATCTAAATCTGATCCATAGCCTAATACCAAGCAGTTGAGCCCAGCCTAGATCAGTTGAACCACACCCAATCTGCAGATAAATGGGTGAGAAAGTGTCTACATTGAGACTTTGGCATTAGCCAATGAACACAAGCAGTAGCTACCGAATAAACATTTAGGAAAAGGGTGACTGATGCATACATTTCAAAAGAGAAGAAAATAGGCAAACCTGTTAGTAATGATCTTCTAAGATCAGAAATTTTCTTTCAAGTTACCCTTCTGAACATTTTTGTTTCTCATACATGTCGCCGCCTCTATGAAGAGGAATAATAGTATTACATATGTCATCTCTAATCTTCACAAGGATACTTCATACAAGAAGGCATGACTCCCATTTTACAGAAAAGAAAACTGGCCCAGTAAAGTTAAGGGAGTTTTCGTTGTCCACACAGGTGATATAACATACACTACCGCCTCAATTGATGCAGAACCCCGTGGAAATGCACTTTAAGAAGTTGAAAAGAGAGATCTAGGTAAGATATGACAGTGAGGAAAGGAAAACTTTTCTGGATAACTATTGTAAAACAGTACAGACCAGACAAACATCTGTAATCTGACTTTCATCTTTAAGTCTATGATGACAAAGAAAGTTTACTCAGATCACTTCAGTGTTCGTCATGCAACCATGTCCGTGATATTCTCTCTATAAGGGTATTTGAGTTCATCAAAATGAAAATCATGGAATGAATAATAAGAAAAATGATACCACTGCAAAGATACATAAGGGGCAGAAAGCTGTAAACACATAAGCCTGTTCTAGAATCTAGTATTGTCATAATCTCATTTGAACTGTGCATCCAATTTTATCTGAAACTTCATTCCTGGTTCCCAACCACCCAATCCATCTTGAATTCTCTAGTCAAAATTATGGAAAATTATTACTAATTTGCCTTAGTAAATTGCTACTGTTTCAGAGATCAGAATTATTTCTTATTGTCTTAGAGAGCAGAATTTAGAGCAGAGAATTACTGTGCTAGGCTATTTTACAAATGAGAGACCATGGGGTCAAGTCAGGTCCACTTAATAGCAACTGTTGATCAAAAAATAGTCTAAGCTGTCTGTCCAAACAAGATGCTGTGAACAATGCAACCAAGGTCTGCGGGACACCCCAGATGCTGAACCAGCAAGTCTGTTTGTCAGTGACAGTGATGCTGAGGAACAGACTGTTTTGAAAAAGAGCACATGACATTTATTTCCTCACACCTAAGTGGGTTCAGGTCTAAGCAATTTCTTCTAGCTTTTAGTACTTTTGATATTTCTAAATTACCGAACAGCATAGAGAAAAAAAAAAAAAAATGTCTGATTTTTTTTTTTTTTTACTTTTATTGAAGTATAGTTGATTCACAACGTTGTTTCTTAAAGTCACTCAGTCATGTCTGACTGACTCTTTGCGACCCCATGGACTATACAGTCCAGGGAATGCTCCAGGCCAGAATACTGGAGTGGGTAGTCTTTCCCTTCTCCAGGGGAACTTCCCAACACAGGACTTGAATCCAGGTCTCCCGCATTGCACACAGGTTCTTTACCAGCTGAGCCATAAGGAAAGCCCAAGAATACTGGAGTGGGTAGCCTATCACTTCTCCAGCAGATCTTCCCTACCCAGGAATTGAACCAGCGTCTCCTGCATTGCAGGCAGATTCTTTACCAACTGAGCTATCAGGGAAGTTGTCTTACTCTTAATTATAACTTAATTATAACAAGATGCACCATATATAAATCTTACCATCTATAAAACAGGAATTTCATAACAGAATAATTGCTACTCCCTTCTAATTTCTAATGGCTTCCAAAATATGCACATCCCTCCCCCCAGAATCAGGACATTTTTTCAACCACTATGACACTTTGACAGGCAGAATCACCAGCATGTAAGAAAGAGATTCTGTACACTAGTGATGTCAGCGATTCTGCTGCTGTTACTTTAAGCCTTCTTCAGATGCTCCAAGATTAATTTGCCGTCAGAGCAACTGACAAGCATTCATTTACCGAATAATGATCTTCTAAATTCATAATTTATCATGTTATGTGATGTCACTAATTAGGTAAAACTCTGATTTACAATGGTGGAAATTCCTTTCAGAATCATTCTCATTGGCTTGAGGAGTTGGAAGGGGAAATGAGTATTTCTCTATACAATGCATTCTAGCGTTTGAAGCCTGGACAAAAATGAAAGCCAGGGTCACAACTGTTCTGCCCCCATCACCATATAAACCACATTATGAAGAACTTATCTATAAATATGAGTCTGTAAGGAATATTAAGGGAAGTAGAAATGTGACCTATGTGGGTGTTAGGAGAGCATGTATAAATGTTGTAAAATATTCTCTAAGAAGGCAAGATATAGAAGAACA
Source organism: Bos grunniens (assembly GCF_055505025.1). NCBI lineage: Eukaryota > Metazoa > Chordata > Mammalia > Artiodactyla > Bovidae > Bos > Bos grunniens. The sequence continues at coordinate 29,836,118 of NC_141188.1, forward strand.
AAAATAATAAAACAAAGAATGTTGTGAAAAGCCAGTTCAGAAAAGGAATTGGAATGGGGTTTTATCTAAAAGCGTTTTAATATGTCCACAGCCCTTGGTTCATCATATTCATAGTCTGCCTTTTAAAACCACAAAGAAAGGCAGTATGCTAAGAAATCTAATAACCAGTGCTATAAAAGTAAATCTCAACCCAGACTGAGGGTGGCCTTTACACAGTCTAAAGTTTTGAGTTTTAGAAAGTTTTGTCTTCAATATACTAGTTTTATGTAAGAATATAATCAAAAGATGCTACCTCCAAGGAACATACATTGAGCTTATGCTCCAGACATCATGGAAAGAAATGATTATGTTGGTAGCAATGTTAGAGTTCTGCAAAAACAGTCAAGCAACACTACTACAAGATGTTTGGAAGCATTTTATAGAACAAGTGAAAAAATATAATTGGTAATTGAACAAAAAATGATCCTTATTATGTCATTTATGCATACTAAATTCCCATTAAGGGGACAAAAGGCACTATATATTTCTTCCAAAATTGCTGGAAAATTTTTTAACCTGTTACATTAAGATTTGTATGGATATTTCCTGATTAATAAACTCCAAATTCATGACATTTATGTCAGTATATAGATCAGGGCAAGTGAGCATTATTAAATTCAATCATAATATTATATAATTAATTTGATTCTTTAGAAAAGGTTTTTTATATTCTTGGTGACATTTTTTTCAGAGAAATACTTTGTAACTTTGTAAATTAGTTCTGTTTTATGGGACTTTAATATACCCCCAAAATGGGCATGAGCTTTATATTGCTGTTTCTTACTCTTTTATGGCCATTGCTCCTTTTAATATCTTTACTTAGGGTATAATACATAGGTGGTGCTGGTGGTAAAGAACCTGGGTGTCTGCCAGTGCAGAAGACCAAGAGACACAGGTTCGATTACTGGGTCAGGAAGATTCCTTGGAGAAAGGCATGGCAACCCACTCCAGTATTCTTCTTGGAGAATCCCATGGACAGAGGAGCCTGGCAGGCTATAGTCCATAGGGTTGCAAAGAGTCAGACATGACTGAAGCGACAGTAGACATGTAAACCTTGAGGACTATTTTGTAAGTCAACATATTAGAGACCTTCCCCTGCTTAAAAACATATGTTTACCATTTATATTCTCTAATTAGTATTCAGAAAACAGTATTTTCCCCAAATCCAATTCATACTAATAAATTGGCCAAGCTGCACATGTTACTGGTATTCTGATATTCTATTTCCTCCAAGGAGAGAATTTAACTTCACAGCTGAAAATAACCGCTAGCAGCATGGTGCAGTGTTGAGGGTCCATCTGACTGAAGAGCATTTATGCAGATCACTTCTAGATTCTTCAACTTTTTAAAGTTAAATTATACACCATTAGTGAATAAATTAACCACAGAATGTTTCTAGGTGCAAGCATTGTGGTAAGTTTTATGAAAACAAAACAACACAGGGAGATGCACCATCCTTTAAATCTGGTAAGGAAAACAAGATGACTAAATAAATCATTATAGTACGATATAATATATTTTACAGACAGTAGATATAAGGAATTATAGAGCCCAAGTTGGGAGCCTTTATCTGGTGAGATGGAAATAAGAGATGCTTAGGAGAGCTGCACAGAAAATGGCATTTTAGCTGAGTTGAGAAGGGTAATTGTAGTTTATTAGACAGATAAAAAGTAGGGAGGAAGAAATTCTGAGCAAAGAGAACAGCCTACAGAAAAGCACAAAGACATGGGGGATAAAAGTATAAGCTTTGGCTGAGGAAGATTTGAATTTTATTCTGCTTTCATCCACCTATTCTTTCTGCCACATTGGGCAGCTTATGTAGCCTCTCAAAGCCTCTATTTTTTCCTTTTAAAATGGGGATAATGATTATACTTCCCTCTTAAAGCTGAGCAAAGATTAAATGAGATAAAAATGTAAAATATGTGATGCATCCTCCTATGAGTCTACCTCCCAAATGCTCCTTCCAGTCCCCAAGGAGGTACTGAAGCAGGTAAGGTAACCAGATAACTGCAGCATAGTGCAGTGCAGTGAGGGTGTCGCAAGAAATGAGCCCGAATGATAACTGGTATTTGGATGTATGTGGTCACAGACAGGAGGGCCAGTATCAACCTCAAGCAGGGAAGAGATGTGATCAGACTTTTATTCCAGAAATCTCACGCTGGCAGTGTCAACGATGAACACGTGAGGGAGGTGAGCGAAAGGAAAGACGCCACCGAAATAGGAGGGAAGCGAACGAAGGACATTCGCATCAGGGCAGAGTGAGGTAGAATCTTCTCGAAACTTAGTAAATAATTGCCTGGAGAGAGAGAAATGAGGAGAGACAGCACAGCACAGAGGGTGGGAGTCCAGAAAATCTCCCAGTTGTCTGAATCCAGCACCTCAATAAAATGGGAAGCAGATAGTTATAAAAAGAGTATAATAAACTACAGAATGTAACGAAGATCTGCCTGGTAAGTCTATAGGACCCAAGCCTGGAAGTGGTTACTGGAAGCTAGAACCATAAGAGGGACGACTTCTTCTTCAGAGAAGAAGACAGTCCTGAGCTGAATTTGATATATGAATACGATGCACATGGGTTATGGGAGAAATGAAGTCATGAAACGGATTTATGATATACCTATGCGAGGCAGGACTGACATGACTGCAGGTTGAACATGCGCTTATTTGTATATTTAATTATGCAGTTATATTTAATTATTTTGCTCTTGATTTCATAGAAATCTGAAGACAACCAGTGGTTCCTATATACCAAACCTTAATTGGAGAGCATTGAGGATAACCTAAAACACTCTGTGGAAAAGATGAGTTAAAACACAAGTGTCAAATAATATAGTACAGCAGTACTTCGTTTACCAGCAGTTGCAAAACAACTTACTTGGCATTGGTCACTTGGAATAAGGATACTTGGCAGCTGGGAGGTAACCAAGCAAAGCTTCCGGTAGAAATCAGGTCTAGGAATAACAGTTTCACTTAGTCAGTCAGTTCTATCACACTCAAATTATAAGCATATATCTATTATCTAAGAAAAAATTAATACAGACTCTCTATTTTCCATGTGCTCTCTTTGACATGACAGTGGTCATTAAGGAACATTTTATTAAAAGTCCTACTTCTTTGCTACTTTTCAGGTTAAATCGTATTCTGTGTTTACTAATGGAGACTCTATATGGAACTAGAGTACTTGTGCTGTGCTAAGTTGCTTCAGTCATGTTTGACTCTTTGCGACCCCATGCACCATAGCATGCCAGGCTCCTCTGTCCGTGGAATTCTCCTCTGTCCATGGGCAAGAATACTAGAGTGGGTATTGCCATACTTAGAAGAAGTTAAATGTGAACTGATTAAATAAATAAGCAACCCAGCCAAACACAATGAAAGAAGTAAGATTTTAGTCCACATCAGAAAAACTAGAAATGTGAGGGATTCAGGTCACATAATATAGTGAATGATGAAGCAGCTAGAGACATTACACCCAGGCAGGAAAGTTTTTATAAGGGGACATATTAGGTGACAGACTTCCCTGTAGCTCAAACTGTAAAGAATCTGCCTGTGATGCAGGAGACCAGGGTTCGATCCCTGGGTTAGGAAGTTCCTCTGGAGAAGGGAATGGCAACCCACTCCAGTATTCTTGCCTGGAGAATTTCATGGATAGAGAAGCCCAGCGGGTTACAGTCCATGGGGTCACAAAGAATTGGACACGACTGAGCAACTAACACACACACACACACACACACACACACACTAGTTGACCAAACATTCTTGAAATGATTTAATCAGAAATTGGGACTGTATGCATTATATGGCCATGAAGAGTAAAATAATTTTGTGGTTGGTATTACACATTAATTTGTTTCAATAAAATATAGATAAGAACTTTTAAAAAAATGTCATCTATGAATGAAATGATTACATCTTATGGCACTTAGGTCCATTTATGAAAGTTCAAGAAAAGCTGTTGTTGTTTAGTTGCTAAGTCATGTCTGACGCTTTGCAAGTCCTGTAGTCTTCCAGACTCTTCTGTTCATAGTATTTCGCAGGCAAGAATACTGGAGTGGGTTGCCATTTTCTTCTCCGTGGGATCTTCCTGACCCAGGGATTAAACCTACATCTCTGGCATGCAGGCAGTTTCTTTAAAGTTGAATGACCTCTTTTCTGCATGTTATAGAAGGAACACATTCCAACCCAAACCGACCACTCACCACTCCACCACTCATCAGCAGGAACACCTTAAACACACTCTATTTCTTTTGAGCTTCTTAGTGAAATTGAAAGTGAAGTCCCTCAGTCGTGTTGGATTCTTTGCGACCCCATGAACTGTAGCCCACCAGGATCCTCTGTCCATGGAACTTTCCAGGTAAGAATAGTGGATCTGGGTGGCCATTTCCTTCTCCAGGGGATCTTCCCAACCCAAGGATCACACCTGGGTCTCCTGCATTACAGGCAGACTCTTTACCATCTGAGCCACCAAGGAAGTGGCTCACGGTAAAATTGCAAAAATACCACATATCCTGCAGGGTCATTGTGAGGAATATAAATGATTAAGGATCAGAAGTTTCCTAATACGTAATGGGCCCTGAATACAAATGTTAGCTGAATATCAATCTGAAATATTCAACCAAGTTTATGTCAGCACTGGTTAGAAGACAACTCGAGGAACAAAGCAAAGTTTTTAATAGGACCTATTAAAACATTTGCAGGTGGAGAAATCTATATGTGCCTATTTTATCTAAGTCTTTTGTGTCTTTCATTAAGCTCTGCAGTTTTGTCATTACATACATGTATATAAAACATGCAGGACAAATATTTCTTGCCCCAGCTCAACAGAAATCTGGGTATCTCCTTGCATTAGTTATCACTCTTGTTTTGAAAGTTTGAATTAAGTTCACCAGCGTCAGCAGGTGGCGCTAGTGGTAAATAACTTGCCTGCCAATGCAGGAGACATAACAGACAAGGGTTCGATCCCTGGGTCAGGAAGATCTCCTGGAGAAGGAAGTGGCAACCTACTTCAGTATTTTTGCCTGGAGAATTCCATGGATAGAGGAGCTTTATGGGCTACAGTCCATAGGGTCACAAAGAGTCGGACACAACTGAAGTGACTGAGTGTATGTGACTGTAAAAAAAGAAAAAGGAAATAAACCAAACTCATAGTTAATTAAACCATAGAAATTTCTTTCTCTATTAGAGAAAAGAAACTCCTATTAGTCTGGTATTAGTGTGGCAACTCCCTTTTCATAGGGCTCCCAAGTTATTCTGACCACTTATAGTGTATTGTCTCATTTTCTGGTCATAAATTTTGCATTTTAGTCATTGGGAAGGAACAATAAAGGGGTCCAAGAAGTAAATATTGGAGAAGTTGCACACAATATCTCCAATTACAACTCAATGGCCAAAGCTTGGTCATTGACTATGTTTATCCATAAGTGCTTCTAAGAAATAAAATATTTTTGCTCATGGGCAAAATGTCCACTAAAAAAATCAAGGTTCTTATTGGAATAAGAGGGCAAAGAACATTGGATTAGCACTTCTGTCATGAGCAAAAACTCATGGCAGAAGGAACTTTAGGAAGGAACTTTGGACCTGTTTTAACGCCTGAACAAATGTGGACAAATTCCCAGTTTCCTACCAGGAAGTACGGTCAGCATTATTTTCCCCTGGAAAACTTTCAAAACAAGAGTGATAACTAATGCAAGGAGATATCAGAAAATGTCCAGACTCTCAGTTTACCTGGGCTTCCCGAGTGGCTCAGACAGTAAAGAATCGGCCTGCAATGTAGGAGACAAGGGTTTGACCCCTGGGTAGAGAAGATTCCCCTGGAGAAGGAAACGGCAACACACTCCTGTATTCTTGCCTGAAGAATCTCGTGGACAGAGGAGCCTGGTGGGCTCCAGTCCATGGGGTCACAGAGAGTCGGACACGACTGACAAACATGTACCTCAGTTTACATGATGCTCAGAAATCTGACTTGACACCATACTTACTAAGATCCAAATATCCTCCCCTCCCAATGAAACTGAAATTAAAAGATTGGTTACATGGAGTTATTAGATATAAATCACTTTGAGGATTAGGAAACTATCAAATACAAGTCTCATAGTTTTGGAAAAGTAAGTTATTTTTTTCCTTAACAGTCTATAATAAAATCAAATATTTCTATGTAATTCATTCCTTATGTTTAATGGCCTTTTGAAATAATTTTAATAAAACAATTCTTTAATTTTATTAATATCTCCTATAAGTTTATGACATGATTTTATGCCATAAGCTTTTAAGACATTTATTCTTACTTGTTTGGAGAGTTTATTTAAAAATTATTTCAATTGAAGTGGTTGAACTGTATTTTCCTTCTACCTTCTAAATTCTCTATGGGGAGCCCTGTAATAAAAGACAGACTGAAAAAGAAAAGCAAACAGAAGTTTACTAACATGTATACATAATGTATACATGGGAGATACTCAGCGGAAAATCAGTAACTGTCAAAGTTGGCTTAGAATACTTGGTAAGTGAAAGTTGCTCAGTTGTATCTGACTCTGTGACCCTGGAATTCTCCAGGCCAGAATACTGGAGTGAGTAGCTGTTCCTTTCTCCAGGGAATCTTCCCAACCTCGGGATCAAACCCAGATCTCCCGCATGGCAGGCAGATTCTTTACCAGCTGAGCCACAAGGGAAGCCCTTAGAATACCAGGCTTAAATCCATCTTTGGCCAAAGAGAGGAGAATATATAGGAGTCCAGTTATGGGAAAGCAACCGGGAAAGTGTAGTAAACAAGAGTAAGACGTACTATGTGCTCAGTTGAGTCTGAATCTTTGTGACCCCATGGACTGATCATACCAGTCTCCTCTTGTCCATGAATTTTTCAGGCAAGAATATTGGAGTGGGTTGCCACTTGCCTATTCCAGGGGATCTTCCCCACCCAGGCATCTGGCCCAAGTCTCTTGAGTCTCCTGCACTGGCAGGGAGATTCTTTACCACTAGGGCCACCTACGAAGTTTACTGTAAGTAAAATAAAGTGTTAGTTGCTCAGTCATGTCTGACTCTTTGCAACCCCATGGCCTATAGCCTACCAGATTCCTCTGTCCATGGGATTCTCCAGGCACGAATACTGGAGTAAGTAGCCAGGCCCTTCTCCAGGGAATCTTCCAGACCCAGGGATTGAACCTAAGTCTCTTGCATCTCCTGTATTGGCAGGCGAATTCTTTACCACTCAGGCCACCTGTGGAGAAGGCAATGACAACCCATTCCAGTACTCTTGCCTGGAGAATCCCATGGGCGGAGGAGCCTGGTAGGCTGCAGTCCATGGAGTCACTAAGAGTTGGACACGACTGACCGACTTCACTTTCACTTTTCACTTTCATGCATTGGAGAAGGAAATGGCAACCCACTCCAGTGTTCTTGCCTGGAGAATCCCAGGGATGGCAGAGCCTGGTCGGCTGCCCTCTATGGGATTGCACAGAGTTGGACACAAGGGAAGCGACTTAACAGCAGCAGCAGCAACAGGGCCACCTGGGAAGGTTTACTAAAAGGACTTAAATCGTGGCCTTCTCCACTGAGAAGCTTCCTTGTAGCCTAGTCATCCTTCTCTTCTTGGTACAGAGATGGAGACATTTACAAATGGAGATTTCCTTTATAAACGGAAGTTTTCTCTACCAAAAATTAATCATTATTTTTAAAGTTTCTCCTGTGTCTGCTGCTTTTATAACGATCAGCTCAAAACAACCCTGGGTCAAGGAGATAGTCTCTAGGTGGCATATTCTTACCACCCTTCGTTCACAGGAACAATAATCTATTTTAAAATACAGCATTATTTTGCAGTACTCAGAGTAGCCTTCTTGTCTCTTCAGCTAAAATTTCTCTCTACTGTGATTCTTCTGCTAGTGTTTACATACAATGAAGCCATATCCATACTATCGAGGGAAAAATATAACTTTAATCTGTATCTTCCAAAAGTAAACATTATGTGGCAAAGGAAAAATTTTATTGCATCTGTTTTTAAAAAATTTAGTATGTTCAAGTAAAGAGATTTTTTAATAATTCACAACCATTTAGAAGACATCAGTCACCTAAAAGTTTGATAAAGAAATCAAGTCTTGATCTTTTTCTTTTTGTATTACTCACATCATGAATTATTCTAAAAAAAATAAACTTATACTATAAGTCTCCTTCCCAACACATTTTAAGAAATATTTAATGAAATTAAGTTTAAAATGTTAAACATTTTAAACTTCACTCAAACTAATAAGGCAAACCTGCCTTTGAAATATTACCATCCTATATACTAAAAAGGGATGAACTATGAAGTCATGAAAAGACATAGAGGAACCCTGAATGTAGGTTCAGTTCAGTTCAGCCGCTCAGTCGTGTCTGACTCTTTGCGACCACTTGAATTGCAGCACGCCAGGCCTCCCTGTCCATCACCAACTCCCAAAGTTCACTCAAACTCATGTCCATCGAGTCGGTGATGCCATCCAGCCATCTCATCCTCTGTCGTCCCCTTCTCCTCCTGCCCCCAATCCCTCCCAGCATCAGAGTCTTTTCCAATGAGTCAACTCTTTGCATGAGGTGGCCAAAGTACTGGAGTTTCAGCTTTAGCATCAGTCCTTCCAAAGAACACCCAGGACTGATCTCCTTTAGGATGGACTGGTTGGATCTCCTTGCAGTCCAAGGGACTCTCAAGAGTCTTCTCCAACACCACAGTTCAAAAGCATCAATTCGTTGGTGCTCAGCTTTCTTCACAGTCCAACTCTCATATCCATACATGACTACTGGAAAAACCATAGCTTAACTAGACGAACCTTTGTTGGCAAAGTAATGTCTCTGCTTTTCAATATGCTATCTAGGTTGGTCATAACTTTCCCTTCAAGGAGTAAGCGTCTTTTAATTTCATGGCTGCAATCACCATCTGCAGTGATTTTGGAGCCCCCAAAAATAAAGTCTGACACTGTATCCAGTGTTTCCCCATCTATTTCCCATGAAGTGATGGGACCGGATGCCATGATCTTTGTTTTCTGAATGTTGAGCTTTAAGCCAACTTTTTCACTCTCCTCTTTCACTTTCATCAAGAGGCTTTTGAGTTCCTCTTCACTTTCTGCCATAAGGGTGGTGCCATCTGCGTATCTGAGGTTATTAATATTTCTCCTGGCAATCTTGATTCCAGCTTGTGCTTCTTCCAGCCCAGCGTTTCTCATGATGTGCTCTGCATATAAGTTAAATAAGCAGGGTGACAATATACAGCCTTGATGTCCTCCTTTTCCTATTTGGAACCAGTCTGTTGTTCCATGTCCAGTTCTAACTGTTGCTTCCTGACCTGTAAACAGGTTTCTCAAGAGGCAGGTCAAGTAGTCTGGTATTCCCATTTCTTTCAGAATTTTCCACAGTTTATTGTGATCCACACAGTCAAAGGCTTTGGCATAGTCAACAAAGCAGAAATAGATGTTTTTCTGGAACTCTCTTCCTTTTTCCATGATCCAGCAAATGTTGGCAATTTGATTTCTGGTTCCTCTGCCTTTTCTAAAATCGGCTTACCAAGTGAAATAGTCAATCTGAAAAAGGCTACATACTGCCTGAGTCCAACCATACAACATGCTTGAAAAGGCAAAACTATGGAAACAGTAAAAAGATCAGTGCTTGGCAGGGTCGAGGGCACAGGAAAGGAACAGGAGAAGCAGAGAGTGTTTCTAGGGTAGTGAAAATGCCAGATAGATGGATACATGTCATTATACATTTGTGCAGACCTATGGGATGAGCCACATCAAGAGTGAACTGTTATGTGAACTATGGACTTCGGGTGACGATGACACATCAATGTAGGTTCCTCAATGGTAACAAATGTACGTCTCTGATGGGGGGTGTTGATAACAGGGGAGGCTATGCACTTGTAAGGCCAGGGGTTGCTTAGGAAATCTTTACTGTGAACCTACAACTGTTTCAGAAAAATAAAATCTTAATTAAAAAAAAAATCCACATTGATGCACAGTAGTTTTGGATTATCTGTCCAATTCTCTCCTTCATTGGAATAGAAATTTATTTGGGATAGATATTTTCATCATATAAAAAGAACTTTTAAGGAGCTAGAAACACATCCATTATCTGAGACATGAAAAAAATTTCAAGACAAAAGCATATTTGAAAAGAACCTTTAGATACATGCTTAGCATAAGTGGATATTAAATCTGCATTGAACTCAGTGTCATTATCAAATGATAAACCTCTAAAATTAACTATACTGTCATCTGCCTAAAATGTGAGAGAACTCATAAACACTCAAAAATTTCATTCTTTGACTTTAATGTAATACACTGAGAATTGCATTATAATGTAATGTTCAAAACATTCCTGAGATACAGAAACTACATTTACTTTAAAGAAACTATACCTACTTAAAAAAATTAATTTTGCTATTAAGCCGACATTACAGGTTTGATCCCTGGATCAGAGAGATCCCCTGGAGAATAAAATGGCAACCCACTCCAGTGTTCTCGCCTGGGAAATCCCATCAACAGAGGAGCCTGGTGGGTTACAGTCCATGGGGTCACAAAGAGCTGGACACGACTGAGCAACCAACACATACATAGTTGGTAAACAATTTCAGATAGGAGTTATTGAAGTTTTTAATCATATCCTTCTTCAAAATAGGTTGGTTTATTTCACTGAAAGTGTACTATATTTCAAACTCTAAAGTTAGTCAATTGAAAATATTTAAAATTAACCATGTTTACAATGAACAATTACAAATAAACCACCTTAATAGTTATCTTTCCAGTAGACTTCAATAACAGCTCAAACTCAATCTCCCATCTCAAACTCCCTGCAACTGATAACAAAGAGGATCTGGCAGGACAAAATTTGGGTACATTTTAGTGTAAATTTCATTCATATATGTCAAATTAGCCAATACAATTTTTTGATTTATGTGTAAAATGTTGAAAGAGAAGGTTTTTTTTCCTCTGTATGCATCTTTATTGACTATATTTAAATTCCAAGTTGAGAAAATAACAATCACCATCAATTACAGAGCACATATTAAATTCTGCTTTCTGTATTAATTGCTACATCATTTCACCTTATTCTTACATCACCAAAAGAAAGCCATTGCTCTTCTAAAACAGAACCTTACATAAGTTACTAAACTGCACTTAGGTTTTGTTGCTAATAATTAATGGGTGACTGTGAGTCAAAGCCAAATACATAATTCCAAATGATGTTTTCTTAACCATTATATTCTGTGTGTGTGTGTGTGTGCATGCGCGCGCACACACACACACACACACACGCGCGCGCGAGCACGCGCGCGCGCGGGTGCACGCATGCTCAGTCGTGTCCAACTCTTTAGAACCTCATGGACTGTAGCCCACCAGGCTCCTCTGTCCACGGGATTCTCCAGGCAAGAATACTGGGGTGGTTCGCCATTTCCTTCTCCAGGGGATCTTCTTGACCCAGGGACCAAACCTGTGTCTCTCATGGCAGGCATATTCTTTACCACTGCCCTACCTGGGACATTCCCCTATATTCTACTCAGCTATTTTTGACAAATATAAGGATTAAAAGTCAGTTTTATGTGTTTGCATAATCTGTTTAATAACAATATTTTTTTTAATTTTACATTTAATATTTCTAACCATTAGAGACTTTTAAGGTACACATGAAAGGGAAGTAAATTTGAAACTGTTTCCCTTGAAGCGACTAAGTTTGACATGGTTAGGTGTTAAGCAATGAGTTCTCAAAATAAGACTCTGCAGAAGTATACTAGATAAATAAAGATGATATAACCTCATTTTAATAATCTGAATTGTTCTCATTTCAAGGTTGCTTCCTCTTACAGATATATTTGTACCGATTCTACATCAGAGAATATCTATCCCATCTGTTATTCTTCAAACTTTGGAATCTTATGAAAGTGACTAGGATTTTACAGATTTGCCACTTCCAATGAGAAGACTGGGCGGGTTTAGAGTGCCCTGGGGCCTCAACAAACACCTGTGTTTATTGTGGTCCTCACTTTTTTACTCTTATGGCAAGAGGTTGCGCTTCTTTCTTACGAATAAATTTGAAGTGCTGGTCCCAACTTGTTTCTATTAACTGGGAGGAAAAAAAATGGATGAAAAAGATTCGGTGCTTTGACTTTATTTTACCACCCTTTACTAAGCAGTGTGTTAATTGCATTTTAAACATGATGAAATAGGAAGAATTTATATTACATGTGGTTGACAAAAGGGAGAGAGCAAGCTGTAGGCACAGCTAAGATCCCATTTCTGTTTTTTCAGCTGCTTCAAAGCAATGCTCCAATTGATCACTGCCCTGGGAGCAAGAAGGCTTAGGTTCCAGTGACTCTGCTATTAATTGGTTATATGCCTTGTAATAGTGAGTCAATCTATTTGGATCTTAAGTTCTTTAATTAGAGATGACAGAGTTGCATAACTGACATATGAGGTATCTTACTTTGGAAATCATACAGATAAAATTAATTTCATGCTTAAGAATAAAGTGATATTCAGTATATTTCCTTTACAAGTTTACTTTCATTTCTGCTTAGTAAATGCATGTAGATCACTAGCCATTTCATCAGGCATACTGGAGAAGACAAAGATATGGAACTAGAATTCAAAGATTTTCTTAAATTGAAGTATTTGTTTCAAAAAACAAAACACAGTGATTCAACCTTGTATTTGTTCTCATATTTTTTGATAAAATTGGAGAGATCTATAGGAAATGTTGGCCAAAATATTTACAATTTCTACACTTTCTTTGTTAGTTTTAATAAACAAGTCAAAATAAGTTGAATATGTTATCAAATGAGCATTCAAAGTATGATCCTACTTAATAACATTTTTTATCCCTATCAAATGATCTCTTTACGTATCTACTCTTCTAACTGCACATATGAAGAGAATAACATCTAAAAGTTAATACTAACAATGGTTATTTTACAAATGTTTTTTCTTTCTTTGTATTCTAGTCTATTGTGTGAATTCTTCATAATGAAGATGAATCATATATACCTTAACTGTTAAAAATTAAAGAAAAGGAAAAGAAATACTAGTAACCAAAAAGTTATCTCAAAGGAGAATAAGAGAAAAAACACAAATACTTATTCATGTCAATGAGAACACAGTCCAAGTTTTTGGTGGTACAGTTGGCAGATGTTTTCCAGAATATCTGAAATCTATGACTATATCCTCAGATTAGTGTGAGTTAGCCCCTGAGCTGTTTATCACAAATGTTATCATCTTGTCCTCCCTCTGCTCATTCTTGATGCAACAGGAGGACTGTGGTCAAGTCTGATAAATATCATGTCTATCTCTGTACCCTTGAACTCCATCTTCTCAAGACGCTTTAACATCTTTTTCCCCTCACTTGATTTCTCAGTATCAGCTAGAGTGCCAAATCTCACTGTAGGTCCAGAGTAGTCCAGGCAATTTATGTTTATCCACTTCCATTAAAATTTCCAGTGTTTATCCAGACAAGCTCAGCATGCCCCTTCCATTGCACTGTATCTTTGCTCTGGTCTTTTCTAGATTTCTGTCTCTCACCCCACATCTCACAGTTGTCTTGTTAAACTGCAGGTTAACTTCTGATCGTGTCCTAAGGTCCCCTTTGCTTTGATAAGCAGTTCGCTGTGATTCTCAGCATACACTGTGGGCTTGATTCTGGCATCTGCCTGCTTCTGTGCCCTGGTACAGCTGGACAGCTCTATTACTTCTCCTGCCCGAGTTCCCACTGGCATAAGGCACAGAGGGTAATTCCTGAGGATCTGTGTGATAAATAAAGATCAAACAAAGTGTTGCTCAAGAGAGTTTATAGAAGTAATTTGTGTGTATGAGCTCAGTTGTGTCCGACTCTTTGAAATCTTTGCAATCCCATGGGCTGTAGCCCACCAGGCTCCACTGTCCGTGGAATTCTACAGGCAAGAATACTTGAGGGGGTTGCCATGTCATCCTCCAGGGGCTCTCCCAACCCAGGGGTCAAACCCAGGTTTCCTGTGTCTCCTACAAAGGCAGCTGGGTTCTCTACCCCTGCACAACCTGAGAAGCCCTTGTAGAATTAATAATCAAAGGCAGAAAGTGTAGCCAAGAAAAAGAACTAAAGCAGCAGACCACATGGAAAACCATTAAACCATTGGAGTGAAAAGGCATAAACAGAAGATAAATGGACAGATCACTAATAATATAGATGGTATAAGACATGAATGACATTGAAACATGTAAAATATCATGTAAGAAACGAGTTGCCAGTCCAGGTTCGATGCACGATACTGGATGCTTGGGGCTAGTGCACTGGGACGACCCAGAGAGATGGTATGGGGAGGGAGGAGGGAGGAGGGTTCAGGATGGGGAACACATGTATACCTGTGGCAGATTCATTTTGATATTTGGCAAAACTAATACAATTATGTAAATCTTAAAAATAAAATAAAAAAAAGACATGAATGAAAAATAATTTTAGAGTGGCAGAGAAATCAGGTGGTTAAGAATCAAAATTGGAGGATTATTTTAAGCCTTGTGTGCGTGCGTGCTAAGTCACCTCAGTCGTGTCTGACTCTTTGTGACCCTATGTAGACTGTGGCCCACCAGACTCCTCTGTCCATGGGGCTCTCCAGGCAGAGGAATTGAATCTTTACCTATAGGAAGAAGTGCACAATCCTTGGCACATTTAGGATAGACTATGTGAACCAGCTTAAAGTTTGGCTCCTGCAGCTCTGGGTCTGGCTTAAGATGCTGGAATCCATATATGCAACCAAGTCTGATGTCCAATAGGACTTCTAAAATACACAAGCTATCTGGTATAGAATGAAGCATATTAGAAAAAGCACGGTGCATAGCCGTCAGTCTTTGCTCCACTAAATGAGATCTCAGAGCGCCTGTGCCATCTAAAATGGGGCAGCTGAGGGTCTAATTCCAGGTTTTTTATCCAGTTTATTCTTTTCAGTAAGTTCCCATCTAGAGAAGTCCAAGGTTTCCTCTCAGCCTTGCTTGTCAGATGGGTGCAGGTGTAATTGGGGCAGCTCTAAAGACCAGTACACCCGCCTCTCATAGACTCTTGGGCGTTGCGCAGAATTGTCTCCTGACACTGAAAGCAGCATATGAAAACTTTTTCTCTAGTAAGAAGGGATTTTTTCCCATGTTTATTACATGGAAGATCACAATCAAGACAGCAGGTGGGACTTCTTTCCTCGGGGTGATTGTTGAATTGTCTCCTTGGCAGCTCTCCTAAATTCATCTAATAGACACCTGGTACCCAAGTCAACCTCTCAATAGCTAGTTAGCTAGTTAGCTAGCTAGATAGATCTGAATGCAGACAAGTGAGGAAGGGTCTTCAACTGGCAAGGTGACATGAAAACCACCCCTCCAAAAATAAGAGGAACTTTGTGAGAACTGCTTTCCAGATTTTATGTGTGGATATGATATTCTTGTTCCCCCATTCAAAAGACTGCTGCATCCCACCTGCAGTCTATTTGTGGCATTTCCTGGGATGCTTCCCAGATTTCTGGAAGCAGGGGATGAACAAACCCTTCCTGGTGGCAGGGAAGAGATCTCTGAAAGACAGAAGGCTTGGGGGAACTAGGTAAATAGCAGGCAGTCAGGGACAGCGTTCCCAAGCAAACACAGCAACCACCCATCTCTGAGGCAAAGAGCAGGCTGGTATCTGACATAGCAGGACGGAGACTGAGCAGCCAAAGCAAAGGCAATCTTTCCTGATGCCACTGCTCACCTTACGGTACAGGGTTTTGCTTAGCAGTTAAGGGCACATCTCTGAAATCAAGCTCAGAAACGAGGGTGACTCTACCACTTTCTGGCTGTATGAATGTGGGCAAATTCAACTCCCTGTGACAGTTTCCCCATCTGTAAAAAGAGGCTAATTTTAGTACCCACCTCTAGGTATGAAAGAATGTTAAATTAGAAATTTGTGCAGAAACAAGTGAATTTCAATCAAAAAGAATCATCAGGAGAATCACAGAGAACCTGGCATTGTATCTTATGAAAGCTTTATACACCAACCAGACTCAGAGAACACAAAGCCAGTTCTGTGGAAGCAGTAGATCTTCCCCTTCCAGGGATTGAACCCACGTCTCCTGTATTGGCAGGCAGATTCTTTACTGCTGAGCCATTCAGTGAAGCCCTTGGGGGAAGCAGGAACCATCCTAAACTCCTGTCTCACTACCCACCCCAACCAAGGAAGGGTCAGAAAGCAGCTTAGAGAGTAATGGATATAAATGAGAATCAGAGGAAATCCAGTTGCACCCTCTTCCTGAAGGAAGGCAACTCACCTGAGAAAGACCATAGTGGGGAAGGAAAGAGGTTGCCTTCACTTTCATTGATAAATGAAGTGTTAATATAATGGAACTGCCATCCTATGTCCAATAGAGATGATATTCCGAGACTTAAATAGCCAAATGATTTTACAGTCTGAGAGTCACCAGAAAAATAATGGGACTTTCTAAGTTTTTATTCAGTGTGAAACCGCTCTCAAGGGAGACTTAATGGATTGTATGAACACACAGATGGCTTCTGGTTTCTTTCCATAGGTCCTGCTTGCCCCATATCTGGAAGGCATGCTCTGAAGATTAAATTAGGTGATTCATGTGAGCTGCTTAGAACAGTACCAGGCACTAATAGGAGCACAGAAAGCTGAGAAATAGCATCATCATCATCATAGCAACTGAGGCTTATTGTAATAAGACATGTTTATGCTATGCATTACAAAGCTTAGATTCTGCAACTTTTCTCCTCACCAACCAAAGTCCTGCCCAACAAAAATGACATTTTTTTCAAGATAGACAATGAAGGTAGATAGTTTTCTCTACCTTCCTTAAATCTAAGCATTTCCTCCTTTCTTTTCCTCTTAGTTCATGTTCAGGTTTGAACCTTGGTTCTGCCATCTCTGAGCTGAGAAAGACTTTAATGAGGTCACTTTACCTCTCTGAGCCTTGGTTTCCTCTTCTCTAAAATGGATGCATTAATATATAATTTTACAGTGGATTTAATAGTTGAGTTACTGTGTTTTAAATGCACACTGCCTGATAAAATACTGCTCTTTCTCATTTTGTTTCTTTAATGTTCCCAGATCGCTTATCTTAGCTTTTACTGAATTCATGAATGAAACAAGCATGTTTAATAATAATGAAAAAATACCAGCATTTCAATGGCCTAAAGACCCGCGGGGGAGACATGGCCCCTGTGAACACATATTCTTCCTGCTCATTCTTCTATAACCACTAAGGAACGTTGAAATTATGTCACTCTTCTGCTCAAAACCATCCTGTTTTTCTGTCTCACTCTGAATTAAAGCCAAAATTCTTCTAGTGGCCTATGAGGCCCCATGGGATTTGACATTGTTTCACATGATCTATAAATCATTCCCTCCTATGCAGGTTCAACGCCCTTGACCTTCTCTCTCCATGGTACTAGCTAGGTCAACATCAAACTTGGGAAAAGCTAGTTCTCTATTAATTCTCGCCAGTACCTGGACAATTGAAAATGGCTATATAAAACACAGTCATGGTGACCATAATACGAACCTTAAATGCCTGTTCTCATTATTCTTCATAGATAGACTGTAGTCAATTTTCTTTCCCTTTCTTTAAGCATCTTGTTCACACTTCTCTCTTCAAAACATCAACACGTTGGCCCCCTCAACACTTTCAGTAATCAAAAATGCACTTCCTTTTCTGTTCAGTTCAGTTCAGTTGCTCAGTCATGTCCAACTCTTTGTGACCCCATGGACTGCAGCACGCCAGGTTTCCCTGTCCATCACCAACTCCTCAAGCTTACTCAAACTCATGTCCTTTGAGTCAATGATGCCATCCAACCATCTCATCCTCTATTGTCCCCTTCTTCCGCCTTCAATCTTTCCAGGCATCAGGGTCTTTTCCAATGAGTCAGTTATTTGCATCAGGAGGCCAAAGTCTTGGGGTTTCAGCTTTAGCATCAGTCCTTCCAATGAATATTCAAGACTGATTTCCTTTAGGATAGACTGGTTGGATCTCTTGCAGTCCAAGGGACTCTCAAGAGTCTTATCCAACACCACAGTTCAAAAGTATCAATTCTTCGGCATTCAGCTTTCTTTATAGTACAACTCTCACATCCATACATGACTTCTGCCCATCAAATCTACCAGTCAATATATGTATCTATAAGTGCTTTCCTTTAGCAGTAGCAGATGAATGCCCTGTGTCCTAAGATCCACCTTTCTACTGAAATCCATTCTTACTTACCTCCTCAAGGACTTTGCCCCTTTAATTATGGACCATCTCCTTGGCTTCATTTCCATCAATATAAACTCGTACTGTAATTTCTCCTACATTAAACAAGAAGTCTCAGAGCCCAGATTCCCATTTAGCGCTGAAATCTATTTGCATTCTAATACAGCAAATGCTTCATACGAGTTGTTTGCACAGACAGGATAGATCTCCTCGTCTTCCATTCCTTCTTGAGTCTAATCCACTGAGGCTTTGTTTTCAAAACTCCACAAATAGCATTTTCATTGAGGCCATCCACACTTTCATACTGGCAAACACAAAAGTCAAGGGACTAAATCATTCATTTGAGACTTCTATCTGAAGTCTTTTAGGTGAAATTCGGTGTGAACAGTGCCCTCAGAAGGGTTTCCCAGATGGCTCAGTTATAACGAATTCACCTGCAGGAGATGCAGGTTTGATCCGTGGGTCAGAAAGATCCCCTAGAAAAGGAAATGGCTACCCACTGCATGTTCTTGCCTGGGAAACCCCAGGGACAGAGGAGCCTGGTGGACTACATCCATAAGGTTGCAAAAGAGTCGGAAAAAACTTAGCTACTAAACAACAACAAAGCCCTAGTATAATTTTTTAGGACTTAATTTTTTGGTATCAACATTATTCTGTTACATTTCATATTGCTACACATAGCTAAGTGTATTTATTGTACTGTTGAATAATATTTGGCTGTCTGAATATATCTGTTTACTTACTCTTTTATTGACTGAATTTTTTCTTATTTTTCTATGGCTGTCTGAATATATCTGTTTACTTTTTTATTGACTGCATTTTCTCTTGTTTTTCTATTAAAGACACTGATAAATGTCTAATAAAACATTCTTGAACATGACTTCTTGTATATATGTGCAGTGTTTTTGCTTAGGCATAGCTTAGGAGTCCAACCATATAGTCATTTGGCATGTGGACATTTACCTTTACAAGATAGTGACAATGTGTTTTCCAAAATGATTGTTTACAGCAGTTAACAAAGCATATTTTAAAGACATAGCTTCTCCAACATTTTGTAACATCAGACTAATCATTTTTTTTTTGGCAAATGAAATGAGTATAAAATAGTATCTATTTATAGTCTTGATTTGGGTGGCATCTCTGATGGCTCAGCAGTAAAAAAAATTTGCCTGCAATGCAGGAGATACAGGAGATATGGATTCAATCCCTGAGTCAGGAAGATGCCCTGGAGAAGGAAATGACAACCCACTCCGATATTCTTGCCATGGACATAGGAGCCAGGCTACAGTCTATGGGGTTACAAAAGAGTCAGACACGACTGAATGACTGAGCACATGTAATCTTGATTTACATTTCTCTGATCCTCAAAAAGGAAGAACATACCCCACCTGTTTACTGACCAAATGCAATTTATCTTTTGCGAAACTTTTTGCCCATTTTTCTAGTGAGCTGTAAATTTTTCCTTTAATTTTTTTATTTATAAATTCTTGACATGAAGTTTTATCAATGATATAAGTTGTAAACATATTATCTTGGGCTTCCCTGATAGCTCAATTGGTAAAGAATCCGCCCGCAATGCAGGGACCCCAGTTCAATTCCTGGGTCAGAGATTCGCTGGAGAAGGGATAGGCTACCCACTCTGGTATTCTTGGGCTTTCCTTGTGGCTCAGCTGACATGAAGTTTTATCAATGATATAAGTTATAAATATATTATCTCAGCTTGTAAATTTTTTTTTACTTTCTTTAAGGTGTTATGATAAATTCTCCACATTTTAAAAGTAAGGCTAAAATATGGGTAGCATAACCTTCTGAAATCTTTCAGGGGTAAGGGCCATCCAGTGATTATCTAGGAGAATATATACTCACTAGTTGTTGTTATTTAGTCACTAAGTCATGTCAGACTCTTTGTGCCCCACGGACTGTAGCCCACCATGTTACTCGGTCCATGGGATTTCCCAGACATGAATACTGGAGTAAGTTAACATTCCTTGCTCCAGGGAATCTTCCCAACCCAGGGATTGAACTCACTCCTCCTGCATTGGCAGGTGGATTCTTTACCATTGAGCCACCTGGGAAATTGTAAACTCACTATTTACCATTATTTAAATATCAGAGATATTGAGAAGTTTCAAATTAACTTGTAGATACTGGTCTTGAAGAGATGAAGATAATTTGGTGAGTTGGTGATGCCATCCAACCATCTCATCCTCTGTCATCCCCTTCTCTTCCCATCTTCCAATGAGTCTTTTCCAATGAGTCAGTTCTTCACATCAGGTGGTCAAAGTATTGGAGCTTCAGCTTCAGCACCAGTCCAGGACCATTCAGGAGTAGTTGAGGACTGACTTCCTTTAGTACTGACTGTTTTGAATGTATATACAATAAGTATAATTATTGACTGGTATAGAAATATTGACTGGCAGGGAAGTGGCTGCGACAGGTGCACTAAGCGTGGCGGCGGCTGTGACCAGCGCACTAAGCGCGGCCGAGAGGAGCTACCCTACGTATGAGGTCAGGGGCAGAAGCCGGGAGGACCCCATTCCCGAAGGGTGGCGGCCAAGAGGAGTTACCCTACGTCTGAGATCAGGGGCAGTGGCCGAGAGTGCCAGGCTGAGACGGCGCAGGAAAGGCCGAGAAGAGCTACCCAAGTCCAAGGTCAGGGGCGGTGGCTGGGAGGAGCTACTCCACACCCCCGCTCCGGAGACAAGGGGATAGCCGCCGGAAGGAGCTACCCTACGCCCCAGGCCAGGGACGGCGGCGGGAGGACCAGACCCACGTCCAAGGAGCCGTGGCTAAACGGGCGCAGGAGGGCCTAGAGGAGCTATCCCATGTTGAAGGTCAGGAAGGGCTGCGGTGAGGAGATACCCCTCATCCAAGGTAAGGAGCAGCGGCTGTGCTTTGCTGGAGCAGCCGTGAAGAGATACCCCATGCCCAAGGTAAGAGAAACCCAAGTAAGATGGTAGGTGTTGCAAGAGGGCATCAGAGGGCAGACACACTGAAACCATACTCACAGAAAACTAGTCAATCTAATCACACTAGGACCACAGCCTTGTCTAACTCAATGAAACTAAGCCATGCCCGTGGGGCAACCCAAGATGGGCGGGTCGTGGTGGAGAGATCTAACAGAATGTGGTCCACTGGAGAAGGGAATGTCAAACCACTTCAGTATTCTTGCCTTGAGAACCCCATGAACAGTATGAAAAGGCAAAATGATAGGATACTGAAAGAGGAACTCCCCAGGTCAGTAGGCGCCCAATAGGCTACTGGAGATCAGTGGAGAAATAACTCCACAAAGAATGAAGGGATGGAGCCAAAGCAAAAACAATACCCAGCTGTGGATGTGACTGGTGATAGAAGCAAGGTCCAATGCTGTTAAGAGCAATATTGCATAAGAACCTGGAATGTCAGGTCCATGAATCAAGGCAAATTGGAAGTGGTCAAACAGGAGATGGCAAGAGTGAATGTCAACATTCTAGGAATCAGCAAACTAAAATGGACTGGAATGGGTGAATTTAACTCAGGTGACCATTATATCTACTACTGTGGGCAGGAATCCCTCAGAAGAAATGGAGTAGCCATCACGGTCAACAAAAGAGTCCGTAATGCAGTACTTGGATGCAATCTCAAAAACGACAGAATGATCTCTGTTCGTTTCCAAGGCAAACCATTCAGTATCACAGTAATCCAAGTCTATGCCCGAACCAGTAACTCTGAAGAAGCTGAAGCTGAATGGTTCTATGAAGACCTACAAGACCTTTTAGAACTAACACCCAAAAAAGATGTCCTTTTCATTATAGGGGACTAGAATGCAAAAGTATGAAGTAAGAAACACCTGGAGTAACAGGCATATTTGGCCTTGGAATACGGAATGAAGCAGGGCAAAGACTAATAGAGTTTTGCCAAGAAAATGCACTGGTCATAGCAAACACCCTCTTCCAACAACACAAGAGAAGACTGTCTACATGGACATCACCAAATGGTGATGATTGATTATATATTTTGCAGCCAAAGATGGAGAATCTCTATACAGTCAGCAAAAACAAGACCAGGAGCTGACTGTGGCTCAGATCATGATCTCCTTATTACCAAATTCAGATTTAAATTGAAGAAAGTAGGGAAAACCACTAGACCATTCAGGTATGACTTAAATCAAATCCCTTATGATTATACAGTGGAAGTGAGAAATAGATTTAAGGGCCTAGATCTGATAGATAGAGTGCCTGATGAACTACGGAATGAGGTTCGTGACATTGTACAGGAGACAGAGATCAAGACCATTCCCATGGAAAAGAAATGCAAAAAAGCAAAATGGCTGTCTGGGGAGGCCTTACAAATAGCTGTGAAAAGAAGAGAAGCAAAAAGCAAAAGAGAAAAGGAAAGATATAAGCATCTGAATGCAGAGTTCCAAAGAATAGCAAGAAGAGATAAGAAAGCCTTCCTCAGTGATCAATGCAAAGAAATAGAGGAAAACAACAGAATGGGAAAGACTAGCGATCACTTCAAGAAAATTAGAGATACCAAGGGGACATTTCATGCAAAGATGGGCTCGATAAAGGACAGAAATGGTATGGACCTAACAGAAGCAGAAGATATTAACAAGAGGTGGCAAGAATACACAGAAGAACTGTACAAAAAGGATCTTCATAACCCAGATAATCACGATGGTATGATTACTGACCTAGAGCCAGACATCCTGGAATGTGAAGTCAAGTGGGCCTTAGAAAGCATCACTACGAACAAAGCTAGTGGAGGTGATGGAATTCCAGTTGAGTTATTCCAAATCCTGAAGGATGATGCTGTGAAAGTGCTGCACTCAATATGCCAGCAAATTTGGAAAACTCAGCAGTGGCCACAGGACTGGAAAAGGTCAGTTTTCATTCCAATTCCAAAGAAAGGCAATGCCAAAGAATGCTCAAACTACCACACAATTGCACTCATCTCACATGCTAGTAAAGTAATGCTCAAAATTCTCCAAGCCAGGCTTCAGCAATATATGAACCATGAACTTCCTGATGTTCAAGCTGGTTTTAGAAAAGGCAGAGGAACCAGAGATCAAATTGCCAATATCCACTAGATCATGTAGAAAGCAAGAGAGTTCCAGAAAAACATCTATTTCTGCTTTATTGACTATGCCAAAGCCTTTGACTGTGTGGATCACAATAAACTGTGGAAAATTCTGAAAAAGATGGGAATACCAGACCACCTGACCTGCCTCTTGAGAAATCTGTATGCAGGTCAGGAAGCAACAGTTAGAACTGGACATAGAACAACAGACTGGTTCCAAATAGGAAAAGGAGTACATCAAGGCTGTATATTGTCACCCTGCTTATTCTATGCAGAATACATCATGAGAAATGCTGGGCTGGAGGAAGCACAAGCTGGAATCAAGATTGCCAGGAGAAATACCAATAACCTCAGATATGCAGATGACACCACCCTTATGGCAGAAAGTGAAGAGAAACTAACAAGCCTCTTGATGAAAGTGAAAGAGGAGGGTGAAAAAGTTGGCTTAAAGCTCAACATTCAGAAAACGAAGATCATGGCATCTGGTCCCGTCACTTCATGGGAAATAGATGGGGAAACAGTGGAAACAGTGTCAGACTTTATTTTTGGGCTCCAAAATCACTGCAGATGGTGACTGCAGCCATGAAATTAAAAGACACTTACTCCTTGGAAGGAAAGTTATGACCAACCTAGATAGCATATTGAAAAGCAGAGACATTACTTTGCCAACAAAGGTCCATCTAGTCAAGGCTATGGTTTTTCCTGTGGTCATGTATGGATGTGAGAGTTGGACTCTGAAGAAGGCTGAGCATGGAAGAATTGATGCTTTTGAACTGTGGTGTTGGAGAAGACTCTTGAGACTCCCTTGGACTGCAAGGAGGTCCAACCAGTCCATTCTGAAGGAGATCAGCCCTGGGATATCTTTGGAAGGAATGATGCTGAAGCTGAAACTCCAGTACTTTGGCCACCTCATGCGAAGAGTTGACTCATTGGAAAAGACTCTGATGCTGGGAGGGTTGGGGGCAGGAGGAGAAGGGGACGACAGAGGATGAGATGGCTGGATGGCATCACTGACTCGATGGACATGAGATTTAGTGAACTCCGGGAGCTGGTGATGGACAGGGAGGCCTGGCGTGCAGCAATTCACGGGGTCGTGAAGAGTCGGACACAACTGAGCGACTGAACTGAACTTATATATATATATATCTCATACATACAATACTTACACAGAAATACCAACACATATTTTTAAAGTATTTTTGATTGGTTTTAACATTATAATGCTTTAGCCATTATTTAATAAGATAAATAAAATTTGTGAATATGTTCATTTTATATTTGAATAAAAATAATGATATTACTATTTTAAAAATTATACTTTACTGGCTTTTGAAACTTCCACTAAGATACCCAAGTGTTAAGTAGATCGGCCTGCTGCAGCCCAGTAAATTCTGTTGCCAAAGAAGTTGTTGTTCAGTCACCAGTCGTGTCTGACTCTGCAATCCCATAGACTGCAGCATATCAGGTTTCCATGTCCTTCATCATCTCCCGGAATTTGCTCAAAACTCTTGTGCATTGATTCAGTGATGATTGAAGGCAGGAGGAGGAGACAACAGAGGATGAGATGTTTGGATCACCATCATTATCACCAAAGAAGTGTTCACATACAAAGAGAAAATGGGTATTTTCTTGCCTTTTAGGGTAAACTCTGAGCATTAAAGGAATTTTAATTTTGCATTTTAATTTTGTTTTTATTCTGCCTGTGATTCTGTGTCTTAATTATGCTTTTGATTCAAACAGGTGATAAATTATTCCAGATCTGTGATAACAATAACTAAGGATTTGATTTTATAGGTGGCCATTTGGTGAACTGTTGGATAGATGTTTGCAACCATATTCCTTAGAGTGAGAGAAGACAGAGAATCTAGTTTGTTAGTCATTTTGTTTGTATATCTATTTATGATTTCAAATTGAATGAAAATTTATGTTCACTGGGAATAGCCATTTTTGAGATCTAGACTGGAGATTTTTTGTGAATTTATGTTTACTTGTAATTTGTAGCTAATGTGGTAGAACATACATGGTCTTTTCTATAATTTAGAAAAGACTTCACATGTTTGTGAAAGTGTAAAACATTTTTCTACATCTGGAAAGTTCTAATAAAATAGATGATTTATAATAGCATTTAAATTGAAGGAGCTCTTTTGAAATTGCCTTGTAGAGGTTAAATAAGTGCTTATATAAATCAAATATACCAAAAATTCACAGAAAATACTGGAACTAGTCTATTATTTTAAGCATGCTAGCTTTTTTTTCTTTTTTCAAGAATTGGTTAGGGCATTTTTAGTTTTACAGCAAAGTTAAGGAGGAGGTACCGAGATTTCCTGTATATCTCAAGCTCCCATACATGCATAGCCTCCCCTATTATCAACATAATTCACCAGAATGGTACATTTTTTACCAAGAATGAACCTACATTAACATATCATAATCATTCAAAGTCCACAACTTACACAAGAATTCATTCTTGGTGTATGTTCCTTGGTTTGGACAAATGTGTAATGATAAATGTTCATCATTATAGTATCATAGAGACCGTTTTCATTGCCCTATCAATATTTGCTCCATCTATTCATCTCTATCCCCGACCCTCTAGTAATCATTGATCTTTTTACAGTCTTCATAGTTTTCTCTTCTCCAGAATGTCATGTTGTTGGAATCACATAATATGTAGCCTTTTCAGTTGGCCTCTTTCTCTTGGTAACATGCATTGAAGGTTCCCTCATGTGTTTTCATGGCTGGATTGTTCGTTTCTTTTTAGTGTTGAATAATATTGCATTGTTTGAATGTGTTATACTCTATTCATCCATTCATCTACTGAAGAATATTTGATTGCTTCCAAATTTTGGCATTTATGAATAAAGTTGCTATAAACATCTGTGTGCTAGTTTTTTTTTTTTTAATTTTCAACTCCTTTGAGTAAATACCAAGGGGTGTGATTGGTGGATCACATGGTAAGAGTATGTGTGGTCTTGTAAGGAACTGTCAAACTGTCTTCCAAAGTGTCTGTACTATTTTTTCAATCTTGCCAGCAGTTTATAAGAGTTCCTATTGCTTCACTTCTTTGCCAGCATTTGGTGTTGTCAGTGTTTCAGATTTTGGCCACTTTGTTAGCTGTGTATTGATTTCCCATTTTCATTTTAATTTGCATTTCCTGGATAACATGAGGAGGGCATTTTTTCATATGCTTATTTGCCATCTGTATCTCTTCTTTGGTGAGATATCTGTTACAAGCTTTTGGCCTATTTTATAATACAGTTATGTGCTTCCTCACTGTTTAGTTTTAAAAGTGTTTGATATATTTTGGTACCAGTCCTTGATCAGATGTATCCTTTACAAATATTTATGACATTTGTGTCATCTCATTGTCTTGACATTCTCTTTTGCAGAACAGAAGTTTTTAATTTTAATGAAGTCCAGCTTATCAGTTATGGCTTTCATGGATTGTGTCTTTGGTATTGTAGCTAAAAAGGAATCACCATCCCAGATCGTACAGGTTTTTCTTTTAGGAGTTTTATAGATTTGCATTTTACACTTAGGCTTATGATTCCTTTTGATTTAATTGTTTTCTGTCTCTCCCATCTTCAGGGGAGTGGTGTGCCCTGCATCTTCCCTTTCTTATGGGTCCAAAATAAGCTCTTGATTTTTCAATCTGTTCAGCTTTTCACTTGCTGTTAGGATGGAATAGGGACTTCAAAGCTCCTTCCTTGATATGCTAGTCTTTTAAGGGGCGTGGGGGATGGGAAGCTATCTTATAGAACCTCTATCTTAGAAACATCTTAAGTATTTCTCTGCATTCTTAGCCACTCAGTCATGTCTGACTCTTTGCGATCCCATGAGCTATAGCCAGCTAGGCCCCCCTGTCCATGAAATTTCCAGGCAAGAATATTGGAGTGGGTGGCCATTTTCTTCTCCAGGGGAATCTTCCAAACCCAGGGATTGAAACTGTGTCTCCCATGTTTCTCTCCTGCATTGCAGGCAGATTCTTTACCCATTTAAGTTCACACAATTAGGGCAAGTCTTTGAATGAATTAGTTAATCTATGCTTACTAAATTTTTTCTATTCATTGATGGATTAAAAGAGATAGCATTATTTCTCAATAGTGTTTAAGATTATGAAAACATAATTAAATCATATTTCTGATCAATATTTTTATAAAATTAATTGTTTTATGTCAACTTAAACGTAATTTCTAAGATCCTTAGAAAATCTTGAAACTTGAATTCCTATTTTTTCTTGTTTTATTTTTTATTTTATTTATTTTAAAATTATTTTTCTTTTCCCATATTATATTTTTTCATTTTACTATTAGAATATATGGCTTCCCAGGTGACACAGGTGGTAAAGAACACACATGCCAATGCAGGAGACATAAAGAGACATGAGTTTGATCGCTGGGTCGGAAAGATTCCCTGGAGAAGGAAATGGCAACCCACTCCAGAATTCTTGCCTGGTGAATCTCCTGGACAGAGGAGGAGTCTGAGTAGGATACGACTGAAGTGACTTACCACATTAGAGTATAATTGCTTTACAATGGGGGAGAAGGCAATGGCACCCCACTCCAGTACTGTTGCTCGGAAAATCCCATGGATGGAGGAGCCTGGTAGGCTGCAGTCCATGGGGTCGCTGAGGGTCAGACACGACTGAGCGACTTCACTTTCACTTTCCACTTTCATGCATTGGAGAAGGAAATGGCAACCCACTCCAGTGTTCTTGCCTGGAGAATCCCATAGACGGAGAAGCCTGGGAGGCTGCAGTCCATGGGGTCACACAGAGTCAGACACAACTGAAGTGACTTAGCAGCAGCAGCTTTACAATGGTGTGTTAGTTTCTGCTGTACAACAACATGAATCAGCTATATGTACAAATATATCCCCTCCCTCTAAAGCCTCCCTCACATGCCCCATCCCACCCCCCTAGGTCATCACAGAGCACTGAACTGAGCTCTCTGTGCTATACAGAAGTTTCCCACTAGCTGCCTATTTTACACATGGTAGGTATATAGATCAATGCTATTTTCCTAATTCATCAACCCTTCCCCTTCCCCTCTGTGTCCATTGAATTACAATTGAATAAAGTTAAATAATGAATAAGCTTTGGATATTTGGATGATTTTTAAAGAAAAATAAAGCTATGAAATAATGATGACTAAGCAGAATTTTATCTTGTATGATACTTTCTGTGCTTATACTGCTTACATGCTATAGAGGGTTATATCTTTAGTCATGTTAATAAAAGTATTTATATCTGTCATTTTAAGAAGGCATAAAAAGAATGCTATCACCTGTGGAAAGTCTTGATAAGAGTCTCCTGAGTTTTGCTAATCTGCAAAAGTGTTTGTATGGGAAACTATTCTCCATGACTTATCTTCTAGCTTTTATCCATGAAACAGAAATTATTATTTAGATTAAAAGTAAAAATTAACATAGTTGGCTGTGACTATACTAAAATCTATTCAGTTCAGTTCAGTTCAATTGGTCAGTCGTGTCCAACTCTTTGTGACCCCATGAACCACAGCACGCCAGACCTCCCTATCCATCACCAACGCCTGGAGTTTACATAAAATCATGTCCATCAAGTTGGTGATGCCATCCAGCCATCTCATCCTCTGTCGCCCCCTTTTCCTCCTGCCCCCAATCCCTCCCAGTATAAGGGTCTTTTCAAATGAGTCAACTCTTCGCATGAGGTGGCCAAAGTATTGGAGTTTCAGCTTTAGCATCTGTCCTTCCAATGAACACCCAGGACTCATCTTTAGAATGGACTGGTTGGATCTCCTTGTAATCCAAGGGACTCTCAAGAGTCTTCTCCAACACCACAGTTCAAAAGCATCAATTCTTCAGCGCTCAGCTGTCTTCACAGTCCAAGTCTCACATCCATACATGACCACAGGAAAAACCATAGCCTTGACTAGATGGACCTTTGTTGGCAAAGTAATGTCTCTGCTTTTGAATATGCTATCTAGGTTGGTCAAAACGTTCCTTCCAAGTAGTAAGTGTCTTTTAATTTCATGGCTTCAATCATCATCTGCAGTGATTTTGGAGCCCAAAAAAATAAAGTCTGACAGTTTCCACTGTTTCCCCATCTGTTTCCCATGAAGTGATGGGACCAGATGCCATGATCTTCGTTTTCTGAATGTTGAGCTTTCGGCCAACTTTTTCACCCTCCTCTTTCACTTTCATCAAGAGGCTTTTTAGTTCCTCTTCACTTTCTGCCATAAGGGTGGTGTCATCTGTATATCTGAGGTTATTGATATTTCTCCTGGAAATCTTGATTCCAGCTTGTGCTTCTTCCAGCCCAGTGTTTCTCATGATGTACTCTGCATAGAAGTTAAATAAGCAGGTTGACAATATGCAGCCTTGACGTACTCCTTTTTCTATTGAGACATAAAAATGTGTGCAAAAGATAATGAGACAGTCTTATTTTTCAAGAGGAAAAGAGAGTTATTATACTACAGTAAAGTGTCAGTTTGTCCCACAATATGAAAAAAATGCTGAACAACAAAACTTCAGAAAACTTTAGAAACTTTAGTAGGTCTTCGAAGGATTGAGTAAAGGGAATTCTTTGTGCCTTAGTTTGTATTCACTGAGCCTGAAAAGAAGCTATGAAAGGTATTAAAAATTTAGCAGAATTCTCTCCATATTAAAGGCCCATTTACAAAATAATTTTTAAGAGAAACTCTTAAATTTATAATGCCAAATAATATAGTCATGCAAAACTAGAATTTGGATTTTTCTTTGTTAAGAAAATAAACTGATTTTAGAATTCTCAATAAAAGATAGTAAAAGGTTATTTTTTTAACATGCAATATAATTTGCCCAGAGAGCAGTTTCCATATTTTACCAGAATAATCTTTGCTGCTTCTTACTTATTTTATCATACTCATACTTAATAAAAAATAAATAGTTCCTTACTTACATAAGAGCTAAAGTTTATCACAATTGTGCTTCTTTCTACTGTGTTTAGTTTTAAAATTTACCCCACTTTAATCATTACGTATTGTTTTCCCAGCATCCATGAACTTGACTTCATCAAGTGATCTAGTCAATTCTGACAGGTCTTTTAGATTTTGACTTTTCAAAATTGGATCACAGAAAAAGAGAAAGTGAAATTTTAGGATAGCTTTCATACCTCAAATTATTTTTGAGATATCCCCTAGAAGCCATTGAAAAAAATCACAATGATTTGTTATAAAAGGAGTAAGGCTAGAAATAATTAAGATTTTTTTTTCTACATATTTCTTCATTAGCTGAGAGTATTGTCAAAACAAACTCAGATTTCCCAAGATTAAGTTGGTATATTTAATGGGAAGGCGTAGGAGATTTGGGGAGATTTGTTAACATCCTTGTTTCAATAAATCCTTAAAGAAGATATTGATCAAGCTGTTATGAAATAATTATGTGTTTTATCTCAATAGAGGTTTTAGTTTCCTCAGTTCTAGGTTACTGCTATAAATTGTCAGCTTTTAGTCTTACTATGAAATATATTTGTTCCTCTCTAAGTTTGCTTGAAGGATTGCTAAAAGTTATAGGATAGACGTGTGTGTGCCTGTGTGTGTGCTTGATCGTGTCCGACTCTTGCGACCCCATGGACTGTAGCAAATGAGGCTCCTAGGTCCATGGAATTTTCCAGGCAAGAGTACTGGAGCAGGTTGCCATTTCTTAGTCCTGGGGATCTTCTTGACCCAGAGATTGAACCCATGTCTCTCGTATCTCCTGCACTGGCAGGTGGATTCTTTGCCATTGGGCCTCCTGGTATACCAAGCTTCAAAAAAGGATTATGCTAGGTCTTAATACCATGAAAGTATTGATGCTTCAAAAAATAGACTGTTGGAAAATCAGCCGTAATTATACATATTTCACCTCCCTCTTGAGCCTCCCTTCCCTCCCCACATCCTAACCCTTTAAATCATCACAGAGTGCTGAAACCAACACAACATTGTAGAGCAATTTTCCTTGGATTAAAAAAGAAATTTAAAAAAATAGGTTTTTGGTAAAAGCTCACAAAATGACATACCTTAGACAACTTTCCCACCATATCAGCAGACTGATTTAAAATTTCTTGATTTATTTTTAGTTTACAAGGAGTCATTTAAGTTTTAGTTATTTTAATAGATATGTAGTGGAATCTCATGTTTTCAATTTGCATTTATTCTAATGATTAACTAATGATGTTGAGCAATTTTTCATGTGCTAATTTACTATCCATGAATCTTCTCTGAAGTGTTCATTTAAATCTTTTGCCTTTTTTAGTTGTATTTTTTATAACTGAGTTTTTAAATTCCTATTAATATTACCAGATCCAGGTAATTTGTCAAAGATAGGATTTACAAATATTTTCCTAAATGTAATGCTACTCTTGCCAGTCTGTTAACAGTGATTCTGTTTTTAAAAAGTGTTTGACTTAATGAAATCCAACTTATTTTTTTTTTCCTTTATGGATTGTGCTATTAGTGTCATATATAAGCAATGTCTAATCCATAATTACAAAAATCTTCTTTGTTTTTGTTTTTAAGTTTAAGGTTTTACATTTAGGTTTATGACCCATTTTGAGCCAGTTTTTATATTGCATATGATGGATCAATGTCAGTTTTTTGCACATAAATGTTTAATTGTTTCAACACCATTTACTGTAAATTAACTTTTTCTCACTGAATTGAATTTGCATTCTCCTTAGTTTAGACTCTAGTAAGATCAGGTATGATGAAATAATATCTTTTGAAGGCAAGCCTTATTAAGAACAGAATGCCATGGAATATTTTAAAAAGATTCTTTATCTTCTCTTGCTGCTGGAAACATAGGGTATTTTTATCTGACTTTCATTGTGACCAACAGATAGAACTCCCGGAAGAAAAACTTATAAAAGTAAGGGGATCGCTCTGTGATGGGTCCCCTGGAATTTTTGACTCAGAGTTTGTCACAGGCTCCCCAATTATAGTTCAGATTTTCCTAACCCCTTACAGGTTCCTGGGAGACTCCTCCTTGTGGGTTTCTGTTCCAATGAGTTGTGATTCTCTGCACTTAAATGTCTGTCTCTCTAGTTTGAGGGGTAGTGGCTTCCCTGTTACCTAACTTCTCTGATGGATCTTAGCAGAGTTCTTGATTTTTCAGTTTGTTCAGCTTTTTAAGTATTAGCAGGGAGTGCGACTTCCAAGTTCCTTATATGCTGGGCCAGAAGTGGGAAGCCGTTTTTAAACTGTATAATCTCTACTGTCTGTAGTGTTGTCACTGCTCCCATTCTTGATATTGGTCATTTTTATGTTCCTTCCTTTCTTCATAGAGCTTCCCTGATAGCTCAGTTGGTAAAGGATCCACTTGCAATGCAGGAAACCTCGGTTCAATTCCTGGGTTGGGAAGATCTGCTGGAGAAGGCATAGTCTACCCACTCCAGTATTCTTGGGCTTCCCTTGTGACTCACTGGTAAAGAATCCACCTACAATGCAGGAGACCTGGGTCCGATCCCTGGGTTGGGAAGATCCCCTGGAGAAGGGAATGGCTACCCGTTTCAGTATTCTGGCTCATAGACTGTACAATCCATGGGGTCCCAAAGAGTAGGATACAACTGAATGACCTTCACTTTCACTTTCTTCATAATCAACCTGGCCGTAATTTTATTACTTCATTGATCTTGAAAATTTAGCTTTAGTTTCAGTAATTTTCTCTAATTTTTTCTATTTCATTGATTTTCACTCTGATCTTTATTATTTACTTTTATCTGCTTATATTGGGTCATTTGTTCTCTTTATTCTAACTAGCTTCTAAGTAAGTCCTTGCTGATTTTACAGCATACCACTTAGCCAAAGGTTTATTCTACATTTGTGTTGGCAGAGGAACCAGAGATCAAAATGCCAACATCTGCTGGATCATGGAAAAAGCAAGAGCGTTCCAGAAAAACATCTATTTCTGCTTTATTGACTATGCCAAATCCTTTGACTGTGTGGATCACAATAAACTGTGGAAAATTCTGAAAGAGATGGGAATACCAGACCACCTGACCTGCCTCTTGAGAAATCTGTATGCAGGTCAGGAAGCAACAGTTAGAACTGGATATGGAACAACAGACTGGTTCCAAATAGGAAAAGGAGTACGTCAAGGCTGTATATTGTCAACCTGCTTATTTAACTTATATGCAGAGTACATCATGAGAAACACTGGGCTGGAAGAAGCACAAGCTGGAATCAAGATTGCCAGAAGAAATATCAATAACCTCATATACGCAGATGACACCACCCTTATGGCAGAAAGTGAAGAGGAACTAAAAAGCCTCTTTGTGAAAGTGAAAGTGGAGAGTGAAAAAGTTGGCTTAAAGCTCAACATTCAGAAAACGAAGATCATGGCATCCGGTCCCATCACTTCATGGGAAATAGATGGGGAAACAGTGGAAATAGTGTCAGACTTTATTTTTTGGGACTCCAAAATCACTGCAGATGGTGAGTGCAGCCATGAAATTAAAAGACGCTTACTCCTTGGAAGGAAAGTTATGACCAACCTACATAGCATATTCAAAAGCAGAGACATTACTTTGCCAACAAAGGTCCGTCTAGTCAAGGCTATGGTTTTTCCTGTGGTCATCTATGGATGTGAGAGTTGAACTGTGAAGAAGGCTGAGCACTGAAGAATTGATGCTTTTGAACTGTGGTGTTGGAGAAGACTCTTGAGACTCCCTTGCACTGCAGGGAGATCCAACCAGTCCATTCTGAAAGAGATCAGCCCTGGGATTTCTTTGGAAGGAATGATGTTAAAGCTGAAACTCCAGTACTTTAGCCACCTCATGCGAAGAGTTGACTCATTGGAAAAGACTCTGATGCTGGGAGCGATTGGGGGCAGGAGGAGAAGGGGATGACAGAGGATGAGATGGCTGGATGGCATCACTGACTTGATGGACGTGAGTCTGAGTGAACTCCGAGAGCTGGTGATGGACAGGGAGGCCTGGCATGCTGTGATTCTTGGGGTCGCAAAGAGTCAGACACTACTGAGCAACTGAACTGAATTGAACTGAACTGTGTTAAGTATGATCCAAACTCTCTGCTTCCATGCTAGTAGCTTCCTCAGTTTTTTTGACCTAATTAGAAGTAACATGGGGCTTCCTAAGTGGTGCTATTGGTAAACAATCTGCCTGCCAATGCAGGAGATTCAAGAGACACAGACGGGTTCAATCTCTGGGTTGATCTCTGGGAAGATCCTATGGAGGAGGAAATGACACCTACTGTAGTATTCTTGCTTGGAAATTTCCATGGACAGAGGAGCTACAGTCCATGGGACTTCAAGAGTTGAACAAGACCAAGTATGCACATATACACAGAAGTAACAGGAAAAGCAGCTAATTCTTAAATGAAAACTATGCTTTCTCAGTTTGGAAGGTAAACATTTCCCTTCTATAGGTACAGTTAAAGCCTTAGATAAATTTCTTCTCATTTGAAATGAAGGTGAAATAAAATTTTAAACATCACATTTATCATCTCCTCTCTCCTGAATGCATTCTTCTATAAATATTTTAAGTCCTTAACTAGATACTAATTTTAGCCAATCTGGATCTCTAGTTTTCTTAATAGGCTTAAATTGATAAGCTAGAAGTTTGAAATCAAATTCTCAAATTATCTAATTCATTTTATATAATGAAACAATGAAGAAATACATAACTGTATAAGACAAAAAAACCTTGACATCACATCATTTTTAACAAATTTAAAATTCAAATATACTTTTATCACAGTAGTTATAAAATAATGAATAATAAGAATGAATGAGTACTATAGTACCTATTAGACTGAACATTTGTACACCTCAAAATTTATACATTGAAATCTAATCCTGAAGGAATAATAATTGACAGTATGAATTAACCTAGATTACTTGGCAAACCATTCAACATCACAGTAATCCACGTCTATGCCCCAATGACTGACGCCAAAGAAGCTGAAGTTGACTGGTTCTATGAAGACCTACAACACTTTTTAAACTAACATCAAAAAAAAAGATGTATTTTTCATCATAAGGGATTTGAATGCAAAAGTAGGAAGTTGAGAGATACCCAGAATAACAGGCAAGTTTTGCCTTATAGTACAAAATGAAGCAGGAAAAAGGATAACAGTTTTATGAAGAGAACATGCTGATCATAGCAAACACTCTTTTCCAACAACCCAAGCGATAACTCTACACATGGACATCACCAGATGGCCAATACAGAAATCAGATATGTTCTTTGCAGCTGAAGATAGAGAAGCTCTATAAAGTCAGCAAAAATAACACCTGGAGCTGACTGTGGCTCAGATCATAAACTCCTCATTGCAAAATTCAGAATTAATTTGAAGAAAGTAGGGAAAACCAGTAGGCCATTCAGGTATGATCTAAATCAGATCCCTTATGATTCTACAGTGGAGGTGACAAATAGATTCAAGTGATTAGACCTGGTAGACAGAATCCTGAAGAACTGTGGATGAAGGTTTGTAACATTATACAGGAGGCAGTGATCAAAACCATCCCAAAGAAAAGGAAATGCAAGAAATGGTTGTCTGAAGAGGCTTTACAAATAGTTGAGGAAAAAAGAAAAATGAAAGGCAAGGAAGAAAAGGAAAAATACACCCAACTGAATGCAGAGTTCCAGAAAATAGCAAGGAAAGATAACAAGGCCTTCTTAAGTGAACAATACAAAGAAATAGAAGAAAACAATAGAATGGGAAAGACTAGAGATCTCTTCAAGAAAATTGGAGACATCAAGCGACTATTTCATGCAAGGATGGGCATGATAAAGGACAGAAACAGTAACGACCTAACAGAAGCAAAAGATAGTAAGAAGAGGTGGCAAGAATACACAGAAGAACTATACAAGAAAGGTCTTAATGACATAGATAACCATGAGGTGTGATCACTCATCTAAAGCCAGACATCCTGGAGGGAGAAGTAAAGTGGGCCTTAGGAAGCATTACTAGGAACAAAGCTAGTGAAGGTGATGGAATCTCAGCTGAGCTATTTAAAATCCCAAAAGATGATACTGTTAAAATGCTGCACTTAATATGTCAGCAAATTTGGAAAACTCAGCAGTAGCCACAGGGGTGGAAAAGATCAGTTTTAATTCCAATCCCAAAGAAGGACAATGCCAAAGAATGTTCAAACTACCATACAGTTGTGCTCATTTCACGTGCTAGCAAAGACATGCTCAAAATCCTTCAAGCTAGGCTTTAGCAGTATGTGAACTGAGAAATTCCAGATGTACAAGCTGGATTTAGAAATGGTAGAGGAATCAGAGATCGAATTGCCAACATTTATTGGATCATGGAGAAAGCAATGGAATTCCAGAAAAACATATGCTTCATTGATTACACTAATGCCTTTGACGGTGTGGATCCAAACAAACTGTGGAAAATTCTTAAAGAGAGATGGGAATGCCAGAGTACCTGACCTGTCTTCTGAGAAACCTGCATGCAGGTCAAGAAGCAGCAGTTAGAACTGGACATGGAACAACTCACTGGCTCAAAATTGGGAAAGGTGTATGATGAGGCTGTATACCGTTACCCTGCTTATTTAACTTATATGCAGAGTACATCATGCAAAATGCCAGGCTGGATGAATCACAAGCTATAATCAAGATTGCTGGGCAAAATATCAATAACCCCAGATATGCAGATGATACTACTCTAACGGCAGAAAGTGAAGAGGAACTAAAGAGCCTCTTGATGAGGGTGAAAGATGAGAGTGAAAAAGCTGACTTGAAACTCAACACTAAAAAACTAAGATTATGTCATCTGGTCCCATCACTTCACGGCAAATAGAAGAGTGACAAGTGGAAGCAGTGACAGATTTTACTTTCTTGGTCTTCAAAATCTTTGTGGATGGTAACTGCAGCCATGAAATTAAAGGATGCTTGCTACTCGCAAGTAAAGTTATGACAAACCTAGACAGAGTATTAAAAAGCAGACATCTTGTTTTGCCAACAAAGGTCTGTATAGTTAAAGCTATGGTTTGTACAGTAGTCATATATAGATATGAGAGTTGCAACATAAAGAAAGCTAAGTGCCAAAGAATTGAAGCTTTCAAATTGTGGTGCTGAAGAAGACTCTTGAGAGTCCCTTGAACTGCAAAGAGATCAAACCAGTCAGTTGTAAAGGAAATCAACCCTGAATATTCATTGGAAGGACTGATGCTGAACCTGAAGCTCCAATATTTTGGCTACCTGAATGGAAGAACCAACTCATTGGGAAAAAAAAACAAAACCCTGATGTTGGGAAGCATTGAGGGTAAGAGAAGAAGGGGGCAGCAATGGAGGAAATGGTTAGATAGCATCACCAACTCAATGGACACGAGTTTGAGCAAACTCTGCAAGGGAGTGAAGGATATTGAAGCTTGTGTGCTGCAGTTCATGGAGTAGCAAAGAGTCAGACATGACTTACCAACTGAACAATAATCCTGGAGTTGAAGGTATTAAGATTTGGATGTAGGATCTTTGGAAGATGCTTAGTTCATAAAAGTGAAGCACTCATGAATGGAATTAGTGCCCTTATAAAAGACATTCCAGAGAGCTCCTCTCCTCCTTCCACTTTTTGAGGATACAACAAGAATATGGATGTCAATGAACCAGAAAACAGGCCCTCACCAGACACTGAATCTACCGAAGCCTTGATCTTGGACTTTCCAGCCTCCAGAACTGTGAAAAATGAATGTTTGTTGTTTAAGATATCCAGTATATGGTATTTCTGTTTCAGCAGCCCCAACTACTCAAACAATAAGTTAAGGCCAAGAAGTTAAGGCTTATTCTTTAATGTTCCCCCCATGTGAAAAAAATTTTCCCAAGAAGGGGAAAAAGGTTGGGATACATTGGAAGACTGGAATTGATGTATGAGCACTGCCATGTGTAAAACAGATAGCTAGTGGGAACCTGTTTTACAGGGCAGTGAGCTTGGTGCTCTGTGGCAACCTAAATGGGTGTGATGAGGATGGTGGGAGAGAGGTCCAAGGGAGAGGGGATATATGTATATACATAACTGATTTCACTTTGTTGCACAGCAGAAACTAACACAACATTTTAAAGCAATTATGCCCCAAGTTTAAAAAAAAAAATCCCCCAAAAAACCTGCTCTGGAAAATTTGGTAATCTACGGAAGTATTTTCTTCTTAACATAGTTATGTTTATTTTAATTTTCTATAATTTTGTTTCATCATAGAGACCATGAAGTTCTAAAATCCTTAGGGAGTTTGCAATTCTTACATGCGCCTTCCTTCTGTCTACCAACTCCTGCTTCCTTCAACCAAGAGCTCCGTAAACAGGCTATGATAACTAGTTTCGAATGGTAGCTCCCAACAATTCTTCCCCTTCTTGTATGTGATGACCACTCCTGACTTCAGGTGGTATAGGATGTGTTTGCTCCCCGTTGACTCTGGATTGGCTGCAAAACTTGCTCCAGCAAGTAGAATGCAATGGAAGTGATATTTGGGACATCCAAGCTTTGGTCTTAAGAAGAAGGAAGCTTCCACTTTCTGCTTTTTGGAACCCAGTCAGCAATTCACAGAGAAATAACAAGGGAAAGGGAACCAAGGTGCTTCTATTTACAGAACACCAGCACCAACTGCCAGCCATGTGAGGTGCCATCTTGGACCTTCTAACTCAGTTCATTCCCCTCATGACTTGGGGCAGAAAAGCCATCCAGTTGAGCCCAGTCAATCACAGAGTGAGACTAGATAAGAAAGTGCTTGTCATTTTAAGCCATTTGAGTGTTAGAATTGCTATCCAACAGTAGAAAACTAAAATACAGGCTGACTGAATATAGAATTTTAAATTTATCATTAGAAAGACTTCAAATAGAAATTCTAAAAGCTCTGCTTCCTTCTCCACAAAAATATAAGTTAAACATAAGAGTTCTCTTAGATTTTTGTTTCGAGCATGAATAAATATGAGAATTTTTATGAACAGGTTAATATTTGTGTCATAATTATCTGTGCATTGCCAGGACTGTAAGACATAACATGAAAAAGAGAAAAAAAAAAAACATCTACAAAATAAGATTAAAATTTTGTCTGCTTGAAAGTAGTTTTATTGCCTAGGAAAGTATTGATACATGAATATTTATATGTGTTAAGTAACAAAATACATTCAAAGCTTTGGTTTCTTTTCTATTATAATTTCCATGCTTATCAGTAAAATGAATCAAAGTTATATGTCCAAACTCACTTGTGTTTCATCTGTTTTAGTCACAGAATAATGAGAAAACTTAAAATTAGAATGGCCTGAATTCTTGACTCAAAATTATATACAAATAAAGTCTGATTCAAAACTTACACAGTTACTTATTATAATTGTAGCTGTTTTATAAGAAAACAAGTAGAAAGAAACTATGCTATATGGAGTACAGAATGCTTTGAAAAACACCAAAAAATTGTATAACAGGCCAACATCAACTAATTAGAACTAAAAAATATATATCTAATTCTGATATACTATGTATGGTAATATAAAATAAAATGATTTTTGAATAATTGATTTTTAAGAGATTGAGAGATTTAGTATTAAATTGATAACAGATCCATAAAAAGGAACAGGGTTCAAACTTGCCTTAAAATGTTTCCTTTACGCTTTTGTAGACATTACTTACTCGAGCAATTCCATCAGTCTCACACATGAATCATTTCTGACCTCGACTGGCAGCATATGGTCATGAAACATCCCACTCTAAAATCTTTTAGCTCCTAGTTCTGGAAGAGAGGTAAGTGAAGGCTACCAAAGCAGTAAATTATGATTAAGCAAGAGGGGATATGATTCTAAACAAAAAAAGCATATTCACCCTGAGCAGAGTGGAGCATTTTAAGGTATATATGAAATAGGTTAGGAAAAATAAACAGCAGGCCCATCCATTTGGACAATATTACATTTAGAGAAAATTTCAAAAAGCGTGTGAGAACAACTGGCAGGTTTGTACAAAGTGCCTCTAAGTCCCTCTTCAGCTTAAGTATAAAATGAAATCTTGTTGTTTAGCTCTGCTGGTCAAAAGTTTTAGAATGCATGTACACTTTGACCTACATATTCCATTTCAAGGAATTTATTCAAAGAATAGACACACACAAGTTTTTCAAGATGTTTTTATAAGGATGTTTACTGCAACATAATATTATTTTGTAATGCTGCTAAGTCGCTTCAGTCGTGTCCGACTCTGTGCGACCCCATAGACAGCAGCCCACCAGGCTCCCCCGTCCCTGGGATTCTCCAGGCAAGAACTGGAGTGGGTTGCCATTTCCTTCTCCAATTATTTTGTAATAGTGTTTATTAATACTATTTATTAACACTATGAAATAAAGTTTTCATCAAGAAGGGACTTTAAAATAAACTATCATCCATACAATGGAACAATATGCAATCATCAAGTACAGTGGGATAGATCTATATGTAAAAATATGGAAAATTATCAATACACCAAAATCTAAGGGGAAAAGCAAAATGTAGGAACAAAATAATAGTGTAATTCTTTAGGGGAAATGTAAAAGAATTATTGAATAGATACATGTATGTAGGTATATGCATTTATTTTATAACAGAAAATGACTAAAAAATTCCTAATGACAGTTACTTTTAGGAAGACAAGGCAGAATGGAGAGGATGTATAATTTACATATTACACTTTTGCATATGGGTTCAATGTTTGAACATTTATTTGTATTAATGTTTTAATTAATAAAATTATCTGGTGGGGAAATAGAAGGCTACATTTCTTCTTTGAGATTATCTATATTAAAAATATTTTTCTAAATTAAACATACAAATAATACTTCATATTTAAAGTCATCTCAATCACATTTGGGTTTCCTTGGTGTCTCAGATGGTACAGAATCTACCCACAATGTGGAAGACCCAGGTTCAATCTCTGGGTCAGGAAGATCCTCTGGGGAATGAAATGCACCTCACTCCAGTATTCTTGCCTGGAGAATCCCATGGACAGAGGAGCCTGGCAGGCTAAGTTCGTGGGGTCACAGAGAGTTAAATCCGACTGAGCAACTAACACTTACACTTTCAATTTCATTTTCATCCTCAATTTTGACTTTTCCTATGAAAGTATCAAGTATTTGGTTAAGCCCGCCTCAGGATATATGGTTTATTTAATGTGTTTCCACTTGACATGGCTCTGCATCAAGACATTGAAGATGGTTTCAGTTAAAAATTTCTTCTATCTTTCAAAAAGCATTTATTAACCATTTACTATGGATTAAGCTGTAGATAAGCATTGTACAGGACATTTAAGCTAGGTTTTTAAGATACAGTGCATTTTCTAGGAGGTAATTGTGAGACAGATTATTCTGAAGAGAAGGGATGCAATATGCACAAAATCCATGTCATGAAAGGAGGTTACATGTTCAAAGAAAAATGCATTTCATAAAATTGCATGAAGTAAAATCATAAGTGAGAAAATCACTAAGATAGCTTAAGGTCATACTGTCCAGTATTGACAATATAGTTTTAAAATATTTGGACTGCCTCATTTCTCTGTTAACTCATTCATTCAATAAATACTTATTGTGTGTTTATCTCAATTTTGGTTTCCAAAAATAGACCTGGAGACAACACTTTGGGTAAAAGCAAATATATTTGGGACATGATCCCAGGGGACCCTGTGAATGAATGGGAAAGCAGACAGAGAAGGGAAGGAAGCCAGAAAGCATGTGATGACAATTCTGAACACCTGTAGCTCAGTTTCTCTTAGGAATCTTCTGACACTTTGTGGACCTGACTTCAGAACTGTCTCACAGAGGGTCAGAAAGCTGGGAACTTATCCAAATACTAAGTGAGTGGGTGAGTGAAAGTCATTCAGTCGTGTCCGACTCTTTGCGACCCCATGGACTATACAGTCTATGGAATTCTCCAGGCCAGAATAATGGAGTGGGTAGCCTTTCCATTCTCCAGGGGATCTTCCCAACCCAGGGATTGAATCCAGGCCTCCCACATTGCAGGCGGATTCTTTATCAGCTGAACCACAAAGTGAAGTCACTCAGTCGTGTCCGACTCTTTGGAACCCCGTGGACAGTAGCCTACCAGGCTTCTCCGTCCATCGGATTTTCCAGGCAAGAATACTGGAGTGGGTTGCCATTTCCTTCTGCAGGGGATCTTCCCTGACCCAGGAATCAAACCCAGGTCTCCTGCAAGGGAAGCCCAAAATAAAAATATGATTGTTATTTTCAAATTAGATATATGTCTCTGTGAGGTGAAAGTGAAAGTCAGTCAGTCACATCTGACTCTTTGTGACCCCATGGGCTATACAATTCATGAAATTCCCCAGGCCAGAACACTGGCCCTTCTCCAGAGGATCTTCCCAACCCAGGGATTGAACCCAGGTCTCGTGTATTGTAGGCAGATTCTTTACTAGCTGAGCCACAAGGGAAGCCCAACCACATATTGGTTTTCATTATAAACAGGAGACATAAATGAATCATGAATAATCTGGATAATGAATAAACAGGCAGGAACATTTATTCCCCGAGAGAAAAAAAACTGAAAAATAAGAGAAGCAATAATAGAGTTCCAGGGAATACTGAAATTTATGGGTATAGTGAGGAGACAGTGACAGTGAAAAGGTATGCGAGTGCACGCAGACTAAGTTGCTTTAGCCGTGTCAGACTCTTAGTGACCTTATGGAGCTAGGCTCCTTGTCCATGGGATTCTCCAGGCAAGAACACTAGAGTGGTTTACCATGCCCTCCTTCAGGGGATCTTCCGGACCCAGGGATCAAACCTGAGTCTCCTGTAGCTCCTGCATTGCAGGAGGATTCTTTACCACTGAGCCACCTGGGAAGCCAGAAAGGGTTGAAAACAATTGTATAAATGTGGAAGAACACAGAGAAAGCTGAGTTCTGGAACTCTGGGTGAATTTTTAGAAGAACTGGATCAATACCAATCAATATAAATTTAAATGTTTCCCAAATGGCCACTATGGCCTAGCTTTTGTGGGGGCAGCTGTGGATATAATTTAAAATGTTACGTCCCCTCCACTACTATAGGTTTTACTGGCAAGATGCACCAGAAATGCAGGTATAGAAAGAATCACAGATGTTGGTGTAAAGTGTCTCAGAAGACCAAACAGTGAATCCAGCCACTATAGGGAAAGTTAATGACCACTGCACAGCCAATAGATTGAAGGAAAAAAGGGGACTGCAGGTCTGAATGTCATTATGAGATAAAACAGCAATTGAATTTGAGTGTTAAGACAATCACAAGCAGTAACCTAACATATCCATTCATTAATGGTTCAAGTAACAGAATATCTTCTATAAACCAAGAACCATATTAAGCACCGAGAAAAGACTACAGCAAAGATTGGCCATACTTACTTTCTGCCCTTAGAGTGCTTTCTTGGCACTGTCAGAATTGTCTTACCTCTGCCTCATGCTATCCTGTGACGTAGAAACTATTAAAACCTTGTTGTATAAATGAAGATACCTTGGCTAATCAGTGGAAGCAACTTGCTCAGTGTCCCTGTTGTCTGTATTTTAAAAAGTTGTTTTGACCCCAGCATCCAAGCTTCTAAACACAGGAGAGACTGCCCATTAGAAATACAAATTCACAAAATCATTTCAATCTGATATTTTTAACTTATTGTTTGGTTTGCTTCCTGGGTCCCACATCTGGATAATCCTATCATCTGTCATGAAAAATTATCTGTAATTTTATCAATCACAAGTTGGCAGTTAACCATGATAACATTATGTAAATAGCAAACATTTAGCAATCAGAGTACTAAATAAAATGTAAGAACCCAAAATAGAATTAAGAAAAAGGGTATTTTGACTTTCAAAGTAATGCTTTGGATTGTAGAAAACTAAGATTGTGTTTTGATATTTCAGTGACGTCTTTAAAAGAATATAGTAAGTGATATTTTGGGGAAATATACATAGTCATTTTACTATTAGTTGGACTTCATACAACGGATTTCTATTTACCTCCAGACAGCATCCTAGCTTCTTTGCTCATTCATTACCAGTTCTTTATTCAACATCCTTTTGATAAAAATGTCTCTTCTTTTAATTCATACTCAGTTACCTAACTGCAGAAGTCAGACTGACTCATTTGTGCAATACTGCACGGCACAGTTTTGCATTTAGGAACGCTCTTACCAGCTGTGTGCCTGGGAGTTCATGTCCCCTACAAATCATGTGTTTATTTGGACTTTCTCCAAAATCCTACTACCCCCATGGCTTTATGCAGCATCCAGCAACCAGTCATAGGCCTGGGTTATTGCCTGGCACCCTGTGGCTTAGGAGTGGGATACCCCATTCAAAACACTAACTTATCTTCTAGAGAATACACTTTCAGATGTGTGTCTTGAGTGTTTTTATAGCCTACATATATTTTTAAAGTGTCTACTTTTAAAAATTTTCCATGTTAAAGCAAGTCAGGCAGTTGCTTTAGAAAATTTTAAGTCCTTTGGGAGATATTTTTAAATTAAACAGTTAAAAGAATAGCCAGACCAGAACTGTAATTTACAGACCTTACCTGCATGCACAGATTATTGGGTGGCCAAAATAGTTATTCACCTCCCTTATCAAGCAGTTCAAGGTTCCTCATGATTACTTCAATCTTAGTTATTAGAATTGATTGTGAAACAGCTAAAATTTCTCATTCTGCCTACAACTTGGCCTACGAGTTGTTATTGCAGTCATAAATACCATAGGTC
This sequence comes from Bos grunniens, assembly GCF_055505025.1. NCBI lineage: Eukaryota > Metazoa > Chordata > Mammalia > Artiodactyla > Bovidae > Bos > Bos grunniens. The sequence goes on from NC_141188.1 coordinate 29,881,048, forward strand.
CAAGCAGTTTCACAAATAATCAACTGTTTCTTTAGTAGTTAATATTTGTGATAGTCAGAGAGTGAGAACATAGGGGGTCTGACTGCCCACGGTATACGGAACACCAGATGAGACACTGCTATGCAAATATTCGAGAGATGAGTGAAAAAAATATAAAAACAGCAAGACCCCCATCCTTACAGTTTCATTTCATTGACAACTGGCTGGTTCAGGACATTTTCTGGAATGATCTAGAAACTATTTATCTATCTTTTTTGACACTATACGCCATGATTCAAAAGTTTCACCCAGGGATGGGAGTCACTGCGCCTACAGTAAAGGAGTAGAATAAATTAAACAAAAGCAATTTTCAAAAATCCAGGTGTTGACATTATTCATGCCATTTCCTCAATCCCCAACACAAGAGCTAAGATGTGAAGTATTACGGATACCACTTCCATACGTACTATCTCCCATCTCTTCTTTCCTATTAAGACAAGAGACTGATCCTGACAAGATGGGAGATACTACTGCCCAGGTACTGCCCTTTAATTTCCATTTAGCTAATGCTGTATCTGATCTTCTAGATCCACAGGATACTGAGGATCTGCATAGTATTACTGTGTCTTAACGATTTTCGGCAGGCTGGACCTGCCAATGACTGAGAGAGGAGTATTGGAATCTTCATGTTGGAGGGCATATATGTTGAGGATTGTTTTGTTTTCTTGAAAAATTGTGCCCATTATCATTGCATAATGTCCCTCTTTATTCCTGATGATTTTCTTTGCTCTGAGTTGCTTTTGTGTCTGAAATTAAGTTACTCTCTGCTCAGCCACTTCAGTCATATCCTACTCTTTGCAACCCTAATGATTGTAGCCCAACAGGCTCCTCTGTCAATGGGATTCTCCAGGCAAGAATACTGTAGTGGGTTGCCCTGCCTTTCTCCAGAGGATCTTCCCAATCCAGGGATCAAACCCACATCTCCTGTGTCTCCTGTATTGCAGGCAGATTCTTTACCCATTAAGCCACCTGGGTAGCTTTGTTTTTATTGGTGTTAGCATGGTATCACTTTTTCCACTAAATATGGTTTTCCTGTAGACAACATACACTTAGGTCTTATTTTTCATCCTCTCTGACAGGCTCTGTTTTAGTTGAAATAATTTGACCTTCACATTGAAAGTGATTATTTATATAGTTGGATTAACATCAATTATAATTGCCATTGCTTTGTATTCATTGCACTTATTCTTTTTTCTTTTTTAAACTTTTACCTTCTTTTGCTTTCTTCTCTGATTTTAATTGAGCATTTTATATGACTCCATTTCCTTTTCTCCTAGCATATTAAATTTTTAGTTTTATTAGTGATCACTTGGAGCTTGCAATATACATTTACAACTAATCTAAGTTTGCTTAAAGATACTGTTTCATGGGTAGTCCCGTACCTTATGAGAGTAGTCTTAATTCCTCCCTCCCATTTTTTGTAGGAAGGGAAATTTCCCACATAGACTCCTATTAGCTTTCCTGGATTACCAAAGGGATGAGATGAAGCTTAAAAATATTTGTGAAGGTTAAAACTCAGGGGTACAAACATTAAAAGACTAGGATTTAATTTTTCCCTAGTGGCTCACATGGTAAAAAATGTGCCTGCAGTGCAGGAGACCTAGGTTGCATCCCTGGGTCAGGAAGATCTTCTAGAGAAGGGAATGGCTACCCACTCCAGTATTCTTGCTTAGAGAATTCCATGGACAGAGGAGCCTGGCAGGACTACATAGAGGAGTGGGACTATACTCCATGGGGTCACAAAAAGTTGGACACAACTGAATGACTAACACTACACAAACCTATTGAAAGACTGAGATCTAATTCCCCCCTACACTTTGTAACATCACATAAGCCGGGCCCCTGAATAGCAACAAGGGATCATAGCCAAACGAACTGAGAGGCTCAGATTTTCTTTAAGAATAAGAAATCTAAAAATAAACCCAAAGACAATAGGGGAGATGAAAACAAGGACTTTAGAGGAACTAGTCTCTGACATATACAGCTACAGTAAGTGGTAAATGCAGTCTGACTCCTAGTCAGACAAACAGGAAGCCTCCCTTTAAAAGCCTAGATACTTCAGTTCCTATTACTCAATGAAATATGTCTGTTTCCGACAACAACAAATTACAAGGCTTCTTAAAAGGTAAGAAAAGGGAATTTTAAAGAGACAAAGCAAACTTGAGAACCAGACTCAGATAAGACGAGTATTTTAGAATCACCAGGCCAAGAATTTAGAACAACTATCATTAATATGCTAAGAGCAATAATGGAAAAAATAGACAATGGGTAAGAACCAATAGAAAATATAAGCAGATAGATGGAAATTCTAACAAAGAATCAAAAGGAAAAATTAGAAATCAAAAACATTGCAGGAGATATGAAGTATACTTTCCACGGACTCCTCGGTATACTCAACACAGCTAAGAAAAGAAACAATGAGCTGCAAGTTAATGTCACTGGAAATAGACAAAACTGAAATGCAAAAAGAAAGACAAATGACAAAAATAAACAAATAAATAAAACATAATATGCAAGAAGTATGGGACAATTACAAAAAGTACAACATGCGTGTAATGGGGATGTCAAGAGTAGACACACAAGAGAAAGGACCAGAAAATATACTTAAAATGACAAGAACTCTGATGTAGGTTTTATCTGTGTTCCTCCTTAGGCAAGCTATTTCTATCCTCTGGACTTTCTGAATAAATCCTCTTTGTTTGAACATGATATGCCTAAATTTCAATTTCTGGCATTTAACCTACCGAGTATTCTCTTAGCCTTTTGATTGGTGGTTTGGTTGCCGTCATTAATTTCAGCAAACTCAGAGCCATTTTTTGATGATGACAGTAGGTAAACTACCCATATAAAATGCACACCAGCCCTCTATTTCAAACACTGCCATATTGCTCAAATAAATTAATATTTTCATTCAGGGAAAGTTCATCAGAGTTAGCAAAACACAGTTTTACTTTGTAATTTAAATGAGAGGTTATCCCTAATCATAAATTTTATGTTTATTTCTATTTTAGGTTTCTAATACCTATACAACCCACTCCAGTGTTCTGGCCTGGAGAATCCCAGGGACGGGGGAGCCTCGTGGGCTGCCGTCTATGGGGTCGCAGAGAGTCAAACATGACTGAAGCGACTTAGCAGCAGCAGCAGCAATACCTATACAAATGAAATCACTTACGATTATACAGTGGAAGTGACAAATAGATACAAGGGATTAGATGTGATAGGCAGAGTGCCTAAAGAACTATGCGGAGGTTCATGACATTGTACGGGAGGCAGTGATCAAGACCATCCCCAAGAAAAAGAAATGATAAAAGGTAAAATCCTTGTCTGAGGAGGCCTTATAAATAGCTGAGATTAGAAGAGAAGCTAAAGACAAAGGAGAAAAGGAAAGAAATACCCATTGAATGAAGAGTTCCAAAGAGTAGCAAGGAGATAAAAGAAAACCTTCCTCAGTAATCAATGAAAAGGAAAGAAAAAAACAATAGAATGGGAAAGACTAGAGATCTCTTCAAGAAAATTAGAGATACCAAGGGAATATTTCATACAAAGAAGGGTACAATAAAGGACGGAAATGGTATGGACCTAACAGAAGAAGAAGATATTAAGGAGAGGTGCCAGGAATACACAGAAGAACTATACAAAAAAGATATTCATGACCCAGATAACTAATATGGTGTGATCACAAACCAGAGCCAGACATCATGGAACGCCAAGTCAAGTGGGCCATAGGAAACATCACTGCGAACAAAGCTAGTGGAGGTGATGGATCCAGTTGAGCTATCTCAAATCCTAAAAGGTGATGCTAAGAATGTGCTACACTCCGTATACCAGCAAATTTGGAAAACTCAGCAGTGGCCACAGGACTGGGAAAAGTCAGTTTTTATTCCAATCTCAAAGACACGCAATACCAAAGAATGTTCAAACTATTGCACAATTGCACACATCTCACACACTAATAAAGAAATGCTCAAAATTCTCCAAGCCAGGCTTCAGCAATATATGAACCGTGAACTTCCAGATGTTCAAGCTGGGTTTAGAAAAGGCAGAGGAACCAGAGATCAAATTGCCAACATCCGTTGGATCATCAAAGAGCAAGAGAGTTCCAGAAAAACATCTACTTCTGCTTTATCAACTACACCAAAGCCTTAGACTGTGTGGATCACAACAAACTGTAGAAAACTGTTAAAGAGATGGGAATACCAGACCACCTGATCTGCCTACTGAGAAATCTGTATGCAGGTCAGGAAGCACCAGTTAGAACTGGACATGGAACAACAGACTGGTTCCATATCAGGAAAGGAGTACATCAAGGCTGTATATTGTCATCCTGCTTATTTAGATGCAGAGTACATCATGCCAAATTCAGGGCTAGATGAAGCCCAAGTTGGAGTCAAGATTGCTGGGAGAAATATCAATAACATCAGATATGCAGATGATACCACCCTTATGGCAGAAAGCATAGAAGAACTAAAGAGCCTCTTAATGAAAGTGAAAGAGGAAAGTGAAAAAGTTGGCTTAAAACTCAACCAGTCCATCCTAAAGGAAATCAGTCCTGGAAGGACTGATGCTGAAGCTGAAACTCCAATACTTTGGCCACTTGATGTGAAGAACTGACTCATTTAAAAAGACCCTGATGCTGGGAAAGATTGAAGGTGGGAGGAGAAGGGGACGACAGAGGATAAGATGGTTAGATGGCATCACTGACTCGATGGACATGAGTTTAAGTAAGCTCCAGTAGTTGGTGATGGACAGGGAGGCCTGGTGTGCTACAATCCATGGTGTCACAAAGAGTCAGACACGACTGAGTGACTGAACTGACTGAATACCTACACAAGCAACTTTTTATCATAAGCACACCAAATCTTACTGATCTTAATTTTCATGTGATGGGAATTGAGAAGGAAGGGATTGAGTGATAGCAGGTGACCTGGCATGTAAGTTTCCATCGTTGGCTCCTAATTTGGATACTATTGCTGCCCATGAGAAATAATTCCAAATAAAAATCCTCTCCGAAGTCGAGAATTAGTAGTAGCTACTGATAAAGATGACACAAGTAGTAAAACAATGAAAAAGAATAAAAATGTATCCTCTTTTAGAGCATCATCCCAACCGTCACAACTATTTGTAACAGTAAAAATAATTTGTTTTATTTTATTCTAATTATTTGTAGTCTCCATTATAATCAAATTCTGTCAGTGGTGAACATGAAATAACCAGCCATAGAGAGAGATCTAAATATCCAGAACTTAAGCAAGGCTACTCCTTGTCATTTGAACTACAGGGCAAAAAAATAACAAGTGTAGTTACCACAAATTGTTAAAATTGTTGAAATGTTAGTCATTCTGTGGCAGCAGGAACCTCCTTTTAATCTAGGCATGGCAAAAATTTTGTGAATTCTGTTATTTCAGTGGATAACCTTTTCTTACTGTTCATGGAGTTCTCAAGGCGAGAATACTGAAGTGGCTTCCCATTCTGTATGCAGGTCAGGAAGCAACAGTTAGAACTGGACAGGGAACAAGAGACTGCTTCCAAATCAGAAAAGGAGTAAGTCAAGGCTGTATATTGTCACCCTGCTTATTTAACTTATATGCAGAGTACATCATGAGAAACGCTGGGCTGGAAGAAGCACAAGCTGGAATCAAGATTGCCGGGAGAAACATCAATAACTTCAGATACGCAGATGACACCACCCGTATGTTAGAAAGTGAAGAAGAACTAAAGAGTCTCTTGATGAAAGTGAAACAGGAGAGTGAAAAAGTTGGCTTAAAGCTCAACATTCAGAAAACTAAGATCATGGCATCTGGTCCCATCACTTCATGGCAAATAGATGGGGAAACAATGGAAACAGTGAGAGACTTTATTTTGGGAGGCTCCAAAATCACTGCAGATGGTGACTGCAGCCATGAAATTAAAAGGTGCTTGCTCCTTGGAAGTAAAGTTATATACAATCTAGAAAGCATATTAATAAGCAGAGACATTACTTTGCCAACGAAGGTCCATCTAGTCAAACCAATGGTTTTTCCAGTAGTCATGTATGGATGTGAAGTTGGATGTAAAGAAAGCTGAACACTGAAGAATTGATGCTTTTGAACTGTGGTGTTGGTTCAAAAGATCCAACGAGTCCATCCTAAAGGAAATCAGTCCTGAATATTCATGCTGAAGCTGAAACTCTGATACTTTGGCCACCTGATGTGAAGAACTGACTCATTGGAAAAGACACCGATGCTGGGAAAGGTTGAAGGCAAGAGGAGAAGGGGATGACAGAGGATGAGATGGTTGGATGGCATCCCTGACTCGATGGACATGAGTTTGCACAAGCTCTGGGAGTTGGTGATGGACAGGGAAGCCTGGTGTGCTACAGTCCATGGGGTCACAAAAAGTCAGACATGACTGAGAGACTGAACTGAACTGAACTGAAGTGGATAGCACAATTCATCAGAGCTAGTTGAACGTATAGCTTTAAAGTTGGTTATCTATAGAGGGCTTCCCCTGGTGGCTCAGAGGTAAAGAAATTGACTGCAATGCAGGAGACTCAGGTTCAATCCCTGGGTCAGGAAGATTCCCTGGAGAAGGAAAGGGCAATCCATTCCAATATACTTGCTGGGAAATTCCACAGACCGTGGAGCCTGGTGGGTTACAGTCCTTGGGGCCACAAAAACTGGATGTGACTTAGCAACTGCTGCTACTGCTGCTAAGTCACTTCAGTCGTGTCTGACTCTGCGACCCCATAGACAGCAGCCCACCAGGCTCCACCGTCCCTGGCATTTTCCAGGCAAGAACACTGGAGTAGGTTGCCATTTCCTTCTCCAATGCATGAAAGTGAAAAGTAAAAAGGAAGTCGCTCAGTCGTGTCCTACTCTTCACAACCCCATGGACTGCAGCCCACCAGGCTTCTCCATGGGATTTTCCAGGCTAGAGTACTGGAGTGGGTTGCTATTGCCTTCACTGGACTTAACAACTAAAAAACAACAAAAAGCTTATCTAGACAGTAATCAGAAATAATGTAATCTAATGTGGAAGAATGCAATATCCCCAAAGAATGACATAATATTTTCTTTTTCAAGTTATAATATGTATACCTAATTGATTAAGTGATTCATTAGAATTTTTAATAAACAATAAAATAATTAGTGAATGCTGCAGAACTTTCAGTCACACATTTATACAATATTAGTATATCAAGGCTTAATGGTACTCCATGAGTTGAATATCAAATACCTATTTTTGAAAGGTATAATCATGCTTTTATAAGATAGATTCTATTGACACTAATCAATTGTGTGCCTGCTAGTTGAATTATTTTAAGGAACTATTAAAAGTACACATATGCCAACAATTCAGGGAAATGAAGTGTGGTTAATATGAAAGGCCTGGAAAACCTCAAAAAAGACAAGCTATTGTAAGATTAGGCTAAAATTCTGGGCATTGCTCCATTGATGACTCCTCTAAGGTTTAACTCTAAAATTGGTTTACAATGGTATAAAGCAGGAAATATTTTTGTTCACCTTTTTCCTACAATATTTGCTATATGACTTATAATATTATATTGTGTGGCAATACACACACACACACACATATACACCCTAAATTGTCATAACTATGTTGTTTTTAAAATTGAGACATAATTGACATATAACACGGTATACAACATAATGATTTGATATTTTATATATTTCAAATGGTTACTACAATGAGTATAGTTAACATCCATTACCACACATAGTTACAATTATTTTTCTTGTGATAAGAACCCCTAAGATTTACTTTCTTCAGTTCAGTTCAGTTCAATCGCGCAGTCATGTCCGACTCTTTGCGACCCCATGAATCACAGCACGCCAGGCCTCCCTGTCCATCACCAACTCCCTGAGTTCACTCAGACTCATGTCCATTGAGTCAGTGATGCCATCCAGCCATCTCATCCTCTGTCCTCCCCTTCTCCTCCTGCCCCCAACCCTCCCAGTATCAGAGTCTTTTCCAATGAGTCAACTCTTCGCATGAGGTGGCCAAAGTACTGGAGTTTCAGCTTTAGCATCATTCCTTCCAAAGAAATCCCAGGGCTGATCTCTTTCATAATGGACTGGTTGGATCTCCTTGCAGTCCAAGGGACTCTCAAGAGTCTTCTCCAACACCACAGTTCAAAAGCATCAATTCTTTGGCACTCAGCTTTCTTCACAGTCCAACTCTCACATCCATACATGACCACAGGAAAAACCATAGCCTTGACTAGATGAACCTTTCTTGGCAAAGTAATGTCTCTGCTTTTGAATATGCTATCTAGGTTGGACATAACTTTCCTTCCAAGGAGTAAGCATCTTTTAATTTCATGGCTGCAGTCACCATCTGCAGTGATTTTGGAGCCCCAAAAAATAAATTCTTGGCAACTTTCAAATATCAAATCCAATGTTATTAATTATAGCCACCATGCTGTGTGGCTTTATATTTTAAACAACATGCCATTAATCAATACAGTTTACCGAATTTACTTGAAACATAAATGGAAGTATCTTACTAACTAACAAATATGGATATATCTAATCTTCCTGCTCCCATATGTGGACAAATCCAAAGCCATCAAAATTTGACTTTAATTATTTTTTTATAAAATATAGACCATGAATAGTTACAGCCTTTATATTTAATTTTAGAATATATGTGTTTTGTGCTCAGTCATTCAGTCGTGTCCAACTTTTTGCAACACCGTGGACTGTAGCGCACCAGGCTCCTCTTTCCAGGGCATTTCAAGAATACTAGAGTGGGTTGCCATTTCCTACTCCTGGGCATCTTCCCCACTCAGGGATCAAACTTGTCTCTCTTGTTTCTCCTGCATTGGCAGGCAAATTCTTTAGCACCTGGGAAGCATTAGACTTTGCACATGAATCAAATATGGGCCATTGTAACCTTGGAATTTTAACTGTAAAATGGCTTTAATGAACCATTAAAGGGATTTTAACCACTATATGTTTAAGGAACCCATGCCCCTAAACCAACAATGTAAACTAAGCACTTTTACTGGAAAATACCTGTGATAAGATCATACAATAAATTTTCCCAGAATTTTATTTTCATAACCTTAACATAACTTGATTCTATTGGATAAATAGTATAGCAAAATCATCTGGTAACTAATAGTCAGGTTTTAGAATTAGCCAAACACACAATTCTTAATAATTCTTAGAGAATGACATTAGCAATTAAGAACTCTCTTACAGACCTGGTTTCTTCATCAGTAAACTAGGGTTAATAATAGAATTCAATTCATGTGGCTCTCATGAGGGCTATTTACATATAACAGTGCCTATAAAGTACGTAGCAGAGTGACTGGTACTCAGCTATTATTGCCTATTATTTGCTCTTGACTGGAGGAGGACATGGCAACCCACTCTAGTATTCTTACCTGGAGAATCCCCTTAGACAGAGGAGCCAGCGGGCTGCTGTCACTGGGGTCGCAAAGAGTCATACATGACTGAGCAACTAAGCACCCGTGCTCTTGGTGCTGTTATCCATAAACAGTAAAGAGCTGAGCAAGTAAAGTGAGGTAATCCTGAAGGAAAATGCACAATAGTCTTTTTTAGCAAACATGATCAGTCTTATACAAGGATGAGTCAAGGCGGCAACTCCACAAATAGATTTCAGTTCAGTCTCTCAGTCATGTCTAACTGTTTGTGACCCCATGGACTGCAACACACAGGCTTCCCTGTCCATCACCAACTCCCTGAGCTTGCTCAGACTCATGTCCATTGAGTCAGTGATGCCATCCAACCATTTCATCCTCTGTCATCCCCTTCTCCTCCTGCCATCAATCTCTCCCAGCATCAGGGTCTTTTCAAATGAGTCAGTTCTTCCCATCAGATGGCCAAAGTACTGGAGTTTCAGCTTCAGCATCAGTCTTTCCAATGAATATTCAGGACTGATTTCCTTTAGGATGGACTGGTTGGATCTCCTTGCAGTCCAAGGGACTCTCAAGAGTCTTCTCCAACACCACAGTTCAAAAGCATCAATTCTTCAGTGCTCAGCTTTCTTTATATTTCACCTGTCACATCCATATGTGACTACTGGGAAAACCATTGCTTTAACTATAGGGACCTTTATTGCAAAGTAATGTCTCTGCTTTTTAATATGCCTGGTGGGCTGCCATCTATGGGGTCGCACAGAGTCAGACACGAGTGAAGCAACTTAGCAGAAGCAGCAGCAGCAGCCAGGTTGGTCATAGCTTTTCTTCCAAGAAGCAGGTGTCTTTTAATTTCATGGCTGCAGTCACCATCTGTGGTGATTTTGGAGCCCAAGAAAATAAAGTCTCACTGTTTCCGTTGTTTCCCCATCTATTTGCCATGAAGTGATGGGACCAGATGCCAAGATCTTGCCAGAAACATAATTTATTATGCCCACATATGGATTCCTGACTTCATGGTGGTACCAGTCAGATGACTGAATTCACATCCTGGGTCCAAGAGAGGAAGAATGCATTGTAACTATGAACAGTTACACTTAGCCTCTTATGCAGGCTCATTGCATCTCTTTGTTTTCCCATACAGTGGAAATGCAGTCACTTCTATGTTTCAACATGCTTTCTCCTGAGGCTACCCTTCATCATTCCTGGCAGGAACCATGTGGCCTAAACGTGCTCTGGCAGTATGCTTGGAGGAGAGATGTAAATCTCCACTGCTAAGTTTGGGAAAGGTTTCTTAGAGAAGGGGTACACATCACACCTAGAACAACAGTAGGAATTCAAAAGCTAATAAGTGGGAAGAGAAGGCTTCATGTAGGGGATTATTGTGAATAATAGAATGAAGGCTGCATGTGTGTGGAAGGTGGAAACAGCTTCAGTGCAGTTGAAAACTGAAAATGATGACTGAGTGGAGTAATTAAGTCTAGAAAAGTAAGTTCGAGGATATTTGAGCAATATACTAAGATTGTTCCAGGCTGCCTGGAGTGATATCCATCAGCAAAGGTAAGTGATCACATCTCCCTTGGATACTAGGAGGCCCTCAGTCACCTTCCTCCACCAGAACTTACTCTACAAAAAAATAAACACTGGTAAATTTCTACCCCAGAATGAATGAATTCAATATACTACTTCTCTAATTGGGGAACAAAAGCTCCATTTGCCTGTTAAGATTAAACAGAATTTTTGTTCAACCGAATACCTTCACAAACTAATAGCCAATATTTGTGAGATTTGTATGCAATTTGTGAATTATCTTGTAAGAAGAGTTTTTACACATATTATTTTATTTTGTCCTTTCCGTAACCCCGTGAAGTGTTCATTCTATCTAGATTTGAATCAACTGAAGTTTAGAGAGGTAATGTAACATTCCCAAAGTTATCAGCTAATATTGGCAAAATCATAGCTGGGTTGCTGGCTTATCAGAGGCCAGAGCCCATTGACCCATTATGTTTATTACCTGCAATCTGGTAAAGATTTTTCATTAGTGCTTTTTAAAAAAGTGTATCAGAGAGTTTGATTTTAGAATTAATACCACTAAACTTTTGTTTCAGAGCCAAGAGTCTGGTAATTTTCATCAACTGACATTTGGTATCTAAAAATAAATTCATCATTATTCTCATTCTTCTATCTGTATATATACTTTATATTCAGCATTTCGTGTCTAAGGCACAATATTGTACCTTTAACTTTACTTGAGTGGATTTTTCAAAATTGCCTCTGAAAAGGATTACTAAGACAAGTTTATGGTTTATGTTGAAATCCATTTTCCACATACAGCTAATTATCATTTTAAAAGTTAAAAAAAAAATGACTTTCTTGGAAAATCTCATTTGTTAAAATTTAGGAAACAGCAGAGCGGGGGGACTCTTATTGAAAGCACATTCCCAAGGCCTATAATATTTTCATTTGATTATGAGTTAATTTCCATTCATTTCATCCATTTTTTTCTCTAATATACAAGTATCAATTAGTCACATTGAGGTATGTCCCTCTTTTAAATAGTTCATTTCATTTGTGCTGCCGCTTGTGCTGGGGTATCTTAGTGTGTGATTTTGGCTGCCTTCTCAGCTTCTCTTACATCACATTCCTTTCTCATCCTTACAGCCCCTTTCTATTTTATGCGTGCAGGTACTTTGGGAGTCTCAGAGGTGGCTTATCATATCATGAAGGGTGGGAGATTGAATATAAAATGGAAAACAATTAATCATAATCAGCATTAACTGATGCCAATACACATCCAAATAGTCTTCAATTAAGAAGTAATATTTTTTTCTAAAATGTGTTTATTGCTAGTATACTTTTTCATATGACTTCAGCCTTTTTTTCTTTCGAATCTCAGTAAATTCTACTAAGCTTTATGCATCCTTCTTCAAAGCATAATTAAAAAAAGCCAAAAAATGTAGAAATAATGTAATCTTACAGAAAATTGAAAAACACTGCCAAAAACTCCCTTACCAACTTTTCCTCTACTGTAAACATTTTACTTTATTTATTCTTTCTGTCTGTCTCCCTTCCCGTCCCCCATCTCTATTACTAGTAGTAATAGTAATTGTGGTAGTAGAAGTCTTTTCTGAAAAAAACATGAGAGCAAACCATATATATGATGCATTATCACTTCACATATATATACATCCCCAAAGCAAAGACACTCTTTTTCATCCTCATACAACCCTTCAAGCCAGAAAATCAACTGTGATACATCACTAACCAATAGATAGACTCCATTCAAAGTTCTATAACGTTCACGAAAATGTCTTATCTTCCTTTCTTTCCTAGGAACCCATCCAAGACAATGCATACCATGTTGATTTTATTTCCTCCAATCTGGCAGTTTCACAGTTTTTCCTTGTTTTCCTTGTCCTTGAGTGTTTGAAAGAGCACGGGCCACACGTTTTATAGGATGACCTTTATTCTTTCTGAGAACCCTGACAGTTCAGTGATTCTCACCTGGAACAAATTTGCTCCCCGTGGGTGAATTGGTTTGTCTGGAGTAATTTCTGGACTATTAAAACTAGAGGATGGGGGAAGGAACTACTGACATTTTCTGGTAGAGTCTGGGGTTCTACTAACATCTACAATGTACAGAAGAGCTCTCAGTAACAAAGAATTATCTGATTCAGATGGTCAATAGTTCAGAGGTTCAGAAACCCTGTCCAGCACACTGTTTATAGACAAATGTTCAAGGGAAGTAGAAGAAAGAAAAATTACAATACACTATCACAAGGAATGTAGATGTGAAAGTTAAAATAAAATATTAGTAAATCAAATCCAAGAATAGACAAAATTGTTAAGGCTTCATGAACAAGTTGGGTTTCTCCTAGGAGAGTAAGATTGTTTAACTTTAGAAAATATACAATTTCAAAACTTATAAAGAAGTATAAATATTTTTAGACAAGATTAACACCAGATTAAACCCACTTAAAGAACATAGTAATGAATTCTTAATATAACTCAGAAGAAATGATCCAAAACTCAGTGCACACAGAGTCAAGAGCTGGAAAATATTGAGATATTTAGATTTAGAGAGATCAGAGATGGAATGATAGGGTCTAACACATCAAATAATTTTCAAAAATAGAGAAAAGTTTATATTTGAATATGTAGTATCTGAACATTTTCCAGAAATGATGAAAAACACTCAGATTCAAGAAGCCAAACAAATTCCAAAAGGTTAAGTAAAAAGAAATTTGCAACTAGATCTTGCAGAAAACCAAATAAAAAACCTCTAACAGCATCTTGAGAGAGAGAAGAGATAATGTTTCAAGGAACAACAATTAGACCAACACCTGACTTCTCAATGACAACAACAGAAGCCAGATAGAGAAAATTATTGTCAACCAAGAATTCTTTAGGTAGAAAAACAATCTTTTAGTATCAGGGCATTAAAAAAAAAAAAAAAAAGACATTTTTCAGTCAAACAAAAGCCTGAAAATTTTGCCATTTCCCTGAAAAATAAATTAAAATGGCCAAAAACATATGAAAAGAGGCTCAGACTCATTAGTACTCAAGAAAATATTAGCCTAGAACAAAATGAGAGAAATACTGCATAGGTACCAGTCTGAAATAAATTTCAAAAATTGATGTATCAATGAAGATACATAAAGCTTTAAAAACAGGACATTTATACACATGTGGTGAGTATTAAAAGTATGCAAACACTTTGGAAAATATTTTAGCATTATTTTATATAAGTGAAAATGCAAATACTATACAACCCTGCGATTCAATTGCTTATGTCGATAAATTAGGAAAATTTTGCATGTGAGCAGGAAGAGATAGGTATTTTCATAGGTGTGCTATTGATAAGAGGAAAAAACTTAAAAACATTCCTACTGAAAACAAATAATTCAACAAGTAAGTTCTGAGATATCCATCATTGAAATAACAAACTGGTGAAAATGGCTTCCCTGGTGGCTCAGATGGTGAAGAATTTGTCTGGAATGCAGGAGGTCTGGGTTTGATCCCTGGGTTGGGAAGATCCCGTAAGGAGGGCAACGCAACCCACTCCAGTATTCTTGCCTGGAGAATCCGCATGGACAGAGGAGACTGGCGGGCTCCAGTCAGCGGAGTTACAAAGAGCCAGACATGACTGAGTGACTAAGCATAGCACAGCACATAGCCACACACGATTGAGTCTTAGAAAAACCTTATGGAGAAAAGAAGAGCATGCTGCAACAAATACATAAACATGATTCCACTTAAATACAGTCTAAAACCTTCCAAAATTACCCAATACATTACTAGGAATACAAATATATGGGGAAAAAACTATTTTTTTTTTTCAAAGTAAAGTGACAACAAAGACAAGATCAGGATAGTACTTACCTCTCAACAGGATGGGCTAAAGAATGAGGTAAGGAAGAGCACAATTAACAGCTTCAAAATGGATGGCAATAGTCCTTTTTCACAGAACTGTAGTGTGTATTTAGGTATTCATTGTACTATAATACATTATCCCAAGCACATATAGTATAAATATCATCTGGATTTATTTAACACCTAATTTATACATAAAATAGCTAGTAATTATTAAGCAATCTCTGGGCCAGGCACTGCATGTGTAGAATCCAATTTGATTTTCATAACTCTATCATTGTTCTCCCTTCATATAACTTTCTAGGTCAAAAGCTTTTTTCCTAATCCAGACAGACAAGAGAAATATCTTCTCAAATTTCATTAAAAAATTTTGGTCACATTATGAATCGGATTTCATTGAATAGACTGATATTGGGGAAATTGTCATCCTGACAATACTATTCATCTTTATCAGAAAAAGTCTGATTTCATCCTTCTATTCGAATAAATGCACCAATACACATCCTCTGAAAAACTTCCCACCTTTTGGCTCTAATTCTCAAACAGATGGATAGGAAAGGCATGGAGCCCTGCCATAGTTTTGTTACTTAAAAAAAGATGCTGCAACTTAGTAAGTATTGAAACTCTCTTTGCTTTGATCTTATGGGACTCTCACTTAAGAAGGACGAATTCTTTGATTTTATTGGGGAACAGAAAAATAGTCTGAATTTCCTCTTTAGTGTGGGCCCCAAAGATTTTTCATCCTGGGGACAATGCCCCAGAGTAAGATTCAAGGTAAGTGTCATGGTTTCTACAGCCAGCTCCTCATGGCTCACCTATTCTTGTTTTCAGGAATTTTACAAGTCAATTATTAAACACAACCTCTATAAAAATTGTTATAAAAAATAATTAGTTTTTTTGAAAGATGATTGTTCAAAACCATAATTTTAAATTATTTTACTACATTTTACAATTATCTGTGCTCTTGAGATTATCTATGCTTATTGTATTCCATGGTAGAAATGCTTTGCAATTCTGTGTTCAGTGACTTCATTATATTGGTAACAAACTTACATACTCCCAAATCTCTATCATTTATCCTATCTCAGTCTATTGGATCTTTCAGGTTATAAGAGGTGCACCTTGATTTTTCACAACATGACTGTCATCATATATTCCTCATATT
This sequence comes from Bos grunniens, assembly GCF_055505025.1. Lineage (NCBI taxonomy): Eukaryota > Metazoa > Chordata > Mammalia > Artiodactyla > Bovidae > Bos > Bos grunniens. The sequence goes on from NC_141188.1 coordinate 29,897,010, forward strand.
ATTTTCAGTTTGCTTTATATATTTTCATGTTGTTTTGTGAGTAGTGATTCTTGTTTAGTCACTAGATTGTGTCTGACTCTTTTGTGACCCCATGAACTGGAGCCTGCCAGGCTCCTCTGTCCATGGGATTTCCCAGGCAGGAATACTGGAGTGGGTTGCCATTTCCTTCTCACAGTCTCCTGCATCAGCAGGCAGACTTTTTACCACTGAGCTACCAGGGAAGCCCAAATAATGTTTAATGGTAAATCTTTTTGGTGAATTGTAGTTATATTGAATGGAGGAGGAAATTGCAACCCACTCCAGTATTCTTGCCTCGAGAATCCCACAGACAAAGGAGCCTGGTGGCTACAGTCCATGGGGTCAGAAAGAGTCAGACACGACTGAGTGACTAAGCAGCAGCAGTTAGCTTGAAACTGCCTTATTTAATATTTTGCCTTATTTTTTACTTTCTCCAATATTAATATTTCTATGTTTAGTATTTATCTTAAATATCATGTGACAATTTTGTCTGTCATATATAGCTGGATTTACTTTTTCTTAATATGAACTGTGGTGTTGGAGAAGACTCTTGAGAGTCCCTTGGACTGCAAGGAGATCCAACCAGTTCATTCTGAAGGAGATCAGCCCTGGGATTTCTTTGGAAGGAATGATGCTAAAGCTGAAACTCCAGTACTTTGGCCACCTCATGTGAAGAGTTGAGTCATTGGAAAAGACTCTGATGCTGGGAGGGATTAGGGGCAGGAGGAGAAGGGGATGACAGAGGATGAGATGGCTGGATGGCATCACCGACTCAATGGACGTGAGTTTGAGTGAACTCCGGGAGTTGGTGATGGACAGGGAGGCCTGGCGTGCTGTGATTCATGGGGTCGCAAAGAGTCGGACATGACTGAGTGACTGAACTGAGCTGAACTGAACTGCATGTGAGATTGTCCATTTTTTCAAAGAAAAATGTAACACTTTCACATATATTTTTATCCCTAATACATTTGATATAATTTCTACATCTGTAATTTTGCTGCAGTACATTTTCAGATGATTATTTTCAGGTTCTTTCTCTAGAATATGTCAGAGTAGGATAAGATTCCTCATTATATATTAATTATCACTGGGGACCATCAGGAAGAAAAACATGGAGATTTTCTTAACTTGAAAAAATATGTTGAAGTAGAATGACATTTTTAATTAACAGCAGAGACCAAATATCATTAATTCTCAAGAAATTCCTTTAGTTTCCACAATAATTGCTACCAAGAGAGTAACTTCTTAGGTTAGCATTATGGCTTAGGTCAATTTGGAACACTGATGGCCATCTAAAAGCTGGCAATCTTGAAATCCAAGTGTAGTTCTCTACAGGATCTCTTTCATCACTCATGCAAACCTTTCAGAGACATTGTACTGAAGATACCATTAAAACAGTAATATCCTTAATCATCTGTACTGCCATGGCACATATGTTTCAAGGATATTGTCACTCCTTTGAGCTTTCCTGTGGTTTAATATGTAATCTATATTCTGAGTCTCAAAGACACATTTTCTTCCTCTAAACACGAGGTTAATCTCACTGCTCTCTGTAGATGTATTATAACTGGCAGCATGGATTGTATATTTAATCCTGTGACCCAGTAGTATTAATTAGCATTACATTTTAATTCACACATCAGGAAAATACCTGTACTGTGAAAAGCTTTCTGCCTAGGGTGAAAGCGAAGTATATCCTTCATAAACTAAAATTAAATCTAGCTGAACACTGCAAGATGTTTTTTCCCTTATACACTATAAATATGCTGCAAGGCATATAGTTTCTTACTGTTGCATTTCCACATAGATCCCTTTGTGTTAGGAACTTACACAATTAACAATTCAGTGGATTTATAACAATTAACTGGGTGTCAGAAATCCTGACATTTAGCACCCATTCTGGCATCAAGGCTGGAGGAAGCACAAGCTGGAATCAAGATTGCGGGGAGAAATATCAATAACCTCAGATATGCAGATGACACCACCCTTATGGCAGAAAGTGAAGAAGAACTAAAGAGCCTCTTGATGGAAGTGAAAGAGGAGAGTAAAAATGTTGGCTAAGGCTCAACACTCAGAAAATGAAGATCATGGCATCCAGTCCCATCACTTCATGGGAAATAGATGGGGAAACAGTGGCTGACTTTATTTTTCTGGGCTCCAAAATCACTGCAGATGGTCATTACAGCCATGAAATTAAAAGACACTTACTCCTTGGAAGGAAAGTTATGACCAACTTAGACAGCATATTAAAAAGCCGAGACATCACTTTGTCAACAAAGGTCCATCTAGTCAAGGCTATGATTTTTTCCAGTGGTCACGTATGGATGTGAAAGTTGGACTATACAGAAGGCTGAGCACCAAAGAATTGATGCTTTTAAACTATGGTTGTTGGAGAAGACTCTTAAGAGTTCCTTGGACTACAAGGAGATCCAACCAGTCCATCCTAAGGGAGATCAGTCCTGGGTGTTCTTTGGAAGGACTGATGCTAAAGCTGAAATTCCAATACTTTGGCTGCCTGATGCAAAAAGCTGACTTATTTGAAAAGACCCTGAGGCTGGGAAAGATTGAGGGCAGGAGGAGAAGGGGACGACAGAGGATGAGATGGTTGGATGGCATCACCGACTCAATGGACATGGGTTTGTGTGGACTCTGGGAGTTGGTGATGGAAAGGGAGGCCTGGCGTGCTGTGGTTCATGGGGTCACAAAGAGTTGGACACAACTGAGCGACTGAACTGAACTGAACTGGCATCAGTAACCACATAACCTCAGAGAAATTACTTACAGTGCCACACCCACACTCTAAAATGGATTGACTCTTCAGTGATATTTATGTTTCCAGGACTGGATGTACTTTTTCTGCCCAGAACCTTCTTGCTTGCTTCTCTCTCTTCAGGCATAACCTCTAACGCCTTATCAATTTGGATGACTATAGTTGTTGTCTTGAGCCTCCAATCAAATATTTGCCTTCTTTCTCAAGCCCTTCCTTGTTTATCCAGGAAGGGTCTGACTGTGGATAAGCTGAAAATTCCCTAAGAGTAGATACTGTGGATTCTCACTTTTACATACATAGCCTAACAGAACAGGGTGGACATTTAAAAGTATTTAATGACAAATCAATGAACATGTGAATATAAACACCTTGTATTAGATGCTATGTGACTAGGAAATCATTTTGGTTAAATCTAGCTTTTCTACTTACAGAAAGTAGTCCAGTGGGCAATGAGGGTTCAGTTTGCATTTATCAACATTTGAGAACTCCCACCTTCATAATGCTCACACAATGGCTTTGGTTTAACCAGCTAAATGAAGTTCTCATAGCAACTCCAACATGGGTGTGGAGGCTTCCCCACACCAACAAGCAATTCTCTGACACCAGCAGTGTATCTAAGAATTCAACCCAATTCTAACAGTCTCTACCTGGAGATATCAGATTCCACAGGTAAAGGGCTCAGTCCTATAAGACTACCTTCTATTTCACACACCAGTTGAAAGCCTACATTATTACCTATGTTTCTCACCAACTGAATTCAAATTGAAAGGTCTGTTAAGTCCTTCCAAGTCAGGATGCCAGTTGCAAGTCCAGGTTGCTAACTGACTTCTGACCAACTGGCTATACATCAGAGGTTCCCACAATAGCCTTCTTGTGTTCAATTAATTTGTTAGAACAGCTCACAGAACTCGAGAAAATCTGTTTATATTCACAAAATAACTGATTTTTTGTGAGGACATGAATCAATAGCCAGATTAAGGGACACCTAGCGAAAGGCATGGAGGAAAGTACACCACTCCCCCCAATCTCAACGTGTTCATTCATCAACCCAGAAGCTCTCCAAACCCTGTCTTTGGGGGTTTGTGGAGAATTCACTACATAAGCTTGATTAATTAAATCACTGGCCATTCACAACTGATTCAACCATCAGCCTCTCTTCCCTCCCCCGAGGTGGGAGCCACGGGGAGGACTTCTAATCCTCTAACCACAAGGTTGGTTCTCCTAGCAACCAGTGTCCACCTCTGGGTGGGGTCCAAAAGCCACCTTCCCTGAAGTGTTTTCAGGAACCGAGGACAGGAGATCAGATATTATTCCATTGCTCTTTTGCTCAGGAAATTCCAAGGGTTTGGTAGCTGTGAGACAGGAACTTTGAGTGAAGACCAAATGTACATGAGAAGCTCATATGTTGGTCATTAGAATGACCATATATATATATTTTTTTTTCTTATAAATCACGGTATCACACTAGTTAAACATTAAACTAGTGCCAATGGTGGAGAAAATATTATTTTAAGTAAATAATCAACGGTGAGTCCAGCACTTAGAAAACTGAAAAGAAGACAAGCTTGGATCTACACATTGACAGCTCTTCTTTCTCTTGCTTATGATAGGAACTGTAATGCATGGCCAATAGTTTGCCAATCTCAAATTAAGTTCTTTAGTGCAAAGAGGTTGAGATGAGAGCTTTTACATTTTAATTAGCAAATTACCTAAAGCCTTCCATATTCAAAGGAATGGCACGATAATGGAGAAATGACAGCTACCAGGTTATTATTTTGTATCAGGGACCTTGCCAGAAACACCTCATAACTGAATACTGAGTCTGGTTGACTCAGTGCGAAGTGGCATCCAACATAGCCACAGGTGGTCTCTATCATTATCTTAGGAACTCTCCAGGGAGAGAAATGTCCCATGTATGATCTGACAACAATATGATATACTTAATTGTATAGATGCCATTTTCATGTCGATAACAAGTGATAGATATAAAAAAATGCACTTTACCCAAATAAAACTTTCCTTAGTTTTGTTATTTTTATTATAGATATGATCTCTCTTAATAAGTTATAACACAAAGAAATTATATATTGGGTAATTCAAATAATTTTAAAAGTATCACTTGTGATAATTTTCAATTCATGTATGCAGAACAACTTTAATTAGTAGCAATATATTCAACTTGATGTTTATAAGACATGTTAAAAGATAAAAGTGATATATTCAGAGTAGATTTTGGATTGTTGTATAACCTTTTTTGGATAATAAAGAGGTTCATTAGTTTAATAAATGAATATGTATATTAATAAATACATTGATAAAGTGAGAAAAATGTGTAACATGCAAAGAAAATGTGATAATCAAGTTGACAGATCCAACATACTTAGATGATCCTAAGTATTTCCACAGCATTATAAATTCTGATTGTTATTCAGAAGCATATTAATATTGTCATTAGAATCACAGTCTGACAGCCCCAGGAGAGGAGAAAATTATACAGACTAACAATGGTAATAGAAAAAGCTATTGTCATGTTGATATCAATGGCAATATCAAATTAAAGTCACTTCTGAAATTTACAATTAATACATTGTTCACCTTTTTGACAATTAGAATTCCAATTAACTTGATGTTAATAATTTAATATTGAAATATTCAACACAGCTTATTAATTACAACCTGAGAACTCAAACCTTTGCTTGAGGGGTCTATTAAGAGAAAAAAAATTAATGACATTTTTATATAAAAAGGATAAAATTGGTGCTACAAAGGAATGTTTATTCCCAATTTTTTAATATTTCTTTAAATTTTTCTTCAAATTCTACCATGGTATTTGTGTAACCATATAAAAAGCAAGTTAAAGAACAAACACCAAATGGTGCACTGTCATCCTTTGAATATTGATTGTGATTATGGATTATCTCTATGTCTTTCATTATTTTGAGGAAGTTATCTTTTTCTATAATGACCATACACTGTCTTACCATATGTCTTAAACATTTTCAAAATGTTTTTTGAGTCTTGGAAAGCTGTGTGCTTTCGGAATATTTTCCTCTTAGTTTTGTATGATGGAGTAGATGAGGAAAGCCTCTCTCTGGCCACTTTTGGGGCTGACAATCCCACTTAATGAGAAAGCAAAGGTGCCAGAAAGTACCATAACTCCATAACTCTGGTCAACTCTTGTCTTTCTATACTCAGCCTATTTACATTTTTTTTTTACATTTTAATTACAATTATGTATGTACTCATCTAGACGTAAATGATCCATGTGACTCTCTTAGCTTATCAGAGTCCCATGATAAGACAACAAATTAAACTTTAAATCAAATTAAGCATAGACTTAATGACTGTTGCTATTTTCCTAACAGGTTGGCGTCCACCTAACCAAGCCAGCAGTCTTGCTGTTGCTTTCATTCCATCACAAGAAGGAACAGCAAATACCAGGGGTCCAGTCCTTTTTGTCCAGGGACCAAGCAGAACCAGCAGGTGCACTGTTTTTATGGTCCAGGGTCGAAGTTCTTAGAGGTTGTGTTTTGCAGCCCCAGGCTTTCAGAGGACAAATGCAAATCATAACCAAGAAAAAAGTCAAATATTATATCCCTAAGGCCAAGCCAAAGAAGCCACTATCTTATTAGGTAAAGGCAAGAAATTTTCAGGGAAGGGAACAGGGAAAGATCTGGAATTAAAGGGCAAGAGGAAAAAATCCAATACATCAGCTATAAAATATGAGAGGTACTGGGAACTCTTTCTTGCTAAATGCTGACCTTGTTGCCTGGGAGAAGTACCTCATAGCTACAGGTACAGAATCAGGAAGAAAACAGACGGTTTAACCTAAGTCTACCTCCATTCCTAGAGTGGTCCAAATCAATTTCGATGATGATTTTTATATTGGTGTATGAAGCACAGCATTTAATTATGTAGACTTTCAGATGAGACCTTCAAAATCTTTTAGTGATCTATTTATTTTTCACCAGTCCCATTTCATATATAAAATACATTTAGTGACAGGCAAGAGTGTAAGAAATGAGACATTGTTTAATACAACAACCTGCACCTGTGAAATAATGTTATAATCCTTTCAATAAATTCCTGCAACTGCCCAAGAATCTACTATATGTTGAAGAGTGTCTTGAGTGAAATAAAACTTCCAGGAATTGAAAACATATCCTGGGGAAATGTACTTTAAACAAAAAAAGATAGAGTCCATCCACGTTACTACAAATGACATAGTTTCATTCTTTGTGGCTAAGCAGTATTCCATTGTTTGTATACCACATTTTCTTTATCCATTTATCAGTGGATGGACACTCAGGTAACTTCCATGTGTAAACAGTGCTGCCATGAACATGAGGTGCATGTATCTCTTCTAATTAGAGTAGATGGACTTACAGATTTTCATATTAAGAAGCCAGACAGAGAAAAACAAATATCATATGATATGGCTTATTTGTGGAATCTTAAAATAATTATACAAATAAATCTATATACAAAACAGAAAACAGATTCACAGAGCAAACAATCATGGCTACCAAAGGGAGAAGGGGGGAATAAATTAGAAGTTTGGAATTAACAGATATACACTACTATGTATAAAATAAACACCAAGGGCCTACTATATACAGCACGGAGACTTCTACTCAACATTCTCTAATAACTTACACAAGAAAAGAATATGAAATAGAATGGATATATGTATACATATTCTTGAATCTCTTTGTTGCACACCTGAAACTAATACCACATTGTAAATAAACTCTATTTCAATAGAAAAAAAAATTTAAAGGTAGAAAACGAAGAGTACAGAATCAGGGAACGGTGTTTGTACACAACTTACATATCACATAAGCAATATGTCAAATACTGTGCACTGCTTCTGGGTTCTCAGAAAGAAACCTTAGAGAAGCACTCAGATCCACTAGGGATGGAATATGGGGATGCGATTCCAGAAATGTATGCTGTGATAACAGGAGAATGCCGGACACTCAGCTCATATGACATTTTTTCCAGTGTACTCTTTTCTTTTCCGCTGTAATCACTGCACCAGTTTCTGTGGCTCTTAGTTACAAACATTATTTGTGGCAAGTGTATATGTAACAACACGATGCAGGTGTACTGTGATTATTTGCTGTTGTTTCATTTGTTTGTGGGACAAAATAGATATGATTAAACTCATGCTTCAAACCAATACACGTTGTATCCACACAATGCCAATTTGGGGGAGTCACTCCTAGGTTTTGGTATAAATAAATAAAAATGTAATCTGTTTTCATTCTATTTATTACTCACTAATAGGATCACAAGTGGAATAAAATGCCTCTGTGTTTCTTACACTGGGATTTTTTTTTTTAAGTCCCCATCTACTTAAGGGTGAGATTGAGACTCGAGTGGGATCAATCTCTGATATTCTCTTCTCAGAAGGGTTTTGTTTTCCTTCCCTCATCCACGGTAATAACCTCTGATTCTATTTCATAATGAGATTGAAAGGAAGCAACTATATAAGCTGAGAGTGAATAATTGTATTATTCTTTAAATGAGCCCATTGAAATGGCAAGGAAGGGACATTATAAATCTTTTTTACTGGGATATATATTGAGCTTTTAAAGGCCTAAGTCTGTGAAATGCTCCACCTTATTACCATTTTCAGGATCCCACTGAGGGCTACCACAGTAATAGTAATCACAATAATTATAGGCGTAGACAGCAACTATCTCCTAATCAGTCAGCTGTCTCTAAGCAACCAGGTTTAACAAGACTAACAATTGCCCCCTCATAGATTCATGTAAAATTAAGACTCTCCGAATTCAGTCATTACAGAACAAATGCCTTAAACCTTCTGACCTCTAATGGATTTGTCATTTATGTCCAGTGCCTGAGATTTAAACCAGCTCTTCCAATTCATAGTGATGATCATTTGTTCCCTTTGTGCCAAACACTTGATGCTTAATTCAGATGTAATTTTTTACTAAAAGTCAGACATGAGGCTTATTAAATCCATAACAAACTATTTTTCCCAAACAGAAGATTTCTACTGGGAATTAGAATGTATATAACCATATGCCATAGCACAGTTATCATATGACCCAAGTCAATGTGCCTGCCAATTCTAAGTCATGGGGATCTAGTCCTTAGGCCACAACTCTGTATTCAGGAGCTTGGACTAAATTAGCAGGATATTTAATCACAAAATTTAAAGGTTGCCATTTTACACTGAGAAAGTTGGTAGCCTGTTGCTGACCAAGTACCTTCTGTCCTTTGTTGTTCAGCCACTTAGTCGTGTCCAACTCTTTGTGACCCCATGGACTGCAGCACGCCAGGCTTCCCTGTCCTTCACCATCTTTCAGAGTTTGCTTAAACTCATGTCCATTGAGTCAGTGATGCCATCCAACCATCTCATTGTCTGTTGTCCCCTTCTCCTCCTGCCTTCAATCTTTCCCAGCATCAGGGTCTTTTCCAATGAGTCAGCTATTCACATCCAGTAGCCAAAGTATTAGAGCTTCAGCTTCAGTGTCAGTCCTTCCAATGAATATTCAGGGTTAATTTCCTTTAGAATTTGCTGGTTTGATCTCCTTGCTGTCCAAGGACTCTCAAGAGTCTTCTCCAGCACCACAGCTCGAAAGCATCAATTCTTCAGTGCTCGGCCGTCTTTATAGTCCAACTCTCACATCTGTACATGACTACTGGAACATCATGGATCAGAACATTTAACCCTAGAAACCATAAGCATATTTTTAAATATCAGTTGAACTTGCATTTGTATAACACTATTTCTTTTTTGGGCTTTTTCACATATGGAATCTCACTTGATTCTTAATCAACCCTGTAAATTAAGCAAGGCAAGATCTTTACTCTGAATTTTCAGGTAAGAAAAATGAGATGCTAAAAGGTCATATGTCTACCTAATGGCATATGGTCTACCCAGGGTCAGCATAGCAGAGCTAGAATGAATACCCACAGGACCTGAATCCTGCTCATTCCTTTTTCAGAAATACCACAGTGATTCATTTGCTATACAACAAGGGGCTGGGCCTTGGAGATGGGGAGGGGAAGTCTATACTCTGAGTTCACCAAGCAGTATTCCTTTTTTCTTCTGTGCTCACAGACAATCTCATCTGGTCCCAGAAGCTGAATGTCAGGTTGAAAAACTCATGCTTTTTTCCTAATACCATGCCTGCCTTTTGGTTACAGGAAGTCAATCCAGTATTGTATTAGATAGCGTCTATGAAATCTTCCCTTGTTTACTTAATTTGGACAGTTCTGCAGGGACTTCCTTCTTATCTCATGGCTCACTCACTGGGAAACTCTCTGTGTGTCTGTGCTGTACTTTCATGGTCTATTTAAGTAATAGCGACATTTGTCAAAAGAAAAGCCCTCCCTTTGACCACTCTTCGCTCTGTCAATACAACTGCATACATACAAGGGAAGCCAAACTGGGACCTATGCTCTCCTCCATGCTCCCTTTTTACTGTTGAAATATCTCAAACAGAATAGCTGCAAGTAGTCATAAATGCAGTCATATCCAGCATTTGTCTTCATAATGAAATCTACTCAGTCTGGTGCCATAGATATGTGCTGAAGGTCAACTTTATGTTAGCAAATCTACAACAGGTCCCAGGACAACCATGACCATGAGTTTATCTGCAGTACTTTCCCTTTTCTGGATCCTCTACTCTGCTTAAACAGGCTTCCCTGGTAACCAGTGCTGTTGGAGCCCTGCTAATCTATTATGGCAGATGGAGAATTTCAGAGGGATTTATCAGAGTCTGCTAATTTAACTAATTCTCACTGAAGTGTTAATGATAGCTTTAGTGACGCATTTGAGTTTTAATAGTGGTTTTGGAGCTTTATCATAAGATATGATCTGGGGTGATAGAATATTTAGTAATCTGTCACAGAGATGTCACATATGTTGGGGCACAGTTGGAATTTCATCCCTCATATAAAATCCTTAATGCTACTATAATGAGTTATGTTAAAATACTCAGCCATATAAAAGAACAAAATTGTGCCATTTGCAGAGACATGGATGGACCTAGAGACTGTCATACACAGTGAAGTAAGTCAGAAAGAGAAAAGCAAATACCATATATTTAGACATATATGTGAAATGTAGAAAAACAGTACAGTTGAACCTATTTGCAAAACAGAAATAGAGACATACATAGAAAGATCAGATCAGTCGCTCAGTCGTGTCCGACTCTTTGCAACCCCATGAATCGCAGCACACCAGGCCTCCCTATCCATTACCAACTCCCGGAGTTCACTCAGACTCACGTCCATCGAGTCAGTGATGCCATCCAGCCATCTCATCCTCTGTCGTCCCCTTCTCCTCCTGCCCCCAATCCCTCCCAACATCAGAGTCTTTTCCAATGACTCAACTCTTCACATGAGGTGGCCAAAGTACTGGAGTTTCAGCTTTAGCATCATTCCCTCCAAAGATATCCCAGGGCTGATCTCCTTCAGAATGGACTGGTTGGATCTCCTTGCAGTCCAAGGGACTCTCAAGAGTCTTCTTCAACACCACAGTTCAAAACCATCAATTCTTCGGCGCTCAGCCTTCTTCACAGTCCAACTCTCACATCCATACATGACCACAGGAAAAACCATAGCCTTGACTAGACAGACCTTTGTTGGCAAAGTAATGTCTCTGCTTTTGAATATGCTATCTAAGTTGGTCATAACTTTCCTTCCAAGGAGTAAGCATCTTTTAATTTCATGGCTGCAGTCACCATCTGCAGTGATTTTGGAGCCCAGAAAAATAAAGTCTGACACTGTTTCCACTGTTTCCCCATCTATTTCCCATGAAGTGATGGGACCGGATGCCATGATCTTCGTTTTCTGAATGTTGAGAACAAATGTATAAATATATATATATAATAAATATATGTATACTGTATATATATAGTATATAATATACAAAATATATATATTATACTGTGCTTGTGCATGCTAAGTCTCTCAGTTGTGTCCAACTCTTTGCCACCCCATGGACTGTAGCCTGCCAGGCTCTTCTGTCCATGGCATTCTCCAGGCAAGAGTACTGGAGTGGGTTGCCATGTCCTCCTCCAGGGGATCTTACTGACACACAATCAAACCCGCGTCTCATGTGGCGCCTGTATTGCAGGCAGATTCCTTGCCACTGAGCCACCAGGGAAGCCCATATAAACACTACTGTGTATGAAGTAGATACCTAATGAGAACCTACTGTTTAGCACAGGGAACTCTACTCAGTGCTCTGTGGTGACTTAAATGGGAAGGAAATCCAAAAAAGAGGGGTATATTTATACATACCACTAATTGCTTTGCTGTAGAGCAGAAACTAACACAACATTGTCAATCAACTATACTCCAATAAAAGTTTTTTTTTAAAAGATTCTGCACTGTTTTAAAACAAAACATTCTTATGGCATGGGAGAGCCACACATATGTTCTAGCTGAATGCTGCTCAGAAAATGATATAGACACTATTATTTCCCCTAATGAAACTTTATTCTGTTTTAGATCTGCTTCCTAAGTTACTTTTTCTGAAATGGATATTTTTGGCTTCAAAATTTGGGCAAAATTAACTTACCCTCTATTTCTCTAACTCTCTTTCTCTTTGTCAGGTGTGCCTAGTAATTAATATAAGTTTCCTCTGAAAGGAGGCAGCTATGGTAGTCAGATGCCTTCACACATTCTGTGACTACCAATACAGATTACATACCTGCACCCTCCAGGACCCCTAGGTCAGGCTTGCCGGCCTCAGGTTGATATTTCGTTGTTGTTTACTCGCCAAGTCCTGTCCTCTTTTGCAACCTCGTGAACTGTAACCTACCAGCCTACTCTGTCCACGGAATTCTCCAGGCAAGAATACTGGTGTAGGTTGCCATTTCCTTCTCCAGGGGATCTTCTGGACCCTGGGGTCAAACTTACATCTCTTGTGTCTCCTGCATTGGCAGGCAGATTCTTCACCGCTTAGCCACCAGGGAAGGTTTACATACTAACATTATGTAGATGCAGCCTGTACTTCCATGCACATGAGAAGGTTTACTTATCTTCTTCTTGGTTGTTGACACTTGCCTTCCATCTTCTTCCATTGTATCTTATCCAGGGCCGTACATCCAGCATTTAATTTTCAATTTTTTTCCCAGTAACCACTTGAGGTAACTTGGTATGGAAGTTCCTTCTAGTATAAAATAGGCACACAGGATCTTCCTGGTCTTCTAATATAGGGATCCCCAACCTGAAAGATCTAATGTCTGATGATCTGAGTTGGAACAGATATATTAATAATAGAAATAAAGAGCACAATGAAAGTAATGTGCTTGAATCATTCTAAAACTATTCCCCCACACCCGACTCATGGAAAAACTGTCTTCCACGAAACCAGTTCCTGGTGCCAAAAAGGTTGGGGACCACCGTTCTAACAGTTTAAACATTTAGTATTCACATGGAGCAACCATAATGAAATATGAAAGTGAATTATGCATGTGATTGTCCTAGATCATGGCACAGAAGAATGTCTACAATTTCACCTTAAGGAGAAAGCAAATGAGAAAACCATGCAAAAAGAGTAGAATAAGGAAAAAGCATGGACACACTGAAGTGCATTAAAAGTGCAGTGGTGCTCGAACCTGGAATCCATTAAAATTACCCAGGGAGATTTTTAAAAATTCTATTTCTGAGCTCTACTGAAAAAACAGTGAATCAAGAGCTTAGAAAGGTGAGACCTTAAAATCCATATTTTATAGTAATGGTCCTGCTGGCCTGGCCACCTTTTGAGAACCAATGGTCTAGTTTGTTGGATACATTCATCTTTTCAGAAATTATTTACTAACCTCCCAAGATGCATCAGACATGGTTTGAGATGCCCAGACAAATAGACCAAGAGCCTATTATTGTGTAGCTTACATCATGGTGGTGTAAGACAGATCCAATTCCTTGTGCAATACATGGATTAACTAAATTCTTCTGTACTAAAACCCTATCAAGTCTTCATTTCCCATATGAGCAAAGCTAAGGCACAACGAGTTTAAATAATTAATCTAAGGTTACATAACTAGCAGAAAGGGGACCTGGAATTCTCAAATGCGATCTTACTCCAGTGCTCTCATGCATGGCCAGCTACATAATTTGCAGAACCTAGTGAAAAATGAAAACGTCAAGCCACTTGTTCAAAATGCAAGAAACACTGCTGTTAAAGGTAGTAAAATACTAAGTGTTTTACTTTCTTTCATGGCCTCTCTTGCAACTTGTGGGTTTTTTGGTTTTTTTTTTTTTTTTTTTGGCTATATAAAACATCATTCTAAGAAAGCAAAATTAAATTGTAAATGATTACCTGACTGTTACCATTCATCTTTATATTGTACAATGCCAGTTTTAAATACAAAAATAAGAGCATTTAACTCACTCACAGGATCACAGAAATGACACAGTTTGTATTCCATAGCTTATACATTCTTGCCAGAATAGCAGAAATGTTGACATGAAACCAAGTCAACTATTTTTATTTTTCTTCTTGATAGATACACATATTCTACTAACACTCTTTACCTTTGAGTTAGGAATGAGTAATGAAGGACTGAAAGAAACTAGGGGTGGTCCTTTTTTCCCTTTGCTACTAAATGGTTATTTTCAGTGTAAGTGACCTGCTAACACAAGGCAACTAGCACAAAAAGAAAGGAATGGGACTTCCCTGGTGATCCAGTGGTTAAGAATCGACCTTCTAGTGCTGGGCACATGGGTTTGATTCCTGGTCCAGGAAGATTCCACATGACATGGGGCAACTGAGATCTATGTGCCACAACTACTGAGCCACCCACCTAGAGTCCGTGCTCTGAAACAAGAGAAGCCACCTTATTGAGAAGCCCACACACCACAACAAAAAGAAGCTCCCACTAGCCACAACTAGAGAAAGCCCTCGCAGCAATAAAGACCCAGCACAGCCAAAAATAAGTAAATGAAATGATTTGACAGATTCCTTTGTCATTCATGTGTTTTTGGGTCATTACCTTCTTGAGTGTTTGAAAAATTCTGGTTCAAATAGAAGGAAGGCCTCTCTTGGTTGTCAGCATCCAGATTTAGTTAGTTGCAGACATAAGTAACATGCTTACCTCTTACTCACGTGGGGTTTGGCTGAACTTTCACACATGGTGGGCCCACCGGGTTTCTGTCCTCATGGTGCCTCATGACTATTTGGGAAATGGGTGGAAAGGAACAGCGGGCATGTGTATCTTGCATAACTTCTCTACTCACACACACGCTCTATTATCCAACAGGACCGCAACAGAATACCAGTGTAAAGATGAAATTATGCAAAATTTCAAGATGGCAGAGCATTAAACCAAGCATGGCCCCTCTGAACTCTTCTATCACGTATGCATGTCGACTACGGCCAAGTACCCATGAGGCCAGTCCTACCTAACCTTAACCATTGCTTTATACAGCAAGGCCCCTACATATGAACCTTCAAGTTGTGAAGTTTCAAAGATGGGAACGTCCCCTGTATCCAGTGGTTGTACGTACTACTGTACTTTTCAAGGTGCTGTGATGTAAGATTGCAAATATTTTCTTTTGTGTGTGTGTGTGTGTTTTATGTGTTATTTATGTGAAAAGCATTATAAACCTCTTATGGTATAGTATTATACAGGCTCTTGTGTTAGTTGTGTACCCAGGCTAACTTTGTTGGACTTACAAACAGATTGGGCTGAACAAATGCATTCTCACTTGTATGTAGGGGACTTACTGTACTGCGTTCCATAAGTAACACCATCATTCTTGTCTTTCTTGCCTAGGCTAATTCCTGTTTGAAAATATCCCTTTGGAGTATAACAACTGGAACTGAACAGAATACTATAGTTCTCCTATTCTCAGAATGCAAAGCATTTTTATTTCCTTTCTTAGACCCTCACACTAAATGCCTCCCGAGTTTTCTAACTTAAATAGCTGCAGTGTTTCACCCCATTCTCCTCCATTCATCCCCTCTCCTCATCATACTACTGTGGTTGTTGCTGTTTAGTTGATCAGTCATGTCCAACTCTTTGTGACCCCAGGGACTGTAGCACCACCCCAAGCTCCTCTGTCCATGGGATTTCCCAGGCAAGAATACTGGAGTGGGTTGCTATTTCCTTCTCCAGAGGATCTTCCTGACTCAAGGATCAAACCCACATCTCTTGCATGGCAGGCAGATTCTTCACCACTGAGCCACCTGAGAGCAGAAACTTTTCAAAGTTCTTCACATAATGCTTCTTTTAATCCATACAGCAATGCTATGAGGTATATACTATTTGTGGTAGATAGAATAATGCTTTCCCCTAAGATGTTCTTTTTCCATTCTATTATTATCCTCTATTTCCTTGCATTGATCACTGAGGAAGGCTTTCTTATCTCTCTTTGCTTTTTTTTGGAACTCTGCATTCATATGGGTATATCTTTCCCTTTCCCCTTTGCCTTTAGCTTCTCTTCTTTTCTCAGCTAATTTGTAAGGCCTCCTCAGACAACCATTTTGCGTTTTTGCATTTCTTTTTCTTGGGGATGGTCTTGATCACTGCCTCACGTACAATGTCACAAACCTCCGTCCATAGTTCTTCAGCCACTCTGTCTATCAGATCTAATCCCTTGAATCTATTTGTCACTTTCACTGTATAATCATAAGGGATTTGATATAGGTCATACCTGAATAGTCTAGTGGTTTTCCCTACTTTCTTCAATTTAAGTCTGAATTTTGCAATAAGAAGCTCATGATCTGAGCCACAGTCAGCTCCCAGTCTTGCTTCTCCTGACTGTATAGAGCTTTTCCATCTTTGGCTCCAAAGAATATAATCAATCTGATTTCGGTATTGACCATCTGGTGATGTCCATGTGTAGAGTCTTCTCTTGTGTTGTTGGAAGAGGATGTTTACTATGAGTAGTGTGTTCTCTTGGCAAAACTCTGTTAGCCTTTTACCTGCTTCATTTTGAACTCCAAGGCCGAATTTGCATGTTACTCCAGGTATCTCTTGACTTCCAACTTTTGCATTCCAGTCCCCTAAAATGAAAATGGTGTCTGTTTTGCATGTTACTTCTAGAAGGTCTTGTAGGTCTTCATAGAACTGTTCAACTTCAGCTTCTTCAGCCTTATTGGTTGGGGCATAGACTTGGATTACTGTGATATTGAGTGGTTTGCTTGGAAACAAACCGAGATCGATCTGTTGTTTTTGAGATTGCATCCAAATACTGCATTTCAGACTCTTTTGTTTACTATGATGGCTATTACAATTCTTCTAAGGGATTCTTGCCCACAGTTGTGGATATAATGGTCATCTGAGTTAAAGTCACCCATTCCAGTCCATTTTAGTTAACTGATTCCTAAAATGTCTATGTTGACTCTTGCCATCTCCTATTTGACCACTTCCAATTTGCCTAGATTCATGGACCTAACATTCCAGGTTCCTATGCAATAAAGCTGTTTATAGCATCAGACTTTACTTCCATCACCAGTCACATCCAAAACTGGGTGTTGTTTTTGCTTTGTCTCCGTCTCTTCATTCTTTCTGGAGTTATTTCTCCAGTGATCTCCCGCAGCATATTGGGCACCTACTGACCTGGGGAGTTCCTCTTTCAGTGTCCTATCTTTTTGCCTTTGCATTCTGTTCATGGGGTTTTCAAGGCAAGAATACTGAAGTGGTTTGGCACTCAGTGATCAATGCAAAGAAATAGAGGAAAATAATAGAATGAGAAAGACTAGAGATCTCTACTAGAATATTGGAGCTACCAGGGGAACATTTCATGCAAAGATGGGCACAATAAAGGACAGAAATGGTATGGACCTAACAGAAGAAGATATTAAGAAGAGGTGGTGAGAATATATAGAAGAATTATACAAAAAAGATCTTCATGACCCAGATAGTCACAACGGTGTGATCACTCACCTAGAGCCAGACATCCTGGACTGTGAAGTCAAGTGGGCCTTAGAAAGCATCACTATGAACAAAGCTAGTGGGGGTGATGGAATTCCAGTTGAGCTATTTCAAATCCTGAAAGATGATGCTGTGAAAGTGTTGCACTCAATATGCCAGCAAATTTGGAAAACTCAGCAGTGGCCACGAGACTGGAAAAGGTCAGTTCTCATTCCAATCCCAAAGAAAGGCAATGCCAAAGAATGCTCAAACTACTGCACAATTGCACTCATCTCACACGCTAGCAAAGTAATGCTCAAAATTCTCCAAGCCAGGCTTCAGCAATACGTGAACTGTGAACTTCCAGATGTTCAAGCTGGTTTTAGAAAAGGCAGAGGAACCAGAGATCAAATTGCCAACATCCATTAGATCATTGAAAAGGCAAGAGAGTTCCAGAAAAACATCTACTTCTGCTTCATTGACTACATCAAAGTCTTGGACTATGTGGATCACAACGACCTGTGGAAAATTCTTAAAGAGATGGGAATACCAGACCATCCGATCTGTCTCATGAGAAACCTGTATGCAGGTAAAGAAGCAATAGTTAGAACTGGACATGGAACAACAGACTGGTTCCAAATAGGGAAAGGAGTACATCAAAGCTGTATATTGTCACCCTGCTTATTTAATTTATATGCAGAGTACATCATGCAAAATGCCAGGCTGGATGAAGCACAAGCTGGAATCAAGACTGCCAGGAGAAATATCAATAACCTCAGATATTCAGATGACACCACCCTTATGGCAGAAAGTGAAAAAGAACTAAAGAGCCTCTTGATGAAAGAGGAGAGTGAAAAAGTTGGCTTAAAACTCAACATTCAGAAAAATAAGATCGTGGCATCACTTCATGGCAGATAGGTGAGGAAACAATGGAAACAGTGACAGACTTTATTTTCTTGGGCTCCAAAATCACTGCAACATGGTTGCAGATAGTGACTGCAAACATTAAATTAAAAGACATTTTCTCCTTGGAAGAAAAGCTTTGACAAACCTAAACACCATATTAAAAATCAGAGAAATTACTTTGCCAACAAAGGTCCATCTAGTCAAAGCTATGGTTTTTTTCACTAGTCAGGTATGGATTTGAGAGTTGGACTATAAAAGAAAGCTGTGTTCTGAAGAATTGATGTTTTTGGACTGTGGTGCTGGAGAAGATTCTTGAGAGTCTGTTAGACTACAAGGAGATCAAACCAGTCCATCCTAAAGGAAATGAGTCCTGAATGTTCATTGGAAGGACTGATGGTAAAGCTGAAGCTCCAATACTTTGGCCACCTAACGTGAAGAACTGACTTACTGGAAAAGACCCTAATGCTTGGAAAGATTGACGGTGGGAGGAGCAGGGGATGATAGAGGCTGAGATGGTTGGATGGCAGCACCAACTTGATGGATGTGAATTTGAGTAAGCTCTGGGAGTTGGTGATGGACAGGGAATCCTGGTGTGGTGCAGCCATGGGGTAGCAAAGAGTCAGACACAACTGAGGGACTGAACTGAACTGAAGATGTTCCTGTCCTAAACCCTGGAACCCTGGAACTCTTACATAGCAAGAGGTAATTAATATTACAGATGGAACTAAACTTACCAATTAGCAGATATTAAAATAGGGAGATTATTCTGGATTATCTTGGTGGGCCCAAAGTAATCACAGGGGTCCTTGAGAGAAGAGAAGGTTGGAGTGGTTCAATGTAAGAAATACTCAACCTGTCATAGCTGCTTTTGAAGATGGGAGGCAGCCATGAGCCAAGAAATGTTGATGGCCCCTAGAAGCTAGAAAGTCAAAGGTATGGATTCTCCCTTAGAGCCTCCGGGAAGAAATGTGGGCTTGACAACACGTTGATTTTATCCCAGTGATGCCTGTAGCAAACATCTGCCTTACCAAAGGCCTTGCATTGATGGTTCTCATCATTGTATTTATAACCCTATTGGATAAAGCTGATACAGAACACTACTTATAAATAGGAGCTGTTTTTAAATAAGTGATCAGTTTCAGCAAAGAATAGTCTCACCTGTGAAATATTTATAATGTAATGATATACTATATATCAATACTTAACATATGTTAACCTCTACTCCACTAATGAGGAGCAATTGAAGAATATGAATATGAATTAAATTGCATTTTTGTGTAAAAAAAAGTAAAAACCACAGCAGTAACCACAGGCAAGACATTTTTTGCATTCTTTATCTTTTTTGTTTTTCAAATTATGCTCCAAGAAGATATTGCATTTATCATTCTAAAATATGAAAAATATATGTCACAAGTACTATCAAGGGGGCATGAAGATATTTATTTGCCAGTGTGCTGTACATTATTGCTTTTCTGATGGACTGCTTGGAAATGTTTTAAAGAAAGAAAATAAAGGATATAAGTAAGACTTTTAGCGCTTGCAAAGGAAACATCAACCAAGAGTTGTCCACTTTGTTGTGAGCCAAGCAATTAGCTGAAGTTGGTAATTATTTAAGAAGCTTCTTACTGTACCTGCCAACACAGTAGCCTCAACCCCAGGTTAAATGAATACCTATGTCTTCCAAGTCTGGCTTTTCGACTGCATGTTTAGAATTTCAGCCTCCCAGTATCCTGCTCAATACACACAATTTTTATGTGCCTTGTTGCTTTACTGCACGCTCCCTCCTTCCTCCCAACACTGCTGTAGTTTCTGCCAAGGCCTGGGAGCAAATAGGCAGTTTTCACTATAAAGTAACAACCAATCCAATATTTTCTGCATAATTTATGTGGGCAGCAGGGGGAAATTAACAGCATAATTCCATTGTATGGTTTCCACAGTTTTACTCAGTTGCTCTTCCCTAAAGGCACCAGTATTTTCATTTCCAAACACTGCCTTTTCCGCCTCTGCCTTCCATTCCCTACTTATGTGTTGGGCTGTGTACCTATATCCAGGACGGTCAATTGAAAACCTTTCTGAACTGGTCTTTGATATTCAGTCTCAGCTTGTTGTGACATCACAGGCTAGCATGAAGCACCAAAGAAACATGGTCTTTGCTTTTTCTGAATAATCACAAAACAGGCAAGCTCTAGATTGCTCTGTTGCTGCATTTAGTCATGTCTCTTTTGCGACCCCATGGACTGTAACCTGCCAGGCTCCTCTGTCCATGGATTTTCTAGGCAAGAACACTGGAGTGGGTTTACTGAAGTTAAATTTTCTAAAAATAATTTTCTTTTCATCCATCCACAGTTTTGACTTTAGACTTTAGCTATAAAAATAAAATCCTCTTGCTAATTATCATTTTATGCTTAGATTTAAGTGAAATCTGATTTATGTAGCTGATCACATTGTCACGGCCTATTCAAATCATCCACCTGTAGCCACCCATCTCCACGGCCCTTCTGAGACTCCCCAGACCAGGTCTTCTCTCTTCCCTCTGCCTTCCTGTTATCCTTTGGGTTTTCTTACTTTAGTTTTACCATAGCCATAAGTGCATGCATGCTAAGTCAATTCAGTTGTGTCTAACTCTTTATGACCCCACAGACTGTGGCCCACCAGGTTCCTCTATTCATGGGATTCTGTGGACAAGAATACTGAAGTGGGTTGCCATTTCCTGCAATACTCCTGACTCAGGGATCAAACTCGTGTCTTTTATGTCTCTTGAACTGGCAGGCAGGTTCTTTACCACTAGAGCCACCTGGGAAGCCCATGGCCATAAGAATACTCAAGTAATTATATTTATTGATAAAGTTAAATCTTTGCGTTCACATATATGAAGCTGTGGAGAAGGCAATGGCAACCCATTCCAGTACTCTTGCCTGGAAAATCCCATGGATGGAGGAGCCCAGTAGGCTGCAGTCCATGGGGTCGCAAAGAGTCAGACACAACTGAGCAACTTCACTTTCATGCATTGGAGAAGGCAATGGCAACCCACTCCAGTGTTCTTGCCTGGAGAATCCCAGGGACAGTGGAGCCTGGTGTGCTGCCGTCTATGGGGTCGCGCAGAGTCGGACACGACTGAAGCGACTTAGCAGCAGCAGCAGGAGCATATGAAGCTGTATTATTTCTTCCTGTGCTCCAACTCAACTTTCTTCTATTAATTCCCCTTTCCCATTAATTAGTGGGTCAGCTTCCTTCATTTTGCCAGCTTCCATACCTTTTCAGTGACTATAATTGCTAGCATAGGTGCATTTTAATATTTAAGACTCAGTTCTTTCCATTTATTTAATAAAAACCTCTACCTCAAGCAACAGTCCAAGTTCATTTTCCTCTTAATACATCAGGCTAATGCATTGACCCCCACTTCCTGATGAAGAGAAAGGGACGGGCATGGTTTGGCTCTGAGAAAATTTCCTCTCCTTTCCTCTCTTGGGCAGTAATCATTCTAATGTTGGAGACTAGGGGAATGGGTAAAGAGGGGTCACAGAGAGGTACTTACTTGACCACAGGCTCTTACTGAAGGAGAGATATTCATGCCCTAATTCTGTTTCTGGCATATCAATTTCATACAGGTGGTTTCTGCTAATATGCAGATTTGTGGCAGGGTAGCCCCCTGGAAAGGTGACCTGTGCAGTTGCACAAGGCCTTGTAGTCAGATGGGTTTAGCACTTGACTGAATGGTCTATTGTTGCCATCTTGAAATCCTCAATTTTTGAACAAGGATCTCCATTTTGCACTGGCCCCCCTGAATTTTGTAGCTGGTCTCTTGCTTTGCTCTGAAAGCTATTCAACTGCATTGGGCACCTTGTGAATCCCCCTCAGAGAGGAAACCTTCTCCCTCTGCCTATGTCAGTCATAACAGCTCATTAACCACAGTCTGAGCTGAGGTTCCCATCTCTTAACTGAGATAGCCATGAAGCTATAACCCCCAGGAATTCTTCACATTAGCCTTTGGAACTAATCAGATCATTTTCTATAATTACTAAGGACTGTCAAGAACTGGGATAGATGAGGGCTGCCTCCATCTTTGTTTCAGACCTAATATAATGTAATTCCTTCATTTCAATAAGAAACAAGAAACTTAATCAACACAGACAAGTGTTTAGTAATGAAAAGATTTTTATTATGGCAATTTTAGCAATTTATTTAAATGCCTTCCTAGTTATATGTCAAAAATCATCCCAATACTCTATCAGCCATAATTATTTAATAATCTATCAGATAACAACTTGTTTAGGTTCTTTTTCCATTCATTAAAAGTGAAGAATTAGAAACAATCTAACATGGGGATGTATGGGTTAGCTGTTCATCAGAGTCATTCACTTTCTTTTCACCTTCTTCACAAATACATTTTTTGCCTTTGGTATTGCATAAGATTGGGTACCATAAGCCATGAATGCACAATAGAAAAATGCGAATATATGAAATATATGCTTTTCTTTGGTAAATTTGGGACAGATAATTGTAAAACGGGTGAAAGAATAGGACGACATTAACTTAGGAAAGAATGCCATTGGTATATTGCTGAGTATTAAATCATGCTCTGGGATATAAAACAAAAACTCAGGCCCATAAATAGTAAGATATGTCTAAAGATCCCACAGCTATTTGATTCTTCTAACATGAAAATAAGAGTTAGTGAGTACTTTATACACCAAGAGATGAGGATTTTGAGATGAATATGGTATATTTCCACATTCATAGAATTTAGAGTCTGGTGGCAGATACTGATTTTTTACCCTGAACCTTCCACTTTACCATGAAATTCAAGTGGAGTATATAATTTCTGCTTGTTTCAGTATATGCTGAATGGATACAAAAGACAATCAGAGTAATAAAATCAGAGTACCTTAAGAAAGTTGTGTGAGCATCCTACTTATTATTCCCAGTTTACAAATGAAGGTACACAGCTCAGATCCAAGAAAAGTAAGTGATTTTCCCAAGAACTCTCAGTAAAATAGTCTCCATTGCTTTTGTCTACCCAGAATTCACAGTTCCTCCTTCATTTGGTAATGGCGTCCCTATTTTACTTTGAAGAGTCAGTACTTTCACTCTGACTATAATCCTATGGTCACCACCATAAGGAAAACTGCCTGCCTTAGTCAAGCATAAGTATGCATTCCAAGCCAAGACAAGCAACATTTTACCACAATTGGGAATAACTGGAGGTAACTCCTCTCACAGTTTTCCTGAAGAAACTCTCTATTGTTCATGTGATGGACTAAGAGGGACCACTTACAACCCCTCCCAATAAGAATCAACCATGTCTTCGCCCTTTGAATCTGGCTGGCCTTTTGATTTGTTTTGACCCACAGTATGTTGCTGAAATGATGAAGTTCAACTTACAGACCTAGTCACCGCAGAGCCTGGGATCTTCCTCTCATCATTTCGGAGTTCTGCTGTCATGTGCCAAAACGCAGGCTGTTCTCCTTAAAGGAGAACATGGAAAGAAATGCCCAGTTGACAGTCACCGCCAGCACCAGATGTAAACGAGGCCATCTTTTACTCAACACACGCAGGAATTAGCTTCAGCCACATAAGTGACCTCAGAAGTTTTTAAAAAGTCAATGATTCTAATGAACAGCTAATAAATCCATTTCCAAGTTGAAAGTGAAAGTGAAAGTCATGGACTTGTAGCCTGCCAGGCTCCTCTGTTTTTGGAATTTCCAGGCCAGAATGTGGGTAGCCATTCCCTTCTCCAGTGGATCTTCCCAACCCAGGTATCAAACCCAGGTCTCCTGCATTGCAGGTGGATTCTTTACTGTCTGAGCCACCAGGGATTTCCAAGTTAGATTGTTTCTAATTCTTACAACTAAATGAAAGAAGAATCTAATCAAGTTGTCATCTGAGAGATTATGAAATATCTGTGACTGATAGTATGAATTTTGGCATATAAATAGCAAGCAATTTAAGTGACTGGAGTGTAGTCCAAATTCCTGACCCATAGAATCGTGAACAAATAAAATCATTCTTGTTTTAAGCCACTAACTTTTGGTAACATTTCTAACCTGTCTGAAATGTTGTTCAATTATTCTTTTTAGTCTGTTATCTGCTCTACTTCTGCAATAAACTTCTTTTTTGGCTACAGCGCCAGAGTCAGATTTTCTTGCTCACTATCAAATAACCCTCAAGGTATACTCTGATTAACCTGGGTTTCCCAGCTGACAACTCAGAATTCTGTCACATGTTTTCGTTGATTTTCCCAAAATGCACACGTTTTGCAGAAATCAAATGCATATAACAGAAAGTCCTTTGGGGACAAAGTGAGAAGTCAGTGAGAACTGGAAGAGGAGCAAATTAACATAACTCAGAGACATACTATGTTAGTCCTCGTGTCAACATGATCGTTCCAGGACTCTAACCTGTTTGTTTAACAGTAAGTGTCTCTGTACCAATACCACCTCATCTTAATTAGATTCATTTTTTGATGCATCCTAATATCTGGTAGGATGAATCTCTTAGCCTCATTCTTTGTTTTGGTAGCTGTTCCTTTAGTTTTACATAAGAAATTTAGAATCAGATTGTAGAATTTACTAAATAACTAGTTACAGTGTTGGTTGAGGAGTTTTTTAATTTATAAATTAACTTTGGAAGCTTTATATATTTACAATATTGAGCCTTCTTACCCATGAAAATTATCTACCTCTTTTTAATTTAGATCTTCTTGAATCTTTTATAAAAGAGTTTTGTAATTTCTTTTTTTACATTAAGTGTTTGCACATTTAATACAGGTTTATTCCTGTGTATCTTAGAGTGTTGCTAATGTCATTTTTGCTGCACTGTCATAAATGTACCATCATATTAATTTTCTTGGATCATTTGTTGACAATCATCTTCGTGTAAAGACAATTTGGCCCTTTTTGTTTTAATTCATTGCCCTTAATGTTTTAACTCCACTGTTTTTTCTTATCTTATTTTGCTGCATAAGAAGTCCAGAATAACATTGAATGGGATTATTATCAGAGAACATCCTTGTCTTTTTCCTGAAGTTAATGAGGTTTTTAATATTTCTCCACGAAATATTACCTGTGCCTAATATTTCTAAAAATAGATACGCTTTATCAGATTATGGAGGATTTCTTTTTTCCTCGTTTTCTCAGTCGTAATATATGTTTGAAATGTCTGTTGCATGTATGCACGTATCTATCTATGTTAAGCCCTCATTGTCATTAAATATTGTATTAAGTGAGCCATGACATCAACTCAATCCTGATGTTATCTATGAAGGCACCGCTCTCAGGAACTATAATTACAACTGGGAAGGCAATAATCCTTGTTATTCATTGCCTACTGCAATGATGAAAATCCTGCTAACTGACCTAAGGAAAGTGCCTGATCATTTGCAAACTTAAATATGATCCTGATCATAATTTACCTTCAGTATTATCAATACAGCTTTGTAAAATATTTTGCTTCCAGGAACATTCTGTGGCTTATGTAGGAGTTTCCGTGAAGAATAAGTAAATATTTTTCCCCAGTTTAGAATTCATGTTCAAGTTAGAAATTATTGGAGCAATAATGGCTTAAAACTGAATTCATTAGGAAAAATTTAATGCATCTCAGTCACTAAAAGGACTGAGAATTAGCAACTTAGCATCATCCAATAACTATAATTTATTATATAAGTAACTAAAAAATATAATTATTGCCCTAATGAAAAAAAACTGGTGAAAACAACATACTATTAACAGTAAGCTGTCATTATGGAATTATCCCAGATTTTCTTCAGAGAAGGTAATGGCACCCCACTCCAGTACTCTTGCCTTGAAAATCCCATGGATGGAGGACCCTGGTAGGCTGCAATCCGTGGGGTCGCTAAGAGTTGGACGCTACTGAGCGACTTCACTTTCATGCATTGGAGAAGGAAATGGCAACCCACTCCAGTGTTCTTGCCTGGAGAATCCCAGGGATGGGGGAGCCTGGTGGGCTGCCGTCTATGGGGTCGCACAGAGTCGGACACGACTGAAGTGACTTAGCAGCAGTAGCAGCAGCAGCATATATTCTTATAAACAGGAGTACAGTACAGGAGTCTTTTATCTCAGTCAGGCTAAGATGCTAATTTATATTTTATCAATAAAGGGGTAATTTGATTCATTAAATTAATAAAGGGATTTTATATTTTATATTCATATAGTTCTGCAATATTTCTTTTAGGAGACTCTCTGCAGATTGCAAAAGAACCTTATTTGAGTAAACTGAGTATGTGGAATACCCTACGGAGCCATCATTGAAGGAGGAGTAATTTCCCTTTGCCCTTTTCCACTATTCTTTTTATTATAGCTTTATGGAATGTTATAATATTCCTAGAGACAGAGAAGGATGCTTTGAATAGCTAAAATTACTGAACACATAAAGATTTAAAGGTTAGCCTTGAGGGACATTATTATACTTCAGGTCAATAATACCTACTAACCTTTCCCATATCTACTGTGGATAAATAAAAGTTCCATAATACTGAATTTTGCACGAACTAAAAATTTCTAGAAAATCAGCTTTGAGGTTAGGAACTTAAGAAAGTGTTCCTAGGAGAATTTTATATAAGGAGACCAAGCACATATGGAAAGCCAGCCGTCTCCCCTCACGATGTCTCTGCCTTTAATTTAGAAAGAAAGTGATGATGGTGCTATTTGCTCCTAGTGAACCTTTTTGAGACAAATCGGCTGCCAGACTGGTTCCTATCATCTTTTAAAGTGGTCCATTTTGGAACAGGCTGTTGATAAAATCGCTTATTTTATGAGCTTTTTTTTTTTTTTTTGGAAAAATTGGTTTAGTAAGAAGGAGTGTGATAGCTCTTACAAGCTAGCTACTCTTATCTCTATGCGAAGAGGCTAGCAAAAGAGCCATGTCCGGGCTCACTACAAGGTGACTTCGCTTTATCAGGCCCTGCAGAATCTGTGTGAACACCAAACGGAAGATCTCGATGCTGCTCAAAGGTGGCAGCACTGAGCAGGGGACGATTAGAGACAGCCCGCACCTCCCTCGACCACCAACTGCAGGACCCTCTGAGCCTCAGTCTCTTCATTGGTAAAGTACGTTACTGGATAAGAAGTAGTTTGAAGATACTTCTTGTTCTAAATTCTTATTATGTGTCCACTTTTTCAGGGTTTAGTATTCTGACATGCATGCCTGTAATCAATACAGCAATTCAGTGTGATGGGCAAACTATAGTCCAGGGAACAAATTGGCCTGTGGTCTGTTTTCCTACTGCTTGTGAGCTAATAATCATTTTTACATTTATATATATCATGTTCTTATTTTTATTATTCTTTAATGTTTTTGCCACATGTATTCCTGTAATTAATACAGTAGTTCCATGTTATGAGCAAACTATAGTTCAGGGAACGAATCTGGCCTATGGTCTGTTTTTTTTACTGCTTGTGAGCTAAGAATGGTTTTAACATTTATATATATATATATAAAATATATATATAGTGTTTTTATTCTTCTTTTATTTTTTGCCACATTGCACATTTTTAACCACTGTATACACACGCATACATAAAGTATGTTACAGAGATCATGTATGACTCACAAAATGCTAAAATATTTACTATCTGGCCATTTACAAGAAAAGTCTAATGACTCTTGCTAGGTAATAACCATTTAGTTACCTTCTAATTTATCCATTTATGCCTTCTTGTTATTTTGGTCAACTTGCAATATTTAGATATTCTTTTTAAAAATGGATATAATTTTTCACTCTCTGGTTTTTCTTACTCCCCATTTTGTGTCCCTTGGTGAACAAAGCATGTAGTGGACTGTGAATGTTTATTTCCTTTATACTGTTCACTTTTTTGTCTCAAGAAATGTTCTTGACCTGAGGTAACAGAATTATTCCTATATGGTTTTCCAACATTTTTATAATTTTGCTTTCGACCTCTGAGTCTTGAATCCACCTGGAAATGATATTTGGTTTTGGAAGGAAGTAGGGATTGGGATCCAGTCTGTTTTTTTCTCGCTGTGGCCAACCAATTACCCTGTACCTTTTATTGATCTGCAATGTCTTAGCTCTCATAAATCAAGTTCCTATGTTCACACAGATTATTTTTCTGGACTTTTTGTTCAATTAGTGTGAGTATCCTTTGCCAGTACAAAGTCTTTTAAGTATTATTGCTCTGTGGGACTATAAGTAGTACTGTCATGTTGGAATATAATTTGGTATTATCTAGAAAAGCTGAAAAATACCTATTTTAAAACCCAGCAATTTCATTCAAGAAATGTATCCTAGGAAAACATCTATCAGTTATATATTTTTATATTTAAAATAAACTATGAATAAGTGGACAATAAATTAATTATATTCAGACATATGAAATCCACCAACTCCAAATGCAACACACTCACCATTAGATTGATTTTACAGTGTATTAAACTTTCAGAGATTATCAAAATACAAAATATTTTCTTTCCATTAAACCAGCATAATATTATACTAACTAGCATATCTTTTGCCTGTATTATATACCATGCACAATGGAAAAGATTTTATAAATATCAACTCTAATCTTATTAATATCTAGATATGCAAGGCAAGAATTATTACATACATTTGGTAAATGACAAAATCACAACTCAGAAAAATTAAGAACTTGCTCCAGATGCAAATTTAAATAGTAAATGGCATAATTGTCTTCTGACCTATATATATTTGGTTCTCAATAATGTGCTCTACATAGTTCAAATGTACAGTTCTGGTGCATCATAAGACACAAAGTATAAGATTTGCATAATACTATAAAGCTTAATTTGAAATATCAACAAAACTGAGTGGGCCATGAGGATTTGAGGAAAAAAAAAATGGCTTGAGATTGGAGTCCAAAACTTAGAGATGTTTGTTCTGATCTGGTCTCAGTTTGTTCATTGTAAAGGGATTTTTAATTATCTCTACTAACTCAGGTGAAGTAAATGCAAACAACCTGAAATAACTAATTTTTGGCTGCGGAATATAACCTTGATTTGTGGTAATGTCAGCTGCTCTACAAATTCCATCCAACTAAAAACTTAAATGTAGCAGGGAAAGTTTATCAATTCCATAGTCCCACTCTCTTTTGGCCACTCAGGATGACCTAAACAATGGGATAAACTCAGACTGAATATATATTTATGAGACTAAATATGTCCGAATCTCCAGTCTCTTTTTGAGAAGTCTTTGTGGTTAAACTTTTGGGTTTCAAAGGACATTCTTATAGGAAAATATCTATGAGCAAAAGAGGCAAAAAGGTAGAGAACTGACCTATTGTCTTTTGATGCCTACTATGTGTCAGGTCATCTGTCAAATCTTTTCCATCAAATACTAAATTACCCCCCAACTTCATGGGTTAAGCAGTATCACCCAATCTTTACATATTCAAGTTAAGCTCTTGTCCAGTAAGCTTCAGATGGCAGTGACAGGGCCAGGGACCAACTTAACTTTTGCCTTTTGAATCTTATGTTGCTCCATAACTTTATTTGGAACCAAATATGTAGTATCAATATAGTACCCGGCAACCACTGGTGGCTGTTGACACTAGAAATGTGTCTAGACCAAACTGAGTTGTCTTGTATTTAATGCACACTGGAGTTCAAAAGCTTAGCAAGAAAAAGAAAAGCAAAATACCTCATGAATAATATTTTGTATCGATTACATGTCGAAACGATAATTTTAGGATATAGTGGATTAAGTAAAAAATATGATAATTATTTTCATTGAGTTCTTGTTACTTTTTAAATATAGTCACTGGAAAGATTTAAATTACATAGATGTACATACATATATTTCTTTGGGGCAGTATTGCTATAAACTTTTCCATAGGGAGCCAGGAAAATTTAGTTTGGGGAAACTTGTGCTTCTTGCTAGTCAGAAAACCTTGAGCAAAATCTTAGTTTAACTGAGACTTGCTTTTTCATGTAACGAATATGGATAATAATGTATGCCCTATATAACAGGGCTAATGCTAGTATTGGAGACAAATTTTATAAGGCATTCTCCAAGTATCTGGAACATGATAGGCACTTGGAAAAAGGTAATAGTTTTATGTTAGTGAATTTTATAGAATATCAAAATTTTAATAATAACAATCTGTATGAAACCTTAAATACTGTATTTTGAAGCCTGTTGGATTTCAAACTTCTCCCATTTCTCACATTCCCTGATAAAAAAAAGACTTGACTGTGTACCTTTAGCATCATGAAACCTCAAGAGGAAAGGAAAGATGAGGATATCAACATTTCAAATAAGCAAATGGTTATGCACTGCTGATGCTCAAAAATGAAACATAACAATAAAGGAAACTTTGAGTTTGCTAGGTAGACCTTGACGCTAGCCACCTGTGGTTCTTCAGCCTTTGAAATGAGGCTAGACCAAACTGAGCTGTGTTATAAATCTCAAGCGCACGTGGGAATTCTCCAGAGCTCTGAATGGGTATTTGTTGTTGGCAATAAACCTCTCACCACTGTTTACCAGAGATAATCTGTCCACAGATAGTCACTAGTTAACACATCCCACATATGCTTTGTTTACTTAAATTATATGCAAAATTATTCAAATAGTGGTTCTAAACTTGCTAATGAGATATATAGCTATATGTTACATACAAATTCAAAGTCAACTTAGGCAGAACAACACAAGTATCTTGCCTGAAGGAGCCAACGGGGGCTATCACCATTCTTGTAGTGGTCCTTGAAATTTAGGATTTCTGGTATAAATTTAAACCCTTTCTGATGTGGATGACTATATGTATATTACAGGGTTTTCCTGGTAAGGAATCCACCTGCCAATGCAGGAGACACATGTTCCATCCCTGGGTCAGGAAGATCGCCAGGAGAAGGAAATGTCAACCCACTCCAGTATTCATGCCTGGAGAATCCATGGACAGAGGAGCCTGGCAGGCTACAGTCCATAGGGTTGCAAAGAGTCAGACACAACTGAGTGACTAACACTTTCTCTTTACATGTATAAATTGAAGAAAGTAGGGAAAACCACTAGACCATTCAGGTATGACCTAAATCAAATCCCTTATGATTATACAGTGGAAGTGAGAAATAGATTTAAGGGCCTAGATCTGATAGAGAGAGTGCCTGATGAACTATGGATGGAGGTTTGTGACATTGTACAGGAAACAGGGATTAAGACCATCCCCATGGAAAAGAAATGCGAAAAAGCAAAATGGCTGTCTGGGGAGGCCTTACAAATAGCTGTGAAAAGAAGAGAAGAGAAAAGCAAAGAAAAGGAAAGAAATAAGCATCTGAATGCAGAGTTCCAAAGAATAGGAAGGAGAAATAAGAAAGCCTTCCTCAGAGATCAATGCAAAGAAATAGAGGAAAACAACAGAATGGGAAAGACTAGAGACAGCTTCAAGAAAAGATACCAAGGGAACATTTCATGCAAAGATGGGCTCAATAAAGGACAGAAATGGTATGGACCTAACAGAAGCAGAAGATATTAACAAGAGGTGGCAAGAATACACAGAAGAACTGTACAAAAAAGATTTTCATGACCCAGATAACCACAATGTTGTGATCACTCACCTAGAGTCAGACATCCTGGAATGTGAAGTAAAGTGGGCCTTAGAAAGCATCACTATGAACAAAGCTAGTGGAGGTGATGGAATTCCAGTTGAGCTATTCCAAATCCTGAAAGATGAAGCTGTGAAAGTGTTGCACTCAATATGCCAGCAAATGTGGAAAACTCAGCAGTGGCCACAGGACTGGAAAAGGTCAGTTTTCATTCCAATCCCAAAGAAAGGCAATGCCAAAGAATGCTCAAACTACCGTACAATTGCATTCATTTCACACGCTAGTAAAGTCATGCTCAAAATTCTCCAAGCCAGGCTTCAGCAATACATGAACCGTGAAATTCCAGATGTTCAAGCTGGTTTTGGAAAAGGCAGAGGAACCAGAGATCAAAATGCCAACATCCGCTGGATCATCAAAAAAGCAAGAGAGTTCCAGGAAAACATCTATTTCTGCTTTATTGACTGTGCCAAAGCCTTTGACTGTCTGGATCACAGTAAACTGTGGAAAATTTTGAAAGAGATGGGAATACCAGACCACCTGACCTGCCTCTTGAGAAATCTGTATGCAGGTCAGGAAGCAACAGTTAGAACTGGACATGGAATAACAGACTGGTTCCAAATAGGAAAAGGAGTATGTCAAGGCTGTATATTGTCACCATGCTTATTTAACTTATATGCAGAGTACATCATGAGAAATGCTGGGCTGGAAGAAGCACAAGCTGGAATCAAGATTGCCAGGAGAAATATCAATAATCTCAGATATGCAGATGACACCACCCTTATGGCAGAAAGTGAAGAGGAACTGAAAAGCCTCTTGATTAAAGTGAAAGAGGAGAGTGAAAAAGTTGGCTTAAAGCTCAACATTCAGAAAACGAAGATCATGGCAACTGGTCCCATCACTTCATGGGAAATAGACAGGGAAACAGTGGAAACAGTGTCAGACTTTATTTTTTTTTGGGGGGGGGGGCTCCAAAATCACTACAGATGGTGATTGCAGCCATTAAATTAAAAGACGCTTACTCCTTGGAAAGAATGTTATGATCAACCTAGATAGCGTATTGAAAAGCAGAGACATTACTTTGCCAACAAAGGTCCATCTAGTCAAGGCTATGGTTTTTCCAGTGGTCATGTATGGATGTGAGAATTGGACTGTGAAGAAAGCTGAGCGCCAAAGAATTGATGCTTTTGAACTGTGGTATTGGAGAAGACTCTTGAGAGTCCCTTGGACTGCAAGGGGATCCAACCAGTCCATCCTAAAGGAGATCAGCCCTGGGATTTCTTTGGAAGGAATGATGCTAAAGCTGAAACTCCAATACTTTGGCCACCTCATGCAAAGAGTTGACTCATTGGAAAATACTCTGATGCTGGGAGGGATTGCGGGCAGGAGGAAAAGGGGATGACAAAGGATGAGATCGCTGGATGGCATCACTGACTCGATGGACATGAGTTTGAGTGAACTCCAGGAACTGGTGATGGACAGAGGCCTGGTGTGCTGCAATTCATGGGGTCACAAAGAGTCGGACATGACTGAGCAACTGAACTTAACTGAACTGAATTTACATTTATATAGATGAAAAGAAAAGTTTGCCTCTAATAGGTAAGTTCAGGTAAGGTAAGTTCAGCCTCTAATAAACTCTTGTGACAGCAGACAGGACACCTCAGCTTTTGTGGCTGCCTGCTTTCTCCTGCCTCAGTAGGAAAGCAAAGATGATTCTCTCTGCTTTGGCGTGGATTCCCAAAACTAACACCTCAATACTCTCCGCCTCCTGCCTGTGAATGAATACAAGGTTCCGTTATGGAGTGCCAAAGGCTTGACAATGGTTAATCTCTTAAAAGAAGCAGGTGGTCCTTGCCACTACTATTTCTGTGATTGTCTGCATTCCCCCTGAGCTTCTGCCAATTGCTCGCCTGTCAGATTTGGCAGAAATCAGAGACTGAATGACTTTGTTTTTTTCTCTTTCATAATTCTTTTTAGTGTTCATCTTTTTCTGTGTTGTTTTTCACTGTCAGTGTCCAAAAATACCCTTGAATAATGTAAGCTCAAGTTTGAAAAATGCATCTCATGCTTTTTTTTTTTCTTTTATTCCATTAGCCTCACTCCAGGACCCTATATCCCCACTCCTCTCAGGGGCCCTCACAGGAGGCAGGCCAGCTTCCTCCTATAGCCACATATACCCACTTTGAATGTATTCTTTATCTTCATTGAAAAGTGAAGATCCATGTTGACCATGCGATACAAACTCCCCCGTCTCAGCTTTTCACTGTAGGCAAGAAGGTATCACAATAGTATTTTCTCCATTAGCCGTTCTCTTTCTCATCAAACATATGAATTGCCTTCCATTTTCTTCCCTGGCAAACAAAACCTCAATGAACACACTTTCATATGCCTTCTTGAATCTAGAGATTTTGAAGTTATTTACCCAATAAAGAATTGTAGGGTAATGAGGTATACAAATTTTCTGGATATTGTCAAGAGATAATAGACCAAATTTACACCCCCCCGCCGCCAGCTGTATCATTCACTTTTACCAATAGTTTTACAAGACCAGTAGTTTTACAAGACCAACAGTCTTTTAACTTTTATCAATCTAGTGGTTTTAAAATGATATTTCATTACTGTTAGAGATTGTATTTTTGACAGTAATATTATTGCTACATTTTCTCTTTTATCTATATTCTAACTTTTCTTTAATAAGCATGCATGTATTGTGAAAAATTATATAACATTTTAGAATATGTTTCTCTTTTTTTTTTTTTTACTATTTTCCTTTGAATTCAATAAGCATTTGTTGTAACATTGCTGATAGCTATGCTGCTGCTGCTAAGTCACTTCAGTCCTGTCAGACTCTGTGCGACCCCATAGACAGCAGCCCACCAGGCTCCCCCATCCCAGGGATTCACCAGGCAAGAACACTGGAGTGGATTGCCATTTCCTTCTCCAATGCATGAAAGTGAAAAGTGAAAATGAAGTCGCTCAGTCTTGTCCGACTCTTAGCGACCACACGGACTGCAGCCTACCAGGCTACTCCATCCATGGGATTTTCCAGGCAAGAGTATTGGAGTGGGGTGCCATTGCCTTCTCCAGCAGATAGCTATAGACACAGGCAAAAAAATAATTTTAGAAAATGATATACTCTTTGCCTTCAAAGAACTCATGGTCTAGTTAGGCAGACAGACACTGTTTGGTAAACATAAAAAGTGTTCGAAAGTACAGATGCAGCAGAGAACCAGGATTTATTAACACTCAGCTCAGTTCAGTTGCTCGGTTGTGTCCAATTCTGTGACCTCATGAACTGCAGCACACGAGGCATTCATCTCCATCACCAGCTCCCAGAGCTTGTTCAAACTCATGTCCATTGAGTCGGTGATGCCATCCAACCATCTCATCACCTGCCGTCTCCTTCTCCTCCTGCTTTCAATCTTTCCCAGCATCAGGGTCTTTTCAAATGAGTCAGTTCTTCACATCAAGTGGCCAAAGTATTGGAGTTTCAGCTTCAGCATCAGCCCTTCCAATGAATATTCAGGGTTGATTTCCATTAGGATTGACCAGTTTGATCTCCTTGCAGTCCAAGGGACTCTCAAGAGTCTTCTTCAACACCACAGTTCAAAACCATCAATTCTTTGGTATCAATTTCTTTATGGCCCAACTCATATCCATACATGACTACTGGAAAAATCATAGCTTTGACTAGATGGACCTTTGTTGGCAAAATAATGTCTCTGCTTTTTAATATGCTGTTTAGGTTGGTCATAATTTTTTTTTCCCAAGGAGCAAGTGTCTTTTAATTTCATGGCTGCAGTCACCATCTGCAGTAATTCTGGAGCCCAAGAAAATAAAGTCTGTTACTTTTTCCATTGTTTCCCCATCTATTTGCCATGAAGTGATGGGATCGGATTTCATGACCTTTGTTTTCTGAATGTTGAGTTTTAAACCAGCTTTTCACTCTCCTCTCACTTTCATCAAGAGACTCTTGAGTTCCTCTTTGCTCTCTGCCATAAGGGTGGTGTCACTGCATATCTGAGGTTATTGATATTTCTCACAGCAGTCTTGATTCCAGCTTTTGCTGATCAAAAGGAAGCTGATCATGATAGCTTGTTACAGGTTCCCTGTAACTACAATGAACATGGCTGCATGCTCTCCTGACAATGCTAGATGACAGCTCCATGATATTATAGATGGACCAATGCTTTTTGGTTCATCAAGCATTTTAAAATTATTATTAATTTATCATTCTATATGCTCAGTGAGGAAATGAGTCTCAGAAAAATTTAAGTTGTCCAGAGTCATAGAACTAAGGTATAAAACTCATTCTTCAAAGAAGTCCTTCCATTTTCCTTCTTCTAGAACTTACTTCTCAATGCAAATATTTGCCCATAAATTATACAATACAGACATATGATACAGCTAGTGGGAGTGTAAATTTTATCCCATACATAGACATACATACACACACATATAATTAGTAAGGGATTCTTGATTATCCATTGACTATCCATTCTTCTATGGTAAGCATATTAGAGAAGTATGAAAGTGATACAACTTCAGAGGTATACCTTTACACATACTGTTCTCTCCATTACATTTTGTATTTATCTGCACTTTGGCTATTTGGGGTGTATAGTTAAAGCTTAGAATTGTTGTTGGTGTTGTTCAGTTGCTAAGTCGTGTCTGACTCTGTGACACCACACTCAGCACACCAGGCTTCCCTGTCCTTCACTATCTCCTGGAATTTGCTCAAACTCATGTCCATTAAGTCAGTGATGCCATTCAACCTAGAGCTTAGAACTATAAATTACATTTAGTAAATTTGATGACTGGGCAAAAACATTTCAGCCAAGAAGGGGCGATAACCAAATTAATAAAAGTGAGCTGGGAGAAAAAAAATGTCCAAAATGTCATTTTTATTTTTCCTTGTAATGAACAGTGATTTAATGATGCATTCTGACAGATATATCTATGCATCCATTCAACAAATATTTTTTGAGAATTCACTATGTCCCAGTCAGAGTTAAATATTTTTCATAGATTATCTCACGCTAGTTTCAATAGCAGCTATATGATATTGGTATTATTAATTCTACTTTAAGAAAATGAAACTGGAGGTAAGGAGATAAAATAATTTAATCAAGGTTATACATCTTTTAAGGGAAAGAATTAACCTCAAAGCTTATTTCTGATCCAACATGTTGTATACTACAATATATTTTCTGACATTTTAACAATTTTTTTCAGCCCCATGGACTTCAAAATCATATATCTCTAGAGAATAACAAAGATGTTCAAATATCTACATTTCTAAATCATAAAATCCTAAATGATATCATTAATGAATAATTACTAACAATTCAAATATTTGTTTAAAAACGTGTTAGAGGAATTCACATATTTTTAAATGAGGAAATATGATTTTGTATGTAGAATATTGGTTCTTGCCAAGTAACTGTTTGTATTATTTTACAGTTTTCAATATGGACACTAGAATGTGGTGTAACTATTATTTTGTGTCTATTTCCATGAAATCAAACTAACTTGCATATGATGAAATGGAAATGTGTTGTAAAACTTTGTAGATTTACTTCCTAAAGTGGTGTCTATTTGATTTCTGTGTTCATTTGAAATATTCTACATATGCACCTTATAATTTTTGCATTGGAAAAAAAATAAAGCCACTGGTTACTGTAAAAGGTCACCTTTCTAATTGGTGTAATAAAGCCCAGCTGGTGAGCCAATCTCCGGAATAACTCGGGGCCAGCACAGCAGTGGCAGAGGGAAGAGTGTACTTGGTGAGAGGGGAGTGATGTTAGCATGTGTCCTTTATTTGGCATATTTGTGACTGCCAGTCACCAATATCAAATTTTATTTGAGGTAAAGCATCTTTGAAGGTTCAAGTGGTTTAAACTGCAACCTATGTCCTCATGCTAAACATAAAAAGGTAGACTGATCATGATGGATACAGAAAGGGAAGTAATTGATTCCTTGGTCTGAATTTTTCTCTCAGTTAATAGATTGCCCCTTTAGCAACAACAAGGTAAATAATAAGGAAGCATACAAGATAACTACAGTACAGCTAGCTCTGGCCCTGCTAGTCACTAAAAGCTTATCTAGTATTTCCAGCTCTCTTCATGAATGCTCCTTCTGCTCTGTGTTTAGAATAATAAAATCTTGTAGCTCCATAAATGTTAACTTCATCTTGTAGAAAAAATAATAAATATGCATTCGGCACAATGCACGATTCTCTATTTTGCCTCTTGACATTTAAGAAAATCGTTACAGTGATATCTATTCAGATAGAGACATGCTGCCTCCTTTTAAAATGTGATAATGCTTAACAATTATAAATATAATTCAGAATCCATACGAAATACAGACTAGGACTTTTCCACTGTAATGTATTTTAAAAATACCTCAAAGGAGTCCTGGATATTTCATCAATCTTGAAAATACTGCCAAAGTGTTTTTACAATATCAAAAATGCTTTAAGATGACATTATGATATTTTTATGGAAAGTTTGACTTTTTTTTTTGGTTTGTTTTCAAAACATTTTTTTTTTTTCAAAAAATTTTTTAAACTATTTCAATGCTACAGACAAAATGAGTTTGTGTATAAACACACTGAAAATCTAAGAAAACTGGAATATAAACCAAAATGGAGCTATGATCATAGGCTTGCAGATAACATTTCTTTAATTCATTTTATATTAGCTATTCTGTATTTGTAGCAATATACGCAAAGCTATGCACATGATTAAATCATGTAGAATGAGGCTGAATAGAAGCGTAGCTCATTGTACGAACATAGAAAGTAAACACTGAAAGACTAAGTTCCAAATTACTCAATTCCCTTGACTATCTTGAGTGGTTCTCTATTCCTTTACCTCTTAATCAAAGTTATAAAGTATTATTTCATTTACTAATCAAGTGGTATCTTTATTCCAAATCAACATTCACATCAACTATACTTTTTCACATAGAAGGATCCCAATGCAAAGTCAACTAGATCAGCCATTTCCCACAATATTCATATGAATGGAGTATACCACACAATACAGACACACAGTGGAGAAAGAAAGAGATTTGTAATCCATACTAATTTTATCTGGATAAATTTTGGTGATTTCTCTACATTCAGCTGAACTTTTTAATACTTTTTATTACATCTAAAACTTTTTATAATTCTTGCATTTTTATAATGAAGATACAGTTTTGAAAAAAAATCATCTCTGAAAATTTTACTCCAATATTTCCTCAATACATCAAAACCCTGAGGTGAGAGCTTGTGAATATTGCAACAATGGTAGTGGGAAATTTCAAAAAGTAATTTTCTTTATGAAAAAGCTCATATAACTTCTGTAATTAAATACAAACAGAAGGCATTTTTTTTTTTTAAGAAGGCACTTTTAAGTATCAAGAATTGTAAGAGAATTCCCTGGTGGTCTAGTGGTTAGGACTTGGCACTTTTACTGCCTGCACCTGGGTTCAATCCCTGGTTGGGGAACTAAGAGCCCATAAACCACATGGTTCAGCCGAAAAATATATGCAAAGAATTGTAGCATGTACTTAGATGAATGAAAAACTATTCCAGATGAGGCTGGAGAATATTCTAGTGATTCCAGTCATTTACAACCATAATATTTTATGAATCTGTAAGTAACACCTTACAGTAAGTTATAACATCTTACAGCTACAATGAATATCTGGGTTACAGTGATTGGAAATCCATCTGTAAGATATTTAGGGATACTGTAAAAACAGATTTATGTTCTATATTTCTTGGCAAGCAGGGCAAATTCAAGCAAGAATGTGGAGGAGGCAGTTGCTCTTTCCTCAAGACAATCTCTCTTTTATACTCATTCACTCACACTATCTCCCATCTAGTCTCAGGCATTTCCCCCAAATAATTAAAATCTTCACTTATTTATACCCAAGATGTATTTGCTGTGATATGCTGTAGAACAATGATTATAAGCCTCTTGTGGTATTCACAAATATTTTCCCAAGTTTAAAGTATAAGATAATCATGGTTTCTTTATCACAAATAAAAATTACATAATATTCTGGTGGTTTCCTAAGAAGGCAGAGAGCTCACTGATAAATCCCTTGTACTGCACATTATAGAAAGGATCATCCCATGATGGAGAAAGGCCATATCTCCCCTTTATTTCCATGAACTATTTCCATAAGTTATCTCTTACGACCCCTCCTTCCATCCAAGGAAGACCCGAGGAAAGTTCATTGACTTTCAAGTGTGTTACCTACATTTATCCCTATGCAATAATTTTCTCTAAAACCATATTTCTGTACCACTGAGCTTCTCAAGGTGAAAAAACACAAGCAAAAAATGTGCCCTGTTTTTTCTGAAAATCTCACTGTTTTAAACGTTATGCTATTAACTAATAGAAATAGCAAAGGAGTGACAAATGGTAGGGCAAATCAACCCTAGTTTTGAAAAAATCCATTTTCATAATTATACAATTGTCAAATCAGTATTACAGTTAAAATGCTATTGCATTTTTCATGAATATAGTCACTAATGCAAATTAGAAAAATCGAAATCAACAGATCATCTGACATGTCCAAATAAAGGAAATGTTCTGGAATGTACTTTAATAGTAGCCACAGT
This sequence comes from Bos grunniens, assembly GCF_055505025.1. Taxonomy (NCBI): domain Eukaryota; kingdom Metazoa; phylum Chordata; class Mammalia; order Artiodactyla; family Bovidae; genus Bos; species Bos grunniens. Next base: position 29,937,703 of record NC_141188.1, read on the forward strand.
AGAGCTCAGACAAAGATGAAAGGAGGAAGGGGATGAATATAGAAAAGGGGAGAGAGGTGTCCTGGATTCATCTCTTTGGTAGCAGTTGTTACAGGCATGGACTTCTCGATACATGAGAAATTTCCTCCCTAATTGCTACCATTATGCTTGAGAATTATGACAGGTAGAATCTGATGGTTTGGTTAACTTTAAACCCGATAACATGTGTTCAACCAAATTTACTGTTAAAATTGGGCAATGTAGACCAGCAGAAATATCACTGGCTTTGGTCAGAGAGCACAGGATTCAAAACCTGGCTCTTCATTTACTTTAAATCCTCCAAGTTACTGAATTATAGTTTCACCTTCCATAATATATGAATAATAAGATTTCTCAGTGAATTGTTATGAATAGTATTTTGAAATGGTTGGCCCTGTGCTTAATGCAAAGAAAGCACTTACTGGAGAGGGTGTGGAGAAAAGGGAACCCTCTTACACTGTTGGTGGGAATGCAACCTAGTACAGCCACTATGGAGAACATTGTGGAGATTCCTTATAAAACTGGAAATAGAACTGCCTTATGATCCAGCAATCCCACTGCTGGGCATACACACTGAGGAAACCAGAATTGAAAGAGACACATGTACCCCAATGTTCATCGCAGCACTGTTTATAATAGCCAGGACATGGAAGCAAGCTAGATGTCCATCAGCAGATGAATGGATAAGAAAGCTGTGGTACATATACACAATGGAGTATTACTCAGCCATTAAAAAGAATACATTTGAATCAGTTCTAATGAGGTGGATGAAACTGGAGCCTATTATACAGAGTGAAGTAAGCCAGAAGGAAAAACATAAATACAGTATACTAACGCATATATATGGAATTTAGAAAGATGGTAACAGTAACTCTGTATACGAGACAGCAAAAGAGACACTGATGTATAGAACAGTCTTATGGACTCTGTGGGAGAGGGAGATGGTGGGAAGATTTGGGAGAATGGCATTGAAACATGTAAAATATCATGTAGGAAACGAGTTGCCAGTCCAGGTTCGATGCACGATGCTGGATGATTGGGGCTGGTGCACTGGACGGCCCAGAGGGTTGGTATGGGGAGGGAGGAGGGAGGAGGGAGGAGGGTTCGGGATGGGGAACACATGTATACCTGTGGCGGATTCATTTTGATATTTGGCAAAACTAATACAATTATGTAAAGATTAAAAATAAAATAAAATTAGAAAAAAAAAAAAAAGAATCCAGTATCATCACTGCTATTGTTGTCTTGCGACTATGTAGCTGACTCTCATTGCTCACCATATATGAACTCAATGAAGTTACCACGCCTACCACAAATACTAAATGAGTGAATACTGATTATTGATCCATGGGAAATAACAGAGTTAAGTTCCTGCAGGCATCTGGTCACTTTTTTTTTTTTGGTCAACCAAAATGTTATTTTTATTATATAAATTTGTTTGCCAACATCCTTGTAAAACAAGCCAGTTTGATCAATGTTGAAAACATTCCTTATATACCTTTTCCTGTGTAACATAGAAGATACAGTCTATGGACATTCTTCATGGATTTCATATTGGCTAGCCAAAAACTTTGTTCCAGTTTTTCATACCATCTTATGGAAAAATAAGAACAAATTTTTTGGCCAACCTAATACTTGAAAATTTGCCTACTCGCTAAAATTTATTCAGAACCTCAAAGTCAATCATGACAGTACATTCTCTGTTATTTGAAGACATGAAATAATAAACAGTGGTGAAAAACTTGGCATCTGATGTGTTCATTCCCAGCTTGTGAGGTTGAACAAAGTGACACCTGCCTTCTTGTCTCAGCTCTCCTGCTGTAAACAAATGTCTTTCTGGCTATTTAGTGCCAAGCTTTTTGTCTTTCTGTGCTTTTTGTCAGTGAGTTCACTATTTCAGATGTGCTCCAAACACAGGGCTGAAGTGCAGTCTAGTATTCCCAAGCACAAGAAAACTGCAATGTGTCTTATAGAGAAAATATGTGTGTAAGAGTCTTCCTTTTGGCTGTATGTTGGCCACTCAACATTTTCTTGCTTCTTACAAGAAAGAAGTAAGGAAAAAGGGAAGGGAAGATAAAAGGAAAGAAAAGAGGACAAAAGGGTGGGAAGGCAGGAGAAATGGAAGGAAGAAGGAAGAAAGATAATCTAAAATGTATACTGCCAAGTGGGAAAACTATGCAATATATTTTATAAAAGTAGGTAGACATAATGTATAAGGACTTTAGTACATCAATACTTCTTCCACACCAACACAAAATAGGAAGATGATCAAGGCTATGTGGTGAATATCTGCTGGCTCAGAGGGTAAAGAATTTGCCTGAAATGGAGGAGACCCAGTTTCGAGCCCCAAGTTGGGAAGATCCCCCAGGGAAGGGAATGGCAACCCACTCCAGTATTCTTGACTGGGAATTTCCTTGGACAGGGCAGTCTGGCAGGCTAAGTCCATGAGGTCACAAAGAGTTGGACCTGACTGAGCAACTAAGTCACGAAGCTCTAAGATGGCTCCCAATAATTCCATTTCTGTTATTCACGCCCTTAGGTTAACCTCTCCAAGTATGGACTGTACAGAATGAATGACATATAGCAAAAGTGACAGAGCTCATTTCCAAAATAAATTAGAAAAAGATAGTGACTTTCAGCTTTCACTCTCTAACTCACTCACCCTTGAGAAAGCCAACCGCCATGTCATGAGACAAACCTGTGGAGTACACAGATCGCCAGGCTGAGGCCTGGCAGAGCTTGGGTGCAGAACGCAGATGAGAATTCATATAGATTGTAGCCTTCCTGCAGACTTGATGTTAACCTTATGAAAGACCTTGAGCGAAAGCCCTCATACAACCTGTACCTATAATTTTCATCCATAGATTCTCTGAGATCATTAAGTCTTATTTTTAGCTGCTAAATTTGGGAATGATTTGTTACACAACAGTAGATAACTAATAAAGGATATTAGTGGTGAGGTGATTTACCAAAAATATAACTCATCAACGATTTATGAAAATATGTTCAACATCATTAGGAAATTAATAAAAACAAATTAAAATGGCAATGCCCACTGTTTCACCTTAAATTGAATAGATATAAAAATTTTACAGAGTGAAGTAAGTCAGAAAGAAAAACACCAATACAGTATAATAACACATATATATGGAATTTAGAAAAATGGTAACAATGACCCTATATGCGAGACAGCAAAAGAGACACAGATGTAAAGAACAGACTTTTGCACTCTCTAGGAGAAGGTGAGGGTGGGATGATTTGAGAAAATAGCATTGAAACATGTATATTACCATATGTGAAATAGATCGCCAGTCCAGGCTCAATGCATGAGACAGGGTGTTCTGGGCCGCTCCACTGGGACAACCCTGAGGGATGGGACGGGGAGGGAGGTGGGAGTGGGGTTCAGGATGAGGGACCCATGTATACCCATGGCTGATTCATGTCAGTGTATGGCAAAAACCACTATAATATTGTAAAGTAATTTGCCTCCAATTAAGATAAATAAATTAATTTACAAAAAATATTGAAATTTTGTATTCATTAGGTTTTTAACATTTGTGTTTTCAGAATGACTCTGCATGTGTGTTCTAAAGATATAAAAATTCAAATTTTTGATTTATTAGATTTCTAAAGGGAAGAGGACTGGTGTACATATGGATGTGGATGTGCAACTGTGTTGGAGGTTGGATGTGTTATAATAGCAATGCACTCTGTATCATAAAAATAACTTAGAAATATTTCAAAATTTACTTACTACATCATCACTCTGGATTCTCTCTCTTCCATGTGGTAGTCTGGAATACAAAAATTAAGTCTTGAGTTCAAAACTTCACTTGTACCACTCTTTAACTTTGTGAACCTGTATACAAAAGTTATCCTGAGCCTTAGTTTAATTTTTATGTGAAGTTAGCATGAAAGTGAAAGAAAGTGAAAGTGAAGTCGTTCAGTCGTGTCTGACTCTTTGCCACCCCATGGACTGTAGCCTACCAGGCTCCTCCCTCCATGGGATTCTCCAGGCAAGAGTACTGGAGTGGGTTGCCATTTCCTTCTCCAGGGGATCTTCCTGCCCAGGGATTGAACCTGGGTCTCCCGCATTCCAGGCAGACACTTTAACCTCTGAGCAACCAGGGAAGCCCATAATATCCAAAATTTCTGCACAAGGTCATAAGAGTGAGTAAGATAATATAAGTAAGAATGTACTGTCAATAACAAAGTAATATGTACCCAGGAGGTGTTACCATACTCTAAGGTCTTCCAAACTACTGTTGATTCTCAGATAAAACCATAATCAGTGAAGGTAAGCAACTTGGCTTCCCTGGCAATGAGTTCTAATATTAGTCAATTACTGTTCTTGAGCACTTCTAATTTTGAATGAGTAGAAAACCCTATAACTCATTAAAACTTAAAGATCCATGATAAATACCTTATACTCACAATAAGCTTAAAGATTTATTCTAGTGATAAATTATATCTGTAAATCATAGTCTTTAAAGGATAGTCACACATTGCTACATATTGGATCTTCACCATAACTCTGGTAAAGGCAAGGATCATTGTTTTTGTTTAGACATTGTTTAATTAAGGGGATTAAGTGAGTTGTCCAATGTCACATTCCCATAAAAATTAATTTGAGTGAAAAACTGTGACATCTAAGAAAGTGTTCACTGCTGTGTTTCTCATAATAGTGCTTACAATTATGAATGATTGGAAGCAACTCTCTGTCCAGGAATAGGGAATTGGGTAAACAATTATGGTATATCAATAAAGCAAAATTTGGTGTAGATATCCAAAATAACAACAAAGAATAACACAGTCAGTTGCAGGTTAGGTACCTTCATTATTATTTTATGGTAATTATTCCTTCAGGAAACCAGCTGCAAATCAAAAGGAAAAAGAGAAGCAGAAAATGATACTATAACACTTTCTTTTCTTTTTCATTTCCCAGCCTTATTAGAATGACTTTAATATTTACACCATAAGTTTCCGAATTAGATGTTTTCTTGAAAATGCCTATTCTTGGCTCACTTTAAATTTTATGTAAACCATCTCTCTATTCCACCTGTGCTTTGGCATTTAGAAAGAAAACACTTCGCAGAAGAAGCCTTGCAGGAAATATTTCTCCAAGACAGCACAGTTTCCAGAAAAAAATAAGGTGGTCTGAAATTAGTCTTCTGAGAACACATATGAAAGGATATTATTAGGGGAGAAATATTCTTTTCATGGTTAATCAGGTTGTTTCAATAGCTGAATTCAATACAGATTTCACTGAAGAAATCTAAAATCTTGTTCTGAAACATCTATTATTTGGTTTCACCACAGATCATCCTTAATGGGTCTTTATTTTCCCTAGAAAGGTTATTCACACCGAGATAGATTTCTGAATATATCTAATTAGGAGACATCACTTCTTTCTACCTTTGTCATCTCTTTTCATACTAAGAGGGTAGTTCCCTCACCTAAAAATTTGTGACTGACAGTATAAACAAATAATTCACCTTAGTATGGGGTGACTGGTGAAAAGATTTCTAAAGAAAATGGGGGAAGAAAGGGTTGGGTGTTTGGAGAGCGATTCTATCTCTATGCTGTATTTAAGATGTTCATTTCATTGATTGTATTTCCTTGACTTCTAAAACACCTACTTGGTACGGTGACATGCAAGAGGAAAAAGAAAAGCAAGCACAGACAGCTTCTCATGTCCTTGAAATAGATATGCCTTGATTCTGCAGCTCACATAATAACTGATAGCAGAGAACACTTTGCTTTTTGAATTAAAATAAAAAATGAAGCAAGTCCTTAAAAAAAAAAAAAACTCTGAATATAAATGTTCATCCAATTAAGAAAGTGCATTCACTTTCAGGCCACAATGTGGTAAGGGACAGATAATTACAGCTGTCTATGTCAAGCTTGTACAGAGCTTTCTAAAATCATTGAGCATTTAGAAATTTTATTCAGCTTGCAGAATTGTTCTTAACTGCACTCACACTTATTAAAACCACTCCCTGACCATTTTTACCCACTCTTAGAGCCCTCCATATCATTAAGTTTAGACCTGGCAACCATTTTCCCACACCAGATAATGGTATTTTTCTCACCAACATAAATTTCCATCAGGATCGGAAATGAGGGACACTAGAAAGATATCTCAGAGAATGTTAAATTTCCCTCAGGACTAGATCATGATGGTATTAAAATAGCCATATTTTAAATATATTTTTCATTTTGTATTACATATGCCATGTAATTGATTCTATACAGATTTTCATGGAAATGATAATTTGCTGTGATGTCAGACAGATACAGGATGAGATGGCTGCATAGCATCACCGATTTAAGGGACATGAGTTTGGGCAAACTCTAGGAGATTGTGAAGGACATGGAAGCCTGGTGTGCTGTAGTTCATGGGGTTGCAAAGAGTTGGACATGGCTTAGCGATTGAACAACATATAGATACAATGCACATTTCCTATCAGGTTTCTGTTTTTGTTCTGTTGTCTGAGTGATATGTCATATCCATGTGGTCTAAAGTTTATTTTTCATGGTGAAGCCATATAGAGGGCACATTAGGAAGATGACATAGAAAATAACTAAAGAAACAAATAGTTTCTCTTATTGCCTGCTGTGCCTTTTCCGCTCCATCCTGACGTCCCATGTCAGTAGCTCTTTATTCTGTACTTGTTCTGGTGAGGTTGTTTCTCATCATGGGAGTTTCTTGTATTTTCTCCCTCTGGCAATACCACTATCCTGAACAAATATCTATTGTTAAAATCAGAAGTTGCAGACTTCGATTCATTGCCAGTTGTTATTCTGAAAGACATTTCCCTCCTAATCCTAGTATTCTCATTTGTATTTCCCACATCAATTTGGTAATTAGAGTGAGCCAGGAAACACTAGAATTCCTCTTGCTACAAATTATAAACTTTAAAAACAGCCAGGACACATCCCAGTGGCCTCAAGACTGCCCGAGGTTCAGTTGCCACTGTGTGCATTTTGCTATCCAACATTCAGTGCCAAGCCAACTCCTGCTGGACCTTGACTGCATCCTCTGGGTATCTGAGTGAGTAGCAACACTTAAAATTCACATGCTGTATTACCCAGCCATGGCCATTGCTGGAGATTCTGTTTTTAGACTAGAAAATGCAGCATACTAGAATAACAAGACATTTTCTCCTACTTTTGAACTGGAAATGAAATCTGAAAGGAATTTTGTTTCTCATTTTCCAATGAAATTTTAAGAACAAGCCATTTCTAAGACTTCTTCACAATTCATTTTGTTGTCTGTGACAAATCCCAGACAACAAAAGTCAGACTTTCGGCAGATGGTACCCGGAGATGTGGTCAAAAATCCTTCCAGTGCAACATTGTGGGTAATTTCTGAGATGAGAAGGGTGATGGCAGGAGTGATGGTGACGATAGTCTCTGAAATGTTTATTGATTTTTTTTTTTTAGACATAACAGTTAAGTAGAGAGAGAACCTCTGTTTAAAATTTGGTCAGAATTCCCTCTACATATGATTTTCAGAAGGAAATAATACATTCTACTGCTTACACAGTAGTCTATTTTGAAGCACAAAGTTTCCATTAATCATTTTCAATAATAGCTGTGCAGCATCTTATAAAATAACTTATAGATCAAACATCATACATAAAGCACAGTCCAAGACAGATGAGAATGAAAGGTGGCCAGTATGTTTTAAAGATGATAAACCAAAAGGTTTTGGTTATCTTTTGTGGAGATCCAATTGCCTGAATTTCTCTGAAACTTGGTTCCAATTGGCAGATCCATAGAGTTACACTGGAGCACAGTGAAGGGTCAAGAGATAAAAAAATTAAAAAAAATTTTTTTTTCACCTTTACGTCCCAAAATATAAACATTCATTTTGAAGATTCTCTGTTTTATGTCTGGAAAGCAGCAAAAATTAGTTTCCCAGTCTGACTTCACCTACACTAGCTCAATTTAGTTCAGTTCAGTCGCTCAGTCGTGTCCAGCACTTTGCGATCTGTGGACTGCAGCATGCCAGGGCTACCTGTCCATCACCAATTCCCGGAGTTTACTCAGACTTATGTCCATCAAGTCAGTGATGCCATCTACCCATCTCATCCTCTGCCATCCCCTTGTCTTCCAGGCTTCAATCTTTCCCAACATGAGGGTCTTTTCCAGTGAGTCAGTTCTTCACATCAGGAGGCCAAAGTATTGGAGTTTCAGCTTCAGCATCAGTCCTTCCAATGAATATTCAGGACTGATTTCCTTTAGGATGGACTGGTTGGATCTCCTTGCAGTCCAAGGGACTCTCAAGAGTCTTCTCCAACTCCATAGTCCAAAAGCATCAATTCTTTGGCACTCAGCTTTCTTTATAGTCCAAATCTCACATCCATACACGACTACTGGGAAAACCATAGCTTTGACTAGCTGGACGTTTGTTGGCAAAGTAATGTCTCTGCTTTTCGATAGACTGTCTAGGTTGGTCATAACTTTTCTTCCAAAGAGTAAGCGTCCTTTAATTTCATAGCTGCAGTCACCATCTGCAATGATTTTGGAGCCCCAAGAGAACAAAGTTTGTCACTGTTTTCAATGTTTCCCCATTTATTTGCCATGAAGTGATGGGACCAGATGCCATGATCTTAGTTTTCTGAATGTTGAGTTTTAAGCCAACTTTTTCACTCTCCTCTTTCATCAAGAGGCTCTTTAGTTCTTCTTCAAGTTCTGCCATAAGGGTGGTGTCATCTGCGTATCTGATATTATTGATATTTCTCCCAGCAGTCTTGATTCCAGCTGATGATTCATCCAGTCCAGCATTTCTCATGATGTACTCTGCATATAAGTTAAATAAGTAAGGTGACAATATGCAGCCTTGACGTACTCCTTTCCCTATTTGGAACCAGTCTGTTGTTCCATGTCCAGTTCTAACTGTTGCTTCCTGACCTGCATACAGCTTTCTCAGGAGGCAGGTCAGGTGATCTGGTATTCCCATCTCCTCAAGAATTTGCCACAGTTTGTTGTGATCCACACAGTCAAAGGCTTTGGGGTAGTCAATAAAGCAAAAGTAGATGTTTTTCTGGAACTTACTTGTTTTTTCAATGATCCAGCAGATGTTGGAAATTTGATCTCTGGTTCCTCTGCCTTTTCTAAAACCAGCTTGAACATCTGGAATTTCATGGTTCACATATTGCTGAAGCCTGGCTTGGAGAATTTTGAGCATTACTTTGCTAGCGTGTGAGATGAGTGCAATTGTGCAGTAGTTTGAGCATTCTTTGGCATTGCCTTTCTTTGGGATTGGAATGAAAACTGACCTTTTCCAGTCCTGTGACCCTGCTGAGTTTTCCAAATTTGCTGGCATATTGAGTGCAGCACTTTCACAGCATCATCTTTCAGGATTTGAAATAGCTCAACTGGAACTCCATCACCTCCACTAGCTTTCTTCGTAGTGATGCTTCCTAAGGCCCACTTGACTTCACATTCCAGGATGTCTAGCTCATGATGAGTGATCACAGCATTGTGCTTATCTGGTTGTGAAGATCTTTTTTGCATAGTTCTGAGTATTCTTGCCACCTCTTCTGAATATCTTCTGCTTCTATTAGGTCCATACCATTTCTGTCCCTTATTGTGCCCATCTTGCATGAAAATTTCCCTTGGTATCTCTAATGTTCTTGAAGATACCTCTAGTTTTTCCCATTCTGTTGTTTTCCTCTATTTCTTTGCATTGATCACTGAGGAAGGCTTTTTTATCTCTCCTTGCTATTCTTTTGGACTCTGCATTCAAATGGGTGTATCTTTAATTTTCTCCTTTGCCTTTCACTTCTCTTTTTTCATAGCTGTTTGTAAGGCCTCCTCAGACAACCACTTTGCCTTTTTGCATTTCTTTTTCTTGGGGATGGTCTTGATCACTGCCTCCTGTACAATGTCATGAACCTCTGTCCATAGTTCTTCAGGAACTATATCGGATCTAATCCTTTGAATCTATTTGTCACTTCCACTGTATAATCATAAGGGATTTGATTTAGGTCATACTGAATGGTCTCCAAAATCACTGCAGATGGTGACTGCAGCCATGAAATTAAAAGACGCTTACTCCTTAAAAGGAAAGTTATGACCAACCTAGATAGCATATTCAAAAGCAGAGACATTACTTTGCCAACAAAGGTCCATCTAGTCAAGGCTATGGTTTTTCCAGTGGTCATGTATGGATGTGAGAGTTGGACTGTGAAGAATGCTGAGCCCCGAAGAATTGATGCTTTTGAACTGTGGTGTTGGAGAAGACTCTTGAGACTCCCTTGGACTGCAAGGAGATCCAACCAGTCCATTCTGAAGGAGATCAGCCCTGGGATTTCTTTGGAAGGAATGATGCTAAAGCTGAAACTCCAATACTTTGGCCACCTCATGCGAAGAGCTGACTCATTGGAAAATACTCTGATGCTGGGAGGGATTGGGGGCAGGAGGAGAAGGGGATGACAGAGAATGAGATGGCTGGATGGCATCACTGACTCAATGGACATGAGTCTTGAGTGAACTCCGGGAGTTGGTGATGGACAGGGAGGCCTGGCGTGCTGCGATTCATGGGGTTGCAGAAAGTTGGACATGACTGAGAGACTGAACTGAACTGAATAGTCTAGTGATTTTCCCTACTTTCTTCAATTAAATCTGAATTTGGCAATAAGGAGCTCATGATCTGAGCCACAGTCAGCTCCCGGTCTTGTTTTTGCTGACTGTATAGAACTTTTCCATCTTTGGCTGCAAAGAATATAATCAATCTGATTTCAGTATTGACCATGTGGTGATGTCCATGTGTAGTCTTCTTTTGTGTTGTTGGAAGAGGGTGTTTGCTATGACCAATGCGTTCTCTTAACAAAACTCTGTTAGCTTTTGCCCTCCTTCATTTTGTACTCCAAGGCCAAACTTGCCTGTTACTCCAGGTATTTCTTGACTTCCTACTTTTGCATTCCAGTCCCATATGATGAAAAGGATATCTCTTCTGGGTGTTGGTTCTAGAGGGTCTTGTAGGTCTTCATAGAACCATTCAACTTCAGCTTCTTTATCATTACTGGTCGGGGCAAAGACTTGGATTACTGTGATATTGAATGGTTTACCTTGGAAATGAACAGAGCATTCTGTCGTTTTTGAGACTACATGCATTACTGCATTTCAGACTCTTTTGTTGATGATGAGTCCACAGTAATTTTTACAGATAAACTGTGATGTTCATTACCACTTCTTGGAGCCAAAAAGAGTTCAGAAACTGTTCTTTAGAATGTTTTGGGGGCCAGTTTCAGCTGATTGGGCTTTGGACCAAGTACAGACTCCTGGTGTCACATGACCCCCTCCTGCATGACTAGAGGCTGCTGGAACGATGTCTCCTACCTAAAGGATAGATGTCATATGGCAAGACCATCAGCAGTCTTGTTCCTCAGAGACCAGCTGTTGAATGGGCTATTTCTGGTGGTAGCACAGAACAGGAGGCTGCAGTCCCAGAAACAATTAGAGAAGGAAAGTGCCAAGAGAAGACCCACACAACAGCTGGAAAATGTGTGGAGGCCTTCAGCCACGGTACTCAAAATTGTTTGTAGAGTACCATAATCAAAACTCCTAGCCAAGCTTGGAACCCTGAGAGGAATCAAGGAATAAAAGGCCCTTGGCAACCATTCAACATCCCTTTCAAGTAATATGGCAAAGAGACCCATTAAGAAGTAGAAGATATTGGAAGATAAGGTTGATTTCCTATTTTCAAGATCTGTTGTGACTGTAAACTTGGTGTTCTCACACTGTTATGGGGGGAACCCAATTGTCTCCCTCCAGCAAGAGTGAAGTCAGCTGCCTTTAGTGTGAAAGCCACAGATATCCAAGAACCTCAAGTGAGGAAGCTGGTGAAGAGAAGAGTCACAGGGCATGCATGCCTACATGCATGCACACCTGTGCGTCCACTCACACACACACACACACACATGAAAACACACACACAAAATAGGAAATGCAATGGGGCTTCATCAGTGGAGCACCCATATGGGGCAGTGAAGCCAGAATACCAATATATATCTGTGTATCTCAGCTTGAAGCTGAGATCCCTGCAGAGACAAGAGGGAGGGAAAGAAAAAGAAAAAAAAAATGCTTAAAACACTATAATATAGCTCTAGTTTACATTTTACATTTTATTTATTATATTTATTACTAAAAACATGGTCTCAACATTTTTGAGTGTGAGATAACTTTTTCAGCTTTTTGTTTCTGCACAAATGTGCCTTCGGTCTCGCTTTAATGGGCTGGCTTACTATACCGTTAGTCAACTCAGAACGCCAACTGTAGCCGAAGGGAAACACCTCAGGAGACCTGATGTTCACAGTGGGGTTGAATGTAATCTGGTTTTCCAAGCCAAGAAGTACAAACATTACAAGTTGGTGAGGAAAATCTCCTTCTAGTTGAATGGTTTTGATATTCTGTTATAGGCTATCTCAAGTGCTGTTTCAACATCTGGATGCTTCTCTCAGTAGAAAGGAGGATGGGAAACTTTATCCAACGTATCATACCTCGTTGGCTGACAGTCTATTTGGAGTACACAGATCTTGTTAGTCGAGGTACGACTAAGGTCCACACAGTTTTGATTTCTGGATTAGGAGACAGATTCTGTTTGGCAGGTGTTTGCTGAGCTGCCTGAGCCAGGAGAGATAGGGAACGCCAATCTTCTCAACTAGAAAAGATTCCCTTTTGTGACTGGTCAGGAGAAGGAAAACTAAAGATGAGTCTGCAGCCCAGGTGGCAGCCTCTGAAGTATACTGTGCCAGGTTTTTAACAGGGTTTTCCTGGTGGCTCAGATGGTAAAGAATCTGCCTGCAATGCAGGAGACCCAGCTTCAATCCTGCGTCAGGAAGATCCCTTGGAGAATGAAATGGCAACCCACTCTAGTATTCTTGCCTGGAGAATCCCACAGACAGAGGAACCTGGCAAACTACAGTCCATGGGGTCGCAAAAGAGTCACACACAACTTTTAATACTTTTAATACATATGCCATTGCTAGTTTTTCTTTTACTTTTATAAGTCAGTTTGCTTTTGATTCAGATACTTGTATCTTACAGTCACATATTAGAACTCCTCTATAAATTTTGCTCATAAGCAGAACGTTTGGGTCATTTGATGTGAAAATATCATCTATCATTGACTTTGAGTTCCAGAAAAGTGTTATTTTAATCTATCCTTTGTTGTGTTTCTCTATTTTTCATTAAAAGAGACAGAAAATACCCTGAGCTGATAATTATAGATAACATCTTTTTCCTTCATCATTTATGATAACAAACAGTTTTCAATTCCTGTAAACTAAGTAACACTTAAAGCAGCAAGTAGAAATAAAAGGCACATTGGGCCACACTGTTTTATGTTTCTTTTATTTTAATAATGGAAATGGTCTCATTAATTATCTATTTTATACATAGTACCCATAGAGCCAAAGAATTGATGCTTTTGTTTTTTTGTTTTTTTGTTTTTTTATTTGCTAGTTTCTTTCTTTTTTTTTTTTTTTAATTTTTTATTCCTTTATTTCTCATGTGTTCCCCATCCTGAACCTGAATTGATCCTTTTGAACTGTGGAATTGGAGAAGACTCTTGAGCGTCCCTTGGACAACAAGGAGATCAAACCAGTTCATCACAAAGGAAATCAACCCTGAATGTTCTTTGGAAGGACTGATGCTCAAATACTTTGGCCACCTGATGTAAAAAGCCGACTCTTAGGCAAAAAACTTCATGCTGGGAAAGACTGAAGGCAGGAGGAGAAGTGGGTGACAGAGGACAAGATGATTGGATGTCATCATCGACTCAGTGGACATGAGTTTGAGCAAACTCTGGGAGATAGTGAAGGACAGGGAAGCCTGGTGTGCTGCAGTCCATGGGGTTGCAAAGAGTTGGACACGACTGAACGATAAGCAACAACCGAAGCAACGATCAGTAGTGTGTATGTGCCAATCCCAATCTCCCAACTCCTCCCACCGCCTACTTGCCCTCCTGGTATCCATGCATTTGTTCTCTATGTCTGTGTCTCTGTTTCTGCTTTGCAAAGAAGATCATCGATACCATTTTTTTAGATACCACATCATCAGTGTGTGAGTCTGTATCTTTGTCAATACTTGGTAATGCCCATTTTAATTTTTTTAATTTTTATTCAGCTATGGTCGATTAACAATATTAGTTTTAGGTATACAACATAGTGATCAAAAATTTTATTATTGGAAATAGAGAGGAATAGTGATTAAAATGCTTTAAAAGCAAAACCCTCAGTGAGTCTGTTGAAATTATTCATTTTTTACTGACTGGTCTCGCTGATCCCATCCCTTTATTAAATAACAAAATGAAGTTTCTTTTCTCTTCTTAAAAGTGTTGCTGTTAAAAAGAAACTTCTGGGGGCTTCCCTGGTGGTCCAGTGGTTAAGCATCCACCTGGCAATGCACGGGACACGGGTTCAATCCCTGGGCTGGGAAGATTCCACATGCTGCTGGGCAACTAAGCCTGTGTACCACAGCTAGTGAGCCTGAGCACCTAGAGCCTGTACTCTGCAACAAGAGAAGCCACCACAATGAGGAGTGCACACAGCAGCAAAAAGCCTATGCACCACATGACAGACCAGCACAGCCAAAAATAAATAAATGTTTTAAAAATAAAGAAACTCTGGAGAGGTATAGTTCAGTACACGTTACAGCCATGTTTTAACATTCAGAAAAGATTCTTTAACTTTTGAGATACTGCCTCTGCTGTAATCCATTGAGCCTGTAAATATGTAAGGTAATTAATCTATTGATAAATACAATCCATGTGCACATGTAAAAAAAAAACAACAATATTAGTTTTAGGTATACAACATAGTGATCAAAAATTTTAAAGGATATAACCTATTTGTAGTTATGAAATATTATAAAATATATTTCCTATGCTGTACAATACATACAATAAGTGTAACTTGTTCATTTAAAAAAATAATAATGGAAATGGCAAAGGCATGTGTGCAAGGCATAATCTAACTGGTCTCCAGGAGAACAAAGATGGCATGTGATGATTACCTATGGCAATGGAAAACCTAGTCTCCCCTTAATCTCTAATGTGTAGGTAACTACTTACACACAATAAATATTAATTTATCTTGTAACATAAACTTAAGCAGAGATAGCATTTACCACTTCAGCTCACTAAAATTGAGAGTTCTAAGTGTGCCAGCTCATCAACATATGATCTACAAGCTGTGGCTTCTCTGAGCTGCCTGAGGTTAAACAATTAAGTCTTTAAGCATGCGCATCAAATATCTTTGTGTTTTATCGAGCCTTAACCAGAAACAGCCAAACCATCCCCATATTTTAGTGGAGGGAAACAAAAGTTAATTTCCCTCTCTTAATTTAAGGGAGGGAAACAAAAGTATTTTCCATTTGAAGATGAAAAGAATCATAAGCAAAGTTCTGAGACTCCTACAGTTAAAATGTTGCTTACATAGGTTGATATATACATAATCCATAAAATTAGTCATGTGTTATTATGCAAAATGCTATGTTCTTTCTGAGAAGACTCTTCAGTAAGTTTGATCAAGAACATTAAATATGAAAATAAAGAAAAACATTTAATTGTTGAAAAGTAATTAAAAATATATTTCACCATATGTTCATCTGCTGTTAGTTCACTTCAGCAAAACCAATTCCTAAAGCATTTATTATCCCCCATCATTTTTTAAAGAGGCCTAATGTTCACATATGGCACTAATGCCACACAGATAAAAATGAATCAGCTCTGGAACAAACTAGAGGAAATTCATTTGCCCACATTCAACAGATGATATGTAACGAGTCAATGTACATGTCCTTTCCCCTTTTATAAGGAAATTGCTAGAGAATATCATCTCCACACATGGATCACTCAGACGATATTGACTGAAGGTCATTTAGAAGGCAGAACAATCTGTATCACACCTTTAATGATGTGACACAGGAAAATATTCTGCTTAATTAGAAATGGCAAATCAAACACATAGCTTTCATTTAAAATCCTATAAAATACCTTTAAAAGAGATGTTCATTTTAGGAGTTCATCCAACATGATTTTTGAATTCCTGGAGAATATTCAAAGGAAGTGTTTTTCTTTAGGTGACAAGCAAGCTTCATGCTAGCAGAATATCATGTTTGCCAAATAAAACAAAAAAGAGAAAATATGAAATGAGGAATTGTTTTAAAAATGTGAACTCTGGATGAAAATATCTCCCATATCTTAAGTACTTATAGTCCCATAATTAAAGACAGGAAACTGCTCCCTTCTCTGGGAATGGCCTTCACTATGGCGCTATGGCCTTGACTCTTCTATCACTGTGTATGGGTGTGTGCGTGTGTGCGCGTGTGTGTTAGTCAGTCAGTGGTGTTTGACTCTTTGCAACGCCATGGAGTGTAGCCCGCCAGGCTCCTCTGTCCATGGAATTCTCCAGGCAAGAACACTGGAGAGGGTTGCCAGTTCCTTTTCCAGGAGATCTTCCTGCCCCAGGGATCAAACCCAGGTGTCCTGCATTACCAGTGGATTCTTTGCCACCTGAGCCACCAGGGAAGCAGCTTTGTCACTGTAACCAGCTTCTGTTCAACTTGCCTTCTTTTCTTAAGATTCACTCCTGGAACTGAGGGTTCAAGAAGATAGAGTCCAAATTCTGATCCTGCATACAGTCTGTCCACATAGTAAGCAGTCAGGTCAACAGACATGACATAGGAGGGGAAAGCATCCTGTAAAACTATGGATCGAGAGACCACTTAACTCAAGGAGTAGTGTTAGTCACTCAGTTGTGCCCAGTTCTTTGTGACTCCATGGACTACAGCCTGCCAGGCTCCTCTGTCCATGGGATTCTCCAGGCAAGAATGCTGAAGTGAGTTGCCATTCCCTTCTCCAGGGGATCTTCCTGACCCAGGGATCAAACCCAAGTCTCCCGAATTGTAGGCAGATTCTTTACCATCTGAGCCACCAAGGAAGCCCTACAAATAATTATAAACTTTAAAAAAATCACTAGTAAATTAGAAAAATTCTAATACAAATTAATGCTGTTTTGCACATATAATCCTAAAGTGTAGAATCAGTTTGATATTATTCTTTAAAAAGTCTCAAAATTCTTCTTGTAGGTTGAAAAAGTAAATAAACAAATGAAAATCCTCCAAAAGAAAAAAAAAATTCTATTTCTTTCTCTTTTAAGAATTTTCCCTCTAGAATTCTATTTTCCTAGACCTTAAGAGGAAAATTTAAACATGCAGTACCACTGTACAAAGAAAAAAGATCTACTTCCTCCAGGTGGATGAGGGCTGGCAGCTTGCCAAGGCATTTGGTCTAGGTTATATACCCTCACCCCTTCGCCATGGAGAATTTGGGTTGTTTTTTTTTTTTTTTTTTTTTTTGCAACACACCACCCTACCAGTGCCAGAGGAATGGATAGATGGACACATGGATATGTGAATAGTTGAATAGGTGATAGACAGACAAACAGACAGAAAGATGTACAAATATGTATAAAACCAAAAGGACGGGCTTTTAAGAAATACATTAAAAAGAGGGGAAAAAATGACACTCTTTTGTCTACCTTTTTTTAACATAAAAAAATCAAGAAAATACAATCTCAGATGATGATGTCCAAAATCACTGCTGCACAACTCGGTGAGCCTGGAGTCAGATTTCCCTCAGAAGAAGGAGTGAGAGGCAAGAACTGGATAAGAGAACTAAAGGTCAGAGACAGTCATCATTATGAGTGTCAGCTTTGCGTATTATTGTCAATAAAAGAACACTGCCTTAATTTCGATGGTCATGTTGATTGATTTCCAACAAAATAGCCAAGAAAAATCAATCTGGTCAGGTGTTACATTTTTTCATTTTCTTATTCTGGATTCAGTTGTATCCACCAAAATTTATATGCTGAAGTCCAAATCCCAATATGACTATATTTGGAGACAGTCTTTAAGGGGGAAATTAAACAGAGATCATAAAGTTGAGGCTTTAATTTCACGACATTGAAGTTCTTATGAAAAGAGAAGAGGGCCTTCCCTGGTGGTCTAGTAGTTAAGAATCTGCCTTGCAATGCATGGGACATGGTTTATCCCACATGCCACAGAGCAACTAAGTCTGTGCCCTGCAAATATTGAGCCCATGTGCCAGAATAGAAGATCCTGCATGATGCAACTAGAACCCAAACAACCGAATAAGTAAGTACATATTAAAAAAAAAAAATAGGAAGAGACCCCAGTGTTCCCTCCCTCCCTCTCTCTTTTTCTCTCTCTCTGTCATTCTCTCTCTCATTCTGTCTCTCTCCCCGTATATGTACAGAAAAAAGGCCATGGGAGGCCCAACGAAAATGTGACCTCTACAAAGTTGAGGAGAAAGGTCTCACTTTAATTCCAAGGAGAAATTAACCCTGCTGGCACCCTGATCTTGAACTTCCAATTTCCAGCTGTGGGAAAAAAAGAAAAATGTCTATTGCTTAAGATATCTGTTGTGCTGTGCTCAGTTACTCACTCACGCCCCTCTCTTTGCGACCCCATGGACAGTAACCTGCCAGGCTCCTCTGTCCATGGGGTTTTTCAGGCAAGAATACTGGAGTGAGTTGCTATTTCCTCCTCCAGGGATCTTTCTGACCGAAAAGAGACCGAACTCACATCTCCTGTGTCTCCTGCATTGCAGGCAGATTCTTTACCCTAGTCTATAGTATATACGACAGGACAAATATTACATGATTCTACTTATATAAAATAACTAACAAAGCCAAATTCATAGTGACAGAAAGATGAGAGATTATCAGGAGCTCACAGGAAGGTAAATGAGGAGTTACTGCTTAATCATTATAAGATCTTCTGTTTGGAGTAATGAAATGGCTTTAGAAAGAGTGGTGACGGTTACACAACAATATAAATATAATGAATGCCACTTGATTCTACACTTAAAATGATTAGTATGGTAAATTTTGTTATATACTTTACCATGGTTTAAAAATAAATAAAAACTAATGTTAAAAAAATTAGTTTCATACTTTCACACACCTATTTCCTTAAAATGTTCTTATAATAAGCTTACCATGAGAAACTATATTTTAACCAATAATCCCACTGAAATGTAAAGGTATTCCAGAAATATTTACTTTTTACCTCTTTTTGATGGAGTTACATGTGCATCACGATACCATCCACAGCTCAGGAAGCAATGGAATTTTGCATAATAAACAAAATCAGTCATCTAAGAAACACTTGGACATTTGACCTGTGCATTCCCAACTGCTCACCTTTTAGCAAATAGAAATATACATCAAAGCTAGACTTTTCCAAAGCATCTATGACTTTGGCATTAAAATTATATGATGTAGTTCTGTGATTACTTTCTTATTGTACATTTTTATGCACAAATTATGGGCTTTCCAGGTGGCACTAGTGGTAAAGAACCCACCTGCCAATGCAGGAGATGCAAGAGATTCGGGTTTGATCCCTGAGTGGAGAAGATCCCCTGGAGGAAGGCATGGCAACCCACTCCTGTGTTCTTGCCTAGAGAATCCCAGGGACAGAGGAGATTGTTGGGCTACAGTCCGTTGGGTTGCAAAGAGTCAGACACAACCAAAAACAATGTAGCACACATGCACGAACATGCACGAATTACACCAATCTGTATTCTCATTGCAGAAAACCGAAATATGAGACAGAGCAAACACCCTCTCCACTTCAAATACACTCCTCATGGCCACTTCTGAGAAGAAATCACTGTTTTCAGTTTGTTATTTACTCTTCCAGGTATCAACACATATTCTGAGGTTTTATTCTTATATTATTATGTCTATTTGATTAATTTTATGGAAAGCTATGAAAAAAGCTCAGAGGAATCTATTATATTTTGAATCCCTGCTACAGATACTAAATATTTTATATGCATTATCTTATTTAATACATCAAACTTCAGGGTACAAATTATTATTCCGATTGTGAAGATTGACAAGGACTTCAAGTATATTTCCTATGGCCACACAAGCCAGTAAATAACAGAACTAGAACTTTCTGATTCTAAACTCTATGCTTGTAAATCAACTATACTTCAATGATTTTTTTAATTACAAAAATAAACTCCGATTGTTGAACTGTCCACTCTAATCTGAAGGGCAGGCTAGAGCGAGCAACCCATTACTAAGAGCTTGTTCTGTCTTATTAGAAACTAAACCGAGAATGAAGGGTGCAGAGGACAAAGAATGTTTTATTCCACTCACACAATAGTTCAACATCTAGAAATGCCTTGTGAGGTATTTGTGGTGTTTTTCCTGCAGACCTGTTTTTGTTGGGCATAGTTTTCTGCAACATGAACAGTAGTGACTACACAGAGGACTTTGTCTATAAATCTAACTTCTTTATCTATCTATGGTGGCAAAATAAAATATGATAGAGAGGATATAGACAGATAGGAGAAATCAGTTCTATTTCATAATCTCCAACAGATAAAAGAAAAATGTAGAGGCACTTTCTGCTCAACCAGAGGTGGCTAAAGAATTAATCATGCTCATTTAACTGAGAAGATGGTACCTTAGTTGATGAGAAAACACAGAAGGCTTGAACCTAAATGATTACAATATGATTCTCCAGATACTCACCATTCCTCCCTGCATGATGGGAGGTTCTGAGCTTCATTTTGAAACTGGAAACGATGATCCAGGACAGTCAGAATAGCTAGACTTTGGTATGAAATGGAAGCCAATCTTTGATTTTTAAAATAAAGTCATCAACCAGACCTAGTATAGCAGGATCTTTTTAGTCTTGATTTAATCAGGCTTCCCTGGTGGCCCAGTGGTTAGGAATCTGCCTTGCAATGCAGGGGACACAGGTTCAATCCTTGATCCGGGAAGATCCCACATGCTGAGGAGCAACAAAACCCAAGTAGCCACAACTGCTGAGCTTGTATTCTGAGAGCCCATGAGCCGCAACTACTTAGCCCATGCAACTACTGAGTCCATGTCGCAACTACGGAAGCCAGAGTGCCTAGAGCCCATGCTCCACAATAAGAGAAACTTGTTGTGGAAACCACTGAGTCACTCAGGCAATGAGAATCCCGAGCAGCTTGCTGCAACTAGAGAAAGCCCAAGTCAGCAACAAAGACCCATCACAACCAAAAAAATGAATAAGTAAAATAAATAAATAAGTCTTCTATTTATAAAGAAAAATCTGATTTATCTATGGCAGAGTAATCTTCAGTCTCCACACTGGAGAAATTATTTGGCTAAGATTTGAAACAACAGTGTTTGCTCATTTCAGCCAGTTCCCCAAAGTGAGTACATGTTAACTCTGGTCTCCACTAAGCATTTCTCTCCACTTCACTGTATAAGTGTGTGTGCCTTTTTCACCCAGAACAACATATTTTGATTTTTAAGTAGGTGATATTAGACTGATTGGGCTAATGTAATTTACATGGGACAAGTGCTTAGAAGAATGCACTGTGCACTTCTAGAAAGTTCATATTAACAAGATTCAGTATTCTATTTACCAGAGTGAATGTATTTGGGTTTCTGATTAAATCTCATCATTGAGGTTAACAGGAGTTCCCTTATGTCTATAATATTCAATTTATATATATATATATATTTTTTTTTTTTAAAGATGCAACATACTAAGAAGAAAAATTTCAGTCTACACCCTTTCCTTGTTTGTTTTGCTTGTTTTATTTTGTGGAGGTATGTCGTCATTTTCAGTAGCTTGTAAACAGTAGCCCTTAATCTCAATAATCCCTGAACAGAATTTCTAACTCAACTGGGCTCTGTGCCACTAAAATAGCAGATGTGGTCAAGAAAGAACCAAACTGGCTTTCCAAAAATTTATTTGTTAAGGAGAAAGCGTACATTTTATCTACATTCCTCATCCTAGTCTGGAATTCTAATGAGATGAAAGGACATACTACTACTAAGTCGCTTTAGCCGTGTCCAACTCTATGCGACCCCATGGACTGCAGCCTACCAGGCTTCTCCTTCCATGGGATTCTCCAGGCAAGAACACTGGAGTGGGTTGCCATTTCCTTAAGACCTACCCAAATATCACTTCATTATTATTATTTAGTTGCAGGGACAGTTCTCTTGAAAACAACCCTTTATCATATATCAGAAGAAAATACTAGAACTTCCTTTTTTTGTCTCTAATGGCTGTGAATCACATAGCTCAATTTAACACTTAATTGTGGAGCTAGTAGCCTACAGCATTACACTGACCTCCAATTTTATATGTCAATAATGTTTTTATGTGAATTGCATTATTGTATTTATATTTTTACTATGTCACTTGAAAGATATTTTTGAGACACTTGAATTATAAAGAATACAATAAATGTCTTAGTATATTATAGTTTCCAAAAGGAAAAATCATTAACAATATTTAAGTCTGCATAAAATAGAAACCATAATTTACAAGAAATAGTGGATCATTAAGAATAGATTAAATAATTAAAGCCACTTTGGAATAGTATCCATCAGAGTCTGTATCTGCCTTAGAATATGACATATTTCAAAACATTATCACTTTCTAAAGGGTGGTGCCGTCTAGACCAACCTTTAATCCTCTAGGTTGAGTGATTCAAACCAAAGCACAAGATTAAAGGTGATGAAAGACTGAAGAACAGAACTTTGGGTATAATGGGAAATAATGTCTAATAAAAGGAGAAGTTTGTCTTCATGATGACTATTATCATAAGTAAATGATAATGAAAAATATTTGGATTTCTGGAATCTTTGGATGGATAATTTAGTGTGGTAAGGAATCCAGGACCCCAATCTTTTAGTTGTTATTTGAATACTTATTTAAAAGACAAAACAACTGTACCATAACAAATTATTTCATAAAAATTCATAATGATATGGCATTCAAATCATTACTCAAGAATAGATGCGTAAATGTTTGCCCATATTATTGAGGGCTCTCATATTTTCCATAAGAGATCATAGCATCCTCTTTCTTTCAGCCCTCCAATTGCTTGGAGTAGGGGAGCAAGAAGAGAGGAAAAAACCGACCCCTGGCTTCTGGTCTCAGTGTTCTCTACAGAAGTGTTCTTTTTCACTTTAATGTAAGCTACACACAATGCAAAGAAAGCCCCATTTACGTTAGCCCTTCCTCATTGTTCCTTCCTCCAGCATCAGACACTCACCAGTCATTCAGTCTCATTACTTGCTAAGTTCAGACTGCTGCTTCTAGTATAAGGAAGAAGAACACATTTGAAAAAAGCTTTCAGATGACAGGGCTTTACTTCTTCACACCATCATTTAAAAACCTTTTAAAGAGCAGTCTGAGCCTCTGATGGTAATGCCTTGCCTAGCAATTAGCAGTAGAGGTGCTGGGCTTTAAAAGGCTTTTAAATTCTGTTATGAAAGGTCCTCCTACAATAGGCTTTCACTATTCAGGGTGAAGTCCCGACTCCACCCATTTCTGGGGCACCACTACTAAGCGCTTCTCAGGGAGTCACTCACAAAGACTGACGGCTTAAAATTCGCTAGACACAAGATTTTCAGGATAAGGTGGCTGCAAAATGACACCCAATTTCATATGGAAATTGCCTTTTTTCTTTGAGTGGACTAACGAGCAAACTTCAAAAGTTTCTCAGATTTGATTCCTGCTTATCTGAAGTCTATCCAAGGGCATCTGTAAGACTTTGAACTGAAAAAAAAAAAAAAGCAGGATTTTTCTTTTTTCTTTTTCCAGTAATAGCCCAAAGGGCTGGAAAACTCAGAACTTGTCCAACTGCACCCCTGGCAGTTGGTGAATCAACTAGAATAGATTTGCCTGAACTCTGAGCTGCCCCAGCGCATGAATGGCAAGAGGAGGGCACCTCATACACCCCGCCAAAGAGCAGAAACAGCTAAAAATGGCTAAGTCCTTCTCAAGCAAAACCAGCGCTTTGAATGGATTTGTCAGTGATTTCCCCTTACATTGAAGGAGCTCTTAGCATCTCCAATTGTTTTCACTTTGCTACTTAGAAGAAGTAGCAAATGCTACTTACAAGAATTAAACAATGTTCTGAGTAATTGGAAATGTTCAAGGCAGATCTGGAAACTGGCTTTGCAATCTGAATGAAATGCTTTTAATTCTGTTTCTTAATGACTGTGATCTTGGTTGTAAAGAAAAATATGTCAACTAGGCTGAAGTGGACCCCTCATCTGAGCAGCTGGAAGAAGAAATATTAAAAAATAAATAAATAAAAGCAGCTCCAGGATATTGGGACCAAGGTGTTTTTTTCCCCCACCCACAGGAATCAATCACAGAACCCAATGTCCTCATCAGACAACAGTCTCTTAAAAATCAAACCCAAATGGTCATCATTCCATTCAGGCAGAGAGACCTCCCTTGCACGCCAGGTAATAAAACACCATTTCCCCCTCTGCTATCAGCCTCCTAAACTAAGACATCATTTTCCCCTTTAGATGGTTTATTTTTTGTAGAGAAAGAGTAAATTAGCCAAGATGGTGTGGCCAGGCTCTCTGTCCCACCACCTCTCCTTCTTGCCCCCCATTTTGTAAATAATGATTATGTAACAGCTGAGATCACTTATACCACTGCATGCACATCATGAGGTACTGGCTTGGTCACAGGCTACTTTGTGTGGTACGCCTGTATGACCTTAACCATGAAAGCCCTGGTTGCTCCTGCATCAGGACTACATTGGAGCAGCATCATGGTTATATTACGTGAGGTTATGTTATGGCTGCTGCTACGGTTGCTGCATCAGCCAGGAGAGAGGCTGTGTTACGGCTGCCGTGCCAGCCAGGAGAGAATAAATGTGTCTACAGTTCCTACAGCTCCTGCTCCTTGAGTCTCCTTCCAGCCTTTTAGCCAGTGCCTTGCCTACCCTGGGTTCAGCGAACAGTGCCGACAGTGTGAACAGCAAGACAACTGGCATCACGAACAGGATCAGTGACACAATTTTACGTAGAACTTCTCTAAGAAAAATTGATTTTTTTATATCTGTCTGCTAATTGGTCACTTGTATTTGCTTTGTAAGGTTGATATTCAGGACCCCAGTGAGTATTCCTGTTAACATTTCAGGAAGTACACTTTGCCTTCTCAGTAAGAGTGAATTAGTAGTCAGAAATCCTGAGGTTTTCTCTGGGTTTGTTACTAACAGCTTTGGTGAACCTCAAATTTGGGGGAATTTTCTAAGTCTCAGTTTTCACTTATGATTAGATTAAAATCATTATTATGTTTTCTTTTCCTACTACTATAATTTTTAAAGAGTTTTTATGCTTGAAACAATATTGCTTTTGTTTTATGTTTTGGGTTTTTGGCCCTGAAGCATGTGGGATCTTAGTTTCCCGTCCAGGGATCAAACCCACACCCCTTGCATTGGAAGGCAAAGTCTTAACCAATGGACCACCAGAGAGGTCTCTACTATTATAATTTTGATAATGGGCTTTATTGTCCAGCTGGGAAAACATCTTATAGAAAGAAAATACAGCATTTTTTTTTTTTTTTTCAAAAAAAGAGGTAACAAATCTTACAATGTGAACTCTATTTGTTTTTCTTTTCCTTATATCCTTTAATGTATACCCACATGCAATAACTACTCTGCTCTCTTTGAATGATTATATAAGTAAAATAATTATCAAAAAAACCTTTATAATTTGAATAGAAATATTGGATTGTCAATCATCTTCAATTGTTCCCAGGGGAATTTGGCTTAATTTCTGATCTTCTTAGTGGCTTTGATTTCAGAGCATTACGTTGATCTGCCTCTTGTTCTTGAAATAGTACAAATCAAAGACAAGAAGGGCTTAATCCCCAGTGGACTCAGAAACTCAAGACAAAACCCACCAGAGTAACCATATGTCTGCTAAGGAAGGATAACAACAAGCAATAAGAGAGACTTGTAGATTTCCATGAAAAAAAAAGAAAACACAACTGTTTTCCATTCCTTTTTTCTTTTGGTGGAAATGAAACTTTACTACAAGATTATATCCATTACTGAAAAACTGTTTTAGCAACTCAAAATCTTATTCCTGACTAAAATAAAGTAGATAACAGACCTCTAAGCCAGAAGTCATTAGCATGCATTTCCAGTTCTTAGACACAAATAACATTCATGGGATTCCATGAGTTGCTTGAATTTTTTGAGCTTCAATTTTCCTATGTGTGGATTTGATTTAAGGCATTGTTCTCCTCCATTCTAAAAGTTTTTTAGGAAAGATATTTTAAAATTATCTTAAAAATAATATATTTTTTTAAAATAAAAAATAAAATTATTTAAAAAATATATGTCTAAGCGCTCCATTGGGCTTCCCTAGGGCTCAGTAGTAAAGAATCCGCCTGCAATGCAGGAGACCCAGGTTCAATCCTTGGGTCAGGAAGATCCGCTGGAGGAGGGCATGGCAACCCACTCTAGTATTCTTGCCTGGAGAATCCCCATGGACAGAGGAGCCTGGTGAGCTACAGTTCATAGGGTTTTAAAGAGTCAGACACAATAGAAGCAACGAAGCACGCACACCTACAAGCAAATCTTTATTATATGATTATGCAAGTGAATGTATACACTACAGAAAATCTAAAAAAAAATGTTTACAGAGTGAAGAATCAACAAACTATTAAATGTACCCTGTCAACACTTATGTCAAGATTAATCAGTTGTTAATTTAAGCTAGATATTATACCTTGATCATACATAGGTGAGAACATAAAATACTGAACAAAGCTGTGCTACTATTTTTATTTGTCTACATTTTTAAAAACTGAAAAACAGTTGATTTACAATATTAGTTTCAGGTGTACAGCACTGTGATCCAGCATTTTTACATATTGCATTCCATTTAAGGTTATTACAAAAAAAACAACTAGATTTTCATGTGCCCTACAGAGTATCTTTGTTGCTTATCTGTTTTAGACACATTAGTTTGTATATCTTAATCCGATAACCCTAATTTACAAAATGCTTCAAAAATGTTTGTGAACATTCAAGAATGTTCCTTTTGATTGTTTAAGGACAGCATCTTCAATTAAAGAAAAATTGCCTGCTCTAATTATAGCACTGGATCAGAATTACTGATATAAAAAATTTCCGTTATGATCAATATACTTCCTCAGAGCAAGTAACAGCCAATGTTGTTCTTTTAAAAAATATTTATTTCACTGCACTGAGCCTTAGTTGCAGTGCTCAGGCTCAGCTGCCCTGCAGCATGCGGAGTCTTAATTCCCCAACCAGGGATCAAACCCATGATCCCTGCATTGGGAGACAGATTCTTAACCACTGGCCCACAGGCAAAGTCCTGCCAGTGCTCTTACCTGTTTTCCCCACAACAACTAGCCTAACTGTAGTATTCAGAATCCTCCTTTTCCAAATTCTTCTTATTTCTTCAAGGAGATGAATGTTTACTGGGAAATAACTTGCATTTTTAAGATAACTCCAGAATAATTTTTTATAAAGTATTCCCAATAATTGAAGATACCTCAGGAATATTATAGATGCTGTGTGTGTTAGTCGCTCAGTCATGTCTGACTCTCTGCAACCCCATGGACTGTAGCCTGCCAGGCTCCTCTGTCCATAGAATTCTCCAGGCAAGAATACTGGAGTGGGTTGCCATTCCCTTCTCCAGGGGATCTTCCTGACCCAGGGAAAATATCTGGGTCTCCTGCATTGCAGGCAGATTCTTTACCATCTGAGCCACCGGTAATTTAACAGGTATAGGTAGATGCCTCCAAAGTGTGACAGTATAATAAAAGAAATACGGTTTAAGAAAGAGAAGAGTTCCTAATTCACACACCTTTGCTTATGTCTCTCACAAAATTTTATGGCCTACCTTGAATGTGTCCTACCAGATAAAATGACAGTCTTTCTTCAGCTCATCTGTTTCCTAGGATGTCACATTGAGATCTCCAAAAACAGTCATTTCCTGGCAGGTGTTGCTTCATAAGGGCTCACTCACCATGGCGGGAGCAGAATCGTGAAGAAAGATGACAGGAAAGGTGACGCGCAAGGAGAGTG
Organism: Bos grunniens; assembly: GCF_055505025.1. Classification (NCBI taxonomy): domain Eukaryota; kingdom Metazoa; phylum Chordata; class Mammalia; order Artiodactyla; family Bovidae; genus Bos; species Bos grunniens. The sequence goes on from NC_141188.1 coordinate 29,965,655, forward strand.
TTTCTTAAAAATTATTTCATCCTCAGAGGCAAGTGAGGGCTGTGAAAACTGGACAGAGATAATCAAGAGGAGTGCAGAAATCCTAGGTCCAGAGAAATAAAAGTTGAACCAATTCTCATCTATTTGTTTATCTGCACACAAATGCATTAAACCAGATGTTACTAAAATTGTTCATGACACACTGTATCTTGATTAAATCTGATTATGAGAAGCACAAACAAACAGCCTTGCTTCTTCTGCATCTCAAATTTGGTACTTAATGCTCTTCTTTAACAACATGCCTTTCTTGCCAGTTACTAAGTGAAGTAACTTATTATTCTCAAAATAACTAATTGTTTGGATCACATCATTACAGGACAGAGAGCATGCTATAAGCAAGGCTTCACAAAAGGCAGGGATGACTGCATTTCATTAAACAAAAAAATGCATGTTTTATGGTGTTTCCCTGGTGGCTAAGTGGTAAAGAATCTGCCTGCAATGCAGGAGACCCAGGTTCGATCTCTGGGTCAGGAAGATCCTCTGGAGGCAACCCACTCCAGGATTCTTCCCTGGAAAAACCCATGGACAGAGGAGCCTGGTGGGCTGTAGTTTCAGTTCAGGTCAGTTCAGTCACTCAGTCGTGTCCAACTCTTTGCGACCCCATGAATCGCAGCATGCCAGGCCTCCCTGTCCATCACCAACTCCTGGAGTTCACTCAAACTCACGTCCATCAAGTCGGTGATGCCATCCAGCCATCTCATCCTCTGTCGTCCCCTTCTCCTCCTGCCCCCAATCCCTCCCAGCATCAGAGTCTTTTCCAATAAGTCAACTCTTCACAGTCTATGGGGTTGCAAAAGAGTGGGACGTGACTTAGCAACTAAACAACAACCTAAATAGTTCATGCCTCTGAAATGCTCAACATGCGGCAATCTTGGAGGGGATCCTGTCTACATATTTTTCCAGAAATCATGCAAACTTTCTGTAAACTGATTCTTAAACCCTGAGATCAGTAGAACGGGAAGCAGATTGCCATCACAAGAGTGGAACAGATGAGCAAAACTGCTGCTGCCGACTGTGCAGTCCTGACTTTGGAGGTGTCTAATGATGGTTTACTTCTCCAAGCAGGGATTCAGAAGTACTTCTGGGGAATCTAGGCTATATTGAATCCCAGGACTCTTGCCATGAGCTTTTGCAAGTGTGGCTTCTGAGAGGAAGGGCTTTTCTTGCTGGAGACAGGGGAACAGTTGAGGACTTGTTCCAGAGGTGACAATATGACACAGATTTCAGGGCCCCAACTCTCGTTTGTGACCACTACGGAAACTTTACTTGAATGACTGGTCACCTGAACCTTAATGAGCTTAACCATGGTAAGACGTCCTAAGGAGATCTGTTAGTATATAGGTGGTGGCAACGATCTATTACAAAAAGACTGAAATAGCAAAGCTCAGAACTACTTCTGGCACAACTATTATCCTTGGAAGAGGTGTTAAAACCTAAACCCACCATAATCAGGGATAGGGTTTGGATGTGTTAACCTAAACCCTCAATCTAGACCAGGAATCAGTAAACCTGGTCAGTAAACCCACAGTAAGCCTGTAGCCCAAATCTAGCCTACTGACAATTTTTGTAAAGTATTATTGGAACAGATTCACATGTTCATTTCCACATTGTCTGTGGCTGCTTCCTGGCTACCACAGCAGAGTTGAGTTGCTGGGGTAGCCTGCAAAGCCTACCATGTACTGTTTGGTACTTTACAGAAAAAAACATGTGTTCACCCTCTAGGCTAAACTTTCAGGGAAATTCAAGATCAGGGCATAAGGAGGAGAAATTTAACACGTTAATAAAATAGACAACCATCCCCCAAGGAGAGTTCGCTTACAGCGAGTCTTCCCTATGTCATAGTCTCAAATGCTATGGAACAGTTACTCTAGGAAGGACCCTCCTAAATAATTCTGCATTTTGTTATCATTCCTCAACCATTTATTTGGAACCTACTGTATATTGGCTCTGAAACTAACAAGGTGACAAGACATAGATCTTCAGTGACTTCAGGAAACGGTGAGACAGGCATTTTAGTAAACAACTGCAGTGCTGTGCTCTGGGTACTGTCAGAGATTAAGGCGAAAGTGTTGTGTTCACATGGCAGAGAGAGCTACGGGTGAGAGAGAGCGAGCTGCACACAGGGAGTAGACGAGGTGGCCTGGGCTGTGAAGAATGAACAGGAATTGTGCAGTGGTGAGTCATACCTGCCAGAAGGACGGGCAGATGGAAAGCACATACGGTGGATGGGAAAACAGATCTCTGGGGATCACAGGGAGTAAGAGAGAATGTCAAAAGCTGATGTAGGAGAAGTACACCTGTATCAAATCAAAAAAGTCTTACCTGACGTGCTAAGAGGTTTGGACTAATATTCCAGACTAATATTTCTGAACATGCCATTGCATCATCAAAGTTGATCTTTGTCTTAAAGAAAGGGACTGTGATAATCTAGTCTGTATTACATAAAGATAATTCCATTTTTTTAAGTTTAAATGATAACCTTTATTTTTTAACATTTTAATTTTATATTGGAGTATAGCCGATTAACAATGTTGCGATTGTTTCAGGTGGACAGCAAAGGGGCTCAGCCTTACATATACATGTATCCATTCTTCCCCAAACTTCCTTCCCATCCAGGCTGCCGCATAACACTGAACAGAGTTCTCTGTGCTCTACAGTAGGTCTTCGTTGGTTATCCATTTTCAATATAGCAGCGTGTACATGTTGATCCCAAGCTCTCTTGGGGCTATTTGGATAATGGATATAAGAGGAAAACATTTCAAGACGCAGAGACCAGCTATCAGGCTTTAAACGAGCGAAAGGAAATGATAATAGGATCCTGGATGCAGTGCTTAGAGAAAAGTCCAGAGGAGTGAGAGGTCATTCTGAAGCAAAATCAACATGGCATATTAGCCCACGTGGAGATGGTGAGGTAGATGAAGACTCCATTAAAAAATGACTTAAAAGAAGTAACAGGTTATCAAGGATTTATTTGTCCAAATTACTTTAACTCCAGTTGTACAAAATGCTGAAGGAATGAGCCACAAATTAAATCATTTTTCCCTAGAGGCAAATAGGAGCAAAGTCATTGTCATGGAGAGTTAGAAATGCCACTGGACATCACAGGAGAAGAATCAGAATACCCAGCAAGGAGACTCAAAGCACTTGTTGGGATTTTGAAATAAAGGACACAGACTTTGAAAAGAAGATGAAGAATAGCACCAAAGAAATCTTTCTCCTAGTTTGATTAAAAGTTGGATTTCAATGTGGGAAAAATGACAATTTGGGAGAAGTATATGTTTCGTAAACTTTGCCCAATACTATTTTGATTAGGCAAAAACATTTTTCCAAATGCAAAAAAAAAAAAAAAAATAGTGAAGGCAAACACCAACAATTGGTATTGTGAGAATTGGACTGTGAAGAAAGCTGAATGCCAAAGAATTGATGCTTTTGAACTGTGGTGTTGGAGAAGACTCTTGAGAGTCCCTTGGACTGCAAGGAGATCCAACCAGTCCATTCTAAAGGAGATCAGTCCTGGGTGTTCTTTGGAAGGAGTGATGCTAAAGCTGAAACCCCAGTATTTTGGCCACCTCATGTGAAGAGTTGACTCATTGGAAAAGACCCTGAGGCTGGCAGGGACTGGGGGCAGGAGGAGAAGGGGACGACAGAGGATGAGATGGCTGGATGGCATCACTGACTTGATGGACGTGAGTTTGAGTGAACTCTGGGTGTTGGTGATGGACAGGGAGGCCTGGCGTGCTGCAATTCATGGGGTTGCAAAGAGTCAGACACGACTGAGAGACTGAACTGAACTGAACTGATATGATCTTTTAGATGTCAAACCATCAGTGACAGTATTTTGTTTTTATCTGTGCTAGTTCTTCATTGCTACACAGACTTTTCTCTAGTTGCAGCAAGCTTTGGCTACTCTAGTTGCAGCGCACAGACCTCTCATTGCGGTGGCTTCTCTTGTTGTGGAGCACGGGCTATAGAGCACAGGCTGAGCAGTTGTGGTGCATGGGCTTAGCTGCTCCATGGCATGTGGGATCTCCGCAGATGAGGGATCAAACCAACATCTCCTGCAGTGGCAGGCAGATTTTTTTACCACTGAGCCACTAGGGAAGCCTGACAGTATAATCTGTACTCAAAAAATTTCCCTCATAAGAAAAACAGCATTTAGTCATTTTATTAAATCAGCTATATAAAATCATTGAATAGTAAATAAAATACAGCAACCAGAGATGCTGCTGTTGTTATGGTTCAGTTGCTAAGTCACATCTGACTCTTTGTGACCCCATGGACTGCAGCATACCAGGCTCCTCTGTTCTCCACTATCTCCCAGAGTTTGCTCAAATTCATATCCATTGAGTCGGTGATGTTAGCCAGAGGTATATCTTGTTAACATTTTGTTATACTCCTTCACGCACAGATATAAACTATTTTTAGGACATCCTACCTATGCTGTTCTGTTATTTTCCATTTAATGTCGTACTTTCCCATATTATTAAATATAGTTTGTCCAAGTCTCCCAGTTGGCCATCCTTTTCCTTGTCTCTTAAGCTAAAATTGGCTCAGACATCAAATTACTTACAAGTAACAAATCTAACAAATGCTCTCTATATTTCTGGAAATTCTTAGAATTTATCTTTCTCCAGGACAACCAGTTACTGCTTCCAGTGAATTCTTGCTATCTTCTTTCCTCTCCTGGGCACATCCTTCTTTCTATATAATATTGCTCTGAACATCCTCTAATAAATTTATTTCACAAAGTTTACCAGCTCAAGATTGTGTGATTAGTATGCTTTATTGAAGATCTAAAACAACAGAAGCAATTATATCTTTTGACAGTACAATAAAAGCTGTAAAACTGAATATGAGACATTTCTGTTCTTCAAGCCCCTTCAACCATCAAGGTATCTTATTAATCTAAAATCGCTCTCTTCCTCAGAGGAATTCTACCATCTGTCCTGAAAAAAATATTTTTACTGCTTACTAAAAGAAATAAATCATAGTTCCCTTGCTCAAGATTATTTACACTAGAGCATCAGATATATGTAAACAAAAAGTTTAAACTTAATTATAAGGGACTTCTCCAGTGGTCCAATGGTTAGGACTTTGCCTTTCAATTCAGGGGGTGCAGGTTCTAGTCCTGATTGGAGAGCTAAGATCCCATGTGTCTTGTGCCAAAAAACCAGAACATAAACAACAGAAGCAATACTGTAACAAATTCAATAAAGACTTAAAAAAAAATAAACCTAATATGATCAATCCAGTCATTGAGATTTTCATGGGTGTTTTGAGAATACCATGAAAGAATACTTCGCTCACCCTGAGTGGGAAGAAGGACCAATAACTAATGACCCAAGATCGAGTCTCAGTTGAGATTGAGAGGAGAGAAGAGGGCAAGCCAGGCTGAGAGTGCAGGGTGAGCATAGACAGCCTTGTATTTCCAGGGAGCTGGGATGACATGAGCTGTGTTAGCATGGAGAGGGATGGAGGCAAGAAGGAAGTGATGACTCAGAAGGTTTGTCCTTCATCTGAGGATGTCTGTGCCATATGCTGAGAATAAGCAGCCATTAAAAACATTTTGAGAAGATAGCAACACATTTGCATTCAAGCTGCCTCTTGGTGGCAACATTCTGGAGTATGTTTGAGGGAAACTGGACTGGAAGATAGGTTTTGGAAGCTAAAACAGGAGCTATTTGAGACAAAGAATAATAAAGGTCTGAATGGGAGCGATGGTGACACATATAGGAGAAGTCCAATTTGAAAACATGCAACGTTGTAAAATTGATGATGCTGGGTAAATGGATAGATATGAGTACAGAATCCATATAAGACGACTGATGGATGAAAGAGATAAGCTGACGAAATAGTGGATTAGTATCCTTACTGGGTCAGTAGACTACAGAACAGGCTGGAAAGATACTTTCTTAGCTTCCTTGTAGAATGCTGAGATCAACGTTAGTTATTCATAAGCCCCAAAGAACATCTTGAAGCTCTTTTCACTCATTATAAAAGTTATTTATTAATGGGAAACTCCAAAAACACTTTTTAAAGTTGATAGGAGTTGGGTAACGATGGAAAGAGTGCATTTTTCCCCTTGGACTTTCATACTTACTCCTGTTTGTGTGATAGCACAAGTCATTCACGCTGCTAGGCACCCTAGAGGTGATTCAATATCGTTAAAATACTTTCACTCTCCCCTAGCTTTACCACCTCTAATGGGACCCTAACTTACCTATTCCCTTTCATTCTTCGTTATTTTTTCCAGGAGAAAATATGCCTGAAGCACTTTCTGTACTCCTACAATCTCTTCTTTCAACTTTATATCTCTCTGAGAAAGAACTTTAACAAACTGGGTTATATAAGAATATCTCAGATGTAAATGTCAACAGGAAAGAGAGGTAATGCACTTGAGAAAACAGCCTTTAAAAATGCCCACTGCACCTCCACGGAAAATAAGAAGCTGCGATCAGATTCCAGTGCAATTACTCAGCAGAAGGACATCAACATGCACTTTTCTGAACCAAAACTCCTCAAAACTATCCATGGCACAAAGGGAGTCAATATATATACTTTGTTGTTGTTGTTTTAGTTGTTAAGTCATCTCAGACTCTGCGACCCCATGGACTGTAGCCTGCCAGGCTCCTCCATCCATGGGACTCTCCAGGCAAGAATACTGGAGTGGGTTGCCATGCCCTCCTCCAGGGGATCTTCCTGATCCGGGGATTGAACCTATATTTCCTGCATGGTCAGGCAGATTCTTTACCACTGAACCAGCTGGAGCCACAATGTATACTTAGGAAAATGCAAATTAAGATATCACTGGCAGATATTTGAAAAATGAAAAATAAGTGTGGATGGGAATTTGCAGTTATAGGAGGCATCTGCCCTGCTGGGTGTGTAGGCTAAGGCAACAAATGACAGGTAGCAAGCTGGCATGTTCAGTTCAGTTCAGTTGCTCAGTCGTGTCTGACTCTGTGACCCCATGGACTGCAGCATGCCAGGCTTCCCTGTCCATCACCCACTCCTGGAGTTTACTCAAACTCATGTCCTTTGAGTCGGTGATGCCATCCAATCATCTCAACCTCTGTCATCCCCTTCTCCTCCCACCTTCAATCTTTCCCAGCATCAGGGTCTTTTCCAATGAGTCAGCTCTTCACATCAGGTGGCCAAAGTACTGGAGTTTCCAGCTTCAACATCAGTCCTTCCAATGAACACTCAGGACTGATCTCCTTTAGGATGGACTGGTTTGATCTCCTTGCAGTCCAAGGGACTCTCAAGAGTCTTATACACACCAATGTGTATTTATGACCCAACATTCATAAGGTGTGTGTATATCCCAGATTTACACCACAGGCCACTCAGAGGTATACACACCACTGTTTTTGCTGGGAAGGAATCTGGAGTAACCTGGATTATAAACTTGGAAGTGGATGAATAAAACATGGATGGTGTTACATTGCAATAAAAAAAAAAAATAGATGCACACGTTTCAGGCAAATGAATCTTAAGGACATATTATTTTAGTCAAAAATGTAAGACAGAAGAAAATGTCTATCACAACATTATTGACACAAACTTAGATACCTAGTACATAAAACAATGCACAATTTTGCAAGAACACATGTAATAAAGACAAACACATGTGGAGGAAGTCATGAATTGTGAATTGGACTAGAGAATAAAGGATAATAAATACATTTTATGTCCAAACTGTCATTTTTCTGACTCTCTGCATTTTTCTGCCCTTGATTCCTGAATTCCTTTCACTTTTCTCTCCTTATCCTCTGTAATTCTACCCACAGTTTCTCTCAAATTGAGAAATAGAACTTTGAAAAAAAATGTGACCAAACTGAGTGACCATGGAAATCAGACAGGAGAAAAGCATATATATTTGTTTAATATAAGTTTTATGTGACACGGGAGCCTTCATAAGGAAATGAAGGGCAGAAATAACAGACCTGAGGATTCTGACGCTGTATCTGATGAAGAGTGGGCAGTCGTGGAGGAATAGGATGCTGCTGCTAAGTCACTTGAGTCGTGTCCAACTCTGTGCGACCCCATAGATGGCAGCCCACTAGGCTCCTCTGTCCCTGGGATTCTCCAGGCAAGAATACTGGAGTGGGTTGCCATTTCCTTCTCCAATGCATGAAAGTGAAAAGTGAAAGTAAAGTCGCTCAGTCGTGCCTGACTCTTAGCGACCCCATGGACTGCAGCCTACCAGGCTCCTCCGTCCATGGGATTTTCCAGGCAAGAGTACTTGAGTGGGGTGCCATTGCCTTAAGGTAAATGCCGTAAAATGGCGGAAACTCAGCAAGTCCTGTTTGTTAGGATTCTTGGTATCCTTTATCTCTTTGGAGATGCAGATGTTTCTTTTCTCGGGGTCTAGGGAGGAAACCTCTCACATGAGGCTTCTATGTCCTGTCTCAGGGGAGAAGGGCAGGAGGAAGGTCCAGGTGACCTTCCTGCTTCTGCCACTGTCTCAAACTTCTTCAGCGGAAAATGTTGAATATCCAAGATGGTGGTGGGTTTCTTCTGCCCTTCATTTCCTTATGAAGGCTTCCATATCACATAAAACTTATATTAAACGTTTAATTTTCAGACTCATCCAGGGACCCAAGAGGGTGGAGTAAAACTTTTTCCTCCCCTATACCTCCTTATCTTCAATTTTGTGAGTAACAAGTTAGAGTAACCCCCAAAATATCCAATAAGTGTCATTTTGAGCATCTCTCTTATTTTCCATTGTGATTTTATATATACGTTTGAAAGTGAAAGTGAAGTCACTCAGTTGTTTCCAACTCTTTGAGACCCTATGGACTGTAGCCTGTCAGGCTCCTCCTCAATCCCTGGGACTTTTCTAGGCAAGAATACTGGAGTGGGTTGCTATTTTTCTTCTCCAGGGGACCTTTCGGACGCAGTGATAGAACTCAGATCTACATTGCAGGCAGACTCTTTACCCTCTGAGCCACCAGGGAATTCCATATATATATATATATATATATATATATATATAGTGCTTTAATCAGCTGAAGGCATTTTGACTGTGATCCCACCTAGACCAGCAGGAGTTCCTTCGAGCAGGCTGCAGGGTCTTTTTGGCCCAAGTTAGGCAATGTTGAATTGCTTATTTGCTTTCCAGCACAACAATCTGTCCTGGGTTCACTTTGTATATTTCCTACATCAGATCTGCTATCATGTAGATCCAGATTTTGAGAGGCAGATTTAACAATTTAGGAAAAAATACAAAATTGTTAATACAAAATGAAGTATGAAAATGTTTATTTAGAATGACGAAACAAATCACAATGTTCTGAAAGACACCTTAAAAATGTTGCAAAATCCATTAAATAGACATAATATGTTTATTAACTAACTATTCCAATACCTCTGTAATACGTTTCACTGCACTTTGCCTGAATTCTCTTGAACCATTTTCTGATATGAGTACAGAAAAGTAACCCCATCTATAGTGATTAAATAAAATGTGATGATGATGTGCTGGTGATTAAGTGAAAGAATGAAAGTGAAGTCGCTCAGTCATGTCTGACTCTTTGCAACCCGTGGACTGAAGCCCACCAAGCTCCTCCATCCATGGAATTTTTCAGGCAAGAGTATTAGAGTGGGTTTCCATTTCCTTCTCCAGGGGATCTTCCCAACCCAGGGATCCAACCTGGGTCTCCTGCACTTCAGGCAGATGCTTTACCATCTGAGCTACCAGGGAAGCCAATGCAGGAGATACAGGTTCAATCCCTGGTCCGGAAAGAGCCCACATGGCACTGAGCAACTAAGCCCGAGTGCCACAACTATTCAGCCTGTGCTCCAGAGCCCAGGAACAGCAACTACTGAAGCCCATGCACCCTAGAGCCTATGCTCTGCAACAAGAGAAGCCACCACAGTGAGAAGCCCATGTACTGCAACTAGAGAAAAGCTCACACAGCAACAAAGACCCAGCACAGCCAAATAAATAAATATATATATTTAAAAAAACACTTTAAAAATTACACTGTAATATATGCGATTTCCACAGTTAGCTTCTGACTCAGTACATTTCCAATTTCGATTCTCCATGCTATTCACATGGTGTCATGGGCACTAGAACATGCTTCATATTCTCATGACTTCAGTCTTGCACCCTATCCTTATGACACTGAGTGTTGGGGATGGGGACAAGTATATCCTACCACAGTACAGTTAGCAATAATGTCACTATACTTAGAAGGGACTATAAATATACATAAGTATATTGCACTGAATATACCTCTACTCAAATTTTTTTAAGCATGATCTCCAAAATGCACATAGCCAATCCAAAGCCACCCAACACAAGAAGAATTACAACAAAGGGAAAATCAGAGTAGAACTAATTGCAGTTTAAAACATCTTATTTTTGAGCATTTTGCAGTGAAACAAAAAGTATCGCCAGGAGTGCTCATTACAAGGGTGTCTTCCAAGGATTTGAAAAGGATTCATGCAAGAGAAGAGTCCTGCAGCTTAAGCCTTTTAGAATCACAGTAATTCCAGCTTAGCTGGAATCAGGCATTTTATACAAGGATCTTAGTTTTCTTTTATTTATGAATACTCTTGGCTACTGAGTAGTCATTGCGCCCAGATGTTTTCACTAGATAAAATTAGAAAATATGTGGTTTTAAAAGGAGAAAAATGTATCATCAATTTGTAATAATCTTTCCAACTCTAAAATTGCAGAGTTTTTCCTTAAATCTTTGATTTTTTTTTTATACTTGTATGTCTTTGAGCTAATACTGAAAATCTTGGTCTATCATGATAACATTCAAAATAATTTACTTGCTCTATTCTACAACAGATACAGTACAGATTCTAAGTATTAATAATGATACATATATTATTACCAACATAAGCTGAACTGAGTTTAAAAGAAGGAATAGAATTAAGTAGGGTAAAATCCAGAAGGAAAGTGAGAAAGAGCGGCATGCTTGAAGTTTAAAGTCTCAATGTAACTGGAATAAAGAATATATTTGGCTAAGACTCCATAATCCCAGTGCAGGGGGCCTGGGTTTGATCCCTGGTCAGGAAACGATCGCACACGCTGCAACTAAGAGTTCAAATGTCACAGCTAAAGATCTTGCATGCTATGACAATTGAAGGTTTTGCATGTCACAATGAAGACATGGCACAGCCAAACAAACAAACAAACATTATAAAAATAAAAAGAAGACATACATGATAACAGAAATGAAATCTGTTAAGTACCAAGTTAAACAGTTTTCACGTTATTGTGAATAATCTCAAAAGCAAATAATTTTCTTATGAGGAGAATAAAATGATCTGATTTGAATTTTCAAGAAGAACCTGGAGTGGGAGAGACAGCAGACTGGCAAGAGGCCAGCAAAGTGTGAGGACTACAACAGGGGAGAAGCCCTGAGTGACCATAGAAATCAGACAGCAACCAAGTCAGTGCGAACACTTTCTTGGATTCACTGGAGCAACAATCCAGGAGACAGGATACAACAGCTGTCACAAAGTAACTGGATTTGCTCACAAGGTTAGGTTACTATGAAAAAATTACCAGAACTGAGAAAGGAGGGAAAACAGCACTTCTCATTTCATCTCACTCCTATTGGTCAATAAGTATCTATTGAGATTTTCTATATGACAAAAATTAGTGGAAATATTACACTGAACAAGACATTGTCCTTGCATTCATGAAGTTTTCAATCTTGCACGAAGAAAGGGTAAATGAACAAAATTGATGAGGTTCTCAAAGAAACCTTTTAAACTCTAATTGTGTTGGATAATTTCAATGTTGTTTTGGTTGTGGTTGTTATGAATCTGTATTCCAGATGTTACACAGGCAAACTAGCAAAGCCATGACAATTTGGGACCACCTGTCTCTTCTTCCGTATGTCTGCTTATCTCTCAAAATTATACATATTTCCCCTGAAAGTGATCTACACTTTCTCTTATTCTTAGAGCCAGCCTGAAAAGGGATTAGATCAGCAAGCAAATCCAATAAACTAATGCTTTCGATGCTTATTCAGTGTAATTATCTTTTAGAGATGACTGTTAAAAATTATCCCCAACACTGTGATCTAATCCCCTTTAGGATGATAGGAATTTCCAACCATGGTGTGCAGAAGAGAACAGGAGTTATTTTGAGTAAAGTGGTATATTTTATAGCCTCTAAAAACACAGTAGCATAGAAGACACTTTTTCACTTTTCCTGTGGGGCAAGCCTGACTACATTGAATGCCAAAGGTAAAAATCCGTCCTTATATCTTTGGTGATTACTCTAAAGACTCACCTTGAGAAGACATCTTTCCTCCAGGTTGTCTCTTACTTCCTGATTGAGTCCAAACAAAATATCACTGATGCTCTTGCTTTATAAAAATAAATATGTATATAAAAATTGAGTAACAAGATGTTGAAAGATCATTTTTAAGATCTCACACTTGACATACATTAAATTGAAAACCAGAATAAGTAAGGAAATTCACACTAATCTTGATTTTCTGTAAAACGGGGAGAAAATTAAACCCCTGAGTAAATAGAATTTTAAGGCTTGAGGAAGAGGTTATTTGAATCACCTGTTAAAGAAATTGTGATATGGGCTTCCCTCATGGCTCAGATGGTAAAGAATACGACAGCAATGCATGAGACCTGGGTTCGATCCCTGGGCCAGGAAGATGCCCTGGAGAAAGGAATGGCAACCCGTTCTAGTATTCTTGCCTGGAGAATCCCATGGACAGAGGAGCCTGAGGGGTCCATGGGGCCAAAAATAGTCAGATAGGACTGAGTGACTGACACTACGATAAACAGCAGTAATGTATTAGGCAGAGTGACCAGAAGGGGCTAATGCTCTTGATGGGGAATATAAAGTGATAGGAAGACAAATAGATTCTATTATGGGTTTAGAGATTCTGATAGATAACAGTAATCTCTGACATTCATTGAATGTTATGTGTGAAGTACTGCTTAACATAACAATGTGGTGAGCATTAACATTAGATCTTATCTACAATAGAGAATTTCAGTATCTAGCCAAGCCACACCATTTCTAAGTAGCATGACTTGCATTCACACTCAACTCTGTCATCAAATTTCATCATTATAATGATTACACTCACCTGTTTTGCTTCCTCTTGTGCTACTTACTTGGCTTCCCTGGTGGCTCAGGTGGTAAAGAATCTGACTGCAATGCAGGAGACCCTCGTTTGATTCCTGGTCAGGAAGATCCGCTGGTGAAGGGATAGGATACCCACTCCAGTACTCTTGGGCTTCCCTAGTGGCTCAGCTGGTAAAGAATCTGCCAGCAATGCTGGAAACCTGGGTTCAGTCTCTGGGTTGGGAAGACCTCCTGGAGAAGGGAAAGGCTACCCACTCCACATTTTGGCCTGGAGAATTCCATGGAAAGTATAATCAATGGGGTTGCAAAGAGCTGGACACGACTGAGAGACTTTCACTTTCATGAGATACTTATTATATTAAATCAAACAAAGAGAGTCTTGGTTAATATAAGGTATGATAAATGGAAGATCCTATATATGAAGCCACAATTGGGAAAAAAGCTGAGTGGAAAGTGAGGAGCTGTAAAATTACTTAAGAACATGGCATCAATATGAATCAATCAACAAATGTTTGGGGGACAATGAGCATTCATGACCCAAGTTAAGGTTTTGAAGGATTTCAGAATCAGAAAGACATCCTTGAAAATCTATGTGTAGGAGGGATGAATAGGTGGAACTCAGGGGATTTTCAGAGCAGTGAAAACACTCTGCATGGTACTATAAAGATGGATGCATGTCATTATACATTTGTCCAAATTCATAGTATGTACAACACTGACAGTGAACCTTGAAATAAGCTACAGATTTGGGAGATGGGTGTCAACATAGATTCATCAGTTGTAACAAATGTCCCACTCTGGTAGGCGATTTTGATAATGGGAGGCTGCACACATGTGGTGCAGGAGTATACGGGAAAATTCTGTACCTTCCTTTTAACTTTGTTGTGAATTTAAAACCGCTCTAAAAAATAAAATAGTTTTAAGAACAAAATATATATGTAAGAGTTATGTCAAAATAGAGAACAACTAAACAGTGCCTTGGTTAACCTATCAATAACCTCAGATATGCAGATGACACCACTCTTATGGCAGAAAGTGAAGAGGAACTAAAAAGCCTCTTGATGAAGGTGAAAGAGGAGAGTGAAAAAAATTGGCTTAAAACTCAACATTCAGAAAACGCAGATCATGGCATCTGGTCCTATCATTTCATGGGAAATAGATGGGGAAACAGTGGAAACAGTGTCAGACTTTATTTTTTGGGCTCCAAAATCACTGCAGATGGTGACTGCAGCCATGAAATGAAAAGACGCTTACTCCTTGGAAGGAAAGTTATGACCAACCTAGATAGCATATTCAAAAGCAGAGACATTACTTTGCCAACAAAGGTCTGTCTAGCCAAGGCTATGGTTTTTCCTGTGGTCATGTATGGATGTGAGAGTTGGACTGTGAAGAAAGCTGAGCGCCGAAGAATTGATGCTTTTGAACTGTGGTGTTGGAGAAGACTCTTGAGAGTCCCTTGGACTGCAAGGAGATCCAACCAGTCCATTCTGAAGGAGATCAGCCCTGGGATTTCTTTGGAAGGAATGATGCTAAAGCTGAAACTCCAATACTTTGGCCACCTCATGCGAAGAGTTGACTCATTGGAAAAGACCCTGATGCTGGGAGGGATTGGGGGCAGGAGGAGAAGGGGACGACAGAGGACGAGATGGCTGGATGGCATCACTGACTTGATGGACATGAGTCTGAGTGAACTCCGGGAGTTGGTGATGGACAGGGAGGCCTGGCGTGCTGCGATTCATGGGGTCACAAAGAGTTGGACACGACTGAGCGACTGAACTGAACTGAACTGAAACAGTGCCTTGTAAGGAAAGCTATGACAAATCTAGACAGTGTATTAAGAAGCAGAGACATCACTTTGCCAACAATGGTCCATATGGTCAAAGCTATGGTTTATCAAGTAGTCAAGTATGGTTGTGAGAGTTGGTTCATAAAGAAGGCCAAGTGCTTAAGAATGGATGCTTTTGAATTGTGGTGCTGGAGAAGACTCTTGAGAGTCCCTTGGACAGCAAGAAGATCAAACCAATAAATCCTGAAGGAGATCAACCCTAAATATTCATTGGAAGGACTGATGCTGAAACTTAAGTTCCAATACTTTGGTCACCTGATGCAAAGAGCTGACTCATTGGAAAAGACCCTGATGCTGGGAAAGATTGAAGGCAGGAGGAGAAAGGGTAGACAGCATCACTAACTCAATGGTCATGAATTTGAGCAAACTCTGAGAGATAGTGAAAGACAGGGAAGGCTGGCGTGCTGTAGTCCATGGGGCCACAAAGAGTCTGAAAAACAATAAATAGTGCCACAGCCTATATGAAACCCAAATGTTAAGAAACTGCTGTATTATTATTATTATTATTATTATTATTTTGGCTGGATCTGTTGTCATTTCAATACTTTTATGTATTTGTTTTTTTCCCATTTTCTTTCTCATGATTTTCATCTACTTTAATTTAATGTTACAAATTTTATACTACTAATTTCTTTTGGCTTATATTATTTTGCTCTCTACTTGAATTTTATGCTTAGTTATTTTTTTTCATTTCTTGCAGCTGGGAGTGTGAATCAATACAATCACTTAAACGGTAATTTGGCAAGTTGTATTTGAAGCCTTAAGAATATTCAGAAACAATTAAGTGTGCAACTTTACTTCTAGAATTCTCCTTCTATATAGAAATAAGAATAGATGTACATAAAGATTTCGCTTCAAAGATATTCATCATGACATTTATAATACTGAAGCATAGAAATGCCTGATTGCCCAAAAGGACAATGAATAAATAACTAATTCCAAGTCTTAGCAAACATAGATCTCTCTCCCTAAAATGTCTGTCCTGCAGATGTGAGACCAGAGTGTTCTCTGGGCCTCAGTTGAGTCTCTCTTCCTAGAAACCTCCCCAATTACTCCCACTTGACTTGGCTGACATATCTTTAATAGTCATCTAATTCTGTCCTAATGTTGGCACTCAATGTGTAGTATGATCGTTTTTCTCTTTGCATGACTAATCTCCCTTTTTCTAGATTATGAGGTCTTTGATACTAGGAAAATGTCTTACTCATCTTTTACAAATCTTACCTAGCAGCATATTTAGCATATAGCTGACATTTTAAAAATCTTTATTGGATGACTACATGAAGGAATGGATGCTGGTTGAGCAAATATTTCTGATGACATTGAACAGCATTAGATTCTTACTTAGTTAATAAAAACATACTTCTTAGTTTAGTCTGGTAAATATTAATTGTCTTTTCATAATTAGACAACTAGAATAGGCTTATTCTAGGAAAGATAGAAAACAGGCAGAATTTTAAAGAAGAGAAAATAAATTTCCCATAATTTCAGAGGTATACTTCTTGGTTGATTTTCTTCTAGTTTTTTTCTAAGTCAAGGTAATTAACTACATAAAGCTAGATGATGGATGGATGGATAAAGATATATAGATAGGCAGATGGATAGAAATAAAAATACATTGTACATGTCTATCTATGCATAAATAAACACAGATACACTCTTTTAAGGATTTTCAAAATATCTATGAAATATTCTGAGATTTTTTTTGGTCATCATGTTAACATGTGGAAATGCATATTTCATTTGAAAATATTTACAAATAGCTTCTTTTTTATTTTACACTTCAAATAACTTGCAATGCAGAAATATTTTCACAGTCTGGAAATTCTCTCACTGTTTATCTGAGGGAAAATGTTGAAAAATGTACTTTGATGACTAAATCACACTGTAGGTAATTTTCCAGCTTCATTTACAATGAGCTATTTAGTTCCACAGGCCTCTTTGCTGGTAAAATATGAAGAGGCACCTTGATTTCATTAGTAATCTACATAGTAATGGAGGACTTAGGTACCAGAATTCACTCATTAGTATGCATCCATTCATGGAGTATGTGTTGTGCTAAAAATTAACCAGAATCAATAGAGGCCTTACCTATGCTTTGGTTTATAAGTTACTGATGTCAATGGCCTAAAGAATTCAAAGCCCTCACTAAGATTTCCACAACCACCTGGTGATTCAGATCAAGTTTCCTAGTACCTCTGACTGTGGTGTCCACAAGGGCTATTTGTCATTTAAGCTACCTAAGCCAAACACAAACTCCTATGTTTTTACTTATTACCAAAAGAAAGTATACAGTTATACAAAGCATTTTTGACAACTATATATTTTATTTAAAAATTAGCAAGGGAGGTACTTCCCTGGTTGTCCTGTGGCTAAGACTCTGAGCTCCCAGTGCAGGGGGCTTGGGTTTGATCCCTGTCAGGGAACTAGATCCCACATGCTGCAGCTAAGAGTTATTGTACCATAACTAAAGATCCCACACGCTGCCATGAAGAGAGAAGATCCTGTGCAACCAAATAAATAATAGCAAGGGAAGGATTATGGTCTCAGCTGAGAAGTGGCTGAAGATGGGCTGAAAATTTAGAAAGAAGCCAAATTACAGAGGCAAAAAGGACAACAGAGGATGAGATGGCTGGATGGCATCACAGACTCAGTGGACATGAAAGTGAAGTCGCTCGGTCGTGTCCGACACTTTGCGACCCCATGGACTGTACAGTCATAAGTTTGGGCAAACTCCGGGAGATGGAAAAGGATAGGGAAGCCTGGAGTGCTGCAATCCATGGTGTCACAGAGAGTCGGACACGACTTAGCAACTGAACGACAATCTTGTTGACATACTTGCTCTGTAGTTTATGAATACAGAACAAGGTATGATTCAGAGAGCATTCAGCAGAGACAGAAGCCAAATTCAAAAGCAAGAACCTGTGCTGTAGAAGACTTTTGAGTGGTGTTGCTAGATTTTGCAAATAAAAACACAGGAAGTACAGTTGAATTCAAATATCAGATAAACTACTTTTCTTTTTAGTCTAAGTATGCCCCAAATGCTGTTTGGCTGCTGCTGCTGCTAAGTCACTTCAGTCGTGTCCGACTCTGTGCGACCCCATAGAGGGCAGCCCACCAGGCTCCCGCGTCCCTGGGATTCTCCAGGCAAGAACACTGGAGTGGGTTGCCATTTCCTTCTCCAATGCATGAAAGTGAAAAGTGAAAGTGAAATCACTCAGTCGTGTCCGACTCTTAGCGACCCCATGGACTGCTTGGCGTATACTCAAAAAAAGAAAAAAAAATTGTGTGATTTATCTTAAATTCAAATTTAACTGGGAATCCTGTATTTTTATCTGGCAGTTTTATTCCTGAATCCTAGTCATCTTGAGACCCTCAACTTGGACATACACAAACTGTGACTTAAATGACTGGTCCTAGATTTAAGTAAACCCAAACTTCAAAATAATTTGGCAGCAAGTTCATTTGGTAAATTTATTTTGGACTAACTGATGCATGGCATTAGAATATCTATAATGTGCAGAAAAGGAATTTTTTTTAAATTTTATTTTATTTTTAAACTTTACATAATTGTATTATTTTTGCCAAATATCAAAATGAATCCACCACAGGTATACATGTGTAGAAAAGGAATTTTTAAAATTCTTCCTGGCCAAGACTTGAAAGCAAAATTTTGAAACTGTATACTCATATTAGTATTACAATTATAAAGTGAGCCTCCATCTAGTGTGGTTTAAACTATTTAACAGCAAAAACTCAGAGGAATGGCAAGAAAAACTTTTCCTGAAAAGTTATTGGAAATAACAATTGTGAGCTTCTGGGCGGTGGAGCAAGCCCTCTGGGGGAATTCAGCAGAGACTAATCAGATTGAAAGTTGTTATATGTGTCCAAGAATTCTCTTCAATTTTCCATCAAGAAGCAATTCCTAGGCTGACCCAGGAAGGATCCAAAGGTACATTTTCAGAAATGATGGGCTTATCCACCAGAACTAAGATGGATCTCTTCCCTTTCACATAGGAGAACATGGAGTTCAAGATTATGCTTCCCACTGAATCTCTACCTTCAAGTATGACTGCTCGGGAACTATAAACAGAGGTTGATGTTGGTCTAGAATTAGTATTCAAGCCTAATATTAACAACAGTTTATGTTGGTCGGTGTGTCTCCCAGCTGCTGGGACTGCTGGTGGAAGGCACATCTCAGCTATCAGCCCTCTTTGGGGACTGACTCAGATGGAAAAATATGCTTTGATCAAGGTTTGTTCTGCTAGAAGCAGCCCCAACCCATCACCAGTCCTCTAACATCAACTCAAGACAACTCTTGGGCCATCTAAATTCCAAAGCTCTCCATTGGCTCAGCTAGGGTTCTACTTCTCCCTCTATCAGACTCTGTGATCCCAAGAGCTCTTCCTAGTAAATGCCCTGCATGCTAATCTCTGTCTCAGTCTGTATCCCAGAAAAATTAAGCTGTGACATTGTGACCTGGAGAATAAGACAACCAGTACATAATTTGGAGTCACATGAGGAATGGACCAAAGGACTAGTGCATAATGAAGAACAAGGTATTTCACTTGTTGATGGATGTTTTCACCAGTACTCTAGAGAGAACCTATTGGCAATTCATAGCATATCACACTAATGCTACTTTATATCAGAGTGTTATACAATATATCTGAATATTTTAATCAACCAATTCAGTAAGTTCAGTCGCTCAGTCTTGTCCGACTCTTTGGGACCCCATGAGCTGCAGCACGCCAGGCTTCCCGGTCCATCACCAACTCCCGGAGCCTACGGAAACTCATGCCCATTGAGTCGGTGATGCCATCCAACCATCTCATCCTCTGTCGTCCCCTTCTCCTCCTGCCCTCAATCTTTCCCAGCATCAGGGTCTTTTCAAATGAGTCAGATCTTCACATCAGGTGGCCAAAGTATTGGAGTTTCAGCTTCAACATCAGTCCTTCCAATGAACACCCAGGACTGATCTCCTTTAGGATGGACTGGTTGGATCTCCTTGTAGTCCAAGGGACGCTCAAGAATCTTCTCCAACACCACCATTCAAAAGCATCAATTCTTCGGTGCTCAGCTTTCTTTATAGTCCAACTCTCACAACCATACATGACCACTGGAAAAATCATAGCCTTGACTAGACAGATCTTTGTTGGCAAAGTAATGTCTCTGCTTTTTAATATGCTATCTAGTTTGGTCATAACTTTCCTTCCAAGGAGTAAGCGTCTTTTAATTTCATGGCTGCAATCACCATCTGCAGTGATTTTGGAGCCCAAAATAATCAACCAATTAATGCTATTCAATTAAGAACTCACTATAAAGCAGATATACAGTGAACATGTAGATTACTTCTTACAGTTTCTCATAATAGCTGTCTAGTCTCATCATCTGTAACTTACCTTAAAATACTTCTGTGTAGACAGTGTAATACAAATATGTGTGAATTTAATCTACACCTAGGGTTTTTAGTTAACATGAAGTACCCTAATCAAGCACCCACACCTAAGGGACAATGAATAAGGATTTGCAAGACCTTAATCATGAATCCACACTACACAGGCTAGAGGCAATTTAGAACAATATTTCACACTTTCTGAACTGCATATGTAGACAGGGTCCAACTCTTTGTGACTCCTGAACTATATATAGCCTGCCAGACTCCTCTGTCCATGGAATTTTTCAGGCAAGACCACTGGAGAGGGTTGCCATTTCTTATTCCAAGGGATCTTCATGACCCAGGGATTAAATGTGTGCCTCTTATGTTTCCTCTATTGGCAAGCAGATTCTTATCACTGAGCCACCTGGGAAGCCCCGTATGTGTAGACAGCTCTTGCCAATCAAAACAAAGGATGTTCAAATATTCTTCACTGAGTGTGCTTTTCAAGATATACATTTTCTCATAAATATTATACTGGCACTTCTGCCTTTGATACAATTTGGAATAAGAATCTAACAGTCCAGCAATCTAATACCCAAATAACACATAAAAAACTCCATTTCCTCTGCGTTGCACCAGTTAATGGAGAATTCCTTTGCCTGTTCTAGAAGGTTAGCAGGAAGCTTGCACAAGTGCCTAAAAGCATAGTTTTACTGTTGTCAGGCATTCTCACTATTCCTTTAAAAAAAAAATTATTGACTTATTTTTCTTCCAGTGAATTTACAATCATTTTATCCAATATGCCCCCTCCAAAGATTCCATACATTACACTTATACATAAATTTTGAGAATTTGTTTGTTATCTTATCAAGTCACCTCATTCAAGAAACACTGTATTTACATGTGAATTTAAGAACTGCTATTATCATATCATATAATAACATTGACTTCCCATCGAAGATGATGTGCCACTTAGGCTAGACAGGGGCGGTGTTGTTTAATGCTTAAGGGCTTGAAACTGGGGCCAGATTCCCCTGGATGCAATTTCTGACTCTGACACTTAGCTATGTAATCCTGAGGAAGCTATGCTGTCTCTATTATTTTTATCTTCTCTTCTTTAAAATAGGAATAATAATAGTACCTGCTTTGGAGGAGTTAGAGTATTGAAAAATAAGT
This sequence comes from Bos grunniens, assembly GCF_055505025.1. NCBI lineage: Eukaryota > Metazoa > Chordata > Mammalia > Artiodactyla > Bovidae > Bos > Bos grunniens. The sequence goes on from NC_141188.1 coordinate 29,987,183, forward strand.
GTAAAATCTGGCCCATAAGATGCACTGTGTGTTCGCTATTATGATTTTACTTTATGTACTTCAATAGGATTTCATAGCTTTTCTTCATATTTATATGGTACCATTCTTTTCAAATTTATTCATAAATACCTTATAGGATTCATTGTTATTGTGAGTGACACAGTTTTCCCCTTTCTGCTCCTGTGAAGTGAAAGTCACTCAGTTCTGTCCGACTCTTTGCAACCCCATGGACTGTACAAGTCCATGGAATTCTCCAGGTCAGAGTACTGGAGTGGGTAGCCTTTCCCTTCTCCAGGGGATCATCCCAACCCAAGGATCGAACCCAAGTCTCCCACATTGCATGTGATTCTTGATTTTTCTATTGATTGTATGTCCATTATTTCCCCCAAGTTCCTTTGATAATTCAAGATAATTTTGGCTAGAATCTACTGGATTTGGGAAGTATACAATTACATCATCAACAACAACAAAAAAAGAAAGTAAAACAATTTGAACACTTCCTCCCTGATTATATCAATTGTTTCAAACATCCCAAACAATGCTGAATAGTATTAGTGATAGTATCCATATCCTATTTCAGGTTTTAATGGAATAGTTTTAGCAGTTTATAATGATGTTTGATGCTACAGAATGCAATAGATGCTATAGAAATCTTCTTAAAATATAATAATATATGTCTATTTTACAAGTTTCAGTTCAGTCGCTCAGTTGTGTCTGACTCTCTGTGACCCCATGGACTGCCTGGTCTCCCTGTCCATCACCAACTCCCGGAGCTTGCTCAAACTCATGTCCATTGAGTGGGTGATGCCATCCAACCATCTCATCCTCTGTTGTCCCCTTCTCCTCCTGCCTTCAATCTTTCCCAGCATCAGGGTCTTTTCCAATGAGTCAATTCTTTGCATCAGGTGGCCAAAATATTGGACCTTCTGCCTGAGAATCAGTCCTTCCAAATCCTTTACAAGTTTATTTCTCCTCTTTTTCTTGGAGATTTCATTAAGGATGATTGCTGATTGCTATTAAATGCTTTTATTGCCACTTGTGTCATGATTATATAATTTTCTCTACTTGTGTTTTTATTGAAATGAATTATATTGATGATTTTCTTGACAACCGAATTTCTAAAATAAATCCTACCTGGTCATGGTCTTCTGATACAATGCTAAATTCTACCCACAATGTTTAGTTTAGAATTTTTGCATCTACTTTTAAGGGTAAGATCAAGCTATGGTTTTGTTTCTCTTACTACTTTATCAGGTTTCATATAGAAGTTTTTTCAAGAAACTACCTGTAGCTCTTCCTAATATATATCTTTGTTCTAAATGAACTATGTCTTTTGTAAATATCTAAAAAGTGATTTGATTTGGAAGAAATGCTTATGAGATTTAATTAGGAGAAAATAATTATGAAGAGCATCTCTCTAGTATTTCAAATCTCTCCTCATTATATTCAAACTATTTTCAGGTTTTATTAATTTATCATAACATGGATGTGTTCTTCAACAAAAATGAAACAAAAATAACCAAGCATACCTTAGCATGAACAGGTATACAGATTCATCATCCAAGTTTTGGTCATCGTTGTTACAAGAAGGATATTCACATAAACTGGGCTGAAATTTCTTACAGAAAGTTGAAGTAGAGAATTGAGCACTTTCCAGAGCCCTAGCTAACCTCTAGGACTACCTCATTCAGTTCATCATTCCTGTTGTTGCTGTTCAGTCGCTGAGTCTGACTCTTTGTGGCCGCGTGGACTGTAGCACACTAGGCTCCTCTGTCCTCCACTGTCTCCTTGGGTTTGCTCAAATTCATGTCCATTGAGTCGGTGATGCTATCTAACTAACCATCTAATCCTCTGCGGCCCTTTTCTCCTTTTGCCTCCAGTCTTTCCCAGAATCTGGGTCTTTTCCAACGAGTCAGCTCTTTGCATCATGTGGTCAAAGTACTGGAGCTTTTAGCTTCAGCATCAGTCCTCTCAACGAATATTCAAGGTTGATTTCCTTTAGGATTGACTGGTTTAATCTTGCTGTCCAAGGACTCTCAAGAGTCTTTTCCAACTCCACAATTAGAAAGCATAGATTCTTCAGCACTCAGCCTTCTTCACAGTCCAACTCTCACAACTGTACATGACTACCGGAAAAACCATAGCTCTGACGATATGAATCTTTGTAGGCACAGTGATGTCTCTGCTGTTTAATATGTTGTCTAGGTTTGTCATAGCTTTCCTTCCAAGGAGCAAGCATCTTTTAATTTCTTGGCTGCAATCACCATCCACAATGATTGTGGAGCCCAAGAAAATAAGATCTGTCACTGCTTCCACTTTTTCATTGTTCTTTAGCTTTTGCCTATTTTAGGCTGGGGGCACCAAGATCTAGGAAGAAGGAAAAGAGAGAATGAGGATTTATTCCTCACTTCCTCTTTTGCCACTCTGATTTTGACAGAATTGCATCCCTTGATAGCAAAACCCTCGTGGAATGGCCCTGTTTGTCACAGGGTCCAGCAGGAAGGGTAGATAAACATCGTGGGACTGGAGAAGTACAAAACATAGCCTATATTCATTTCACAAATCACTCGGTTTACTGCACACAATCAGCACACAACACAGGTTGGTCAAAGTAGGGAAAGGAGAAGTCTGGGAAGGAGTCATCTCATCAGGGCAGGGGTCTCCAGTTTGGCAATGGGTGTCCTAACGAGCATGAGTGGGAAGTTGCTGCCTTCTCCTACAGGGCTCTAGCAGCAACAATGTGTACCAGTCTCAGCAGCTTGGAGTTGGTTCTTCCAGCGAAGAACTTTTAAGTCACACTGCTTAGTGGCTTCCTTTCAAGAAGTAATGGTTCCCCAAGGGAGGGTGTCTTAGCTCTATCAGTTGCCTCTTCTGTTCCAATGATGTCACCTGCCCATCAAATACCTAATCTAAGGTAACACTCTTAGCTTATCTCTCTAAGGCCCTTGCAGTCATACAGTGGGGCATCTCAAAACAACTGATATGGAATTCACACTGGCCACTGTGCCTCTATTTTGAACTACTTAACATAGCTTACATACCATAAGTTTTACATAAGGTGACTAGGAATCCTAACATAAATGAAATCACATCATCACACCCCCTTCCACATCAATAGCTCTCAAGCAGGCTCCAGACTCCAGGGATCAGACCCATGCCCACTGCATTGGAAGCACAAAGTCATAACCATGTCCCTAGTGGCTCAGACGGTAAAGAATCCACCTGCACTGCGGGAGGCCTGGGTTTGATCTTTGGGTTGGGAAGAACCCGTGGACAAGGAAATGACAACCCACTCCAGTACTCTTGCCTGAAGAATCCCTATGTACAGAGGAACCTGGCAGGCTACAGTCCATGGAGTCACAAAGAGTTTGACATGACTGAGCGACTAAGCACAGCACAGCTAGGGAAGTCCCAAAGAGAATGCCTTGACACTAAGAGCCGCAAGAATCTCCAAGGTCAGGCAGAAGGAAGTTCTTAAAAGATAAACTAGGCTTGAAGGAACCTGATATGGGGCCATGGGATAAGCCTGAAAGAAAGTGAAGTCGCTCAGTCGTGTCCAACTCTTTGTGACACTAGCAGCCTAGCAGGCTCCTCCGTATGACCAAATAGTTGAGCATAAAATATCTATCCTGGCAACAATTTAAAAGGTTGTTAAGGACGAATTGTTACACATTCTCACTGTGGCTCAGGCTGAGTGTAGGTCAAAGTTAAGAGGCTTGAGGAGAGGTGAGAAGCTTAACTAGTTTAGTCAAGTCAAGTTAGGAGCTATTTTGTCCAGATGGGTTAGTTAGTACCAACGATTCTTTCAGTTCAGTTCAGTCGCTCAGTCCTGTCTGACTCTTTGCGACCCCATGGACTGCAGCACGCCAGGCTTCCCTGTCCATCACCAACTCCTGGAGCTTGTTCAAACTCATGTCCATTGAATCGGTGATGCCATTATTTCATTTATGGGGGAAATATCCTTTTAGGATGGGAAAAAGGCTTTGGGTTCAAAGTTTTGAGTAGAATCGGTTGTCTTCCTTGTGAGAGGCAATTTATGCTTTTTTTCGATGAAATCCATTTAGTTCAAAAATTAGATTCACTTTTTCCCTCGGAAATACTAACTGCTATCTAAAAAGTGTATTAAATAGGGTTACATGACTCCTCTGGTTCTGATTTTTTTAAATAGAACTTCCTGGATGTTTTAAATGCCCTTGGTTGGGAAGAACTGACTCACCATATCTCATGAACTAAGACTGGAGAAAATTTATAGATAGAGATCTTATCGTGCTTAAGGAAAGGAGAATGCTACCATATTAAAAGTGGCACCTCTCAAGAAGGAACAGATTCACACTCCTTCCAATCGAAAAAAAATTATTATTATGTGTGAGGAGATAAGACAAAGGCAGTTAACATTTTGTCACAGCCTCGTGCCCAAGGAACTTCTTCAAAGACAAAATTCCTGTTCTTGTTCTTGTTAACTGCGTCTAAGTAGACAAGTTCATTTAAACACTCTGACTTCCCATTTTATTTCTTGGGAAAAAAATAGAGGGTAAGAAAATATGTGTACCAAATCTGTAATTCTTGTGAAGATAAAAAATGATGGAACTGATTCTTATAACCTGTAAAATTGGAATATCGATGTAATGCGTTACTAGAGATAGTTAACAGTGTTCCTCAAAATGTAAAATAAATTATCTGAGGACACATAACCCTACCTGGTTCTGACTTGACTGAAAAATACCTGCTTCACCTGTGTTTGAAATCTTAAAGAGTAAGGATTAGATGCCTGTATTTATTAGAATTTGAATACAGACGTGAATCTTGATTTCCTAGATTTTTTTTAATATTAACTTTCCCCCTTCTTAAAATTCGTTACACAAAACTTGCAAGAAACAAAGAGTCCCTATGTTAATAAACAAAGATGTTCCAAGTTTTCTTTTCTCTTTTTGGTCAGTGCTGGGTCTTCATTGCAGCTTGCAGGCTTTCTCTAGTTGTGGTGGCACACAAGGTTTCTCTCTATAGTTGCACTGCTCAGGCTCTGTAGTTAGGGCAAGCGGGCGGGCTTAGTTCCCTTGTGGTGTGTGGGATCTTAGTTCCCCAACCAGGGATCGAACCCATGCCTCCTGCATTGGAAAGAGGTTTCATAACCACTGGACTACCAGGGAAGTCCCCCAAGTTTTCTTTGTTTATCATTTGTTTTCTGTTTAGGAGACATTCATTCTTTCAAAAATAGGTCTGCTAACAAACAATTCTCTTGGCCTTCTTTAATCTGAGAATCTTAATTTCCCCTTTACTGCTGAACGATATTTTTATTGGATACAGAAACTTCGATGGATAGCTCTTTTCTTCCACCATTTGATAAATGTCGTTTATCACTCCTTCTGGGTTCTATAATTTCAGATGAGAAATTAGTTGATAGTCTAATTGCCTTTCACCCACATGGAAGGTGTCATTTCTAACTGCTTTTAAGCTTCTTTGTCTTTAGTTTTCAGAAGTATCACTATAATGTGTGTTGGTGTGAATTTTTTTTGGTTCATTTCATGAGTGTTTCATTTAGCATCTTAAATCTGTGTGTTCCTATATTTTGTCAAATTTAGAAAGCCTCAGCCATTATTTCACTGAATACTTTTTCAGCTCTACCCTCTCACTTCTCTCCTCAAAATGTCATGAATGAACATTCTTTTGTGATACTTAGTAGGTCCCTGGAGTGCTGTTAAATTTTTTCCAATTTATTTTCTCTTGTTCATGTTGGCTAATTTCTACTGTTCTATCTTCTAGTTAACTGTTTTTGTTTGTTTTTTCCCTCTGCTGTCTCCTTTTTGTGTTGAGCCAACTCAAGGAGTTATTTTGATTGCTACATTTTCAGTTCTAAAATTTCCAGTTGCTTCTTCTTTACCATTTCTTTTAATCCTCTTTTTTGTTTTGTTTTAAGCATGTTCATAATCGCTCATCAAAGCATTTGTATGATGGCTGTTTTAAAATCTTAGATTTAACAGTGCTGCATCTCAGTGTTGGCATCTATTGATTATCTTTTTTCACTCAGTTTGTGATCTTCCTGGGCTTTGGTAAGAAGGACAACTAAAACCTATGCATTATAAGTATTATGCTATGATATTTTGGATCTTATTTAAACCTTTTTTTTTTAACCCATCTTCTTCTAACACTATTTTGGCGGGATAAAGCAAACAGGGGTTGTGGGCGCTGCCTTGTTACAGCCAAGTGGGTGCAGAAGCCAGGTCCCCCATTTTGCCCTCATTCACCCCCAAGGGAGTAGCCCCTACTTATTGCTGGTGGAAGTCCAGACTTCTCATGTGACCTCCCTGACACTGCTGGGAGACTGGAGGGTCATCAGTCCTGGGGGGATGAAAGTTCAGAATCCTCACTATGTGTTTTTTGATACCACCCACAGGAGAGTTGAGGTGTCTTTATAGTCTGGCAAGGGTAAAACCTTAAGCTTCCACTTAACCTTTGCTAACTAGGGAAAAAGGGCATACATTTTTTCCTGTGGTGTTTGGCTAGAGTAGAGAGGTTGCCATTTAAATGTTTTTCATCTTGTTAGGTTGCCTCCACCCTGGTCCTTTGGCTAGAGAGAGAGAAGACTGTTTCCAGTCTTCAAGTCCAAGTCTTAGATATAGATACAAAAAGAAAACCCAGAGAATGCCTCACAGTTTCATTTCTTGGAGTCTGAGGTCTCCAGCCAGTTTTCCTTCTTTTCTCCGTATTTCAGAATCTTTTTACCTTGTTTTATGTATACAGTTAATAGTTGGACAACTTGGGTTTGAACAGCACAGGCCCACTTATCTGTGGGTTTTTTTTCAATAAATTCAGTACCCGCACTTTCATTTTATAATAACAACCTTTAAATTAAGTGTGGGGAAAAGTTTGTGTTTGATTAGAGATCACAGCATACGAAATCAAAAGAACTAGGATTTGAGTCCTGATTCTAACCAGACTGTTTCCGTTTCCTGCCCTTGGGTGAGTGGTTTATTGATTCCTTTGTTTTTGAGGAAAAATAGCAGTTTCACATTTGTAATTGTTTGAGGAATGGCACCCCTAACACCTACGTGGGTTAAAAGTCAACTATAATTTTCAGGGACTTTCAGTTCAGTTCAGTTCAGTTGCTCAGTCATGTCTAACTCTTTGCGACCCCATGAATCACAGCATTCCAGGCCTCCCTGTCTATCACCAACTCCCGGAGTTCACTCAGACTCACATCCATCGAGTCAGTGATGCCATTGAACTTAATGGGAAGAATGGAAAAAAATATGTCTGATACAAATCATATTAATAATCTGCATATTGATGCATAATCTTTATATAAACACAGGAAACAATGTCTTTCAAAATATGTTTTTTAATTAACATATGCAGTTTTAGCCAGCCAATTCACAGAATGAAGAACCATCTCTGGGACTGCTCAGTCCAAGAATCAAAGTTCTAGTGATATTGAGGTTTCAGGATCTGCATCTAAAAAAATGCCAGATCTTCTTATGAGGGAACGGCAGGCCCAATCTTGGGTCAACCACAATGCTCTCATCTGCTGTCTGCCCCTTATGACCCATCAAACCCTTCTCACATAGTCCTGTTGAAAGACAATGATCAGCCACTTCTCAAACTAGCCTGTAAGGAACTTATGTAAGTTTTGAAGCAGAAAAAAAAAATCACCTTACAATTAAATTTCTCAAATTTAAAATATGAGGGTGTAATATGAAGAAGGCTGAGCACCAAAGAATTGATGCTTTTAAATTGCAGTGCTAGAGAAGATTCTTGAGAGTCCCTTGAACATCAAGGAGATCAAACCAGTCAGTCCTAAAAGGAAATCAACCCTGAATATTCATTGGAAGGACTGATGCTGAAACTGAAGCTCCAATACTTTGGCCACCTGATGCAGAGTCAACTCATTGGAAGAGATCCTGATGGTGGGAAAGGTTGAAGGCAAAAGCAGAAGGGGGTGGCAGAGAAGCAGATGGTCAGACAGAATCATTGACTCAATGGACATGAATCTGAGCAAATTCCAGGACATAGTGGAGGACAGAGGAGCCTGGCATGCTGCAGTCTACAGGGTTGCAAAGAACCAGACATGACTTAGTGACTGAACAGCAATATGATAGCTTTTCGTTTTGTTTTTGTTTTCTTGGGCACCTGTATGTGACTTAACTCTTTTTTATGCTTCATATTAGAAGATGCACTGCACACAGTAGCTGACTGACAGCATCCCCGTTTACCATCATGATGGAGAATCACACATGGAGCTGAAAGAATCATGGGGCAGGTTTCCTTGAGCAATCTTTCCCCTTGCTCCTCTGCAGCAAGGTCACCTGCCTCTGGCTTAAATATATGAACTAATCTAAATACACAGCACACATACACACTTTACAAAAGCACCTGAAGTAATTTATACTTTTTAATTATTCCAAAAGTTCAACAAAGAATTACAAACTATTTTGAGAGACAAATTACTAGGGGGAAAGCAGAGATAAAATAAATAATCAGGAGCACATAAAATTATAAATCCTATAATTAAACAGTTTCAATTAGACCGATTAGTCACCTGAAAGGAAAAATCAATTATTCTGGTAAGGAAGGAAAGAAGAAAAAGGATCATTTGCTCAGTGCCTCCCACAAGCTCAAAGAGTAAGCAATGCTCTTTCACTCTCTCCTTTTAATTTTCACAAGACCACAAGGTAGGCATGATTATCCCAAATTTACAGATGGAGAACACTAAGGTTTAAATTCACTGAGTAAAAGGTGACTACTGGAAGCAGCTCAGCTGTTTTACCTGTAAAATGACTTATATTCTTTCTGCTTCCTCTCCAGAAAATGTGACTCCAAACTGAAATTTAAATAATGAAGGGGAATATTGTGTGATTTTCCCCTTAATGATCTCTCTTCGTGTTACAAATATCTTTTATCATTTAGCCCAATCTAAAAGTGTAATCCCACACTTAACGCTCAGGAAAAGAAAAATCCTCTGGAATTAAAAATTATCTCCCAGATAAATGAATGATTTAACTGTGAGAGGTTAAAAGAGTGGGGCATTCATGGCAATAAAAATTTGTTATAAATTAAATCAAGGGCAGATATTTGATTAGCTTCTCTGCATAGTTCTTCCTTACTCCGCTTTTCTGCATTAAAAAAAAAAAAACAAATTTTATTTTGTATAAAAAATACAGATTTGTATAGCTGATTAACAATGTTGTGATACTTTCAGGTGAACAGTAAAGGGACTCAGTCATACATATACATGTATCCATTCTCCCCCAAACTCCTCTCCCACCCAGGCCACCACATAACATTGAGAAGTTTCCTGTGCTATACAATAGGTCCTTGTTGGTTATCCATTTTAACTATAGAAGTGTGTACATGTCCATCTCAAATTACCTAACTATCCCTTCCCCCCAGCAACCATAAGATTGTTCTCTAGGTCTGAGTCCGTTTCTGTTTTGTAAGTAAATTCATTTGTATCATTTCTTTTTAGATCCCACCTGTAAGGGAAGTCATACCACATTTCTTCTCTGTCTGTCTTACTTCACTCAGTATGACAATCTCTGACCATCCATGTTGCTGCAAATGGCAATCTTCCTTATCCTGCTTTTCTGTATTTTATATAACTCTAAAAATTGCATGATGTAAAATAAATAGTTCAGTTATGAAGAAAACTTGTCAAAATGAGAGGGGGATAAAAACTCCAAACCCAAGTTCTTTTTACCTGGCAAGGGAGTGGAGAAAAGACTAAGAACTTTCCTCGTGCATGCTCAGTTGCTTCAGTCATGTCCAACTCTTTGCAACCCTATAGAATGTAGCTCACCAGGGTCCTATGTCCAGGGAATTCTCCAGGCAAGAATACTGGAGTGGGTTGCCATGCCCTCCTCCAGAGAATCCTCCTGACCCAGGAACCAAAAGCATGTCTCCTGCATCTCCTGTGTTGCAGGCAGATTACCCACCAATCCACCTGGGAAGCCCAGTCTTTCCTTACAGAGTTCAAAGTTTTTACCTGGAGGCAATAATTTTCCATGTCTTGAGTATAGAAAGTAAGCAATAGAATTGAGGAGTGTTCCCAGAGGTATACACAATGTCATTGGAAGATAAAATAACCTCTGTTTCTAGATTCCAGCTTCTTTTCCTTTGAAAGCTCTCTTCAATCTGGAACACAGCATGTTGACAGATATTGTCTAGATTTGGCCTGGTGTATCAAAACAGTAGTCCAATATGGTTCTCAAATATTCAGCATGGGGAAGGAAGTACTAAAGTTTAAAAAATAGAATGATTAATGCACACTGTTTACCTATTAGCCAGTATAAGGCTCCATATGTCTCTATGTATCATTCATTTTGGAGAAGGAAATGGCAACCCACCCTAGTGTTCTTGCCTGGAGAGTCCCATGGACCGAGGAGCTGGTGGGTTGCAATCCATAGGGTTGCAAAGAGTCGGACACGACTGAACCAACCTAACACACACACACACATCATCCATTTACACACTGAAAAGATATATTTAATGATATGACTTGGCATATTGAGGACAATACATTAAATCCTACTTTAAGGGAGTTTGGGAGAGAATAGATATGTGTATATGTATGGTTGAATCTCTTCACTCTTCACCTGAAACTATCATAACTTTGTTAATTGTCCCCACCTCAATACAAAATAATTGTTTAAAGCCTACTTTATTTGATTAGAAGAAAACTGTAAATTAGACTAAGCTTGAGTTATAAACACTGCTTTTCCTGCAGCTGCTGCTAAGTCGCATCAGTCGTATCCAACTCTGTGCGACCCCATAGACGGCAGCCCACCAGGCTCCCCCGTCCCTGGGATTCTCCAGGCAAGAACACTGGAGTGGGTTGCCATTTCCTTCTCCAATGCATGAAAGTGAAAAGTGAAAGTGAAGTCGCTCAGCCGTGTCTGACTCTTCGCTACCCCATGGACTGCAACCTACCAGGCTCCTCCGTCCATGGGCTTTCCCAGGCAAGAGTATTGGAGTGGGGTGCCATTGCCTTCTCCAACTGCTTTTCCTAGGAGTCACCAAACTGAAATTACTACTTTCATGTGAGGAAGCTCCCTAATGCTGTAGGGAATATGGAGAGTCTCTCAGGGAGGCAGCAGAGGTCAAAAGACCTGACACTGATAGCTAGCTGACATGATCAAGTGAAAACTATTCAACAATCCTCCCCTCTTTTCACATCATCCTTCATCTCTTCTCTCCACATACCAGTATATAAGACATGATGGTTCACGAATGCAGTAAAGAAGGCATACAGAAGTCACAATACGGTTAGAGCCATTTGCGACCATTCCATATATCCTTTCCCTCCCTCCCACTCTCTCCCTAGTTTTTCATTTTTGCTTTTGTTATTGTCTTTCTTTCTTTCTTTAATTATTTATTTTTCGACCATAGCCCTATTGAAGTCATTTTCTTCTAACTCTGGATGAAAACTAAACCAGTCCCAGTACATTTCTGATCACTTTTAGGACACAAAATACTGCTTCGATTTCATAATTATAAAAGCTAGACCTATTTAATAAAGACTGGCTCTATTTAATAGTCAAAATGAGATGAACTTAGTGTAACAATTCTGTATAACTGATAGGAGTCTGGGATAATCAGGAAGTCTGCAGCTGGACACAGAGGCACAGTCCTGTGTCTTGTGGCAACTTGTGCCTGACCTTGACTCCTCCTTCGCTCGGACCTCTCAATTAAGGCACATTCTGATGTAATCTACCGTCACTGCTCTCAGAAATTGATATGATGTCTGAAATGTACTCTTTCTCCTCTGTTTAGTGGGTTCTTTGGATTTAACCCCATTTCTGCTTACCTTTTCCGTGCAGTTTCTAGGAGTTGATATGAATTTTCAGCCCCTTTGTGTAAAAATACTAAGACAAGTAAAAGTTATTTAATTATTTCTTCATACAGTTCTTGGTCCCAGGAAGATAAACCAGTTAATACAGATTACACACCAAGAAGGCAATGGCACCCCACTCCAGTACTCTTGCCTGGAAAATCCCATGGATGGAGGAGCCTGGTAGGCTCCAGTCCATGGGGTCGCTAAGAGTCGGACACGACTGAGCGACTTCACTTTCACTTTTCACTTTCATGCATTGGAGAAGGAAATAGCAACCCATTCCAGTGTTCTTGCCTGGAGAATCCCAGGGACATTGGAGCCTGGTGGGCTGCTATCTATGGGGTCGCACAGAGTCGGACACGACTGAAGTGACTTAGCAGCAGCAGCAGCAGCACAGACCAAGACAACTCCAGTACAGTTTTCACATCAACATTTTCTTTATGATGATGCTTTTGCTCTGCACTCAAATCTAAAGCTGTGAAACCTACTCAACCTCAGCCAGTGGCTGCCTTAAAATCATCCAGCCTGGCTCCTATATATATTCCCTTTTCCAACTTTCCCTTTCCGAGACAATGTTAAGATTCTGTCAAGATAATATCCTCTCTTGCTGGAATAAGTTTAATAACCTCCTCTTTGCCTGATCAGGGTTTTCTTGAGGTCTTTGAAGTTGCAGTACAGAACTTTGATGTCCCCATGACCTAGGTTGATGCAGTTGTGTCCTGAGTGGTTATGTGTTTCTTCCTTGGCCCCTCTTAACCTGGGAAACCTTCAGCTTCCCACAGCTCAAGTTTCTCCATCTTTCCAGGCAACCCTGTTGTTCAGAATCTTGAGCAACCTTTTCTTCAGATGTGAATCACCTTTACTCTATAAACAACACTTTTTTTTTTCTGGACAAACCCACAGTATGCACAGTGATCTCTAGCCTTTGCACACTTCAGGTGGAAGGCCACTATATTCCCTGAAACAATATAGGACAAATGTGACACTCTCTAGCCTCCTTGGAGACCATCTCCCAAGACCTGGAGTCAGGAGTTGGCAGCAATATACAACTGTCCTCTTAGCATGTCACAATTCAGGGGCCTTAAATGATATAGTCCTCACAAATTCTTCTTTAATTTATAACACATAAATCCTTATGCCCTTAATATGAGTGAAACCTCCAGGAGGCCTCTAAACAGCTCTGGCTATCTGTGTTGTATATATTTTACAGGGAAACTTGTTTCACAATTCATGGATCATAGATAAAAAGGCATATATAATTTTAGAGCCTTAGCTAGCACATCCATTTTCATACATGTTATGGGATAGCTTATTTTACCAATGGAATGCTCCCCTTCTTCCATGGTAACATAGTTTTATTACTCATCCTGAAGACCCAGCTAAAGACTGAAATGCCTATCCTCCCTTGAAGCTGATTGTGACTATGTATCTAGGTTCTAACCACTGGAATTTTAAAGATATGCTGTGGAAAACTTCCTCATTACCTATAGAGAAGAAACTGCTTATCCTCCACTACTTCTCTACCTTCTGTCTCATGAACTAGAACATGGATATGGCATGACCCAGTTTCAACCAGTCCTCAAGGGAATGTAAGAAGAGTAGGATGAGAGAAAACTGGATCTGCAAAGAACCAGGTCAAGCAGAACTTCTCCACTATAGATCACTAACCTGTGTAAGGAAAAATAAAATCTGTATACATTTTTTGTCTAGGTATTACAACAGCCCAACCTGCATACTAACCAATAAATCTTCAATCTTGTATATAATAACAGAGTTAAAATCTAAGGACTATGTTATTCAAAAGGAGGTTAATTAATATATGGAGAGCACTCAGAAATAATCAACATAAATAAGCACTCAATGGGACTTCCCTCATGATCCAGTGGGTGAGACTCGATGTTCTCAATGCAGTGGGCCTGGGTTCAATCTCTGCTCAGGGAACTAGATCCTATATTCCATACAAAGATCGAAGAGCCTGTGTGCCGCAACTAAGACCCAGAGACCCAGAACGGTCAAAAAATATATTTTTTAAAAACGGACTTAATAAATATTTATTTACAATGAGATTGTTACCCAGCTTGTAGAGGAGAGGAAAACATGATTCTGATATAAAGAATACAATAGCTTCTCTGACCCCCATTTTCATCATCTATTACATGAGATTATACTAAATGGTTAAGTGGTTCTAGTCCAAAGTTCCAGAGTTTAATTTCCAATATTACAGAGATGTTGGGAATGGCAGTCTTTTTGCATCATTCTTACACCCTTCCACATACACATTCTGGGCTATAGATTGCCTCTGATTTTTGACTCTTCTTTCCCTTGCTTACTTTATCCAGCATTATTTATTTAACAAGATCAAGAATAGAAGACCCACAGTGTGATTTGTCCTATTTCTAACTCACCTCTATGGTATTGTCAAATACAAGCTATGGGGATAATTTCCAACTGACCACATGCTAGGAGGAGGAGGAGAGGTTGTGCGAGTAGGAGAGGGAAAGGGAATCTAACTCTGATGCCGCTTTTCAAGTCTGTGAATCTTAAATGCTTCACTTGAACGTAAACCCAGAATCAGACATACTTCAGAATATCCGATGCAACAGAAAATACATGTACCAATCATCGATTTGCTTGGGAATTTTTTGCTAAAAGAAAAGAAATGGAATTTCTTGGAGAATCTCTGGTAAGAAGTGGAAGGGAAGGATACAGAGGGTGGAGAGGGTGGTTCAATGCCCATTCAAAACACTGACTGACCTGGCTCAAGTCGAGATCTGGAGTACGATCTTTACGCAGAGTTACAAAGGTTCAGGAGCTGCTTTCATTGAGAAGCCTCACTGAAACAGGTCACGGGGCTTTAGTAACCAGATGACAAGACACAGCGGGGGGTGGGGGGAGACAAAACTGCATCACATCAAGGATGGTCGGGATGCTCTTCTGTCACCTCAAAGGCTTTTAGTCTAAAGATCTGTGAGTATTGAAGACTTAAACTTATGAAGCATTTTTTAAAAAATCCTAATGCCCACTATATCTTATAACTTAGGTTGCTCCAGATAGAACGTGTATCTAACTCTGAATATGAAAGCAAGGCTGTGAATTGAGACTGGGTGAATACTAAACTTCCCCAAGTGGTAGGCTCATTCATTATGATCAAGGAATTCAAATATTACTATAATCTTGGTTACCCTATGTGAAGTACATGGTGGGGACATTGTGTCAGTCAATGTCAGAGCAGCAGATCGAAGCTGGGTTATAAATAATATAAATCTCTGAAGCATCAAGTTGAGCTGCCTAGAACCACAATCATTATTTGTGTAGTTTCCAAATAAGTGCTCATAGGCCAAGACGTCCTGTTGTTCAGCTGTTGGTTTTCCCATCAGTTTTTTTGCCATAGCAAATGAATCCCTCATAGCACACCTTAGCAAACAAGTGCTAAATAACACAACAAATTTGAATGGAGCGGAGGACAAGACAGAAAAATACATTTCTGAGGCAACAAATGTCAGTTTGCTCCTGAAAAGTTAACAGACAAGCCAGCCTTGAATAATAAGAGGCTGCGAGGTTCCTCTTCACCTCAGCCTCACAGCACCAACAAAAGAAATTCAAGTAGCCTCCTGCTTTCTTTCATTTTCTCCATGAGACATAAACACAAAAATAGGTCCTCTCACTCTTAGTTTTTAAGGTTATATAGAAAAAATCACATTTCTTTAGAGTTATAACTTCTGTAACTTTCCATTTTAGTGAATTCACAGCATTGATATTAACAAACTAGACGTCTGAAATCTGCCTTTGAACCTATGACCCCAAATTATTCAAGTAGCTAGATTCCATCAATATAAATTACATTTGAATATCACTTTATGTACTTTAGACTTTCTTTTATCATTTATTGTCTCGTAATTATTTGTTTTTAAGATTAGGCCTCGAAATGTATTTAGCTGGCATTGTTGAGTCACCCTTCCTTTCTCCTAAGAATCTCTTGCTCAGACAAAGGAATCTTATTTCTGAATGATCTCAACAGTACACAGTGTTCATCTATGCACTGCTTTGTAGCTCTGAAGCAGTGTTTCGGAATGACAAAGAGAAAATACAGTTTCTCGTAATTTCTGTAGAAAAAAAGCCTAAAGGCTTGACTAACACAACAGCTGTGCTGAAGTACTTGATTTAGTCAATTATGAAATATTTAGGAGGCCTTTACAAAATGCCTACCTATTTGTGTACTATCCCTCTGTTACCCTGATACATTAGGACTTTGCTTCCCAGTAATTCCAGAATGAGTAACGGTAGCACATCAGGTGGTCAGTGATTTTAAAAACGTCATCATGGACATTCCATGGCTGGCTCAAACAAATTCTAAGAATTCCCCTACTATATCACAAGACATCTGTCAGTCAGATCTATAGCAGCTCATTTCAGGGGCATCTAAAAGGCAGCACAGGGGCTTCCCTGGTGGTCCAGTAGTTAAGAATCTGCCTCGTAATGCGGGGGATATGGGTTTGATCCCTAGTGGAGGAATACCCCACATGCCACACCCCACATGCCACAGGGCAACTGCGCCCACAGGCCACAACTACTGGAATCCACATGCCACAACTAGAGAGTCCGTGCACCACAGCAAAGGATCTCACCTCATGCAATGATGATCCCTCGTGATGAAATTAAGATCTGACGCAGCCAAATAAATAAATAAAATGATAAATAAATCAAAGCAGCACAGAGTTCCTTCCTTGTAGTTACCTTTTGTTGCAAAACCAATTGCTCCAGAACTTAGTGAGCCAAAAACAATAATCACTCATTATCTCTCACAGGTTCTGTGGGGAAGGAATTCAACAGGCAGAGGGCAGGGGTGGTTTGGTGGCAGTTCTGACTCAGCGTCTCTCATGAGATGGAAACCAGAGATCGGTGAGGACAAGGGTCATCTGAAGCTTGAGTGAAACTACAGGGTTTGCTTCCCAGGTGGTCCCTCACGTGGCCAGTTGGCGGATGCCAGTCGTTGGACAGAGACGTCAGTTTCTATCCATCTGGGCTTTTATATGGGCTTCCCGGGTAGCTCAGTGGTAAAGAATCTGCCTGCCAATACTTGAGTGTCACAGTTTGGCCACTGGCTTCCCCCAAAACACATGATCCAAGAGTCCAAGAGACCAAGGCAGAAGCTCTCAAGCCTTTTATGATCTTGCCTCAGAAGTTAAACTGGCGTCACATTCACTGTGTTGTACTGGTCACACCAGCCACTCCTGATACAATATGGCAGCTGCTGCTGCTAAGTCTCTTATGTCGTGTCCCACTCTTTGTGACCCTACGGTCTGTAGCCCTCCAGGCTCCTCTGTCCATGGGCTTCTTCAGATAAGAATCCTGGAGTGGGTTGCCATGTGCTCCTCCAGGGGATCTTCCCCACCCAGGGATCGAACCCACATCTCTTAGGTCTCCTGCATTGGCAGGCATTACCACTAGTGTCACCTAGGAAGCCCAAAGCTTGTTGTACTTCATGGTTTTATTATTAAAATGTAGAACTATTTGAAAAGCTAAAAATTTCTACCACATGCATTCTACTCCATAAATTTAAAAGAATATATTTTCTAATGTATACACTTCTCACCCCTTGAATGACCACAGAGAGTGAGAGAGAGAGAGAAATATAGATTTCCCTGAAAGTAAGGATCTTGTGATATATAGTGTTCTGAAACAAACACTTGAATTTTATTAAGGAAGGGAATATAATAGCATTATAGACAGTTCAGTTAATCTTTAAAAAGTCAGCAACTGAAATACTCTGCAACACAACTCTTCATTTTATGTATTCTCATTTTTTTGTTCCTATGCATAAATATATTTTTGCATGGTCATAGTAATAGCATAGATACAACTTATAGCCTGCTTATTTTTTCTTAACGTTTATGTAATATTTTCATGTTCCACAACTATCATATCAGTTGAATAAATTTAAGATAGTGCTGGGAAGGTTTGGTGTAGGCATGTAAGGGGTTACTTGAATTGACTCAATTATTAATCAGTGAGAATTTATATGACCACCAAATCATCTCCCTAGTTTGTCTAATAACCTAGAATCTTTAATATAGGACATAAATACTTTTATTGCATTTAAATAGGTAATTTAATAGATAGTACCCTGATCATGTTGTAGTCTAATTTCCTAAAACTGTCGCTTCTTAATAAACTTATTTTTTTTCAATTGTTGAAATATCCATTAAATATGGCAATATTTGCTTAACAGTATTCATACACATTTTTATGAAAATGAGAAATTTTAAATCTCAGCTATTTTATTAATTTGTTGAATGGTAAACATAAGGGATTCTCAATTTAATTGGGAAGACAAATACCACATGCTGTAGACAAGTGACAGGGACAAGACAGTTTGTGCCAGCAGGGAAGAAGTAGTGTAATAAGAAAGAAAACTCCCAACTTGATCTAATTTTGAGCCCAAAAGAGCTTGAGGAATGTCTGAGAAGTAATCTTTTCATTTATCCAGAATGAAAGCAGACAATTATGGTTAAGAAAAATAAAATGGAAATGAGAAGATTTTTTCCAAACAAATATTCTACCCAATTTCCTAATAACTGAAGGTTTACGAAGCCAAATTTAGCATTAGAATATTTTATACTTATTTTTTATGGAAAGAAGAAAAAGGGATTTGAGGCTGCATACATTTATATCAAAAAACAAAATGGATAATCATCAAAAACTGTCAAACGTGAAAATCAGATATGAAATTAACATGATGTTTTATAATTACTGGTTTATGTGCCTTTTTTTTCCCTTTTCACCTGGGAGTTCCATCAGAGGAAGATTCACCTTGTTACCAAGAACACTGTTTAGCACAGAGACAAGCAAGAAATACCAGCCAATTTAATTTTTAAATTGCCTTCTAATTTTAATGGAAATAGAGAGTCTTAACTACATGAATATATAACTTGTTTCTCTTTCCTAAACTACTACTTCATTCTGTTAATTTCAATATCTTAAATGTTCTGACTTTGGCCATTGACACATTTAGTTGTCTCTTGTAATTGATTGGAGATGATATTTCTAGTATTATTTCCTACAATTACTTAAAAATATATCGTCTAACATTCAAGAAAATATATATACACACACAAGCACATGACCATGTTCAGTATCAGTTCAGTCACTCAGTCACATCCGACTCTTTGCGACCCCACGGACTGCAGCACGCCAGGCCTCCCTGTCCATCACCAACTCCCAGAGTTTGCTCAAACTCATGTCCACTAAGTTGGTAATGCCATCCAACCATCTCATCCTCTGTTTTCCCCTTCTCCTCCTGCCTTCAATGTTTCCCAGCATCAGGGTCTTTTCCAATGGGTCAGCTCTTCGCATCAGGTGGCCAAAGTATTGGAACTTCAGCTTCAACATCAGTCCTTTCAAGGAATATTCAAGACTGATTTCCTCTAGGATTGACTGGTTTGATCTCCTTGTTGTCCAAGAGTCTCCTCCAACACCACAGTTCAAAAGCATCAATTCTTCGGCACTCATCTTTCTTTATGGTCCAGCTCTCACATCCATCCATACGTGACTACTGGAAAAGCCATAGCTTTGACTATGACTATGTTAAGAACTAATAAAACAGGACAGAATGCACCCTTCGCATCCACATCTTAAATCTCACTCTGAAATCAATATTTTTAAAATATTTATGTTTTATCTCTTTTTGACTGCTTTTTCCACTTCTCTAAATAGTTAAGTTTTTATTACTTTTTCCAAACTTGTTAACTTCAGTTCAGTTCAGTTCACTTCAGTCGCTCAGTCGTGTCCGACTCTTTGCAACCCCATGAATCGCACCATGCCAGGCCTCCCTGTCCATCACCAACTCCTGGAGTTCACCCAAACTCTTGTGCATCAAGTCGGTGATGCCATCCAGCCATCTCATCCTCTGTTGTCCCCTTCTCCTCCTGCCCCCAATCCCTCCCAGCATCAGGGTCTTTTCCAATAAGTCAACTCTTTGCATGAGGTGGCCAAAGTATTGGAGTTTCAGCCTCAGCATCAATCCTTCCAATGAGCACCCAGGACTGGTCTCCTTTAGGATGGACCATTTATTAATTTGCAATCATGGAACAATTTGATTTCTTCCTTTTCCCACTCTTTGAGAGTTACATCTCATTTCCAGTTGCTCTATTGTTTACATTAGGAACTTTGATAGGTTTCTACTTCTATTTTGTTTTTCTTTTTTTTAATTAATTTTACTGGATTATAGTTGCTATGCAATGCTATTTTTCTACTGTACAGCAAAGTGAATCAGCTATATGTATACACATGTCCCCTCTTTTATGGATTTCGTTTCTATTTAGGTCACCACAGAGCTTTGAGTAGAGTTCCCTGTGCTATATAGTAGGCTCTCATTAGTTATCTATCTTATACCTAGTATCAATAGTGTAAATATGTCAATCCATATTTTCTGTTTCTTTAATACCAGTTAGTATCTTGACTCCTTTTGGGGAGAGAAGGCGCTCCATGGGTTTCTCATGCCACACTCTTCTGTTGATTAAGCTAAGAAAGCTAGACCCTGACTGTTTTATACCAAGGCTGCACTTGCAGTGAGTAACCTTGAGGGATGAGGTAGTGTCTCCTCTGGGGCAAAGAGCAGTCTTGTTTAATGCCTGCTATTAAAGATGTGGATCCACCAAATGCAGTGTCCCTCACCTGTTATGCAAACCCACTGTTTGCACAGCCATCCTGCTAGATCCATGTATATGGCACTGGGGAAGAGAGAAAATCTGACTCAGACAAGAGCTCACCCTACTTGCTGTGCTGTAAGCAATAAGTCCTCTGGCTCTGATCAGGTAGATGTGGGTCTTCTGCCTGGATGTATAAAACAGCAATAGGCTAGCTTAGCTTGTAAGTTAAGGTAATACTGAATCACAAACCTGACACTCCTATCTATGGAGAACCATGTAAAATGTAATTGGTCTCCTTGTCTTTCTTTCAGCTTCTTTCAGCTCATGTTTAAAGCCCAGACACATGCAACACCTCAGTCAGCCGCGTTCTAACTTTACTTTATTAAGGTTTTTTAATATTCACTTGGCTTCCTTGTTGGTTCAGTGGTAAAGAATCCTCCTGCAGTGCAGGAGCCACAGAGATGCAGTTTCGATCTCTGGGTCAGGAAGATCCCCTGGAGAAGGGCGTGGTAACCCACTCCAGTATTCTTGCTGGAAAACCCCAAGGACAGGCTACAGTCCATGGGGTCCCAAAGAATTGGACACAACTGATCGACTTCACTTTCTTTTCTTTTCTCACTCTAAAATATTAATTAAACTTTCTGTGCTTAGTTCTAAATTGGCTTTATAATCTAAAATTTGATAAATAGGATCAGATTTTATGTCTAAGACCAATGTTATATTCCATGAACTGACCTGAAGACTTTTCAAAGCATCAGGAACCCTTCAGTGTGAAGACTCACTCATTCCTGGGAAGGAAATCAATTCTTTTCCTGATATTTTCTTCCATTTTCTCTGTTCTCTTGCTCTCTACTCTTTCTAGTTGATTGTAACAATGACTATTCACCTATTCACCTGCTTTTGACCTCTTGATTTTTGCCCTACATTCTTAGAGATTTGCTTAACTTAGGTTCCACAACTTTAAATTGAATTTTTATATTTTCATATTATTTTTAATCTATAAGAATTTTCTTGTTCTAACACAAGTTTTACGATTATCTAATTCTAGCTTTATTGTTATAACAGTCTGTTGCATCTACTGGACTGTTAAGAGTTTTCCCCCAGTCCTATTTCATGAATTGATTTTTTTCTTGCAGGATAGTAGTTTTCCATTTCTTAACTTTTTTTCTTCCTATTTCACACTGGCTGATTCCTCCTATATATGTGGTGGAGCATGCTATGATATGTCAATCATATTTCCCCTGCAGAATTAAAGGATTTATTTCCCCAAGCTACTGAGATAGTTGTCAGCTGACCTCTCTCAGCTGTCAGCTGACCCCTCACACCTATCAGTCCACAGCTTGAATTGCCTCAGCTAGATGTTCTATTTAGCTAGAGGTCATGAGCTTTTCTTAGGGCAGCTCACATGCAATGTCTAATCAACAGTGGAACATAAAGTTTCAGAGCACTTGCTCCAGAACCTTTGAAGGACTATCCCAACTTCAAAGTCCCCTGTAGGGTCAGCTGTATTCTTGTGGTAGATAGATCACAGCACCTTTTCTCCCTTTACCCTATCCTTCCACCTTTCCTTATGCCACAGGTGTTGATCCCAAGAGCTCGCCCTCATAAATTCCCTGCATGATACTCTATCTTAGTGCTGGCTCCATAGGAAACCCAAACTTCAACATATGATTGTTGGTTCCCCAATGTGCTTAGTCGCTCAGTCGTGTGTGACTTTTTGCCACCCCATGGACTGCAGCTTGCCAGGCTCCTCTGTCCATAGGGATTCTCCAGGCAAGAATACTGGTGTGCGCTCCCATGTCCTCCTCCAGGGGATGTTCCCAACTAGAGATCAAATCCAAGTCTCCCACATTGCAGGCAGATTCTTTACCAACTGATTCAATAGGGAAGCCCAAGAATACTGGAGTGGGTAGCCTATCCCTTTACCAGGGGATCTTTCAAACCCAGGAATCAAACTGGGGTCTTCTGCATTGCAGGTGGATTCTTACCAGCTGGGATACCAGGGAAGCTTTGGTTCCCCAATATGTAAGAACTAGAATTGAGTGTTAAGAATCCTCTGCTACTAGTTAAAGTGATAGATGTCCTTATAAGTTCTCCCTTTGAATGACAAACATTTCTGGAGGGACTGCATAACGTCTCATTAGCTGGTTTCAACCTAGGATAAGGGCTTCTCTAGTGGTGCTAGTGGCAAAGACTCTGCCTGCCAATGCAGGAGATATAAGAAATGTGGGTTTGATCCCTGGGTGGGGAAGATCCTCTGAAGGAGGGCATGACAATCCACTTCAGTATTCTTGCCTGGAGAATCTCATGGACAGGGGAGCCTGGTGGTCTACAGTCCATAGGGTTGCACAAAGTCGAACATGACTAAAGCAACTTAGCATGCACACAACCTACGGTAAGAAGAGACAGTATCAGATATGTCGACCTTCAGATTCCAGAATGAGGAAGGCTCCATTTTGTGAAATACAACAACCACTCTAGAGGTCTATAGTTAAGACAATTCCCCAAATTATTTTTGGATAAAGTTCCCAAACACTGTTTGTGGGATGCCAGGTAAATTCATGGGATGGAGGAATCAATATTTCTATATAAAGAACTTCAATGAAACTCCTGATCCACTTCATTGTACCAGAGAAACTAACATGTCACTGTAAAGCAATTATGCTCTGCTCTGCTAAGTCACTTCAGTCGTGTCCGACTCTGTGCGACCCCATGGACGGCAGCCCACCAGGCTTCCCCGTCCCTGGGATTCTCCAGGCAAGAACATTGGAGTGGGTTGCCATTTCCTTCTCCAATGCATGAAAGTAAAAAGTGAAAGTGAAGTCGCTCAGTCGTATACAACTCTTAGCGACCCCATGGACTGCAGCCTACCAGGCTCCTCCATCCATGGGATTTTCCAGGCAAGAGAAAGCAATTATACTCCAGTAAAAAAGACAAAAAACAAAATTTGGAGAATATTCTTAAATATTTGTGATGATTACAAATTTAGGTACACATCTATAGGGTAAAGAATGAACAACAAATCCAAACTTTATATTTTCATATCAACTGAAGGCTAATATTCAACTTTAATGATTTGGAGGATAAAAGATTTAAATATCGTTTAGATCCTGACTATAGGTAGTATTTAATAACTTCACTATGTAAATTAGAATTAGCCTAATTTCTGAAGTGGTCGTTCATATCTCCTGGTTCTTTAAATTATCCCTTTAGTTATCTGTCTCTCATGTGTCCATAAGCCAGTTACTGATATGTTCCTGGGAACTCAACTTTCTCTAATTGTAGCTCTGTTTTTCAATCATAAGTGAATTTGTGCATTCATGTATGATTTGGTACAGATGAGGGGCATTTCACAAGCTTCATTTGCTCTTAATTTGGGCATCTCAAAAATATTCTGGCCTCATCCCCTATTACATGCCAATTAAGCTTATTTTGATGAATATGAGTCATCTGCAATTTACTGAGCATAACATGGAAACAAATTATTTTTAAGAATGAGCAAAATTGTGTCACAGGTCAAACATGAATAAAGTCTTTATCATCTTTCTTGGAACATTTCTGTCAATTAATAATTGAAATGTCTAATACAATTCCAGCCTTTTTTTTTGGCTGTGCGGGGTCTTAGTTATGGAACATGGGATCTTAAACTGCAGCATGTGGGATCTAGTTCCCTGATCGGGATCTGAACCCGGGCCCCTGCATTGGGAGTGTGGAGTCCTAGCCATTGGACCACCAGGAAAATCCCAATTCCAGCCTTTTAAATGTTAGTCATCCATGTGGGAGCTGGAGGAAAAATACTGTAGAATTTCTGCTCCAGTTTATTTGCTGCAGATTGTTATAATAAAGCTTTAGATTCTTCCTGTGAATAGGTAGGATTTCCACATAACGAGAAATAGTGTTATAACATTCCATCAGTGAGATCTCATTTATGAGCTGATAGGGACCAATAATGACCTCTAACTGTGTGACAATATCGAGCACTTTGGGCTTTCAAATTCATTTCCTAGGAAAATCTTTGCATATTTATTGAAATTGAATGTCATAATTATTTTTCTAAAATAGTCAAGGAGGAAATGTGTAGAAACATTAAGTATCTTAAATTTACGGGAATTATAACACATACATAATCTTTAAAAAGTAGCTCCCAATAAAAATTTCCCAGGTCACCTACTTCAGATGCCCTAAAAAGAGTCCACAGTATTCCCTTGTAATCATTTCCAGATCCAGATATCTCTGACTTTTGAAAGTAGATTTATATTATCCAAATAGAATTATTTTCACTATTTATTTAATTTCTTCAATTATGTTATTGACTGTGGAGCCAAAACTAGATTTGGAAACCAAAGCTGTCATAAATTACATTAAAAACCACCAAACCAGTAAAATTCATACCAAGAACATAAGTGCAGTGTAATGAATGATATATTTGTAAAAAAAATTCAAGTGCATTCAAGTGAAAACATTCAACTGCAGGTCCCTCTGAATTTGTCATGTCTGTATATTACCATATACCTTGTGAAAACTCAGTTCTCCCACTCTTCTATGCTCAAACCAACAGGATGTCCTTGCTTACAGAGCACACAATGACATTGATTAGCAACTGTTGATTTATATATGCTATAAATATTATCATGTAGAAATTATATTTATATAAATTATGATATTATAAATATATTGTATTATATATTTATATATTTTAAGTTTGAATATATAATTATATTTGTTTTAATGTCTATATAAATTAATTATTTATATTCCATATAATTAATATATAATTTTATAATTCTATGTATTTACATACCAATTTCTCTTCTGATTTCTTTTCAACATTTAAGGCAATCCTTCTTGCTGCCAATATCATAAGCAAAAATACAAATAAAAAATGAAAATAACACAACAGATGATCCTACATACAGTTAGGTACACATGCACATATATTTGGAGAGAGAGCAGGAAGAGGAGTCCAGACTGTTGTCAGCCAGGCCATGGCTTTCCCTACTAAACATAAACAATTTCACAGAACACCAGCATGGAAAAAGACTTCTCTGTGACCATGATGGAGCAGACATAAGCCCACTTCATAGTCATGTTGGAGCACAAAAAATAAAAACCAAATAGACAAACACAAAGTGATACTACAATGAAAAAACCAAACAATAAAAATAATCAAACATTGCATTCCCCCAGCTAACATCAGTGACTAGTTTCCTTATCAAATGGGGTTTTAGCCTCAACCTGTTCCCCCTGCATCCCACATAAAACATATTAAAATAATAATTGATAGAATTATCCCCTTTCTGAGAGCACCCAACTAAAGCTTCACTAGACCATTAAAACCCTGACACAAAGTCTGATCCTATAGGAAGCCCTTCCTAACACCTCTTTTCTGGTTCCCTACATTATGTAGTCTCTCTTATTGCAAGAAGCACCGATAAACAAAACTTTCAGTACAAACGTGTTACTGGAGGTCTTGACCAGTGTGTATTAAATATATAGGTGGATAGATACAGCATGTATGGATAGATAAATCAGTTCAGTTCAGTTCATTTCAGCTGCTCAGTCATGTCTGACTCTTTGTGACCCCATGGACTGCAGCTTGCCAGGCTTCCTTGTCCATCACCAACCCCCAGAGCTTATTCAAGCTCATATCCATTGAGTCAGTGATACCATCCAACCATCTCATCCTCTGTCGTCCCCTTCTCCTCCTGCCCCCAGTCCCTCCCAGCATCAGAGTCTTTTCCAATGAGTCAACTCTTTGCATGAGGTGGTCAAAGTACTGGAGTTTCAGCTTTAGCATCAGTCCTTCCAAAGAACACCCAGGACTGATCTCCTTTAGAATGGACTGGTTGGATCTCCTTGCAGTCCAAGGGACTCTCAAGAGTCTTCTCCAACACCACAGTTCAAAAGCATCAATTCTTCAGCACTCAGCTTACAGATCATACATACATGCATAACTGCACACTTTTGTATATTGCAGTTCAGTCACTGTGTTGTGTTCAACTCTTTTGCAACCTCATGGACTGCAGCCTGCCAGGTTCCTCTGTCCATGGGATTTTCCCAGGCAAGAATATTGGAGTGAATTGCCATATTCTTCTCCAGGGGATCTTCCCCACCCAGGGATCGGAATTGCATCTCTTGTGTCTCTTGCATTGATAGGCATATTCTTTACCACTGAGCCACTGGGGAAGACCTACATATATACATACATATTTGTGTGTGTGTGTGTATATATATATATTTTTTTAACCTAAAGATTTTAGTTCTCTCGAAACACCAAGTGAGAAAAGGGAAGAAGTAGGTTACATCATATTACTGATGGACTTAAAGGTCAGGCTGAAAACTTTATTCTAGAGACAATCCTTGAAAGAGAAGATGCAAGATTAAATATTAGAAAAGTTAATGGTTTATGTGCACTATCCATGCAAACTTTATTTTCCTCAATATTTTCCTAGGTGTATTTCCATTTCTGCTTCAAGTGTTGTTTATTTTTTCATAAACCATTGGAACATTCAGGCTGTAGAATGCTTCCCATACAGACTATCTTTTTTATTTTGGTCCAAAGATATATGTTAATATATTAGGGTAAATATGACCTTTATGATATACATATTTATATGAGAGGACCCATATCATTAACAGGTATGGAAGGGAAAAATAGACATAATCCTCTTTCATTTAATAACACCAAAATAAACAGAACTTTGAAAGATGCTTGACTCACGCACATCATATTAACTATTTTGCCTCTCTTGCCAACCACCTACTAGCCACAGGCACTAAATGACTGCTGTGCTATACTTGATGATTTAGCAAGAGCAATCTATTAACAACTCACAGGCTACTTTAGAACATAAGAACCCTGGCTCCTTTCTTCAACTCTTTTTGTTTACTAGCCATCATTCATATTGTGTTTTAATAGGGTTAACTGTTACATGTATATTTACACCTGTGATACTAAATTTGAGATTTAAAATCTGCTCCTATATGCAGCATCTAAGCAAAATTCTAAGCCAGGGGAGAATGATGTTTAAGGTCTGGAGTTATATTAAGATAAGGTTAATGATTTGGAAGGTATATGCATGCAAGCGTGCTAAGTCATTTCAGTAGTGTCTGACTCATTGAGACCCTATGGACTATAGCCCACCAGGCTGTCCATGGGATTCTTCCGGCAAGAATACTGGAGTGGGTTGCTATGCCCACCGCAGGGGATTCTCCAGGGGATCTTCCCAACCCAGGAATCAAACTTGCATCTCTTACCTTTCCTGCATTGACGGGGCTTCTTTACCACTAGTGCCACCTGGGAAGCCCTGGAAGGTATATAGTGCTTAATAAAACTGGTAGCATTTTCAAAAGACTTTCTGTGTTGGTCAGTTCTGAAAGCAAGAAAATATTATGCAGAAGATAGGTAGTTATTCAGAAAGAGGAACCTGAAGATACAGCATCAAATCCCGAATATCCATTTATTAGGAAAAAAGAAGACAAGAAAAATAAAAGAACAAAAAATATTCTATTTGCCAAAAATCAATGCTAAGACCAAGATTCAATATTCTTACTCCAAATAAGGAAATGGATGTTGGTTACAGAAGGTAACAAAGATTCAAGTGTCACAGCAAATTCAAGTAAACTCATGGCATTTCAAATGACTGGTATCAGGAAATGGAGACAAAATTAGGGGTTCAAGGAGAAAAGACATATTATTAATATCTACCAAGACCATCACTACAGTAACAATGCTAATGCAGAAATTTTCTTACTAAAATCTTTCACAGTCACCTCGGTCTTTGACTCAGTGGTACATGCATGCTCAGTCATGTCTGACTCTTTGGAACCCCATGGACTATAGCCCGCCAGGCTCCTCTGTCCATGAAATTTTCCAGGCGAGAATACTGGAGTGGGTTGCCATTTCCTTCTCCAGGGGATCTTCCTGATCCAGAAATTGAATTTGGGTCTCCTGCATTGCAGACAGATTCTTTACCACTGAGCCATGAGTTGGTTCCAAATTCTGAGTTAGGATTAAAGCCATTAAGTACAGTGCTTCCCTGATGGACATATGGTACAGAATCTGCCTGCAGTGCAGGAGACCCAGGTTTGATCCCTGGGTCAGGAAGATCCCCTGGAGAAGGAAATGGCAACCCACTTCAGTATTCTTGCCTGGAGAATCCCATGGACAGAGGAGCCTGGTGGGTTACAGTCCATGGGGTCCCAAAGAGCTGGACATGACTGAGCGACTTAACACTTTCACTTTCTATAAGTACAAGTAAAGGTGATCTTGACCATGAAGAACAGAAAATGTAGAAGCAGAGCCAGGCACTCCAATACAATATAATTAGGGATTTTTATGAAAATAACTATTACAATTATAGACAAATTAAATCTTGGCTATAAAAGTATTCCACTTCAAGTGAAAACAACAGTGATTAATCTGTGTAATTCAACATTATAAGAGTTTACTCATCTCTCCCCTAATTAAGATTACCAGTTGGTCTACCTGGCTTCATTTCAAAGTAAGCTGGTATATTATTAACTAAATAACACAGATTTTCTCTGTCTCATGTCTTCTAATAACAGTGACATAAATTTAGAGAAGACTAATTAGCTGAGGCATCAATATATATCTCAGAAGAATAAACTCACTGCTTCATTTTCTCAGCCATATGGCTCACAGATCACACTAGACATGACCTTTCCCGCAGCGAGGTCAGAATTTCATTTATAAATAGATAATTGGAAATTCATCCATCTGAGATTCCATAGTGCTGAAGAACTAAGTTTTTCAGAGATAGCTATTAAAAGACCAAAAGGATCTTCTTTTCAACACCATATGAGCTGGCTTGGCAGAGGAGGGTGGAGATATTGAAATACTTCAGCAAAAATTATATGAAGTTATATGTTTGTGTAAATGTATGTGTTTTTTTTTATAATTATATCTGTGAGTATGAAAACTGATTATAGTAAAACTAATTAAACTATGTGTTTAATAGAGAAGGGAACAGCTACCCACTCCAGTATTCTTGCCTGGAAAATTCCATGGACAGAGGAGCCTGGTGGGCTACAGTCCACAGGGTCACAAAGAGTCAGATACAAGTCAGTGACTAATGCTCACTCACTCATAATTGAGACAAGACAATTCTTCCTGATGGGCAGATTTTACTCTAGATTCTCAGTAAGCTGACCAAGGCTTTATCAAATGTGTATCAGAATTTGACTTCTTCTGTCTAAATCCCCTCCCTACTCCTAACTTTCACAGATATGGATCCCAAATAAACTTTTTTTCTTTCCCTCCCGCCTCAAACTTTATCAGAGCATCTGCTTCTGGAGAATTCACTCTGTGATAAGAAATGGTAGGTATCATGATACCATCACGGATGATGGTAAGATCTGCAAATTTTGCCTGCCCCTCATTTTTAACCTAGTGTTACTTCAAGGTTAAGCATTCAGATTCTAGAATTAAAATTCTTGAATTCATATCCCACTTCTCTGTGACTTTATTACCAATTATTAACTTATCTGTGCCTTGGTTTTCTCACCTGTAAGATATAATTGTTGTTCCTTAATTGCAAGATAATCATAAGGATTAAATGATATAGTCTAAGAACCATTCTTAGCACAGTGAAAAGCACATATCAAATGCTTCATAAATTGTAGCCAGTTCCTGGGTGAAATTAATTCTATGTGAGTCGAACAGGAATGTCCTCAACCCATGCCTAGATTCAGTGATGGACCTGTGACTCAAGGCTTTCAAAATTCTTTCTGGGGAGAGAATTCCCTGGCGTTCCAGAGGTTAAGAATCTGCCGTCTAATGCAGAGGATGTAGGCTTGGCTGACACAGCCAAAGATAAATTAAAAAAAAAAAAAGCAAAATTCTTCCTGAGGGGTTGTTTTTTTGTTTTTTGTTTTTGAAGTGTTTTATTTTTTAATTTTCCACTGGAGTAGATCTATTTCTGTGGAAAGCTGAATAATGGCCCCCAAGATACCCAGGTTCTAGTCGCTGGAACCTATGAATGGCAGTTTAATTGGCAAAAGGGGCCTGGCAAGTAGGATTCCACTGAAGACTCTGAGATGGGACTATTACCCTGTATTATCCAGGCTGAGTCTTAAACTCCATCACAAGGTGTCTGTGTAAGAGGGAGGCCCAAAAAAGGCCATACGACAATGGAAATAAAATTTAGAGTGATGTACTTTGAAGATGGAGGAAAGGGCCACAAGCCAAAGAATGCCAACAGCCACTAGAACCTGGAAAAGGCAAAGAAACTGATTTTACCCTCAATGTCTTCAAAAGGGTGGCTCAGCAATAAAGAACTCATCTACAATACAGGAGAGGCGGGAGATGTGGGTTTGATCTCTGGATCGGGAAGATTTATGGATAAGCAAAAAATGGCAACCCACTCCAATGTTCTTGCCAGGAAGATCCCATAGACAGAGGAGGCTGGTGGGCTAGTCCATGGGGTTGCAGAGAGTTGGACATAACTTAGTCACTGAGCATGTACACACACATCTTCAGAAGGAATCAGACTGGCTGACATCTCAACTTTAGCTCAGTGAAACTGATTCTGGACTTCTGACCTCCAAAACCATAAAAGAGTAAATCTGTGTTTTTTGTTTTTGAAACTGCATTGGGTCTTCCTTGTGGTGCGTGGGCTCTTTGTTGCAACCCGTGGGTTTAATGGCCCCTTACTATGTAGGATGTTAGTTCCCCCGACCAGGGACCAAGCCTGCATTGGAAGGTGGGCTCCCAACCACTGGACCATCAGGGAAGTCTCTCCTGTTGTTTGAAAACATCGAGTTTGTGGTAATTTGTCACAGCAGCCATAGGAAACCAATAGAGTGCCCGACCTATTTTAGAACCACCCCCCATTGCCTGGTAGGGCTTCCCTCATAGCTCAGTTGGTAAAGAATATGCGTGCAATGCAGGAGACCCTGGTTCAATTCCTGGGTTTTGAAGATCCACTGGAGAAGGGATAGGCTACCCACTCCAGTATTCTTGGGCTTCCCTTGTGGCTCAGCTGGTAAAGAATTTGCCTGCATTACAGGAGACCTGGGTTCAATCCCTGGGTTGGGAGAAGGGAAAGGCTATCCACTCCAGTATTCTGGCCTAAAGAATTCCATGGAGAATACAGTCCACAGAGTCACAAAGAGTCAGACACAACTGAGCAACTTTCACTTTCCCATTGCATGGCAACTGCTGGAAAGCAAGGCCTGGTCTCCCTTTGAGGAGAGGAAGAGAGGTATTCTTTTAAGCCATTCTGGGAAACAAGTGTCTGAGATACTGAGGATTCCTGATAGTAAATCAGACTTATATCAGCTAGCTTAAGCAGATATGAAGTCAACTGAAAAACTGCCAAGAAGCTCACAAAACTATGTTGACAAGACTTGGCACAACAACATATAAATCTTGTCACATTAGCTGATTTGTCTACCACCCCAGTGAGAGCCTAATATACAGCAGCAGTGACAAGACGTGAACCCCTCCTTAAGAACCACCAGGCGTCTGGGGACGAGCTCATTGCCTCTAATGCTTTCCACCTTAGAGAGAAGTAATTTGCCATCACGAGAATAGAAATTGAATTCGAATTTGGATTTTATCTTTCTGCAAACCATACCAGTTATAGTCTTATCATTTGCCTTCTATGCCAGCATTTTATGCTAACCTCATTACTTATGATGAGGATGCTGTACAAAATTTCTGGGTTTGGAAGATCCACTGAAGAAGGGATAAGCTACCCACTCCAGTATCCTTGGGCTTCCCGTATGGCTCAGCTGGTAAAGAATCTGCCTGCAGTGTGGGAGATCTGGATTCGATCCCTGTGTTGGGATGATCCCCTGAAGAAAGGAAAGGCTACCCATTCAAGGATTCTGGCCTAGAGAATTCCATGGACTCTTTAGTCCATGGGGTCAGAGTGGGACAGGCCTGAGTGACTTTCACTTTCACCACACACCATAAACTACATCTATTTCACTCCACTGAATAAAGAACTTAGCTGAGTTACTAGTTGAAGGAAAATGAGACACAAAGTAAACTATAGACATTGACAATGTGAAGTCACTCAGTCGTGTCTGACTCTTAGCGACCCTATGGACTGAAGCCTACCAGGTTCCTCTGTCCATGGGATTTTCCAGGCAAGAGTACTGAAGTGGGTTGCCATTTCTTTCTCCAGGGGATCTTCCTGACCCAGAGATAGAACCCGGGTCTCCCCCATTGTAGGCAGATGCTTTACCATCAGTAGCAGCTCCAATTTCAAAATTAGTTAAGAGACAAGGACTTATTATACTTCTTCCCTTCTTTGATCTGTCATCTACGTATAAAACACGCAAATTGATTTTATCTTCCTCTTTACCAAAATGGTAGACTTTAATAGATATTCAGTAGCTTCTGCTACATGGTGTTTGAAAATACTTCCTACTGGATGGAATCCTCATTGGCAGGAACCACTTGTGAAATCTAAAGGGGTACAGCACCTCTTTATCTGCTCTCTGGCAGTTAAGACACAGGCATGACATCCAGAATACTATAATCAGCTGCTGCTGTCAGGAAATACTTAGAGACTTTTGTGGGTTTAGTTTGGAGAATAGGAATTACTGAGCCAATCCTCTATTGTCCACTGCTAGAAGAATCAGCAGCAGTAGGGAATGACTGGTGGTGGCTTAGACTCTGTATCTTATGTCCATTTATCCAGGAAAGTCCTCTAGACTCAATCCCCCCTTCCATTAATTTGGCAGAATACTGAATAGTCTTCCAATAAATTTAGTTTTTCTTCTTTACGTAAGTTTTCCAGTTAGCTTCTGTTTTGTAACAAAGAATCCTTTTTGGTGCATGCAATTTTGTAAACTCTTAAGATGCAAATCTTGAATTGATAATGGTGATTTTTTGCTATATGAAAATGCTGTGTCTGTGAAAGGAAAACAGAGCAAGAGAGAGGTCTGAAAATACAATGAAACTGTTGCAGCTACTACAGCTTGAAGCCGGGGACCTACCAATGGATTTTTAATTCAGTTACATGGAGAATTTAAACCCCTCCATGAGAGAAGCACCATGTCCAATAAAATGTTTCATCACATCTGACAGTCCAAGATAAGTATCAAAAGTCAATGTCTGCATATTTTCAGATACACAGGGTAAACGAGACTAAAAAGCTATGGGGTCAAATGAAAGAAAGGGAGGCTCTTGGTACCATTTCTGGTACCATTTCATACTTGCTCCCATGAACTTTTTGCAGGTATGCTGAGTGTCTCTCTAAAGGGGCTGAGAGAACTGAACTAGCAGGTGAGACTATCGTAGCAATGTTGATTGTCAGTGACTATTTACTAATTGTTTTTTGCCTGACTAGTAAATAATTGACATTTCAGTTCAGTTCAGTTCAGTCGCTCAGTCGTGTCCGACTCTTTGCGATCCCATGAATCGCAGCACGCCAGGCCTCCCTGTCCATCACCAACTCCCGGAGTTCACTCAAACTCACGTCCATCGAGTCGGTGATGCCATCCAGCCATCTCATCCTCTGTTGTCCCCTTCTCCTCCTGCCCCCAATCCCTCCCAGCATCAGAGTCTTTTCCAATGAGTCAACTCTTTGCATGAGGTGGCCAAAGTACTGGAGTTTCAGCTTCAACATCAGTCCTTCCAATGAACACCCAGGATTGATCTTCTTTAGAATGGACTGGTTGGATCTCCTTGCAGTCCAAGGGACTCTCAAGAGTCTTCTCCAACACCACAGTTCAAAAGCATCAATTCTTTGCGCTCAGCTTTCTTCACAGTCCAATTCTCACATCCATACGTGACCACTGGAAAAAGCATAGCCTTGACTAGACGGACCTTTGTTGGCAACGTAACGTCTCTGCTTTTGAATATGCTATCTAGGTTGGTCATAACTTTCCTTCCAAGGAGTAAGCGTCTTTTAATTTCATGGCTGCAGTCACCATCTTCAGTGATTTTGGAGCCCAAAAAAATAAAGTCTGACACTGTTTCTACTGTTTCCCCATCTATTTCCCATAAAGTGATGGGACCGGATGCCATGTCTTTGTTTTCTGAATGTTGAGCTTTAAGCCAACTTTTTCACTCTCCACTTTCACTTTCATCAAGAGGCTTTTTAGTTCCTCTTCACTTTCTGCCATAAGGGTGGTGTCATCTGCATATCTGAGGTTACTGATTTTTCTCCCAGCAATCCTGATTCCAGCTTGTGCTTCTTCTCATGATGTATTCTGCATATAAGTTAAATAAGCAGGGTGACAATATGCAGCCTTGACCGACTCCTTTTCCTATTTGGAACAAGTCTGTTGTTCCACGTCCAGTTCTAACTGTTGCTTCCTGATCTGCATATAGGTTTCTCAAGAGGCAGGTCAGGTGATCTTGTGTTCCCATCTCTTTCAGAATTTTCCACAGTTTATTGTGAACCACAAGTCAAAGGTTTTGGCATAGTTAATAAAGCAGCAATAGATGTTTTTCTGAAACTCTCTTGCTTTTTCCATGATCCAGCGGATGTTGGCAATTTGATCTCTTGTTCCTCTGCCTTTTCTAAAACCAGCTTGAACATCTGGAGGTTCATGGTTCACATATTGTGGAAGCCTGGCTTGGAGAATTTTGAGCATTACTTTACTAGTATGTGAGATGAGTGCAATTGTGCAGTAGTTTGAGCACTCTTTGGCATTGCCTTTCTTTGGGATTGGAATGAAAACTGACCTTTTCCAGTCCTGTGGCCACTGCTGAGTTTTCCAAATTTGCTGGCATATTGAGTGCAGCACTTTCACAGCATCATCTTTCAGGATTTGAAATAGCTCAACTGGAATTCCATCACCTCCACTAGCATTGTTCGTAGTGATGCTTCCTAAGGCCCACTTGACTTCACATTCCAG
The DNA here is from genome assembly GCF_055505025.1 of Bos grunniens. NCBI lineage: Eukaryota > Metazoa > Chordata > Mammalia > Artiodactyla > Bovidae > Bos > Bos grunniens. Next base: position 30,022,496 of record NC_141188.1, read on the forward strand.
GATGTCTGGCTCTAGGTGAGTGATCACACCATCGTGATTATCTGGGTCATGAAGATCTTTTGTGTATAGTTCTTCTGTGTATTCTTGCCACCTCTTCTTAATATCTTCTGCATCTGTTAGGTCCATACCATTTCTGTCCTTTATCGAGCCTATCTTCACATGAAATGTTCCCTTGGTATCTCTAATTTTCTTGACCAGATCTCTAGTCTTTCCCATTCTGTTGTTTTCTTCTATTTCTTTGCATTGATGACTGAGGAACACTTTCTTATCTCTCCTTGCTATTCTTTGGAACTCTGCATTCAGATGTTTATATCTTTCCTTTTCCCCTTTGCTTTTCACTTCTCTTCTTTTCACAGCTATTTGTAAGGCCTCCCCAGACAGCCATTTTGCTTTTTTGCATTTCTTTTCCATGGGAATGGTCTTGATCCCTGTCTCCTGTACAATGTCACGAACCTCCATCCATAGTTCATCAGGCACTCTATCGGATCAACAGAAATAGAGTCACAGACATAGAAAACAAACAATGTCAGAGAAAACAAACAATGTCAGGGAAAACAGAGGTGAGGGGAAGATAAATTAGAAGTGTCGGACAAACAGATACACATTACTATATATGAAATAAACACCAAGAACGTACTGAATAGCACAGGGAACTATACTCAATATCTTGTAATAACCTGTAATGAAAAAGAACCTGAAAAAGAGTATACATAGTAGCTGAATCACTTTCTGCATACCTTAAACTGACATATTATAAGTCAACTATACTTCAATTAAAATAATTGATATTCTTTTAATTATTAATATTAATACATTAATAGCTGTGTTGAAATTTCCTATTAAGACAGATCGATTTCTTAAGAGTTCAAAATTTCACAATTCTTAGCAGAAGTCCCTCACTCCAGATATCTCCAAAGCCTTTGTCTCACACCCACCTGGCTCTCTTGTGTCTTATCAATCCTCTTCCACACAGAGCTTCTCACTGTAAATTTCCTCCTATGTACCATTATATCCTTTCCCTCAATTTCCTCATTCATAATCCCATCTAGGTTTGGTGTGAACATAAGGATTTTCTTTACAACTCACCTTAGCAAAAAGAAGGGAGGAGTTTACAATATTTGTTCTGTTCACTTTTATTTGGGGGGAAACTTGTTTATGTTGTCACTTAAAGATATACCAACATATACATTATACAGATACATGTATACATCTTTATCCAGTAGGACTGGGATCTAAGGGCTTCCCAGGTGGCTCAGTGGTAAAGAATCTGCCTGCAAATATGGAAGCCGTAGGAGACGTGGTTTCAATCCCTGGGTGGGAAAGATCTCCTGGAGGAGGAAATGGCAACCCACTTCAGTGTTATTGCTGGGCTAATTCCACGGACAGAGGAGCCTGATGGGCTATAGTCCATGGTGTCACAACTGAGCAACTGAGAACACACTCATGCACACTGGGGTGTAAATATCTACAAGGAATAGGCAGGTTAACTCTGTGAAACAGGCAGAGTTGACTGCTCCAGGGTAAAGGGCTTGGTCTGAGCCTGGGGCTGGAGAGGCCATGGCTGTGGATATTCACCTGGAATAGATAATGTGTCAATTCTTCCGTCTTGTTCCACATCTATCACACTGCTTTGTGGTGGTAAGAATAGTTTTAGTAACTGAAATAGCAGGAACACAGCGCCTATCTATTTATTCGCAACTATTTAAAAATTCAGATAAACGTTTTCAGTAAACAGTATGTCTATGTATCAAAATTACAATTATATTTGTACTCAATGAGCATCCAGTAATAAGCCCTTTTTACTAGCCATCATCTCAGTGTCTGGCACTTATTAGCTGCTAACATGTAAAAAAAAAAAGTGTCTTCCAATCTTGATGACACCATATTGAGATCCCTTTGAGCCTATTACTGGTTGCCAAGTACAGTCTTGTGTAGCATTTTGAGTCCTTTTACTAGCTGTCACAGTCAACTTTAATTGATTTTGAAACATAAGGAATATAAGTTTGTGCTTTTTTTTATCCTGGCTGCGTATAGTTAAATCAAGGTTTTAGAAGGGTTACAGCAGTTGTTCTCACATTGGGGCAACCTGGGCCCACAGGAGACATCTGACAATGCACGACACTAGGCATGGGTGTCACTAGCATCTGAGACCAGGGAAGATGCTAAATATCCCACAATGCACAGCTGCCAGAGACAAGAATTATCTGGTCCAACCTATCAAGTGCCGAGGTTTTAGTGCTGAGGTTCAGAAATCTTGGGTTTTGTAAGGAAAGACATATAAATGTGCTGTTAGGAAGAAAAATATTTCTCTGAGTGTCATGATAAAAGTGATTCAGCTTTTCTACCCTTTTCTGCACATGTCCCTTTGACTTGCTATCCTGATTTCTATTTCATCCTAAAATGAATTTTGCATACTAATTCAGATTCACCAGGTTTGACTGCACGTCATTTAAAAATTAGAAAGACAAAGGCAGTCTCTCGATAAAAAGAAGGAAAATCTTCCTTCAAATGCAAAAGATTAGATTTAACGCTTCAACTGTTGCAGAGGAGGAAGGTGGAAAGAGGGTACCAGAAGAACAGTTGTTAGAGATGAGCATGCTCTCTTTTTCTCATTAGGAAAGAAAACATGTCTGCCTAATAAAATGAAACAATCCAAAAAATAAAGCTCCTTACAAAGATCAAGAATTGCTACACCATGGTACAACTCAATTCATCACCAAAATCAGATAGATACATTAAATATTTATAAGGTAAGATTAGTGTCTCAGTCGTGTCCAACTTTTGAGTGTAGCCCACCAGGCTCCTTTGTCCATGGAATTCTCCAGGCAAGAATACTGGAGTGGGTAGCCATTCCCTTCTCCAAGGGATCTTCCCAACCCAGGAATTGAACCCTGGTCTCCTGCATTGTAGGCAGATTCTTTGCCATCTGAGCCACCAGGAAAGCTCTAAATATTTATATCAAGCAGTGTTGTTATACCAAGAATAGCAAATCAACTGACATTTCCCTGTATCTAAATGCATATGGAAGGCGTTGAAGGAGATGTGCTATGTTACGATGAAAATGGATGAGAATTTGAACTAGGCTCTTAAATTCTAGTTTTCTAAGAAGTAGACCAGGCTGAATAACAATATAATACAGAAATAAGCAACTGATGATTATAACATTATCAGCAAAATTACAAACTTATCAAATTGGTATGTAGTCCATAATAGAAGTCAAAATGTCCAGGTGCATCAAAGAAGCAGCAAATTAGTTTTACTAAACATTTATTATTTCTATGCCTAAAAATGTCTGAATAATTTAAGAGCGGCTGTAGGAATTTAAGAGATATTATACATGTCAAAATTATACTGTGGATTGCCCTCTCCATTTAAACAAAAGTTTCTTGGAAGCAATTATAATGAATGTGGAGTCCCAGTTACACCAACTAATTCTAAAACCTATACTCTGTAAATATACTTTATGTTTTCAAGTACCTCATTTACAGATCTATTTTCAAAATTCTAATTTTTTAATAATCAAACATCTATTAGAATAACCATATGAAACTATCATTTTTATAGGCCAAAAACTATTCAACTTTATAGGCCAGCAATTTCAGTTGGTTGCATCTATATTTCCATATTGCTAATAATCCTGTTCTACTTCTCCTATTATTTTTATGTACATTTGATGCTAGCAAATGGGTTACTGATTAAAATATGACTATTGGAGACTCTCAAATTGTAACCAGATATTTCATCTTTATTTGGTGAAGGAGATAAATGGTGTCATAGATTGTGGTGTGTGAGAAACAGTGGCCCAGTTTTCTGTCTTGACATTTGCATGAGAAAATGCCTCTGTGAACTACTGTAATTTACTTTTTAAAACAGTTTGAAGGTGCTAACATTTATTTTTTCTTACTAAAGGCTGGTTTAATCAAAATCTCCATTGTTTTCTACTGTGTACTATCTTATTCATTTGTATGTAATACATATTATAGAGTTTTGAACATATATTCATTTGATTTGTTAAAGATTTATAATAACATTGTTTTCCTATTTTTTGATTGTGATGAAATATAGAATTGAACTACCTTAAAACTAGTTTTAAGTGACAGCTAAGTGGTATTGTTTATAATGTTCTGCAACCATTAGCACCATCCATCTCCAGAACATTTTTCATCTTATAAAACTGAAACTCTATACCCTTTCAACAACAGTCCCTTATTCCTACTCCTGGAAACCCCCTTTCTCTTTTCTCTATGATTTTTGACTACTCTTAAGCGCTCCATATAGGTGGAATCATATACTATTTGTCTTTTTGTGACTGGCTTAATTCACTTACTCATGTTCTCAAGGTTCATTTCTGTTGTAGTACATGTCAGAATTTTCTTCACTTTTAAGTATGAATAATATTCTGCTTTATATATGAAACACATTTTGTTGGTTCATTCATCAGTTGCTGGACCACTTGGCTTGCTTCCACATTTTAGCTATTGTGAATAATGTTGCTTTAACCCTGGTTGTACAGATATCTCTTGAGACCCTGATTTCAATTCTTTTTGGGTTTATAACCCCAGAAGCAGAATAACTAGGAAATATGGTAGTTTTATTTTTAATTTTTTTGAGGAATCATTGTCCTGTTTTCCACACTTGACAGTACCATTTTACAGTCCTATCAATAGTGTACAAGAGTTCCTATTTCTCCACATCCTCACCTATACCTGTTATTTTTGGTTTTGTATTATTCTCTATTTTTTTGTTGTTTATTCCTTGATAGATGCCAATCTAGTGGGTGTGATGTGTAATTAGAGTGCAGCTCTGATTTCCATTCCCTGATGGTTAGTGATGTCAAGCATCTTTTCATGTGCTTATTGGTTACAGGGGTATCTTCTTTGGAGAAATGTATATACAACCCCTTTGCTCATTTTTTGCATTGAGTTGTTTTTGTGGTTTTTCAGTTTTAAGAGTTCTTTATGTATTAATCCCTTATCAAATACAAGACTTGCAAATGTTTTCTCTCATTCTGTGGCCTGCCTTTTTACTCTCTGATATTATCTTTTGATGCATAATTTTTAAAATTTTCATGAAGTCAAATTTGTTTTATTTTTCTTTTGTTGCCTATAACTCTGGTGTTCTATTCAGAACATTATTTCTAAATCTGATATTGTGAAGCCCTGCCCCATGTCTCCTTCTAAGCATTTTGAAGTTGTAGGTCTTACATTTAGATCTTAGATCTATTCTGAGTTACTTTTTGGATATGGAGTTAGGGGGTCTTATAGCTTTTTATTATTTTTCTTTTATGTGTTTCACTAAGTATAATCTGTTTACTCACTCAGAATACTTTTCTCTCTTTTAGATTCTAAGTTCTAGTGGGATAGAGAACATAATTGTTTTATCTTTATATCATCTTCAACCATCATAAAAAGAAATTAATAGTTATCAAAATATATTTTTAATTTACAAAGGAATGAATTAAATACTTCTAAGATAGCTGATCTCAGATTTTAAACTCCTATTCTTTTAAAGCTATTTAGGCTTATCTCCTCTTCTCTGGACCTATTCCTGGACTTATTTGTGGATGAAAGTAATGGGCAAGTGTGTAAAGCAACACTTTAGTATGTGTGATTCTAAAGAGTGCATCTATTATGGATGATATTGGGATATTTTTAAAACTTGATGGAGAGAAATTTATACCAGGGGAAGCTTTTCTCACTCCCCTCCCTCTGACCCTAAAATCTAAGAGAAGAGGAATAGTGAATTAAGAGAAAAGTTCTAAGGTACAGAGCTAAGAACTTGTTCTCTGTGAATAAAAATGTTTAGCTGTCTAAGAGACACAAAATAGGTTACAGATTTGTTAATGTCTAACAAGCCACATTTTCTCATACATGCAGAATCTTTCAAGTCATGATTCTAATTGAATTTAAAATCATTTTCCTGATGTCTGCTCATGACGTGCAATTAAGAAAACACAAATTATAAGAATAGAAATGACAAACACATATAATCACAACAAAAACACTGCTTACACATGGTTGCAATTTCTTATCTTTTTATGTAGATGCATGTGTATATTTTGCCAGCAAAGGTCCACATAGTCAAAGCTATGGTTGTTCCAGTAGCTGTGTACAGATGTGAGAGTGGGACCAAAAAGAAAGCTGAGTGACAAAGAATTGATGCTTTTGAAATGTGGTGTCGAAGACTCTTGAGAGTCCCTTGGACAGCAAAGAGATCAAACCAGTCAATCCTAAAGGAAATCGACCCTCAATATTCATTGGAAGGATTGATGCTGAAGCTCCAATACTTTGGCCTGCTGCTGCAAAGAGCCGACTCACTGGAAAAGACCCTGATGCAGGGAAAGATTGAGGGCAGAAAGCAGAAGGGGATGACAGAGAATGAGATGGTTGGATGGCATCACTGACTCAATGGACATGAGTTTGAGCAAACTCCAGGAGATAGTGAAGGACAGGGAGGGAAGCCTGGTGTGCTGCAATCCATGGGGTCACAGAGAGTCAGTCATGACCTAGCTACCGAACAACAACAATGAGTATCTATGAAAAACATGGAGAGAAATAGATTTAGAAAGATCATGTTTGAGAGTGCAATCACAATAGAAGAAAAACCAAAGTTAAAGCAAGGGCACAAAACTATTCAAGGTAAAAGCAGACTCGATTCCTACCACAGACCTATGTTCTGCTTTTTTCATTTAAGCATTCCCTTTTTACTGAAAAAGTTTCTGAGTGGTTTCAAGACATTTCTTTTCAAGAATATATCATAATTTAGTCATTTGTCTATTGTTGGATATCTGCTTATTTCTAATTTTTTCATATTAAGCTCATGTTACAGTGGACTCTTTATACACAAAGCTTTGTTTTCATGGTGATTTTTTTGTAAGAAAATTTCCTACAAGCAGAATAAATGGATTAAAGCATATGAATCCTTCAAATGTTTTATATATAATACTAAATTTTTATGTTTTAAATGGTGATGATTTACACTTCTACAAGTAATAGGACAACCTTACTATATTCTTACCAACACTGAATATTATTATACTCTTAAAATATATTTGCTAGTTGACTAATGTAAAGCTCTATCTCAGGATTTTGGTAATGGTTATGTTTTTGATGACAGCTCATTACATTTAGGCGCAGCACACCATTCCTAGGAAAGAAGACACGAAGAGTAAGCCTTTGTCCACAAGCCCCAGACACCTTTCGCTTGTTGTCCCATTGGTTTCTGGAAGTTATACTTTTTCATTGGATAGAGAATGTGCGTGTCTTTTATTTTTCTCCCCTGGGTGGGAGAAAGTAGAGACATAAAAAGAACCCAGATCATCACAGGAAGAGTATCCATGCTATAAAAATAGAGTTGTCTGGTTTTATGATTTACCTAGATTGTCTGGGATAGGGGCAGGCAGATGAATAAACACAAAATATCTTTTGATCTTGTTCCTGGGAGACAATGCTTCTATTTTTTGAAGAAGAAAATGTCTGAGTGAGACATTGCTTTTTTAGTGAAACTCTTCGGAAAGGTTTCTTTTAATTTTCTGTACTGTGAATTTCAACATTTCTTATCTTCACACTAGTGGGAAACTTGGAGATATTGTATATAGGTTTTGGATAACAATAGTTTCAGCTACAAGTAAGAAACCCCAACTACAATGACTTAACCAAAGGCACCTTTATTTCCCTCCCCATAACAAGGAGTCTAGACTTGACAGTTGCTGACACTTGTTCAGCTGCTAACAGATATAAAGCAGGAATGGGCAGACTATATCCATCAACCAAATCCGGTTCACCATCTATTTTCTAAGTGAAGTTTTACTGACACATGGCCATATCCATTTATTCAAATATTGTGTATGAATACTTTCAGAACAGGACAAAGAAGAACTGAGTGTTTGTGACAGAGATGGCATAGCCTATAAAACCTAAAACCTGGCATTTTACAGAAAATCTTGCCAATCACTGATATAAGTTTTGGAATCTCTGTGATTTCTCAACATTTTCCAAGGTTGCAAGATGGAAGCTATGGCCATCTGACCCCATCAGAGAGAAAAACAGAAAACAAATAATTGATAAAACTAACTATATCTGGCCTCTATCATCAATAAAATCTAAAGCCTTCTCAGAAGATCGCATCAATACTTACATCACATTAGCCAGACTTAGCTATAAGGGGGGTTGAAACAGTGAGTATCTAAATTTTAAATGAGGAAGGGAGGTTGGGAATTTCTGTTGTCTCAGTCCATAAACAATGGCTTTCATAAGCTATTTTTAATTTTTTTAAGTTATTGAATATCTTAGTTGGGCTTCTGTTCACTTGTTTTTTCCTTCTCTGGGTGATTATATGGGCAACATTATTAGCAAAGAGAAACAAGAAATACTTTAAATGACAGAGATGATCATAATTCTCTGGCTGTTATTTTCTGGATTGTTAATAATTCATATACATCCTGTTAAGACTTCTGCTTCCCTCTTGGTACAGTTTAAATCCCTGGACATTACCTATAAAACATACAGAAGATTACAAAAAAAAAAATGAAAACAACAGACAGGCTAGGGACCTGGGAATTCACGGAAGAACATAGCAGTGAATTCTGTTTCCTTTTTGCCTCGAATGTCTGAGACCAAATGTTGGAGAAACAAGCAACCAGAAATGCCAACAGGCACAGACAAAAGAAGCCCAAAGAAAGCTTGTTTTCTCTGTTCAAAGACCAGTAAAAAGGCAGCTTAGCATAACTGAAAACTTTAGACAAAAATACTTTATTTCAACCAAATTTGTTCAGATTTGTTTTGAGGCATAACATGTAATGTATTCTAGGGAGTATTCCATGTAGGCTTAAGAAGGTGTACTCTATTGCTTTAGGTCGGAAATATTCCGTATACATCAGGCTTATTTGCCCTAAATATAAAGTTCAATATTTCCTTACTGTTTTTTTTTTTCCTAGATGACCTAGTCATTATTGAAAGTGAGGTACTGAGGTCCTCTTTATTGTTACATCACTATCTATTTTCACTCCAGATCTATTAATACTTGCTTAGTATATTTAGGTGCTCCCATGTTGTATGTGGCTTCCCTGGTGGCTCAGAGGTTAAAGCGTCTGTCTGCAATGCGGGAGACCCGAGTTTGATCCCTGGGTGGGGAAGATCCCCTGGAGAAGGAAATGGCAACCCACTCCAGTATATTAACATTTGCTATATTTGCTTGATAAACTGACCTCTTTACCATTATATAATGACCTTCTTTGTCTCGTTACAGATTTTTTATTTAAGTCTATTTTTTCTGATATAAGTATGGCTACCCCTGCTAGTTTTTTATTTCCATTTGCCTGGGATATCTTTTTGCATCCCTTCACTTTCAGCCTATGTGTGTCCTTAATGCTAAAGGTAGTCTCTTATAAACAGAATATAGCTAGGTCTTGATTTTTTATCCATTCATGCATTATATGTCTTTTGATTGGAGAATTTAATCCATTTACATTAAAAGTAATTATTCTTTGGTAAGAACTTACTATCACCATCATCTTAACTTTTTTCCAGGTTGGCTTTCAGTTCCTTTTTTCCTCTTTTGCTATCTTCTTTTGTGATTTGATGATTGCCCATGGTGGTGTCCTTCGATTTCTTTTATCTTTTGTGTATCTACTGTAAGTTTTTGCTTTGTAGTTACAATGAGGTTTACATAAAACTGAACTACTGAGTGAAATTAGCAATGTCACATGTTCATTTATAAGATCAACATACAAAACATCAATTGTGTCTATTTACTAGCAATGGAAATCAAAAAGGCACCATTTATAATAGCTAAAAAAAGACAGAAGAAAAGAAAGAAAAAGTGTACATCTAACAGAAAATGTACAAAGCTTATATGCTGAAAATCACAAATTTTTAATGAAATCAAAGAAGATTTAAACAAATAGAAAGACATAGTATGTTCGTAGATTGGAAGATTCAAATAGTAAAGATGTCAATTCTCCCCGAATAGATAAACAGATTTGCTTCAGTTTCTATCAAAATATCAGCAAGATTTTTTTGGGGTATATGCAAGATTATTCTAAAATGTACAGAAGGGAAGAGGAACTAGATAGAATAGCTAAAACAATTTTAAAAAAGAAAAAGTAAATGGTAAAAATTGGTCCACCCAATTTCAAGACGTATTAGCCACACTCATCAAGATGGTGAGATTATTAGCAGAGGAACAGGCATTTAGATCAATGGAACAGAGTAGAGAACTCTGAAATAATAAAAAAAATACAGTCAACTAACTTTTAAGAAAAATACACAAAATTCAATGGAGGAAGGTATTCTTTTCAACAAACAGGAGTAGAGCAGCTGAACGTTCATAGCCAAAAGTATAAACCTTAATCTAAAACTTACACCTTATACAAGAATTAACCTGAATGAATCATAGATTTAAAAATTAAATATAAAATTACATATTTTCTAAAAGAAAAACATAGGAGAAAATGTTCAGGACCTAGGACTTGGTGAAAAATTCTTAGACTACACACCAAAAACATTAGTAAATTGTACACTATCAAAATTAAAATATTTTTGCATTGTAAAAGACTCTTTTAAAGAGTTAAAGGTGTAGTTTGTAACAACAAACCACAATCTGGGGGAAAATGTGTATGAACCACATTTCTAACAAAGGACTCATACCTAAAAATTTTTAAGTACTCTCAAGACTCAAAAATAAAAATAAAAATAATCCAGTTAGAAAACAGACAAAAGATATAAAGAGACATTTTCCAGATCAAGACTTATGGATAGAAATACGAGCACATGAAAAATTGTACAACATCCCCAGCTATCAGAGAAATGCAAAGTGAATATGAGATATGACTATACTCCTTTCAGAACAGTCAAAATAAAAAATAGTGACAATACTGCATATTGGCAAGGATATTGGATAAGGAAACTGGATTCCTCATCACTTGTAGGAATGTAGTACGAAAAACAGTTAAGTTTCCTTAAAAATAAAAATAAATTTAAACATACACTTATCATGTAACACAGCAATCTCACTCCTGGGCATTTATCCCAGAGAAATGAAAACATATCCACACAAAACCTGTATATGACTGTATATAGCAACTTTATTGGAGAAGGCAATGGCACCCCACTCCAGTACTGTTGCCTGGAAAATCCCATGGATGGAGGAGCCTGATAGGCTGCAGTCCATGGGGTCGCTAAGAGTCAGACATGACTGAGCGACTTCACTTTCACTTTCCACTTTCATGCATTGGAGAAGGAAATGGCAACCCACTCCAGTGTTCTTGCCTGGAGAATCCCATGGACGGAGAAGCCTAGTAGGCTGCAGTCCATGGGGTCACACAGAGTCGGACATGACTGAAGTGACTTAGCAGCAGCAGCAGCAGCAGCAACTTTATTTGCATAGCCACTAAACTGGAACAACCACGATGTCCTTCAATAGATGAATGGTCAAACAAACTATGGTACATCTATACCATGGGATTAAAAGAGGCATACCAAGGAAAATCAAATAAATAAAAAAGAACTTTTGATACATGTGACAACTTGGATCATTCCTAAGTGCTGAGTTTAAAAAGCAATCTGAACAAGCCACATTTCACATGAATCCATTTGAAAATATGCTTAAAATGATAAAATTATGGATATGGAGAGCAGATTAGGGGTGACAGAGCTTAGGCATGGTTAGAGAGATGGTAGGGTGAGAAGGAGGCTGAGTGATCAAGGTAGATCATTGTTGCAAGGGAATAGTTCATTCTTGACTGCAGTGGTTGTTATACAAGTCTGCACACATGATAAAATGGCAAAGAAATAGTACCACACAGTGTGCTAATGTTAATTTCCAGGCTTTGTTATTTTACCATGATTATGCCAGAAGTAGCCATTGGAGAAAACTGGTTGAAAGATGTAGGGGATTTGTCTATACTATCTTTGCAAGTTCTTTTGACTCTATAATTTTTTTTTTAATTAAACTATGTAGCCCAAATAGTTCCAGGCCCCTGTTTATCTAATTAAATACTATTCAATACTCAAAGTCATCTATATCTGGATAAAAAAAGAAAGTTTTTTATTTTCTTTTATGGTTTATAAAAACCATTTTCTGAAACCATTTTTATGGTTTATCATTTTATAAACCATAAAAAAATCTGTTCATAGCAACTTTAAACTCGTCTGAGTGAGATTTGGGTAAAATCTTTTGCTCTCAAGGCTCTCTAACTTTTTTTTTTCCTCTAGTTGCGGAGAATAGGGGCTACTCTCTAGCTGCGGTGCATGGACTTGTGGCTTCTCTTGCTACAGAGCATGGCCTCTCAGCGTATGGGCTTCAGCAGTTGCAGCACGTGGGCTCAGTAGTTGGAACTTGCTGGTTCTAAGACTCACGGGCTTCAGTAGTTGCGACACAGGGACTCATTAGCTGTGGCTGCGGGCCCTAGAGCATAGGCTCAGAAGTCGTGGCACATGGGCTTAGTTGCTCTGCGGCATGTGTAATCTTCCTGGATCAGGGATCAAGCCCGTGTCCCCTGCACTGGCAGGCAGATTCTTATCCACTGCACTACCAGGGAAGTCCAGGGCTCTCTAATTTTAAATGAAATGTTTTGATTACATCTTATGAATATAAAATATTTAAAGATGAGATACTTGAACAGATCTCTATGTAACTGTAGACCACATTAACTTATGTAATGATGAGTCTTGAGTATATTTTTTTAATGTAGACATATTACATACACTTAAAACATCAGCCAAATGTATGTGGTGGTTTTGCATGTCTACTTAATTTTTAATAAGTTCTTTACAAAATTTCATTATATTGTATTAAACCACATAATAATTATTACTTACTCTTTAGTTTAATTGGGTATTAGCAGATAGTTAGGAACTGCAAGCTTACCAGCACATGAGTGCTAATTCATGTAATTTTTAAAACAGACCCTCAGTGAAGCATGGACTAAATTTTTCAGAAAGCCATAAGTTGGCTATCCAGGGACTCAATGATCTCTTAGGACCTACTAGCTGTAAAACAGTGTAATAAAGACTGTGCAACATCAGGCGACATTTTTGTCTCAGCAGGACAGTTGAGAATAGCTTAATTAGTGAATAGAAATAGTCATAGTTTAATACAATTCCACTTGTCAGAGGCTCTCACATTAGACTTTTTAATGCAGCTGTATGTTGTTAACAAAAGATATAACTAATGCAAAATTTAAAAATTACAGGTTCACATGGTAGCCTAAATACTTGCATTTATTCCAACTGCTTACTCCAAATCCAACTGCAATACAAGGAAGATATAAAGGAGATAATAAACTTGTAACAATACTGAAAATGAGAAGAGCCCTTTAGCAAACACGATATTTTGACAAATATCTGGGTGACAGAACAATTGAAACCACATTGACAAAGAGGCTAAAACAGGCACAGGAGAAAATGAAGTGGAAGAGACTTCTGTTTTGAAGTCTATCTCCATTTTGGTAGTTTTTCATATATTGTGTTTTCTTTGGTTCTATTGTTACATTTATCTTTCTTAAACTTTTTGCTGAATTTATTGATACGTAGAGATACATCTTTAATCTTTTTCCCATTGGAAGGACTGATGCTAAAGTTGAAACTCCCAATATTTTGGCCACCTGATGCGAAGAACTGACTCATTGGAAAAGACCCTGATTCTGGGAAAGATTGAAGGCAGGAGGAGAAGGGGACAACAGAGGATGAGATGGTTGGATGGCATCACTGACTCCATGGACATGAGTTTGAGCAAGCTTTGGGAGTTGGTGATAGACAGGGAAGCTTGGCGTGTTGCAGTCCATGGGGTCACAAAGAGTCAGACACAACTGAATGACTGAACTGAACTTAACTGAGCTGACTACATGGCCCATCTGACTTAGTCTGAGTTCCTCCCCAAAGAAGAGTCTGGTACACAGGTTATCTACTTTTGGGGAGTATCTGCTCAAGGTGCAAGAGTGACAGATGAGGGTCAACACAGACAGACTAATAGTCAATTCAAGTATTATCCAGTGTGCCATAGCTTCCGGGGACTAGGTATCAGTGAGGGACACAGAGATGACTTCAGCATGTGACTCAACTGAATCCAAAACAGAGAAGCATTTTTCATCCATTATCCTCCCATTTCTCTGCATGTGGTATGGATCAAGGATAAGTATACTCAAGTAAGATTATCAGAAAAGCCCCAGCACAGAAAATGTCTCTTGAAACTCAGCACATACTTGTGATGGGGAGCTGATAGCAAGGAGGTCAAACTTGTGCAGAACAATGACCCAGTGAGGCCTGGAATCAGAGGTCATGCCAAGAGGATGTAGGACAGCACTCTGGTGCTGTCAGACACACCTTCCATTCAGCACTGACTTGAAGCACTCAACCACATATTGGGTTTGATACCTGGGTCAGGAGGACCCCCTTGAGAAAGAAATGGCAACCCACTCCAGTGCTCTGGCCTGGGAAATTCCATGGACAAAGGAGCCTGACGGGCTATAGTCCATGGGGTCACAAGAGTCGGACATGACTTAGAGACTTAAACCACCAACAACTACACATTAAGTTTCCATAGATATATGAAGTCTTGATCATGTTCCACTGGTCAATTTTATTATTCCTGGGCCAATAAAGCCGTTTTCTTTTTCTAGTCCCTTCACTGTATAAGTTGATATATGGTAGGAATAAATCTCATGGTTATACTATTTCAAATATGCAATGGCTATTTTCTGTATTTTATATTTCAAATGTACTTCAAAATCACTGTCAGAAAAACACACCAAAAAAATCCTGTTAGGAGTTGGTCTTGTATTGCTTTGAACCCACAGATTAATTTAAAAAGACTTGAGAACTTTATGACATTATGTTTACCCATCCAAGAATATAGTTCTTTTGCCCCATTCAGTCTAGTCTTCTTTTAAGTCCTTTCAGTTAAATTGTATATATCCCTTTGTACATGTTTTGCATATCTCTTGCTAGGCTTATATATAGGTACTAGGAAGCTGATTTTTTTAAATCACATTTTATAATTGGCATTGTTGCATTAAAAAGCTGTAGAATGTTTTTATGTTGATTTTTTGTGTGTGACGATCTTATTAAACAAACAAGTCATCTGTTTTGATCATTTTCCATGTTGTTAATTCAGTGGAGATTCTAGGTATTCAACCTGACACTACAATTTCTTTACATTTAAACAGGTAACTAAGTTGATAAAGAATCCATCTGCAATGCAGAAGACACCAGTTTGATTCCTGGGTTGGGAAGTTCCCCTGGAGGAGGGCATGGCAATCCACTCCAGTATTCTTGCCTGGAAAATCCTATGGACAGAGGAGCCTGGTGGGATACAGTCCATGGGGTCAAAGAATAGAACAGGACTGAGCGACTAAGCATAACAACAAACTCATTTTAATTCCAATAAGCTTATAAACCTATTCTTCCTAACGTCATCAATTGCTTCCCTGTTTCAAATTCATGGTTACTTCTTCAACTGTCCTCCTATTTGCTTTTTCACCTGAATCTCACAGAAATGACCACTTCTTCCTTCTTGAAATATTCTTTTCTTGGTTTCAGTGATAACAGTCTCTTTTGATATTTCTTTTTTATCTTCCCAGTCACTCTTTTCCAATCTCCTTCTCCATCTTGCAACTGAACTTTGAGATCCTCCTGATTTTGTTGCAGGCTTTTGTTCTCACAAAGCTTCCCCTTATAAAATTTCTATCAACCCATAAGTTCAAATACTATCTATTGTATGTTAACCCCTAAACTTACATTAGCAATTCAGTGACAAAGTAAAATTGTGGCAGCACAGAACTTCCCCCAGTGTAGGTAAGAAATAGATGTTTTGCCCGAAGATAATTTAAAATAATAACTAAACAGACTAATAGTTTGTTAGGGGAAGCATGATGACTGAAACTGCCCACCATGGGCAGGTACCATAGTAACCATTTGCATGAGTTACTTTACAATAGGAGGTACTGGTAAGAAACACAGAACTAGCAAGCCACCATCAACCAGAAGAGTTTGGGGAAGGGCAAAAGGAGATGCCACATGACTTACCATCTCCCAGAATCCTTCTCACTGGCATCCATCTTGGTTGAGCAATGGGTGTGCCACCAGGAAGAAGCCTGTGTCAAAACCATTGGCCAAAGACAACACAGAAATTAATCCCATCACCATAAAACCCAACTGTGAGCCACATGGCAGAGCAGTCCTCCTGGTTTCCCTGACCCTACTGCCGTCTGCCTGGGCACCCCTTCCCAATAAAGTCTCTTCTTTTGTCAGCACAGGTGTCTCCTTAGACAATTCACTTCCTAGTGTTAAGTTAAGAGCCCACTTTTGGGCCCTGGAAGGGGGTCCCCCTTCCTGCAACGTCTGTTATTTATCACCATTCACTGAAATTTTTAAACATCAGTGATAAAATACTTCTTTCTGAAAGAGTTTAACAACAAAACTTGATGGGTTAAGTTCTAAACAATTGCTGTAATTATTGTTGAGTTTCAATAATGTATATGTAAGCATCAAACTACGACGTCTTAATTTCATACCCTTTAATAAAGATTATATTCTACTGGAAATTAACTGGGTCAGGCCCTGGTTTACCTGGAGTCACCTAGACATATTGCTTTCGAGATTGATTTCATAAAGGTTAAAAACAGTTTGAACTTGATTCATGCATTCTCCAAATCCAATGGTACAGTAAACATATTCTCACTTTTAAAGAGCAGATTCCAAATAGCCAGTGATAGCACAGTAATTATAAACATGAAGAAACAGAACTTGAGTTATTTCAGTTCTGTCTTTCTATGCGACCACTTGATATTTTAATTCAGGTTTGCAGGTTTTCAACTGCAGAAATATTTCAAAACCTCTATAATCAATCCTGAAGAAACAAAGACATGAACATTATTTTAATGTTTAGAATTTATCATGAAATGGGATTTTTATGAATCTACTCCAAACTTAACATTACAGTCAAAGTTCTCTTTGTGCATCTTTTGCTTCATGGGAAAGAAGCTTTGTGACAATAAAATGAATAAAAAGAATTCTTCAACTATCCAGGAGGAACATATATTACCAAATTTTGCTGCTCTACTTACTGAATGAAGCGTGTATGATAAATACACATATTTTCAGAAAACCTTTGATAAATTTACAGAAAGTTCAAAACCAGAAACTGTAATGTCATTATCCATTATGTTTGCAAAACAATGAGTAGGTAACTCATTCCACTTTTCTCATGATACTTTAATTAAAAGTATTGTTATATTACTTTTTCTTTCTGTGAACCAGAAATACAAATACTCAATAAAAAACTTTTCCCTGTAATCTTTCTGGCTATTTTTATTATCTGTTTCATACCAGAATTAGTACTGAAACTAATTTGGTCATATAGAGAAGAGGATCATTTTAAAATATTATCCCTCCATCTTGGTATATGGTGGTCAGAACCAGACCTTAGTATTCAACCTCTTTTTCTTGACATTTCCATTCTAAGTCATTTCAAGTCTAACATATCTTAAACTGGACATTTGATATTCTTGCCAAAATCCACCCCTCCTGTGTTTTTTCTAATCTCAGTAAATGATATTTCTGTCCCTCCCTCTGTCTATTTTAGAAAGTGAAGAGGCGTATCTGATTCCTCTCCTTCCCTCACAACTCCTCATTTAACATCCATCACTAACTTCTGTGGCTTCTTCCTCCAAAATAGACCTGTGCTCCAGTCCTAACTCTAATAAATCTAGACTAAAGAATGTTAGTGGTGACCTAAAATAAGGAGAAAAGAGTTAAAAAAAAAAAAAGTGAAACCAAAGTCATTTTTTTTTCTTAATATTTTCTGAGATCCATAGTGATGAGAGGCCTTAAGGGCACACAAGGTAAGACTGAGTGTGAGTGGGAAGGAAAAAGTAAATGTCCTTCCCAAGATGCCTCACCCTCCTCCTCTCCAGCAGATCCCTCTAATTATACTGAAAGCTTAGAACTCTTCAGATATCAACATAAAGCCCTTTGGAAAAGTACAATTCAAGTGACATAAAGAATTATAAAGGGAAGAAGAAATAAGCAGAAACAAGGACATGAAGAACAGATGTGACAAAGGAGAATATAGTCCACTATATTGTTGTGGGGAAATAAAAGTTTTTAGAATGAATAATTTGTATAAGTGATTTGCACAGAGAGCCTAGATATTGCATTTAGCTTCAGAGCACTTCAGCTGTATGTGTTTGCTTTAGTGTTACGGTCCCATGACTTAAGGAAAAAGATTAATTTTGATCATCTTTGCCTTTTGGTATATCAAAGAAATAAAACACTGCTAATTGCTCCTACAAAAACCTTATGTATACCCCACTGTAAGCCTCAGTTCTCCTTGCTGAGCTTTTTATTCTCAGGTATTTTGATGCTCCGATATGCAGATGACACCACCCTTACAGCAGAAAGGTAAGAGGAACTAAAGAGCCTCTTGATAAAGGTGAAGGCTGAGAGTGAAAAAGCTGGCTTAAAACTCAACATTCAAAAAACAAAGATCATGGCATCTGGTACCACATCACTTTATGGTAAATGGATGAAGAAAAAATGGAAACAGTGACAGACTTTATTTTCTTGGGCTCCAAAATCACTGAGGACGGTGTCTGCAGCCATGAAATTAAAAGACACTTGCTCCTTGGAAGAAAAGCTACGACAAACCTAGAGAGCATATTAAAAAGCAAAGACATCACTTTACTGACAAAGGTTTGTAAAGTCAAAGCTATGGTTTTTCCAGTAGTCGTGTATAGATCTTGAGAGCTGGACCTTAAAGAAGGCTGAGTGCCAAAGAATTGATGCTTTTGAACTGTGGTGTTGGAGAAGACTCTTGAGAGTCCCTTCGACTGCGAGGAGATCCAACCAGTCAATCTAAAGGAAATCAGTCCTGAATATTCACTGGAAGGACTGATGCTGAAGCTCTAATACTTTGGCCACCTAATGCCAAGAGGCGACTCATTGGAAAAGACCCTGATGCTGGAAAATATTGAAGGCAGGAGGAGACAGAGATGACTGATGAGGAGATGGTTGTATGGCACCACCAAGGCAATGGACATGAGTTTGAACAAGCTCCAGGAGATGGTGAAGGATAGGGAAGTCTGGCATGCTGCAGTCCATGGGGTAGCAAAGAGTCAGACACGACTGAGCAGCTGAACAACAATTTTGATGTTGCTTAGAATTTAACCTCATAAATTTCCACTGGACCAAACCCAGGTTGAGAATGTTGATCATAAGTCTCTTAAAATTCATGAACAATTATCAAGACTAACTTTGTTACACTTCTGACCCAGACATTAAGCTGGGGGCTGACTTTGAGGGATCTGGGATGGCTTTCAGAAGCTTTATGTGTTTATCCACCTCTCCCCATGGAGCTTCACTCAGAAAGAACAGCTGCATCGAATTCCAAAAAATAAACTTCTAAACCATGAAATCACTAGACGCTAGGTGAGTTGGGCCAACATTCTTATTTGAAAGAGAATTATAAATTCAAGCAGCATCACTTTGGCACTACTCAAATGTGATGTGTATTTTATGGTTCATAATTAAGAGTATGAATGCATTGATGTCACCAGAGACCACACGTTCAATTTTTACTAAATTGGATTCATAGAACTTGGATATTTGAGGGTTGTATTAAAGCTGGACAATAAAACAAAGAAAATCTTACTTCTTTAAAGTGTAAATTGCTTGAAGAGAGAGCCTCAGAGGACATTGGTTCCTTTTCTGTTTTTGTTTAAAATTTACTAGACCTTGGTGATAGTTTGCAAAAAAAACTGACACAATTCTTCACCCTTCCATGTACCTCCTATGACCTTCACTGTAAAAAAATTTTTTTAGATTTTTTTTATATGGACCATTTTAAAAGTCTTTATTATTTATTGTTACAATACTGCTTCTGTTTTAATGCTTTATACTTCTGGATCTTTTTTTTTTTTTTTTTTGCTACAAGGCATGTGGGATCTTAGCTCCCTAACCAGGGATCGAACCCTCACCATCCGCATTGGAAGGTAAAGTCTTAACCACTGGACCACTGGGAAAGTTTCATCACTGTAAACTTTGTAGGGTTCTCCTACTCTGATGCTGCATCTGGCCATGTGATTCCGTTTGGCCAATGGATCTTAACAAACATAACACAAACAGAAGCTTGAAAAGTGCTTGCATGACTGGGCTTCTCTACTCCTTGCTGCTGTAAGATTTCCTGGAGAATATTCCAAGGTTAGAATAATGAGAGTAACTGTAGTCATTCCAGACTATCTAGGTCTGCCAGCAGCCAGCCAATCTCCAGACACATGAACTAGCCACATCAGGATGAGCACAGTTTGACCCACAGCTGACTGCAGACAAGGAAGCCAACCCAGCCCAGATCAGCTAAGCCCCTCCAACACATAAGCTAAATGAACAGTTGTTGCCTGGGTATAACTGAAGCTTCATAACTGGGTGTTATACAGCATTATTGTGGCATTAGATATATGATACACCCTTCTCATCTTTTAAACAGATTTCAAAGTACCTTAATAGGTTCCACAAGGTTAATATATGATGTAGTAAAGACAGAAATATCACAGAAGAATCCAAAGTATCTTAAGTCAGAGGATTCACTTCGAGTGCCTGCTCTGCTACTTACTAGTTTTGTGACACATGGAAAAGTATTTAAATTCTCTGCACCAGCCAACTGGGTAATTGTGAGGATTAAAAGCTATGTTATGCCAAACTTGTATGACCCTGGGCAAATTACTTAATCGCTTAATCTTACTTTTCATTAGTAAAATGAGGTTTAGAATGGTTGTTTTCCCTCTAGAGTAATTGTAAAGGCTTTAAAAAAAGGGGGGGTGGGGATATAAAGCACTTAACAGAGCTTAGCATTTAGAAAGTGCTCAATATATATTAAAATTTATCATTTTATTATTATTGTTTTACTATTTATTTAACCAGTGAAAATGCTGACTTTGCATTAAAAAAACTAAAATACTTTAACTTTGCACTGTAAGATTTGAGTTTTATGCTGCCAAAATTAATGCTAAGCTGATCAGCCCTGAAAAATATTTTATTTACACAATCCTGTTAAATAATATAACTTTTATATAAATTCTTTTTCATCTCTGTTGTAGCTGTGTAAATCTTTTTAAAATGCAATTTTTTAAAGTTTTTCTGACAAAATTCTCCCCCAAAACAGCATTTCCAATGGTGAAAAATTGTGTATTCATATATTCCCTATATCTGAACACTTTTTGCTACCTCATAGGAAAATAGATCTTTCATGTTAAAAATAAAGTCTGTTATTTTATTGTATCTATCAACTATACTTTTCGTTTTGACAACAAAAGCAGGGCATGGTGACTGAAAGATTTCCACTAGAATGCATTTGTTACTCAAGGAGGTCTTCAGGGCCCCAAGTGTAAGAATCTGTCTCCCATGGCCTCCCATTATTAGCATGATGAATTGTTTGACAACAAATTAGCTAACTGTCGCTTTGGAAGCTGAAAAAGTCTCCATAGCATGAATGAACTTTAAAACCTGGTGGTTTAACCCAAGAAAGCAGAGAGGTACACTGTCTTTGTCAGCCAGAGGACCCATATGAAATACCTTGCAGGAAACCTGAGGTGCTGAGAGCCCTGTGGGTGAGACCTAGGACAGAAAAGGCCACCCTGAGTATTAGGATGCTGAAGAGGGAAATGGGAGGTGAAATTAAATAATCCTGGTGAATCATTTGAATGAAGGTTTTTCATATTTATTTATCTATTATTTATCTGGCTGCACTGGGTCCCAGTTGCATCATGTGGGATCTTTGTTGCAGGCTCAGTGGTGCCCAGGCTTAGCTGCTCTGAGGTATGTGGGATCTTGGGGCTCCCCAGGTGGTGCGAGAAGTAAAGGAGACATAGAAGACAGGGATTCTTTCCCGGGTCAGGAAGATCCCCTAGAGGAGGGCACAGCAACCCACTGCAGTATTCTTGCCTGGAAAATCCTACAGACAGAGGATCCTGATGGTCTATGGTCCACAGAGTCGCAAAGAGTCAGACACAACTGAATCAACTTAACACACACACACACACACACACACACACACACACACACACACACACACACGTGGGATCTTAGGTCCCCAACCAGGGATGGAACCCACATCCCCTGCATTAGAAGGCAGATTCCAAAACACTGGACTGCCAGGGAAGTTCCTAATGAAAGTTTTAAAGTCAATATTTCCGAAATTTTTGTGACTTTCTTTTACCCTGTGTAAAACAAAGCAAGTTGTGTGAGGGTTCCTATGAGATGGCAGATTGCTGCTTCAAGTGATAGAATTTGGGCCTCTAGAAAGTCTATGCTGGTAGTGATGTAGGGTGGCAAAGATGAGTGTCCCAAATCAAATGTAACAGAGAAGGAAGAATGAAAAAGTCTACAGAGCTCAGTAGAACCAGAAACAGACAGGAATCCTTTTCAGCCTAGAGGCAGATAAGTGTTATAATAGTCAACAGCTCTAGTATCTGAAGCCGGGCAAAATAAAAACAGTTGGCAATCAAATGCCAGGGGCTAACTGAGCCCTGAAAGACCTATAGAAAGGATTTCTCCATTTTTGTATTCTGGAGATAATGATTAGAAATATTTTAGGATTTTATTTTTTACTAATGTGTGGCAATATGAGGAATAATGTCATTGGGGAGAAATAAATACCCAAGAGAACAACTTTTCTACCTCTGAAAGTGAACTGGAGCTAGGGAGATCCCTCCAGCAAACTGTGCCCCAAGCTCCAAGACCTTCCAAGATGAAAAGCAGGAGAGATAGTTCTAGAGGGCAAGAAGCTGCCTCTGATTTAATGCACACAAACACAAGTGGTCCAGAAGCGAGGACGAGGATAACAGGGCTAATGAGAAAAATTCTGTAAACAACAGAAGAGCAAATTATAAGGAAAGCATCACAACGAGACATATGATTTAAGAAATAAACAGTCACTCTTATAAGTTCTGTTTGGCTTGTGTAATTAAAAGCCTTTATCTGCTACTGCTGATCAGCGACTCCGTAGATCAGAATCACGTTATTCCCACTCCATACCTAAATAGGGATGAGCCATCATCACCTACTCACTTCCTCTAAGACTTGATTTTTTGGTCTGCCTTTAGAGTTCCAAGATGAATGGGTCTAACTTTTCTTAAATGTGATGGGGGGAATCAATTACAATCAAAACATCTAAAAAGAAACAGTAAGAGGTTTTGAATACTAGTCCCAGAGCTGTGAGCAGCCTGAACATGGGCATTTAATTTCTCCTGGGTGAAAGCAAGGAGGCTCAATTAAAGAGATGTTATTTGTTAGTAAGTTTATGACCAGAAACATAGCTCTATAAAAATGCTGCAAGGCAAGAATCAAAAGCAGCACAGAAATTATCACAGGAGTTTCTTTTTATAAAAGTACAGAAAATCCAGAAGTTTTTTCCGTGCCTTCAACAACAAGGTGGCCCTAAAATTTTAACATGGATTTCCATCCATCCATCTGGTTGCCATAGAGCTAAATTAACACTGTCAAACTTATTTTTTTCCAAAAGGGCTATAATGTTTAAAATACCATTTTCCCCACAATCATATATACACTAACATTAGAATTGAACTTATTGATTAGTTAATTAGTTCAATAAACATTTTGGAGCACCTGTTATATGTATTATTTTAGGTGTTGGGGATAGATCACTGAAACCAGACAAATACACAAAAAAGAAAAATCCTAATTCTCATAGAACTGAACAAATACAAATAAGTAATTATTACTTAATAAACAGACGTAAACAAACATATTGGAAGATATAAGTGTTTTGGAGAAAAATAGAGGGTCAAGGGGTCATGAGATATGTGAGGAGAATCCAAACTGCTCAAGGTGAGTTTCACTGACCTTCAAAGAGCCACCTACAACAGGATGAGGGAACAAACCTTCCATGCAAAAGGAACAAGAGGCTGTAATGATGCTGAGTCCATAGAATCACAGAGTCAGACACGACTGAGGCGACTTACCATGCACACATGACAAGCCCATAGCTAACACCATACTCAATGGTGAAAAGCCAAAAGTCTTCCTTTTAAGATCAGTAACAAGATAAGTCAAGTGAAGAGAGGGCTTCAAGGAGAAGGGATTTAGCTGGATCAACTGAGAAATGGCCATCAGATTTAGGGACACGAAGGAGGTAGAGTGTTGAAGGAGCACTGTTCTCTCATTGCAGAGAGAAAAGCTATCAGCTGAGAGACAGGGAAGGGAAGAGGGGCTGGGGGTTTGTGGAGACAGGAAAATATACAGCTGTTTCCCAGGAAAGACGAAGAGGGAATGGGCGAGTGGTATACAGTGTGGCTCCTGGTTTCAGGATTCCACCTGTGCCAGCAACCAAGAATTTCAAGCAGGGACTTCCCTCATGGTCCAGTGGCTAAGAGTCTGCCTGCCAGTTCAGAGGACATGGGTTCAATCCCTGGTCCGGGAAGATTCTACATGCCCTGGGGGCAAGTAAGCCCGTGTGCGCCACAACTGCTGAGACTGAGTGCCGTAACTATTGAAGCCCACACACACCTAGAGCCCATGCTCTGCAAAAAGAGAAGCCACCACAATGAGAAGGCCGCACACAACTAGAGAAAAACCATGTGCAGCAACAAAGACCCAGCACACAGCCGAAATAATAAATTAATTAAATTTTTTTAAAGTATTTCAAGTG
Source organism: Bos grunniens (assembly GCF_055505025.1). NCBI lineage: Eukaryota > Metazoa > Chordata > Mammalia > Artiodactyla > Bovidae > Bos > Bos grunniens. The sequence goes on from NC_141188.1 coordinate 30,047,153, forward strand.
GGATGAGTCAGCCAAACTATATCTTTTCCTCCAAACACACTGAGCCATGGAAAGTACCCTGGGAGTAAGCAGACAGTGGGATTTAACCAGCATTGAGATGAAAGTGAGGAAACAAGAGAAGAAAGAGGAAATGAGAGAAGGCCAAGGATGTCAAACATCTGCACAAGGGCATGATGACAAGTGCGCACAGAATGGAAGGCGGGAAAAGAGAAATGAAGATGAGAAGGGAAGGAAGTCAAGTGAAAATCAATGTGTTTTTAAGCCCCAATGAGATAAAAGGAAAGACTGCTGACATAAGGGCAACAGAAGTGAAAACGAAAACCAGGGGGTAGTTTGAATGTTAGAAGTATGGAGTCATATTTATGGGAAATGCCAAGACCAAGGGTATAAGCATGAGTGTGAGGGGTGGAAGGAAGTTGTTGGGCAAGATCTTAGGAGGAGAGAAAGTCAAAGAAGTCCAGGGTATTGGAGAAACAATTTACATGGATATGGAAATCATGACAGATTGTGCCAAGAGCAGTGTTTGAGAGCGAGTGCCATGTTAGGGGGAAGAAAAACACACGAAGTTCTTGAAATTTATTTTTTTTAATGGGTGTCCAAGAATTTGTAAAATGACTTAAGGGACTAGATTAATAAGGAGCACACGTCATACTTTTCTTTGAATTGATTTAGGGGAGAAGCTTTAAGTTGTGTTCATATCCCTTATATTGTTAAGCACTTGACTCTCTCTGTTGCTTTTCTCCATGTGCTCTGGGCAACATGTTTTATTTTATTGACAAAAATCTCATTTACAGTTCAATTAATGCAGTGGAGAAAACACGGTACATGCCAAGCCCGTCCGTTCTTTATAGTCTGCACCATGATTCTGGCAAGCCAAAGCCAATTAATTCATAACAGAGGGCAAAGGAGAGAAGAGATTTAGTTCATTCTTATTAAGAGCCAGTAATTCCTCCTCCTCATAAGAAAATCCATGGAAATATTGACACCAAAGTTATTGTATCTTAGAGTTCAGGATCCTTTTGAAATTTTAGTATTCTTCTAACTTGAGATTTATTAAAAATACCAGCCACAAAACTTGTATACATGCATGCAAACACAGATAGGAAGCACAATGAATAAAATATGTCATATTTTATTCTCATCATTGAATAAGTTTTCATTCATATGCTAGTCACTTGCTAATATTTCTTTTCACAGTGACTAGGACAATTTACTGTGCTGTTCTGTTGCTAACCGGTACATATACCTAAATCAGTTGTGCTAAAAGTATAGATGTAAAATAGGGTCCTTGATATCATTCAGCATACAGCATCCTTTGAATATTATTTGATTTTACCCGTATTTCCTTCATTAGAGATTATATCTACTATACACAGTGTGCTATCAATTCTAGTGCAAAATTTCTTGTCAAGAGACTTCTTACAAATAAGATATAGTAATATAACTGATGTGTTTTCTCTCTACTAACAACTGTATAAAATAATTGATTGTTTTGCTTCCCCTCCGTATGAAGGAAAAAGATGAGGTTTGGGATAAACAACCGTTATTTTTATTAATGCATACCCACTTAAAACCAACATAAGCTGTGGATAAATAAATATGCTAAGCTGTATGTCCTTGAATTGTTAAAAATGGTTTGACATTCTATAATAAAATCTTACTTTCAAATATTTCTTTGTGATATAGACAGGATCACATAAATTTTTTAAAGTGACTTAAAAATAAATGGTAGTGTATCAGATTCAGGGTCAAGTTGTAAGACATTTTCTTAATTTATTTTTATTTGTCAGAAAGAAGGGCTATTTAACATCCAGATAAAGTTGCTGATGTGAAAAGCCTATGAAATTATAAAAAGGATATGAGTTGGTCAATAATACCAAAAGAAAAAAATCAGTATTGAATTTTATTATATAAAGCATAACAGTGAAAATTTGAACAAACTTTGCTGCTGCTAAGTCGCTTCAGTTGTGTCTGACTCTGTGCAACCCCATAGACGGCAGCCCACCAGGCTCCCCTGTCCCTGGGATTCTCCAGGCAAGAATACTGGAGTGGGTTGCCATTTCCTTCTCCAATTCATGAAGGTGAAAAGTGAAAGTGAAGTCGCTCAGTCGTGTCCGACTCTGAGTGACTCCATGGACTGCAGCCTACCGGGCTCCTCCATCCATGGGATTTTCCAGGCAACAGTACTGGAGTGGGGTGCCATCACCTTCTCCGTGAACAGACTTTAGAGGAAACTAAATTGTACTTAACTGTAAAAGGGATTTATAATATTATATGAGATTTAAAGATAATGAGTAAATTAAATAGTAATTGAAAAATAAGAATTATTTATTTTTGCTTAACCCCTCTAATTAGAACAAAGTTAATGGAGGTGATGGAGTTCCAGATGAGTTATTTCAAATCCTAATAGATGATGCTGTTAAAGTGCTGCATTCAATATGTCAGCAAACTTGGAAAACACAGCAGAGGCCACAGGACTGGAAAAGGTCAGTTTTCATTCCAATCCCAAAGAAGGGCAATGCCAAAGACTGTTTAAACTACTGCACAATTGTGCTCATTTCACATGTTAACAAGGTAATACTCAAAATCCTTCAATCTAGGCTTCAACAGTATGTGAACCAAGAACTTCCAGATGTACAAGCTGGATTTAGAAAAGGCAGCAGAATCAGAGATCAAATTGCCAACATCCATTGGATCACAGAGAAAGCAAGGGAATTCCAGAAAAATACCTCCTTCTGCTTCATAGAATACACCAAAGCTTTTAAATGTGTGTATCACAACAAAATATGGAAAATTCTTACAAATATAGGAATACTAGATCACCTTAACTGCCTCATCACCTTAACCTGTATGCAGGTCAAGAAGCAACAGTTAAAATGGGACATGGAGCAATGGACTGATTCAAAATTGGGAAAGGCGCATCAAGGCTGTATATTGCCACCCTGCTTATTTAACTTATATGCAGGGTACATCATGTGAAATGTCAGGCTGGATAAAGCGCAAGCTGGAATCAAGATTGCAGGGAGAAACAGCAATAACTTCAAATATGCATATGACACCACCCTTATAGCAGAAAGCTAAGAGGAACTGAAGAGCCTCTTGATGAAGGTGAAAGACAAGAATGAAAAAGCTGGCTTAAAACTCAACATTCAAAAAATGAAGATCATGGCATCTGGGCCTCTCACTTCATGGCAAATAGGTGGAGAAAAAATGGAAACACTGACAGACTTTATTTTCTTGGGCTCCAAAATCACTGCAGGTGATGACTGCAGCTATGAAATTAAAAGACACTTGCTCCTTGGAAGAAAAGCTATGACCAACCTAGACAGCATATTAAAAAGCAGAGACAGCAATTACTTTGCCTACAAAGGTCTGTAATGTCAAAGATATGGTTTTTGAAATGGCAACCCACTCCAGTACTCTTGCCTGGAAAATCCCATGGATGGAGAAGCCTGTTAGGCTACAGTCCATGGGGTTGCAAAGAGTCGGACACAACTGAGCAACTTCACTTTCATGTACAGATGGGAGAGTTGGACCATAAAAAGGCTGAGAACCGAAGAATTTATGCTTTTGAACTGTGGTGTTGGAGAAGACTCTTGAGAGTCCCTTGGATAGCAAGGGGATTAAACCAGTCAATCCCAAAGGAAATTAGTCCTGAATATTCATTGGAAGGACTGATGCTGAAGCTGAAGCTCCAATACTTTGGCCACCTGCTGCGAAGAGCTGTCTCATTGGAAAAGACCCTGATGCTGGGAAAAATTGAGCACAGGAGAAGAAGGTATACAGGACAACATGGTTGGATGGCATCACTGAGTTAATGGACAAGAATTTGAGTAAGCTCCAGGAAATGGTGAAAGACAGAGAAGCCTGGTGTACTGCAGTCCATGGGGTCACAAAAAGTTGGACCTACACTTAGCATCAATTTAAATACACCTTTTACTATCTTATGACTTAAATAAGACTGTATGATTCAATTCCTAATAGATGTAAATCTTCAGGTTTATTTTTTTTCTGCTGTCCATCATTATTCTATTGTAAAGTACAAAACAACAGATGGGAAACCTATATTCTCAGGAATCTGAGCCATCACAATTTCCTAATCACCCTGTTGGCCTGACTCAGAACTCCATCAAGCCGTGGGCTACTGGATGTTTAATTCATATATATTTGGCAAGGTTTATCTCATCTGCAACTTGAATAATACATTCTCCTATAATTCAAATTTGTGTTACTACTACCAACATAACAATAATGTAAGTGCAACATCTGGTGTATGAAGAGGAAAGGCTCTAAAAAGGAGCACTTGAAAAACAAAAGTATAAAGCCAAACATCTCAACTGTTTCCTGAAATCTGTGCCAGGTCTAACACTGGGTCAAATGCAGCTGCCAACCTCTCCTGCTTTTGAAGTTCCACATGCTTCATCTCTTCTTTCTTTGGGCTACAAAATCCGTTCCATCTTACATCTCCCATAATGGGAGTGAAGCAAAAATGCAGAATCTCTACCACTCTCCAAATCTCACTAACTCTTTGGAGTTCTACAGCAGGGAGTCCACATGGAATGCAGTTCTGTTCAGGACATTGTCAGTTAAACTCATAGGCAACAAAAAATACTGGCCAATTTTATTCAATTCCGCTATCATGTCCCACCATGAGTTGTGAATTATGTAAAGGTAGGAAGTGACTGCTTTCACTTTTCACTTTCATGCATTGGAGAAGGAAATGGCAACCCACTCCAGTGTTCTTGCCTGGAGAATCCCAGGGACGGGGGAGCCTGGTGGCCTGCTGTCTATGGGGTTGCACAGAGTCAGACACGACTGAAGCGACTTAGCCGCAGCACCAGCAGCAGAAAGTGACTGACCATAAAATCGCACCAAAGCCTATACTGATGCTCATTCACTCTCAAAGTGCTGTTCCAACTCTGAGTAAGAGGCTAGGGAAGTATTCTGGTTCTAACAGTGTATCCCTACTGAGTTGTCCCCTTTCTGATGTGAAATGTGGAGTCTTGGATTCCAGGCTATGATAAGAACTGCTAGAAACCAGAGGAAACCTCAAATCAAAAAAGAGGAACCTTCACACAGGCATGGTGAAGTATGTAAAATGGACAGTCATGTGCTATTAATTTCCTCTTCTTACTTAGAAGTTGAACCCCCAAAAGGTAATAGAGTGCATGGGCCCCCAGAATCAAGACCACATAGACCAGCCTTCGTTGTGAGTCTCTTAAGTTCTAGTCAATGCAGTACATCCAGAACGGGGGTGAAACTTTTAGGAAGTGCTCTGCTGCCAAAGGCAATGGCACCCCACTCCAGTACTTTTGCCTAGAAAATCCCATGGATGGAGGAGCCTTGTAGGCTACAGTCCATGGGGTAGCTAGAGTTTGATATGACTGAGCGACTTCACTTTCACTTTTCACTTTCATGCATTGGAGAAGGAAATGGCAACCCACTCCAGCATTCTTGCCTGGAGAATCCCGGGTACGGGGGAGCCTGGTGGGCTGCCGTCTCTGGGGTCGCACAGAGTTGGACACGACTGAAGCGACTTAGCAGCAGCAGCTGCTGCCAAAATAAAGACGGAATGGCTGAAGCTGAAAGAGGCATTTTGGACCACAAAATGGAAGTCAAAATGGAAGTTGATGAAGAAACCAGGTAGATGAAGGAGTACAGATACATGTATATGTATGGCTGTATCCCTTTCGCTGTCCATCTGAAACTATCACAGCATTTTTAATCAGCTATACTTCAATACAGGATTCCTAAGTGGCTCAGTGGTAAAGAATCCACCTGCCAATGCAGGAGACATGAGAGATGCAGGTTTGATCCCTGGGTCAGGAAGATTCCCTGGAGGAGGGCATGGCAACCCACTCCAGTATTCTAGCCTGGAGAATTCCATGGACAGAGGAGCCTGGCAGGCTACAGTCCATAGGGTCACAAAGAGTCAGACAGGACTGAAGTGACTTAGCAGACACACAATACACCAATACAAAATAAAAGTTAAAAAAGAAACTAGGTAGAAGAAATCTCGACCTGAATGATCATGGAAGTCCTGGATCTCTTATCCAGACTTTTACATAAGAGAGAAATGATTGTGTCTTATTTCAGCCACTGCTATATATGTTGCTTGTCACAGGCAGATGAAACTAATCATAACTAATACATTAGAGAAGGCTAATTGTCTCATTTTATTAGACGCATTCAGAAACAATTATGAAAAACTCTTTCACAGGTGTTCCTATGAGATGATTTCAACATTATACGCATTTCAAGGAGCATAATAACATTGGAGAATGTAATTAATTCAACCCATTTTGCTCCCTCATCCATCTTCTCTGAATCCTACCGTTCCCTTTTAAGCTTCTAATGCAGTGTGGTAATCATTGCAAATGTTCACAGCATTTCTGCGTCACCTTCCAGCCATCTGTGGGCTTGCCCTTCCCTGACCACTTGAATCAGGTGGCTCTATGGCTAGGTTGGCGAATGAAATATGAGCAGAAGTAACACATTTCTCTTCCATGAGAATGCTTTAAGAACCTGTGTGTCTTTCACAATGCCCACTTTCTCCCACAGTAGCGATTATAAGAGTATTTACCAAGATTGTGCCTGTCACTTTGAATCCCTAAATAAATGTTATGATTGCCTTCAGCGACACACAGAAAAGAATGACGCAAAACAAGAATTAACCTTTATTTCACTGAAACACTAATATGGGGGTGGGGATGTTGTTCTTGCAGCAAAAATTAGCTTATCCTGACTGATATATGCAATTCTTTGAGCAGATATTATGATGCAAAAATCATCCTGTGCATGACTGTATTGGAGGAGCAGGCAGAGAACTGAATTTAACACTTTCTTAAAGATTGAACCAACTGAAATGTCCAATTTCTTTCCTAAGGGTTTTCTGTCTCCACTGGACTCTCCAGTACGACCATGCAAACACTTTCAGGTCTCTCTTCCAATATGTGCCTTTTCAAGACCTTGACTCATGAATCTTCTTAGTTTTGTTTCAAAATACCCATGAAGGTAACTCTCTACTACCTCCTGCCACCTACTCAAAGCTCTCATCATTTATATCCAGATCATTCCCAAATCCCCTGCAAGTCTTATCCCCTCCACTCTGCTGAAAATGCTGTATGTAAAAATATCAATGACTTCATACTCACCCAAACTACACGCTTCCTCCTCCTCAACTACTCTGCTCCTTGGGCCCCTGATGACATTTCTCCATAGTTTAATGAGAAAGCGCCTCTAGAGAGGCTTTTCCTGGTCCTCTTATCTCTCTAACCACTTTTCTCCACCTCCTTCCTGATTGCTTTTTCTAACCTCAGCCACCACCAAGATTCTCCCATCAATCTCCTTTATATTTACTCCTTTTTTAAAAAACCTCTCCAGATGTGCTCATCAACCCAATCATTTATGAACTGATGTCTCAAAATCTGTATCTATAGCCCCCAAATCACTCAGCAATTATTCACAAATTTCACAGAGCTCTAGGTTCTCATAACTAAAGCAGAAATCATTATCTTCTGCCTCAACTGAGGGCTTCTTCTTCTATTTTCTGGGCTTCCCTTGTGGCTCAGCTGGTAAAGAATCCACCTGCAATGAGGGAGACCTGGGTTTTATCCTTGGGTTGGGAAGATCCCCTGGAGAAAGGAATGACTGCTCACTCCAGTATTCTGGCCTGGAGAATTCCATGGACTGTATAGTCCATGGGGTCGCAAAGGGTTGGACCCGACTGAGCAACTTTCACTTTCACGTTCTTCTATTTTCTATCATATCTTAACCTAATGTGCTAAAAACCCCAGTGATTCTGGACTCCTCTTTCTCCCATCTCCAATCAGGTCCTTCAACCTATTTCTTTCTCTGAATTATAACTGGAAATTCTTTTGTTCATTTTTGTTTCATCTCTACTTGCCCTCTGCATAGCCTCCTTACTTATCTCTCTGCCTCTTTGTTTACTTATGTGAACTCATTTATGAGATCACCTAATTCTCCCTCAATTTTTGGTTATATATTCCCTATAAAAGGAAATGCATACCACTGCATTACAAAACTCTTTAAAACTGACTTTGTAACATTTTTATTTTATGTCCTACACTACCTAACAAAGAGTTGGACACGACTAACTGAATATCACCACCCATCTAATGCTATAATCCTAAACCTCAGATAACTCTATGCTTCAAATTCCTATATAATTCTTAAGGTTCCTCTTTTTTGTTGCATGTCTTCAGTAGCCTTTATGTTTCCATCTCCCTGTCTCATCAACTAGACCATGAACTACTCTCTGTCTCATTGAACTTGGTATTTGCAATATGTGATCGATCGATCTATCTGCCTATCTATTCTAAGCAATAAAAAACTCTAAGCTTCTATCATTTTTGTAACAAAACAAAACAAACAACAACAAAAAAGCTGCCATAATTTCTTTCAACTTTTACCACTATTTTTTTTCTTTCAGTCATGCTCAATGTAAAAACTAGTTTTCACTCTTTGTGAAAGTTCATATAATTAAAAAGTAATTATTTCAAGTAGGCAAAATGTATTTTATGATCTTTTATAAAAGAGGAGAGTCAGTGCTGAATTACTTAGAAATGATTTCAGAATAATGTAAAGTAAGAGCTGTAATGAATTTGTCCATACTTTGTATGCTGAGACATTTTTGAGCAAATCTTAAAAAGCAATGCATAGGAATTTAGTCGTGAGACTTTCAGCAAGATTAATGGAAGCAATGCTTCTTAAATCCCCTGACACAGCTCTGAAAACTCCCCAAGTGCTTCAGGGATGTCTTTGTGACTTAAAATTCTGGCTTTAGTTTCAGGTTGAAAATTTCAGGAAGCAATGATTGTGTTTGATATTGACAACCTTGTGGCCTCAATTATATAATAACAGGATATCAGGTTTTGATGATAACCTAGAGGCTATTCTGTCTGATACTTGAATTCTTTTTAAAACACTAGTCAAGTAATCAGGCTATTTCTATTTGAGCAGGAAAATCATTGCCTCCCAAATGTCCATTTCATTTAGACAAACCAGAGACAAAGATGAAAGTAATTTATGATGATGAAATATATAATTTTTAAGACGCTGAAGAAAGAAAAATTTTTTTTTCTTCCAAATACCCAAGCTTCCCAAATACCCCAGTAAAGCTTCTAGTGATAGTTGCAGAACACATGAAAATGATAGTTGCAGGACACAGATTTATTTAGTGTGGGCTCATTAATGTTAGAACAGTCTTGGAAGAGATCTCTCCACAGTTAACTGGCATGGGATAGCTCTTGTTCACAGATATCCTTGTTGTTATTGTTGTTCAGTCGCTAAGCTGTGTCTGACTCTCTGTGATCCCCTGGACTGAAATGCATCAAGCTTCCCTGTCCTTCACTATCTCCTGGAGTTTGCTCAAACTCATGTCCATTGAGTCGGTGATGCCATCCAACCATCTCATCCTCTGCTGTTCTTTTCTCCTCTTGCTCTCAATCTTTCCCAGCGTCAGGGGCTTTTCTGATGAGTTGGCTCTTTGCATCAGGTGGCCAAAGTATTGGAGCTTCAGCTTCAGCATCAGTCCTTCCAATGAATATTCAGGGTTGATTTACTTAAGGATTGACTAGTTTGATCTCCCTGCTGTCCAAGGGTCTGTCAAGAGTCTTCTCTAACACCACAGTTATCAGATATCCTTAAGATAAGACATTTGTAAAAATTTCTCCCCAGATAGCACATCTTCATCTGTTTCTAGTTGGTAGGAATATTCAGGAAGTTTAACATAAAAATTCTTTATTTTGAAGAGCCAACATGCTCTGGAGTTTTTTAAAACTAATATTTTCCTTTCAGGGATCTTCCACATAACCAAAATCGTTCTTAGATTCAATATAAAATTCTTCACACTCTATGTGAGTCCCGTCTTGATTTATATCTGCAGAGAGGTCCAGCGATTGTGTAAAACTTAACAACCAGTATTCCAGAATTCCCCATTCTTTTACCTTGGTAGTCAAGAACTGAAATACATTAATGCTTGAAAAAATGTTTCTTTCTAATCATATTTATGGCACCATTTTTCTCTTGTCAAAATCATCTTAAGAAACTTCTGTAACACTAAACTTCCACTAAATGTGCCACCAATTTAAGCCAAAAGCATGTCAACAGCAAACATATTTTAACTTGAACTATAATCTATATCTCCATAGAGATGGCTGTTTCTAATGCAAGATTCTGCCAGAGTGCCAACCTAAGAAAAAGCAAACCAAATCTATTTTAAGTGGAAGAAAAAAGCTAGAGTTCAAAGAATGGCAGCTACAATCTGAGCATTTTATAGTTTGATTCATAAAGTAACTACAGAGTACGATTTTGAAGTATTATTGCTTCCCTTAGCAATAAGCAGAATCTTTGTATCTTAAAGGCAATCATAATCGTAGTCTAAATTATCTTAACCTGAAATTGTCCTTTACACAAAGGTCATTATCGCTTAGATATCTAAATTTTCAATAAAACCTTCTTGAGAATGAAACAGGAAACTCTCAGATTGAAAGTCTGGGCCTTTGTAGGGAAAACTCACCATGATAATAATGTAGATTAAGAATGTATATTGAAAAATGCACGTTCTTTTGTTTTAAGAGAAACAAGTTCCAAGTTCTGTTGACCCAATAGGTCAGGCAGAATAACAAATAATGCCACCAGGAACACACAGGAAAGAAGATGATAGAGGAAGTTCTCTGGATTTCTGGAATATTTAGGGCATGAGAGACAAGGAAGACAGATGAAGGAGAAGATAGAATAACCTCTCTAAGACATTTCTCCTGAGGAGTGAATGAAGAAAGGGAAACACATGTGACTATAAGGTATTAAAATAGACCCACAATTGGACTTCAAATGCCTGTGAGGAGAAGTTTGTGTCTAACATCGAAAGAGTGAACAGTGTGAGACACAGAAGATGCCCCACCTTTAGGAACCAAAGTAACCTAGACCTGGAATGCTTTTAGTCACATTCTCTGGAAACAGATTTGACCCAGACTCATAGCAGCCAAAATACATTACAAAATCTTTAACCAGAATAGCTCGTGATGGGATAGTTAAAGCATAGACAGGCATTGTGGGAGAAACTGACATACAGGTACAAGGATGACAAAGGATGCAGTGAAATTAAAGGTAAAAGTCAATGAGATTAGTTTTGTTAATTTACGCCCACCCTACTTGAATACAAAAGAAATAAAATTTTATTTATTCTTCCTTGACATATATATGTCTATTGTTGTTGTTATATAAGTGTTATCATATGTTTTAGTGTTCAGTTGGATGACACACGTGTTTGTCTTGGTGACAAGCTAAGTGAACGTGGGGAAAGTATTTTAGGCAAACCCTCTAAAGAGGGGAGGTAGAGCAACATCATTTGAATATTGGTGACTTAAATGGAAGCTGAACATTGGTACCCCAGATTATGTGGGAAATTTTTTTTTTCAAACATAACTTATAACCTTTGGGCAAATGATTAATTCACCTTCAATGTTGGAATGCTGTGTCTATGTCATTGTGTGCACTTAGATATGTGTATCTGTTTTACCAAGTGACCACTCTAAAGAAATTTGTAGAACAAAACATGAGCAAGTTATTATTTGTCCATAACCTCAACACACTGTTGTGGCCTTTACGAGCTACCTAGTTTTAGCAAAACCAAAGCACAGAGGTTCAGAGAAACTTCTAACATGTATAATTATCTTTGTCTGAGATTATTATACTTGTAATTATATAATTGAGATCACAGGGCCATGGTGGAGGGGAATTCCATCTAAGTTCAGTTCAGTTCAGTCGCTCAGTCGTGTCCGACTCTTTGCCATCCCATGAATCGCAGCACACCAGGCCTCCCTGTCCATCACCAACTCCTGGAGTTCACTGGGACTCACGTAAATCGAGTCAGTGATGCCATCCAGCCATCTCATCCTCTGTCGTCCCCTTCTCCTCCTGCCCCCAATCCCTCCCAGCATCAGAGTCTTTTCCAATGAGTCAACTCTTCGCATGAGGTGGCCAAAGTACTGGAGTTTTAGCTTCAGCATCATTCCTTCCAAAGAAATCCCAGGGCTGATCTCCTTCAGAATGGACTGGTTGGATCTCCTTGCATCAAACACCCTCTTCCAACAACACAAGAGAAGACTCTACACATGGACATCACCAGATGGTCAACACCGAAATTAGATTGATTATGTTCTTTGCAGCCAAAGATGGAGAAGCTCTGTACAGTCAACAAAATCAAGACCAGGAGCTGACTGTGGCTCAGATCATGAACTCCTTATTACCAAATTCAGATTTAAATTGACGAAAGGAGGGAAAACCAATAGACCATTCAGGTATGACCTAAATCAAATCCCTTATGATTCCATCTAAAACTTATCCCAAATCACTCTTCTGTGTGCAAGCTTTCTCTAGCCGCTCTTCACAATCCAGCTGGAAGGTTGTCTAATTTAGTCTAGATTGTAGCGTTCTCAAGTAAAAATAAAGTTCTTTAAACCACAGCAATGGAGGAAAAATTCTTCCTAATTTATACAAGCACCAGAATTTTAAACTTTACAGTTGATCAGGTTAGGTATCAATAATAAATAGTACCTAGAGTGGGTCTCTAGGAGAAGGCAATGGCACCCCACTCCAGTACTCTTACCTGGAAAATCCCATGGACGGAGGAGCCTGCTAGGCTGTAGTCCATGGGGTCGCTAAGAATCGGAAACGACTGAGCGACTTCACTTTCACTTTTCACTTTCATGCATTGGAGAAGGAAATGGCAACCCACTCCAGTGTGCTTGCCTGGAGAATCCCAGGAATGGCGGAGCCTGGTGGGCTGCCATCTATGGGGTCGCACAGAGTCAGACACGACTGCAGTGACTTAGCAGTAGCAGCAGAGTGGGTCTTCAAATTGTGTTCTGAGTATTGCAAAACAAAGTTTCACTCTCACACTCTTTTGAGAACCATATGCATTTTTATGCCTACTTACACAAAGTGAACTGTATGGTTTTTATAACAACTTCTAGCTCCTCTTGCTAAAAATAGAAAGTAAAATGTTCCATCATGTGGTTACATTCTAAACCACCTGGATGTTCTTCTTTCTTCATTAGTTCTGGTCTTCTTCCTTAGGGTCCAGTCTTCTCTGAAATACAGACTTTGCTTGTCACTAACTGTAGGCTTCATGGGAGTTGATTGTAAATGCAGGAATCAATGCATATGACTTGCACCTCTTAGTTGCTTTCCTGTGTGTTTCTTTGTTCTGTTGGCTACTATTATTTTCCATTGTTTTCAATGAGAAGGGAAATATTTCTCTCCATAGAGTCACTTTAAACTTGATGGGGGAAATGAAAATGAACTCCTTTGTAAGGCTATCATACTCTTTATATAACATATCCCTGGCAGGGGTAGGTATCACTTTTCTTAAAGAGAATACAATGAGGTGACTCATCTTTATCTAAAGAATATTGTGAGATGGGAAGTACAGCAGATGCCAATTCTTTTCCTCCAATTCTTTTCCTTCTTCACATGTGCCTATGGGAATTTCATTCACACAGATACACATGCAGTCTGATTCTTGTGGGAGCTTGCATACCTTCTGTGACTTCATGCTATGGTGACAGTTCATTGATTCAGAGATGAACACCAGATCCCAGATGGTCCTGTATGAGTACTTAACTGGAAATTTCACAACAGGGACTGAAGAACTCAAATTTAGCTTATATGATAAAAAGGAAGGGAGTTGGTCATAGGCTGGTGCCATTGACTAAAGAAGTAGAGTAAAAGAATTTGTGATGAAAAGGAAAGAATGAGTCAAACAAAACACAGTAAGGCAAGGGTATTAGAATAATGTTTGATTGTTTTAAATATCTAGCCGCATTCCTCTCCCCAGGTTTGGCAATACTTGGGTTTTCCTATCCCCCCTATTTTGAACTGGTTGAATGTTACTAGCAAACAAAACAGCCCGAAATGAAACACTAGCATATAGCTCATGTGACCTTAAAAGGTAGGATGGATGTCTTACTTTCAGGAAAATGGTACCCACTAGTGTATTAGATTCTAACTATCTGGACCTCCTTCTCCTTAACTCAGGCGATGCAGCTGACTTTAATGAACAGGATACCATGAGCCTCTGTCACCCCCAGGAGCTTAACTGTACTGTTCACCAAGAGCCAGATGGTTCATGGTCCTATTACATTCAGTGCTTCACTCTCAGGATGATAGTGCTTAACATGGACTAATTTATAGTTCTTAGCAAGGTAGCCTGAGCCAAGCAGCTAAGCGAATTCTCTAAAAGAGCCTCCAGATAAGCCTGATATAAGATAGACTGATATAATAAATTTCAGGTAAAAGGTATACGTGAAAGACACTGAGTAGCAAAAGCAAGTTTTACTAATAAACACAGGATAATATTTTTAACCTCTTAATACCAAATATTATGTAGATAACACTGGCTTGGCCTTTTCTAAATTTTCTCTCCTTACAGTTGCTTCTGGTTGCCTAGCTACTAGTTACAGGGTTCTCTGCAGTGCTACCCTATAACATTTTCTACTCTGAGAGGTTTAAGGTGGATCTGTGCTTTATAAGGCAGGGCCCACAGCAAAATCCACTCAATCCCAAGACTTAAGTTAATGAAAATCAATTTAGAATACATGCCAAGAGGGGTAAGATTGACTTACACATCAAAGAAAGTGCTTACATGATGTGACTCTAGGCGGCCCTCTTCAACCCCCTTCCTCACCCATTGATTCATAAAGAAATTCCATCATTCTCTTAAAAAGTTAATCCATTATGAATGAAAATCCCCAACAAAAGGCAATGTATCACACTATTTTCTATAATGCACACCTTGATGGAAATGAACAATCTGAACATTTATTGAGGAGTGAAGGGAGGGGAACCATGTATTTCCCAGACCTGTGGGTTGATAAAACAGTACCAAACAGGGAGACTGAATTTGCCAAAAGTAAATTCTTTAAATTGATGACTTTTACTTATTTTCCACCTTACTGGAAGGGCTTAAATGACATTTGTGAATGTTTTACAGACATGAATGGAGATCATCTACAAAATTATATTTGCTTTAAATACTCTGCCAAAAGTTTCAAGAAACTGATATCTAGGTGACAACAGTGACTGAATTACTGGTCACTGTAGACCAAAAACCATTTTTAATGTAGGTACGATTTAATGAACATATATTCTAATAAATGTTACAAAATGATGCTGCTCTTGATCATCTTAATCACATACACATAAAATTATTGCTAAACTATTAAAGTGCAACCTCCTTCAAAGGGGAACCATGTAACAGTTGATTTCTATTTTTCTGACGTGGCTAGAACAGAAGCTGGGAAACATGAGAAATACTTAAACACTCCAACTCGTCAAAATTATTTAAAACAAGATAGTAAAAAATATAAAAACTCTAGGTTCAATGAGGTTATTTTATATTTAGTCTTCTTAATCATAATCTTAGATTTTCTTTTCCCTAATTATGAGACATGGGACATTATGCCACCCACTGGAAATATAACCTTTTTTGAATGTTATAATATTTTGTGAAAGTCAAATAGTTAATATGTATGCTTTCATCTTGACCCTAACACACAGAATACTAGGGAAGATTTTCTTGACCTTAGATACAGCTATAAACCCTTTGAACACAGAACATGCATTAATCACTCACAAAATACATGTTCTCAGAAATATAGTTTTGAAAATACTGGTTTAAATTTCTCCACATTTTTTCACCAAGAAATGCATCCAGCTATCTCAACACTTTCCTTCCTACTGTTCAAGGCTTAATTTTCTTAACTGGAACAAAAATGATCATAACCTCCCTCCTCCCTTCTCACAATGGCTGTGCTTGCAACATGGAGAAAGATTTTCTTCTGGCTTTCTGTTCGGGAGTGATACCTCTCAATAAAGAGCTTACCAAAAACCTAAGTAAATGTTTTAACACTTCAATGTTGAGATAGATGACTTTATTAAGGGTTATAATTTAAAAACCCACTTTTAATTTTTGAAACTGTTATGTTTCAAAACATATTATGATAATTCCTAATCTGAGTCTCTCACAATCTCACAAGGACTCCACCATCAGGGCTGCCTATATTCAAGCCCCTCACTCTCACTCTTTTAGAATAACCTCACTTCCAAATATTTGTTGGAAGTCTTTTATGAGTCCAGAAATATTTTCTGTACTTGAAGATATACAAGGAGGAAGGCAAGGTAGAAGATAAGAAGGAGGTAGGCACGAAGAGTCAGACACAACTGAGCCACTTCACTTTCACTTCTCACTTTCATGCACTGGAGAAGGAAATGGCAACCCACTCCAGTGTTCTTGCCTGGAGAATCCCAGGGACAGGGGAGCCTGGTGGGCTGCTGTCTAACAGAGTTGGACATGACTGAAGTGACTTAGCAGCAGCAGCAGGCAATTCCCTGCCCCCAAGTTTTTTTTTTTTTTTTAAACTTCACAACATTGTATTAGTTTTGCCAAATACCGAAATGAATCCGCCACAGGTATACCTGTGTTCCCCATCCTGAACCCTCCTCCCTCCTCCCTCCCCATACCATCCCTCTGGGTCGTCCCAGTGCACCAGCTCCAAGCATCCAGTATCGTACATCGAACCTGGACTGGCAACTCGTTTCATACCTGATATTATACATGTTTCAATGCCATTCTCCCAAATCTCCCCACCCTCTCCCTCTCCCACAGAGTCCATAAGACTGATCTATACATCAGTGTCTCTTTTGCTGTCTCGTACACAGGGTTATTGTTACCATCTTTCTAAATTCCATATATATGTGTTAGTATTCTGTATTGGTGTTTTTCTTTCTGGCTTACTTCACTCTGTATAATAGGCTCCAGTTTCATCCACCTCATTAGAACTGATTCAAATGTATTCTTTTTAATGGCTAAGTAATACTCCATTGTGTATATGTACCACAGCTTTCTTATCCATTCATCTGCTGATGGGCATCTAGGTTGCTTCCATGTCCTGGCTATTATAAACAGTGCTGCGATGAACACTGGGGGTACACGTGTCTCTTTCCCTTCTGGTTTCCTCAGTGTGTATGCCCAGCAGTGGGATTGCTGGATCATAAGGCAGTTCTAATAGGGGCTTCCCTAGTGGCTAAGATGGTAAAGAATCTGCCTGCCAATGCAGGAGACACAGGTTCTGTCCCTGATTGGGGATGATCCCCTGGAAAAGGAAAGGGCAACCCATTCCACTATTCTTGCCTGGAAAATCCCATGGACAGAGGAGCCTAGTGGGCTACAGTCCATGGGATAGCAAAAGAGTTGGGCATGACTTAGTGACTAAAGACAGTAAAAGTATCTTATAATACACTAACGAATAGACAATTAGCAAAGAAATAAACGTTCTAAACTAAATTTTCCATCTCCAAATCTATTACCAGTGAAACCTTGCCTCTGATAGTTACACGCTGTCACTGGGCCTCTGTTATTTTGGGATCTGATGACTTCCTTTGCTGTCGGTGAGCCCAGTTCTGTAAGACTGTCCCCTCCTCTCAGTCCTGGCTTATAGATGACAGCTGCCCCTTCTTGATCATGCAGGTGGCCCTTGGACTAATGCATTCCAGTGATTCTGGCAGACAGTGTCCTCTGCCTTTGAACATGACCATCTGGAGAGATTCCCGGCCTCACTTATGTGAGTTTTTTGAGCCTTCTTCTACCATTTTCAGCAGCAGTTCTGGCATTTTTATTGCATTTAGAAAGGGCCAATGCTCTCTTCAAAATTTCAAGAGTTAGAGCAGCGTCATGTCAGTTCCACGGCCTTTGCAGGTAATTAAATCTTCTAGTATGGGAGAATGCTTTGTATCAACAAACTCTTATCTGGCCTTCAGTAATGGTTCTCTTGTTTCAGTACTCTCATAATCCAGTCTGAGAGATACCATCAGATCTCTGCCCGGGGGTTTTGGCTAGGACTTTCAGCTGTTTATTTCCTCCCTTTTCAGGCTCAGCACCACTTCTCTCTAGCCAGTTCATTCTATGACTTCACTCTAGTGACCTAAAGGAGAGGGGAAGGGTTATATTCTAAAGGTCGGGGTGGGAATCTGTCCCATTTTGTGAAGCAGAGGCTTTTCATCATCTTCAATCAAGTAGAAATAGGAGGCATGAACCACTACTGTAAGCACAGATGGTTCACAAAAAGCTTGAATTATCATGTTTTCCAGTATATACTTACCTGGCAGGGGAGGTACCATGATCAAGAAGGTGGTTCTCCCAGGGAGAGGCTTAGTCATTGCACTGCAGGTGTGTTGACCTCTGCGATTTCTGCAAATGTGGGAAACTTGATGGCATAACTTCTGGTAGTGGGGGACTGCATTCAAGTTCTTTTTATTTTTATTTTTTTTAAGCGCTTCCCTGATAGCTCAGTTGGTAAAGAATCCACCTGCAATATAGGAGACCTCAGTTTGATTCTTTAGTTGGGAAGATCCGCTAAAGAAGGGATAGGCTACCCACTCCAGTATTCTTGGGCTTCCCTGGTGGCTCAGCTTGTAAAGAATCCGCCTGCAGTGCTGGAGACCTGGGTTTGATCCCTGGGTTGGGAAGATCCCCTAGAGAAGGGAAAGGTTACCCACTCCAGTATTCTGGCCTGGAGAATTCCATGGACTGTACAGGCCATGGGGTGCAGAGTCGGACATGATTGAGCAACTTTAACTTTCACTTTCCAGTATATCAGTCCAGACTTTATTGTTGTTCAGCTGCTAAATTGTAACTGACTCTCTGTGACCCCATGGATTGTAGCACGCCAGGCTCCTCTTTCCTCCACTATCTCCCAGAGTTTGCTCAAATTCATGTTCATCATCTTTTCTCTTTGGTGACTGAGACATCAGTTACTGGAGCCATGTCCCCTGCTAGGTCTGTCTGCTGAGGAGAGAATGGACGCCCCAGAGAGAGGAGCAGAGAAGAAAGAGGAAAAGTAGACTTTACACATTTCCCTCTCTGGATTTATTTGTCTCTAACACCAACATGGAACTCTTTTCTAAGTGGGTCATACATTGTACTTTTTCTATTACTCTGATTCAAGTTGGATGTGTGTCCCTTGCAGCAAACATATTCAACCTGGACATACATTTAAAGTAAACCCATTTCAAGCAGTGGGACAGTTCCAGACCATATTCTTGAATATTTAAGAAGAATGTCCTTGAAAGGTCGGCTAAGTCATTCCTTTGCCTTCAAGCAGAATGACACAAGCTATCCAAGAACGCATGTGGATTTTTAATAAATGCCATCTGTTGGTGACATACACCTGTGGGATTTGTATGTGTAAATTATAATATGAGACACTCAAAAAAAAAAGACAACTATACATTTCTATCTCTTTCTCTGCAAAGTGATGAGTCATGTTAAACAGTGCCTACTTCGTTTCTCTTTCTGAAAGGGCATCACCAATTACTTTAGCGAATGATGTAAAACAACGCTGAAAGTATCTTAATGAGACAATGTCAAAATTCCTGCTTTTTAAAAATATATTCAGCTATCAAAAAATTTTCAGTTTTACAAAGTTTGTCAAATTTACAAACTTTGCCAAAGTTTGTCAAATTTTCAGTTTGACAAAGACTTGTTTTCTGCCATTATCAGTGCCTTATGGAAGAAGAAACAAAAGTTCATGAAAAACACTGTCTTCGCAGAACAGTATGACCTCATTTCTGACATTCAAAGATGCTTCCAGAAAACACTTCACACGCCAGAGCAATGTTGACGTTTCTTCCGTGAGAGCCAGGATCAGTGATCAATGCTCAACAAATAAGAAAGGATTTTCTAAAAGGTAAAGAGAAAGGTTTGTTTAAGATCTCAAAAGAGAACCACCAATAACAGAGGGAAAAGGATGAAATCACATCAAACTATAACACGTGAAGTAAATTTACTATTCCATTGTTGGTAATACCACAGGAAATTGTAAGTGTCTTAACCATATTTCAAATTAGACTGAGTCTATCTTAAGGATTGCATATCCAGACACAAATAAATGCCTATTTCAGGCTTCATTCTGCGAGGAGGGCATATATGGAGACTAGTCATTCCGCAAGTTGAAACAGACCAAGAAATCAGTGGAATCAGCCCTGTTCAAATCCTTTCTATAATGCACGATGTTGCCTGAGACAGAGCTCTTTGGGATTTTATACATTTAAAAAAAAAAAAGAGGGGAGGGGTTAAATGAAACTTAATGTCCTCTTTCTGTATAATACATAATTTATGTAGCAAATTTTAAAATACGTCTGTTTCAAATTAAGTGTAGGCTTGTATATGTATAGTTGTCTGTTTGCATATTGTGTATGTTTGTCTCCCTGAGACTGTCTCACTATTTTCAAAAAATATCACAGTGGGAAGAGTGTTATAGACTATTTTTCTCAGAATTCTCCTGATCAGAAAGGCACTGTGGCACTTCAGCTGTAACAGACACAAGCCACTGAAATGACTTAGTAAAAATAAAATGTGATATCCAAATCAAATAAGAAAACTAATTTCTTTGTGCCATTTACATCTTTCTATATAATAAAAGGAATCATATTTTCTTCACTTGTCTTAATTCAATAAGCAATTGTCTCCTACTTCTGGTCAAAAGTGAAGCCAAGTTATTTCACAGTCAATAGTTCTAAGAAATAACATTTTACATTTTCTTTTTCTATAAAATATATGTCATTTGTTAAAAAATTAAATAAAAATGATATTTTGTATACTTCAAATTTTCCGCTATTACATGTACTACATTATGATGTGAACAATTTATGAGGATTTTTAATTTAAATGTACCTTTACCTATATTTTCCAAAGTGAATTTCATAGAATTCTAGTCACAGGAAATACTTTGCAGAGTTTTCATGAAAAACACATTTGGAAAATGCTCTTATGTTCTTACCCCCCGCCCCACTGGTTGAATGTTACTAGCAAACAAAACAGCCTGAAATAAAACACTAGAGTCTAGCTCATGTGATCTTAAAAGGTAGGATGATGTATATCTTGCTTTCAGGAAAATGGTACCCACTAGTGTATTAGATTCTAAATATCTGGACCTCCTTCTCCTTAACTCAGAAGATGCAGCTGACTTCAATGAACAGGGTGCCATGAGCCTCTGTCACCCCCAGGAGCTTAACTGCACTTTCCACCAAGATGCAGATGTTTCATGGTCTTAGTACATCCAGTGCTCCACTATCAGCTTGACAGATATTGAAATCCCTAAGATCTGCACTCTCATGCACACGTTTATATAACTCCATATAATCCAAGATTCCCCAAATTTATGTTACCATAGAGCACTCTAAGTAAATAAGCATTAATCGCTCAGTTGTGTCCAACTCTTGTGACCCCCATGGACTGAAGCCTGCCAGGCACCTCTGTCCATGGAGTTCTCCAGGCAAGAATACTGTAGTGGGTAGCCATTCCCTTTTCTAGGGGATCTTCCTGACCCAGGGATCAAACCCAGGTCTCCCACATTGCAGGCAGATTTTTTACTGTCTGAATCACTAAGAGAAATACCATAGACTACCTTGAGGGAAACACCATTTCTATTAACTTTTATTTATTTTCTTTAATATATTGTTTTGGCCATGCCACAGAGCATGTGAAATCTTAGTTCCCCAAATGGGGACTGAACCCATGCTCCCTATACTGGAAGCACAGAGTCCTAACCACTGGTTCACTGGGGAACTCCCTCTATTGACTTAACTTTGAAATGGACAAGTCTACTATTCATAGAAATAAACTGCATGGAAAAGTGATAAAACAAACAAACAAACAGAAAGACCCTTCACTTTACATAAATGATAGTGTGAACACTCCGTCCTCCCTGGAGAAACCCTTGGCCAAGGATGCCTGGGGACGTGACCCTCCTCATCTTGCAGTTCCCCCTCACACCTGTGGCCCACACTGCTCCCCATGCCCCACCATGGTTACTTCTGTGTATCAGCCCTAGTATGCCAATTGCAAAGAAGTCTCAAACTTGAAATTTCTCATTGCCCTGAATTCAGTCTGTCTTGGACCTACGTACCTGTGCTCAGTCACTCAGGTATGTCCAACTCTTTGCAACCCCATGGACTGTTGCCCATCAGGCTCCTCTGTCTATGGAAATCTGCCAGGCAAGAATACTGGAATGGGTTGTCCTTTCCTACTCCAGGGGATCTTCCCAGCCAGGGATTGAACCCGCCTCTCTTGCGGCCTCCCGCACTGGCAGATGGAAACTTTACCACTGCACCACCTGGGAAGTCCCATCTTGGAGGTACATTTTCATTAATTTAACTTAATACCAATAAGAGGAGAACAAAAAGGAATCAGAGAGAACACAGGCTGTGTTTTAGGTAAGACGTTCAGTGTAGGATCTGCCCTGATGAAAGAGGCAGCTTTTATGTACTCAGAGGTCTTTGTGATTGAGAAGACAAAAATGTAAGTTGAATTTTCTTCTTGTTCCAAACAGACCTTATATGCACATTTTATATTTTTCTTAGCATTTTTCTAAAGCATTTCCTGGCTCTGTCTGGACCTGCTGACAGTCTTCTCAGATATTGCAGGTGTATGCCACACTCGTACCTTCATCCCATGTTCTTCTAACTAACATTCAAATACAAAGTTTTCAAATACCTGATCATCTGAGAGCAAACTAGACAGCCAAAAGACCTCATCAAATACTGCACCTTTGCCTTCTCATCAACTCGTTTGTGACAACATCCCTCTCCTGATTACTTCTAACTGGATCATTTCATCTTCACTAACTTCTGCAATTTTGAATGCTCACCCATCAAACTTTTTTCTTAAACCTTTGGTTTTTCAGCAATGCAAAATCCAAATAAGTGAGAAAATAAATACTACTAAAGAAATAAAATCATCATCATAGTCTCAAAAGACATTATTAAAGGAGAAATGTCCCATAACAGAACTCAGAAGCTTCAAAGTTAATTTCCAGGTTCTACATTACTTCACTCCTTTATATTTTCATAAGTTCTTCCAACAGATAGAACAATAAAGAGAGATAAAGCCATGAGTCAATAAATAATGATTACAAAAAAATTACTTCACTATGCTCTAACAGGTAAATAAATTATATCTTGGAAGTGGTTTGATTTGATTGGCTCAGATCTTCAGTGCTTTGCTAAAAAAAAAAAAAAACACAGAATATTTTAGGTTCAAGACTTCTAAGGGATCAAGAGACTATGGACAGTTTCCTAATCAGAAGCAACATACATAATCCAAGCCAGTCGGCTCATGACTGTCTGGTCAGCTGGTTGCCTGGATAAGAGAATCCTCACAAAAGAAAAACAAAACAGCTATAATAAACATCTCACTGAGGAAATGTCATTTTCATACATATTTGCAGAGATTTTATTCATTCAAATTAGATGCTTCCAAAATGTTTCTGTTGATTCAAACCCAATGGAATTTGTACATGCAAATTCCTTCTCCTAGTTAAGTCATTTACGCTTCTTTCTTTGAAAAAGGTTAAATGCAGCTTCCTTCAAGAACATACTCATGACCTTCTCTCTACCTTCAGGAAGAGTTAAGGGCGTCTTCTTCTTGGGGAGCTCTCACTGACTTGCCCATGTTTCCCACCCAACTATGGAATATGAATGTTTACCTACCCAGTGGCTCAGCGGTAAAGAATTTGCCTGTAATGCAAGAGATGTGGGTTCAATCCATGGGTTGGGAAGATCCCCTGGAGGAGGGCATGGAAACACTCCAGTATTCTTTCATGGAGAATCCCAAGGACAGAGGAGCCTGGTGGGCTACAGTCTACAGGTTGCAAAGCGTAGGACACGACTGAAGCAACTGAGCACATGTACTCTACACATAATTTTTGAAATGCCATTTAAAAATAGCATCCTCACGAACCCAATGACATACATAACTATTTGTATTTTGTCCCCAGAAGACAGTGCTTTCCTGAATGGCAGAACTGGGGATTTCCCTCTATGTTTTCATTTCATAAGAAGTTTTCTCCACAGAATTGAGACAAAGATCTGTACACTGAGATTCAAAATCAACAAAAGAAGGAAAAGAATATATCTTTTTAGTTTATAAAATCATATCAACCAACTCTGAGTCTTCATATACATATCTGGTGGTCTGAAAATTAGCCCTATTAATGGAGAAGGAAATGGCAACCCACTCCAGTGTTCTTGCCTGGAGAATCCCAGGGATGGGGGAGCCTGGTGGGCTGCCGTCTATGGGGTCACATAGAGTCGGACACGAGTGAAGCGACTTAGCAGCAGCAGTAGCGATAGTCCGTTATGGGAGAAGGCTCCAAAATCACCGCAGATGGTGACTGCAGCCATGAAATTAAAAGACGCTTACTCCTTGGAAGGAAAGTTATGACCAACCTAGACAGCATATTAAAAAGCAGAGACATTACTTTGCCAACAAAGGTCCATCTCGTCAAGGCTATGATTTTTCCAGTAGTCATGTATGGTTGTGAGAGTAGAACTATAAAGAAAGCTGAGTACCAAAGAATTGATGCTTTTGAACTGTGGTGTTGAAGAAGACTCTTGAGAGTCCCTTGAACAGCAAGGAGATCCAACCAGTACATCCTAAACGAGATCAGTCCTGAGTGTTGATTTGAAGGACGATGTTGAAGCTGAAACTCTAATACTTTGGCCACCTGATGCAAAGATCTGGCTCATTTGAAAAGACCCTGATGCTGGGAAAGATTGAGGGTAGAAGGAAAAGGAGATGACAGAGGATGAGATGGTTGAATGGCATCACTGACTCAATGGAGACGAGTTTGAGTAGACTCCAGGAGTTGGTGATGGACAGGGAGGCCTGGCATGCTGTGGTCCATGGGGTCGCAAAGAGTCTGACATAAGTGAGCGACTGAACTGAACTGATGGGAGAAGGCATTTCTCCAGTTCTCTAAGATCATGCAAGAAGAGTCCCAGGGGTTTTAGACAGACCAAAACAGTCAGGTATGTCCTGCTTTCCAATCTACTTAGGACACAGTTGATACCATCTGAGCTTACAGAGAAGCCCTCTGTTCCCCTGCTAAGCCTGGACACAGAAAACCTTTATGAACAGTCTCGAGGTCTCAATGGTTTAATGTTCAGGCCATCAGCATCCCTGTGTCAAAAATCATAAGCTCTTTGTACTCTTAGAATGCTGTATGAGAGCCCATTCCAGGTACCCCACATGCGTGCATGCAGGCATGCTAAGTCCCTTTAGTTGTGTCCGACTCTTTGCAACCCTGTGGACTGTAACTGCCAGGTTCCTCTTTCCATGGGATTCTCCAGGCAAGAACACTGGAGTGGGTTCCCATGTCCTCCTCCAGGGGATCTTCCTGACGCAGGGATCAAACCCTCATCTCTTACATCTCCTACATTGGCAGGCGGGTTCTTTACCACTAGTGCCACCTGGGAAATCCATAGGTACCCCACATGTCCTCCTAATTGTCCACCTAGCATCTAGGGTTTCTTTTTGTTTGCTTGTTCATTTTTGTTTTTTTGGCCACAGTGTGCAGCATGTAGGATCTCTATTCCCTGACCAGGTGTCAGAACTATACTCCCTGCAGTGGTAGCACAGAATCCTAACCACTGGACCATTAGGGGCCTTCTGATATGGCACTAGTGGTAAAGAACTCGCCTACCAATGCAGGAGACTTGAGAGACACAGGTTTGATCCCAGTGTCAGGAAGATTCCCTGGAGAAGGAAATGGCAACACACTCCAGTATTCTTGACTGGAGAATCCCATGGACAGTCAGACCTGGCGGGCTACAGCCCAAAGAGTCGGACACAACTGAAGTGACTTTAGCATGATGCATGGACTGCCAGGGAAGTCTCTCACCTCAGTTCAGTTCAGTTGCTCAGTCCTGTCTGACTCTTTGTGACCCCATGACTGCAGCATGCCAGGCTTCCCTGTCCATCACCAACTCCCAGAGCTAGCACAAACTCATGTCCATCGAGTCAGTGATGCCATCCAACCATCTAGTCCTCAGGTGTCCCCTTCTCCTCCCACCTTCAGTCTTTCCCAGCATCAAGGTCTTTTCCAGTGAGTCAGTTCTTTGCATCAGGTGGCCAAAGTATAGGAGTTTAAGCTTCAGCATCAGTTCTTCCAATGAATATTCAGACGGATTTCCTTTAGGATAGACTGGTTGGATCTCCTTGCAGAAAAAAAGGACTCTCAAGAATCTTGTCCAACACCACAGTTTAAAAGCATCAATTCTTTGGCACTCAGCTTTCTTTATAGTCCAACTCTCACATCCATACACGGCTACTGGAAAAACATAGCTTTGACTAGACGGACCTTTGTTGGCACAGTAATGTCTGCTTCTTAATATGCTGTCTAGGTGGGTCAGGGCTTCCTTTGTGGCTCAGTTGGTAAAGAATCTGCCTGTAATGAGGGAGATCTGAGTTCAATCCCTGGGTTGGGAAGATCCCCTGGAGAAGGGAAAAGCTACCCACTGCAGTATTCTGGCCTAGAGAACTCCATGGACTATATAGTCCATGGGATTGTGAAGAGTTGGACACAACTGAGCTACTTTCACTTTAGGTTGGTCACAGCTTTTCTTCCAAGGAGTAAGCATCTTTTAATTTCATGGCTGCAGTCACCATCTGCAGTGATTTTGGAGCCCCCAAAAATAAGGTCTCACTGTTTACATTGTTTCCCATCTATTTGCCATGAAGTGATTGGACCAAATGCCATGATTTTAATTTTCTGAATGTTGAGTTTTAAGCCAATTTTTTCACTCTCCTCTTTCACTTTCATCAAGGGGATCTTTATTTCTTCTTCACTTTCTGCCATAAAGGTGGTGTCAACTGCATCTGAGGTTATTGATATTCCTCCCAGCAATCTTGATTCCAGTTTGTGCTTCATCCAGCCCGGCATTTCACATAATGTACTCTGCATATAAGTTAAATAAGCAGGGTGACAATATGCAGCCTTGACATATTCCTTTCGCATTTTGGAACCAGTCTGTTGTTCCATATCCAGTTCTAACTGTTGCTTCTTGACCTGCATACAGATTTCTCAGGAGGCAGGTCAGGTGGTCTAGTAGCCATCTCTTTAAGAATTTTCCACAGTTTGTTGTTATCCACACAGTAAGGCTTTGGCGTAGTCAATAAAGCAGATGTTTTTCTGGAAATCTCTTGCTTTTTCGATGATCCAATGGATGTTGGCAATTTGATCTCTGGTTCCTCTGCGTTTTCTAAAACCAGCTTGAATATCTGGAAGTTCACGGTTCATGTGCTGTTGAAGCCTATCTTGGAGAATTTTGAGCATTACTTTGCTAGCGTGTGAGATGAGTATAATTGTGCAATAGATTGAACATTCTTTGGCATTGCCTTTTTTTTGGATTGGAATGAAAACCTGACCTTTTCCAGTCCTGTGGCCACTGCTGAGTTTTCCAAATTTGCTGGCATATTGAGTGCAGCACTTTCACAGCATCATCTTTTAGGATTTGAAATAACTCAACTGCAATTCCATCACCTCCACTAGCTTTTGTAACTCTTGTAAGTCTGCACTAGGTTTTGTAAGTCTTCTGTTTCCTGTGATTCAAGTTCCAGATTTACCCCCAAAACCCTTCTCACTGTATCTTGGCTTCCTCTGTAGTTCTGCTGACGAGGATAAAATGTGACAGGCATGCATGAGTGCTGATTCTAACCTACATGACAGTTTGTTTTCTTATGGTAGAGTAATAAGTTGGCATTCTGGTTCTGTAATAAATTGGCATTTCACTAGGGAAGTCTCTCCCTTCCCTCTTTTTCCCTTTAGCCTAGATCTCCCTTGTCTCTCCTCAAGGTGAACTTTCCCCTGGGGAGAGGAAGTAGCATAAGGACAGTTTACCTGATACAACGCTGGCTGCTCTTTCCCGATGTGTAAGTGGCAGAGGAGAGGTTAACCACAAATAGTTTCTTTTTATTTTCTATTAGCTCACTTGTTAAGCATCCTTCAGAGGAAACGACTAGTCAGTCATGTCAGCAAAAACAAAAACAAGGGCTCACTGAGGCAAGCGCTGGAAGCACTAATTCAAAAACACACTGGAGAAGAGGCAACCTTAGCTGAGCGTCTTCAGGTGTTGTAGCTCCTCTGCAGCGCTGACACATTTGTGAAGAGTCACCGTGTTAGGTCAGCATTCAAAGACTTCTATTTCCTGTGAATGAATTCCAGATTTACCCCCAAAACCTTTCTCACTGTAGCTTGGGTTTTTCTGTAGTTCTGCTGATGAGGATAAAATGTGACAGGCATGCCTGAGTGCTGATTCCAGCTGCATGACCGTTGTTTTCTTACAGTGGAGTAATAAGTTGGCATTCCAGTTTTGTAAATTAGTCTCAGGAGCTTTGATAACGTGCACCTTCAACTAGAGAAATGGATTCCCTATGTACGGCTGACAGTACGTGGGAGGTGGAAGACCAGATGAGGGTCATGCTACCACAGAACCCTTGGGAGACCACAGGGAAGCTGTCCCCACAGGCTCTCCCAGAGTCCTCAGAGGTTCTTGCTTCGTCTCTTTTTCAGTCTGAACCTATACAGGAGCTCTGTACCTTGAATTGTTGAATGACTAACCCTTTTCCACCCTGGTGGCTCAGCAGTAAAGAATCTACCTGCAATGCAGGAGAAACAGGAGATATGGGTTCAATCCCTGGGTCACAAAGATCCCCTGGAGAAGGAAATGGCAACCCACTTCAGCATCCTCGCCTTGAAAATCCCATGGACAGAGGAACCTTGTTGTTGTTATTGAGTCACTTCGGTCATATTCAACTCTTTGCGACCCCATGGATTGTAGCTCACCAGGCTCCTCTGTCCAAGGGATTTCCTAGGCAAGAATACTGGAGTGGGTTGCCATTCCCTTCTCCAGGAGAACTTCTCAACCCAGGGGTCAAACCAGCACCGCCTGCAGTGGGAGGCAGGTCCTTAACCACTGAGCCACCTGGGAAGCCCACAGAGGAACCTGGCAGGCCACAGTTCGTGGGGTCCCAAAAGAGTCAGATACAACTAAACAACAACAACAGCACTGTTTAGGTTACAAAACAAGTCCTCAAGCATTATCTTATTTTTTTAAAAAGCCTGCATTTGTTCAACTGCAGTTCAATGCGAGATCTCTGCGATGATCTCTGAAATTTTATTTTTTTAAATATTTATTTATTTATTTATTTGGTTGTGCTGGGTCTTAATTGTAGCATATGGTATCTTAGACCTTCGTTGTGGCCTGCAGGCTCTAGTTCCCTGATCAGGGATCAAACCTTGGGCCCCCTGCATTGGAAGTGCAGAGTCTTAGCTATTGGACCACCAAGGAACTTTCAAGCATTATCCTTTTTGATTCTTGACAATATTAAGGGGGCATATGAAAGTTTATATATCCATTTTATACATGAAACAACTGTGCCATAATGTTGATTTGTGGTCACAATGCAAGCAATCAACCAAGCCACCACACACTCAAAAATGTGACTGCGGATATTTTTAACCTGGACATATCACTAATGCCTTGTTACCAAAAAGGTGCCACTCAAAACACATGTAAATAAATAGTAATACAATAACTAACAGTTATGCAGCTTTTACTAAGTGAAAGGTACTAGGCTAGGCAATTTACATACATTAATCTGTCCAGTCCTTATGAAGTTAGTAGGAATTATTATTCTCAATGGACAAGTGATAGAAAATAGACAAGTGAGAAAGTAGAGAAATTATGCAGGTTGTTCAAGGTCATATGGTTAGGAAGTAGGAAAGCCAGAAATTAAACCTGAACACCCAAAGCCTATGGTTTTACCCTATGTTATACTAGAAATCTATGAAAACCCTTGCCTGGCTAGACACCATAAATCTTGAATTCTTCTTCCAGCTTGATTTGTCATGTGCAAAAGGCATCTTTTCCACTTGGTTTAGTAGCCAAGTTTGAGATTTGGTTTCTATGCTCACAACTCATCATGCTTGTGCTAGGAAATCTGTCACTTCCTCCAACTCCACCACATGTGCCAATTTATACTTTCTAAGATAAGGACAATCCCAAGAATTGACACCTAAACTCCCAATTCTAGATTTCCTTATTCTGATGCAAACTGCTTCTGAGAAATCCCAGTTATGACAGACAACATGAGATGAAATTTTATGCTATTGAAAGACAATTCTATCAGAATACCAAGCATTGAATAATGTCCCACCTTCACATTTCTCAGATTTCAGATCTACTTACTAGATGTCATGCTGTATTTCAATTGAAATAGGTATCTCGTGTAATGGAAACTTTTGTGATATATTTTAGAATATTCTCTCCCTCAGGCCACCCACCACAATCATCCACATTACTCTTTCATTCAATAAATATTTATTATTTAAATTTATTTATAGATATTTATATTTATTGAACCACTAATTCAATAAATATTTATTGAACCACAAGTTTAGCTGATTCCTTTGAAAAACAAGGGAAAGGCATAGTCATTGTTGTCAACCTCTTACTACTTAAAATGAGTATTAAAAGCATTATTAATTGTGGGGCTTCCCTGGTGGCTCAGCAGCAAAGAATTCACCTGCAATGTAGGAGATATAGGAGACATGGGTTTGATCTCTGGGTTGGGAAGTTCCCCTAGGGAAGGGCATGGCAACCCACTCCAGTATTCTTGCCTGGAAAATTCCATGGACAAAGGAGCCTGGTGGGGTACAGTCTGTGGGGTCATGAAGAGTTGGACACAACTAAGCAATGGAGCACATTATTAATTGCAGAAGGTTAAGGGAATGGCAACCCACTCCGATATTCTTGCCTGGAGAAAATCCCATGGACAGAGGAGCCTGGAGGGCTACAATCCATGGGATCACAAGAGTCAAACACGACTTAGCAACTAAACACCCATGAATTTAAAAACTATAGACGTTTAGAGGAGGGATTGCGCTGTGTAAAGAAAGCTGCATTTAAGTTAGAGTACCAAGGAAAGACGCTATTCCAGGTTAAGCAAAAAATCAAGATCAAAAGATGGGCTAAGACAAAGCAGAACATTCAACTAGCTTGGTTGGAGCAGTGGATGGATTGAAAGATGCAGCAAGGAATCATCCGGAAGCCACTGCACCTTGAATGTACAGCCCTGCATTTTACTCGGCATTGCCCAGTGGAAGGGAATGGCATTCTTTTTGTTACATAGCAAGTGATTAAAAAAGAAACGCTGGAGTCAGACAGATTTCCAGCTTCACCAGAGTATTTCAGTGACTCTGAGAAAGTCACATAACCATTCTAAATCTGTGTTTCCTCATGTGTGAAATGATAATAGATATAAAAACTATATGTCAAGAGGTGATGATTAAATAAAGCAATGATTACAAAAGGAGACTTGACATTGAGGTTGGTGATACTAGGTGCTAGGAAATGTTGTTATTTAGTCACCAAATTGTGTTTGACTCTTTTGCAATCCCATGGACTGTAGCCTGCCTGCATCCTCTGTCTGTGGGATTTTCCAGGCAAGAATGCTGGAGTGGGTTGTCAGTTCCTTCTCCAGACTAGGAAACAATATTAGTGTTAAATCAGTAAATAGTCAAAGACTTTTACATTTCTTATAACTGACTCTGTGCGCACTGGAACAATTTCTAACTCGTTTTTGCCCCTTCGCTTATGACAGAAGGGCTTCCATGTCTGTTCAGCTGAGCGTCTATGAACACTTCTGTCCCTTCAGCTCCCTTCCTATTTCTGTGATTGCACTGGCCTTACTGGCAAACACACCACACTGGTATTTTATATTAATCTTCTATTTAGGTAAAACCTAAGAGACTTTTTATAAATACTATATCTGCCATGGCCAGCCTCCTGAATCCTGTCCTCGTGTGATTATTTTTTTTCCTAAATGTAGAAATTTATACCATCAATGTTCATTTAATTTGATTAATTTCAATCAAACTTTTCCTTACAGAACTCTTCCTAAAAGTACTAATATGATCTAATATTTTAACTATACTTCACCTGAACATTTGATAAGCATTGGAAAAAACAGTGAGTGTTAGTCGTCCAGTCGTGTCCGACTCTTTGTGACCCCATGGAATACTGCCTGCCAGGCTCCTCTGTCCATGGGATTCTCCAGGCAAGAGTATTGGAGGGGGTAACCCAAGGAATCTTCCCGACTCAGGGATCAAACAGACCAATCCCTGAGTCTCCTGTATTGCAGGCAGATTCTTTACCGTCTGAGCTACTAGAGAAGCATTGAACTTATCACTAAAAATAGGTTAGAGCAAAAAAAAAGACTTCTGAACTAGATGGCTTTATGGGTCCCCTCTTTTTTATTAACCCATTAATCAGCACTATTAGGCTACAGTCATTCAATTGGCTAGACTTTTCTTAATGTTTGCACATCTGTTTTGTTCAAAAGGCTATCTGGGCACTGGGATCATATACGCCACCCAACTAGGATGTAATTTACCTGCCCCATTATCTATAATAAAAAGGTAAACAGATGTTGTTTCCATGACTTGTTCTTTGTTAACATGAGCTGTGTTTCTGTGATCACTGTTTTCTTATCTAAACATTTCTCAAATATTTGTTTCATATCCATGCTTTTCACAAAGTTCCCAATGTACACACAGAAGAAGCCTTGCTCACCAGGAAGGATCTGACCAAATGTCCTTACGGGAGCTTTTCCAGGGAAGTCAGTATGGATTCTTGAATTTATAAATTACTGTGTGGGGAGGTAGCATGGAGTTGGCTCAGGAGACAGTGCAAGGCTTTTAGCTATATCTATTTAGCACAATATGAAAAATGTTAATCTATAAAACCCTTTATGAAGCAGACTGAGTAACTTAGGTATTATTTGTTTTATTTTTAAGGCATATTTGCAGGTATTCTGCAAGGAAGAGAACATATTCTAAGACCTTAATTTTTATGTGCAACCATCATATATGCAAAGGGAGAATACTACAATCATTTCTGTTTTAGAGGTCATTTCATTCAAAGACAACAGCTGGAAATTCTGCTATTTTAAAAAGACTTTAACAATGAACAGTATACTTAAAACAAAAAACAAAAAAAAAACACCAAATGCAAAGACTTTATTTTACCCAGCAACCAAAAGGAGTTGCTCTATCAAAAGGAGTCAAAAGGGACTTCTTTTGACCCTGACCACGGGTTCCATTTGTACTTCATTGTCCCAAATCTCTTGTCCTAAAAAGGCTTCACAGAGCGAACACCTTTGGTAGCTTGTTCTGTCACCTCTACTGCACTTTGTCCATAAATTGGGTCAATATACTTCCTATTCTCAGCCTTTTCTTCTGACTCCACAGGATGCTGGCATCACTCCAAACCTGCTGGGTCCCAATCCTGGTTTTATAGATATTAAAAAAAAAAAATCAATGAGAGAAAAAAAAATGTTTCTCGATAGCTCAGCTGACATAGCCACCGGCAGGACCTGGCTGGTGCAAGTCGGTATCATTCACATGACCAGGCAGACAGAGACTTTGTTATTTCACAGCACACCTTGCCATCCACGTCTCTCAATTGCAATCAGTGCTAGTGCTTCAGGGCGAAAATACATAAATAACAAATGTGGGCTAGCGCAGGTTCTGGCTGATGCTGGGAATATATACACAACAGCAGTACAGCCTGCCGGGGTCTACATCGACTAATCAATTCTTGATTTTTTTTTTTTTTCGCCTTCTCTTTCTTTTTTTGTTTATACTTTGTCAGCTAATAGATTGTGACCCATGAAATTACTTCTTTGAAAAGGAACTTGCTCTAGGTAATACTTTTCTCTCTGAAAAGAAAATCTACTGACTATGGCATCATTGGGTGAGAGCCCCTAGCATGGGTTACTGCAAGGCGAGAGACAAAAGGGTAGGGTTATCTACAAAGTAAGAAGGAGAGACTCCTTACTTTGAAGTAGGTGGACTCTTAAAAGGATGTTAGAGGCTACCTTCCCATGCAGTACCCTAGGGAGGCTATAATGCATCCAAAGAGCCTCATTCAGAATGGAAAAAATAAAAATACGAACCTATCCAACTTGGCAAGAAAAACATAAATGGTTTTGAATAATTGAAAGCAAGCAGACTTTACCATATTGCAGCCAAAACTCAAAACAGCATGCTGGTTCCTGCTACATAGAAAAGCGATCTAGGGCATTATCTCCTATGTCATTCTTTCTCCTTTCCTAAGAAACTCTAGCAAGAGGATTTGTGTTTTAAAGATCAATACCAGATATGAGCACCATGAAGAATGAGTAGGCATATCTTAAAGTGTTGAAGAGGCAGGTTTTGATGAGAAAATAAACCTATTCATAATTTGAAATCCTGTCTTTCCTCCGTTTGTGCCAAGTAACAGGCTTTGTCATCCATTACAGAAGCACAGGATGTTTAAATGTTAAAGGACTAAGAGGAAAAGGAGGTTGCTAGAGGCAATTCCATTTTTATAATCTGTTGTAAAAGTAAGAAGAGCATCATTTTAATAACAGAATGAAATACCCGTTTTCACCAAAAACAGCAGAGTTTTATGGCTTTGTTTCACTATGCTAACCTCTCCCAAATCAGTTCTTATTTCCTACCACTGCACTGCAGCACAATCCAGACTTTGTATCAAATATAACATATATTTTCCTCGTGCATGATGTCCAAATTAGAGTCACAATTTGACAGCAGTTTAAGTCATGCAACCAAGTAGGTTTCCTTTCTAAACGGAAATTTTGTCAGCTTTGTAAGGTAAGAAGAAAACCATAAAAACAATTGGTGAAGAAATAACAAGAGCTGATGGATTGTCACTAGGACACAGATTGTTTGGAACAAAAGGTTAATTCCATCAACAGAAAAATTGCAATCAGAGCAGAAATGGCTGTAATCATACAGAATTAGGTAGTAGGGACAACACATACTGGAAAGCAATAGGACACTGAATAGAAGTGGAACAACTTCTTCTAGCGGATAAAAACTTGTTATTGAGTAAGACCAGAGAAGAGAATGTATGACCAATAAATTCCAATTTGATTAAGAAAGTTATAAGCCTCTGGGGAAGAGAAAGAAGATGGCTCTTTACTGATTGTGGAAGGGGTGCTTGTTGATTGCGTAGCCTCTGAGCCTGTCAAGTGCTCCAGGCTAAACAAAACACTTCATCACACCTCCTTTTTCTCTCTTACGTGTCAAAGCGCCATCCACTTCCACTTTCTGTAGGTGCTTCCTCTACAAAGAGTGACATGGCTCATGTTGAAAGCTAAGCAGATGGAATCTAGGTATAGAAAAGTCCATTATGAGTGGAAATAAACCAGGTGTTCTCTTTGATTAATCACTTGTTTCATCTATTTACTGAAACGGAGTCACCTCTCAACACTTCCCCTAGAGCAGGAGGGTGCCCGCTGGCCTGGGCCCAACACTATCTAACAATGCAACTAGGGTCACTCCCTACAGTGGAAGCAAAGTGTCCCAGTGCAAGGTGGGGCCACATCTAAATCACTGAAGATGATAGTTCAAACCTTACAGGCCTACCACACAATTGCACCCTAAGGATATGGCTGTTCCATAGGTTGATAAAGTTCAGCTAGCATCTATAATTCGGAGAAGGCAATGGCACCCCACTCCGGTACTCTTGCCTAGAAAATCCCATGGACAGAGGAGCCTGGAAGGTTGCAGTCCATGGGGTCGCTGAGGGTCGGACACGACTGAGCGACTTCACTTTCACTTTTTACTTTCATGCATTGGAGAAGGAAGTGGCAACGCACTCCAGTCTTCTTGCCTGGAGAATCCCAGGGACGGGGGAGCCTGGTGGGCTGCCATCTATGGGGTCGCACAGGGTTGGACACGACTGAAGTGACTTAGCAGCATCTATAATTAGCTCCATCACATCTAATTTTCACCTTCATTCCATGAGGAGAAGCCATCCAAGACTGAAGTCCAGGAAGGATAAAGATTATAAGGAAATTCATATTTATTGTGGCTTATTTTTACAGTTTCAAAAGTTGAATTTACACAATTAATAGATCTAAAGGAGTTATCTTATTTGTTTTATAGGATTCTTAAAATTTAATGAGTTGGTTTCCTTTTTATATAAATAATGCCAAGTGAAAAAAAAGTGAAAGAAAAGAATATTTAATATGAATTTACAGCTTTTTTTTTCAGCTGGACATAGCAGAAAAGTCACAATCTATAAAAAACAAATTTTACTGTAGATTTTAGTTGTTGTTAATCTCATTATTCTTTTTAAAATCAACTAATTTCATTAAGAATTTAGGTCTATCAAATGCGGTCATTCTACTTCAGACTAGATCAGTTGGTTTCATAATATGGTATTTGGAAAAATACCTTTTAATTAATTAACTAATTAACTGGTCACTCCATGAAGCCTCAGGATTTCTGCTACTTACATAATTTTCTATGAACTCATTTTTCTTATTCTAAAGCTTCAGTTCAGTTCAGTTGCTCAGTCGTGTCAGACTCTTTGTGACCCCATGGACAGCAGCATGCCAGGCCTCCCCATCCATCACCAACTCCTGGAGTTTACTCAAACTCATGTCCATTGAGTTGGTGATGCCATCCAAGTATCTCATCCTCTGTTGTCCCCTTTTCCTCCCGCCTTCAATCTTTCCCAGCATCAGGGTCTTTTCAGTGAATCAGTTCTTCACATCAGGTGGCCGAAGTATTGGAGTTTCAGCTTCAACATTAGTCCTTCCAATGAGTAATCAGGACTGATATCCTTTAGGATGGACTGGTTGGATCTCCTGGTAGTCCAAGGGACTCTGAAGAGTCTTCTCCAACACCACAGTTCAAAAGCATCAATTCTTTGGCACTCAGCTTTCTTTACAGTCCAACTCTCACATCCATACATGACTACTGAAAAAACCATAGCTTTGACTAGATGGACTTTGTTGGCAAAGTAATGTCTCTGCTTTTTAATATGTTATCTAGTTTGGTCATAACTTTTCCTCCAAGGAGCAAGTGTCTTTTAATTTCATGGCTGCAGTCACAATCTGCAGTGATTTTGGAGCCCAAAAAAGATAAAGTCTGTCACTGTTTCCATTGTTTCCCCATCTATCTGCCATGAAGTGAATGCCATGATCTTAGTTTTCTGAATGCTGAGTTTTAAGCCAACTTTTTCACTCTCCTCTTTCACTTTCATCAAGAGGCTCTTTAGTTCTTCTAAAGCTTAAGCCCTTCCAATTTCACCTAGAAGTAGTGAACCACAATTATAATATTTGACGAGGTAAATGGATTGACATTTCCATTTTTTACCAATATTTCCATCAAAGGTAGTATACTGGTGTCAGGGATGATTAAAACACAGATATTATCTTTCCCACTGTCATTCCTCTGTGATTATTTGATTTGATGTGAGCTGTAAACCAGATAACAATGGATCTAAGATCAATATCAGTTTGTGTCTCAAATGTGCATTATGCGGTATATTTGTGTGACCCATCTAGGAACTTGAAGAGAAAAAAAAGTGAGCATTCTGTGTGAATTCAGATGTACAGACAAGATGGACTGAGATGTGCAAAAGATTTATTGGGAGAGAGAGAATATGATGCAGGTCTGACACGTGCAAAAGGAGAAAGATAACAGAAGGTGATCGGATAGAAAGAGTTTCCAACTGTGACAGCATTTCAAAAGTTTCAGCAAGGTTGATGAGAACTCCTCAAGTCAAAGTTACTCATAAAAGCAGTCCTATATCTCATAGGAAGGGGCTGCCATAGTAACTTCATTCTGCTCAGTCATTGGCTTGGAGCAGCCCACCAGGAAGTACAGTCTCAAGGCAAACATCATGAGGGAGCCAAGGGGCAGCTGCTAGTGCTGTCAGTCAATTATACTCTGAGATTATGCAATGAGATTTGGTGGGTATATTTTCATGGCCACCATAGTTAGTGTAACTTTGAAACATTTCATTTTAGCTCAAATTAGAGACTGGCTAAATCACTGACTTCAATCCATTTAAAACATAAGTAATACCAAGGATGTATAATGGAGATTCATTTCTTTCATAAACTTTTAATAAGCACATACAATAAACAGTTACTAAGCCAGTTGCCATGGATAGAAAAGTTATTAAAACACAAGACCAGCCTCAAGGAACCTGCACATACAGTTTTACATGACAGAAAACAAGCAACAGATGTGCATGCATGCTAAAAACAAATAAGATATATCCTATCATAACATGGGAATCTTTTAACATACTTAGGACACATTCACCCAATGAAACATTTAATAAAACACGTGAGTAAGAAGAAAAGAAAACAGTTATGTCAGCCATTTTCTAAAACCAGGCAGTAAAGCAAATGATACCACATAGAAAAATTAGTAGATTCA
The DNA here is from genome assembly GCF_055505025.1 of Bos grunniens. NCBI lineage: Eukaryota > Metazoa > Chordata > Mammalia > Artiodactyla > Bovidae > Bos > Bos grunniens. The sequence goes on from NC_141188.1 coordinate 30,085,324, forward strand.
TTTTTAAACTTAAAGCATTTCTATTAAAATAACTTAACATTCTGCAAATGATACCAAAATTTTTTATAGTTAAAGAGTTATTTTCTGTTAATTAGATCTGCTTATAACAAATATGTGATCTCAGCTTTCTTTTTCCCTTAATTTCAGCCATGTTTCTGAAAAGCTAGAAATTCCATGATTTCAAATGATAATACCTCACACTTGTAAGAAGGAGGATTATAAAAAAATTATTCATAAAGATGAAAGTCACCCCAAGAATTATTTATTGAATATTAACTCTTTGCCAGATACTTCTTAAGATATTAGAGATACAGCAGTGAAGAAAACAGGTAAAATTCCTACCTTCATGAAGCTTACATTATTGTTGGGGGTGACAATAGAGGACACAATAAACAAGATAAATAAACTTTAACATGATAGGAATATCCCTGCTCAGGAGAAAAAGAAAGCAGAAAAAGGAAGGGTAGAAATTTAGAGGTGCAAAGATGTAAGTACTAGAATTTTACATAGATGGACCAAGAATGAAAACTTTACTGAATTACAGTAATAATAATGAATTATAAAATGTTTATTCATTTTTTCCAACAAGCATTTTTGGTACCAGGTGATGTGAACCCAGAAATAAATAAGTCAGTATCACCACCTTCACATTGACCATTAAGTAGAGACAGAATATCAACAATCAGCAATTACTTTCCAAAAAAAGCTAATACATGAGCTAAAAATAAAATATCAAAGTTCTTTATTTTCATATTTCTAAATAAACTGGTGATGACAATGTTGATATATTTCACCTTATAAACAAAAGCTGAAGCCTTCTGATATCAAATAAACCAGTAATTGGCAAAGTGATGATGCCAGCAGTATACTTTTTAAAATATTTCCCCAAAACTTTCCTAAATAATAAATCAGGAGTATTAATGAAAACAAACAAAACTTTGGAGAATATCCTCTAAATGACGAGGTACAAGGGATTCTCATGAACTTCAGGATAGGCATGGCTGAGGCCCCTGCACCAACAGCTGTGTGCCCTGGACAGCATAATAATCGTGTGGTTGGAGAATTGAAGAGTGAAAGAGTGAGACCCACTTATACCACAAGCCATGGGAGCCAAATCTTACTCCAAAATAATCACAACCAAAATGAGACAACCCTACAGAAGCAGCGACTAACGGATCTGGGAAAAACCTAAATGTCCTTACATGATACAAGATTCACAGAGAACAAATACAGCTTATGAACACGAGCAGACCAAACACAGCTTTGTCAAGGTAAGCCCTTGAGAAATATGGGACAAACACTCGTTTTCAGAAGTGAAAATGCTTCCTCTCAAGGAACACTATTGGAAATACATGCTAAAGTAAGTGCAAGAGGAATCTTGAGGATAAAAAAGAGAGTGAAGCTTCAGAAAGAGGGTGGGGGCAACCCAAAGGAGGAAGCTGGTCCTGAAAAGCAGTATAAAAAGGCAAAATTATGAGACTAAATCTGACAGGCATACATAGCTCAGGGTTGAAGGATGCCGCTGAAGACAGAAAATACTTCTGATGAGCACACACCTATAAAAGACAGAAAAGCAGCTACAAAAAGCACCCCCCCTTTTTTTTCTTCTTAAACTATTTCACATAACAACCAATAGAAAATTCTCAACCCAAGCAGCTCTTCACAAGAATATCTTCCCAACAGCCTATGAAAACCCAAAACACTGAAATATGGGTGGGGGAAGCTTACAGGCTATATAGTCTTTCAATCTGAAAAACAAATAGACATGACAACAAATGTACACACAAAAATGACCCTTTATGGTGGAGGATTTTAAAAGGCAAATACTAAGGAACTCAAAGTTGAATGACAGAGGCATATTACCTTAATATTAGGCAGTAATTTTAAATTAAATGCACAAACTTGGGAAAATAGATCACAGCTTTCAGTTCAGTTCAGTTCAGTCACTCAGTCGTGTCCGACTCTTTGCGACCCCATGAATCGCAGCACGCCAGGCCTCCCTGTCTATCACCAACTCCCGGAGTTCACTCAAACTCATATCCGTCTATCGAGTCGGTAATGCCATCCAGCCATCTCATCCTCTGTCGTCCCGTTCTCCTCCTGCCCCCAATCCCTCCCAGCATCAGAGTCTTTTCCAATGAGTCAACTCTTCGCATGAGGTGGCCAAAGTACTGGAGTTTCAGCTTTAGCATCATTCCTTCCAAAGAAATCCCAGGGCTGACCTCCTTCAGAATGGACTGGTTGGATCTCCTTGCAGTCCAAGGGACCCTCAAGGGTTTTCTCCAAAACCACAGTTCAAAAGCATCAATTCTTCGGCGCTCAGCCTTCTTCACATTCCAACTCTCACATCCATACATGATCACAGGAAAAACCATAGCCTTACTAGACGGACCTTTGTTGGCAAAGTAAATGTCTCTGCTTTTCAATATGCTATCTAGGTTGGTCATAACTTTCCTTCCAAGGAGTAAGCGTCTTTTAATTTCATGGCTGCAGTCACCATCTGCAGTGATTTTGGAGCCCCCAAAAATAAAGTCTGACACTGTTTCTACTGTTTCCCCATCTATTTCCCATGAAGTGATGGGACCAGATGCCATGATCTTTGTTTTCTCAATGTTGAGCTGTAAGCCAACATTTTCACTCTCCTCTTTCACTTTCATCAAGAGGCTTTTGAGTTCCTCTTCACTGTCTGCCATAAGGGTGGTATCATCTGCATATCTGAGGTTATTGATATTTCTCCAGGCAATCTTGATTCCAGCTTGTGCTTCTTCCAGCCCAGCGTTTCTCATGATGTACTCTGCATATAAGTTAAATAAGCAGGGTGACAATATACAGCTTTGACGTACTCCTTTTCCTATTTGGAACCAGTCTGTTGTTCCATGTCCAGTTGCTTCCTGACCTGCATACAGATTTCTCAAGAGGCAGGTCAGGTGGTCTGATATTCCCATCTCTTTCAGAATTTTCCACAGTTTATTGTGATCCACAGTCAAAGGCTTTGGTATGGTCAATAAAGCAGAAGTGGATGTTTTTCTGGAACTCTCTTGCTTTTTCCATGATCCAGCGGATGTTGGCAATTTGATCTCTGGTTCCTCTGCCTTTTCTAAAACCAGCTTGAACATCTGGAAGTTCATGGTTCACGTATTGCTGAAGCCTGGCTTGGAGAATTTTGAGCATTACTTTACTAGCGTGTGAGATGAGTGCAATTGTGCGGTAGTTTGAGCATTCTTTGGCATTGCCTTTCTTTGGGATTGGAATGAAAACTGACCTTTTCCAGTCCTGTGGCCACTGCTGAGTTTTCCAAATTTGCTGGCATATTGAGTGCAGCACTTTCACAGCATCATCTTTCAGGATTTGAAATAGCTCAACTGGAATTCCATCACCTCCACTAGCTTTGTTCTTAGTGATGCCTTCTAAGGCCCACTTGACTTCACATTCCAGGATGTCTGGCTCTAGGTCAGTGATCACATCATCATGATTATCTGGGTCGTGAAGATCTTTTTTGTACAGTTCTTCTGTGTATTCTTGCCACCTCTTCTTAATATCTTCTGCTTCTGTTAGGTCCATACCATTTCTGTCCTTTATTGAGCCCATCTTTGCATGAAATGTTCCCTTTGTATCTCTAATTTTCTTGAAGAGATCTCTAGTCTTTCCCATTCTGTTGTTTTCCTCTATTTCTTTGCATTGATCACTGAGGAAGGCTTTCTTATCTCTCCTTGCTATTCTTTGGAACTCTGCATTCAGATGTTTATATCTTTCCTTTTCTCTTTTGCTTTTCGCTTCTCTTCTTTTCACAGCTATTTGTAAGGCCTCCCCAGACAGCTTTAGGCTCTTTCAAATTTTCATGAGACAGTTGTAAAATGTTTATTCTGCTAACCAATTTTATTAATATATAATATTCCACAGTTCTCTATTACATAAACAAAATATCCATTGGGGTGTCCCTGAGAGTGTCTCTGTGCCCTTCCTCAAAATATAAATCATCTCCACTCATTCTTTTTCAAAAATTTGTATTTTTACTTAAGTAATAAACTATATTCTCTTTGCTAAAAACACAACAGGCCAGGACAATACCCAGCATATGAAGCATAACATAAAGCCTCATTTGCCACCACACCAGCCCCTATTCCTTTTCTTAGAGGAAATCAGAGGGTGAATCCTTCTATTCTACTTTCCTAAAATTCATATAAACGCAAAATACACACATGCAGATGTATGTTTGCATGTTACATGAGAATGGTACATATGAGACCTATCTGTATACTCATATATATATATATGTATACATGTATACACAACAATATGTATATATGACACACTCACACACATAAGACAGGCAAATATATTTACACCAATCCAATGATATCTTCATGTAAAACTTCTGTCCATTTTCAAAGACTTCACTAATTTATATCCCATCAACAGTGTTTGCTCACTTTCTGGCCACACATAGTTCTCATCAATTATTTCAAATTTGTCAACTTTATGAAAGAAAAGTGTCTTCAGTATTTTAATTTGCATTTAGAAGGATATTCAGTTTCCTATGTTTATCATCCATTTGTGTACCTTCAACAATAAATTGCCTGTCCATATCCATTATTCATCTTCCTATTTGTTTATCTTTTACTTTAAATCCATAGTAGCCCTTTATATTTATACTAATTTACCCATTATCTATTAATGTGGTGCCAACATTTTTTCCTTTTTTTAATTTTTGAGATATTTTTAATAGAAGTTTTAAATTTTATATCCAAAAACTGCCATTTTTAAGGCTTCTGTGTTTTGTGGTTTTTAATGAAGAAATTTTATTATTATGTTAAAAAAATAATTGAATTATCTTATTTTTTTATTGTTTATGTACATTATCTTTTCAACTCCTGCATACAGTTTCTAGGGAAATACCTATTTTTTTCTGGATTTTTCCACTTGTTGCCACACAGTTTATCCAATATTGTTAGATAGTGATTTAATCACATCAATATTGATAAATAAAACCATTCCAGTTTCTAATTTTAAAAAGGATTTATTCCATGTTTCACCAGATCAGGTTTGCCAACGTTAAATGTATTTTATCGATTTTTTTTTTAAAGCATCAGATTTTAGTTTCAAGGGTAAAATAACTAAAAACAGTTCAGGGGCTGGCCCTGCGCAGTGGAGTAAAAGCCCGGCCGCAGCGCCTTTTCCCGGAAGCAGAGCGGGGGGAAGCGGCGCCAGGAAGGAGATGGTCCCCAGGATCCTGAATTTAAGTCTGGACCACAGCTACTGCATGGGGGAGGTCTAGGGCCTTTCCGCAATGGCTCACCAGATCAGGTGCCTCTCTGGCTGAAGATCACTCGAAACCATGAAAAGTCGAGTGGACGGACGCAGAAAAGCTGGAGAAGATGAGGGATCACGAACGAAAGGAAGAAACATTCCCCCCTGGCCTAGCTCTTACTCCCAGAAACTTACCAAACCCCTGCTAAATTAGCCTTCAGACACCATGCAGATGGCACATAAGATCCAGGACACTCACGTAGCAAACTCCGGGCAGCACGAGCCAGGCTGGATAACTTGACCTTGATGGAGGGCGACACCCGTGGGCTGTCTTCCCACCAGCGCGCCATCCCAGCGACAAACTCCGCACACACCTGCAGCCTTCTGAAACCACCCCTTCTCGAGACTTCGAGGGAGAGGCTGGCCTGTCCAGGCTGGTGTCTGGGGCAGGAGGCTCCCAGGTGGTGTGTGAGCTCTCAGGACCGGAAACGGAGACTCACACTTCTGGAGTTCTCCAACTGCTATGGAACGTCTGAAAAAAGAGCCGTGACTCAAGGAGAAGCTTTACAGCTTCTCCTGTTGGAAAGCAGCCGATAGCAGCCGGCTTGTGCTTAGTCCTCGACACCTTCTGTAATTCCACACTTGCCCCTAGGAGCCGACTGACCTTTTATGCGGAAAGAAAAACGCTTTGGCAGACCAAGGGATTTCCCCAGCAGAGCCTCTGGTCTCCTGGCAACTGTCATGGGCAGGTGAGTGTTCCCACTTCGGAACTGCCTTACGCAAGTGAATGTTAGATGAAGTCACTTGTTGCTTCCACAAACAGCCAGAGTAGTGATGTTGCCAAGACCATTTTGGTGTTTTTTTTTTTTTTTTTTTCTGCTTAATCCTGATCTTGAGATAAATTTAGAATCGCCTACACAGGATAATCACAAAGAGAAGAGTAGATGAGTGGCTGGTGATGGTTGACCCGTGTTTATCATCTAAGCCCTGATACCCAGTGAAGCTATAATTTTTTTAAAAAGTTCAGAAATACTTTAAATTTTGTCATTAATTTTATTACTGATTTCATTCTATTTTCTTTAGTTTTATTATTTTCCTAGCATCTGAATTCATGTTAATTTCTTCTTTATATTCAGTTTTTCTTATTTTTAAACATATATATGTTTTTATTTAAATGGTATATTTAAAACTTCATCTTTCTTCTGAATAGATTTTGAGCTATTTTGATATGAAAATGATCCTGCCAGTGGCATCTGTGTTTTGATATTTGCACACAGTCTGAGAGTTGCCTATTAATAGAAAATTTCAAAGTATTTAAATATATTTTCATGATTAATATGTCTGGTCTTCTTTAATCTAGTTTTATACTTTAGATTTATTGCACTTCCTTTATATTATGCTTTATTTAATTTTTCCTTTTTATTTTAAAGGTAAAAATCCTGGTTTTGCTTTATAACTATTAAGCTTACATTTTAGAAATATTAGACTTCAAATGTCTTTATTTATGAATATTAATGATTTGAGGGCCTATCCTAACCTCCTCTATGGAGAAGGAGAAAATTACCATTTTATTCCACTTTTACCTTTCTATTCTTTAAAATTTTTGTTATAATCTCTATTTAAACCTTGATTATCATTTTTAAGCTATCTTATTACTAGAACTTTGATATAATTTTGTAGTTTTCCATCATTTTTTCTGAACATCACAAATTCTTTGTTAAATGTTAACTTAATTGTGTGCCACTTGACTTAAACAGGACTTTAAATTCCTAATAGTTGTTTTCAGAATAGAATGACTGCTGGCTTTTTAGTCTTTCCCTTTACTTTTCCCAATATAAACGGAAACTTGATTGGGTTCAGATCTCTTACATCACAACCTGTTCTTTTAAAATCCCTCATAACAAACCTTTCAACCTGGTGTGTCAAGAACGGGTTTAGGGATCCACTCAGCCTGAAGGTGGCTGAGCGAACACCTAGGCAGTTGGGACACCACGCTAGTCACCCGACTGCAAACGGCCCTGAACACTGAGCAGGTGACATTTCATTCTTCTGATGCCATGTTGCAAAAATGTTGGAAAACTCTATTGTAGGTCTTGAACTGTTGCTTTCTTTATAGTTTTGGAGAAGTTTGAAACCCAAGTAGTTTTTCTTTCATTCTATTTAAGTTTTTTCTTCATCCTAGATGCTTGTGGTATCTTTTTAACGGTTAAGTGCCCCAACTTTATCAACGTGTGCTTATATTCAGTCCCTTTTAGTTTGAATCTGACACCTTATGGGCCATTTGAGTTTACATAGTGAGTTTATTCTTCAGTTTGAGTGTTTTCTCTCATAATAGTTTTACATATTTCTCTTAGGTCATTTATTCTGATTCTTCTTTGGAAACAAACAAGTTTCCATATTTTTTTATCTTCTGTGCTTATCATTTTTCCATTTATCATTTGCACCTCTTTTTGCTTTCCCCTGCCTAAAATGCACCACCTTAAGTTAATCTTTTAGATAATTCTTGATCTTCTGCCACGTCCGTCCTATTCTTTACTTTGTCGACAGTAGGTAAAACATTTATTTGCACTTTTTAATAAATTTTATGACATTTTTATTTATTGTACTTAATCTTTACATTGATTTATTTCTCTTGGTCCACACATTTTTTATCCCTATCATCTTATGTCATATCTTTTTTATATTGCCATATATAAATGCAATATTTTATAAAACTTGCTTGGTTTTGAAGTTTTATATTGACTAAACTATAACAAAATATGTATTTATTATGTATGTGTTATTTATTTTTTCTTTTTGTTACCAAATCTCTTCATAGGCATAAAGTGACTTTATTTTGTTTTTCCTTCATATTTGCCAGAATGGTGATATTTCTAAACAGGCATCTATTTTTTTGCAAAACTGAGAACTATATGATTTGTGGAACTTTCATTCTTTGATTGAACACCAACAGTTTCCTCTCATTTGATCGAAAGTTGGACAATTAGTTGATTGGTTGTTTTCTCAGTTACCTGAAAGCCTGAGAAATACAGACAAAGAATTATGGCCAGTGGGAAAACTGTCTTTCAGTGTTTCTATAAATAGAAAAGATAAAAATTTCTTATACTGCACATCAGATCCAACATCTTAGTGTTATTACCAACTGCCTCAAGAAAGAATTTCTGTGTTTCTAAAAAGGAAAAATAAAAGAAGAAACCTGTCAAAACTTGCTTACCCTCTATCTCTACCCTCCACCTAAGCTCAGGCCTTCTGGCATATATATATATATATGCTCAATTCCACCTGGTTGCCATCAATCTCACCACAGAAGAGCCCTGAAGGTTTGTCAGTTGCCTTTTCCTTTACAAAGTAAAAACTTTAGAGCACATATTTCAGTTTGTATAGAACTTAATTCCATGTTTTGGGTTTTTTTTTTTCCCCTACTCAGGTAAACTGCTCCTCAGACTGATATGAGGGATACCTTTAGAATAAAGGTCAAACCTTGTTTTCTGTCTCCATTGTACCCAAACATTACTCGACAGATAACTGTTGAGTATCTGTTTGCTTACTTACTCTCATGACTGATAGGTTGATCAGAGAAGCTTCTATTACTACCAGCAGCCTGGTGTATGGGATGCCCATTTCAAATGTAGATGCATACTGCTGATTTTAAGGAGTCCTGAAGCTTAGAACCTGTGTTGATTATATTTCAAAACACTAGTAAAAGAAAGAACATGGAACTCATATCTCAGTACACATCCCTATGCTTTGTTCTGTCTGATCTGCTATATTTCACTTTATCTCCTTTGAGGCGATAAGATAAGTAACCAGTAAGGAATCTGTAGATACAGTTGTAACATTACTTTAAAAAGAAAGCTAACCGACATATATCACAGCAGGATCCTCTACGACCCACCTCCCAGAATATTGGAAATGAAAGCAAAAATAAACAAATGGGATCTAATTAAAATTAAAAGCTTCTGCACAACAAAAGAAACTATAAGCAAGGTGAAAAGATAGCCTTCAGAATGGGAGAAAATAATAGCAAATGAAGCAACTGACAAACAACTAATCTCAAAAATATACAAGCAACTCCTGCAGCTCAATTCCAGAAAAATAAACGACCCAATGAAAAAATGGGCCAAAGAACTAAATAGACATTTCTCCAAAGAAGACATACAGATGGCTAACAAACACATGAAAAGATGCTCAACATCACTTATTATCAGAGAAATGCAAATCAAAACCACAATGAGGTACCATTTCATGCCAGTCAGAATGGCTGTGATCCAAAAGTCTACAAGGAATAAATGCTGGAGAAGGTGTGGAGAAAAGGGAACCCTCTTGCACTGTTGGTGGGAATGCAAACTAGTACAGCCACTATGGAGAACGGTGTGGAGATTCCTTAAAAAACTGGAAATAGAACTGCCATACGACCCAGCAATCCCACTGCTGGGCATACACACCAAGGAAACCAGAATTGAAAGAGACACATGTACCCCAATGTTCATCACAGCACTGTTTATAATAGCCAGGACATGGAAGCAGCCTAGATGTCCATCAGCAGATGAATGGATAAGAAAGCTGTGGTACATATACACAATGGAGTATTACTCAGCCATTAAAAAGAATACATTTGAATCAGTTCTAATGAGGTGGATGAAACTGGAGCCTATTATACAGAGTGAAGTAAGCCAGAAAGAAAAACACCAATACAGTATACTAACGCATATGTATGGAATTTAGAAAGATGGTAACGACAACCCTGTATGCAAGACAGCAAAAGAGACACAGATGTATAGAACAGTCTTTTGGACTCTGTGGGGGGGGGGGGGAATGATTTGGGAGAATGGCATTAAAACATGTACAATATCATATAAGAAATGAATCGCCAGTCCAGGTTTGATGCAGGATACAGGAAGCTTGGGACTGGTGGCTGGTGCACTGGGATGATCCAGAGGGATGGTATGGGGAGAGAGGTGGGAGCAGGGTTCAGGATGGGGAACACGTGTACACCCGTGGCAGATGCATGTTGATGTACGGCAAAACCAGTACAATAAAGAAATTTAATTAAAAAATAATAATAATAAAAATAAAAAGAAAGCTAAGTATGGGTACTAGGTCAGAGGTAAGGTCTGTTCAGAGCCAGGACCTTTCCTGGTGGGCTATTTATTTGGTCAATGAAAATCTAGTCCAGTGCTGGCTTATATAACTTTGGGCAATGATGCATATGTTTCATATCTGTAAATATGATATAGTAGCCATTGGCCACACGTGGCTGTTGAGCCCTTGGAATGTGCCAGAATGACTGAGAAACTGTATTTTTAATTTTATTTTAATTAGCCACATGTATTGACCAGCAAACACCTGGGCAAATCCTTGACTTGTCTTTAGTCAACTTGCCTCTCATAAAATCCAGTCCTCCAGCAATCCCCAATTTATGTCAAGGAGACTTGAAGCAAGTTATTAACTTTCTCACAGTTTTGTGGGTTTTGTTTGGTTTTGGTTTTTTGTTTGTTTGTTTAGATAGGTAGATCACTCTAGATTTTAAAAGACCAAGTGAGTTAGGTCTGGAAGGTTGAAGGAAGGAAGTGTCAACCTCTTTCCTTCAGGAATTCTGGGTCTTGTCTCCCAGCTACACCACAATTTACAGTCAAATATGAGTTAGTAGGCTGATTTGAGGACACTGTAAGTTTGGCAAAGACTTTAGGAAGAAACTGGGCTCTTTTACCTTCACATTGTCTTTTATTCTCTCAAGTCCCTTCCATTCGTGGAAAAATTCTAGAGTCAGCCATCAGGTGATCTCGGTAGTCGTCATCATCCCTTCCCCAAAACTAGCAATATCTGCTCTCATAAAAACAAACAGCTAAACCTCAAGCTGTTTGTTAAATGTGTGAGTTTTGCAGTTGCAGATATTCAATTTCTAATCTCATTGTGTCTCTAAAATACTGCATTTTCACTCCTACTTATATTCTACTTTTAAGTTAAAAAATTGTTCTACCTAATGACCTATTTTATGCAAAGCATGTGGTTAAAATTAAAGTAATACTGTTCATTCTACATACAAAATATTTTTCATCTGGGGAAAAACATTGATTATTCCCAGAGAACGCTGCTGTGCAGTAGCTATTACTTTACCATTTTGCAGATGAAGAGGGAGAAGAGGAAATGAATAGTGACTAAAAAGGAGAATGACTGTATGTGGAGCCCTAGCTGGAATCAAAGTTGGACTTTTAAGGTCTGTGATTTTTCATTTCAACCTCAGACCTGTCCTCACTGTATTTAAAATTATAACTATAATTCACTATCAATTAACTGTGAGTATATTTTATATAACAAACAGGCTTCCAAAAGAAGAAAAGAAGAAGGAAGGGAGGAGAAGGAAAGAAGGAAAGGAGGGAGGAAGAAGGAAAGAAAGAAACTTATAAGACATTATTAATAGCCACATTGTGCTATTAATTCCATCAAATATTTTGACTTGTTCAATGGGAGGAACTCAGAAATAAATATGTATGGAACAAGGGGTATTGCTACTTCCTCCATCCTGGTTTAGTCACGTGGAAAATACCATGAAACCACACATCACTTGGTTTATAAATCATCCACACACAGAGATTAGCCTCTGCTCTCAAATCTATTGCCTGTATCACCTGCCTTATCACTATAAAGATAACTATACCTAATGGTGTGTGGATGGATGTGTGTGTGTGTGTGCGCGCACGTGTGTGTAACTATTTCAGGAATCTTTACATTCATAAAAAAGAGAGGAAGTTGTTTCTCTTTTGAGAACCATCTTTGAAGATGTTATTCCAGAGGAGAGTCGCAGATACAAATATCCTGTCCATACAATTTCAGCTACCCCAACGCCTTTTCTTCTTAAATACATTTTCTTCTTTAATATGTCTCGGAAATCCCTTCTCTCTGTTATCATGCCTAAAATTCTGCCAAATGGAATTACATTTTAGTTAACAGTAATTCTCTTTTAAAACCCAAATATCTTTGAGAATATTATAGATCTGTCCCTCCACTGACACCCCAGCGAGCTTTGTTAAGGAAATTAATTTGTGAGGGCTTCAGAAGAACAATTACGTGCACTACAGCAAGCATGGATAGGCATGCAAAATGTAGACTAGCAGTCCTCATACTTTTTAAAAAACATTTTATTTTATATTGGAGCATAGCCAATTAACAATGTTGTGATAGTTCAGGTGGACAACAAAAGACTCAGTCATAAATATACATATGTGCACTCTCCCCCAAACCCCTCCCATCCAGGCTGCCACAAAACATTGAGCAGAATTCCCCATGCTGTACAGTAGGTCTTTGTTGGTTATCCATTTGAAATATAGCAGAATGTACATATTGATCCCAAACTCCCTAACTGTCCCCCCACCTTTCCCCAGGTGACCATAAGTTCATCCTCTAAGTCTGTGAGTCTGGTTCTGGTTTGTAAATCGGTTCATTTGTACCACTTCTTTTTAGAGTCCACATAGAAGGGATATCATATTTCTCTTTCTCTGTCTGACTGACTTCACTCAGTCTGACAATCTCTAGGTCCATCCACGTTGCTGAAAATGGCATTATTTTTCATACTTCAGAATGTGTAACATCAAATTCTAGACTTGGGGAAAATGTAGAATTTTTGGCTCCAACTCAGAGATTAAGTTTGAGGTGTGTACAGGGATTTGCATTCAAACAAGTGTCTCTGTGCGATGCTAATGCGTGTTATTTGGGTCTAGGAAATGGTATGCCCTGCAGGTGTGCACACTACACGGTGCTCTGCGCTTCTCCCATTTTCATAAGGGTTTAGGTGATTTGAATATACAGACCATAGGGGAACCTGAGAAAAGGGCTGAAATGGAGGGAGAGATGAATATTTGAAAATGACTTCAGTGTCGTTTCAAAATTTCATCAAGGGTTGGCTTTGCAACCAGGAGAGCAGCAACCTCCCAGTTTTCTTCCTCCTCTTCTTTCTTCTCCTGCTCCACTCCTACAAAACTCACCACTGTCGCAGTCTAGAGTCTGTCTTGCACAGACTGATAGTCTATAGAATAAATATTTTTTTCTGTTACCTTGGGAACCTGTTGATCATTTTAACATTATTTCAATAAGTAAATTTGTAAAGTATAAGCAATCCAACACACCCTTTCCTAAAAAATAGAAACTTAAATGTATACTAAAAAGGAAATCAGATGGACAAAATGCCAAGAAGAAAAATAAAGCAATTCTACTTTGTTAAGAACCAGCATGTAAATCGATTACTTGAGTGCTCAGTCACTCAAGTCATGTCTCACTCTCTGCACCCCCACCAGGCTCTTCTGTCCATGGGATTCTCCAGGCAAGAATACTGGAGTGGGTTGCCTCCTCCAGAGAATCTTCCCGACCCAGGGATAGAAACCACATCTCCTGTGTCTCCTGCATTGGCAGGTACATTTTTTACCACTGAGCCACCCAGAAAGCCCCCCAAAACTGATTATATTGCCTATCAAAAAAATTGCAGTTATTAGGAGTGTATGAGAGGATTATTGCCACACTCTGGGGTTTCCGAAGTCTTTGTAGCTATTCCGTAGAATATTTCAATTAAAGTGCTCTAAATTTTTTAAATGTAATATAAATTCACAATCAGATAAGTACAAGAGAATATTCTGAGGCCGTTTAGCAATGATTTTGGACTATTCATCTGCTGCTTTCCATTAGGACAGTCAAACTGTTACATCTTTATTCTTTTGTTATATAAAATATGGAACTCAGGCTTGTAGTTATCACCCAGGAATTTGTTAGGAATGAAGAATTACAGTCCCCACCTCAGATCAACTGAATTCATACCTACATTTCAGCAAGATTTTTAGTGACTTATATGCACATCAACATTTGAGAAGCCCTGTGTTATTTCACAGAATGACTTAACCTCTGAAGGAACTCAGAGCCTGTGTGTATGGATACTCTCCAATGTTGGTGATATTGATTATCTTGAGTCTGGGTCTGAAATATTCAGACGTTATGACTTTAGAATTGATTTTTAGAAATAAATCCATTTTTATGAATGCAGACTTCTACCAAAAAAATTAAATTATTGACATTTTAATTCCTACTAAGGAGTCTAAACAAGGAGAATTTCCTCAATTTGGTAGTTGACCAGTAGGGAGAGATAATGGCAGTCCCCGTTTTCTTTGCAAATATTATTTATCTATTTGGCTGTGCCAGGTCTTAGCTGCGGCGCTTGGGATCTTTTATTGTGGTGCACAGGCTTCTCTCTAGTTGTGGTACCTGAGCTCCGGAGCGTGGACCAGTAGTAGCGGTGCTCAGGCTTAGATGCCTCACCCATGTGGGATCTTGGTCCCCAGACCAGGGATCGAACCTGCTTTCCCTGCGTTGGAAGGCAGATTCTTAATCACTGGGCTGCCAGGGAAGTCCCTCAAAGTCTCTTTCAATATAGCGTAGGACCAAGTATCTTACTAATTAGGCTTTTTAAATTACATGTTGCTGCTGCTGCTGCTAAGTCGCTTCAGTCGTGTCCGACTCTGTGTGACCCCAGAGACGGCAGCCCACCAGGCTTCCCCATCCCTGGGATTCTCCAGGCAAGAACACTGGAGTGAGTAAATTACATGTTAAGAAACACACAATACTGTAAAATAAATGCGTTTTCCACCCTTACCCATCTACCTGATGGCTGGGCACTTTCAATCAAAATGTAGAAGAGAAAACTGTTACCTTGAGAATCCATAAAGTCCTCTACATGTCTTTGGTTATAGAATCCAGAAAGAAAGAAAATGTAGTCGCTAAGTCATGTCCGACTTTTTGCGACCCTTTTTGTAGCCCCGGCAGGCTCCTCTGTCGATGGAATTCTCCAGGCAAGAAAACTGGAATGAGTAGGCATTCCCCTCTCCAGGGCATCTTCCCAACCCAGGGATCAAACTCAGGTCTCCCGCATTGCAGACATATTTTTTACCGTCTGAGCCACCGGGGAAGCCCCAGAAGCAAAATTAAATTCCTTACTTCATGACTCTTCACCTCAAACATCTTAAATCCTCAATAAAAGACATCAACAAAGTTTGAAAATGCACACAGTAAAATGGAAGGAAAAAAGAGATGAATAAAAGTGACATTTCAAAATTCATAAGTGACATTTTAAAATTCGTCTTTTTAGTTTATAAACTATTTATTTTTGCATTAGCTCCTAGAAAGCAGCCTCCAGATCCTGAAGTCTATATAGTTGGCTTTGCTGGTGAATTAATCCTATTATCAGCTGTGTTAAGTAATTATTGTACCCTGGGTCAAGGACAGAGTTTCTATCCTTTGAGGACTCTTTCCCGTACATAATTCCTGAACAGTTACTGCAGCCCATACCCAAGCCAATTAGCCTGGAAATATATGCATAAATGTTAAAAGCAAGTTGCAACAGAATAGGTAGATGGACACAAAGTCATCAGCATAGTCAAATAATTCAAAGCACATCCCTTTAATGAAATCATGATGCATGGGATGAAAAAGCTTTTTATTCACCATAATAAAACACTAAACAATTTTGATGACCTAATTTTTGCTCACTTAAATTATCTTTAACTTTGATTTCTTGATTTCTTATTGCTAACTTAGCATCATTTCAATTTATGATGGTCTTTATGACAATTTTTCTCATTTTTACAAAGTTTCATCCATTTCAACACTCCCTTTTCCAACATTTTGATGTTTTGTGATCAAGGGCTTTCCTGGTGGCTCAGTCGTAAAGATCCACCTGCCAATACAGGAGATAAGGGTTTGATCCCTGGGTCAGGAAGATGCCCTAGAGAAGGAAATGGAAAACTGCTCCAGTATTCTTGCCTGAGAAATCCCATGGACAGAGGAGCCTGGCGGGCTATAGTCCATAGAGTCACAAAGAGTTGGACATGACTGAGCACCCATACAGGCACTAATCAATTACAGTATTGTAGGTAATCAGCTGTTCAAGGACAGAGCTTGGCCGTATCATTAGCATGGAAATGCTGCTACATCTCTTTGACAGAAAAAAGTCACAATTTAATTAAAATTAATTAATCTTAAATGAGTATGTATACTCTCTTATATGAAGAGAATAAAGGGAGACCAGTATTTGTGATTTAGCTTATATAATTCAAAATCTTCATTTGTGCTGTTTATCATTACATATATTTGCTGTTACTAATAAATAGAGGGTACAGGCAGCTAGACACAAAATTTAAACAGAAATAGAGCTTGAATTTATATGACTTTGCCTTTATTAGCAGTTGGTAGCTTACCTACCTCTTTAAATACACAAGCAGGCCTATACAGCCATCAGTGTCTATCATGTAGCTTAATGCTATCAAAGTACTCCACCGATAATGAAACTCAAGGCTCAAAGGGCAGTAAGAATATTATTCCATATAATGTATTATGCATCAATAGTTTTAGCTGGGCAAATCCTACCAGCCTCTCAGGCCACCACAACAGAGCTAATGCTAATGAAAAGAATATTAACTGATTCAAGAAATGGGAAAGTAGAAAGAAGAAAGGGAGACCAAAGGGAGTAAAAATATAGCAGTAAAAACACAGACTCTTCTTTCTGGCCTTTTTTTTTTTCTTCTAGTCATCTTTGTCTGTCTACCTTTTGTTCCACAAATCTACTCTGTGAATTCTCTGCTATTATCCCTCACTCTCTGTTATGCAAGCCTTCTTTTGCCTCCACTCTTCTCTCTGTTATTCTGTTTTGTTGTTTGTCATCAAGTTCAATTCAAGGTCAAAGTTAAATACATACTTGTTGCCACTCAGCTCCAGATATTTACTTATCAAATGAACACTTCTAATTCAAACCAATTAGTTTACACACCAATTCAAACACACCAATAACCAAGTGTGTTATTATGATCACACACTAATTGTAACCCTAATTAATATGTGTATGCCATGGTCCATGACATTACCTCCACCTGAGAAATATCTTGTATTTTTTTTCTGCATAGAAAAACTGCTCTGTCACAAACAGCAAATTTTATAGAAAATTTTCTGAAGTCCCTTTGCCCTATTATAGTGCCTGTTGTCATTTTCAAGAAAGATAAATTGGATCTATTACCAGGAAATAGTTGCTATTGCCAGTTTTTTTTAACACCAAAACTGTACCCTGATCTTTAAAATCCCTTTCTATTGATCTCTCTCATATCAGGTTGTATTAGAAAGATGTATTTTACACAGTTTAAGATCCTTTCTCATCATTGCATAAGAAATGAAACAGACAGTTTCTACTGATGTTTACTCAAAGATATGTGCTTCATTTCTGGGGTTGTTGTTTTGTTGTTGTTCAGTCACTAAGTTGTGTCCAACTCTGCAACCGCATGGACTGCACCCCTGTCCTTCACTATCTCCCAGAGTTTGCTCAGATTCATGTCCATTGAGCTATCTAACCATTTCATCTTCTGCCTCCCTCTTCTCTTTTTGCCTTCAATCTTTCCCAACATCGGGGTCTTTTCCAATGAGTCAGCTCTTCATATCAGCTGGCCAAAGTATTAGAGCTTGAGCTTCAGCATCAGTCCTTCCAATGAATATTCAGGGTTGATTTCCTTTGGGGTTGACTGGTTTGATCTCCTTGCAGTCCAAGGGGCTCTCAAGAGTCTTCTCCAGAACCACAATTTGAAGGTGTTAATTCTTCAGCACTCAGCCTTCTTTATAGTCCGACTCTCACATCCATACATGACTACTGAAAAACCATAGTTTCATTTCTTGGGCACTGTATGAAAGAATAGCACACCCTTAATATCAGGCAGATTACATAAATTTGCATGAGTATTTTGAGAAGATGACTTAAGAAAATGTTTGAAGTAGCACAGAGAGTTTTCTCAACTTCATTATTTTCCAAACAACAAGAGTTACCAGCACTGCAAAACTTTCTCCATTGAGCTTAAATATCTACATACTCAAGTGTTTTAACATGTGGATTTTTAAATTCTAAAGAAAGATTTGCCCCCGAATAACTTAATTAAACTAACCCAGAATTTCCTGATGGTGCAGTCATTAAGAATTTGCCTGCTAATGCAGGGGGCATGAATTCTATCCCTGTTCTGGGAAGATCCCATGTGCACAGAACAAGTAAGCCTGTGAATCTCAGCTACTGAGCCTGTGCTTTAAAGTCCTGGGGCCACGAATACTGAGCTGTTGTACTGCAACTGTTGACGCCCGTGTACTCTAAAGCCTGTGCTGCACAAGAGAAGCCCCAGCACCGCAACGAAGAGTAGCCCCTGCTCACGTCCACTAAAGAACGCCAGAGCAAAGCAAGGAAGACCTAGTGCAGCCAAAATAAAAATAAATAATTCCCTGGTGGCTCAGCTGGTAAAGAACTCGCCTGCCAGCGCAGGAGATTTGTTACAAAAGACGCGGGTTCAGTCCCTGGGTCAGGAAGATCTCTTGGAGAAGGAAATGACAACCCACTCCAATATTCTTACCTGGAAAATCTCATAGACAAAGGATCCTGGTGGGCTATAATCCATGAGTGACTGTCCGACTCTTTAAACCAGAACTCTTAAATCACAGCCATGTATTCTGAGGGTCCCTTTTTGCATCCCACCTCTTTGAATTACAGTCTCTACTCAGATTGAATTTCATCTTCAGGCACATGTCACAGTAGGTGTGTGTGCATGGCTGCTCATCGTTTTTATAGTTGCTGCTCACATAAAGATAGTTCCACTTATGAAAAATGGTGCAGGAGAATATCAGTTCAAAATTTGGAGAACATCGAACTTTAAAATGTGCAACAAGAATGCTATGGAAATTTTGTAATGTAAATTTGGTGGGTGGTATGGAGGAGTGTTATTGTATTATGTTTTATCTTTGGAAAAAGCCTTAACATTTTAGTCAAAGTGACCCCTAATGAAACAATACCACATGATAGATAGACAATAGATGGTAGATAGATAAATATTTGGATAGATAGATGATACATAAGACAGATGTGTGTATATATATGTACACAGAATTTGAATATGTATGAATTTAAATGTGAATGGAGAAGAAATTGAGAAGACAAGCTTCTTACTCCTTCAGCTCCCTGGCTAAAGATCTCACTTGCCTTCCTAACACTCTGACTCCTAATAGCATCTTGCCCACCTTCCCCTACCCCTCTGTCCCCTCTGATCCAAGAAATTGAATGTTGCAACCCAATAATATGCTTCAAGCAGTCTCTGTCACACAAGTAACATTACTATGATCATGAAAAAAAAAGAGTCATCAATAATATAACTATTACCTCCCTTCTGTTACTGCCTTTCAAAGGCATTTACACTTTTTATCATTAAAAAAAAAAAAAAGTATTTGACCTCACCTATTTTTTTAGAGAGAGTACAATTCAAAACACAGTTGAAAAATTTTTGCAAGCTAGACCTGAAATTATACATTGAGTTGAAATTATGTTTGAAATAGGTTCCTTTATATAGTGTAGAACAAATGGTTTCCAGATGAGAGTCAAAACTCAAAAATAGAGCCTAGAATTCAGAACTGTTCCATTGGATTATGGAATCTGTAGGCTAAGGCAAAGTGAAGGCTCAGAATCTGCCAAAAGCCTATATTTTTGGTCTCTTGGCTCCTTGGAGAATGTTTATCAGGGATGCTATAGAATTTCTGTCAATTCCTAAAACAACCATAGTCTACTTTTGGAGACCTAAATAAATAGGAAACACAGCTTTTTTTTCATGGAGCATAGCATCAAGTTCAAAAGGGAAGTTTGGGGCTAAATCCATTCATTGGAACACTACAGGGCAGATCTAGGCAAATCATCTGTATTGTCTCTGTGTTCTTATTCCTTTTCATTTTTTGGACATTTTTTTTGTATTACCAGATGCAGTGTCTCCTGCCTTAGGAAAAGGAAATATAAAAAGAGCACATGTGCTTCATTCTTTCACAGAATGCTTTTCTCTTTTGAAACCAAAAAATATTCAGAATCATAAAATAATTTGAGATTTACATTTTTTTATGACAAATCCATCCCTCTTTAGCACCGTAAATGCCTGCTGCAGCTTACTGATATAGTAACAATGTAACAGAAAAGAGAAAAACCAGAATTTTGATCTGGGAGAATTGGGGTTGAATTCTAATTCCAATGCTTACTAAGTAAGATCTCCCTCAGTTTCATTTTTCTCCTCTGTAAAATGGGAGTAATACCTAGCTTTCAGGGATGTTGGGAGGATGAGATAGTATGTATAAGTTGATAACACAGTTTTTGACACTTAATAGATGGTCAGTGCTTCATTACATTGCTGATATTCTAGGAAAAAGTAGAATTCACATGCCTGCCCTCAGATTTAGTCAACAGTACCTCCTTGTTTATGTCCAAGAGCATCACAGGTAAGACTTGTCACAGTTAGTTAGCTCTATTCTCCCTCTAAGAAGAAGCCAGGTTACACTGTGGGTTTAGGTGTGGATTGGAACTTGGTGGTCACAGTTCTGAAATAAATGGGAACTCTGTATGCGGGTCGAGAAGCAACAACCAAAACTTTACATGGAACAACTGACTGGTTCAAAATTGGGAAAGAAGTATGACAAAGCTGTATATTGTCACCCTGCTTATTGAACTTATATGTAGAATACATCATGTGAAATGCCAGGCTGGATGAAGCACAAGCTGGAATCATGATTCCTGGAAGAAATATCAACTTCAGATATGCAGATGACACCACTCTTATGGCAGAAAGCTAAAAGGAACTAAAGAGCCTCTTGATGAGGGTAAAAGAGGAGAGTGAAGAAGCTGGCTTAAAACTCGGCATTCAGAAAACTAAGATCACAGCATCAGGTCCCATCACTTCATGGCAAATAGATTAGGGAAAGTGGAAGCAGGGACAGATTTTATTTTCTTGGGCTCCAAAATCACTATGGATGGTGACTGCAGCCATGAAATTAAAAGACACATGCTCCTTGGGAGGAAAACTATGACAAGCCTAGACAGCATATTAAAAAGCAGAGACATCACTTTGCTGACAAAGGTCCCTCTAGTTAAAGCTATGGTTTTTCCAGTAGTCATGTATGGATGTGAGAGTTGGACCTAAAGAAGGATGGGCACTGAAGAATTGATGTTTTCAAACTATGGTACTGAAGAAGACTCTTAAGAATCCCTTGGACAACAAGGAGATCAAACCGGTCAAGGATCAAACCAGTCAATCCTAAAGGAAATCAGCCCTGAATATTCACTGGAAGGATTGATGCTGAAACTGAAACTGTGATACTTTGGCCATCTGATGGGAAAGTGGACTCATTAGAAAAGACCTTGATGCTGGGAAAAACTGAAGGCAAAAGGAGAAGGGGGTGGCGGCGGAAGAGATGATTAGGTAGCATCTCCAATGCAATGGACATGAGTGTGAGCAAACTCCGGGAGATAATGGAGGACAGAGGAACCTGGTGTACTACAGTCCCTGGGGCCCTGTGGTGTCACAAGCGTAGAACACAGCTTAGCTACTGAACAACAACAAACTACTATCAACATGAAAAGTGACTCATCCTCTTTTCCACTTTCTCCAATGGTTTCTTGTATGCAGCATTCATTTAACAGCTCTTATCATAAATTGTGTTTAAAGAGGCACCAATAAATTGTAGATAAATATGTAAATGTAGCTCAAAGTTGTTTGAAGAAAACTACTCAAAACTTACTAAGAAATAAATCTCTGACAAATCTGTGTCCCCTTTTCCCATATTTCTCCTGTCTTCTTCCTTGTCCCTCTCTTATCACTGGAAGTCCCAATTCTATCCATTTGTGAAGCTCAGCTCTTCCTTGAAAGACAATTCCTGTCTCCTTCATATTAGCTCAGTTGGTAAAGAATGCAGGAGGCCCTGGTTTGATTCCTGGGCCGGGAAGATCCGCTGGAGAAGGGAAAGACTACCCACTCCAGTATACTGGCCTGGAGAATTCCATGGACTGTATAGAAGATCCGCTGGAGAAGTCTGCCCACTCCAGTATTCTTGGGCTTCCCTTATGGCTCAGTTGGTAAAGAATCTGCCTGCAATATGGGAGACCTGGGTTTGATCCCTGGGTTGGGAAGATCCCCTGGAGATGAGAAAGGCTACCCATTCCAGAGTACTGGCCTGGAGAATTCCATGGACTGTATAGTCCGTGGGGTCACAAATAGTTGGATATAACTGAGCAACTTTCACTTATAACTACCACTGTAATATAATGACATGTATTTTTACTGTAATTATTCTTTACAAGCAAGTACAATGTTGTTGCTTCTGTACTGACACATGCCAGAAACCTGAGGATTGCTTTCATCTAGTTTATTTCATCTTCTTGCAAGTCATCCTGAGGCCACGTTGGGCTGCCATGCACTGACTGTTACCTCTGTCGCTTCCTTAATCCATGACCTTTCACGGCCTGCCACTCCTCACTTGACCCACCGTAAAGCCTCCAAATCTTCCTGCCTCTAGTCCTGCACCTCGGCAGTTTTTATCCCCACCATTAATAAACTGTTTTGTTTAAAGCACAGATCTCCCCATAGAACCAACTTGGTAAATTTTTTTTTTTCTTTGTTGGCTTAGTGAAATTCCAAGTCTGGGACATGACTGCCTGTTCTCTCCAGAGAAGATAGGTTTGCACAGGGGCCAGAGTTTGGGTTTTAGAGTTGCCAACTCCTTGGCTTGCAGCCCTTACCAGCCGTGTGTCTCTTATACTGATCCAAATTCTTTAGCTTTGGTTTCTCTCTGTAAAATTAGGATTATGTGAAGCATTAAATACACTGATGAATTTACAGTGACTAGCAGAGGGCTTCCCACATAGAAATCGCTTGACAAGTGGTTATCACTAGTTTTTACATATTTATTTATTTGTCTGCATCAGATCTTAGTTGCAGCATGCACGGCCTTAGCTGTGGCGTATGGGATCTAGTTCCCTGACCAGGCCCCCTCCTTTTGAGAGTGAGGCCTCTTAGCCACTGGACCACCAGGGAAGTCCCTATCGCTACTCTTAATGTTGTGACCTACCCTCATTGTCAACTTCTCCCTGTCCACCTCCACCCATCGGAGATTTCCTGATGGGTTAACACCCTCACAGACCTCTTCACCTTAGAACGTATAAAACTTCTGCCTTGAGGATTCTCCATCACTGCTCACTTTATTATTAACAATTATAACATTTGCAATACAAAGCTCATATGAATCAGTGCCCACAAACTTGGGCATGCAAGAAATAAGACATTTTAATATAACTAGAATTAATTTTCTTTTGTGACCTCCATTTTTCTAAGGAATGAAAACTTACTGTCAATCAATGCCTGAATCCACCTCCCTTTTACCTTCTCCTCAGGGCTGTGTTGGGGCTTCCCAGGTGGCTCAGTGGTAAAGAATCTGTCTGCCAATGCAGGAGACATGGGTTTGATCCCTGGATCAGGAAGGTTACCTGGAGAAGGAAATGGCAACCCACTCCAGCATTCTTGGCTGGAAAAATTCCATGG
Organism: Bos grunniens; assembly: GCF_055505025.1. Lineage (NCBI taxonomy): Eukaryota > Metazoa > Chordata > Mammalia > Artiodactyla > Bovidae > Bos > Bos grunniens. Next base: position 30,108,966 of record NC_141188.1, read on the forward strand.
ACAGAGGAGCGTGGCGGGCTACAGTCCATGGGGTTACAAAGAGTCGGACATGACTGAGCTCACACGCACAGGGCTGTTCAGTTCTGAGACATTCACATTGTACCAGAGTGCTGGGAAGGGGCAGTTGTTCAGTGGTCTTTATCAGCCTGTGCTTGGATCCCTGGTTATTGTACTGTCTTCATCTAGCCCTTGGTCATCGATCAGGCAATCCTTGGAACTCCGTGCTACTTCCATGCTATTTCGTGGTCACTGGAGTATTTATTCGGCTCCTTCTGCCTCCCTGTGAAACTGTGAGGCACTCTGGTATTTCTGCCTAGATCCCCCAGCTAGTGATTTCTTCTCTGGGATCCTGTCATGTCTGCATGAAGAAGCTTCTTCAAAGCTTCTGCCCACCCTCTCCTGCCAAGACTTAACCATACAAATATTCTATCCTTTTTTTTTTTAATTTATTTGTAATTGGAGGATCGCTTTACAATGTTGTGTTGGTTCCTGCCATACAACAACATGAATCAGCCTTAAGTATATATGTTTTACTGCAAATGTCTTACTTTCACTGGCCTAAGTGCCTTAAGAAGTAAGAAAAAAAAATTTTTGTTTCTGACATCAATGACAATCCCTAAAATATAGCGTGATGACTGAATGAACAGATAAATGAATAAATATCTTTTCTCCCCTGATCAGGATCAAATTCTTTAAAGAACCATCCTGTCACAGATACATAAGCTAATTTATGATATCATCCTTCTTTTCCTGATTAAATATGTGTTGTTTAATCATGACATTTCATAAGTAGTACCCTAGCATTTGTCAAATTGAAACAGTCTTGAGTTGATAGTGTGAATTTTAGTCATAGCAAGATAAAAGGAAAAAAGGAGTTTGTGGAAGTGTGATAAAACATATACTGTATCTGTTTGGAGGCAGACATATCTATAAAGTTTCCTAACTCGTCAACTACAATTTGCTTGAGTTGAACACAAAAGTTAACATGAATTTAGCAGGAAATCCCTACACATGCTGCTGCTGCTGCTGCTGCTGCTGCTAAGTCGCGTCAGTCGTGTCCGGCTCTGTGTGACCCCATAGACGGCAGCCCACCAGGCTCCCCCATCCCTGGGATTCTCCAGGCAAGAACACTGGAGTGGGTTGCCATTGCCTTCTCCGCCCTACACATGACCACATCTAAAATTCATGTACAACCTAACATATTTTTTGGCCAGAATAAACATTTCTTGTTTTGAACAAAGCAAATGTATATTGATAAATTGGAGCTGACTATTACTTAGCTGTCACAGGCAGAGGGACAAGCCAGCCATGCAGTCAGTGCACTGCACAAAGACCCTTGATCCATAGTGGGGCAGAGATGGCTTTTCTTGCTAAACTTAAACCTTGACATGGGGCTATGTATCCCTGAAGAAAGGGTACTTTTAAAATTCAAGTAAAGGTGTAATTAATAGACCCAGAAGGAGTTGACCCAAAGGAAGCACCTTTTTGAATTTACTGAAAGGTCTCTCTGGGTCAACAGCAGCCTTGACCTCAAGCTCACTTCAAATTCAATATATTCAAACAAGCTGTCCATCCTATGCCTCTCTCTTTTTAATTATACAGTCATCATCCTTAACTTGTTTGTTCAAAAGCAAGGTATTAGTTTTGACTCTACTGGCCCCTTTAGCCCCTCAGTCAATCACCAGTTTTGGTGCTTTTTGTGAACTGAGGTGAAATTTAAATAAATAAATAAATAGTGTACCAGGGAATATAGTATAGAAAGTTGAGAAAAAGTCAAAAAACAAAAAACACAATGTGAAATGAAGACCAGGTTCTCAAAAAGCAAAGCATTTAGTTTGGGACATAATATATAAAGATATGGCATGATAAGCACAAAAATAAGCATCATAATGCCCATGTCCCTGACTCTAGCCCTCTCATTGTCTTGCCATCCTACTTAGTAACCTCCAGCCCCACCAGCCCCCTTCCCCTATTGCCACCACTATAGTAATTGATGTTTTCTAAATCTTGTGCAAAGAGTCTACATGGACATTTTTAGAAAAGCTTATTCTCAATACTGAAAAACATACAAGCCGAGTGCAAGCAAAGTGTGTAGTATGCAAAGGAATTTTAAGGACAAGTCCCCCCAAATATCTTGTTCACATGCTTCCAGAAACAATTTTTAAAATGTATACAGCCTTCTCATATTTTTAAGTTGACATCTAAAACTTTGCTATGTATCTTCAAGTAGTTGCAAAGGATGTAATCTCTAGCAAATTGTATATATTTATTTACTTGTTTAAGAAAAAAAAATCTAGCTTATTTAAATATATATCCAATGGGAAATTATTGTAGCAATTTCATACCCTCCAATATCCATTCAAAAAGTACATGACCCAGAAACTTACACAACATTCTAAAGCAACTATCCTCCAATTTAAAAAGAAATTTTAAAAAAGTACATGACCAAACTGTTGTTTACACCATTTTTTTCTCCTTAACTTCATATTTCCATTCCATTTCAATGTAGAAATTTAACTTTATGTAATATATTTTTATGCACGAAGTTTTGTATTGGTAACCCATCCATATATTTCTGTTTTCTAGGACAATTAAGATTCTAAATATTTTAATTAATATTTTGATAATTGGTGTATAATTTATCAAACCAACATAAATGCATCTGATATTTTGATCGATTATTAGTAAGCATACAATGTAAAATATTACCAGTGAAGGAGATGAAACTTTTTAATGATTATCTTAGTATCTCTGAACATTTATTAATTATTGATAGAAAAAGACAGTTCTGTATCAATTCTATTCTTTTTACTTATTGGCAGAAGCTAGCATTCAGTAGCCTTGTTGAATCAAATAAGTAGTTGAGAATAGAAATCCTTCTTTTTTCCTGTAGGAACATCACTCAATTATTTAAACTGCCTCCAAGTTTTATGTAAAAAAATCACACCCTATCAAAATCAAAATTAATAATCAAGTGTCCACCTGGGTAGGTTCTTTACATTTTAGTGAAAGAAATACATTGGAAGCTACTTGTCTTGTAAAAGATTTCTTACCAGGCCCTTCATTAGCGGTGCTCACTTTCTTAACATCAACAACAATATTTCAGATTGTCTCCTTGTTTGACATGCAGGACGTTTATTCATCCCAGAACAGTACACCAGAATGAGATCCCGGATTGGGAAGAGGAAACCTGTTCTTTTTTAAAGTAGGAGAAAGGGTCATGGTGAGAATCTTCATGACACCTCAACCACAGATAAATTTTCAGAAAAGTAAAAATGGGAGTTGAGGATTTAGAAGCTAATTTCCATAGAACTATGCCCTTGAAAGGTCTCCATGGAACCTCCAGGATACAAGTACCCCATTTTGAAGACTGCTACCCCTGCCTCTGCCTTTCCCATCAGATTAGGTGGCCTAAAGCGAAGGTGTTAGTCTCTCAGTCCTGTCTGACTCTCTGCTGCCCCATGATTATAGCCCACCAGGTTCCCCTGTCCATGGAATTCTCCAGCCAAGCATACAAGAGTGGGTTGCCATACCTTCTCCAGCGGATCTTCCCAATCCAGAGATTGAATCTGGGTCTCCTACATTGCAGGCAGATTCTATACCATCTGAACCACAACAATTCTTCTAAAAATAAAATATCACCAACCACTTTCAGTTCAGTTCAGTTCAGTCACTCAGTCGTGTCCGACTCTTTGCAACCCCATGAATCGCACCATGCCAGGCCTCCCTGTCCATCACCAACTCCAGGAGTTCACCCAAACTCTTGTCCATCGAGTCGGTGATGCCATTCAGCCATCTCATCCTCTGTCGTCCCCTTCTCCTCTTGCCCCCAATCCCTCTCAGCGTCAGAGTCTTTTCCAATGAGTCAACTGTTCGCATGAGGTGGCCAAAGTATTGGAGTTTCAGCTTCATCAGTCCTTCCAATGAACACCCAGGACTGACCTCCTTTAGGATGGACTGGTTGGATCTCCTTTGCAGTCCAAGGGACTCTCAAGAGTCTTCTCCAACACCACAGTTCAAAAGCATCAATTCTTCAGCGTTCAGCTTTCTTCACAGTCCAACTCTCACATCCATACATGACCACTGGAAAACCATAGCCTTGACTAGACAGACCTTTGTTGGCAAAGTAATGTCTCTGCTTTTGAATATGCTATCTAGGTTGGTCATAACTTTCCTTCCAAGGAGTAAGCATCTTTTAATTTCATGGCTGCAGTTACCATCTGCAGTGATTTTGGAGCCCAAAAAAATAAAGTCTGACACTGTTTCCACTGTTTCCCCATCTATTTCCCATAAGTGATGGGACCAGATACCATGATCTTTGTTTTCTGAATGTTTAGCGCTCAATAACTCCCAATACACCTCTAGTGCTTAACATGTAAACACATAGACCCATGAATCAATCAAATGTGAGCCTTGACCCTTCCCCTTGGCCTCCTTCTTGGGAATCTAGAATAAGCACCCTCTGCTCTGGTCACCTGGCTCTCCTCCCCACTGTACATGCAGTGTTTCTCACTTTCAGATCAAATCTTTGTTCCTGTGACTTCCTCAGCTTGGACAGCCTCATCATCTGTCTTCCTTCCTCTTGTTGTCATCATCTCAAATCCCTTCCTCCAGGAAATTTCCCCTTCCCACTGCAGGCTCAACTGATCAATTAGTGCTGGTGAACTTATATACAAAACATGGCTGTAAATATTGGGAATACTTCTTTTGAGAAGAGGGAAATTAACAAAAAAAATAGTTGAATTGCCTAAATAGATGATCTATTACTTGTTACTCTTTCATAATTATTAATTTTGCATTTCCAGTCAGGTGGTGGTAGGACAATGTTATGTATCTCATACTAACAAACTAGGAGCCCAGAAAAGGGAAGCAAAGAAGGGTTTGATGTGACCCAGACACAACCACCAACCATAAAATAGCCTTTCCTTGGGAATCTTTTTGGGTTTTTACATGGCTTTCCAAAAGTCGTTTGGGCATCAAATAATCAAAAGAACTGTAGCAGGTGAACTAGTGAAGTACTTTTCACCACAACTTTTAGTGAATGGGGACAAAAACGGTTTCAACGGGTAAGTTATCATGTAGCTGTTGATCCCCAACTGGACAGGAGACACACCTACATATCAGTGAGTTGCAGCTGTAGGATTCTACCAGAAGAAAGTCTCCTAAGTAAATGGATCTGTGGGTTGCGAAATGTGTTTTTCTCTTACAGAACTGGAGTTTACTCATTACAACAACACCTTGGGTCACTAGTCTTGGTTTAAAATAAAAATGCTTTCTTGTTTCCTGCATGCTGTTACCAAACAGACTAGAAAATGGCCAGACAGAGGTGGAATTTAAACACATTGAAACCTCTAAAAGTTAATACTAACATTATTAACTTTGAGTTTATTTACCACCGCCAACTAATGTCCTCATCAAAAATGAACTGCCTAAGGAAAGGCCATGTGGAATTTCTTTGTGGTGCCTAAGTTAAGGCCCTCATCTGTAATGGGTTCCCCACTCTAGAAGCTTGTGACCATTTATTTCTCATTTGAATTCTAACTACAGTTTTTATAAGTATTTTTATATGTACTACTAATTTGATAATGATGTTCTATACTACTTTGATATTTAACATCTCAATTATATAATTTTATCTCCATGGAAATTACACAGGTTTTATTTTAAAAAAATTTTTTTACCGAGTTGATCCCTGAGATAACCACATACTCTGTGATAAATCAGTATTTCCCAAGGAATCCCAAGTAAGATACAGCATGGTACTAAGTATCCCAACAAGATACCTTTCTTGTCTTCATTTACAAAAATTAGGATTTCTTTAAAAGAGGGCTCTATGAAACCATTTTAGCATTTTGGGGACTAGATGTGTGAACTTCTCATAAAGGATGAAACAGAGGATGTGTTTGTAGAAAAATGTAGACCCTGAAATTGTTAGTCACTCAGTCAAGCCCAACTCTTTGTGACCCCATCGACTGTAGCCTACCAGGCTCCTCAGTCCATAGGCTTCTCCAGGCAAAAATACTGGAGTGGGTTGTCATTTCCTCCTTCAGGGGATCTTCCTGACCCACAGATCGGACCCAGACCTCCTGCATTGCAGACAAATTCTTTACTCTCTGAGCCACCAGGGAAGCCCATCACAAAAAGGGAAAGGGCAAAAAGTGATTGAGATCCTGGAGCACAATCTCAGGTTTAGTCCTGATGTGTCAGTTTTGAACTGGAAAATAGAAAGTTAACTCAGTAAGATAAGATACATACTTCCTGTGTGTTCCTCTGCATCTGTTTAAGTACTTCTTTTATTTATTTTTATTTATTTTAATTGGAAGGTAACTGCTTTACAATGTTGTGCTGGTTTCTCCTGTACAACATGAATTAGCCATAAGTATACATAAATCCCGTCCCTCTTGAGCCTCCTTCCCACCACTCACCACCCTCCTCTAGGTCATCACAGAGCACCGAACTGAGCTCCCTGTGTTGTGTTTCTTTTTTTTTTAATTGAAGGATTATTGCTTTACAATATCGTGTTGGTTGATACAGTCTGCCATATATCAATATGAATCAGCCATTGGTAAACAAGTTTCCCCTCCCTGCCTCGCACCTCCCACCCCATCCCACCCCTCTAGGTCGTCACAGAGTACTGAGTTGAGCTCCTTGTGTTATACAGCAAATTGCCACTATTTTATATATGGTAGTGTACACGTTTCCATGTTGCTCTCGCCATTCATCCCACCCCCCCTTCCCCTCCCCCTCCCTCCAGCAACTCCACAAGTGTGTTCTCCATGTCTGCCTCTAACTACTTCTTTTAATTCTCTGATTACTTACCCATTTTCTTTCCTCTTCTGTAAGCTCTTGAATGCCGGAATCTTTTTTTATCCCCTGTGCCTAAGCCTAGGGACTTCTCTGCAGCAGACACTCAAAAGATAATTGCAAAGGTGGTAACCTTCAAAAGAAAAACAACAGTGGAGGTTTCTGACCACTGAGTAGGGCAGGGAGTCTGAGCTTTTCCAAACAGCACATGGCCACAGCCTGTACAGAAGTGAATTGCAACCCATGCAGGGAAGACAGAGTGGAATTTTCTAAAAGTACCATGTGGTCAGGTCGAGTAGAACAGTAATTAAGAGGTAATTATACATGCTTTACTAGTTCCTAATGAATTGGATTGAGGGGGTATAATGAAAACCCATGTAGGCATTCAAGGCCAGTTTCAGGAGTATGTGACCAGTGTGATTGCACAAGTCTCCACATTTAAAGGAGTCCATGCTTTGTTTAGAGTTTCCCTGGATCAGTGGTAAAGAATCCACCTGCCAATGCAGGAGACACAAGAGATGTGGTTTGATCCCTGGGTCAGGAAGATCCTCAGGAGAAGGAAACGGCTACCCACTCCAATATTCCTGCCTGGAAAATCCCATGAACAGAGAAGTCTGGTGAGATACAGTCTCAAAAGAGACGGACACGACTTAACGACCAAACAGCAAAAACAATGTTTGATTTAAGGTTCTGTTGTCACCATCTTGGAATGAATTTTTAATAATTATCCTTAAAGGGGCCCCACATTTTGATTTTTTACTGGCCTCACAGCTGAGGTACCAGTCCTGTGTACATTATTTCCAAAATTATTTACAAGTTAACTCATTGGTGAATCTGTATACAGAGATTACTGATGATGCAATGTAATTATTTCCAAGTAATGCGTTAGTTTCTAAAGTGAGTTGTTCTTCTCTACTCCCTCTTCTCTGTACTTGTCTCAACTTAGGTCTCTCTCATATCAAGCCTGAGATAAAAGCTTAAGTACATGTGTTTTATTTGCGGGTCTGAGGAGTAAAGCTGGGAAGGACAGTGGATTTGTATGTCGTGCCAAGCTCAGTCGCTTCAGTGACTCTTCAGTGTCCGACTCTGCGACCCTCTGGACTGCAGCCTGCCAGGTTCCTCTGTCCATGGGATTCTCCAGGCAAGAATGCTGAAGTGGGTTGCCATGACCCCCTTCAGGGGATCTTCCCAACCCAGGAATAGAACCCACATTTCTTAGGTCTCCTGCATTGGCAGGCAGATTCTTTACCAGTGGCGACAACTGGGAAGCCCATAGACCCATATATGGATGTGCAATCAAGTTCCATACAACACAAGTGCAGAATGCTCATCCCATGGACCTCCTGAGGAGCCCCACAGACTATCTCCCTGAGGAAGAGAAGTGCAACCTGTATCCATTGATCCTTCATCCCCTGATGAAGGATGGCCCTTGAGAAGTGCCCAATTCCCCAAAATTCTGTCCTTTCTGACTTGCATTTATATTATCTCTTGAGGTGTCTGTTTGAACCACTTAAAAGGAACCTTCCTATAAAGCAAAAGTTATGGCTTACTCAATGTGTACCTCCAATGTCAGATGTAGTTTGTAACATATAGACATAAACAGGGTGTCAAAATGCAGTTCAGCCTATTCAGATTAGTCTGAGACCCTGCATGCTTAAACAAAACAGTAGGTGACAAAAGCTGCCATGTCCCAGGGCACAGTGCCAGGCCTCTCAGGCAAATCATGCTTGGGGCATTTGGCCCTCATGGATGCCACACTCTCCACCATTTCCACGACTTCCAGTGTCTGCCAGGAGGGCACCCATTCTTTGGAGTGAGTTGTGGGGCAATGGGGAGGTGCTTTGCCTTCACCTCCAGAGAAAAAAGGCTTCCCAGGTGGTGCCAGTGGTATAAAAAGCCTGCCTGCCAATGCGGGAGACTTAAGAAACGCAGATTTGATTCCTGGGTTGGGAAGATCCCCTGGAGGAGGGCATGGCAACCCACTCCAGCATTCTTGCCTGGAGAAATCCATGGACAGAGGATCCTGGTGGTCTACAGTCCATAGGGTCACAAAGAGTTGAACACAACTGAAGCTACTTAGCATGCATGCACCAAAGGAAAGAGGAGACTTAGTGGAGATGCCTAAAAAATGCGTTATGTGTGGTATCCTCTTGAGTTTAGCAGGTCCTGAGGGGTGGAATCTGACTCATGCCTGATAATTACCAAAGAGATGATACATTGCCGCTGTCACTGGCCTGACCAAAGAGGAGAGAGAATTAGAGGACTCACTAGGATCAAACTGTACTTTCACAGATGGCAGGAGAAAAGTGTTATAAGTTGTTTTTTTTTTTTTTTTCCCCAAAGCCAAGTAGAATCTAAGAGGGCCTTTGATACCCACCAAAAGGCAAGTCTTTGTGAGGTGGATGGAGATAGGATGTGATGAACGGCAAACCAGAAGAGACATATAAGCCACATTTTGAAGACTTTGAATGAAATCTATTCATCAAAGGAAGCTTTGGGAAAAACACAAAGACGAAAGAAGGCCGAGGCAAAAATATGTCATTCCTCTGCTCTCCTTACTCCCAAATCTCCTTTAGGGGCCACCAGCAACCAAGGCAAGTGTTACAGTTTCCAGACCTAAGTAGTAGTAAGCTGATGCAAGACAGAACACCATATTAGCTTTCAGAGCTTTAATTATGATACTGAACCAAACACATTGATCTCTAGTATGTTGTTCTTGGTTCCAAAGACAATCAAGATTTTGGGGGTTTTTTTTGTCTCAAAATGACAAAATATCTTATGTGACCTCCCTGACATTTCATCCATGGACCAAGTAATCTCTTGTCTACAGATGGGTTGGAGTGGGCCACGGGGAAAATGCCTCCTCCTGTCTATATATCGAGTCAACAAATTCAATATATTTGTTAGAACTCCTCAATATTCATTTGATGACTGCATGCATGAATAAATTAATTAAGTCTTTATTGAAGACTTCTGATATTGTCATTGAAGTCAGATTCTAATAAAACTCAATCAGAAGTTCCTACAAAATCGACATCTGCACTGGAAGGTTATAGGCCAGGTAACCATGAAGAAAGTGCACCTTTACTGAGACAAAATTAAATGCATGTGCGTCACTAATTAAGAGGGGGTGTATTTCCAAGTCTGCAATATAGGAAACAGGCAAATTATACAATTATTCTGCCTTTTCCTACCAAGCCCTTTGATGTAAAAAGGTCTCATTAAGAACTGGTATAGAAAGAGGTGAAATGAGCAGAGGAGAGTTTGTTAAGTATATTTTTTTAGTGAGAAAAAATTTATAGACTAAGATTAATCAGAAAAAAAGTTGGAAATATTGAGTGGTTGAAATTAAAGATAAAAAAGGAAGGGGAAATAAATTTGGAGAAGAAACGGGTATGCAAATTACCTTTCCATATTTTAGCCCGTAATTTATTCCTAACTTGACTGAACCTTACCTCCTCCTCTGCCATATTCCCTGGAACCCATTTCATTTCTTAACTCCGAAAGAGTCTGTCATCCACTCAATGTATCATTTTATTCTCTGTGCGAACTAATTAATATTCATTCAAACATCTGGTACAGAATTTATCATGTAACCAGAATGAAATTATTTATATGTAAGTATTCCTTGCTTTCCCTCTTTCTTTCCCTCTTGTTCTTCTCCCTTTCTAGAGAAAAAAAAAAAAAAGATGTTTTCTGATTAGTTGTTGGATCATCATTTTGTAGTGCAGAATTTAAGTGACAGGTTGAGTTTCTTGAGGAAGGCTGGCAGAGTTAAGGAGCCGGTCCCTTCTCAGTTGGGAACATCAAGTGAGGCTTCTGAGAAGGAAACAGTAGACAGGATTATCTAGTGGAAGAAAAGATGATGTGAATAAAAGACGTTAGTGTGGCCGTGTCGGTGAGTGAGAGGAAGGGAACTTGGTGGCTTGCCGAGAGAGAGCTGTGCTGTGTGTCAGCAAAGAGACACTTGGGTTTTGATGGGAATCTGAGAGTGAAGGACAAAGAGAAGGCTTTGGAGTGACCGTGTGATTTGGAGGAGGCTGAAGCTCAGGAGAAATGATGAAGGGGGGTCTTAAGCAATGTTGCTGTGGGTTATAAAGCTACTTCTATTAATATTCTTTAAAGGTAGTATGTTGTGAAAAACACGGTCATTTCCTTATATAAAAGTCACTACTATTTTTCTTTTTCCCTGATTAAAAAAGTTTGGATAGTAAGTTAAGGGAGATGTTTATCTGAAAGAATATCTATCTATACCAGTCATGACCTGATCATGGGTCTCTGCACTGGCATTGTTCTTGACCTATAATGGCTTTAAACTTGATCATGTGTCCTGGGTCTGACAAACAGCTGAAATGGAAGGTCTGACCAAAAGAGATGAAGGGCCTTTACTCCGGAATAAAAGTGCAAAATTATTAAGGATAAAGCTCTTTTCCCCTTTCTCCTTGTTCCATTCTTTCTGCCTTGAAGCAGAATGGATGGCTGAGGCTGCAGCAGCCATCTTGGATCATGAAAATAAAAGCTAAGAATATTGAAAATCCTACAGACTTAGGTTCTGGCTGAAGTTAAATACTAGTTATTGAACCACTGACCTAATGCCACTGACCACTGCTTTAGGCTTTTTATATAGTGTGAGAAGAAGTAAATTCCTAATTGTTTAAGCCACTGTCACTGGTTTTCTGTTACTTATCAGAGTGTATTTTTAGTTGATCAAGTAGAGATCCTTCCAGATGACTAGCATTATTTCTAGGAATGAATAAAGTATCATATCAAGCCAGAACGGTCAGCATCCTTGGTATTAATTAGCTTTGTTATCACAAGGCAAAATATCTATGTGACAAAGTTGGGAAACCCTCAAGAAGAAAGCTTGTGTTCTGTTAGTTTGCCTGTGTCTAATCTTACGGCATCTGGTCCCATCACTTCATGGGAAATAGATGGGGAAACAGTGGAAACAGTGTCAGACTTTATTTTTTGGGGCTCCAAAATTACTGCAGATGGTAACTGCAGCCATGAAATTAAAAGACACTTACTCCTTGGAAGGAAAGTTATGACCAACCTAGATAGCATATTGAAAAGCAGAGACATTACTTTGCCAACAAAGGTCCGTCTAGTCAAGGCTATGGTTTTTCCTGTGGTCATGTATGGATGTGAGGGTTGGACTGTGAAGAAGGCTGAGTGCCGACGAATTGATGCTTTTGAACAGTGGTGTTGGAGAAGACTCTTGAGAGTCCCTTGGACTGCAAGGAGATCCAACCAGTCCATTCTAAAGGAGATCAGCCCTGGGTATTCTTTGGAAGGAATGATGCTAAAGCTGAAACTCCAGTACTTTGGCCACCTCGTGCGAAGAGTTGACTCATTGGAAAAGACTCTGATGCTGGGAGGGATTGGGGGCAGGAGGAAAGGGGGACGACAGAGGATGAGATGGCTGGACGGCATCACCGACATGATGGATGTGAGTTTGAGTGAACTCCAGGAGTTGGTGATGGACAGGGAGGCCTGGCATCCTGTGATTCATGGGGTCGCAAAGAGTCGGACACAACTGAGCGACTGAACTGAACTGAACTGAACTGAATCTTATGCCTCCTGGCATGCTGCAGTGCATGGGATCGCCAAGAGTCAGACATGACTACTGAACAACAATCTTATAAATAGCAGCTTACTAAATGCTGGCTGAGCAAAAGGCAACAAAGCAATAAAAAGAGGAACTACCAGTTCAGGTGTAAATACAGGTTCTTCAAAGTCAATTCTGAAAAACTTTCTTTGATCCATACCTCCTCCTACCTTTTGTCATTAAAAGTTTGAATAAATTAACTCTGAATTTTCTAAGTTCTAGGTTTCCAAATTCATCTCCCCTTCACATCAGCAAAGAGTCGGACACGACTGAGCAATTTCACTTTTCATTCATATCAGCCCCACCCAACCCAGCCTTCATTCCTGTTGCTTAGATATCATTCAACCCATAGGAAGCACTTGCATCATATTTTTACATTCATTTATTTTCTATGTGACTGGATGCTTGAATCAAAATACTGATTTACACATTCTGCATAAATTTACATATTATGTTCAAGCATCCTTAACTCTATAATCTTGTAAAATAAAACCCAATTAATTAGTGCAACCTACTGCAATTGTCTTTAAACCCAATATTCACAGCATGACACAGACTGTATTTTTAAACCAATTAATTTAATCACATTGTAGTTCTGAAAGAGCAGACACATGAAGACAAAGAGCTAATGACAGGCATGGAAAAAGAGATAGAACCAGAGGAGGCTAGAGCCCCCATATGGATTCAAACTTAACATCAATATTAGCATCAAATTTGAGATTAGAAGTCTAAAAGTCCGAAATATTCATTAAAATGCTTAAGAAACTAATGTCATCAGCAGCTGTTCTCTTGTGATAATAAGAGATCTCTTCTGGATTTTAAAAAGGGACAATTAACTCTCAGTAGAGTTGTATATAAGTTATATTGCCAGATATTATGTAAGAATTGGATTCTTGCTCCAGTGTACTTGCTGCTGTCACTACAATTCACATAGGTGTCTCTTTTTTCTGAGCTATTACCTGTACAGTCCCTAAGTCATGTTCGACTCTTTGAACCCCATGAACTGCAACACCAGGCTTCCCTGTGTTGTGGTGGTAAGGTTACCATCACACAATATAACACTTAATCATTCTACAGTTATTTCATGTATGCTGTTTTCTCTCGTTAATTTGTTTATAGTCTTTACAAAGGCCAAGATATGTTTTTGTAGGCTCCTATGTCACTGGCAATGCTTGAAGGATAGGTGTGCAGGAACTTGAACCAGACAGCACTTCCTGAGTTGTGAAGAATAAAGCATCTAAGAGCCATTATAGTTTTGCAGGGATCATTTAGTCTTATTTATAAGTGGCCCAGGGCACTGACCTGCTAAGGGACAATTTTGAGGAAAGTCATATTGCAGAAGTAGACACACAAGTGTTGGAGCGAACTGAGAACAACTACTTAAAAGTTCAAGATAGTAGAGGAAGTGATGGGAAAAAACGATGAAAGATGAAGAATTATGAAGAAGTATCAGAAGTGATTAAAAAAAAAGGTAGCAGTGGGAATTCCATAACTTAAAAAGTATCTAAAATTAGGGACTCAATATATAGATTCAATAGTGCCTTGAACACAGCAGGCTCAAAACAAATTTAAAAAATAAAAACTGAATCACAGAAAGAAATTAATAACAATGGAAGGGAGCTTACAGGACATATGGGAAAAGCATAAAATATAAAAATTGAAGTATGAAAAAGAATTGAGAAAAAAAGAGTAAAACAATTACTGCAGAAATAATAACCAAGCATTATAAAAAGCAAAAAGCTACAAAATCACAAAGCTCAGCAAACACTTAGTAAGATAAATACAAAGGAAACACACATAGACTCCTCTTGGTAAAACTGCTAAGCACTTGAGAAAAGTCTTCGAAGCAGACAACAGTCATCAAAGAACACCAATAAGACTGATTACTTTCAGTAATCGACTTCTCAACAATAAAAATGTCTTCAAGAGAGGACAATAGAAAGACAAGTGTTGAAAGAAAATAAATACTAATCTATAACTCCAAACATACCAGAATATTCTTTAAATATTAAAGAAATATGCTTTAGATCTTTTTGTTCAATGAAAGTATCTATTGCCACAGACAACTAAAAGGCTGGGGAGGGGCAGTTCTTCTAAAGAAAGATTTCCCTAGACCAAACAAAGCAAAAGAAGACCAGGAAAGAATGAAGCAGTCCAGGAAGGGCAAATATGCAACTAAACTAAAAGAAATATTGACTGGAAAAACAAATATATTTAATCTACAAGCCGAAGCAGAAACCAAAAAATAAATTAGAAAATATTTTTAACTGACTGATAATGAAGACACATTATTATCAAAACTTGTGGGATGCAGCCAAAGCCACATCCAGAGAAAAATTCATGCATTAGAAAAGAAAAAAAAGTCTAAAATTCAGGGCCTGAAGCTTTTATTTTAAGGAACCAAAACAAAAATGGTAAATTAAGTAAACATTGAGAAATATAAAAACTGCAAACACAAACTAATGAAAAATTTTAAAACATGTAATATAAAAAATCAACAGGCAAAAAGTTCATTTTTTAAAAATATTAATAAAATTGATGGAGTCCTGGCAAGGCATATTAAGTTAAGAGTAGAGAAAACCCAGATTATCAATATCAGAAATTAAAAAGTGAGAAATCAGTACAAATCTGGAGACACTAAAAGTTAGATTGTAAGTAATATTTTATCAATGAAGATTGTAATTTGGATGAAATGAATAATTTTTTAACATCAGCAAAATAAAGAATAAAATATATTATTGAATTTATAAAGCAAAATTCAATCATAAAACAAAAACAGACTCATGGGATAAACAGGTGGTTGTCATGGAGTGAAGGGATGAAGTAGATTTAGAGATCCAGATCTCCAGCTATAAAATAAATAAGCCACAGGGATGTAATATAAAGCACAAAGAGTATGGTCAATAATATTATAATAACCTTGTATGGGGGCAGATTGTTACTTGCCTCATCATGGTGGACATTTCATGATACATACAAATATCAGGTCACTACATAGCCCACCTGAACAGTAATGTAATATCGTATGTCAAGTGTACTTCAGTAAAAACAATAAATAGACATTTTAAAATATAATCAAACAGATGGTTAATTTCATTAGTCTTCAGTAAATGCAAATTAAAACCACAATATGACACCAATACACCCCCACCAAAATAGCTAAAAAATTTCTAACACTATCCAGGGCTGGCAAAAATGTAAAACAACCAGAGCTGTCATACACTCATGTAGGAGGGCTGACTTCAGAAAACTGATCATATCTACCAAGTATTTGCCTACTTTATAATTCAGTGATTTCAATTCTAGAAAATACCCTGGATAAATGCATACATTCACTCCCCCCAAAAAGATGAGCATAAAAATATTCAATACAGCAATACTTGCAATAGTCCCAAATACTCATCAGCAAAAGAAGCACAAATAAACTGTAGGACATCCCCAAGGTGGAATATTATACAGTAATGAAAGTTTGGAGGATGTCCTCAAAAGCACATGGCTGCTGGTGGACCTATGAGCTGGATCCAGGCAATGAGAGATGACTCACACCCTCCCCATCCTTGAAATGTACTTTCTACCTGCCATTACCACACTAGGAGCTATTTCTAGAACATAGCCTTGAGCAAGTAAGGTGTTGTTGAGACCATCTGAATTGAGTGTATCTGAACCCAGTTAAGTTCTCTATATAAACTTATAAGATTCTGGCAGGTGGATATAAGTATCTGCTTATTTTGTGGCCACCGAGACAAGCTGACATCTACCAATGTGGGATGATCTGCTTCTTTCTTTGGTTTCTCCTTGCCTTCTGTGTACGGGGGTCAATTTTAGATTTTACCTGGAAAGCTTCTGTGGTTTTGAAGCAGCAAAATAAATATACTACAACTATACCTAACAATGTGGGTGAATCTAACAGTGTGAGAAAAATAAGGCAGACACAAAAGAACACATATTGTTTGATTCCATTTTTATACAAGTCAAAAATTGGGGAATTGGGAGTTCCCTGGTGGAACTAAGTGACTAAGACTCCATGCTCCCAATGCAGAGACCCAGGTTTGATCCCTGGTCAAGGAACTAGATCCTTCATGTCGCAACTAAAGATCCCACATGCTGCAACTAAGATCCAGTGCAGCCAAATGAATAATAAAAGAAATATAAGTATTTCTCAAATGGGAGAATTAATCCCTGGCATAACCTTTGCTGAGTCAGTGACTAGAAGGAGACCTGAGAGTGGCTTCTGAAATCTGAGTCACATTCTCTTAGCCTGGATGCTGGTCTGTATTCTAATGACATGAATTCACATTCTCTTAGCCTGGATGCTGGTCTGTATTCTAATGACATGAATCTATTCACCTTGTAAAATTTATTTATGGATTTGTGCATTGTTTGGTCATGTATAACATTATACCTTATAAAAAGTTCAAAAAAATAATCACAGCATATACCTAGGATAGTATCTTGTGAAGAGTACATGAATGATCGTACTCTGCCAAATAATTGTGTGCAAGATACTCATAGAACACAAAAAAATCAAGGGGGTTGGTATTATTAGTCCCAGTTTCCCGGGGAAGCAATTAAGGATTAAAGAGTTTAAGAAACTTGTCAAAAGCACAGTTAATGATGAGAGCTATAATTCAGTCTATGATCTTCCTACCATGTAATTCTTCCTCCTAAAAGTTATGGATTTTTAGAGCTAATCCATGTTGTAATAATTCATAATAAGCTTAATTCGATGTTGTCACAGATTGGGTTCCCTGGAAGATCAAAACCTGTGAAAGGAAAGGAAGGAAGCAGGATGTGCCTGAGGGAAGAGAGGTCTTTCTCCCGATAAGACCCCAGTCATCCTGGCAGGGACCTTTGGTCCATCACTGAGCCCGAGTGGGTGAGTTTTTGTACCACTCAGCTCTGGACTTGGGCTGTCCTGGGAAGGAGAGGATGTGGAGAGAGCTGACCCTCCACAGCTGAAAAGAGCACACAGCTGGAATCTACCTGCTGATTACTCTCTCTACAATCGGCAGCAGGTCCTTCCTTGAAGAAGGAGCTAGGCAGCACATCTCCAGTTCTACCACAAGGAGAACTTTTTAAAAATTAACTTATTTATTTTTGCTTGCACTGAATCTTTGTTGCTGCACACGGGCTTTCTGTAGTCGCGGAGAGCAGGGGCTACTCTAGCTTCGGTGCTCAGGCTTCTCACTGCAGTGGCTTCTCTTGTTGCAGAGCACGGAGCTCTAGGGTGTGCAGGCTTCAGTAGCTGCAGCTCATGGGCCCTAGAGCGTGGGCTCAGTAGTTGAGGCACACGGGCTTAGTTGCTCCAAGGAAGGTGGAATCTGCCTGGGTCAGGGATCGAACATGCGTCCCCTGCTTTGTCAGGCAGGTTCTTATCCACTGCACCCCCAGGGAAGTCCAAGGAGAACTTACTTAACCCTCACGATAATCTTATAGGGTAGATGTGAGAGATGTGCACCTCTCGCCTCTATTAGGAACCCTCTTCCTTCAGTGCCCTATCCAAGTAACTCTCTTACTTCAAGTCTTCAGTCAACCATCATCTTCTCAACCTTAACAACATATATGAAATCACAACCAGTTTCCATCCTTTGCTCTGCATACTCTTTACCTTATGCTACAGTTGCTTCATTCCTTGGCATGGATCGTTTCCTAGCATATTACGTTATTTATTTTCTTATGTTACCTTGCTTTTTATTGGGCACATCCCCCTCCTAGAATGTAAACTCCACAATGACAAGAATCTTCGTTTACTGATGTGTTCCTAGGATATTACTTGACACACAGTAGGTCTCAGTAAGTATTTGTCTCATGAAATCGAATAAAACTTCATCTTTACCCCTGGACATGCACCCAGTAGTGAAATATGATGAAGGTCAACATCGAAAGAAAAGGAAATTACAGCTTCCAGTGTGAGGAATGAGGAGATGGATGCCTGCCCATTAGACAGAGGAGGTTGTGTTAAATAATTGTGTTGTTAATTAGTGTTCCCTGCTCCATTTTCCTCTAAGAGAATCTTTACACTTATGTTGGTGATGAGGGAAGTAGGAAGAATAATAAAAGACTGACGCTGCAGTAAGCACAATGAACAAGTTGCTAAAAATCTATTCCTAGACATTATTTTGGTATGAGATAGAGCAGTTCCCACCTACGATCAGAGTTAAGTAATAGATAACAAAGGGCTTCCCAGGTGGTGCTAGTAGTAAAGAACCTGCCTGCCAAAGCAGGAGATTTAAGAGACATGGATTCAATCCCTGGGTCAGAAAGATCCCCTGGAGGAGGGCATGACAACCCACTGCAGTATTCTTGCCTGGAGAATCCCAAGTCTGGTGGAGTACAGTCCATAGGATCACACGGAGTCAGACATGACTGGAGCGACTTAGCACACCCACACAATAGATAACAAAAGCACAGAAATATTGGCATCATAGAAAAAGGTTAAAAATGTAATTGTCAATTCTAATAAAAACTGTAATAACTTACATGTGTTGAATGTTTATTCTGTGTCGGTTATAGTTTAAGTCCTTGTCATGAATTATCTTGTTTAATATTCACATTTCTATAAACTAGAATACCATCAGTCTCTCACTCCTATTAAAACCATATTCTTGTGGCATCACAGTATAAAATTATTTCTTTTACAGGTTAGAAAATCGAAGCTGAGAGAGATTAATCAAGTTCACAGATTTAGTCTGGGTTGAGACAGGAGTTGAGCTCAGGCAGTCTGATTGCAGAGTACACAACCACCCCACATCATCCCCCACAAACCTCCGACGGAACTGCACACAAATGTAAAATCAACTTCTCTGTGGTAACCTCCTGACATATTGGATGTGTCTGTTCAGCATGTGGTGTTACCCTGGCTCATCAGAGGGAAGTTGGGAGGCTTTGAGACTTGTATTTCTGTGATTGTGTTGTGATTTGCTCACACACAGGGGCTCCCTGTGCGATGCTGCATCTGTCAACTCCTGAGGTCCTCCCCCTGCCCATGTCTACCCTCATCCACCCCTGCAGGTGGTAGGAACCAGGGAGTGCAATCACAGAGAGTGAGCCCAGGCTGCCTTGAACCACAGCCACACTTCACAGACGTGAGAACCCCCTGCTTTGATCAGCCCTCCGTTCCTGGTTCCTGGGGTTTTCTTCTAAGCAGCAATTCTGAAAAGTCAAACTAGTAAAACTACATTGGCTTTTCCCTTCACTGACTTGGCCAGGTCTGCCAGACCCAGAAGTTTTCTCCAACCCATGAACTCCAGAGGAAAATCTTACAAATGTGTTCCTGCCTTAACCTCAGTACTTTGTTGGTGGTGCAAAATCCTCCTAAACTTTTCCCCAGACTTTCCTCAAAGGCAGATTTACTAGAATCATTGAGGCCCAGCTTCTAATTACCGGGACCTTCATTTGCATATATGTTTTCTGTTTGGCACCCGTTGTAGTGAGGGAGGGGTTGTTTTGAGCTGAGTGAAGCATTACAGGTACAAGATTGCCCCAAACATAACTCGGCTTAGTGAGAGCCCTACTATGATGTAGGGTTTCCTCTATCTTGACATCGACAGAAAACAAGCCATCCCACAGTTCTACTCCTTCTCTTCTCTCCTCTCTTGGACCTCTGTACCTACCAGATCTAACTCTCTCTCTCTCTTCAAGGTCTGGCTGATATCTAATCTCTCTTATCTAATAATGACCTCCCTGGTGGCTTAGATGGTCCAAAGAAACCACCTGCAATGCAGGAGACCCAGATTCGATCCGTGGGTCAGGAAAATCCCCTGGAGAAGGAAATGGCAGCACAATCCAGTATTCGTGCCTGAAGAATCCCATGGACAGAGGAGCCTGGGAGGCTACAGTTCATGGGTTTGCAAAGAGGTGGGCATGACTGAGTGACTAACACTTCCACTTTTCAATAAAACAGTTAATAGCTTTCTCTCCTTCTCTTTTAAAGAGCAATATTGCATAGGAACCTGGAATGTCAGGTCCATGAATCAAGGCAAATGGGAAGTGGTCAAACAAGAGATGGCAAGAGTGAATGTCGACATTCTAGGAATCAGCGAACTCAAATGGACTGGAATGGGTGAGTTTAATTCAGATGACCATTATTATATCTACGACTGTGGGCAGGAATCCCTCAGAAGAAATGGAGTAGCCATCACGGTCAACAAAAGAGTCCGAAATGCAGTACTTGGATGCAATCTCAAAAACAACAGAATGATTTCTGTTCGTTTCCAAGGCAAACCATTCAATATCACAGTAATCCAAGTCTATGCCCCAACCAGTAACACTGAAGAAGCTGAAGTTGAACAGTTCTATGAAGACCTACAAGACCTTTTAGAACTAACATCCAAAAAAGATGTCCTTTTCATCATAGGGGACTGGAATGCAAAAGTAGGAAGTCAAGAAACACCTGGAGTAACAGGCAAATTTGGCCTTGGAATATGGAATGAAGCAGGGCAAAGACTAATAGAGTTTTGCCAAGAAAATGCACTGGTCATAGCAAGCACCCTCTTCCAAAAACACAAGAGAAGACTCTACACATGGACATCACTAGATGGTCAACACCAAAATGACTGATTATATTCTTTGCAGCCAAAGATGGAGAAGCTCTATACAGTCAACAAAAACAAGACCAGGAGCTGACTGTGGCTTAGATCATGAACTCCTTATTACAAAATTCAGATTTAAATTGAAAAAAATAGGGAAAACCACTAGACCATTCAGGTATGACCTAAATCAAATCCCTTATGATTATCCAGTGGAAGTGAGAAATAGATTTAAGGGCCTAGATCTGATAGATAAGAGTGCCTGATGAACTATGGAATGAGGTTCGTGACATTGTACAGGAGACAGGGATCAAGATCATCCCCATGGAAAAGAAATGCAAAAAAGCAAAATGGCTGTCTGGGGAGGCCTTACAAATAGCTGTGAAAAGAAGAGAAGCAAAAAGCAAAGGAGAAAAGGAAAGATATAAGCAGCTGAATGCAGAGTTCCAAAGAATAGCAAGAAGATATAAGAAAGCCTTCCTCAGTGATCAATGCAAAGAAATAGAGGAAAACAACAGAATGGGAAAGACTAGGGATCTCTTCAAGAAAATTAGAGATACCAAGGGGATATTTCATGCAAAGATAGGCTCGATAAAGGACAGAAATGGTATGGACCTAACAGAAGCAGAAGATATTAAGAAGAGGTGGCAAGAATACACAGAAGAACTGTACAAAAAAGATCTTCACGACCCGGATAATTGCGATGGTGTGATCACTGACCTAGAGCCAGACATCCTGGAATGTGAAGTCAAGTGGGCCTTAGAAAGCATCACTACAAAAAAAGCTAGTGGAGGTGATGGAATTCCAGTTGAGCTATTTCAAATCCTGAAAGATGATGCTGTGAAAATGCTGCACTCAATATGCCAGCAAATTTGGAAAACTCAGCAGTGGCCACAGGACTGGAAAAGGTCAGTTTTCATTCCAATCCCAAAGAAAGGCAATGCCAAAGAGTGCTCAAACTACCGCACAATTGCACTCATCTCACATGCTAGTAAAGTAATGCTCAAAATTCTCCAAGCCAGGCTTCAGCAATATGTGAACTGTGAACTTCCTGATGTTCAAGCTGGTTTTAGAAAAGGCAGAGGAACCAGAGATCAAATTGCCAACATCCGCTAGATCATGGAAAAAGCAAGAGAGTTCCAGAAAAAACATCTATTTCTGCTTTATTGACTATGCCAAAGCCTTTGACTGTGTGGATCACAATAAACTGTGGAAAATTCTGAAAGAGATGGGAATATCAGACCACCTGACCTGCCTCTTGAGAAATCTGTATGCAGGTCAGGAAGCAACAGTTAGAACTGGACATGGAACAACAGACTGATTCCAAATAGGAAAAGGAGTACGTCAAGGCTGTATATTATCACCCTGCTTATTTAACTTATATGCAGAGTACATCATGAGAAACGCTGGGCTGGAAGAAACACTAGCTAGAATCAAGATTGCCGGGAGAAATATCAATAACCTCAGATATGCAGATAACACCACCCTATGGCAGAAAGTGAAGAGGAACTCAAAAGCCTCTTGATGAAAGTGAAAGAGGAGAGTGAAAAAGTTGGCTTAAAGCTCAACATTCAGAAAACAAAGATCATGGCATCCGGTTCCACCACTTCATGGGAAATAGATGAGGAAACAGTGGAAACAGTGTCAGACTTTATTTTTCTGGGCTCCAAAATCACAGCAGATTGTGACTGCAGCCATGAAATTAAAAGATGCTTACTCCTTGGAAGGAAAGTTATGACCAACCTAGATAGCATATTCAAAAGCAGAAACATTACTTTGCCACCAAAGTTCTGTCTAGTCAAGGCTATGGTTTTTCCTGTGGTCATGTATGGATGTGAGAGTTGGACTGTGAAGAAGGCTGAGCGCCAAAGAATTGATGCTTTTGAACTGTGGTGTTGGAGAAGACTCTTGAGAGTCCCTTGGACTGCAAGGAGATCCAACCAGTCCATTCTGAAGGAGATCCGCCCTGGGATTTCTTTGGAGGGAATGATGCTGAAGCTGAAACTCCGGTACTTTGGCCATCTCATGCAAAGAGTTGACTCATTGGAAAAGACTCTGATGCTGGGAGGGATTGGGGGCAGGAGGAGAACGGGACGACAGAGGATGAGATGGCTGGATGGCATCACTGACTCGATGGATGTGAGTCTGAGTGAACTCCGGGAGTTGGTGATGGACAGGGAGGCCTGGCATGCTGGGATTCATGGGGTCGCAAAGAGTCGGACACGACTGAGTGACTGAAATGAACCGAACTGAAGAGTTCCCAGGATCACTTCCAAGTCCATCTCATTGGCCTGTACTTAGTCTCAGTGCTACAACCACTGTGACACAGGCAGAGAAATGTCACCTTGGGCATCCATGGGCCTAGCTGTCACTCAGGGGTGCTCTTATTAAAAACAAGTCAGCTGCAGAGAGTTGGACAAGTTGGGTTGTGGCATCAAGGAGAAAGGGGAGCATTGTTCTGGAAGTCAACTACCAACCACCTTTTAGAAACTTGTTTATACAGAAAGATGAGGGCTCCTTCCTGCCCCAACCTTCAGCTCTCTGACCGAAAATTCTCTTGAGGAGCAATATATGGTCCAGCTTGTTTTGCTTAGTTTTATTTTTCTGTGTGCTGTTGAGCTGATGTGGTTTGGAAACAGAATTGGTGGATGAGGAGGGTGACTAGAATAAGCATGACTGGGGAAGCTGAAGAATTAGAGTGGAGAGAAGAGAAGGAGGCAGCTGGTCTGGGCAGAAGAAAGCTGAAGAAAACATAGGGTTAAGCAGTTGTTCTTAGGGATTTTTTGGTTTTGTTTTGGAAATTGTACTGTACAAACTACTGAAAGTAATTGTGTTAGTTACTCAGTCGTGTCCCACTCTTTATGACCTCAGTAGACGGTAGCCCACCAGACTCCTCTGTCCATGGGATTTCTCAGGCAAGAATACTGGAGTGGGTAGCCATTCCCTTTTCCAGGGTGTCTTCCCAACCCGGGGATCAAACCCTGCATTGCAGGCAGATTCTTTACCAACCGTTAATGCTATATTATTCTTTTCTTCATTTGCCCTGAGAACATAAATATCAATGGTCCTTTTTGGATTTTTAAAACAAATATTAATTTATTTATTTGGCTGTGTGGAGTCTTAGTTTCGGCACATGGGATCTTTAGTTGCGCCATGTGGGACCTAGTTCCCTGACCAGGGATCGAACTTGGGCCCCCTGCATTTGGAGTGCAGAGTCTTAGCCACTGAACCACCAGGGAAGTCCCTGGATTTTTTTTTTTTTTAAACTACTGTTTATTGTTTAGGGAGAATTTTACAACATGTGAAATTGGCTTTTGGGAGGGTGGGTGTGGCTGAAAGGAATTAAGTCACAATCATATAGAATAAATATACAAACATTTAAGTCAAAGAATCTCTGTACCAGCAGCCTTTTGAGGACTCTTAAGTTTTCCTTAAACTATAATTAACCAAAAGGAAAGGTGCTATCCTGTTTTATGTACTTTTATAATATACTTCCCAGCAACTATGAAGCTGGTCTTATTTTATCCTATTTTATGGATGAGAAAACTAAAGCTTCACGATGAAGTAATTAGACCAGTATTTCACAGCCAATAAATAGCAGAGCAAGAATTTTAACCGAAGAACTGTCTAACTCCAAGGCTTGTTCTGCCTTTAATTTTACCCTCCTACATCCTCCACTTTTACAAGGTCATCAGCCTAATTAACTGACACCATTTTGATGGGCTTTATTTCCACTCTCACTAAATTTATGAAAGGCTGATATGTATACCTACATATTGCTGATACATCTCAGCAAAAATTAATGAGTGATACCTGGGGATGGTGCTGGGGGTCAAGGCAAAGATAAATAAGACATCATTGGAGACCTGAGAGGCTCATGATTTAGGCTCAACTGAATCATTTTGTCATTTGCTTTAACACCATGTTGTTGTTTTTCAAAAAATCTATTTGGAAATGTAAATAATGATTACAGTAAATGTTCATTGGTAAATAATGATTACGGTATTGGTATACAAAATACACAATGAAATGTGGTGTGAGAAATCATCAGCCTGACAATATTTCTTGTTCTTTGATAGGTATAGAACACACCTATTATATTGAGCTAGAAAATTCCACCTGCAAGGTAAAGTTTATTCTATCACCTCTAAAAGATGATGACTTTAACAAATACACATACCGCAGAGTGTAGACTTATTACCTTCATCAATAATCTTCCAGAAACTATTCAGTCAGCAGTTAATTCATCTGTAAACTAAACTCTGTAAATGATATTCTATCTGGAATGCTAACTAGCTCTGACCAGCAAGAGCTCACATGTTGCGGAGATGAAAATTCAAAATGTCCCAGAGTTCCAGAGAATGGATGAGCAATAAGTACTTGTCGTTGTCATTCAGTTGCTCAGTCGTGTCCGACTCTCTGCGACCCCATGGACTGCAGCACGCCAGATCTCCCTGTCCCTCACTGTCTCCCAGAGTTTGCCTAAGTTCATGACAATTGAATTGGTGATGCTTTCTAACCATCTCATCCTCTGTCACCCCCTTCTTTCAATCTCAATCTTTCCCAGCATTAGGGTCTTTTCTAATGAGCCGACTCTTCGCATCAGGTGGCCAAAGTATTGCAGTTTCAACAGTTTCAACAGCTGGCGCTATTAGACTGTCTTTTTTGATGAGCTGTGTCAAAGTTCTTCAGCCAGGTGTAATCATATGCTTGTCTTTGACTCCTCTTCTCTTGGTGGGTGGCACTTTACCTGGATGTAATATTCTCTTTTAAATCACTCTGACATACTCATCTTTGTAATGTTTTCCAAACATATCACTACTGCTATCTCTGGTAGCTATCATCTTACAAAAAATGGAAAACACCATCTGCAGCACCAGCAATGATGCTCAGAGTTAGCATCGCCGTGCCGATTAGAGTGTTCTTTCCTTCTCCTCAATTCTGCCCCATGTCAGGGATTTCATTTGTCACTGTGTGTTAAAAGTGAGCTTTGAAAATTATATAACTTCTATTCAGGAAGTTTTCTTCCCCTGTTTAATTCAATATTTCCTGCTCTGGAATGTCAGAATTTTCTCCCCTAAGCAAACCAGTGGTTTTCAAATTATGTGGAGTGGAATTCATTCTTTTTTTTTTTTTTCAACACAATTGTTCTAAAACACACAGCACACCAACTAGGAAGAGGTGAACTGTTTTCTCAAGAAATTGAATTCTTCACTTTGGAAGACTTATCATGGAAAGCTTAGGATCTATAGAACAGTTTGCTGATCACTCCCTTAAGTATTTCTTGTGTAACTTGTGAAAAGCATCGTATTTCACAAGTTTGTATTACAACGGCCCCTTAGATGCTACTATTCTTCAATTTGTGGATCTTTTCTAACTTTGTGCACTTGGAATGACCAGAATTGTATGGAACTGGTCTCAAACTCTGATTCCACTGCCTGCTTATTGTGTGACCTTGAGCAGTTTATTCAAGCTCTCTGTGCCAGGGCTTTCTTATCTCTGAAGGGAAAAGAACATTCCTTGTGATATATGGTGATTTTGAGAAGTAATGAGGTCAAGTTCATTAGATCTCTGACATTCAGCAGAGCTCTCTGGAGGGACCTTGTCTTCTGGACTGCACTGTATATGTCACAATACACACTAATAAATCATTCAGACCACAAAATGTAGTAAAATGTAATTATACTAGTGTCTTCACTGTTGATTGGTTCTCAGAAATTGTTTGAAAGGCTATTGGCTTTCTGGGGCACTTTTTGATTGAAAGTCACAATTTTTGTTACAAGTTAATTGCCTCTTCAGCTTTCACAAAAATTTTTGTCTCACTTTATAAGAAATGTTTGATTTCTGTTAGTGGGACTGTAAACTGTACAACCACTATGGAAAAGAGTCTGAAGGCTCTTCAAAAAATTAAAAATAAAACTACCACATGATCCAGTAATCCCACTTCTGGGTATATATCCAAAGGAAATGGAAATAGGATACAAAATAAGCATCTGTATTCCCGTGTTTATCATATGATTATTCACAGTAACCAAGATATGGAAACAACTCAAGCGTCTGTCAATAGATGAACAAATAACAATGTATGTGTGTGTGTGTGTATATATATATATATATGCATAATATAATTCAGCCATTAGAAAGACAGAAGTCCTGCCATTTGCAACAACATGGACGGACCTTAAGATCATTATGCCAAGTGAAATAAAGTCACACAGAGAAAGACAACTACTGTATGTTATGTGGAATCTAAAAAAAGCCTAACTCCTAAAAACAAAGGGTAGATGGTCGTTACTAGGGACTGGGGGAAGGGGATGGGGAATGGTGACATGTCAGTTGAAGAGTATAAAACTTCCGGTAAAAAGATGACTAAGTTCTGGCGCTCTCAAGCACAGCATTGACGGTAGTTAGCAACACTGTATTGTGTTATATACTTGAAATTTGCTAACAGAGTTGCTCATAAATGATCTTATGCTCTCATCACAGTAATTATATGATGTGATGGAAGTGTTGATTCATCTTGCAGTGGTAATCAGGAAACTGACACAGTGTGCACCTTCAACTTACACAATATTATATGTAAATTATATCTCGATAAAGCTGGGGGAAAAATCCAATGAGAAAGTTGAAAAAAAAGAAATCTTTGCACTGTTTGGACCATTTAATGAAACAGTTTCAAAATATCTTTTACTTTATTCATGTAGAGGAGCTATTATCTTTTGTTCTGTCACATATATCAGCCATCACTATATTCTTCTCTTTAGCCTTAAAATATAATGAATGAAATGTCTATTAAATATGCTTTGTTAGTAGCTCAGACAGTAAAGAATCTGCCTGCCAGTGCAGGAGACTTGGGTTAGATCCTGGGTTGGGAAGACTCCCTGGAGAAGGAAATGGCAACCCACTCCATTCTTGCCTGGAGAATCCTATGGACAGAGGACTCTGTGGCTTACAGCTTATGGGGTTGCAAAGAGTCGGACACAACTTAGTGACTGAACAGCTATTAAATATATTAAAACAACAGATATTTATTGTAGCTTTTTCTTCTCTATACTTCTATCATCTATCCATTGTGGATGTCTTTAAACTGTATTTGTAAGTATTCTATAGTACTTTTGACATGTCTTTGATGCAGACATATATATTTCCTGGTGGCTCAGATGGTGAAGAATCCACCTGCCAATGTAGGAGACATGGGCTCAATCCCTGGGTTGGGAAGATCCCGTGGAAAAGGAAATGACAGCCCACTCCATTTTTCTTGCCTGAGAAATCCCATGGACAGAGGAGCCTGGAGGAATACAGTCCATGGGGTCACAAAGAGTCAGACACAACTCAGTGACTAAACAAGAACAATACTTGCCATTTTTGTAGTCAAGCGCACAGTGTTTTAATAATTTCATAAAATAGTTGCCAAATCTTTGTCAAATCCAAGTTGGGTTCACATGTTAAAATAGTGGAATAGCACAACTTTCTAGGAAAGACGATAAAATATAAATCAATGTGTATTGGGGTTTTTTTGGTTTCTATGTTGTTTTCATTGTGGAATATCTCTTAGAGAATATTCCATACTAATGTTTCTTAAAAGGCCATCTTCTTCTTGTTGTTTTAGTAGACTATATTTTAAAACGATTTTAGCCTCACAGCAAAATTGAGTGGGAAGTGCACAATTCCCATATATTTTCTGCCGCCCCTCCATTTATCTACAACCTCCCTAACTATCAGAGCTTCCCTGGTGGCTCAGAGGGTAAAGCATCTGCCTGCAATGCAGGAGACTTGCGTTCAATCCCTGGGTCAGAAAGATCCCCCGGAGAAGGAAATGGCAATCCACTCCAGTACTCTTGCCTGAAAAATCCCATGGAGAGAGAAGCCTGGTAGACTACAGTCCATGGGATTGCAAAGAGTTGGACACGACTGAGCAACTTCACAGTTCAGTTCCCTAACTATCCACACAATTGACCAAAGTAGTGCATTTATTACAGTCAATGAACTTACATTGACACATCATTATCACTCAAAGTGCAATTTACATTAGTGACCACTCTTGGTATTGTACGTCCCATGGGTTCAGAAAGCTGTATAATGATATGTATCCACCATTACAGCATTATACATAGTAGTTTCATTCCCTTAATAATCCTCTGTTCTATGTCTGTTTGGCCTTTTCTATCCCTCCAACCCCTGGCAACCAGTGCATTTGTACTGCCTCCATAGCTGTGCCTTTCCCAGAATGTCATATATATGCACCATATAGTATACAACCTTTTCAGATTGACTTCTTTCACTTATTAGTATGCACTTCTCCTTCTTCCATGTCCTTAATGGCTTTATAGCTCATTTCTTTTTAGTACTGAATAATATTCCATTTGCAGGAGATACCATAGTTCACCTACTGAAAGATACTCTGATTGCTTCCAAGTTTTAACAGTCATGAATAAAGCTGCTACAAGCATCTGTGTGCAGGTTTTTGTGTAAACATAAATTTTTGATTTATTTGGGTAAATACCAAGGAGAGAGATTGCTTGATGTGTGGTTAAGAGTATGTTCAGCTGTGTAAAATATTGCCAAACTATTTGTGCCATTTTGCATTTCCATCAGCCACAAATGAGTTTCTATTGCTCCAGATCCTATCCAAGATTTGGTGTTGTCAGT
This sequence comes from Bos grunniens, assembly GCF_055505025.1. NCBI lineage: Eukaryota > Metazoa > Chordata > Mammalia > Artiodactyla > Bovidae > Bos > Bos grunniens. The sequence continues at coordinate 30,138,555 of NC_141188.1, forward strand.
GTTTCAGGTTTTCACCAATCATATTGGTGTGTAGAGATATTAATATCTCCTTGTTGTTTTAATTTGCAATTCTTTAATGACAAAATGATGTTGAACATTTTTACATTTTATATTACCTCTATAATATTATTTCTTCTATTTCATAGTATTTTCCATCTGTATATCTTCTTTTTTGAAATGTTCAGGTCTTTAACCCAGTTTTTAATTGAGCTGTATATTTTCTTATTGTTGATCTTTAAGAGATTTTGTATTTGTTGGACAGCAATCCTTTATCAGATGTGTATTTTGCAAGATGTTTCCCCTTTTCTGGGCTTGTCTGCAAATTCTCCTGACATTGTCTTTCACAGAGCATAATTTTTAACTTTAATGAAATTCAATATGGAGTTGTAACTAAAAAGTCATCACCAAACCAAAGGTCATCTAGATTTTCTCCTATCATTTTCTCCAGGAGTTTTATAGTTTCATGCTTTACATTTAGATCTATGATCTATTTTGAGTTAATTTTTGTCAAAAGTGTAAAGACTGTGATTTTTTTTTTTTTTTTGCATGTGGTTGTCCAGTTATCCCAACACTCTTTGTTGAAAAGACCATCTTTCAGCCATTGTGTTGCCTTTGCCCCTTTGTCAAAGATCAGTTGACTATTCTTGTGTGCGTCTATTTCTAGGCTGTCTATTTTAGTCCATTGATCTCTTCATCTGTTCTTTTCCTGATATCACACTGTCTTGATTGCTGTAACTTTACAGTAAGTCTTGAGTTGAATAGTTTTGATCTTCCAACTTTGTTCTTTTTGTCCAATATTGAGTTGGCTATTCTGGGTTTTTTGCCTCTCCATATAAATTTTAGAATCATTTTGTCAATATCCACATGTAGACTTGCTGGAATTTTGATTGAGATTGCACTGAATTTAAGTATTGAGTTGGAAAGAACTAACATCTTGACATTGCTGAGTCTTCCTACCTGTGAAATTGAAAACTTCTCCTTTATTTTGTTCTTTTAGTAAGAAATTTTCTCATGTAGGTCTTATACATATGAGGTTAGATTTGACTTTCTTTTATAGACTCAAATCTTCTCAATTTTTTAATTTGCAAGCAACCAGGTAGGGATAAGAGGTCTATAAATCAAGGCTAGAAAATTCTCCAAACAATACATGTGCATGCTAACGTATGAAGGATGTGTAGGAGATACTGGTAGTCGCTCAGTCACGTCTGACTCTTTGTGACCCCATGGACAAAAGCCTACCAGTCTCCTCTGTCCGTGGGATTTCCCAGACAAGAATACTGGAATGGGTTGCCATTTCCTTCTCCAGGGGACCTTCCTGACCCAGGGATTGAACCCAGTTCTCTGGCATTGCAGGCAGATTCTTTGCCATTGAGCTACAGGGAAGACCTTCAGGTATATGTAAGAGATAGGACACAGTATTTAACACCAAACAGATTTGAGTTGAAATTACAACAGTTTCTCTTATTAACCACATGACATTGCTCAAACTACACAACAGATTGGAGTCTCAGTTTCTTCAGCCATAATATGGGAATAGTATTATGTCCCCTACTTGATGTATAACACTGTATCTTCTTTTTGAAAAATAAATGCATTTTATTAAAGCAAAATTGAAACATGTTGTCTTGAGTGAATGAATGAGGCCTAGAAGTCAAGCAGTCAAGTCATTGAGTCCAGGAGGAAAGGAGCAGAGAGTAGAATAAACAATAATACAAAAACACAGCAACTGATTAAAACACACACACACACACACACACACACAAATACACATCACAGTTCAAAATTTAGGGACAATAAGTGGTTAAAATCTGGACCCCCATCTGTTTAACAATTTAGAGCAGCTGCAAGAATAATTGATTTTGAGTCATAGAAAGAGATAAAGTGCCCTGAACACTCTTTCATTGAATCTGAGCTATTTAGAAAATTGGTTGTATTTGGAAACATTAGAATCTTGGCTCCATTAATGCCATTGGATTTTCTGTTTTATTCACTATTGTACAGTGATGTTCACTACCATATAGTGTGAACTCATGTGTGCTCACTCGTGTTCAACTCTTTGCAACCCCATGTATGAAAGCGTGCCAGGCTCCTCTGTCCAAGGGATTTCCCAGGCAAGAATGCTGGAGGCAAGAATGGCAAGAATGGGTTGCCATTTTCTATTCTAGGGAGTTTTCCCAACTCCAGGAATCGAACCTGCATCTCTTGGGTCTCCCGTATTGGCAGGCAGTTTCCTTACCACTGTACCATCTGGGAAGCCCTATATAGAAGACAACCCAAATGATTGCACAGACTGTGCAATCAGTGAATATTTATTGAATGAACACACATTACTGAACAAGGTAACAAGACCAAGTTACTTTAGAAGCTGGAAATATTCATACTCTCATGAGGGTGAAATAAAATCCAGTATTTAGTATGGCATAAATAAGATGATACTTTGTCAAGATTGACATGCTTTAACAATATATTGATTGATTAATGACCTACAATACATCTATCTGCTATAATTTGGAAGTATAATAGTTCAAATGTGTCAAGCAAAAGGAAAAGAGTAACTAGTAAGAGTGAGCCTGTTCTTTTCCCTTCTTGCTTCTTTCAGGTCCTAATGCATTACCTGCTTTGGCTTTTGTTTCCTTCCATTATAAATAAAGTGGTTTCCTTGGCTGCAAGCTAACATCTGATTAATTCTTGCCTTTGAATAGCAATGATAGTATTGACTCCAACCTAGGATAATGACTTTCCTTATGGTTTTTTCCTTCAATTTTCTTTATTAAGTTAAAAAAGAGGCCATCGTTTTAGAATTAAAAAGCAGCAAGATATTAAACACAAAAGATATTGCAAATCATTCACAGAATAGCAAGCTGAACAATATTTCTTAGAAATAACACGACAGAAAATCAGGGTTTTATTCAAGAACACTGGACTAAAATAGGTTAGAACAGATTTTTTTTTTAATTTCTTACTGAAAACAAATGTAACATTTTAAATAAAACTAACATTTTAAAATTAACAATTTGTACAGTGAATCCTATATGATAATGTGTTAGTTAGTGCTATATGTCTATTTTCAAAGCCAATTTCTATTTCTCTAGAGAGAGAGAGACAATCTAATAGATTTAGAGTATTCCTACAGGCTGGAAATGGAGAGAAGGAAATACCATATATTGAATACCTTAAGACTTTCTGTCATGGTCCATAGGGGTGTGTGTGTGTGTGTGTGTGTGTGTGTGTGTGTGTGTGTGTGTTGCTCAGTTGTGTCTGACTCTGTGTGACCTCATGGACTGTAGCTGGCTAGCCTCCTCTGTCCATGGAATTCTCCAGGCAAAAATACTGAAGTAGGTTGCTATTCCCTTCTCCAGGGGATCTTCCCAACCCAGAGACTGAACCCAGGTCTCCCGCATTGCAGGCAGGTTCTTTACTATCTGAGCCACCAGGGAAGTCATGGTTTTAGAAAGGAATGCATTTCATTAAAGCTTTCCTGTATGAAGCCATGTAACTGATGATACCTGTATGCACACACAGAACGAATAGTCCAGATACATAACTAAGAACTCAGAACTAAACCTTTTCATGCAAAGGCTGGGCCAGGCCTTGGCATTGTTCGCTGCATTTGGGAATGGTCAACCCACCTCATGGTTGAGTCCGTTTCTAATGATCACGTATCATTGTTCTGTCACTGGGGGCATTACCAGCTGTCATGTGAATAATTTCTGTGGGCAAGAGAGTTATTCTTGAAAGTTAATATTGGCTTTAAGAAAGAGAAATTGCCAAGGAACTTAATTTAGATTGAGTGGAGCATTCTAAAACATTCATTGTTCCTTGCAAGCCCCAAGTTACTGGCTCTTTGGCACATCCAGTTCTATATTGTCTTTCCCCTTATGAAAAAGTCATACATCCCCTTATGGAAAAATCATTGTCTTTCCTACAGTCTGCTCTTAATCTTGCTCCTAATTTCCAAGTCTAGAGTCATTCATTTACCCTAGAACATGATTAATACCAATATTGAAGACTAAGAATGACGAACACAAGCATCTTCTCTTGTGTTAGGAGAAGATGAGAAATGCCGTGTGTCTTCCAGCAGGACCACAGTAGTATTAGAGTACTGGTAGGTGTTGGAGTCCCAGTTGGGCACGGTGTCTACCCGTGTCTTAGGCTTTCCTTGTTCAACATCTGAGGATATTGAGAATATTGCCATAACTTTTTCCAATGACTTAAGTCTTATCTTCACCCTCAGAAAACCGAGTTGTGTGTTGGCTCCAGTTACAATTCCTCTATTCCCAACCATATTTTGCTGGGCATAAGTTTCAAATTATGTGCAGTTAGTATGTGTGTGTGTGTGTATGTGTGTGTGTGTGTGTGTGTAGGCTCAGTCGCTCCGTCATGCCCAACTCTTTGCTATACTTGATATTTTAATTTTTATTCAATCTATACATACATCCACACACACATACAGAGCTTTATTCTTATGATTTTCATTGGCCTTTTTATTTACTTTTGTTTGATTTCAGTCACTTTCCTCAATGTTTACATGACAAAAGCCCGGTTCACTCTGTTTGTTGGTTCACAAATTCTAAGATAAAGCAATTGTGGCCAAATGCAGGGATTTAACTGTTTTATCATTGATCACCTCTTTATCTCACAATTCTGCTTTGACTGTGTTGTCAAACTTTATGGATTGACTCTCTCCATGCGGCAGATCCCAGTTCTTTCAAGCTTATATATTCCTTGTAGTGAAGGCAAGACTATATCTCTTTCCTGATGACTGCTGACTGCTGGTAAATTATTAATTAACTATAGAATCTTTTGCTCTCTTGAGAGGCTAAAACATTTTTAAAATCATCTAGTCCTGGTTCCTTTTTGCTTAGCAAGTCTTCCTTCAAATTATCTTTCTTGTCACATTTTACTATAAGCAGCAAGAGAAACCGTCAGTACTTTCAACACTTTGCTTAGATATCTCTTTATTGAAATAACCAAGCTCATTACGTATATATTTTTTCCACATAACTACAAGTGAATTTTATTAAGCTTTTTGTTGTAACATAACATGAGTTCCACTATCACAAATTTCTAATAACATGTTCCTCACTTTCTTTGAGAGCTTCCCAGGTGGCTCAGTGGTAAAGAATCCACCTGCAATGCAGGAGACATGGGTTGCCTCCCTAGGTTGGAAAGATCCCCTGGAGAAGGAAATGGCAACCCACTCAAGTATTCTTGCCTGGGACATCCCATGGACAGAAAAGCCTTGCAGGCTCCAGTCCATGGGGTTCCAAGAGAGTCGGACACAACTTACTGACTAAACAGCAGCACTTTCCTTGACGCCCTCACTGAAAATGCCCTCAGAGTTCTAAATGTTCAAGGAAGTTTAGGTTCGTGTTTTTTTTAACCATAGTCCTCAAAGCCCTTTCAGTCTTGGGACTTCCCTGACAGTGCACTGGTCAAGACTCTGCCCTTCCGATACACGGGGCATGGGTTTAATCTCTGGTCAGGGAACTAAGATCCCACATATTGTTGATTGCAGCCAAAAAAATAATCCTTTCGGTCTTCGCTCTGACTGAATCAAAGCCACTGCAACACATTTAGACATTGTTAAAGCGGTAACCACTTTTGTGGGTTGAATCGTATCTCCCCAAAAGGCACTGTCACTCTACCCTCCCCCCAGCACTTGTGAACATGACCTTATTTGGGAACAAAGTCTTTGCAAATGATCAAGTTAAGATCTTGAACGCCTAACTTTCTGAACTGTGAGATGATAAACTTCTTTTGTTTAAGCCACTCAGTTTGTTGTATCTTGTTTCTACAGACCCAGCTAGTACACAGGCTCCAGATATTAAAACTGGATTAGTGATCTACTACTGTGTAACATTACTATCTCAAATTCAGCTGCTTAATTCAACACACATCCATTGCCTCACAGTTTCTGTGAAGTAGGTGTCTAGACATAGCTTAGCAGATCCTCTGCAAGTCTCTCATCAAGGTATAAGCAAGGCTGAGTTCTCATCAGAAGCTCACAGGAGAGGAATCTGATTCGTAGTTCCTGTGATTATGGGCAGAATTCAGTTCCTTTCATATTGTAAGTATAAGAGTCTCAGTTTCATCATAGGTGTTGGCCAGAGACTGCCATAGGTTCCATACTGTATTACTCTCTCCCAGTGGCTGCTCAGAACACGACAATAGGTTTCTTCAAAGCCAACAAGGGGAGTCAGCTAACCAGATGGATATTACAATCTTATTTTGAATGATAGTGTGCACTGTTAATAATGTTCATCTAGTCACCTTTGTCATATTCCATGATTAGAACTGAGTCATAGCCCTTACCCACATACAAGGTGAGATTACACAGGGCATGAAATATAAAACACAATGGAAAAAGGTGGATTTTTATTATCAAAGGGTTTAAGTCTGGTTAAATAAGTCCTGGAGGTCTTTTGCACAGCATGGTTCTTATAGTTAATACTGCTGTATACTTACATTTTTTTTCTACATGGATAGATCTTATATTGAGTACAACTTTTCACACAAATAGTAATAATAATGTGTGCTTGCTTGCTTAGTCATTTCAGTTGTGGCAGGCTCTTTGAGGCCCCATAGACTATAGCCCATCAGGCTCCTCTGCTCATGGAATTTTCCAGGCAAAATTACTGGAGTGGGTTGCCATTTCCTACTCCAGGGTATCTTCCCAACCCAGGGATCAAACCCACATCTCCTGTGTCTCCTGAATTGCAAGTGGATTCTTTACCACTGAGTTACTGGGGAAGCCCAATGACAATAATAATAATGCTAATAAGAATAATTAAAGAGGGCAGAAGGAAATTTTTGGAGCTTATGGCATAGACATTTTCAAATACCTTTATGAATATATGTATATTTATCTCCAAACCCATCAAATTGTGTACATTAAATAGGTATAGCTTTTTGTATGCAAATTATACCTTTTAAAAAAAGGTTTGTAACATATTTTTAAATAGAATTTTTAAAACAGTTGTCCTCAAATAACATATTGCAAAACAGTTGTCCTGAAAGAACATATGTGTGTATGTATTTGTATGTGTGTGTATGTAGAGAAATATATCATGTATTCTGTTATTATTATTTTTCAAAACTACAATAAAAATGCATGGTGACAAAAGCATTCAACTTAAGATGGTCTGTCCTTAAGAGAAATAGCCCCGTACTGAGTTATTATTTCATCAACCATACTACCATTTACTTAGGCAATGAGGAACAGCGAACATTGCCAGTTTGTTGACTTGTCCGGGCAGTAAATGCTACAGTCAGTATTTTATATACTGGTGCTCTTAAACATGTCAAAACGAATTTTGTCCAAAGCCTGTGCGTAAGACCAGGATAAACTAAATACATATACCTGTCAGGAGGACTGTCTTCAGTCACTTTCTCTCCTCCTTCTAAAAGTATTATTCCACTAAAATATCACGTGATCTTGGTTGTAATTTTCTGACTCTTTATATATAATGCCCTGTATTATAAGCACGTCTTTGCCTTTTTCTTAATGTAAATCCTGTGTAGGTATAGGGATGAAGAGAAAAGACACGCCAGGTAGCTTTCTGAAGGTCATTTTTTCCAGCAGGCCTCATAGCCACCCTAAGGGATACATCTATTGTTCCATTTCCTTATCTTGAGTGAATGAATTGCAAGGAATTCAATGGCTGTCCTCACTCCCAACATTCTAACCAGAACAGAGACTTAAATGAGATGCATAAATTAGCTGATTTGAAAGACTTCCTTAGATGCCATTATTTTATGTTTCTATCCAATCTATCTAGCTGCTTCTTTGATTAATCCTCATAAATGTAATATCTCTTACATTGATTGAGAACAGCATATGTGTGAGGTCATACCATTTTTTCTTATACATCGGGCTGCTGGCTATTATGGATATAACTTCAAATATTTCAGAGTATGCTTGGGAGCACCACTGTGAGCTGAAATTAACTTTTAAAGACTGTGTAAGGAAATAAAACACTTTGAGAGCATGAAAATTTTAGTCTGGGTCATGTTCCTTTCTGCCTGAACTAATGTTTATATAATATAAATACTTTAATATAAAAACTTTAACTTAATTTCCTTAGCACATTGCTAACCTTTCCACAACAACATTTTTCAGCCCAATTATAAACTGAAGAGTCAGGGACCAAGACAGCACATTTAACTCAAGTGCCTAGAACAGCACTTTGAGCCGAAACATGATGGCTGCACTAAGTCATGGGCTGTAGTGAGAACGAGATGGGCAGAAGGGCAAACACTTCCAGAAATGGCCAATAGGATGAGCCTACAGGTCAACAGGACTAGAGACCAAAACAATTCATTAATCATACGGGCTGAACCAGAGGCCAAACAGTAACCTTTCCTGGCTGTGAGTTAGGATTCACATACAGATCTGTCCAGTTCCAACATTCTGGTACCCTTTGTATATCACCACCCTGCCTTATAAAGATAGTGGATGGCAAGCGCAAGCATACCTTCAAACAGTCTTCCTTTTAAAAAAAATCTTCTTGTTCCAAATGATATTGAAATAAAAACACTAACTCTGAACTCTGGGAAGGAAATGCTTAAAAGCATGTTTCAACAGTAAGAAATGCATTGTACGTTAATTAAAATGACTGATAGAAGTCTGTGAAGTTTGGTAAATAGGTAGAGCCTTTTGGAAAAGACTCTGATGCTGGAAAACATGGAGGACAGGAGGAGAAGGGGACAACAGATGATGAGATGATTGGTTGGCATCACTGAATCAATGGACATAAGTTTGAGTAAACTCTGGGAGATTGTGAAGGATGGGGAAGCCTGGCGTGCTGCAGTTCATGGTGGTCACAAAGAGTGGAATATTACTTAGTGACTGAACAACAACAGAGCCTTTTCAAACTTCTAAGCAATAGAAACTAAATTTCACAGTGGGTAATAGTTAGCCCTGTCTTTTTTTTCTTTTTGGCTGCACTGGGTCTTCGTTGCTGCATGAGGCTTTCTGTAGTTGCTATGCACAGGGGTTTCACTGTGGTGGCTTCTCTCGTTGCAGAGCTCGGGCTCTAGGGCATGTGGGCTTCAGGAGTTGTAGCATGTGGGTTCAGTAGGTATAGTGTGTGGGCATAGTTGCCCTGAGGCATGTGGAGTCTTCCTGGACCAGGGTTTGAACCCGGGTCCCCTGCATTGACAGGCAGATTCTTAACCACTAGACCACCAGGGAAGTCAGGTAGACTGGGGTAGTCATTTTTTAATACATGAAGTAGAGCAAATGACACTACAACTGATTACCTCCTAGAATATTTTAAAAGTGAAAATAAAAACAAACAAGTTGCGTGGCTTTGTTATCTGCAAAGAAAGAAGAAGCTCAAGAACTATAATTAGTGATTTGACTTAAATTAGTTACTAGATACTTTTATGTTGTACTAACAAGCCAGTGTGATTTTTATTTCTATAAATAAGCCTACTGATGTTATAAATCAATTCCATAACTCAGCTAAATAAAATGAACTAAAACTTAGAGTAACTTCTGTTGGCCCTAATGTTAATGACCTTTAGGGTCATTAAACATTATTCTCTAAACCCAAAGTTTTCTCTTCACTGAAACAGAGAAAGCTGACAGAAGGTTGTCTCCCTCATAGTGTTACAGAGTCATAAAAGTTGTTTGAAATGATAAGAAAGCAATACATATTAAGAACCTACTCTGTGTCCAGTGTTTTGCTAGGTACTAACAAGAGTAAAGAGTAACCTCCATATTCTTCTGGAACTTATGTGCTGTCTGAATTAACAACATATGAACAATTCAGGAAATTTTAATACTAACCTTATTAATTATTAACAATGTGGATTCAATGAATATTAGACCCATATGTGCATCAAAGGTAAGAGATATCTTTAGAGGGACGATATATATTAACAAGGTCTCATATATGACTAGGATTTCAACTAGGTGAAAAGAAGGAATGGGAAATTTTCAGGCTAAAGAAATAATAGGTAAAAATAACAACAAATCATGAAATCATAAACTGGTGGTAAAAGGACCCCCGTGCTTGGCAGACAGCCACGTGGCAGCAGCACTGTTTGCTTCCCCTTTGGGAGAGCCCGCTATTATACTGATGAAGTTTCATGCTGTAACAGCGAGGACTCAGAGAATCAAGTAGTGGGCTTCCCTGGTGGTCCGGTGGTGGAGAATCTGCCTTCCAATGCAGGGAACACCAATTCCATCCCTGGTCCAGGAACTAAGATCCCATATGTAGCCCTGGCAACTAAGCCCACACACCACAACTAGAGAGAAGCCAGCACACCGCAGCTTAAGAAGACCACACACCGCAGCTCAAGAAGACCACACACAGCAGCTAGAGAAGACCACACACTGCAACAAAAAGCCCATGCACTGAAAGTAAGACCTGATGTGGCCAAATAAATGGTCGAGTAGAAGGCCTGATTGGTTGCAAGATTTGTTCTGCCTGCGCCCATTTGTTACACTGCGCGTCTCTTTCTGATTCTGCGTCGTAACTCCCCTAAAGGATGAAAAGAAACCCGAATCATAGTGACTAAAAAAATCTGTATCTAATTGGAAAAACAGTGGCATTAATTTAAAAGATAGTTTACATCTTTGTACCCCTTTTGAGGGCAAAAACACAAAGCACACTGTATCTTTCTGATGTGTTATTTAGCATTTAGTACTAAAAAAAGGAGAAAAAAATCAGTATGCTTTTTTTAAATCAAAGTATAGCTGATATACAATATTATATGTTACAAGTGTGCAGTATAGTGATTCACGAATTTTAAAGGTTAGATTCCATTTATAGTTATTATAAAATATTGGCTATATTCCCTGGGTGGTACAATATATCCTCGTAGCAGCTATGATATTATTTTGGTCAGTTTCTGACACTTAGCATGGATAATTAATTTAGATAAAAGGTCACGTCCTTCTATAGTGAATCTTAAGGATAAGGGGGAGAAACAGAAAATCAAGGGATGACAGGATTGGTGAATGTTGTGGGCCCCCATGCTCCTGCTCCTTCCTGGAGATAGGCCAGAAGGTGCATAGTGGGGTTGGCAGAGTTACAGCCACCGCACTGGCCTGTCCTTGCTTTAGATGTCTCAGAAAACATTCCCAGGTGGTGCTAGTGGTGAAGAACCTGCCTGCTAATGCAGGAGACTTAAGAGACACAGGTTTGATCCCTGGGTCGGGAAGATCCCCTGGAGGAGGGCATGGCAACCCACTCCAGTATTCTTGCCTGGAGAATCCCATGGACAGAGGAGCCTGGCGGGCTACAGTCCATAGGGTCACACAGAGTCAGACATTACTGCAGCCACACACACATGCACACGCATCATATACTTATGTAACGAGCAAATGAATTGTAAAATATTAACATGAAAAAATGAAAGGATGCTGTATTGGAGATCCAAAATAATGGAAAGGAATACAACAGCTTTTGGGTAAAAGATAAACTAATTGCATGAAATAATTGTCACCATCATCATCCACCTTCCTCTACATAGACAAATTCTGAAGTTCTTTGCATGATCAAATTAGGCACACTGAAAAAGTATATGTTAGAAATAAGTAGCAAGATGTAGAGGTAACTGCATCCCTGGCTACCTATACATCTTTTGGTAAGGTTGTTTTGCTTTCCTAAGATTTTTTGCTTTCCCAAAGGTAAAGCATGCATTGTGAGAGAGTGTATTAGCAGCCTTGCCTCTTTCCAGCGGAGGCTAATAGGGACTCCCCCAACAAAGGACAGAGTTATAGGGAATCAGAAAGCCCCATGAAGTGTGGCTAATAGCTAAGGAATGAGTATTGGGAGAGTTCTGATTATTTCATTTCAGGAATATAAAACACACTGAATCAATTATACAGGTCAGTTCCTCCGTGATCTTATTGATTATAAATTGAAGTTAGTTACTATAATAGGAAAACAATGATAATTGACATTCCTGTTAATAAATATAACCTTCTTAAAGGCAGGCACACACTTAGGTCCAATTATGATGGCTTGTCATTTTTTCTTAATTGAAGGATAACTGCTTTTCAATGCTGTACAAAGTGAATCAGCTATAAGTTTACATATAACCCCTCGCTTCTGAACCTCCCGCCCACTCCCCCATCCCACCTCTAGACCATCACAAAGCACCGAGCTGAGCTCCCTGTGCTATACAGCAGCTTCCTGCCAGCTCTCTGTTTTACACGTGGTGGTGTATATATGTCAGTCCTACTCTCCTAATTCTGGCTTGTCTTTTTGAGCAGTACTTCTCAAAGTTATGGTTTTTCCAGTAGTCATGTATGGATGTGAGAGTTGGACTATAAAGAAGTCGGAGTGCTGAACTGAACTGAACTCTCAAAGTTAAATGCCAGTCACCTGGGGATCTGCAAAGAAGCCGAGATTCTGCTTCTCTAAAGTTCCCAGGTGATTCCTAAGTGGCTGATCCTCCAATCATACTTTGTGTAGTAAGTGTGTAGTGGCCCGGTCATGTCCAACTCTTTGCAGCGCCGTGAACTGTAACCTGCCAGGCTCCTCTGTCCATGGGATTCTCCAGGCAAGAATATTTAGTGGGTTGCCATTTCCTACTCCAGGGGGTCTTCCCAACACAGGGATCAAACCCAGGTCTCCTGCATCTCCTGCCTTGACAGGTGGGTCTTTACCCCTATGCCACCTGGGAAGCCCTTTTGTATAGTAAGGAGAGTACACAAATCTGTGTTTTATTCAATGACAAATGAACTGAAAACAATATAATAAGTAAAAATCCACATTATTCACAAGAGCCAAGATAAGGAAACAACCCAGGCATCCAACAGATGAATGAATAAAGAAAATGTGGGTGTGTACATTCAACACAGAGTTTTTTGTTTGTTTCTGGAACAGCAGAGTTTCTCTAACAAAGGAAGTTTGGGAAAGACAGGTAAGAAGTAGGTCATTTTAAGGATTAAAGATTACAGAATCTCAGGTGGATCTGAAGAGTCTTCATAAATTAAGCTCTATAACAGTATCTGGGTCATAGTCCAAGTCCAATAAATGTTAGCTGGAGTGGTGATGGTGATGCTGATGGTGGTGGTGATGATAGTGGTAATGATGGTGTTCAAAACAGGATATTATTCAGTCTTAAGAAAGACAGAAATCCTATCATTTTCTACAATATGGATGAACCTGTACGACTGACATTGTGTTAAGTCACTTCAATCACAACCCCATGGACCCCAGAGTAACCTGCCAGGTTTCTCTGTCCATAGGATTCTCCAGGCAAGAATACTGGAGTGGGTTAGCCATGCCTTCCTCCAGGGGATCTTCCCAACCCAGGGGATGAACCAGCATCTCTTATATCTCCTGCATTGGCAGGGCGGTTCTTCACCTGGGAAGTCCATGCTCACTGAAATAAGCTAGGCAAAGAACAAATACTGTATGATTTGTATTCATGATTCAAATGAATCAAATTCAAATTCACAGAAGCAGAGACATGAATGTTGATTGCTGGTGGCTGTGGGGGAGGGGAAAAGGAGAGTGGTTGTTCAATGGCTATAAAATTTCAGTTATGCAAGAGGAGTGAGTTTTAGAAATCTACTGTACAACATAATGCCTTTAGGCAACCATACAGTATCTCACTCTTCAAAATTTGTTGCATGGGTAGATGTCATGTTAAATGTTTCTATCAAAAATGAAAGTTCATTTGTATCTCTTTTTTAGATTCCACATATAAGCGATACCGTATATTTGTCTTTATCTGAATTGTTTCACTTAGTATGTTACAATCCATCCATGTTGCTACAGATAGCACTATTTCATTTTTTTATGGCTGAGTAATGCCCCATTGTATACCTATACCATATCTTCTTTAGCCGTTCATCTGTCGATGGACATTTAGGTTGCTTCCACTTTTGCAGAACAGAAAGAGACTCACAGGCACAGAAAATATACTTATACTTACCAAAGGAGAAGGGGTGGGGGAGGGATAAATTAGGAGTTTAGGATTAACATACACACACTACTACTTTAGTTCTTTAAAGGTTACTTAAGAGCCTCTTGATGAAAGTGAAAGAAGAGAGTGAAGAAGTTAGCTTAGAAGTCAACATACAGAAAGTGAAGATCATGGCATCTGGTCCCATCACTTCATGGCAAATAGATGGGGAAACTGGAAACAGTGATTGATTTTATTTTGGGGGCTCCAAAATCACTGTAGATGGTGACTGCAGCCATGAAATTAAAAGACACTTGCTCCTTGGAAGAAAAGCTATGATCAACCTAAAGAGCATATTAAAAGCAGAGACATTACTTTACAGACAAAGGTCCATCTAGTCAAAGCTATGGTTTTTCCAGTAGTCATGTATGGATGTGAGAGTTGGACCATAAAGAAAGCTGAGCACTGAAGAATTGATGCTTTTGAACTGTGGTGCTGAAGAAGACTCTTGATAGTCCCTTGGACTGCAAGGTAATCAAACTAGTCAATTGTAAAGCAAATCAGTCCTGAATATTCACTGGAAAGACTGATGCTGAAGCTGAAAACTCCAATACTGAGGTTACCTGATACAAAGAACTGACTCATTGGAAAAGACCCTGATGCTGAGAAACATTGAAGGCAGGAGGAGACGGGGACAACAGAGGATGAGATGGTAGGATGGCATCACCGACTCAGTGGACCTGAGATTGAGCTGGAGTTGGTGATGGACAGGGAAGCCTGGCATTCTGCAGTCCATGGGGTCGCAAAGAGTCAGACACAATTGAGCAACTGAACTGAACTGAATACCTTGGTGAAAAAAAAGAGGATAAAATAAATAACAAAACAATAAAACTTTCAAACCAAAAGAAACTGGAAAACCTGTTTTGTATTTACATATCTGCATGGGGCTTCTCTAGTGGCTCAGTGGTAAAGAATCCATCAGCCAATGCAGAGGATGCTGGTTCGATCCTTGAGTCAGGAAGATCCCCTGGAGTAGGAAATCGCAACCCATTCCAGCATTGCCTGGGAAATTCCATGGACAGAGGAGCCTGGCAAACTGCAGTCCGTGGGGTCGCAAAAAAGTCAGACGTGACTTGCGACTAAACAAATGCAACAACCACAACATTTTTCTGGACAGTATCAGAATGTCTTAAACTGCTTAAAATGCTTGGATTACATTGAGTCTAAATAATCACAATAAAATTATTCAAGTCCGTAAAATCAAAAGAAGGATCTTTAATCTTGAAGCCTATCTATTTCTGCCTATAGATTTCTTTAAGTTGTGTTGTTCCAATAAAGTACTTATTTTAAAACGTTATGGATTTAGAATTCTTTGTCAGCTCTAAATGTCATGGATTACTGATCGATCAGTCATAGCAAAGGGAAATCTGTAAAACTAAGTATAGAACAGACAAAAAAAAAAAAAAGGCAGGGGGGAGGATGTGGTCTTGTAACAAAAGCCTGGATTTACTTCCAAAGGAATACAACCTCAAAGGAAATTATTACAAATTACTGTGGAATAGTGAAGCATTAGAACATCCTTCCGTTAAATAAGAGTATAGCTGAAAGGTCAGATATATTTAAAATAAAGTTCACTACTAAATAAATTAAATCCTTTATTTTGAGATGTAATGCCAATTATAAACCTGTTTTTCAGAACTTATCCTTTTTTCTCCCTGAAAAGTTGTATGAGTTTTTAACACCACTAATTATCTTCAGATTTAAGAAAAAAATAAGCCTCCAAAATGTATGTATCCCGTTTTTATCTATTTATAAAAATCTCACATTTACAGCTAAAGAAAGAATATTATTTTAATGAACCAAAATGAAACATATTCTCAATGATTGAGTCCATTTCCAAGGTGTAGCACATAAATCTACATAAACCATAGAATTTAACCTTGCAAAGCAAAAGAAACATCAAGCTGTCAAACACATTTCTACCTGGTTTAATATATTTAAATTAGCAAAAAAATATTGCCTTTGTTTCAGAAAAACTATTGAACTAAGAAACTTCTAGGCTTTAAGATTATTAAAAAGATTGTCCAATATGTGACTGCTATGAATCCACAAAAATTCAATTTTTATTTGCTAAGTTAAGTCTTCTAGCAAATTGTTGGCCATGTGATGGTGGATACTCATCTCACAATAATCCTGCCCAAATAGTCATGTTTGATTTCTCCTTGTTCTGTTCAGAGAGAGAAAAGTCCAATAAACTCTCCCAACTACTTTTCAAACCAGACAGAAGTCATTGTAAACATATAAGAATAAGAGAGAAGGGGTACCAGCATGAGCACACCTTTTGTCCTAAATGTTAGATTGTGAAAGAAGTGCAATAAATGAACGTGAAGACAACATCAAAAAATATAAAATTTTGAGATGCTGTAGACTAGGAACATATTTTGAAGACCCTTCATTATTTTACTTCATATGAAAAAATACACAATAAATATTTTTCAATTAATATGAAAGATAAAAAACAGTTCATTCCAAACCATATTTCCCCTATACAGGTAGCTCTCAGATTGATAGCATATTAACAACTGTACAAAAATGAGCCCTGTGTACAAGGCATCATAACAAATAATTGGCTCATTAAAAATGCCTCTTTTGCCCAGTAACCATTTCAGTTATGATATGAGCTTAGCTGCTGTAAATGAGACACAAAATGATAATGTCTTTTGAAAGATAAAAGTTTATTTCTCTCATGCATAAAATCTGAGCTGATGAGGTAGTGACTCTGTTCCATGGGATCATGTGGGGCTAAAGGGTCCTTCCATCTTACTGTTCTGATGTCCATCATTTTGCCATTGCCCATACAGTCCAGAAAGGCAGTTCCACATTCCAGTCATCAAAAAAAGAAAAAGAGAAGGCATCCTTTCATTATAAAAAAAAAAAAAATGACTAAAAAATTGAACCGATCATGTCTTCTTTCTTTCCGTTGACCAGAATGTTTGTCACATGACTACATTCAATGATAAGGAAACCTGGAAAATCTAACCATTAACAGGGCAGCACATACCAAGTTTCTGAATTCTGTCGTTCTTCAAACCAGGCATCTTTGTGACATTTATTGAGGGCATCTTCCGATCTCAGTGATCAAAAATATCTCCTACCCTGCTGAAGTCTGAAATTCTAGCTTAAAGACCCACTCACTTTTATTGGAATGTAAACACAGAATTTTTAAGCACTATGGGAGGAGACTTCAAAGTAAAACATTTATTCCAGCAAGCAAGTTGTAGCGTTTATTCATGCTAGCCCACTCCAGTGTTCTTGCCTGGAGAATCCCAGGGACGGGGAACCTGGTGGGCTGCCATCTATGGGGTCACACAGAGTTGGACACAGCTGAAGTGACTTAGCAGCAGCAGCAGCAGCAGTGCTTTAAGATGCCCGTATAATAGTAGCATGCTTCTCTAAAGTTAAAATGCTGAGTAGAAATTCACTGATGTTTTGGGGAATAACAGATATATGATTTCCCACCCGCTGACTTCCCAAGTGGCTCGGTGGTAAAGAATCCACCTGCCAATGCAAGAGACGCAGAGAACATGGGTTCGATTCTTGGGTCTGGAAGATCCCCTGGAGAAGGAAATGGCAACCCACTCTAGTATTCCTGCCTGGGAAATCCTATAAGCAGAGGAGCCTGGTGGGCTATAATCCATGGGGTTGCAGAAGAGTAGAACATGACTTAGCGACTGAGCACACAGCACACATATTCCCACCTGCTAAAGCCCCTAAAAATCTCAGCTCAAAGCATGAACAACAGAAATGTAAAAACTCTTGAAATAAACCACTTTACTAGGAGACTCACAGATAATTACAAAAGGACTAACATTAGTTAAATATGAGAATATTTGAGGTGAGCAAACCTATTCATATTAACTTATTAATTACAAAAGTTGTTTACTTATGAACAATATAAATATAAGGGTCTTTCTTATATTTCTATATTTAGTGAGCTCATTTCTTAGTTCATTTTTTATAAAAAATACATACATGGAATAAAAGAGACAGAGTAATCTTATACTGTTTTGTTTATTAAGCAAAGTGAAGCAAAGCAACCCATCAGAAAATAGGGGTTTTTCCAGTGAGAGAAATTTAGGGTCATTATTTTTAGAGGATTTATAACTATCTCCTGATATGTTTTCCTGGATGAATGTTTAAGGCCAGAGTGATAAAAAGGTAATATTGTTAGACACTAAATATTCTGGCACTACTGAATCCGTTACTACATTTCATGTCATTATTAAGTCAAAAAACATACAGGATGTAATTTTGTTTGGGGTATCTTCTAGCTAGACAGTAGAATTAGAACTCTGAAGTCAACTAAAAAGTCATCTTGAGGTGTTGGTTTATAGCTTGATGGATGTTTCAGCATAAAATATTTGCATATTCAAGTTAATTTTGTTTGACGATTATATATGCAATCTGAATACTTTAGAATTTTCTTATTTTTATTTGATCCTAACTTTTAAAACACTTTCTGAAATTAAGCACTTTCCACAAAATATGGTATTTTCCTGTATATTTTATATTCTTCAGGTACTTCTTGGTTTTCTAGAACATTCCTTACAGTTAGATTCTCACAGATATTTCAATACTTAATGACACAAACTTTTTAAGTTATTTTATTATAATCCTAGTTTGTCTTAAACTTATAAGAAGATATTTAAAAAAATAGATTTCTGCCATTCTTCAGATCACACATTTTTGTGATACTTATTTAGGGGTGTCTTCAGATCTCAGTGACCAAAAATACCTGACATCCTGATGAAGTGTGTGAAATCCGTAACCTAAATGGGAAGGAAATCCAAAAGAGAGGGGATATGTGTATATGTGTAGCTGATTCACTTTGCTGTAGAAAGTGTTCGTCATGTTTGACTCTTATGTGACCCCGTGGACTCTAGTCCTCCAGGATCCTCTGTCCATGGGATTTCCTAGGCAAGAATATACTGGAGTGGGGTAGCTATTCCCTTTTCCAGAGGTTCTTCATGACCCAAGGATGGAACTCTGGTCTCTTGCATCACAGGCAGATTCTTTTCCGTCTGAGTCACAAGGAACTAACACAGAATTGTAAAGCAGCTACTTGTTGTTCAGTTGCGAAGTTGTGTCCGACTCTTTTCAGTCCCATAGACGTCAGGCTTCCCTGTCCTTTACCATCTCCCAGAGTTTGTTCACACTCATGTCCATTGAGTCAATGATGCCATCCAACCATCTCGTACTCTGTCACCCCCCTCTCCTCCTGCCCTTGAAGCAACAAGCAGCTGTTCTCTAATTTAAATAATTAATTAACTTTAAAACATTTGTTTTTATTAAAGTATAAACACAAATGTTCTTCGCTCCTCTCTGCCATGGCACCTTTAAGCTATTTATCAGTCATCACCATAGAACAGGTTCTATGGCATCTGGCAGGTAACAGCTGAGCTGCCATGGAAAATGCAGTGGAAGCCAACGGTGATGGTGGGGAAAGTGGGCATTTACGTCCTGAATGGTGTACCCCAATGGGAAGAAATAGCAGGAAAGGGTGTCAGTGGGTGACTCTGGACATTCTACAGTGGGAATAAGAACATGTGATGTCAAGAGACAAGTTGTGACAAGCAAGGTTGTCATAAGAGAAAAAGCATGATAAACAGTGGTGTGCTCAGTGGTGAGACCATACCAAAGGCAAATATGGCCAATTTCATAATTTTGCCAAGAACCTGGATCTCGGGTATATTCAGAGAAATGAAACATTTTCAGTTCAGTCGCTCAGTCGTGTCCAACTCTTTGCGACCCCATGGACTGCAGCACGCCAGGCCTCCCTGTCTATCACCAACTCCCGGAGTTTACTCAAAACACATTTTAGGAACCGAAATATTTTAATAATGTTTTCCAAGCAACTAAGGCAAGTGGCGGTCAGCCAACACTCTTGAAGTGACTTGAAGTTGGCTGACTGGATGTTTAATTCAGCCCTCTCCAAAGTGCTTTCACTTTGGTGGTCTGATAAGATGTTCTGTTAAAAAGGATTTCTATAGTCAAACGGGTTTGGAAAACTCAGCATCTCATACTGCCCTCTTAGGAACCCCAGGCTTGTATTAGCATATTAAAGCCTTTAAAAAGTTTCAGAGTTGAGAAATTTTTCTAAAAGCCAGCATTTCCAGGAGTTATTTATCCTCGTAACCACGTTTTTAGTAACACCTCTGACTACATTGCTGGGAATGTTGAAATGATAATCACCTTCTATCTGTGGTAGGGTAAATTTGTTCCTAGTTACAAACTATGATAATGGAAATATGACTGATATACGCTGTACCCAGTAATGAGAGCCACAAAATTATGATTGATTACATAGCTTTGTCAAAATTATTCCTTTTAATAAAAATTGAGCACAAAAGAGTGTTAAATAGATAATTACTAAAAATTCAAATCCTCTTTGACTTTACAAATAAATGCTATGTAAACAATTATCAACCAAGCATTCCCAACAATAGGTAGATTAACTGATGTAAAAACTCAGTGTAGATCTGCCCAATTTAATCAGCACTGCTCCTCAGAACGACTCAAGCGTTGGTAATCGTGGTGGTGATTGTAGGGACATGGCTCCCTGCCCACCAGGAAATGGACTGACGTGACCATCAGTTGACATGGAGCACAGGACCAGTTATTAAGGTCATTTTGTAATTACTAATCAAAGCCAAATTTGAACAAATAGTCTAACAGAGAACACCTGGATCCTGTATCTCATCTCTTCTATTTTCCCCATACCCATACACAAAATAAGCCAAATACGTGCAAATATAAAAGTAAAGGGGAAGAAAATGCCAATATCTGTACCTTGTGTCAGTCTCCAAGGCTGAAGTCATTTCTCCAGCACTGTCCCTGGTTCCGGACTTCTCTATTAGCACAAGTTTCTGGTTTCAGCAGAAGCAAATAAGACTTCTGCCTCAACATTAAAATTTGAGGGAAATTTAAAGGTTTGTGTAACAACACTCATATTCTCTTAATCTCTAGCCCAGTACTGCTCTTTCCTCTGTCTGAACTTTTGAAATGATGGCTTTGGGTGACCCAGAAAATGCCTTCTAGTTCCCTCACTAACACATTTCTTTGGGTACACTGGAATGCATCTCTTTAAATGATAAGACAATGCAGTTGTGTTTTAGTAAGAAACTGGAATAGCTTGCCTTGGAAATAAATTTCTAATTTCTGTCTGGATCCTATCTGGTATATGAGATCCTGGGACACTGAAGTGGTAAAGCAAAAGAGAGGAGGTAGGAAGAAAACTGAGGAGACATAAAATGAAGAATGGGATGCTAAAGTTCCATGTTTAAGACCGTATAATTTGGTCCCTGATTTGCTTCCACATAGTTGCAAAACAGATTAAAAATGTCTATGATGCTGAGCTCTGCTCTCAAATATCTGTCATTTAATATATGAATTTGATGTGATATATTGAAAAGTGGAGGCTTCAGATAAGACAGATCTGAATTCAACTCTCAGCTCTCTAGTATTCACCAAGCCATTAGACACCCCTGCCATGGGCTTAGCCTGGTTGGTCTTCATAATGTCACCCACCTCTGCAACAGTTAGTCCAGGATACTGTAATCACAACTACCTCTTTTGCCTTGGGCTTATCCAACTGTTCCACATATATTCTCTAAGTTCTCCAGGATCCCAAGCACTATTTTATGTTTGTTTTTTTTTCTTTTGCTCATTTTTCACTAATATATAAACTTCTTTATTGGCTTCCCAGGTCGTGCTAGTGGTAAAGAACCTGTCTGCCAATGCAGGAGACAGACATGATTTTGATCCCTAAGCAGGAAGATCCCCTAGAGAAGGGCATAACGACCCACTCCAGTATTCTTGCCTGGGAAATCCCATGGACAGAGTAGCTTGGTGGGCCACGGTCCATGGGATCACAAAAAGTTGGACCCAATTGAAGCGATTTAGCAGCAGCAGCAAACTTTTTTATACATAGCTGTATCTCCCTGGAAAACAGCTTTTTTCTCCCCGTCTGCTCATTTATTTTCTCTGGGAGGCCGGAGATTGTGCTTGTCACTGACCATGCTAGGATAATAAATTTTAATAAATAAATATTCATTATGTACCTTTGAAAAGTATTACTTAACCTCTCTGACCTTTTTTTTCTTCCCTGTAAAATATGGATACTAAATGTAATGGAATTATTGTGAAAGTTAAGAATGAGGTGGCTAATTTGTACAGCTGTCTTGCACATAAAAGGTAATCAAGAAATATGAACTCTCTATCCATGCCCTTTTTCTTAAGTGGCAGAGCCACCAGAAAGACAGGAAAATAACAAAGGAAGGTTTGGGGGAATCTCTTTCTGTTGTATATTCATGATTATAGAGATTTCATCCAAAGATTATGTAGAAAATGTTGTCTTCAACATACTTTATTACAATTTCCTTTTTTCCAACAAACTAAATTCATTTCATTTTTTAAAAATTGCTCCCTTCTTGCATTATTGTTCCCATATATCCATATGGGTTATTTATAAAGGTAAATGATCAGACCTAAATGGGAAGAAAATCTGAAAAACAGTGGATATATGTACACATTATAGCTGATTCACTTCATTGTACTGCAGGAAATGAATACAACATTGTAAAGCAACTGTACCGCAATGAAAATTAATTTTAAAAAGGTAAATAATCAGGCAAGGGTTGTGCTTGTGGAATTGATACCACACTGCTGAAATTAAACAGTGTTATTTACAAACTGCTAGGTGGAGAATGAGGAAAGGAGATAGTTAAGGGAGTTAAACAGGATATAGCAAGAAGTTCTTATTTCTGACCATGAGGAAACTGTTTGCAGCTCAGACTCCTCTCAGAATATTAATCTTCCTGCAAAAACATGTGTAAGATAAAACCCTTTCTCCTCTGAGCAATCGAGGGCCCAGGAGCAAAACCCAACATGCTAGAAAATCATGTCAGCAGAAAAAGACACCATTTCAAGATAATAAGTAATTAGTGCTGGCATTTTACAGAGCATAATTGAGAGATGATACCTCCTTAAAAGCCCCCATTGATTAAAACTCAGTATTTAAAGTGAACTTAGTGAACCCTAGTAGGCAAAGAGTAAGAATTTTCTGTAAAGAGTGAAAATGGACCTAAATCAAGAAAGGAAGATTCTAGCAGAGACCATATGGAAAATGAATATTGAGTAACAGAATAAAAGATCAGAAGAATTTGCCAGAGAAGGAAAAGTGGTGAGGAAAAAAAGCATTCTTTAGACCATACATATCCAAATGTTATCATTGCTTTGTATCATAAATAAATAGTATATTATTTGTATTACATTGTAAATAAGCATGCTTAGGTCTTTTTGTTGTTGTTGTTCAGTCTCTAAGTCATGTCCAACTCTTTGTGACCCCATGAACTGCAGACCCCCTGTACTTCACTACCTCCCAGAGTATACTCAAACTCATGTCTGCTGAGTCGGTTATGCCATCCAACCATCTCGTCTTCTGTCACCCCCTTCTCCTGCCCTCCATCATTCCAGCATCAGGGTCTTTCCAATGAGTCAGC
This sequence comes from Bos grunniens, assembly GCF_055505025.1. Classification (NCBI taxonomy): domain Eukaryota; kingdom Metazoa; phylum Chordata; class Mammalia; order Artiodactyla; family Bovidae; genus Bos; species Bos grunniens. The sequence goes on from NC_141188.1 coordinate 30,161,990, forward strand.
TCTTTGCATCAGGTGGCCAACTGTAGGCAACATCCCATGGTTCTCAGCTCTTGAGTTTCAGTTCCTTCTCATCTTAATAGGATTCTTTTATTATCTTAATAGGATTCTGAGATAAAACTCATTCATGTATTGTTACATTTCTCAAATAGATGGACCATACCTGATCTCTGTAGTCAAGATTCAAAAACTCCAGGAAGGAAAAACCTGATAAATAATAGCACCAGCAACTTGCTTTAGTAAAGTTTACTTTTTTCTGGTGTACTTACAATTAGACTTGCATATGTAAGTACAAAGATGGACAGGAAACATTTATGGCTTCCTGACAGCCCTACATTCAGTTTCTTCCCCACCCTTTCCTCTAATTTATCCTGCACATTACAGGCAGATTCAATTTAATTAAATATAAATATTTATGGCATAAATATGTACCAGGAAGTATACTAAGCATGTGTATATAATAATGAATGGCAGATCTTGTCCTCAAGTTCTTAGAATTCACTGGAGAAACAATTAAGAAAACAGGAAACCACCTTGTAAAAGATAAACACACATATAATGGGAGAAAGTTAAGAAGACCATAAGATTGACATGTACACACTGCTATATTTAAAATGGATAACCAACAAGGACATACTGTATAGCACAGAGAACTCTGCTCAATGTTATATAATAATCTAATTGGGAAAATAATTTGAAAAAGAATAAATTTATACATATGCATAACTGAATCACTTTGCTATACACCTGAAACTAACAAAACATTGTTAATCAACTGTGTGTGTGTGTGTGTGTGCATGAGCACTCAGTTGTGTCTGACTCTTTGCAGAGTCATGGACTGTAGCCTGCCAGGCTCCTCTGTCTATGGAATTTTCCAGGCAAGAATACTGGAGTGGGTTGCCATTTCCTTCTCCAGGGGATCATCCTGACCCAGGGATTGAACCCACATCTTTTGCATCTTCTGCATTGGCAGGTGGATTCTTTACCAGCTGAGCTGCCAAGAAGCTCCGTTAATCAACTGGACTCCAATATAAAGTAAAAAGTTAAAAAAAAAAAAAGAAGCTCATAAGAAAGCCATGTAAACAGACTGTTGGATGTAGAGAAGATTTACCAGATTAAATTGTTTCCAAGATACACAGCAGTAAATACCATACAGTGATTGGCTAGATAAATATGGTAAAGCGTGCATCCCAGAGGGTCACTGGAGATTTAAGAGAGAAGACAAGAGAAGTAAAGATGGGCAAAGGTTGTGAAACATCTCATAAACCATTTGAGGAGCAGGGGGAGCCATTGCCATGGTTAACAGTACAATAGCACTTTCAAAGGCAAACTTTTTTTAATTTTATTTTTTCATTGAAGGATAAGAGAAAATCAAACTATGTGTTTTGATTTCAAGAATTTTAAAGAAATATTTGCCATTGGATCATATTCTTTTTTATATAAATTCATTTATTTTTTAATTGAGGGATAATTGCTTTACAGAATTTTGTTGTTTTCTGTCAAACCTCAACATGAATCAGCCATAGGTATGCATATGTCCCTTCCCTTTTGAACCTCCCTCCCATCTCCCTCCCCATCCCACCCCTCTAGGTTGATACAGAGTGCCTGTTTGAGTTTCCTGAGCCATACAGCAAATTCCCAATTCCCACTGGCTGTCTGTTTTACATATGGTAATGTAGATGGAGGAACCTAGAACCTATTATACAGAGTGAAGTGAGACAAACGTATTTTTGATGAGTCACTTGCTGTCCATTTTCCCTGCTGATGCTGGGACCCACTGTCCTGTGAAGGGAACCTCGAACCAGAGAGTGGACTGGAGAAGGGACGATTTTGGTAAAACTAGAAGCAGGAAGGCCACCGTCACTGTCATCGAGGAAAGAGACGATACAGGGTGAAACTGAGTGATCAACAGTGAAGAAGGAGAAAAATAGACAAAGTACAGAGACACTCAAGAAGTAGAGACAACAGAATCTGGTAATTGACTAGGTGTGCTTCCAGGGAGGAAGACTGAAGAGTCAGATCTAATGCAAACTGATTCTGACCTTGAACCACTGTGTGCGTGGCACTTAGTTATGAAGATTTGGTTCACAGCAAAGGAAGATCAATAATTGAATGTTTTACACCCTGAATTTTATGCATTTCTGTGATAATCAAGTATACATCTAGGACAGACAGTTGCACGTATAGATATAAAACTCCAGAAAAACATATGTGGCAGAGATCCACATTGGAGAAATTGCAAATCTTTACATAACCTGTGCATTTATAACAGTTAAAGACTGTGCATTTATTCTTCCCATTCCTATTTATCTATCTACACTTGTGTGAGATTTCAATGCCTCCCACCTGCTCAGGGTCCTATCAATTATTCATTACCCCATATTTTCATCCTCCTCTTTCCTACTGGCTCCTTTCCATCATTTATATATGCTAAAGTTTCTTTCATGCTTATCAACAAGGAAGCAGACAAGTAAAGCCCTTGTCTCCTAGTAACCATCCTATATCCTTCTTTCTTAAAAGAATTGTCTAAACTTCCACTTTTCCGTTTCTTCTAAAGTTTGACTTCTGTTCTTTATCTTCATCTCCAGGGCCATTATTCCACCATACTTATTCTGTCCACTTGCCCGCCAAAATTATACTGCTTGCTTTCCTATGAAATTCCACAGTTCTTCTCAGTCCTCATCATCAGCGGGTCTGAGCATCACTGGATACCAGTGACCACTACCTTCTTCTGGAAGCCTTCTCTTGACTTTGTGGCAGCTAATCTCCTGGTTGTTGATCCTTCACAGGGTTCTCTCTTGTCCCTCAAAGGCTGATACGCTTTTACTCTGCACATCTCCTTTGTGTGGTGTCATTTACTCTTGTTGATTATTATTTTGTATTGACGATTCCCAAAACTATATCTCTGGCACAGAACTTTATCTAAGGACAATATATGGCAACAAGGTGAAATTCTCTGTCTTTAGCTAGGCATCCTCTAATCCTTGAAACCTTTGTCATGCCACAGTCTAACTTGTCTCTTGACTATTGCTCTGTGCATCACAAGTGAGCATACCTGTGATTTTTGTTCCTACCTGTTCTCTAGTCTAGAATGTCCTGTTCCTTTAACCTATTAATTTATGTCTTATTAATATCTTAAGTACAAGTGCAAAACTTATTTTGCCCATGTAATTTGTACTGCATCACTGTACCATCCCATAGAAAAGGAATAACAAGTAGGTTGCATCTTGAGTGAAAATGCTAATTCACAAGTAACACCAACCTAGAGGTCAGTACTAAGGAAGTTTCACTCTTCCCCATGTCCATACACAGCAGGAAAGTATCATGATTGATCATCAGTGTCTACCTGGAGCACAAGATAGAAGGGGCAGCCTCAGTCCACGTGGTTGCCATATGCATTATATTGCTTTTAAGATGTGCTACCTAAAATTATTACTTACCTTGATTGTCAATGTGCTGTCTTTGTAACTAGATGTTAACCATTGCAAATTAAAGACTGGATCTTATCTTTCATATTTTCATGCAAAAAAAATGATTATTAAATACTTGATGAGAAGGAAAAGGGAGAGATGCCAGTAGAGTACATTTTAGAAGTGGAAACAAATGTAGTATACAGAAAAAGTTAGCTTTTTAAAAAAAGAAATTGATATTACCTATTCTCTAAAGATACATTCAAAAAGTAAATCACCTTACTCTACAGACACAGATGGGATAATAATATTTTTAGAGAACATATTTTTCTTTTGCATCTCATGCAATCTCCTTTTTAAAAAAAGCTATCACTTTTAAAGTATATGCTGTGGTTGAAATTGCTTCTACAGAGCTATGCACACAGCATCTATGAAATCCAAAGTAAGGCTTTAGTAAAACAATAGATTGAGATGTAGAGTGCATTTGGATTGTTTAACATATTTTGGAAGAAATGAGCTATGTAGAGAGTGTTATATTAAAATAATATTAAAAAAATGAAAGAGGTTAAAAAAAATCTTTAAAAAGAATCTTAAAAAGAATATACTCTCTTACCTCCCCTTCACTGCCATCTCTCATGACCCTTGCTACTGCACAGATCTAGGGGGATGTGCTCAGATCGACAACATATAAAACATATACTTCAGACTTAGAGAACAAATGTATAGTTCCAGGAAGGATGGAGGGAAGGGCTAGTTAGGGAGTTTGGGATCGACATGCACACAGAGCTATGTGTAAAATGGGTAACCAGTAAGGCACTACTGTATATAGCACAGGGAACTCTGTTCAACGTCATGTGGCAGCCTGGATGCGAGGGGAGTTTAGGGAGAATGGAAACATGCATATGTATGACTGAGTCCCTTTGATCTCCATCTGAAACTGTCACAGTGTTGCTCATCAGCTGTTGTTGTTCAGTTGCTAAGTCATCTCCAGCTGTTTTGTGACCCTGAGGATAACTGTAGCTGCGCCAGGCTTCCTGTGTCCATGGGATTTCTCAGCCAAGACTCCTGGAGTGGGTAACCACGTTCTTCTCCAGGGGATCTTCCCAACATAGGGATCAAACCTGTGTCTCCTGTATCTTGGGCAGATTCTTTACCATTGGAGCCACCAGGGAAGCCCAGTATGAAAGTTATCCTAAAGTTATTACAAATTTCTATTATAAGTAATATGTGCTGTAGTATTTTTACAGCACCATCAGTTCAGTTCAGTTCAATCTCTCAGTCGTGTCTGATTCTTTGCGACCCCATGAATTGCAGTACGCAAGGCCTCCCTGTCCATCACCAAATCCCGGAGTTCACTCAGACTCATGTCCATCGAGTCAATGATGCCATCCAGCCATCTCATCTTCTGTAGTCCCCTTCTCCTCCTGCCCCCAATCCCTCCCAGCATCAGAGTTTTTTCCAATCAGTCAACTCTTTGCATGAGGTGGCCAAAGTACTGGAACTTCAGCTTTAGCATCATTCCCTCCAAAGAACACCCAAGGCTGATCTCCTTCAGATAGATAGTGCTTAAAAAGTACTTATGAAAGGATCTGTGGCACTTTTTCTCAAAAGATGTTCATAAAGAAAATAATAATGTTTGAAATTTTATTCTATTTTCATGACTCTTGATATAATACCGAAGTATCTCTCTCTTTCTCAAAACTTTCTAATTAAATAGGAAGAGCATGATTGGTATATAGATCCACTTTACATTTTTTTCCTAAAATGGAAATACTTTTATTATACTTTTACAAGAGATTTAAATAATCTCCTCATTTTTGCTGCCAGTGACCAATCTGAGATTATAAGCAGGAGGTATGGGGTAATGCCAGAATCTAAAAAAAATAGCCTAAGAAATGGTCAAATGTTACTTGGAAGCTAAACTGAAACACACACTCATTTGGCACACCATGGTTGCCCTTCACTTCTAGAATGGAAGAGAAATTTTACACAAATTTTTCAGTTCAGTTTAGTCGTTCAGTCGTGACTGACTCTTTGCGACCACAGGGACTGCAGCACACAAGGCTTCCCTGTCCTTCACCAACTCCCTGAGCGTACTCAAACTCATATCCATGGAGTCGGTGATACCATTCAACCATCTCATCCTCTGTCGTCCCCTTCTCCTCCTGCCTTCAATCTTTCCCAGCATCAGGGTCTTTTCCAATGAGTCAGTTCTTCGCATCAGGTGGCCACAGTATTGGAGCTTCAGCCTCAGCATCAGTCCTTCCAATGAATATTCAGGACTGATTTCCTTTAGGATTGGCTGGTTGGATCTCCTTGATGTCCAAGGGACTCTCAAGCATCTTCTCCAAACCACAGTTCAAAAGCATCAATTCTTTAGCACTCAGCTTTCTCTATGGTCCAACTCTCACATCCGTACATGACTACTGGAAAAACCATAGCTTTGACTAAACAGACCTTTGTCAGCAAAGTAACATCTCTGCTTCTTAATATGCTGTCTAGGTTGATTATAGCTTTTCTTCCAAGGAGCAAGCATCTTTTAATTTCATGGCTTCAGTCACCATCTGCAGTGATTTTGGAGCCCAAGAAAATAAAGTCACTCACTGTTTCCATTGTTTCCTCATCTATTTGCCATGAAGTGGTGGGACCAGATGCCATGATCTTTGTTTTTTGAATGTTGAGTTTTAAACCAACTTTTTCACTCTCCTCTTTCACTTTCATCAAGAGGCTATTTAGTTTTTTTTAGCTTTCTGCCATAAGCGTGGTGTCACCTGCATATCTGAGGTTATTGATATTTCTCCCTGCAGTCTTGATTCCAGCTTGTGCTTCATTCAGTCTGGCAATTCACATGATGTACTCTGCATATAAGTTAAATAAGCAGGGTGACAATATACAGCCTTGACGTACCCCTTTCCCTATTTTGAACCAGTCTGTTGTTCCATATCTGGTTCCAACTGTTGCTTCTTGACCTGCATACAGATTTCCCAGGAGGCAGGTAAGGTGATCTGGCAATCCCATCTCTTTTAAGAATTTTCCACATTTTGTTGTGATCCATGCAGTCAAAAGCTTTGGCGTAGTCAGTAAAGCAGAAGTAGATGTTTTTCTGGAATTCTCTTGCTTTTCTATGATCCAACAGATGTTGGCAATTTGATCTCTGGTTCCTCTGCCTTTTCTAAATCCAGTTATTATTGATTAATAATTTTTCAGTTATTATAACACAAATTTTGACAATACTCATTATATAGTGATCTCTGGAGAAGATGTGAGCACTTCCATGATATTATGAAGCCTTAAAAGTTGGAAAGCAGAATACAGAAGAAGTTGCTTCAGTGAATTTCAATAAAGTGGAGGCTGAAAATATATAATGAGATGTAAACTAAGAGATTCAAAAAACTTATAATTCAGTAATCTATACATAATAGAAATCTTCAGGATTCTGAAGGTTTGTGAAGATTTCTGTGCCCCTTTGGAGATACAAAACAATTACCTGATATTTTTAGTAGTTTAGAGACACATAATTTTGTTTTAGTATATATTTCAGTGTTATCTAGCCTATCTGTCTAAGAAAAGTTACCATGTTCTAGTTAGCAGAGTAATAAATTGGAAGAATATAATATTTTAATAAATAATTGATCAGACCCCATAGAATCTGGTCATTTACAAAACACTAATTCTCAAGGAAATCACAAGCATTAATTAAGTGATAATAGTGACTGTGATCTCAAAATACTCTTAAAAATTATTGTGGCAGTCCACTGAAAATCCCTTAAATGATAGGTTTTATGTAAGACCCAAAATAGTAATAATGTGCTGAAAATCTAAAAACTGCTCTTGGAAGTAAAAAGGATAGAACTTTCTGTATAAAAATAACATTGTATTATGCTCCTTGATGTTGCAAACACTTTGGGAGGGTGAAATCTTATTTTCTCAGCTGTTCCAATGACACATAATTTTATAAAAAAAAGTAGATCTAGATATGAGATAGAGGACACCTGGAGACAGATGAATTGAAGAGCTAAATTTGAAATGAATCATTGAGCTAATGTATAAAAGTTACGGATTTAAATGTTTTACCTGCTTCCTTTGCTAATTGCATTTGCTTCCTGCTGCTGCCCTTATTGCCATGATGTTTTTTAATACTAAACCTGTGTGTGTGGCGAATGAGGCCTGTAACCTTTCAGGTTTAGAGTTCCTGGACAACAGAGACCTATATGCAGTTCAGTGGTGAAAAGTCTTATGAGAAAGCTGGATAATGATGGTGTGTCATTTGCTAAAAGTATTTCCTATCAATCTGAGGATATACTGATTAATAGTCTTTTCAAATGTTTATTTACTTATTTGGCTCCGTCGGGTCTTAGTTGGACGCAGAGGATCTTCATGTGTCATGCGGGATCTTTCCTTGCTGTACACAGACTCTCTAGTTGTGGCACACGGGGTCTCTAGTTGCAGCACACAGGCGTAGCTGCTTCTTGGCATGTGGGATCTTAATTCCCCCACCAGGGATTGAACCTGCATCCCTTGCATTTCAAGGCACATTCTTAACCCCTGGACCACCAGGGAAGTCCCTGATTGACCATCTTAATCTGAGAACCAGATATTCTTTCCTCTTCTGTCCTCAAGCTCTTTTAAAGTGGTGGTGTGATGATCAAGAATATATCTGTGACTAAGGACTATGGAGTCATCATCAGCTTCAAGCCTCAGTGTCGCTGTAGTTTCCAATTCTGAGTTTACATGAAGAAAAGCAAAATCCTCACTCTTCCACTAGGAAATAGTTGCAGAACTTATGACTTCACTCTATTTTATACTATCCCAAAGTAGAGCTAAATCCTTTAAATCAAATAATCAGTAAACTGATCATTTGGGGGTGAATTTATTTTGAGTGTTGGAGGTAATTGAACTCACTGCCTAACTTGAAGCAAATCACAGAGCTATTTTTCTTTCCACTAATAGAGCTGACAATGTACTAATACAGTCAGTGCAGCCAGTGTCCACTGAAGCCAACAATCTGTATTGTTTATATGGAAGATTGAACAGATCTACTAGAAATTTTAAAAAATAAATGCCTGCTTTCATCTTCATTTTTACCTATTTTTTCTCAAGTCTGTTCAAAGTAGAAGATAGAAAAAATGGCGTTTGGAGTGAATTTTTGAAACATTTGGATTTCAGTTTGTAAATTTCTGCAATAAGAAATTAGTAAACAAACAAACAATCTTTAAATAATGTGTCACTTTCAATTAGGAGCAATATTATGATGATCAAGTATACAAAGAGTATAATATATATCTAAACGATTTCTGCAATTTAACTCAATGAAACTGTAATTAGCATGCTATTCTAATGCTCTGAAAGAGGCAAGTCTTTGGAGGCCACACATGGGGACCCAAACATTTCTACAAAATTGGACAAGGGAAAGCTAATACCCTGAGCAGTCAAAATACCAGGTGTGATTAATTATTTTTACTTTTGTATTCTTTTCATTATACACTATTATACACTATGCAAAGTTGTACTGTACTGCTATTGATACATAGACTTTGTATGATAAATGTAAAGTGATCTAAAACTATTAACTTGGACTTTAGCACACTTTTCTTTCAAGTATGAAAAAAATATGAAATGATGCTTTTAGGTACTATCAGCTCCAAAGTCTGCATATATAGTAGAAGTTCTACATGTGCTTATTTTTGATGAGGTAGTATAAAGTATTAATTGATATCTATCCATCAAAATACCCATAAAGTTGAGTGGTTTTTAAATATAGAATAATATGAATATATGTCTAAATTCTTCAAAATTTCTTATCTGACTTCACTACCTCCTATCCTGACTACTTGCTCTTAATTACAGAAAAACTCTATTTAAAAAAAGTTGGTTTTTTTTTTTTTTAATTTTGGCCATGCTGCATGACATGTGAGATCTTAGAGCCCCAAACAGGGATCAAACTCCTGCCCCCTGAGTTGGAAGAGTGGAGTTTTAAGCAGTGGACTGCCAGAAAAGTCCAAAAATATTCTATTTATCCTTTTTTTTTCTCTGCTTCCCACCTCCTACTCCACACACCTGTTAAGTCACCTGTCTGAATCAATGTTCCTGGAACTTCCCTTTTTTAAATGCATTATTTCCATTCTCCCTATCCTAGCCTACACAGACAAGTGCTTTTCTCACTTGTTAACTTAGAATGTTCACACTTCTCACCTGTTTACATACTCTGTTGTGTTTTCAACTGTTTTTTTTTTTGTTGGTGTTGTTACATATGTTATTAACTTTTCAGTCAGACTGGAAGTGGCTCTCAATGAAAACAGCCTCTTCCACGTTACATATTCCACAACCCCTTTAGTTAATGCTAAACTCAGAGATACATCATTTTGAAAATTGCATTATGAGGAAATCATACCTATTTAGTTTATCCTTTTTTAATGATATATCTCTTTTGTTTTAATATAATAATTATTTGAAAAAACAGAACACTAAACTCACTGTGGATTTATCTGATGAATGATTTCAATAAAGATCTCCAAAGTACAATATGGGAGATTTATATGAGTCCCTGCAAGATGGGATTTTTTTTTCTTTTATCCTGATGTATTATAGAGATTTGGGGACAGATTTTAGGGCCTATGCCCCCATATCAAATACCACTGCTTCACTTTTTTTTGTTTGGTCATGAAACTGTTCTCTAAATTACTTGAGGCGTGAGGGCTTTAATTATTAAGCAAAGTGTTGCAACTTATTTATAGCAAAGCAGTTTGAGTTTAGACACAAATGTGAGGTTTGAGATGTAAGAGCATGAGGTCTTTTAACAGCATGTTTTAAAAGCTCCATGGTGTTGACTGTGCCCTGCCACTGTGGAGCGAGGCACAGCTGCACCCAGGCAACCCTATAAATAGAAAGATTCCAGCGGCCGGTTCCCTCCACTGCTGTGCTGCAGGCAAGACCCACTGGGAGGAAGCTGAGCTGCTCAGGACAGAGGAAGGAGGACGTCAAAAACCAGATTACAGGAAGGACGATGCCACCTCACCCTTCTCTGTTGTTAGAATGTCCATATCCTTTCATTTGGACCTCTCAGGTGGCTCATTGTGTAAAGAACCTGCCAGCAATACAGGAGACACAGGAATGGTGGGTTTGATCCGGTCGAAGGGATCGCTTAGATGAATTCATGGCAACCCACTCCAGTATTCTTGCCTGGAGAATCCCATGGACAGAGGACCCTGGCAGGCTACAGTACATAGGGTCGCAAAGAGTCAGACATGACTGAAGCCAGTGAGTACACACACACATCCTTTCTTTACTAGAAATTTCACAAGCCTTCCTTTAAATCTGGTTTTAAATAAATTGATTTGTTTAAATTCGTGTCCTGAGAAATGTAAATGTCAATAGACTCCAAAAGTAAAAAGAAGAGATTTTACAGCTTTATAAATTCTCTCTCTCTGAAGTTAAAAATGCATTTAACTTAGTGAAAAATCTGAGATCTGTAGTAGAGAAATCTATTTAATCTAGATTAATCTAGGCTTCCCAGTCTTCCCTGTGGCTCAGTAGGTAAAGAGTCTGCCTGTAATGCAGGAGACCCAGGTTCAAAGCCTGGGTCAGGAAGATTCCATGGAGAAAGAAATGGCAACCCACTCTAGTATTCTTGCCTGGAAAATCCCATGAACAGAGGAGCCTGGCGGGCTACAGTCCATGGGGTCACAAAGAGCTGGACACCACTGCATGACTAACACACACACACAGACTTCCCAGATGGTTCTGTGAGTTAAGAATCCACCTGCAATGCAGGAGATACAGGAGCCACGGTTTGATCCCTGGGTCAAGAAGATCTCCTGGAGGAGGGCATGGCAACCCACTCCAGTATTCTTGCCTGGAGAATCCATGGACAGAGGAGCCTGGCGGGGTACAGTCCATAGAGTTGCAAAGAGTCAGTGTGACAGAGCATACACAGTCTTTTCCCAAACTAACTTGAAGTTGAAATTACTTTTTTCCACAGCATCTACTGATATAAACATTTCATAATATATTCATGTTTCACAGGACATATTCAGGAAACATTACTTAAAGCACTTTAAGATATAAATAATGTTTCATCCTATTGGAAATATGGTCCAGATCTAATAACATTTATCAAAGTAGGTACCTATGTCCCTCCTTCTAATTAAATGATTTAGTAACTTCTCTTTTTATATCTATATTACTTATAATTTTCTTCATCAAATTAAAGAGTGATAGATAAGAATTACTTTTTCCTATTGTTAAAAGATATTGTTTAAAGACAAAGTCATAACTTTCACACAAATATAAAATGAACACATGTTCAAGGTCTTATTTGACTCATCAATTAATAGGGGAACCAGGTAATTAAGATGTTGCAGCCAGTTCAAAGAATTCAGAGGTTGCACATATAAAAGCCATCATGATGCTGAAATAAATTTACAGGTAGAGTGCAAATGAGCAATTTCCATGGACAAGAACCATTCTGTATTATTAATTTTTCTGCAATTTAACAGCTATAAAAGACAAAGTGAAACTAACCTAGAAGGGTAGAGAGTACCCAGGAATAATGTTTTCTCCTATTTCTAAATCTTTCACAATCTTTCCTGACACTTTTTAAATGCAAACAGTCCCCTTTAATTTAACTGCTATGGACAACTGCTTTTCTTTGTATCCATTACCTTTTTAAGACCTACATACTTTATGATTTCACCTTAGATTACAGCTCCTTTAATTACTGAGTGATTACTATATACTTAACACTGTGCTAAATGCTTATATGCATTATTTCATTTAAGCCTCACAAACGTGATAATATTTTATAACCAGATGAGGATACTGAGATTCCAAGTGATTAAGTCTTCAGGGTCACACAAATAGAAACAGTCACAGATGTAGAAAACAGATTTATGGTTATACAGATGAAAAGGGGGGATAGATTTGGGGATTGGGATTGACATGTGTGCTGTGTTGTGCTAATTCACTTCAGTCGTGTCTGACTCTGCGACCCCATGGACTGTAGCCCGACAGGCTCCTCTGCCCATGGGATTTCCAGGCAAGAATACTAGAGTGGGTTGTTGTGCCATCTTCCAAGGGATCTTCCTGATGCAGGGATCAAACCCACATCTCTTATTGGCAGGTGGGTCCTTTATCACTAGTGCCACCTGGGAAGCCCTGGGGATTGACATATACACACTACTATTATATAAATAGATAACTAATAAGAACCCAATGTATAGCACAGGGAGCTCTACTCAATACTCTGTAATGGCCTATATGGGAAAAGAATCTTAAAAAGAGTAGATATGTCTGTATGTGTGTGTATAACTGATTCACTTTGCTTTTCAGCAGAAACTGACACAACATTGTAAGTCAACTATATTCCAATAAAAATTGATTTTAAAAATGTTCAAGGTTACACAGAAGATATGAAGTGAAACTTGGTCTAAATACTGTTTGAGGTTCACCCTCCTAACCAATCTATCAACTTGGACATTTACTTAACCTACATCCTTCAAATGGTGAAACATCTTAAGATTAGCATGGACATCAGTCTTACCGAGCAAAAGTAAGAACCTGATTACCTATCTGTTTCCAGACCTCATCTCTCCCTTGAAGCTAAGATTTCTACATTTAACTACTCCTTAATTTCCCTTGGTTGTCTAATGAACATCTCAAAATTAACTTTTCCTTAGCCCCATAGGCCATCCATTAGGAAATTTCAACATCTCTTCTTCCAACATTTATTTTTCTCTTGCCTGCTGTTCTCTGTCTTTGTGCTACCACTCTGGTTTATTCAGTCATCACTTCTTACCTGAACTGGTTCAATAACTTCTTTTCATCAACAGTAAGGTGATACCTAGAGGATGCACCAAAAGAATGGACCAAAACAAAACAGTCTGATTGTTTTTAGCTCTCTTAGGTCATCTGTTCACATTGCCAAGGCAAGCAGTTAAAAATGAATAGTTACAATTTAGTCTAATGATTATTTTGAAGTTGTTCAGTTGCTAAGTCATGTCTGACGCTTTGGGATCCTATGGACTGTCCCTCACTATCTCCATGAGTTTGCCTAAGTCCATGTTCATTGAATCGGTGATGCTATCTGTTGAAGTTATGCAAATCCAAATAATGGCTTTTCACATTGACAAGCATGATTGCCGCCCCAAATAAGTCAGCTAGTTATTATCTGGAATGTGGATTCCCTGAATTTAGGAACAATATCTTATCCTAGTGTCTTTTTAGTCTTAGCTCTATGATAAGTGTGGAGCATGTAACAGTCATTGTGAAGTGAAGTGAAAGCCACTCAGTCATTTGTGACTCTTTGCGACCCCATGAACTATACAGTCCATGGAATTCTCCAGGCTACAATACTGGAGTGGGCAACCTTTCCCTTCTCCAGGGGATCTTCCCAACCCAGGGGTCGAATCCAGGTGTCCCAGATTGTTTACCAGCTAAGACACAAGGGAAGCCCAAGAATACTGGAGTGGGTAGTCTATTCCTTCTCCAGCAGATCTTCCTGATCCAGGAATCGAACCGGGGTCTCCTGCATTGCAGGCAGATTCTTTACCAACTGAGCTATCAGGGAAGCCCATAATAGTCATTAAATGGCATTGAATAAATGAAATGTCATATTAGATGCAGGTCCAATCAATAGTTTATATTGCCATGCGGTAAACCCAGTCAATTATAATATATAAATCAGCCACTCAGTTCAGTTCAGTCGCTTAGTCGTGTCCGACTCTTTGCGACCCCATGAATTGCAGCACGGCAGGCCTCCCTGTCCATCACCAACTCCAGAGTTCACTCAGACTCACAGGTTGGGAAGATCCCCTGGAGAAGGGAAAGGTTACCTACTCCAGTATTTTAGCCTGGAGAATTCCATGGACTGTCCATTGAGTCAGTGATGCCATCCAGCCATCTCATTCTCTGTCATCCCCTTCTCCTCCTGCCCGCAATCCCTCCCAGCATCAGAGTCTTTTCCAATGAGTCAACTCTTTGCATGAGGTGGCCAAAGTACTGGAGTTTCAGCTTTAGCATCATTCCTTCCAAAGAAATCCCAGGGCTGATCTCCTTCAGAATGGACTGATTGGATCTCCTTGCAGTCCAAGGGACTCTCAAGAGTCTTCTCCAACACCACAGTTCAAAAGCATCAATTCTTCGGTGCTCAGCTTTCTTCACAGTCCAACTCTCACATCCATAGTACCAATTAAAATGAAGGGCTGATTTAGTTGTTTCTTAGTCAATCACAATTGTTAAGACCTAAATGGGAACTTCTCTGGTGGCACAGTGCATAAGAATTCACCTGCCAATACAGGGGACACAGGTCCAGTTCCTGGTCTGGGAAGATTCCACATGTCTCAGAACAATGATCTGAAGAAGGAAATGGCAACCCACTCCAGTATTCTTGCCTAGAGAATCCCGTGGACAGAGGAGCCTAGTGGGCTGCTGTCCATAGGGTTGCACAGAATCGGACACGACTGAAGTGACTTAGCATGCATGCATGCATTGGAGAAGGAAATGGCAACCCACTCCAATATTCTTGGCGTCTATGGGGTCGCACAGAGCTGGACACGACTGAAGCAACTTAGCAGCAGCAGAACAATGAAGCCCGTGCACCACGACTACTAGACCTGCCCTCTAGAGTCCACAAGCCACAAATGCTGAGCTTTTGTGCTGCAACTACTGAAGCTTGCATTCCTAGAGTCCATGCTCCGCAGTAGAAGAAGCCACCGCAATGAGAAGCCTGTGCACCAAAAGGAAGAGTAACCCCTGCTCACTGCAGCTAGGGAAAGCCCATGCAAAGCAAGGAAGATGCAGAGCAGCCAAAAAGAAATAACTAAATAGAAGATGGCTTAAAAAAGAAAGACCTAAATGGTAGGTAATGGTAGATCATTGAAAACATTAAATGACCACTAAATCACTAAACATTAAATTTCTCACTAAACCCAAGAATTACCAGATCTAATTTCTCATTCCCATGATGGAATATTTAGGTTCAGTGTTTTATTAAATGATGAGTAAACTTCATGAAGAGTGTGGCTTGGTATACTTATTTTCTGTGAGACTGCCTGCTTAAAAATTTGTTTGGAAAAGAAGAAGTAAAACTCTCACTATTTGCAGATGACATGATCTTCTACATAGAAAACCTTAAAGACTCCACCAGAAAATTACTAGAACTAATCAATGACTATAGTAAAGTTGCAGGATATAAAATCAACACACAGAAATCCCTTGCATTCCTATACACTAATAATGAGAAAACAGAAAGAGAAATTAAGGAAACAATTCCATTCACCATTGCAACGGAAAGAATAAAATACTTAGGAATATATCTACCTAAAGAAACTAAAGACCTATATATAGAAAACTATAAAACACTGGTGAAAGAAATCAAAGAGGACACTAATAGATGGAGAAATATACCATGTTCATGGATTGGAAGAATCAATATAGTGAAAATGAGTATATTACCCAAAGCAATTTATAGATTCAATGCAACCCCCATCAAGCTACCAACAGTATTCTTCACAGAGCTAGAACAAATAATTTCACAATTTGTATGGAAATACAAAAAACCTCGAATAGCCAAAGCGATCCTGAGAAAGAAGAATGGAACTGGAGGAATCAACCTACCTGACTTCAGGCTCTACTACAAAGCCACAGTCATCAAGACAGTATGGTACTGGCACAAAGACAGAAATATAGATCAATGGAACAAAATGGAAAGCCCAGAGATAAATCCACGCACATATGGACACCTTATCTTTGACAAAGGAGGCAAGAATATACAATGGATTAAAGACAATCTCTTTAACAAGTGGTGCTGGGAAATCTGGTCAACCACTTGTAAAAGAATGAAACTAGAACACTTTCTAACACCATACACAAAAATAAACTCAAAATGGATTAAAGATCTAAACATAAGACCAGAAACTATAAAACTCCTAGAGGAGAACATAGGCAAAACACTCTCTGACATACATCACAGCAGGATCCTCTATGACCCCCCTCCCAGAATATTGGAAATAAAAGCAAAAATAAACAAACGGGACCTAATTAACCTTAAAAGCTTCTGCACATCGAAGGAAACTATCAGCAAGGTGAAAAGACAGCCTTCAGAATGGGAGAAAATAATAGCAAATGAAGCAACTGACAAACAACTAATCTCAAAAATATACAAGCAACTCCTCCAGCTCAACTCCAGAAAAATAAATGACCCAATCAAAAAATGGGCCAAAGAACTAAATAGACATTTCTCCAAAGAAGACATACAGATGGCTAACAAACACATGAAAAGATGCTCAACATCACTCATTATCAGAGAAATGCAAATCAAAACCACTATAAGGTACCATTTCACGCCAGTCAGAATGGCTGCGATCCAAAAGTCTACAAATAATAAATGCTGGAGAGGGTGTGGAGAAAAGGGAACCCTCTTACACTGTTGGTGGGAATGCAAACTAGTACAGCCACTATGGAGAACAGTGTGGAGATTCCTTTAAAAACTGGAAATAGAACTGCCTTATGATCCAGCAGTCCCACTGCTAGGCATACACACTGAGGAAACCAGAAGGGAAAGAGACACATGTACCCCAATGTTCATCGCAGCACTGTTTATAATAGCCAGGACATGGAAGCAGCCTAGATGTCCATCAGCAAATGAATGGATAAGAAAGCTATGGTACATATACACAATGGAGTATTACTCAGCCATTAAAAAGAATACATTTGAATCAGTTCTAATGAGGTGGATGAAACTGGAGCCTATTATACAGAGTGAAGTAAGCCAGAAGGAAAAACACCAATACAGTATACTAACGCATATATATGGAATTTAGAAAGATGGTAACAATAACCCGGTGTACGAGACAGCAAAAGAGACACTGATGTATAGAACAGTCTTATGGACTCTATGGGAGAGGGAGAGGGTGGGAAGATTTGGGAGAATGGCATTGAAACATGTAAAATATCATGTATGAAACGAGATGCCAGTCCAGGTTCGATGCTCGATACTGGATGCTTGGGGCTAGTGCACTGGGACGACCCAGAGGGATGGTATGGGGAGGGAGGAGGGAGGAGGGTTCAGGATGGGGAACACATGTATACCTGTGGTGGATTCATTTTGATATTTGGCAAAACTAATACAATTATGTAAATTTAAAAAAAAACAGAATTACATACAGTAAAAAAAAAAATTTGTTTGGATTTTTGCAAGAAATTAAATGACTAGTTTCACAAAATGATTGACTCTCCCATGGACTTTCAAATGGCTATTTGGATCCTTGACTGTACCTTCTTGTATATTTTCATGAAGGTTCATAAACTTTCTTCAAGATATTTTGATATAGTTCTCAAATCTTCACCCACACACAAAATCAAACTATTCACGACATAGGTATGAAGTTGCTAATACTATAATGTAATAATAATAAAAATAGATATACTCCAAAAATTAATGAAAGCAAATTGAATGAATAAATGGAAATAGGAAATCAAGGCTCAAAGCAAAGAGAATCCATATGACCTTGAGTCCAGGAACAAGGTCATAATGTGGAGCAGTGATAAAGCCAGAAAAGCTGAGTACTGTCAACACATTGATCTCACGTTCAAAACCAAAAAGCATGAAATGTCCTATAATAAGTCCGAGTGTACCTGAGGGGGTAAAATGGGATAGCACATTGGAAGCTAAGATTGTTCTGAACGATTTAAATACATGGCTCCTAAATATAAAACCAACATGTCAAGATAACAGAAGCTAAAGTTAAATCAGCAAAAGCCTGCAATCTGTCTGTCTCAGGGGAGCTGATACAGCAGTCTCAGCTTCCAAAAGGGGCCTTCTAGAAAGCGAAAAATCTGGAAAGATTATATTCAACCCCTATCATTCAGCATCCAAAAGATTGGCTTTGTCTACAGTGTGAATCATTTAATTTAGTTTGTAATAATGAAGACCACTGAGTGCTCAATACACTAAACAGTTGGTCTTAATAGTAATATATGACTCTAACAATTAAAATAACATTTACATAAAATACTTCTTCATTGTAAAAAATGGGGTTCAATGGTACTAAACTACGTGACTCAAAACTGACTCATAACTACCTGACTCAAATAATTAATGACAGTAGAAGAAGTAATACTTTCATTCTTTTGGCCACTGTTTTAGACCAGGCACTATGATGGTATATCCATTATCTGATTTATTTTTTGTTTCTCAAAGCAGCTGTATACCTTTAAGGCTCAGAGAGGGTATATAATTTTTCAAGCTCACATGACTATTCAGTGATTACTGGAAGAAATGAATGCAGGTCCAACGAGGACAGTCCAACAGAAACCAGGATATGTAGTTTCTCTCTAGTAAAAGGCCTCTATAAATTTAATTTTTATTCTAATGGACATTTTTGAGAAATCAAATTATAACAATGTAGGCCTTCTGACTTTTTACAAACAGTAAGTTTTAGGAAGACAGGAAATTACTAAAGTGGTTACTTTTTAAAATCAATAAAATCATTGGGCATGATCACTGTAAACTTAACAGTATTTGACTTGGGATGACGAACTGCATTCTTCATAAAAGACCACTGAAGTGTCTGGACTCACTCCATGCTCCAGCAGCTGGAGCATCTATACACTCACTCCATCCTCCAGCATCTATACACAGTCCAGGCCATCCGCCCTCCATTCAGTCCCACAAACTTCCGCCTTCAGCCCTTTTCTCACTAACAGGAAGGTAAATATCTACCAGTGAGGATGAGTCTCATAGCTCACATTCAAAGAACCCAGAATCACAGTTCAGTTCAGTTCAGTTCAGTTCAGTCGCTCAGTCGTGTCCGACTCTTTGCAACCCCATGAACTGCAGCACACCAGGCCTCCCTGTCCATCACCAACTCCCAGAGTTCACTCAGACTCAGGTCCATCAAGTCAGTGATGCCATCCAGCCATCTCATCCTCTGTCCTCCCCTTCTCCTCCTGCCCCCAATACCTCTCAGCACCAGAGTCTTTTCCAATAAGTCAACCCTTCGCATGAGGTAGCCAAAGTACTGGAGCTTCAGCTTTAGCATCATTCCTTCCAAAGAAATCCCAGGGCTGATCTCCTTCAGAATGGACTGGTTGGATCTCCTTGCAGTCCAAGGGACTCTCAAGAGTCTTCTCCAACACCACAGTTCAAAAGCATCAATTCTTCGGTGCTCAGCTTTCTTCACAGTCCAACTCTCACATCCATACATGACCACTGGAAAAACCATAGCCTTGACTAGACCAACCTTTGTTACCAAAGTAATGTCTCTGCTTTTGAATATGCTATCTAGGTTGGTCATAACTTTCCTTCCAAGGAGTAAGTGTCTTTTACTTTCATGGCTGCAATCACCATCTGCAGTGATTTTGGTCACAAGTACTTAATAAATAAGTTTTCAAAAAGTAACCGAAGAAATGAAAGAAAGAAAAAGTAAAGTAAGTGAAAGAAGTGAGATGAGGAGGAAGGGAAGGGTAGAAGGAAGAAAGAAATGGAGGAAAGGAAAAAAGGGAGGGAGGAAGGAAACAAGGAAGAGAGGAAGGATGGGCTACAAGGTATATTATTTAAAATTTACCTTAAATTATTAAACCAGTTTTTGAAAATATTATTTTTAATGAGTGTTTCTAAGGAGCATGAATTAGTAAAAGAAACTCAGGTTTAAAGTTAATAGGTAATATCAAAATAATTCATTCCATGCCATATAGACTTGTTAAGTATTTAAAGATTTGATCTAAAGTGTAAAATTTAAGGTAGAACGTATAAATGCACCAAATCTAATGGGAAAGGTAATGATATTTGTAAAAAGCAAAATAAAATTTTTGTTTTCATTTTACACTGATTTGTGTGACGTTGTTGCTGCTCTGAATAAATATACTTTCACTTGAGTTAACAATTATCTTAAATGATACATGAAACGTTTTGTAAATTTAAAAGACTTTTTAAAAATGAGTACTTCTGTGCCTATTTTTAACTTCAGAGCAAGAAAAATATGTTATGAGAAATGCAGTGGTCAATCTTTATAACAGGGAGTTACAAAGAGAAAACTATTCTTAATAATTTCATTAAAATTTAGTATTTATATATTATACATAGGACTTCTTAGATTATGAAACATAAAAACTTAATGAAAACTATTTAAATGTTTATATTTAATTAACAATTATATTGAGAAATAAAAGTATGCAATAAACCACAAATACTTAAAGTGTACATTTTGACAAGTTTTGCCTTCTGTATACACCCATGAAACTATCACCATCATCAAAATAATTATATATCTTTTACATCCAGTTTTCTCAGACCCCTTGAAATCCTCCCCTTCCACTCTTCCAGTCTGTCCTCCTTATTCTCTCATCATCAATTACCTTCTTTCTGTCACTACAGGTCTGCTTGCATCTTCTAAAAGTATTTACAAATGAAATAATATAAATGAATATAATAACTTAAATGACAAAATGCACTGTTTGCTTTTGTTCTAGCTTCTTTTACTCATCATAATCAACTTGAGATTTGTACACGTTGTGGCGTATAAACAGTTAATTTTTAATTGCCAATAAGTTCTATGAATATACTACCATTTGTTTGATCCACCCGTCTATTGATGGACATTTGCATTTTTTTTCCAATTTGAGGCTATAAAAAATAAAGCTGCTATGATTATTCTTGGACAAATCTTTGTGTGAATATATATTTTTATTTATCTTGGGCAAATACACAGGAGTAGAATAGCTAGTAATATGATAGGTATATTATTAACTCCTTAAGAAACTGTCAAACTATTTCAAAATGGCAGTGGCAGTACCGTTTTTCATTGCCATCAGCAGTGCATGACAGGTTCAACTGTTCCAAAGTCCTCATTAGCATTTGGTATGGTCAGTCTTAGTGGTTTAGTTGCTAAGTCATGTCTGACTCATTGCAACCCCATGGACTGTAGCCCACCAGGCTCCTCTCTCCATAGGATTTTCCAGGCAAGAAAAATGGAGTGCGTTGCCATTTCCTTCTGCAGGTGATCTTCCTGACTCAAGGATCAAACCCAGGACTCCTGTACTGCAGGTGGGTTCTTTTACCAACTAAGCTACGAGGGAAGCCCATGGTCAGTCTTAACCTTAGCAATTTTATCTTAATAGATGTGCAATGGTATCTCTTTGTAATTTTTATTTGTAACTCCCTGATGGCTAATGATGTTGACCATAACTTTATGTGCTTATCTGCCATCTGTGTATCTTCTTTGGTGAAATGAAGTGTCTGTACAAATCTTTTATCCATTTTTATTGGGGTGTTGTTTTCTTATTTTTGAGTTTAAAGAGTTATTAACAACTATATATTCTAGATATTTGTTATATTTGTTTTGTAAATATTTTCTCTCGATTTGTAGCTTGTCTTTTTATTATTTTTACAGTGCCTTTTACAGGACATATCTTAATAGAGTCTAATTTATCTTTTTTTTCTTTTATAATATGTGTATTTGGTTTTATACCTAAGAAATTTATAAAAATAAAAAAGGAAAAAAAAAAGAAAAAATAAAAAAGGAATTTATACCTAACTCAAGGTCATGAAGATTTGCTCCTCTGTTTACTTTTAAAGATTCTGTTTTTAGTTTTGTGTTTAATTTGTATTTAATTGTGTTTACAATGCAAGAAACAGATGAAAGTTCATTTTTGCATATATATATATATATATCCAGTTGCTCCAGCTTCTTGTTGATATCCTTAATAAATATTTTAAGTCATTATGAAGGGTATAGATTAATCACAAAATTGTTTAGTAGATTTTTACTTATAAGCCATAACTTGTTATGCAGCAGGAAAAATGCAGTAAAACTGTTCCCCGTGAGAACTTCAGAGGAGAACCTTTATCTACTTAGACCAAGGCTCTATGGGTACATACTTAGAAACCATTGACTTGATTGAATAACATTGTACCTTATGTTTCTTTCCTTATCATTCCATGTATCCCTCCCTGGAAACTGATTTGAAAATAGGTAGTCATGAAGTTAGGTTAATATTTCTTAAGTAAATACACCCCCCAAGTAAACATAGAACTTACTATTTTATGGTCTAATTTAATTATTAATAAAAGTGTATTAAATCCAGAATGTAGAATTTAGAAAAGTTAAGAATCAGGAGTCAACTTTTAAAATAGTCTTTATAAAATGATATGTTGTATGTTAATTCTTCACCAATATCTATTCTCTCCTTATTCTTATCAATAATGGACTTCCAGGAGGGATAAATTGAGAATTGGGAATTAGCAGATACACACTACCATCTATAAAAGAGATAAACAACAAGACTTACTGTGTGGCACAGGGAACTATATTAAATATATTGTAAAAGCCTATAATGGAAAAGAATTTGAAAAAGAATATATATATATATATGTATATATATATATAAGTATCACTTTGCTGTACACCTAAAACATGTAAATCAGCTACATCAATTTAAAAAAAAGAAAGTATGCAGAAAATAATAATAATAATGGACTCCCTTCCGCACAGAAGAGCACAGTCCTGGCCAAGCAGCTAAAGGCTGCAGGGCATTGTGATGGGGTTTGGACAACAAAGCAAGTGCAAAGCAATATGGGCAACTCCCAGATCACATTTCTATCACAAAGCTATTCTTCCCTTTCCCCTCTCTGCTGGATGACAGAGAAATGGAAACCACATAACCACATGCAGGGATGGATTGCGAGTGATCTTCAGGAGGAAAATCCCCTCCTTGCCGTTATATCTTCCTGCCTCTGACTATCTGGATAAGAGAAATAACATTCCATGTCATCTGAGACCCTTGGTTTCTGTTAGAATGTCATGGTCTGTGTTCTAATTGGTGTTTCCCTAACTAAAACTTCAAATATGCAGCAGTGTGTAATGGTCAGATCAAAAGCGGATGACTCTTGTTATGCAGTAAGGACAATATAGGAAAACTATTTCCCGAGAACTTGAGAGCAGAACTGTTATACTTAGACGAAGGCTCTATTGGGTACATACTTGGATACCATCCAGGTGTGGTGCTGCTTACTGCCAATGCCAGTCAGTACGGTACTGAAAAAGCGAGCGTTCTCGTAGGAATTAACCACTTTCCATTTCAGAAGCAGAGAACCAATGAAAGTTCTGCTAAAGGAAGTTCTCTGTCAATGTATTGAGCCTCAGAAATTTGGGGACAGGGCTGGGCTGGAAAAGCCAACAGCTCTGTTCCTCAAACATCGGAAGCTGAGGTTGGTGCACAGAGCCTTTCTCCAGTGCCTCAGGTTAAATGTTCTCCAAGGTGAGCCAGGCAGTGGCCAAAGCAGGTTGCCAGTTGTTTCAAATGGTCTCCCGGTGACAAGTGATACAGCTGTGAACAGAAATAAATCAATTAATGAATGTCTACACATCAAGATGGTTAAGAATCTGCCTGTGGTGAAGGAGACTCAGGTTCAATCCCTGAGTCAAGAAGATCCCCTGGGGAAAGAAGTGATAACCCACTCTAGTATTTTTGCCTGGAGAATTTCATGGAGGAGGAGCCTGGCAGGCTATACAATCCATGGGGTTTGCAAAGAGTAGGACGTGATTGAGCAATTAACACACATACATCAAGAAATTTTTGTGTATTAGATGTGTATACATACATATAAAGGTATTGCTATTGTTTGAAAGCTAAAAAAAAGTTAGCTAGAAAAGTTAATATTTAATAAGATAGTGGATACCTCAATGAAAAAAAAACTGTTATTAACAAAGAAGGGAAAGGCTTTTGCAAGTTCATTCATAAGAACTGGCCTAGAGCAAATTTCATTTAGGTGACCATTATATCTACTACTGTGGCCAAGAATCCCTTAGAAGAAATGGAGTAGCCCTCATAGTCAACAAAACATTCCAAAATGCAGTACTTAGATGCAATCTCAAAAATAACAGAATGATCTCTGTTCATTTCTTAGGCAAACCATTCAATATCATAGTAATCCAAGTCTATGCCCCGACCAGTAAAGCTGAAGAAGCAGAAGTTGAATGGTTCTGTGAAGACCTACAAGACCTTCTAAAACTAACACCCAAAAAAGATGTCCTTTTCATTATAGGGGACTGGAATGCAAAAGTAGGAAGTCAAGAGATACCTGGAGTAACAGGCAAATTTTGCCTTGGAGCACAAAATGAAGCAGGGCAAAGGCTAACAGAGTTTTGCCAAGAGAATGCACTGCTCATAGCGAAAACCCTCTTCCACAAACACAAGAGAAGACTCTACACGTGAACATCACCAGATGGTCAATACCAAAATCAGATTGATTATATTCTTTGCAGCCAAAGATTAAGAAGTTCTATACAGTGAGCAAAAACCAGACCAGGAGATGACTGCAACTCAGATCATAAATTCCTTATTGCCAAATTCAGGTTTAAATTGAAGAAAGTAAGGAAAACCCCTGGAGAAGGAAATGGCAATCCACTCCAGTATTCTGGCCTGGAAAATCCCATGGACAGAGGAGCCTGGTGGGCTACAGTCCATGGGGTCACAAGAGTCGGACACGACTTAGCTACTAAACCACCACCAAGGAAAACCACTAGACATTTAAGTATGACCTAAATCAAAGTCATTATGTCTATGCAGTGGAAGTGACAAATAGATTCAAGGGATTAGATCTGATAGAGTGCCTAAAGAAATATGGAAGAAGATTTGTGACATTGCACAGGAGGCAGTGATCAAGACCATCCCCAAGAAACATAAATGCAAAAGGACAAAATGGTTGTCTGAGGAGGACTTACAAATAGCTGAGAAAAGAAGAGAAGCTAAAGACAAAGGAAAAAAGGAAAGATATAAGCATCTGAATGCAGAGTTCCAAAGAATAGCAAGAAGAGATAAGAAAGCTTTCCTCAGTGATCAGTCCAAAGAAACAGAGGAAAACAATAGATTGGAGAAGACTAGAAATCTCTTCAAGAAAATTAGAAATACCAAGGGAACATTTAATGCAAAAATGGCCACAATAAAGGACAGAAGTTGTATGGACCTAAGAGAAGAAGAAAGTATTAAAAAGAGGTGGCAAGAATACACAGAAGAACTGTACAAAAAAGATCTCATGACCTAGATAACCACAATGGTGTGATCACTCACCTAGAGCCAGACATCTTTGAATATGAAGTAAGGTAGGCCATAGGAAGCCTCACCATGAACAAAGCTAGTAGAGGTGATGAAATTGCAGTTGAACTAGTTCAAATCCTAAAAGATGATGCTGTGAAAGTGCTGCACTCAATATGCCAGCAAAGTTGGAAAACTCAGCAGTGGCCACAGGACTGGAAAAGGTCAGTTTTCATTCCAATCCCAAAGAAAGGCAATGCCAAAGAATGCTCAAACTACCACACAATTGTACTCATCTCACACACTACCAAAGTAATGCTCAAAATTCTGCAAGCCAGGCTTCAGCAGTACATGAACCATGAACTTCCAGACGTTCAAGCTGGTTTTAGAAAAGGCAGAGGAACTAGAGATCAAATTGCCAGCATCCATTGGATCATCAAAAAAACAACAGAGTTCAAGAGAAACATCTACTTCTGGGTTTTGACTACACCAAAGCCTTTGACTGTGTGGATCACAACAAACTGTGGAAAATTCTTAAAGAGATGGGGAGTACCAGACCATGTTACCTGCCTCCAGAGAAATCTATATGCAGGTCAAGAAATAACAGTTAGAACTGGACATGGAACAACAGACTGGTTCTAAGTTGGAAAAGGAGTATGTCAAGGCTATTTATATATTGTCACCCTGCTTATTTAACTTATATGCAGAGTACATCATGAGAAATGCCAGGAAGTACAAGCTGGAATCAAGATTGCTGGGAGAAATATCAATAACCTCAGATATACAGATGGCATATCCCTTCTGGTAGATAGTGATGATGAACTAAAAAGCCTCTTCATCAAAGTGAAAGAAGGGACTGAAAAAGTTGGTTTAAAACTCAACATTCAAAAAACTAAGATCCTGGCATCTGGTCCCATCACTTCATGGCAAATAGATGGGGAAAAAATGGAAACAGTGAGAGACTATTTTTTTGGGCTCCAAAATCACTGCAGATGGTGACTGCAGCCATGAAATTAAAAGACACTTGCTCCTTGGAAGAAAAGTTATGACCAATCTAGACAGCATATTAAAAATCAGAGATATTACTTTGCCAACAAAGATCTGTCTAGTCAAAGCTATGGTTTTTCCAGTAGTCATGCATGAATGTGAGGGTTGGACTATAAAGAAAACTGAGCACTGAAGAATTGATGCTTTTGAACTATGGTGCTGGAGAAGACTCTTGAGAGTCCCTTGGACTGCAAGGAGATCCAATCAGTCCATCCTAAAGGAAATAAGTCCTGAATATTTATTGTAAGGACTGATGCTAAAGCTGAAACTCCAGTACTTTGGCCACCTGATGAGAAGAACTGACTCATTGGAAAAGACTCTGATGCTGGGAAAGATTGAAGGCAGGAGGCAAAGGGGAGGACAGAGGATGAGATGGTTGGATGGCATCACCGACTCGATGGACATGAGTTTGAGCAAGCTCTGGGAGTTGGTGATGGATAGAGAAGCCTTGCATGCTGGAGTCCATGGAGTTGCGAAGAGTTGGACACTACTGAGTGACTGAACTGAACTGAGAGACTAATTATCATATGCTTTCCTCAGAGCTTTCCTTTTTGGAAAATACTGAATGAGTATAATGTCATGTCACAACTAAGTAGAGGAAATCATGAAACTAACAGTTAATGGTGCCATTAAAATGCCATTAAATACTTTTGGAAGGAGAGCAAGAGAGCCTAGGCGATGGCATCTGCCCACCTAAAGATGGTGATGTTGTTCTGTGCATCTAAAGCACAAAGTATGTACCGCCTGAGGCCCGTGCCCATGCCCACACAGTGAAGGAACCAGCCAGTGTTATGTGTTCAGTCTGAGATAAATTACAGCATTGATTTGGGCGGCGGGGGGGCGGGTCGGGGGGTGGAGGGAGACGGTGGGAAGGCTGGTGTGGACTGTTTTAAAAATGTATATGGTCACGATTAAGAATTAAAAAATCATAAGATTGCCACTAAATAGAAAGAAAAAAATTTTGCAAAGCTGTAATTTCATGAGACAAGGACATTTTATCATATTTTATGTATAATGTGTTCTAACATTCTTTAAAGCCAGATGGAATGTGGAAGTGTTTTGTGATTTCAATTTTACCAAAGCATTTGTTTTGTGAACAAAGGAAATAATTCAGGATTACAAAGATGGTAACCTATTAAGGAGATCCGGGATTTAAAATGTTCACTTATTAAATATCACATTATATTTATTCCTCTGCAGAAATTTGGGACAGAGTATGAAGGACAATATTTCTAAAACTGATTGGGTATTAAATAATTCAAAACCCAAGAGTTGTGATCAAACAGATCTGTAGGCATATGTAAGTACCTCTGGAGGTGAAAATGCCAACCAAAGCAATTAGATGGGAAATTAATGTCTGGAGGTAATCAATGGAAGAACTGGCTGAAAATATTTGCATCTGCATCATCTTTGTTTATTACGTAGCTAGGCATCACAGGAAAACCAACTAATTTCTCAAAGACAGAGAAAGGATGTTTCCTTCCATTTAGACATTCCCAAATTAAATTGGAATCTATAGGAAGTGATTCTGTGCTCAGATCTTAAGCTGATTTTTATTAAGGTTGCTGGGCAGTAATGAAGATAAATGGTAAGTATATTCCACTCAAGTCAGGAACTACAAATACACGGTTAGGACAGTTGGGAGTGATTAATTATCTTCTCTCTGCAAGGGTTCATAGGGGACCAGGGTTACCTTTCCCTCTAATGATGTCCCCTCCCCTGACGATAGGAGCCCTGATGCTGGAGTTGGACATCTGACATGCTCTTCAGTATGCAAATGTGACTTAGAGGCATCATAATGAATGCCTCAAGGTGAGCCCATCCTGGACATGGGCTTTACATTTCATAACGTATATTATACCCACTGGTAAAGTTAAAAATCCCAGCAAGACCATTTTAGTGATTGTGTGTATGATTAGGGAACTGTTAACTTCTCATGAAAAGAATTCTCTTCACTTCTCATGAATAGAATTTTTCTAGATAACTGAGGGGTTAAAAAAGAAAAATCTGGTTTGTTTCGACCTAAGTAGCTGAAAAAAAATCTTTGCAAAATGCATTATTTCACTTTACAGCCTTGCTAAGTACAGTATACTTAGGCTAACTTAATATTTCTTTTTTGATTGATGACTTTGCAATACCCAGGGGTCAGGATGAATTGTTGCTGAGGTAATAAGCTGTAGTGTATTGAACTCTGAATCTGAGCTGACCAAATATTGGTTTATTTCATCGTGTATTGCTTCTTTCTTCTTAAAGCAGAGTACAGAACAGGAATTCACAGGTGTCAGGATTCTAGTTAGAGCTTTTCACTGTATGTGGGTGTCACACACTGTGCTTCCTAGGGCGAGGCGGCACATAAAGCAAAGTTTACACTGATCCGGCCACGTAATCTGAAATGGACATGCCCACGACTGCGTCCCTAAGTGTGGGAGACTCCTACCCACCCCACTCCGTTTACAGGTACCCTAGTGCTTCCACAGCCTCTGGAATGGCCATGATTCCAATCAGTGAAGAAATGAAATGGCCATGATTCCAATCAGCGAAGAAATAAGCACCACGGTAATTGGACTGTCGGTATCACCAACGACGTCATGGCCAGGTTGGCAAGCATGACAGTTGTGCTCTGAATTCTGATCTTATAATAATAATAATAGCGATTTAGTGACAAATCATGCCGTCAATATAAAATTCCGTCCTCTGTAACAGTGGTGTCCCGGTGTACTTCTGCAGACCAATTCAAGCTTTCTCATCTTATTTGGGGAACTTTATAGAAATACAGCATTGAGGATTCTTCCTGGCACTTTTCCTTCAGAAAGTCAGAAGAGGGGATCTATCACTCTGTTTCTGTTTTTGCTTTAGGATCTTTTCATTTTGTTCAGACAAAGGAACCATAACTCTTAAAAAAAAACCTTGAGGAACAAATTTAGAAACTACATAATGGACTCCTCAGAAATATTATCTATAAGAGCTGACGGGTCAATTCTCTCTTCACCATTGTAAATCTAAGACTGCAGACACCAGTGGGAAATTTTAGAATGCTCCATGGTAATGGTGATGGGCGATCAGTCAAGGTTATTTCAAATGTTTCCATAACTTTTCTAACCCTAAAGATCTAAAGTCCTTAAGACTATCATTTTGCTGGTTTCCACAATAGCATGATCGGCTCAAGAGTAGGGAACTTTGGGAAATATCTCAAAAGAACAAAGGAATGACTCCTTTCTTATATCAAGGAATGCATGTGTGTGTGCTAAATTCCTTCAGTCGTGTCCAACTTTTTGTGACCCTGTAGACTGTATCTCTCCAGGCTCCTCTGTCCATGGAATTCTCCAGGCAAAAATACTGGAGTGGGTTGCCAGTGCCCTCCTCAAGGGGATCTTCCTGACCCAGGGATCAAACCCACGTCTCTTGTGTCTTCTGCATTGTCAGGTGGGTTCTTTACCACTAGCACCACCTGGAAAGTCCATATTAAGGAATAAGATGTGAGAAAAGAAGTGGGACAGTGGACGAGAGAAATCATTCATGGAGCATCTACTCTGTGAAGACATTCTATTTGTATTTTTTTTAATATTTATTTATTTGTTTGGCTGTATTGTATCTTAGTTGTAGCACGTGGGATTTTTCATTCCAGTGTGTGGGCTATCATGGCACCCATGCTCCAGAGTCTGCAGGCTCAGTAATAGGCAGCAGGCAGGGTTAGTTGCCCCACAACATGTGGGATCTTAGTTCCCCAACAAGGGATCAAACCGGTGTCCCCTGAATTAGAAGTTAGATTCTTAACCACTTGACCACCAGGGAAGTCCTCTTGAAGACATTTTAATAAAAACTTTATGTATATACCTTAATTCTCTTTTTCATTGTTTAAATAATGCAATGATAACCCCACTTATAAATGAAGATATTGAGATTTAATGGTCTTACGGAATCTGTTAAAGGTAATAATTTTTAACAGCAGCAATAATAATTAACATAGTTACTATTTATGGAAAGCCTACTATATGTCAGTCCTTGGGGTAAGTCCTTACATATATTATATAATTGAAATTTTACCACATAAGGTAAATATTACTCATTTTTTATGAAAGCAAACTGGAACTCAGAGAGTTCTAAGTGATTCTCTTAAAGTTCTAAGAGAGTTCTAAGTTTTAAATGTCAAAAGTAGAAGGCAACTGTGATTTAATTTAGGTTAGTCTGAGTTTAAAGCCTATTTAATTTCACTATACCAAGTTTAAATGAGGGGATCTATACAATCTGGTTCCCACAAGTATTAGTAAGCCTTACAGATGTAATCACAGTGGGTGCTGAATGGGGAATTTTTCCCATCAATTTAAAAAAACTTGGGATTTTCAGAATACCTCAAGGCACAATTTTAGACATTAAAAGGGACACCAAGATAAAACAGACTTTGCCTTCTTAGGAATTTATTATCTGTAAAATACCCAGAAAAAATACTGGAGTGGCAGTTGTGATATAGATTAAATGACTTTTAATAATAGCATATAGTTGTTAAGCATATTTGGTGTCAGTCACTTTTTTTAAGCTTTGTATGTATTAGCTAACATTCTATCTGGAAAATAGGTGGGTAATGTCATTATCCCTGATTTTATATAAGAGGAAACTGGGAGAGTTCTCTACAACATAGGCTATAAAGATGTTCTAAGGATGAAAAGATTAATTTTCCCCAGAGGCATTAGTAAAACATTTTTGGAAGTAGGAAACGAAGGGGACAGAGCTTTAGAGAGGCTTCCAAATGGATCACGTTTCAGACAACAATAAAAATCATTTTTGTTTCAGTAGCTTTTAAGCCCTTTAGTAACAGTGTAAATTGACATAATGGAAAAATTCTAATATCTTTATATACAAATAGGCAGTAATAAAGAAGCAATAAGAATAAACAGTTTATATAATAATCACTTAAAATCTTTCATATATATATAAAATCCTACATATATAGAGCACAGCCCAAAATTCTATTTCTATTTATATTTTAAAGAAATTATGAAAAGAACTCTTAATAAGAAGGATTCTTAGTTAACATGACAGTAAATAGAAGTAAAAGAATATATATTACTTAAAATAATTATAAAGTTAACATCATTTTTCAAATATCTGGGGAAAATTTGAAGGAGCAGAAATTCTGTTGTCAGTAGACTATTACTCAGCCATTAAAAAGAATGAAGCATTGCTATTTGCGGCAATGTGAACGGACCTAAAGATAATCATACTAAGTGAAGTAAGTCAGAAAGAGATAGACAAATATCATGTGATATCGCTTATATGTAGAATCTAAAACATGACACAAATGATCACCCTTATGAAATAGAAACAGACTCACAGACACAGAGAACAGGCTTGGGGTTGCTAAGGGAAAGAGGAGACGGGTGAGGGAAAGATTGGGAGTTGAGCGTTAGTAGATGCCAACTATTATGTATAAGATGGATAAGCAACAAGATCCTCCCGTAGAGCACAGGGAACTGTATTCAGTATCCTGTAATAAGCCATAATGGAAACAAATATGAAAAAGAATAAATATATGTCTAACTGAGTCACTTTGCTGTACAGCAGAAATTAACACAACATTGTAAATCAACTATACTTCAATAATTTTTTTTTTAAAAAAAGGAAATTCCATTGTTAGAACCTGCCCGTGGGTGAAGTAAATGGGTAACAACAGCAAAGAAAGGCAAGACTCCCCAACTTACCCCACCCCTAAACAGAGCAGCTTTTCTCCCAGCCCTGTAGAGGGAATGACATGGAGTGGATCTGGATGTGAATCAGACTTACCCTGTTTTGCCTAATTTCTTTTCACTGAAGAGCTAAGTACCGTATTTCATCTAATCTAAAGAACTGCCAGTTGAAAACACACCTTTAATTTAAATACCACTAAGAAAGAAAAGTTAAACTATCATAATCAAAGAATGACAAATATTTCCTTATCTTCGATTATGGGCTTCCCTGCTGGCTCAGCTAGTAAAGAATCCACCTACAATTCAGGAGACCTGGGTTTGATCCCTGGCTTGGGAAGATCCCCTGAAGAAGGGAAAGGCTACCCACTCGAGTATTTTAGCCTGGAGAATTCCATGGACTGTATAGTCCATGGGTCGCAAAGAGTTGGACACGACTGAGTGACTCTCACTTCACTTCTCTTCATCATCAATTAATAAGGCCATCCTGATTTCAAAGATGTTAAAATGTGAACAAATGAGCATATTCCAGTCAATAAAATGTTATATGATCCAGTTCTCAACTAGGTCTTTATCTTAGCTAATCTGTAAGTGTATTCTGAACTAATGAAAATCTGACTGCATGACCAGACATAAACCAGGAATGGAAAAGTCTAACAGATAATCTACATTAAAAGAATAATATAACCATACTGCTACTGCTGCTAAGTCACTTCAGTCGTGTCCGACTCTGTGCGACCCCGTAGACGGCAGCCCACCAGGCTCCCCCGTCCCTGGGATTCTCCAGGCAAGAACACTGGAGTGGGTTGCCATTTCCTTCTCCAATGCATGAAAGTGAAAAGTGAAAGTGAAGTCGCTCAGTCTTATCTGACTCTTAGCGACCCCATGGACTGCAGCCTACCAGGCTCCTCCGTCCATGGGATTTTCCAGGCAGGAGTACTGGAGTGGGGTGCCATTGCCTTCTCTGAATATAACCATAAAGGAATAGCAAAGTATTGTATTAATAGAATACATAGAGTATGGATTTTGTAATAAAAGCTACTTGGCTTTTCACTCCAGCTCCATGCTAAATATATAAGATGAAACAAATTGTTTACTCTTTTACTCTTCCATTGTCTTGTCTATAAAATAAGAATGATCCTGAGCCATCAGGTTTCTGGTGAGGCTTGAATGCAGTCATTTCTGTGTAGCAGCGACCACAATTTCTGACCCAAGGAACTGTTCAATAAACCAGACCTTAGGATAATATATGAGGATTGGCAGGCTATTAAATTATATCAGGTGAGTTTTCAGTGTTAAAATTAAAGGCAAAAGATTCCCTCCAATCCCAAATAAATTAATTGTCCCTCCTTCCTCACTAATATCAACCGTATATCTCTCTGGTGATAATGTGCCATGGTATAGAACCAATGAAAATAAACATTGAACTAACTAATGAATAAATTTGAAGCTAGTTTCTAGATAAACGGGTTAAAAAATGCATTGATGACACCACGAATGAAAACAAAAGTGGAGTGTACAGTATTTGACTTGAATTTAAGATTCATGAATAATACATAGTGTCAAATTCAAGGGAAAAGGACAATAGATGGCCACACATTTTAATATATGGGGTTTTTTTGAGGAATAATCTGTTGTAGGATGAGTTTTGTTTGTTTGCTTGTTTTAATTTGCTCTTCGTGTCTCTTACAGTTATAATGATCTTTAGACTTAGATTTTGTTTCTCCCTAAGGATGTAATAAATTAAGCTTTCTTATACTGTGGCTGATTACATTTGCCTACATTAAATTCACTCTGTCTCGGTTGTACTCCTTTGTAGCATAGAAATGCTCTGGTGGACTTCATTTTTCTTTTCTTTTTCTTTCAGTTATATGTGCTGTCATATTGACTTGTAGCCAATATGAAAAATAAGAAACGCTTAGAAAAATCAGATCAACAGAATTCCAGGATGTCAAAATTTAAACAAGCAAATTTCCCTGATGTTTCTCAAGAAAATGTTTTTATGAAAACAAGGAGGGTCATTGTTTGGAGAATTCAGCCTTTAAAAAGCAAGAACCCTGACAATTTTAAAGAAATGCTTTATTTTCAATTATATCATTGGAGCAAGTTTTAATTATTATATTTTATATCATTAAAATAAATAGCTAGCTGGAAACCTGAATACATGTGTCAATTTCTAGTTTTCTTAGAATAATGTTTACATTTCCATGGTTAGAAATCATAATAGTAATTTCGTTTACATATAACCAGGTCAATACCAGCCCTAATAGGTACCTTGGTAACCTGTTTAAAGTAAGCAATTAATTAAAACCAAATTAATCTAACACAAACAAAATAGGTTACTTGTATTGATAGGCAATATGGTCTAAGAAACAATTCCATGTAGCCATATCCATGGCCTTTTAGAAGTGTGCTGAATTAAAGTTAAAGTAACTACAGTCAGGTGAAAAATTACCTAAAGATTCTATTTTTGTCATAATCAATAGAATTTAGATAATGATCATCATTTTGAACTTTTGTCATAATCATGGGACAATTGACACGTATACCTACACTGATACAAAATCTTGATTAAACTCTGAATCTTGGATCAAATCAATGCTTTTGAAAGGAATGAAGAATTATTCTAAAACCATGGGGAAAATTATTCCAGTCTAAGTCTCGTCGGGCCAGATTGCAGTGTATCTGCCCTTCATGCCCCCAGGTGAATGAGGAAATAAAGATAAGTTATTGGGCCATCTTAAACAGGAGATAACCTGAATGTCTGAGACAGGAGTCTCAAAGCCTTTGAGGAAACCTAGGGTACAGTTCCTCACTTTATTAAAAGAATCTCCCCGTTGATTGGGAATGATCAAGCAAAGCAGTTGTCAGTCCCCTCCACTGGGAAGTAGTCATGAATTTTGGCTGAGAGTATGACTTAGCACAGACCCCAAACTAGTCTTCACCGATTGGCGTAATGCATGTCTCCTACAAAAGTCATAGATCTACAGGAAGGCTGGACACATGGTCTGAGATGATCGATCGAATATTTCTTCCTTGGACATGAATAAGGAAATGTGGAGTCCTGGTTGGTCCGGTAGTCTTTCATTCATGCAAACTCGTGGCAGAGAGCAGATCCACAAGCGGTCAGAGAGAAGCAAGACCATGCCTGAATTCTCCTCCACTTCTGAACATTTTAGTTATGTGACACAATAAATCCTCTTTAGTGTTTAAGCCAGTGAGTTGCAACCTAAAGCACCCTAACTGAAATTGGGATGGGCTGACCTGATTATTAATCCAGATGTTCTGGATGTTCATCTAGAATCCAGCTGAAGTCAGTCGGTGTGTTTTCCATTTCCCAAAACAAGAAAGAATTACTGACCCAGCACACGTTGTGCCCTGAGTGCAGTTCACCCTCTGATTTATCCTCTCACTGGGAGATGGGGACATACTGAGCTACCTACGTATGTCCTCCCAGCTTCTGTCATGTAAGCAGACAGTCTGCTTTGAAGGTGAAATTGTCAGTCGTTAGTCGCTCTGTCATGTCCCACTCTTTATGATCCCATGGACTGTAGCCCGCCAGGCCCCTCTGTCCATGGAATTCTTCAGGCAAGAATACTGGAGTGGGTTGCCATTTCCTTCTGTAGGGGATCTTCCTGACCCAGGGATTGAACCCAGGTCTTCTGCATTTCAGGTGGATTCTCTACATCTTAGCCATTCTGCTTTGGCTCATCCCATAATACAATTATAGTGAAGCAAAGTCCCTTCAAAGCTGAGATGATCTAGATACAGTCTCTTAAAACAACAATGACTATCAACTTGAAATGCAGCCTCCCCAGCTCCTCCTTACATTAGTCTTCCCAACCAGTGAAGACCTTTATGCCAAAAGAGGAACATTCTAGAAAATAAGAGAATGAACAACTTCATTCCTTTTTGGTCCCACTACAGTGAATAACTAAAACACCTGAGATTTTGTGCTTTCAACCATTCACCAAGTGTCATAGAAAGTCTAAGTTTAACCAGATTTTCAAAGAGTAAAGGATGAAGCCAGGAAGAGCAAAGAGAAGGAGCACCTGAAATTCTCCCTCCTTCAGGACTTTGGCAGTGGCTGATGCCATTACCAGCCTAGGAGTTCTAAACCAGTGGCCAGAGGCTTTCTTCCATCCCTCCAATCTTGGACACCAGGGCAGATGGAAAAGCTGTAAGACTCTTCTAATAGTCTCAGACAGAGTCAACAACCAAAAATGTGTGACTTTATCTTCTCAAACAAAAATGCACGTGGGGACTTCTCTTGTGGCCCAGTGGTGAAGACTCTTGCATCCAATGAAGGGGACGTGGGTTTGATCCCTCGTCAGGGAACTAAGATCTCACTTTTGATACATCAAAAAATAAAAAAATAAATTTTAGAAATGCACGGATGCATAAACAGCCTCTCCTTCAAGCATCTAAAACTTTCCTTAGTCTTCCGTGAATGCGAAAAAAATAAAAAGAAAGATCTCTTTCTGTTGTAATGAACAGAAATATAACAGAATGTTAAACTGGAATTTTATGGTGACCTCAGAATGACCAGATATGAAATTCTAAACTGAGGTGTCAGATGGAGATGCATTTCAGTAAACATTTTTAAAAAATGTTGAAAACGTGTAGTAGAACTCAAAGTCCATCACAGAGCGGGCATAAAAGGAGAGTGGTTCAAGTGGCGTGAGTCCTATTTCTCCCTAGACAGAGTTGGAAGTAGGCATTGGCTGCTCATCTTGACCTTAGTGAAAGAGGCTTCAAACAAATCACTGGGGAGTCTTCACCTGTGTCCCCTGCAATCCACGGGTGCCGTAAGCTGTGTCTAACCCTTGTCCTTGCACAAGTTTCTCCCCCAATAGGAGCGAAGGACAAGTTCCTACGACATTGAGCAAAGGGGATATATTTTCCTTGAGCAAAAGTTCACCATATACACAGATGTAATCCAGAGGTAGGTTATATCAGCCCCAGCAAAGAAAGGCCACATAAACCGGGGTCCTCAACCCCCAGGATCTAAGGCCTGATGATCTGAGGTGGAGCAGATGTGATAATAACAGAAGTAAAGTGCACAATACAGTTAATGTATTTACATCATCCCAAAACAGCCTCACCCAACCCCAGTCTGTGGAAAAACGATCTTCCGTGAAACTGGTCCCTGGTGCCAAAAAGGTTGAGGACCACTGACATAAAGGATGAACAGTCCTCAGGACAGAGAAGCTGAGCCAGATTCCTACCAACTGTGGAGGAGCCAGAGGAGAGAGGATACAGTAAGTAAGCATTTCCCAGCAACCCTTTGATTAAACCCATGACTGACCAAAAACCAAAGTTAGCAGAGTGGAAGAGGAGGACCTTGAAAGGAAAGAAAATGCTGACCAAGTAAGTCCTCCTTCACTAACAGGATTTAGTTACAGCTACTAGCTGTAGCAGGTTCTCGTTGGGGGAAAGGGGACATTTTGAGTTTAAGAGTTTTGAATTTTATGCATTCATTTTCAGGCTTTAGTAATTAAGAGGAACTTGTGGGTCTTTTTTTTTTTAACCTAAGATTGATTGTAAAAGTCATGGAAGTAACCAAGTTTTCAATTGGAGATTGAAGTAGTAAGGCATTTTCTCACTGAACACAAGTTTAAAAGGGATGATGATGAAAGTCCATATGAAAAGTTATCTAATAATTTTAAACATTACTGAGTATTTTTTAAAACATTCATATGATAAAATCCTTAGGGAGGAGGAAAGATCTCAGTTAGACCATCTCCGCACTACCAAGAGATTGAGAGGCTGAAAAAGGAAAGGCTCTTTGGAGCAAAAGATTGTTCTTTATTTGATGGGTTAAAAAGCTGCCCACTTTGAAACAGTGACATTATTCTTACAGCCCACGGTAGAATTTGGGTCTGGGCAAGACACAAAGAACTGTGAAAGCAAAAGAAAAAATAAACAGACTTCAGGGGGGTGGGAAGGAGGTACAAGAGGGAGAGGATATATGTATACATAGCTGATTCATTTTGTTGTGCATCAGAAACTAACACAACATTGTAATCAACTGTACAATAAAAATAAAATTTTTATTAAAGATAAAATAATAAATAGATTTCATAGACACTTAGGAAAAGTTTGTTGAATACATGAACAGTCTTCATGAATATAGATCTAATATCTAAGCTTTTGAAACCTGTTATAATCTAAATCAGCCATGAAATTAAAAGACGCTTTCTCCTTGGAAGGAAAGTTATGACAAACCTGGACAGTGTATTAAAAGGCAGAAATATCACTTTGCTGACAAAGGTCCACGTAGTCAAAGCTATGGTTTTTCCAGTGGTCATGTATGGATGTGAGAGCTGACCCATAAAGAAGGCTGAACACTGAAGAATTGAGGCTTTTGAACTGTGGTGCTGGAGAAGACTCTTGAGAGTCCCTAGGACAGCAAGGAGATCAAACCAGTCAGCCCTAAAGGAAATCAGTCCTGAATATTCATTGGAAGGAAGGGCTAATGCGAAAGCTGAAGCTCCAGTACTTTGGCCACCTGATGCAAAGAGCCGACTCATTGGAAAAGACCCTGATGCTGGGCAAGATTGAGGTCAGGAGGAGAAGGGGATGATAGAGGATGAGATGGTTGGATGGCATCATCAACTCAATGGACAAGAGTTTGAGCAAACTCCAGGAGATATTGAAGGACAAGGAAGCCTAGTGTGCTACAGTCCATGGGGTCACAAAGAGTCAGACATGACTGAGCAACTAAATAAAAATAAGTGTTTCTTATATTAGTATAATAGATATTTAGTAAACAATGAAATCTCACTCATATATAAAGCATGTTTGTTGACTACGACGAAAGTCTACCATTGTTATTAATAAATAAACACTGTGACTCTATAGTTCGTGTGTCATCCAAAGAGATCAAAACAAAGTATTTATCTCAGGTGTTTCTGTGCAGTAGGCAGAAGAGCTCATTATTATGAAAATAAATAAGTCACAGAGATTTGATATGATTTTCCCAAGCTCATGCAATAAACCTATTTGTGGCGACTAAAGCTAACTACCTCTTTCTTGATTTCTCCCTCGGTGCTTCAGAGCATGTTTGTTTACCACTGTTTGGGCTTCCCTGATAGCTCAGTTAGTAAAGAATCCTGCAATGCAGGAGACCCCAGTTTGATTCCTGGGTCAGGAAGATCCACTGGAGAGGGGATAGGCTACCCACTCCAGTATTCTTGGGCTCTCCTTGTGGCTCAGCTGGTAAAGAATCCGGCGCAATGTAGGAGACCTGGGTTACATCCCTGGTTTGGGAAGATCCCCTGGAGAAGGGAAAGGCTACCCACTCCAGTATTCTGGCCTGGAGAATTCCATGGACTGTATAGGCCATGGGGTCACAAAGAGTTGAACATGACTGAGCCACTTTCACTTTATCATTGTTTGTATAATCCTTAAAATGTACAAACTACATTCTTTTTTGTTAATTCAACAAATATCTGGTACCTACTCTGTCCAGGTGCTATGTTAGATGATTTCATACAGATTTAAAGATTATAAACTATCAGAATGGCCATACACATTAAGTATACTAGTGATTGTGACAACATCATTTAATGATTTAATTTTGTTACTAGTACAAATATTGAAATATTTTAATGTTACCTTTCCTAGAGGTGGAGGAAAGGAACAGGAAGCCATGGTCATTCTTGACTAATTCAAGTTCTATTCAGCCAAAATATGCCCTATCTCACTGATTACAAGCAACAATAAAAAAAGATTTTAATTTGGATGCTAAGGACTTATTCTGTTTTTATTCAGATATTTAATTCTTCATTCTGTTGTGTGGTTTTCATTTTTAAAGGATATAATTAAACTTTGCCAGCATTTTAGTTGTATTATATTGCTTTAGCTTTTTGTTGTTTGCCATGCATGAATCTGTTTTGTGCATCACTATAATCAGCTAAGATGTCATTCTTTTTGTGTTTTTCCCTCCGAACCACAAAATAGTGTTAGCAAAAATCAACCTTAGAATGAATGCATGTAGGCACTGATGGTTTTTGTTCTGTGTTAGTTGAACCATGAACATTTTAATCAACATCCACAGTGTAGCATATAAGTAAAGATGTAAATACATAAATACCTTTAATTACCTCTTTATGTACAAAGTCATAAAAAAAAAAAAGACTCATAGAGTATGTCAAAAAGGCTCATTATGCTGTCTGTGCCAACCCAGCACTGTTCCCCACCTCGACCTTCCCTTTTTTTCAGTGGTTAGAACCCTAGAGCCATTATATTTCTCAGAATTCCTTGCCAGTTGGATTCCAAGTTGCATTTGCCAATAAGCAGCATTTGTAAGAGACCTGAAACGTGCAAAAGAGGAAGCAGTATTCGTATAATTATGTGAGTCATGGGCAGAAACTTGGTCTTCAACAGATTTGGAGGTTTTGCCATGACCTCCAGGCATTTTCTAGGAAAATTGTAGGGACTGTGGTATTGTAGGGAATTGTGTTAATTACTAATAGTTTTCCACAGCTTTTGAAACCCCCTGACACTCTGTAAGGCTGTAGTAAACTGAGAGTTAACAGAGATCTTCCATGACCTTGGCTTCCCTAGGCATTCTAGCAACTGGGAAGACAAAATTCTCTCCTGTCTTAAATAATTCAAGGAGCTGTTCTTATCCAGGTAGGACCTCCTGAGAAAATACTCAGTTCCGAAAGTTGTCCTAAAAAATGGACTTTGAAAAATGAGAAGTGCCTGGCTCAGTGAAGAGATAAAATAACCGCATTGCCATGATCCAGTATATTCAAAGACTTTAAATGATCATTAATATATCACTGTGGCTGGCTGAAATGAAGTGCCTATTGAAGATAAGCATTTGGGATGCAAATAGGCCACTATAATAAAGCATTGTGTTGTAGGTGATGACGTCAAGAACTGTGGAGCAACCTACCTGCTTC
Source organism: Bos grunniens (assembly GCF_055505025.1). Taxonomy (NCBI): domain Eukaryota; kingdom Metazoa; phylum Chordata; class Mammalia; order Artiodactyla; family Bovidae; genus Bos; species Bos grunniens. The sequence goes on from NC_141188.1 coordinate 30,203,066, forward strand.
TGACTGCAGTACTTCATTTTTAAATTTATTTTACTCAAGTATAGGTGATTTACAATGTTGTATTAACTTCTGCTGTACATCACAGTGATTCAGTTATATATATATATATATTTTTTCATATTCTTTACCATTATGATTTATCATGGGATAGTGAATATAGTTCCCTTGCATACAGAAGCATCTTGCTGTTTATCCATCTTATATATTTACCTCCACTAATCCCAAACTCCTAATCCTTCTCTCCCATACCCCTGACCTTGTCAACCACAAGTTTGTTCTCTATGTCTGTGAGTCTGTTTCAGCGTTGTAGATAAGTTCACTTGTGTCCTATTTTAGATTTCACATATAAGGGATATCATATGATATTTGTCTTTCTGACTTCACTTAGTAGGATAACCTCTAGGTCCATCCATGTTGCTGCAAATGACATTATTTCATTATTTTTTATGGTTAAATAATATTCTGTTTATATACATACCAAATCTTCTTTATATATTCATCTGTCAATGGACATTTCAATACTTCTTTTCTCCAAAGAGAAATTAACAAGCTCAAGGTTTGATATTTTTAACTCAAAACATGATCAGAAAACAACAGAGCTTCCTAAAATTTATCTTGCCCTTATAAACAGATATGTGGCCAGTGTATTTGGGAAAATGGGCTTGTTGTCTGATGGTGCCTATTATAGAATTACAAAGCACACAGAACTCACAGTCTTTCTTAGTAAGGCTTTACTAAGTTAGTGTGAAAGTTATGGTATGTATTAGCGAAAAGTGGGGACTTTGGGGTGGGTACCCCATGCCCAAGGTAAGAGAAACCGAAGTAAGACGGTAGGTGTTGCAAGAGGGCAGCAGAGGGCAAACACACTGAAACCATACTCACAGAAAACTAGTCAATCTAATCACACTAGGACCACAGCCTTGTCTAACTCAATGAAACTAAGCCATGTCCGTGGGGCAACCCAAGATGGGCGGGTCATGGTGGAGAAATTTGACAGAATATGGTCCACTGGAGAAGGGAATGGCAAACCACTTCAGTATTCTTGCCTTGAGAACCCCATGAACAGTATGAAAAGGCAAAATGATAGGATACTGAAAGAGAAACTCCCCAGGTCAGTAGGTGTCCAATATGCTACTGGAGATCAGTGGAGAAATAACTCCAGAAAGAATGAAGGGATGGAGCCAAAGCAAAAACAATACCCAGCTGTGGATGTGACTGGTGATAGAAGCAAGGTCCGATGCTGTAAAGAGCAATATTGCATAGGAACCTGGAATGTCAGGTCCATGAATCAAGGCAAATGGGTAGTGGTCAAACAAGAGATGGCAAGAGTGAATGTGGACATTCTAGGAATCAGCAAACTGAAATGGACTGGAATGGGTGAATTTAACTCAGATGACCATTATATCTACTACTGTGGGCAGGAATCCCTCAGAAGAAATGGAGTGGCCATCATGGTCAACAAAAGAGTCCAAAATGCAGTACTTGGATGCAATTCAAAAATGATACAATGATCTCTGTTCGTTTCCAAGGCAAACCATTCAATATCACAGTAATCCAAGTCTATGTCCCAACCAGTAATGCTGAAGAAGCTGAACGGTTCTATGAAGACCTACAAGACCTTTTAGAACTAACACCCAAAAAAGATGTCCTTTTCATTATAGGGGACTGGAATGCAAAAGTAGGAAGTCAAGAAATGCCCAGGGTAACAGGCAAATTTGGCCTTGGAATATGGAATGAAGCAGGGCAAAGACTAATAGAGGTTTGCCAAGAAAATGCACTGGTCATAGCAAACACCCTCTTCCAACAACACAAGAGAAGACTCTACACATGGACATCACCAGATGGTCAACACCGAAATCAGATTGATTATATTCTTTGCAGCCAAAGATGGAGAAGCTCTATACAGTCAACAAAAACAAGACCAGGAGCTGACTGTGGTTCAGACCATGAACTCCTTATTGCCAAATTCAGACTTAAATTGAAGAAAGTAGGGAAAACCACTAGACATTCAGGTATGACCTAAATCAAATCCCTTATGATTATACAGTGGAAGTGAGAAATAGATTTAAGGGCCTAGATCTGATAGATAGAGTGCCTGATGAACTATGGAATGAAGTTCATGACATTGTACAGGAGACAGGGATCAAGATCATCCCCATGGAAAAGAAATGCAAAAAAGCAAAATGGCTGTCTGGGGAGGATACAAATAGCTGTGAAAAGAAGAGAAGCGAAAAGGAAAGTAGAAAAGGAAAGATATAAGCATATGAATGCAGAGTTCCAAAGAATAGCAAGAAGAGATAAGAAAGCCTTCTTCAGCGATCAATGCAAAGAAATAGAGGAAAACAAGAGAATGGGAAAGACTAGGGATCTCTTCAAGAAAATCTGAGATACCAAAGGAATATTTCATGCAAAGATGAACTCGATAAAGGACATAAATGGTTTGGACCTAACAGAAGCAGAAGATATTAAGAAGAGGTGGCAAGAATACACAGAAGAACTGTACAAAAAAGATCTTCACAACCCAGATAATCACGATGGTGTGATCACTGACCTAGAGCCAGACATCCTGGAATGCGAACTCAAGTGGGCCTTAGAAAGCATCACTACAAACAAAGCTAGTGGAGGTGATGGAATTCCAGTTGAGCTATTCTAAATCCTGAAAGATGATGCTGTGAAAGTGCTGCACTCAATATGCCAGCAAATTTGGAAAACTCAGCAGTGGCCACAGGACTGGAAAAGGTCAGTTTTCATTCCAATCCCAAAGAAAGGCAATGCCAAAGAATGCTCAAACTACCGCACAATTGCACTCATCTCATACGCTAGTAAAGTAATGCTCAAAATTCTCCAAGCCAGGCTTTAACAATATGTGAACAGTGAACTTCCTGATGTTCAAGCTGGTTTTAGGAAAGGCAGAGGAACCAGAGATCAAATTGCCAACATCCGCTGGATCATAGAAAAAGCAAGAGAGTTCCAGAAAAACATCTACTTCTGCTTTATTGACTATGCCAAAGCTTTTGACTCTGTGGATGACAATAAACTGTGGAAAATTCTGAAAGAGATGGGAATATCAGACCACCTGATCTGCCTCTTGAGAAATTTGTATGCAGGTCAGGAAGCAACAGTTAGAACTGGACATGAAACAACAGACTGGTTCCAAATAGGAAAAGGAGTTCGTCAAGGCTGTATATTGTCACCCTGTTTATTTAATTTCTATGCAGAGTACATCATGAGAAACGCTGGACTGGAAGAAACACAAGCTGGAATCAAGATTGCCTGGAGAAATATCAATAACCTCAGATATGCAGATGACACCACCCTTATGGCAGAAAGTGAAGAGGAACTCAAAAGCCTCTTGATGAAAGTGAAAGTGAAGAGTGAAAAAGTTGGCTTAAAGCTAACATTCAGAAAACGAAGATCATGGCATCCGGTCCCACCACTTCATGGGAAATAGATGGGGAAACAGTGGAAACAGTGTCAGGCTTTATTTTTCTGGGCTCCAAAATCACTACAGATGGTGACTGCAGCCATGAAATTAAAAGACGCTTACTCCTTGGAAGGAAAGTTATGACCAACCTAGATAGCATATTCAAAAGCAGAGACATTACTTTGCCAACAAAGGTTCGTCTAGTCAAGGCTATGGTTTTTCCTGTGGTCATGTATGGATGTGAGAGTTGGACTGTGAAGAAAACTGAGCACTGAAGGATTGATGCTTTTGAACTGTGGTGTTGGAGAAGACTCTTGAGAGTCCCTTGGACTGCAAGGAGATCCAACCAGTCCATTCTGAAGGAGATCATCCCTGGGTGTTCTTTGGAAGGAATGATGCTAAAGCTGAAACTCCAGTACTTGGGCCACCTCATGCGAAGAGTTGACTCATTGGAAAAGACTCTGATGCTGGGAGGGATTGGGGGCAGGAGGAGAAGGGGAGGACAGAGGATGAGATGGCTGGATGGCATCGCTGACTCGATGGACGTGAGTCTGAGTGAACTCCAGGAGTTGGTGATGGACAGGGAGGTCTGGCGTGCCGCGACCCAGGTGGTTGCAAAGAGTCAGACACTACTGAGCGACTGAACTGAACTGCACTGATGTGTATTATAACTGATTCACTTTGCTTGTACGTACGGTCAGTCCTGCTCCCTCAGAATCATGTTAAATGTGGCTAACAGTGTAGGTACAGAACTGTAGCCAGTTGTGCGTTTGTGATTTTTGTCACTGTTTGCTATATAGCAAAAAGTAACACAACATTGTAAATCAATTTTATACTCCAATAAAAAAAATTTTAAACATTAGAATGCAAAATTTTTTTAAAAAGAAAGCAAATGGGTTTCCTAAATCCAGTGCAGGTAATGGGTTCCTGGAGAGGGACAGAGTTCACGAGACTGTGCTGAGGCTTGAAAGCCAGAGACGGTTGGACATAATTCCCAATGGGCAGCAGGCTAAACAGTGATCTAAATGCCTTAAGCCAAGAAATCATGGGTGGACACGCAAAATCACAGTGTCACTGGACTGAAATAGAACTACTTGATTATTATAATTTAAAACATTTTAGATCTCATTTTCAGATTTTTGACATAAGAGGAAGTCATGACTTCTCGCTTAATTTTAGGCTTAGAGCCCCTGAAATGAAAGGTATGCCAGGTTCTTCTGAAGAAGTACCCTGTGTTTTTTCCAAAATAATAAACTCTAAACTCTCCTAGAGATTTCTCAAAGGGACCTATAGTCATCAACCAAAGTGACTGTGCATTATATAAAATGAGGTGATTTCTTCACTCTAAATGTGTAGCAGGCAAAGATATACTCTGCCAATGCCAGGACACCCACATTGGTTCTTCAATGCACAGGGTATTAGGAAGGAACGATTATGAGCCCCTGGAATTGTTTTTCCTCTTCCAAAGTATAAACTAAACTGAAGGATGGCACAGGTCTATGCCATCAAAATAAGACTAGAACAATACAGATGTAGGCTTCCTATCATACTTATATTTAAGTGATCTATTTGACCAGGGCTGGAAATAGATGGCCTTAGGGAAAGATGGTGAATTATTGTAAACATAATCAGGAAGTAACTCCAATTGCAGCTGCTTCTCCATATGTGGTCTCTTTTTTAGTGTAAATCAACCTGTCGCTGAGCTCTGGTGTGCAGCAATTGATCAGGCAAATGGTTTTTCAATATGTTATCAGGGAAAAAAAAAAATACAACAAAGAGGTTTGATTTCCCCTAGTAGGGCAGGAATATATCTTCACTCCACTTGACCTTAGGACTAGGCCAAGCCTCTGCCCTTTATCATAATCTAATCCACAGAGCTTAATCAATCTGCTGTTGTATGGGACATTTCATTGATCCACTACATTGATGTGATAGATTGCATTTTCCAAGATGGAAGGTGGTCTCCAAAGGCTTCTCTTAATCTCTGAGGAATCCAATCCAAGATACTTGGCTCTTTTGTTAGAGCACACACTGTCCTGGGACTTTTAGTTATGAAAAGCTACTAAAAGAAAACAGAGTAAGCTAAATAATCTCCTTCTATCTCTTTTAAAAATAATACAAATCAAAACCACTATGAGGTACCATTTCACACCAGTCAGAATGGCTGCGATCCAAAAGTCTACAAATAATAAATGCTGGAGAGGGTGTGGAGAAAAGGGAACCCTCTTACACTGTTGGTGGGAATGCAAACTAGTACAGCCACTATGGAGAACAGTGTGGAGATTCCTTAAAAAACTGGAAATAGAACTGCCTTATGATCCAGCAATCCCACTGCTAGGCATACACACTGAGGAAACCAGAAGGGAAAGAGACACATGTACCCCAATGTTCATCTCAGCACTGTTTATAATAGCCAGGACATGGAAGCAACCTAGATGTCCATCAGCAGATGAATGGATAAGAAAGCTATGGTACATATACACAATGGAGTATTACTCAGCCATTAAAAAGAAAACATTTGAATCAGTTCTAATGAGGTGGATGAAACTGGAGCCTATTATACAGAGTGAAGTAAGCCAGAAGGAAAAACATCAATACAGTATACTAATGCATGTATATGGAATTTAGAAAGATGGTAACAATAACCCGGTGTACGAGACAGCAAAAGAGACACTGATATATAGAACAGTCTTATGGACTCTATGGGAGAGGGAGAGGGTGGGAAGATTTGGGAGAATGACATTGAAACATGTAAAATATCATGTAAGAAACGAGTTGCCAGTCCAGGTTCGATGCACGATATTGGATGCTTGGGGCTAGTGCACTGGGATGACCCAGAGGGATGGTATGGGGAGGGAGGAGGGAGGAGGGTTCAGGATGGGGAACACATGTATACCTGTGGCGGATTCATTTTGATATTTGGCAAAACTAATACAATTATGTAAAGTTTAAAAATAAAATTAAATTAAAAAAATAATAATAATTTTCCATTTTCTTTTGGTAGGTCAAGAGAGAAAAGTTTTAGAGGAGCGCTTGGACTTGAGGGAGAGAGATGATGAAGAAAGACTTCTGCAGAGGGTGATGGTAGGAGTCAGCCACACAGCATGAGGCACAGGGCAGGGTCCTCAGGAAGGGAATACCTGTGGCTTAGAAAGCATGACAATCTGATGCTGATACCCAAGAGTCAGTTGTTATTGTTCCCTGCTGCAACTGTTATCCATTAACCTCCGGAAATCTCCATGCCTTGTAGACATTGCCATGGGACACTCCTCTTTTTTTTTTTTTTTTCAGTGCTGTTTCCAAGGACAAGAACATCACCTGGCATGTAGCAGTTACTCAGTTAAAATTAAAAAAGAAGGAAAAAGTATAAATGACTAGATTAATGATGCTTTTGGAAATGTGTACATGATGTTTTATCTGTGTTTGGAATAAAATATAAAAAGTGAAGACTGCTTGGTTTAAACGCAAATAAAGGTGAAAACAAGAGCAATGATTCAGAGATCAGAGTTGGCATGTAGACAGCCATGTATTCCAACACTTGTACTCTTCACCTATAAAAGAATCTTTAGAAATACCGAGAAAAGCATTGGTTTTCCATCAATGACTGAAAATGGGGCTCATGTGATTATATGAAAGTATCAAAGGGAAGGTTGACTTCAAGAGATTGAAGGACCCGGGCATATTAGGCGACATAGAATAGATTAATTGCAGTTAAATCTCAGAAATGTGCACTCAGCTTGGTGAGAGTTCTAAATCACTGACCCAGCTCTTGTCTGCAAAGGGAAAATGCAAAAAGCAAAGGTGCAGAGCTGGACTGTAAACCAAACAAATATGCAGTTGAAGAGACAACTGCTACACAGATGTAGAAAACAAACATATGAACTCCAAGGAGGAAAGAAGAGTGAGGTGGGTTGGAGATTGGAATTAACACATATATACTACTATGTATAAAACAGCTCACTAACGAGAACCTGTTGTATAGCACAGGGAATCGCACTCAATGCTCTGTGGTGACAAAGGGGATATATGTGTACATGTAGCTCATTCCATCCCCAAGAAAAAGAAAGGCAAAAAGGCAAAATGGTTGTCTGAAGAAGCCTTACAAGTAGCTGAGAAAAGAAGAGAAGCTAAAGGCAAAGGAGAAAAGGAAAGATATACCCATTTGAATGCAGAGTCCCAAAGAATAGCAAGGAGAGATAAGAAAGCCTTCCTATCAAATAAAAAAAAAAAAAAAAAGAAAGAAAGCCTTCCTCAGTGATCAATGCAAAGAAACAGAGTAAAACAATAGAATGGGAAAGACTAGAGATCTGTTCAAGAAAATTAGAGATACCAAGGGGACATTTCACACAAATATGGGCACAATAAAGGACAGAAATGGTACGGACCTAACAGAAGCAGAAGATATTAAGAAGAGGTGGCAAGAATACACAGAAGAACTATACAAGAAAGATCTTCATGACCTACATAACCACGAAGGTGTGATCACTCACCTAAAGCCAGGCATCCTGGAATGTGAAGTCAAGTGGGCCTTAGGAAGCATCACTAGAAACAAAGCTAGTGAAGGTGATGGAATTCCAGTTGAACTATTTCAAATCTTAAAAGATGATGCTGTGAAAGTGCTGCACTCAATATGCCAGCAAATTTGGAAAACTCAGCAATGGCCACAGGACTGGAAAAGGTCAGTTTTCATTCCAATCCCAAAGAAAAGCAATGCCAAAAATGCTCAAACTACCGCACGATTGCACTCATCTCACATGCTAGTAAAGTAATGCTCAAATTTCTCCAAGCCAGACTGCAACAGTACATGAACCGTTGTAGATGTTCAAGCTGATTTTAGAAAAGACAGAGGAACAAGAGATCAAATTGCCAACATGCACTGGATCATCAAAAAAGCAAGAGAGTTCCAGAAAAAACATCTACTTCTGCTTTATTGACTATGCCAAAGCCTTTGACTGTGCAGATGATAACAAACTGTGGAAACTTCTGAAAGAGATGGGAATATCAGACCACCTGACCTGCCTCTTGAGAAATCTGTATGCAGGTCAGGAAGCAACAGTTAGAACTGGACATGGAACAACAGAGTGGTTCCAAATAGGAAAAGGAGTACGTCAAGGCTGTATATTGTCACCTTGTTTATTTAACTTATATGCAGAGTACATCATGAGAAATGCTTGGCTGGATGAGGCACAAGCTAGAATCAAGATTGCTGGGAGAAATATCAATAACCTCAGATATGCAGATGACACCACCCTTTTGGCAGAAAGCAAAGAAGAACTAAAGAGCCTCCTGATGAAAGTGAAAGAAGAGAGTGAAAAAGTTGGCTTAAAACTCAACATTCAGAAAACTAAGATCATGGCATCTGGTTCCATCACTTCATGGCAAATCGATGGGAAACAATGGAAACAGTAAAAGACTATTTTCATGGGCTCCAAAATCACTGCAGATGGTGACTGCAGCCATGAAATTAAAAGACGCTTGCTTCTTGGAAGAAAAGTTATGACCAACCTAAGCAGCATATTAAAAAGCAGAGACATTACTTTGCCAACAAAGGTCCATCTAGTCAAAACTATGTTTTTTCCAGTAGTCATTTATGGATGTGAGAGTTGGAAAATAAAGAAAGCTGAGCACTGAAGAAGTGATGCTTTTGAACTGTGGTGTTGGAGAAGACTCTTGAGAGTCCCTTGGACTGCAAGGAGATCCAATCAGTCAATCCTAAAGGAGATCAGTCCTGAATATTCATTGGAAGGACTGATGCTGAAGCTGAAACTTCAATACATTGGCCACCTGATGCCACAAACTGACTCATTGGAAAAGACACTGATGCTGGGAAAGACTGAAAGCAGGAGGAGAAGGGGACGACAGAGGATGAGATGGTAGGATGGCATCACCGACTCGATGAACATGAGTTTGATTAAGCTCTGGGGTTGGTGATGGACAGGGAGGCCTGGCATGCTGCAGTCCATGGGGTCACAGAGAGTCGGACATGACTGAGTGACTGAACTGAACTGAGCTGAGCTGATTCACTTCACTGTACAGAAGGAACTAACACAACATTGTGAAGCAACTAAACTCCAATAAAACAAAAAGAAGAAGTAGAAGAAAAGAAACAAGCCCTACCAGGTGAACTCCATGTAACTGCCATCTGACCCATTCTCACATTTTACACTGGACCCTTGAAATGAGTGGAAACCCCTCCTTGAGGGGCTCAACACTGTTGTTTTTATTTTGCCCAAGAACCCAGAGCAAGTCACAAATGGAACACTAAGTCTGTTTGTGCAGGGGCCCAGACGGAGGACTGTGACTGTGGGCACATCCCAGCACACAGATGCTCTGCCTTCTCGTAGCTCTCAGAAGGGCAGTCCACTCAGACACAGTTCCAGGTGTCTCTGTTCTCTGAAGAGGCCCAGGGCAGAGGTAGCACATGCTGGTTTGGGGGTATTGAAGCATCTCGCTTTTAGGTGGGTTAAAAAGCAACATGTGGTCTAACAGAGCCTCACCCTGTCCAAGGACCCACACATCCTTTCTGAATATTTCATCTCCAGAAGTCCTAAATTTGTATTTCAATATCAGTACAAAGTTTGAAGTAAATGCTAGCAGTGTTTGTGTGTGTGTGTGTGTGTGTGTGTGCTCAGTTGCAACTGGACACTAATTTTCACAGTAGCAAAATTTAAATGTGCAAATGGTAAATTTCTTACTTCTCTACAATTGTAATGAACTTAGCACCCAAGCACCGATTTCTGCTAATGTTGGTTAATTTTATATGGAAATCAAGGTGCACTCAGATTTATGATTACTTAGTACTTTGGGGTGTACACTCTTTGGGGTAATTTCTCAGACTATCGGAATGTGTCCCCTTCTCTTTCTCTCTTACATCTCTCCAGGGGCCATTTAAATTCTGATCAGAGTTTCTGATTCAGTAGGTCCATGTGGTATGGTGCCCAATGATTGGCATTTCTAACAAGTGCCTGGGTGGCACTAGTGTGCTGCTTGAAAACCCCACTTTGAAAAATGCTGCTGCTGCTGCTGCTAAGTCACTTCAGCCGTGTCCGACTCTGTGCAACCCCATAGACGGCAGCCCACCAGGCTCCCCCAGTCCCTAGGATTCCCCAGGCAAAAACACTGGAGTGGGTTGCCATTTCCTTCTCCAATGCATGACAGTGAAAAGTGAAAGTGAAGTCGCTCAATGCTACTCTGGATCGAATGTCTTTCCCCGAAACTTAAGATGGTATATACAACCCCCACCCCACTTCAGAATGTATTCCATTTGTCAGGACATCAAAGGTCCAGAAGACAACACCCTTTATAATGATTTATTCCCACACTTTGGATTTAATAAAACAGTCATATCTAAATTTAGAGTAACTAATCATAATTTATACACTTGTATAACGTAATCTTTGGCTAAAAGGATTTTTTTCCGTTAATTGTGACATATAAAGGTTACAATGGCAGTTCTTATTTTACTTTTCTAGTCTTCTGTATTTCATAGTTCACTGCTCTCTGAAATTCTGTGAAATAATGGGGAGGGGAGACTATCACAGTTCTTTAAAAAATTCCTCATGGGAGATATAGTCAGTTTCCATGGTTTGGGGCACTCTGTTTGATGACAGAATCATTTCCGACACTGTCCCAGGTATTATAGAGTATGTTATTGTGACGATGCAGCCTCAACTTTTCTGTATCACTACCTCTCAATGCACTTCTGTAAGGAGATTGTGGCAATCCAGTGGTGCTTCGTGATTGCTTTGTGGTTCTCTGAGACGCCTTTGAAATCCTCTTTTTCTCACTCACTCTCCCTACTGGCAGCCTTTCAGGTTGGAGAAAGATCCACTTGTTCAAAATTACCCATATAGCCATGCGTTGAATTAGTTATAGAGAAAGGATCTCTGTTCAAATCGAAGGACTCCATGATAGCCACACTCTGGTCTCCCGGAGAGCTGCTTGGAAAACGAAAGACATAGATTAGCTAACACTCTCATAAATATAATTTACAAAATGCACATTCAAATGTGTGTACCTCATGTATCTCTACTAGGGTCAAGCTCGTTCTTAACAAAAGTTGCTTTAAAAATCTGAAAGAAATATATTACGGTGTGTAAAATAATTCTGTGATTTTATGTCACAGAATACTATTTTTGAGTGTACATATTTTTAGAGTATTTATATTCAGTGGATTTTGAAAAGAATCAAGATTTTTTGTTAAAAAAAACTATGTAAAATGCTATACCTATAAAGAAGCTAATGTGAGTCCACTTTATAGCCAAATAATGGGGCTTTGAATAACAAAACTGCTATAATTAACTGAGTTGTCAATGAAGGCAATTTTTCCTGAGCATCCATTCATAGTTTGAAGTATTTCTAAATAGCCTAGACTTTTGTCATTACTCTAGCACTTAAGAAAACAATGTCTAGATGCACCTGAATCTTTTTTTTTCTTAATCCTCTATTTAGGAAATGATTAAAATCATCTCTCAGGTATATTAAAAGAACATAGAAGCATGTAATTAATATTATGACAAGAACTTTTGGAGAAGTTGGTGCTTTTTATTTGCAGAATCAAAACCACCATTACAACTCTTATGCCAACAAAACCCAGTTCATTGTCTGGTGTAAATTGCTGCCTGAGCTAATAGCGGTCTTCTGTCCCAACGACCTTCCCATTTATTTAGTATTTCAATTCCGAGAAAAAGTCCTAAAGCAAAAAAAAAAAACAAACTTAAATTTAAAAGTAGCAATCAACACACTCAAGAGATTCACCAGCTATAGAAAAACTCTTTGTGATGCTAATTATAAATTATATACAGGTTTATTTAACAAAGTTTGGACTAATAGTTGATTCTTTTAAATTTCTCCCTAATGTGAAAAAATATATCCCCCCCCCTTTCTTAAGCAGAGTTATTTTCTTTGGAAAATCAGCTTTAAAAAAATAAATCAAGATGAGATATTTATAGCAGTCATCTGAAATAGAAAAGCACTGAAGTATACTCTCAAGAGATTATGGTATTTTACATTAAAATGATTTAAGTCTTCAATGAAATAAAAGACACTAAGTTCAGTTCAGTTCAGTCGCTCAGTTATGTCCCACTCTTTGTGACCCCATGGACTGCCGCACACCAAGCCTCCCTGTCCATCACCAACTCCCTGAGCTTACTCAAATTCATGTCCATCGAATCAGTAATACCATCCAACCATCTCATCCTCTGTCGTCCCCTTCTCCTCCTGCCTTCAATCTTTCCCAGCATCAGGGTCTTTTCAAATGAGTCAGTTCTTCGCATCAGGTAGCCAAAGTATTGGAGTTTCAGCTTCAGCATTGAGTAATTTCAATGAACATTCAGACTGATTTCCTTTAGGATTGACTGGTTGGATCTCCTTGCAGTCCAAGGGACTCTCAAGAGTCCTCTCCAACACCACAGTTCAAAAGCATCAATTCTTCAGCTTTCTTTATTTTCCAACTCTCACATCCATACATGACTACTGGAAAAACCATAGCTTTGACTAGATGGACCTTTGTTGGAAAAGTAATGTCTCTGTTTTTTAATATGCTGCTTAGGTTGGTCATCGGAGAAGGCTATGGCACCCCACTCCAGTACTCTTGCCTGGAAAATCCCATGGACGGAGGAGCCTGGTGGGCTGCAGTTCATGGGGCCGCTACCAGTCTGACATGACTGAACGACTTCACTTTCACTTTCCACTTTCATGCACTGGAGAAGGAAATGGCAACCCACTCCAGTGTTCTTGCCTGGAGAATCCCAGGGATAGCGGAGCCTCGTGGGCTGCCATCTATGGGGTCGCAGAGTCGGACACGACTGAAGTGACTTAGCAGCAGGTTGGTCATAACTTTTCTTCCAGGGAGCAAGTGTCTTTTAATTTCATGGCTGCAGTCACCATCTGCAGTGATTTTAGAGCCCCCCCAAATAAAGTCTATCACTGTTTCCACTGTTTCCCATCTATTTGCCATGAAGTGATGGGACCAGATGCCATGATCTTAGTTTTCTGAATGTTGAGTTTTAAGCCAACTTTTTCACTCTCCTCTTTCACTTTCATCAAGAGGCTTTTGAGTTCCTCTTCACTTTCTGCCATAAGGGTGGTCTGCATATCTGAGGTTATTGATATTTCTCCTGGCAATCTTGATTCCAGCTTGTGCTTCTTCCAGCCCAGCATTTCTCATGATATACTCTGCATATAAGTTAAATAAGCAGTGTGACAATATGCAGCCTTGAAGTACTCCTTTCCCTAAGTGGAACCAGTTTGTTGTTCCATGTCCAGTTCTAACTGTTGCTTCCTGACCTGCATACAGATTTCTCAAGAGGCAGGTCAGGTGGTCTGGTATTCCCATCTCTTTAAGAATTTTGCACAGTTTGTTATGATCTGCACAGTCAAAGGCTTTGGCATAGTCAATAAAGCAGAAGTAGATGTTTTTCCGGAACTCTCTTGCTTTTTCAGTGATCCAGAGGATGTTGGTAATTTGATCTCTTGTTCCTCTGCCTTTTCTAAATTCAGTTTGAACATCTGGAAGTTCATGGTTCATGTGCTGTTGAAGCCTGGCTTGGAGAAAGTTGAGCATTACTTTACTAGCGTGTAAGATGAGTGCCATTGTGTGGTAGTTTGAAAATTCTTTGGCATTGCTTTCTTTGGAATTGGAATGAAAACTGACCTTTTCCAGTCCTATGGCCACTGCTGAGTTTTCCAAATTTGCTGGCATATTGAGTGCAGCACTTTCACAGCATCCTCTTTCAGAATTTGAAATAGCTCAACTGGAATTCCTTCACCTGCACTAGCTCTGTTCATAGTGATGCATCCTAAGGCCCACTTGACTTCACATTCCAGGATGTCTGGCTCTAGGTGAATGATCACACCATTATGATTATTTGGGTCGTGAAGATCTTTTTTGTCTTTTGTGTATTCTTGCCACCTCTTCTTAATATCTTCTTCTTCTGTTAGGTCCATACAATTTCTGTCCTTTATTGTGCCCATTTTTGCATGAAATGTTCCCTTGGTATCTCTAATTTTCTTGAACAGATCTCTAGTCTTTCCCATTCTATTGCTTTCCTCTATTTCTTTGCATTGATTTCTGAGGAAGGCTTTCTTATCTCTCCTTGCTCTTTTTGGGACCTCTGCATTCAAATGGGTATATCTTTCCTTTTCTCCTTTGCCTTTAGCTTCTCTTCTTTTCTCAGCTATTTGTAAGGCCTCATCAGATAACCATTTTGCCTTTTTGCATTTCTTTTTCTTGTGGATGGTCTTGATCACTGCCTCTTGTATAATGTCACTAACCTCCGTCCATAGTTCTTCAGGCATTCTATCAGATCTAATCCCTTGAATCTATTTCTCACTTCCACTGTATAATTGTAAGGGATCTACGTCTTGCCAAGATACAGCCTTCTTCAGACTCTGCCGGTGAAAAAGGCTTCATGGGTTTTAGCCGCTGGTTGCTCAGTAATGGAGCTGGAATCAATAGGAAGGGGAGATGGAGGAGGAGAGGGTGGGGAGGTTCACAAGGTGTTGTGTTGCTAATGTTGGCTCTTCTTGGTGAAGGTGGTCTCCACCACAGCCCAGGAGTGTGATACCTGGTTCCCAGGGAGGATGCGGCAGAAGCCAGGTAAGAGCAGAGCATACAGAAAAGGTAGAGAAGACGGCGCTAATATGGCAATTACAGGAGCTTCTAATTGGGAAATTAGCAAGCACTTCAAGCTTCCAAAATAAATCTATGCCAACAACTAAAAGAGCAGTGCTGTTAAGTGAATGTAAGAACATTTCCTTTCACCCCAAATGTTTAGCATCTTGTGAAAAATCTGTTGATCAAAGGTCTCAAATTATTTTTAAATCAGAAAAGGAAATGCAGTTTGGGTACAGTATGTTTCTGAGAGAGAGAAAAGACTGGCTAAAAGATCTGACCCCTAAACTTTCCCTTTTTTCTGTGATGCATATGCGAAGCATGCAAAACAGCGGTGGAAATTCTGAGGCTGGTGATAATTTTTTTCCATCTTTATCTTCATACAAGGCACATTCAGTCCTTCTGATCAGACTAGAGTTAAAAATGTATTATTATTTTCTAGCTAAATTTAAGGGTCACTGGTCCCAATTTCATCTATAAAGGACATAAGCTTATCACCACGAGGCCTTCTTTCCTGCAAAGAGCTTCTACAAGAAAAGACTGCATAGGGAGATTAATACTATTCCCTAAAGACCCCTGACAGTTTTGCTATTCTGATTTCTACTACTTTATGAAGTATATGTCCTCCGGCTAACTTAGCTATTGCTGCAGATTTTCCCAGATGCTAGACTGCAGACTGGCACCCTTTGTGACAATTTTTTTTACTAATTCACAAAATGTTTATTTCTGAAAGGGGCTTGGAATGTCATTGCCTGAGCATCCAGGACACCCTGGTGAGAAGCAGTAAGATCCAGTCCCCGGTCACCCAGACCTCAGGTCCTGTCCCCACAGGATACCACACCCTCCTGCCTCACCAACCATTCCTCCTCTTTGTCTCTTCTAAGATTCCCACGTGCCTCATTCAATACAGATGGTCTAGTATTCATGCTTTACATTTATCCACCATTGATTACAGGCATACACTGAGCTAGACACTGCCCTAGTCTCCAAGGCAAATAAAAAATCAGTCAGTCCTGGCTTTGAAGAGCTTATGGGAAACAGGGGCTAGTCCAAGACTAACAAACAGGGCAGAGCTATTCACAGGGAAGGACTACATACAACAGAGCCTGTAGCATCACCTAGGGATTCATCAGGGCTTCCTCGAGATGGCCCTGAACAAGTCTTGAAAGAAGAAAGCAACTTAAGAAAAAACGGGGAGGACTTTTAAACCCCAACTGCATCATAAATGAAGGTCTTAAGGGTTATAATGTTGTTATGTGCATGCTAAGTCACTTGTGTCGTGTCTGCCTCTTTGCAACCCTATGGACTGCACCAGGCTCCTCTGTCCATGGGATCCTCCAGGCAAGAACACTGGAATAGGTTGCATGCCCTCTTCCAGGGGATCTTCCCAACCCAGGGATGGAACCTGAGTCTCTTATGTCTCCTGCATTGGCAGGTGGGTTTTTTACCACTAGTGCCACTTGGGAAGCCTTACATATGTTGAAGCTTTAACCCCTAAAATGACTGTATTTTGAGATGTGTGTATGTTAGCTGCTCAGTTGTGTCTGACTCTTTGTGACTCCATGGACTGTAGTCTGCTGGGCTCCTCTGTTCATGGGCATTTCCAGGCAAGAATACTGGAGTGGGTAGGCATTCCCTTCTCCAGGGGATCATCTTGACCCAGGGATCGAACCTGGCTACCCCATATTGCAGGCAGATTCTTTACTGTCTGAGTCAAGAGGGAAGCCCGTACTTTGAGATAGGACTTTTAAATAATTGAAGTTAAATAAAGCCATTAGGGAAGGGTCCTAATCCAATGGGATTGGTGACTTTATAAGAAGAGTGAGCCATCTCTCTTTCTCCAAGTGTACACACCAAAGAAAGGCCCTGAGAGCCCACAGCAAGAAGACTA
Source organism: Bos grunniens (assembly GCF_055505025.1). Classification (NCBI taxonomy): domain Eukaryota; kingdom Metazoa; phylum Chordata; class Mammalia; order Artiodactyla; family Bovidae; genus Bos; species Bos grunniens. The sequence continues at coordinate 30,219,995 of NC_141188.1, forward strand.
CCTGCAAACCAGAAAAAGAGCTGTCCCCAGAACCCAGTCCCTGGAGAAGGAAATGGCAACCCACTTCAGTACTCCTGCCTGGAGAATTCCATGGACAGAGGGGCAGGACAGGCTGTAGTCTGTGGAGTCGCAGAGTAGGACATGACTGTGCAACTAACTTTCACTTTCCAGAACCCAGTCAGGCTGGCATCCTGATCTCTTCTAGCCTCTAGAACAGTGAGGAAAGAGACTTCTGTTGTTTAAGCCCCCCAGTCTATGGTATTCTTTTATGGCAGCGAGAAACACTACTAAGACAAGTGCTCCCATGAATTTGGGTTATGTTAAAACGTATACTTAGTCGGCTATGAAGTTTGAAGTGGGAGACGTGAGGAAGTAGTGGAGAGGTGAGAAGAACGGAACAGGGAGTATGCAAGGACCTAACTCCCCAGAGAACCTTTAGATAAGGGAAAAGGAGAAGATCATTCCTAGGGCTCTGGGAAGTATTCCATGAATTCTGGCATCCAAAGAGGGGAACTCTTAGCTTGCTTTCTTCCTCATTATTCTGCCCCTGTTTGCAAAGGGGTCAACTTTGTTCCCTTGTGCTGGCTGCGTAGATTCACTGGAATTCTGGTTCACTTCCACCTTGGCTCCAAAGCACAGAGAAACTGGAGAGTTTAGGGAAATTTCTCTTGGCCTTTGAACCAGTGACATTAGTGTTCTGGCAGTTGTTGCAAAATGTGAATGTAGAGAACAAAGCTAATGCTGAAAATTCAGCATCAGGATAATAAAATGCAACAGCTTAGAAATTCCAGTGTCTTGAAAAGAGAGTTATGTATAGATATATTGATGACAAAGTTTAAATGACTAGATTAATTGTTTAATATTTATTTTTAGCTGCAGTGTGTGGTATCTCGTTTCCCCAACTAGGGATTGAACCCAGGCCCCCCACACTGGGAGTACCCAGTCTTAGCCACTGGACCACAAGGGAAGACCCTGGATTAATTATTAAAGACTAAGAGTGGGGGAGAAATGGATAAAGGAAACACAATTAATAAACAAGAGCCTCTTTGTTGCTATTTCGATTAATCAAAAGTAGTTATGAATATATATTATTATGAGATAGCCATTAACAGAACCAAACACAGGAAGTCTGCTGTCTAAAACATTGAGAATATAAAAATAAACAAAATAGCCTGTAGAACAGAGGCTAAATGGCAAGCAAACAAAAACCAGACAACAAAATTATCTGAGTCAGGCCAACAAAATTAATGAATATAGTATAAATATCCCTATTAAAAGGCAAAGTGTATCTGATTGAATAAAAATAACCCAGAGGCTTAATACTTTTAAGAAAAATCTAAATAATAATTGAAATAATTATAGCTGAGGTGGAAACCTACACAAATGGGACTTAAAAGTGTTCCTATATATTGACAAAATCATAATCACAAAACAGTAAAGAAATAAAAATACTGAGTACTAAAGCTTAATAGCTTAAAACACATGAGTATTTAAAATATAGGAAATAGTATTTTAAACACATAACCTTATCTGTCTACCCTGTTAAACATCAAAAGACTATAGATAGATTTATCAAATATGTCTTTATATCAGTGTCTATGTTATAAAACTTATATTTTTTTAAATTATAAATTATATAAACTATCAATTATATAATTATATATAAGTATATAATTATAAAATTATAAATTGTTTATTTACTATATTTATATATTATGAATTTTATAAACATTATAAAACATCTGAACAAGGTAGAACTAATATAATAGATTGGCCAAAAAATTCCATAAGGTTCTATGGACAAACTCAAACAAGCTTTTTGGCCAATGCAATATATAAGCATATTTGTCCTCTGCTTTCCAGTTGGGAGATAATTCCCCACAGTAGTCTTGCATTTCTGCACATCTTATGAGCAGAGGCACTGGATGCCTTTATTTCAGACTATCCTTCCAAGGCTGCTTTTTATAGAAAATAACTTTGGAAGAGAGAGATAATGTCTCCCTCTGGAGCAAAGAGTCAGCTTGCTTAAAGTTTTGGGAGATAGAGACAGCACACTTTCAGAACAAAGGAGCGGCACGCTTATTGCCTTTTATAAAAGAATTGGGTTCTCTATACACTGGGCTCCTCTTCTGTGTATTGGTGTCACCTGATCCTCTTCACCTGGTCCTGTGGAAATCTCAGCACGGGGAGCTGACGCAGAAATGATGACATTCTAGCTATTGCTATTGCTGTGAGTAGTAAAATCCTCTCTGATTCAGGAATCACTTATCTTCTTCAAACATCCATACAACCATGGAAGCTAACTTGTTAGCCATTGAGTAGGGCAACAGTCCAACCTGTCACAGTTCTTGACATTACTAGTAAATTTCTTCCTGCAAAATATGCAAGAAGCATGTATGGCAATAGGTGCTAAACCAAAAGTCAAGTCAGTAATCCAAAGAAACTAAAATCATGTACTACATTAACTCCACAACAATGGAATGAAAATGTAAAATTTTTGTTACTGAAAAAAGGTTCAACCATTTAGAAATGAAAACACCTCTCTAAAAACTACTGAACTAGGGAATAGAGTAAAAAGTAATTACAAAAATGTTCAAACAGAGGTGGTATGCAAAAGTGAATTTTTAAGTATAAATAGTTTTCTATGTGTTACAAAGAACCCAAACAAACTAAATTTTAGAAAAAGAAAACAGGATCAATTTATAGAAAGAAGAGTTGAGTTTCAAAAGTAAAATTAAATAGATCCAAATATTTTTTTAAAAATAGAATAAAAGCACATGTCTAATATTATTAGTAAATGCTAAATAAAATTATGTAAATAAGCACAAAGCAATACTTTTACAAGTATTTACTATTTACAAGTATTTCTAATACAGTACTTTTAGAACTAAAGAAAATACTAAAATTTTTCAAGGGTATCAATATAAGAAAAACATCAACATATCTCCAAATGAATATGAAGTTTTAAAATCATGAATAAAGTCCTAGAAATAGAACTTGACCCTACATTAAAAAAATCATCAAATAGGATTTATTTCAGGAATGCAAAAATAATATTACATACTTTATTAGCATATATAATTAAAGTATTAAGTCAACTAAGAAAAATATAATCATAATAATGTTTGAGGAAGGCATTAAAAACATTCAACTATCACAATTATTGAAAACACCCATAGCTTACAATATGCCATCAACATGATTAAAAATAGTCACTTTCATACATTTCTAATGGTTGAAACCAAGGGGGATTTGCATTACATGTGGAAAAGTCAATAATAATTTTTTACATCCTTATTAGAAGGCTTTGGTCAATACTAGAAGACATGACCCAGAGCTAAGAGATAAGTAAAAGACATAAAGAACAATGATTCATTTATTCAAAATGACACCTTATGGAAAACCTGTACAATTATTTCACTTATTACAAGAGAAAAATACTAAAACAATAGCATATCCATAGGAAGGTAATAGCAAATAAGGAAATAAAAGTATATAAATAATTTCACTCGTTGCAACAAAATATAAAATTCCAAAGATCGAGTTCAATAAAAACACATTTAACGTATGAAGAACATGAAAAATATTTTGAGAGATAGAAAGGACTATTACAGGAAGACTATATTACAGATAAAATTATCGCCAGATTAATGAGTAGCTTACAGTTGTGCTCAGTCATGTCCAACTTTTTGTGACTTCATGGACTGTAGCGCACCAGACTCCTCTCTCTGTCCATGGGATTTTTCAAATAAGAATACTGGAGTTGCCATTTCCTTCTCCAGGGCATCTTTCCAACCCAGTCATCAAACCCACATCTCCTATGTCTCCTGCACTGGCAGGCGGATTCTTTACCACTGAGCCACCTGGGAAGCCAATTAGTATCTTAATGCTATTCAAATAAAAATCAAATATGATATGGAGTAATTTAGCCAAATAATACTAAACTTCTGGAAGAGCAATCATGTGAGAATAATATTTTTTTAAATAAAGAACAGTAAGAGGAAGAGAGATATCTTCTCAAATAGTTAATACATTATAAAGCTACATCAATTAAAGTGGTGTGGAATTGATGCAAATTGGAAAGACCTTGATCAATGAATAGAAAATGATATCTCAAGCCTTTAGTGACTATCCTTGGAACAGCAGGCTAGTAATTAACTGTGGGGTTGGAGGTGGAATTGACTTTCAATCTTCACTTTGCACTTTTCATCATTAATAATGTGGAGCCTAGTGGGCTGCCATCTACAGGGTCGCACAGAGTCTGAGACTACTGAAGCAACTTAGCAGCAGCAGCAACATAAATTTACATTAGAAAAATCTATCTTAAGTAACAAGGGGCTTGAATGTCTTATGGAACTAGGGTGCAAAATCCTATGTTGCCAGTAGGTGTCATGATTTACATTATGCGGTGCTGGCTAGGGGGAGGAAACAAAGCCTGAGCTTCAGACTCATTTATGAGTGCCAAAGATATGAAAGTAAGATAAGTATTCCTATTCATCAGGAGTGAATTCCGAGTAATAATAATTCTTTTTTAAAAAAATAGCTGTCTATGGGAATGCCGTGGCTGCTCAGTGGTTAGGACTATCTTCTTTCACTGCCAAGGGCACATGTTCAATCCTGGGTCAGGGAAATATCCCAGGAGCCAAGTAGCATGGCCTAGGGAAAAAAAAAAAAAAGCTCTCTATTTACTAGTGGTGCAATTTTAAAATTTTGTGCATTGGTCTTCTTCAATATGGAAATTAAAAAAAAAATGTTTCATGTCAGTGTTTGATTGTCACATGGAACTTGAGATTTGACATGAAGTTACTGAAGCCATTGTGTTTAATCAGTTAAGTAATTCACAGCATTGTAACATGTTAGTACTTGTACCAACACCTATAACCCCTTAACAAGAATGTCTACTACAAATACCCAGCATGAAATCCTTTTCTCTCCTCCAAACACTGCCTTGGAGACCAGGGAAATCTTCCAGGTTTTCTGGTGGCTTTACTTGTTCTTTAGTCTTTTGTTTCATGCGTGTTCATATCTGCAGCTAACACTTGTCAAGCAGCCAGTGTAGGGCTGGACAACAAATAAAAAGCAATAATGGCGGAAACAAAATGGATAGTTAACAGTCTGAGTGGTGTCCATAATAAACAGCTGTGAAACTGCATTACAAAAGCAGGATCTACCCTGGAGAATATTCAGGATACAAACAAACTCTTCTATATTACAAAAGTAGATACAGCCCCAGGGAAGACTTCCTGAAGACCCCTGCTCTATACCAACTAACATCAACTATATTCCTCTGAAGGTAAAGGAGCTGAGAGGTTGTTCTTTCTCAAATACATGTTTTCCTTTGAATCTGATGAGTCTGTCTAGTGTTCTGTGGTGATAGATGACACAAAAACATTTGTTTTTTGGACTAATTGGATGACATGAGTTTCCAGAACTGTTCACTTGACAATTTTTACAAGTTGTTAAGTTCAGGGAAAGAAAATTACTAAAATTAAAGATCAGTTCTACAAAACATAAAACCTAGACTCTATGTAGCTTTAAAGGTTTGGGAGAGTTTGTTTTAAAGTATGAGCACCTCCTAATGGCTGGTTCAAAGCACAAGGCCACTCCATTTCCATTCTCAGAAATTGACATTTAAACAAACCATAAAAACAAGTCAACAGTGTGGCTGCTGAGCATCCCTTTGTTCTTTTCTCCCCCACCTGCCCCTTCCTTTATGTTTTGTCTTGCTTCCTTGTTTTTAAGATATTGTAAGCTGACTCAGAAGAAACACAGATTTTTAAACATAGCATCAATCACAGAGCTTAGAAATTATATTAGCCAAGGGTTTTGACTCCAAGGAGGACAAAGGTGGAGAAATGTTTAGTGAAGACACTGTGGTCAAAAATAAATATTTTTCAAACAAAAAAACAAGTTGGGGAAATGGTAAATAAGGATAAAAATATTTAATTTTATGTTGGAAATTTTGCACAGAGTTAAGAATTTTATTTCTGGAAAAATGTTGATTATGATACTGGTTGTTTATAATAAATTTGATATTTTGGAGGATCGCATATCTTTTATTGTTAGATAGTAAAGGTTTTTTAAACATTAACTTTGGGAAACTAAGAATAGCAAATATATTTTTACTTTAACTTTCATAATAATCTGATTTTGCTATATTGATTATAGGAGGTGCTGTTGGTAGTCTGAACCACAGGGCCTATAAGAGAAATGAAAGAGATTTCTTAAAGGTATACGTCGTCCAAACAACTGGACTGATTTTGTGATTTTTAAAAACAGACAAAAACAATCAAGACAAAAATCACGTACCGCAGAGGAATGCCTTTAAGATTCTGATCAAAGTCTTGGGTTAGATTTTCTAGGCTCCGCTGATCAAACTAAATAGTTTCCTGCCTTTTCTGATCCTCCCTGCCTTCAAGCAGGAGCTATATGAACTCATCATCTATTCATCACTAGCTCTTGCCAGGCACGCCAAGTATAAAAAGCTCATTAGAGTCCTCCTTGTCCGTGCTCCGGCCCACCATGTTTCTCCCTCCCCACCAGCGTGTCCCCTGCCCCTCTGTTTCTTTCCCCATTAACTGTACAGAGCTGCTCCAAGTGGACCTGGTGTCCACAGAGCTAAGGGTAAAAGAAACTGATTGACAGTTTGGTCTTGTAGTTTGTTCTCACTCAGAAAAGTTCTGCAGTTTGCACATAAGCCTTTAAAAGGTCATCCCTTTTAAGAGTAATTATTTCCTTTATTACTAAAAGTCAGGCTTTTCCCTCCTATATGTTAATAAATGTATTGTTATCTCTAAGTGGTTACCTACCCAGTTCTAATGAAATGTAAAACTCGGTACTCTCAGCAGAAGAGATATATTTCTTAGAATTGATCATCTGGAAATAAAAATTGGGGAAATGGTGAATGATTTGTGTGCATCTGTTCAATGGATGCTAATATCCTTATCAGCTCCAAGCTTGAAATCGTCATGTGGCTAAAGTCTTTATAAATCCCTATAAAGTGAAGTGATGGTACACTGTTGAATAACAAGATGATGAAATTCAACCTCATAACACTTCAAACAAATAGAAGATTTACACTAAGTGAGAGTAAAGAGCAATGAAAATTCAATCAGTGATTCTCAACACCAGGTATGTTAGTGGGGAAAGTAACAATGACTGTTCCCACCAGGAACATGAAACATTTGAGGGGCAAGCTACAGTAAAAGTACCTACTGATTCACATACATTTATAGGATACACTTCCCCTCATGAAAGATGTTTTTTCTAGGACATTTTAGCCCACACATATAGTATGACAAAACCAAAAAAAAAAAGGTTGAAGACAACTGTACTAAATGTTTTAATAGATATTTCTTTCTCACCTACTCTAAATTTCAGGTTTGGATTACCAATGTTATAAATTTGTATTTCATTATTGTCTACTGAACCACAAAGTATATAGACAGTACTTCATTCTGCATTATTTTGGTTAGTAAGAATGCAAGTGAACACCTGAGGGTGAATGCACACCCATGAATTGCTTCAAAAGCAGGTAGTAAAACCTTAAAATACGTTTCATAACTATTTATGCTGAGGATAGAGTTACTCTGTGTGTGTGTGTGTGAGAAAGAGAGAGAGACAGAGAGAGAGAGAGAGAGAGAGTGTGTGTGTGTGTGTGTGTGTGTGTGTGTGTGTCACGCGCATGCTCAGTTGCGTCTGACTCTTTGTGACCCCGTGGACTGTAGCCCACCAGACTCCTCTGTCCATGGGATCTCCCAGGCCAGAATACTGGAGCTGGTTGCCATTTCCTCAGGGGGATCTTCTCGATGAAGATAGAGCATATATACATATATATTTTAATTTGAAAACTATAGGGACTAAAACAGTGATTTGGGCCGACCTATTAATAGTAGGTGGAGGTGACACTATTTCTCATAGAACATGGAGAATGGGGAAGGGGCTCTTAATTAACCCGAGGAGGGGCTGGGTCCCAGTGGGAGTTCTAAGCTGCTGCCAGGGACAAGAGTCTTCCTGGAGACTGATATGTATCTCATCCTTGGGAAAGGGAAGATGACAGACTTAGCTAGGGGGAAATATCAGCACTCATCCAGCCTCCAGAAAACCACCTAGAGCTTCTTCTTTCTTTGGTTGAGAAACAAATCACAGATTAAACCTGGGCAGAGATAAGGCAGGTCAAGCCAGTAACAGTGCAGTGTGGCGTGAGCCTGTCCCAGCTGGGGAGGCTCTTTATTCACTTCTGCGGGGCAGATACTAGAAAGCTCTGAACTCATAGGAGTCAAGAAAAACTGAGGCAGGGTAGGGTGGCTTATCAATATCTGGGAGGATTAAGTGAAACTCTACATATTGAACATTTTCCCCAAGTCTCTCTGACATCAAAGACAGACACAACAATAACCCCTGCAGGAAAAGCCACAGAGAGGAAACCAAGATAATCCAGGGAACAGAAGACAACTTTTCAACAACGTGTAAAGAGGTAAGAGAAGCTCTGACATCCATGAAATAAGAGTGAGTTTCTAGGAGGAAATCATCAGAGAACGAAAAGCTCTGGAAATAAAAAATATATCCAACTTTTAAACAGAGAGGCTAGAAGACAGAGCTAAAGACATCTCCCAGGAAATATATTTGGAAAAGAGAGAGAAAGAAATTGTATGGACAGGGAAGGTAAGAGAGATAAGAAATTTAACTGATCTGTGAAGTTCTAAAGAACACTTCTAGAAAATGAGAAAAAAATTTAAAGAAGCCAATATATATCTTCTTAGTTAAAGCTTATACTACCTCATTAATGAGTGGATGGGGCTTATTTTTTGACTTACCAACAAAAAGCCATCTTACATCATTTCTACCTTTACAAAAATACTTCGAGAGGGGAATTTTTGAAGTATAAATAGAGTTTTAAGATTGAGAACATCCTATAGAGTTTTAAGATTGAGAACATCCTCACCAGCAAGCATCTCAGAGTGAAACTTTCTGTTGAAGAGGGCTTGCCCTTATCAAGAGATGCACAAATTCTGGGCGAGGACTGGATGGACTGTTACTTATCAGTTGCCCTGCTGTGTGGCCCTTCCTATCAATTCTAGATGCCAAAAGACCATCCTCACGCTCTTGTCCAAACTCCAAGTCCTGTGTTTTGTTTTGTTGTAAAAATCGGGCAAATGTTTACTGAACAATTACCAAGATTATGACCTCGCCCCTATCCTGTAGTTTGGCCACACTCCACATTCTATCCACATATGAATCCCTTCTCACTAGAGAGCACAAACCTCGGGAATCCCTCCTCACTAGAGAGCACAAACCTTGGGTGTTTTCTTTAGTCCCCGCCTTCTTCTGATGTCCATTTGTCCACCTGTGTCCATTTGTCCCTGCCTCTGCTGGCTCCTTCCCTCCGAACCCTGGTGATCAGACACCTTAAAGAACTCACTCCTCAACTTGCGATATCAGGGGGCCTAAGTTTCCTCAAAGAGTCTGAAATTTCATCTGGCTTGGATAAATACGTTTTGCAATGCAAATACATGTTTATTATTGGCCTTCCTAACAACTTCAGAAGTGAGAATATTCCCATCTCCTGCAAAAAAGGTTTTTGAAAAACCTTTCTCAGAGATGACTCAAAATAACAGACCTCCCAGAAAGATAATGCTTATTTGTGATAATCACTCGGTCCTTTTGAGCTATGTAAAGAATGAATCGCAGTAACATACATTATAAATTCTGTGATAAATGGGACTATGGTTGATGTTTTTGCATTCACCGTTGAAAAGGAAAACGGGTTGTATCTTTCAGGTGAGCCCTATAAAATAAAGCATCAACTCTGAATCATCTGTGAATGATCATGGCACACATAACAATATCATTTTCTCAAATATCTACACGTGAACATGTGCTGCTTTTGTAACAGAAAGATAAATGTTATTTTTAAACTTTGTGGATAAATGTGGGGACACATGTACACCCATGGCTGATTCATATCACTGAATGGCAAAAACCACTACAATATTGTAAAGCAATTAGCCTCCAATTAAAATAAATAAATTTTAAAAAAAGCTTTTCGGATAAATGAAAATTAAAAAGAAGAAAGATTTAATAAGCACTTGGTGGCTTGCTGCTTATGCCACATCATTAAAATGTAACAAACTTTTGAAACCAATTAATCAATCCTCTCATGAGAGCTGAATCCATAGTCTTAGAGAATTCCATGTATTTTATTCAGAACTTTGCTCTAAAGAACTAAATAGGCTTCATTGACATCTTTTTGTTAGTCCTCTTGGCATTTTTTGAGGCAAGAGGAATGATTTCTGTAGGTGAGAAAACACGTAAAGAAATGAAGTGGCGTGTTTAAGATTACTCAGGGAGAGAACACAGGTATTCCAACCCTGATAAATACTTTAACAACTATCTCGATTTTCACTGGAGGAAAGGGTACATTCAAATACTAAAAATGTTTTACTGTCCTCTCAACACTGACAGTTGCATTTTAGAACTTTCCAGAAGGCACGTTTTTAGCTTTTAAAAGGACATGGGGACAAAAGTTTGGCACCACTAAACGTTACAAAAAAGCCTTCAGTGTGATTTGTTTTATTTTCTGAAGAGACATTTATCTTGAGAAGTAGGCCTTCTGACTTTTAAGTAATCCAACGTGGTGCCCCATAAATACTCACGCTGCTGCTGCAGAAGGTAGATTTCTTGAATATCATGCAAATCAGATTTTCTCAAAGATAGCTGATCTTCAGCCAGAACTCATGAAGTCAACTAGGAAACCTGGACTCTGCAAACGAGTAGGCAGAATGTGGTTTAAGAAATGACAAGAAACTAGGTTCACAGGAGAAAGACTCAGAGAAAAATGAGTTTTAATCCTGGTCTTGATATTGTCAACTTCCGAGATAATTCAAAAATGAATTCGTTTCCCATTATGAAATCAATGTATTAAGATTGACTATATTGTTCCTCTGAATACTTTCACATTCTCACATTTGTTTTTATGCACCTTATAATCTGTTAAATTTTTTATTACTTGTACTAGCCTGCATACTATTATTTGCTAACTTCTCTGATAGCTCAGATGGTAAAGAATCTGCCTGCAGTGTGGGAGACCCAGGTTCGATCCCTAGGTCAGGAAGATTCCCTGAAGGAAATGCCTACTCACTCCACTGTTTTTCCCTGGAGAATTCCATGGACAGAGGAGTCTGGTGGGCATACTTAATATATATATAGGTGGGCTTCCCTTGTAGCTCAGTGGAAAAGAATATGCTTGCCAATTCAGGAGACTTGAGTCAATCCCTGGGTTGGAAAGATTCACTGGAGAAGGGATAGGCTATCCACCCCAGTATTCTTGCCTGGGAAATCCCATGGACAGAGGAGCCTGGCGGGCTACAGTCCATGGGGTTGCAAATGAGTTGGACACGACTTACTGTATAGATAAAAAGCTAAGCTCCTACTGTATTGCTCTGTGTTCATTTCAGGCTTTCATAAGAAATTCTGGTATATTATCCAAATTGGGAATAGGGAAAAAGAATCTTAGAAATCTTCAGAAACTCACTGACCCAAGTTCATGGAGTTTAAGTCTACCTGAACTCAAATCCATAAACTGTTTATCACACCCTTCTACCTTCCAGAAAGTGATTCTTTCTCAGTGGTGCTTCTCCCAATACAGGAGCTGCCTGTGAGTTACGTCCCTCATCGTGCAAAAGTAAAACTAATTCATTTATTCACTTCCTTGACCATATATACTTCAAGTTATAAATTTGGTGATACTGTCCATGAAAACTTTTGAATTTGGTTTTCAAATACTGAAAAAAAGATAAAGAAACCTAAGTTATATTTCCAAACCAGAGTGGATTATTTTAAAAGCCAGGATTTTTTTTTCCCCAGTATTGAAACACATCATGTCTTCTCTGGGTGAGGACCAGATGAATGGTTGGGTTGCACTTGGCTCCAGGTTATATCAAAGATATGAATTTTGAAATGCTAGAATCACACTTAGTATGGTGAGATGATCACAGTAGAAAGGCACATGAGGATGGAGACCAGTAAAAGGAAATGCAGAGTTACATCTCCAGTCACACCTACTTTGAAGAACAGAAACCGGAGAGGAATACTGGACAAATCCCCAGCATCATTAAATTTTCCTTTAGTTTTTTAAATCATCCTCACTCCACATGGGTGAATTTTTCTAAAGTTAAAAGGAACTCTGTAGGGAAGACTGGGTTTCCCTAGTGGCTCAGATGGTAAAGAATCAGCAAGCAATGCAGAATATGTGGGTTTGATCCCTATGTTGGGAAGATCCCCTGGAGAAGGAAATGGCAACCCACTCCAGTATTCTTAACTGGAAAATCCTGTGGACAGAGAAGCCTGGCGGGCTACAGTCCATTAGGTCATAGTCAGACACAACTGAACAACTACCACACACACACACACACACACACACACACCGACTGGCAGTAAGGCTGAGTCCCAGTCAGTGTTCTCTATTTGCCTCTGGTAGCCTTGTGTATATCTTTAAGCCTTAGTGTCCCTATAAAATGAAGGAGCTGCATAGACCACCTTCATGTTTCATTTACAACAGCCTGGACCTCTAAAAGGCCTATGAACCCAGGGAAGGTCAGTGTTAAAATACTAAAGCTAGTTGGGAAGAAACTTGCAAATGCCACAGCTACTTCCTAAGGCAGAAGGGACAATTCTAGTTTACCCTGTAGACCAGGCAAGAAAAGGGAACCATGGAGGAGGGTCTTGAGTCAACATTTGGGAAGGGCTCTCAGCTGGGTGTCAGTAGCCAAGACTAGTGTGTATCCTGTCCCAGAGGTATGTGTCTGTGTGTTTGTGGTGGGGGTGAGGAGGGGGTTGCAGACTTGACAACTACTGTTTGCATTTCTTTCCAAAGTCAGGACCCTTTTAGAAAAATACTCATGTGATGTATCTGTATGTTTAGCATCTCCTGTTTGAGAATACACACCAGAACATGAAGTCATTCTGACTTTTCCTTGAAATGAATGTTTAAAAATGAATCATCATGGCATTTACATGCATATGAAAACTTGCTACGTGTGAAGGAGTTGTCATTTATTCGGTCTGTCCATAATGTTTGACACAGGTATTCATTTCAGACCTCTTGGAGTAGATCAGCAGCAGTGCCTAGTTCAGAAATCAAGGAATTAAGCTGATTTTCAAGTATGAGCCCAGCCTTAGTTTTAATTATTATTTTTGTTGTGTTCCCCTCTCCCCCCACAATCAAGCTGTTTCTCTAGGTCACTGCCTAGGCCCCTTCAGTCCTGGAGCTGTGCAAGATGAAAGTCAGTCTTCAGACTAGAAGCGCGTTGAGCAGAAGCCAAAATCCTGAGAGCTGGCCCAAAGAAATGAATGACCCAGTAGATTACCTTTAGAATGGCAAAATGGAGGTACCATTTGTCTTGGGCACCAAAATAAATAGTGGATCTACTTTCATTAGCATCAAATGGATTTGCCAATCTCCAATAAGATGATCTGTGATCCCTTCTTCTGATCAAAGGCTGATTAGCAAGATTGAGCAGAGCATGTGATCAAGCTAAACTCAGGGAAAATTCCAAAGCAATCTATAACCACTGAAGAGTGAGACTCATGGAAGCTGGACATAAAATTTGTATAAATAAAAAATAAAATGCTGTCAGTGCTTATGTGGCTGATTGAAAACCACTGGAGTCAAGTGAATTAGTTGACTGACGGCCATTCCAAAGCAGTTTTTGAAGTCACAGTAAGAGTTTTATTTATAAAGGGAACAATTTTTAAAACCTCAAGCAAATAATTCTAATAAGCAATAGTCATTCATACTGAAATCTCTTCTACCTTTAAATTAATCAGAATGGCAATAAACATCAGTGGCTATTGCTGGGAGTGGTGAGACTGTAACTAAAGCCTCAAGTCTGGGATCACAGCTTAATTCTTAGGCACAGAGATAGCTCTATAAATTCCATTTTTTAATACAACAAAGGATATCTCTAATATTGCTGCTAAATGTTTTTCTATTATGCATGACTCCTTGAAAGTGGAACTCATAAATACCCAATTATATGGAAAAATTTTAGGTCAATTAGCAATAATGTGACAATACTATCTAGCAAAGAAGGAAGAGAAAGAACAAGTGGAGCCTTTTGTCTTTAAATTTAATTAACATGATCTTTCTTACTCTTTTGGAAAGAAAATCCAGGAAAAAAAAATTGAGTTTCATTTTTAAAAGGCCTACAATATTATGTTTTAATTAAAATTGAATCAACTTCCCTATGAATACTGAATTTTTAAAAGCCGAGCTAGTGACAGTACATTATTAAAAGCTGCATCACTTATGTCAAAGAAATTAGTACTTGATTTTTAGAGATTCATTATCAAGTTCTTAAATGATCAGCATCTTGAAACTCAAATTCAAATAATCTTAGTTCTTCAGTTATCCAAAGCAGAAGAGGAACGTACATTAATTGCAACGAAGTTTGATGATTTCCTAAGAGCTGAAAAGCTTAGGGGGGAAAAAAAACGTATTTTTCTTTAAAAAAACCTTAAAAAAAATTACTGACAAAAACTTAATACCTCACCAAAATCAACTGCTCCTCACCCCTCCCTCCAGTCCACAAATGCCTGTGACCCAAACTTGTGAAGTCTCTCACTTTTTTGTGTGTGTGTGATTTTATGCCTCACAAGGAAGAAGCAAAAATCCTTTACTTGGTGCGAACTCAGAATCAGTCATTTTATCTCTTAGATAATCCTATTCTTCAGGGCAAGTCCTGGCTTTTAGCTCCTTCCCCCGCTTCCTTTTTCTTTCGTTCTATACTTTTTGTTGTTGTTGGCAGTGGTTTAGGGAGGGAGTCAAAGTCCCCTAGACCACTCGCTAAAAATTGTGAACAGGGTCACGAACGAATAGAAACAGAAAACGGGAGATTTCAAAGAAAATAACACGCACTCTCAAACCCCTACAGGGAAAAACAACAAAACAACCACATCCAAACTTCGCAGTTTCAGTACATCCGCAAAGAAGGGAAGAGGTGCCGGGCCTCCGCCCTCCCGGCCCGCAGGTGGCTCGTGGCGAGCGCCGCAAACAATGGCCAGGATGCGCCCTGCCTGCGTCGCCAGTTTGCTGTGTCTGCCCCTGCCCAGACTTTAAAAAAAAAAACAAAACAGTCTATCTCGAAAGAATGACAGAACGGAAAGAGAAGCGTGCGTTAGGCTTCGGAGGAGTCATCCCCCCTCCAAAGCCTCATCTCTATCCGATCCCCATCGCGGTCCAAAAATGAACCTGCCACCCAATCAAGTTCCTGCGCAAGTTCTTTTTCTTTCCCGCAGCCCCTCCACCTGCCAGGGCTGTGCTCCGCGCACCCCAGGCTTCCCTCCGGCGACCCCCCGCGGGCTGCAGCAAAAATGGGGCGCTTCGGCTGGGCGGGGGCGGGCGGCTGCCGCGGATCCGGCCGGCTACCGCTGCAGCTTGGTGGCCTCCGATTGGCCACGACGCGGGCGGGTAGGCTCGGCGGAGGAGGGAGGCGGGGGCGAGGGCGGCGGCGGCGGCGGCGGGAGGCAATCCGAGCTGGGAGCGGGCAGCGCGCGGGGCGGGCGAGCGCGGGGACAGCGGCGGAGGCGGCTCGCCCTGATCGCGCTCGCGGAGGCCGAGCGGGGCGCGCGGGCGGCGGCAGCGACGCGGGGGTGGGGCGGCGCGCGCGAGTGAGCGGCGCGGGCCGAGAACCGGCGCGCGGGCAGCGGGGGCGGCCGCGGTGGCAACTGCGCGGGACGGAGCCGCGGCGGGAGCGGCCGCGCCGACCCCTGGCCTCATCCCCGCGCGGCCGAGGCCGGAGAACAGTCTCCAACTCTCCGGGGGGACCGGCAAGGGGCGCCAAGAAGCGGTCCTCCGCCCCCACGCAGCGGAGGCGCCGGCCGGCGGGACTGCTGCCCTTTGTGGGCACAGCGCGCACGGCCCCGAGCGCCCTCCCCGCGGCGCTCTCGCCGGCGTCTTCGCCGTGCCCGGCGGCCCTGGAGAGGGGACCCGGAGGAAGCAAAACCCCGAGCCCGAAACCTCGCGTTGTGGAGCTCCTGGGGAGCTCCCGCGGCTCCGCTTGCACCTCCGCATCTTCCACCGGCCAAGGTCCCCGCCGCCTGCATCCCTCCTGGCTTCGCTGCGCTTGGGGCCGAAGCAGAGCAGCCTGCGCTGCCACCGCGGCCACACACTCACACACGCACACACTCACACCCTCACGCGCACGCCCGCCTTCTCCCCCGCCCCCTCCCCAGCTCCTTGATCTCGGTCTGTTTTATTACTCGTGGTGCGAGTCCCGCGGACTCCGCGGCCCGCTATTTGTCATCAGCTCGCTCTCCATTGGCGGGGAGCGCGGAGCAGCGGAGAAGGGGGTGGGGTGGGGAGGGAAGGGAAGGGGGTGGAAACTGCCTGGAGCCGTCTCTCCGCGCCGCTGTTGGTGCTGCCGCTGCCGCCGCCTCCGGCTCCTCGCTCGGCCCCTCTCCGCCTCCATGTGCCGGATAGTGGGAGCGCCGCGGACCCTGCTGCCGCTGCTGGCGGCCCTACTTCAGGTACGCGGCGGTCCCCGCGGGCCGGGCCGCGGGCGGGGTGGGGCGGGCGGCGCCGGGTCCCTTTGTTCCCCGCGCTGCTGCGGGGCCGGGCTGCGCACCCGGGAAGGGAGGTGCCGCACCGCGCGGCCGGGAGCTGCGTAGACACGAGGCTCGGGCCGGGCGCCGGAGCAGGGCGCCCGTGGCTAGCCGGTCTCCCGCGCCTCTCTTGGCGGGTGCCCAAAGGGGCTGATCACGGTCTCCCCACTGCCCCTGCGGGGGTCCAGCCAGCTCCCGGGGGGTGTCTCTAGGCAGCAGAAGGGTGAGCTAGGCTAGCACTCCGGTTTTGCAGTTTTCTACGCTTCTCATCCTTCGCGTAGCACTTTGCTCCAATTTTTTTTTGTTGTTTGTTTATTTCTGCAGGGATGGGTCTCGAGTTTGCAGTCGAAATTCTCACTCTGGTATCTTAGTTACGGGACTTGCCTCCACCCCACCTCATCCTGGCACCCGCGCGGCTCCCGGTGCCCGAGGGCTCCAGGGTCCTATTGTCTTTACCCCAGCGTCGAATTGCTGGCTATTTGTTTTCCTGCCCTTGCAATTTCCTCTGTCGGTCCTACCTGAAAAGAAAACCTCGCTCCCTTGCCCAGACGAGTCTACGCGGGTCCGCGCCTCCGCACCCAGGCCCTGGCCCCGGACGCCCCTTATCCCGCCGGGCGGGGAGAAGTTCCGTTACTTGGCTATTTTTCCTCTCCCTCTGTCCGGCTGCGTCTGCCCTGCGTGCGTGCTGGGGGCGCCTTGACCGGGAGCCTCCGCACTTTTCACGCCTTCGGGAGAGCGCCAGTCAGCCTTTCCCTGGAATCGGTACCGGGAGGCTCCTCGGCGGCGGGAAGCACCTGCTCCAGGCAGGTCTCAGCCTCCCTCCCCACTCCGCGCGAGTCCCCAGCCCGGCCGAGCGTCCAACTTTCCCGCGGCGTTGGGCCAGAGGATGCCCCGAGGCCCCTCTTGGCCCGCCAGCGGGGTCTGGCGAAGGGAAGCCGCGCGCCGCGGCCGAGACCCCCTGTGCTGGGCGGGGTCCGGCCGGGGGTCCCGCTTCTGCCGCCGCGGGCGGTGGGGGCCCGAGGTGGCTGCGGGAGAGGGGCGTGCCCGCCCTCATGGCCTGAAGGGGTCTCGGGGGGAATCCGCCCCAGGGGGCCCCCAGCGCACCACCAACGGCTGGGGGTGGCAGGCCGGCGACTGCTCCAAAAAGTGCGGGCGCGGTTCGGAAGTGCCGCTGCGCCCGGGGCGACCGGGGCAGGGACAGATAGTGCAGATCGCCGCTCTCCGTGGTCATCACGGGTCAGGGCCTGGCGCGCTCCGGCCGCGGGCGCCGGGGGCTGGACCGGACTGGCGCCCGCGGTCTCGCGCGCTCCCTCCCGCCGCCCCCTAGAGGGGTGTGGGCCGCGCCGAGCCCTGTCCATGGTGCGCCCGTTCCGCGCTCGCCTCCCCCGGGTCGCGCTCGCCTACTCTCAGGCTCTCTCCCTCCCACTGGCTCGCGGGCCGCCCAGGTCCCGCCGTTCCTTTCTCCTTTCTTGGGTTTCTCCTTTTGTTCTTTCCTCTCCTGCTGGTCTCTTTCTCTTTCCCCTTCCCCCATTCGCCAGTCCGCCCCCCTCGGCTCTCTGCAGACGCTGGGGTTTCAGAACTGTTCTACTGGACATTTTTGGCCTCTGCACTTTTGGGGAGTGGATGGAATTTCTTCTTACTTGGGGGAGGAGACCTGCCAGTCACTTGCTAACAAAAGTACCTCCTGTTATAAAACCGCCCTTTATTCTTGGAGCGCACACTCCTCATTCTTTCACCTCCTGTCAGTTCATTTATTGTTTCTTCTTTTAAAAGGGGGTTTATTGAAGAGGTTCGGCTGAAGGGGAGGAAGGAAAAAAGTGCTACTTCAAGTGTTTGAAGTTAAGGGGAAAACAAGATAAACTTAAGAATCCTCCCAGACATCAGATTTAAAAAACAAATACCTCGTAGATTAGAAAAATCTTGTTTTAAAAAACATGTTGTTTTGAACATCATACCATGGTCTTACTTATTTATAGGCAATTTTATAATAAATCCTAAGAGGTTCAGTCCAGCTCTGGATGGTATGCTCACTAACTTTTTGATCTGAAAGTAAGTTTTAATTGAATATTGTGCAGTGAAGTTAGGATAGGAGGAGACGTTTCTTGGTCACTAATAACCAATGGACTAATGGTTCATGGGACTAATCTGTGTACCACGGAACTATCTCATTTCCTCTTTGAGTCATCTGCTTTGAAACCAGGCGTGGATTTTGTAGGCCATGTTCTTTTTTAAGCATTAAATATATATATAATTTATAAACGTCAAATCGTGCACTTCCCTTTTCTGTTGTATGTTCTTTCTCAGTGTCTTCCAGGCCAACCCGAGGTTGACTTTCAAAAACCTTGAGGAAAGGGGAGATTAAAACTTTGTCATCAAGTTATTTGGGTAATTCATGGGTATGAGTCAAGCAATAACACTGAGTGATTTACAAGGTCATTAGAAGTGGAAGCAGAGCAGTTCATGCAACATGAGTTTTAGGGGTAAGTGTGCTATGTGGATTGTACACACCGAGATTGGAAATGACTTTGCTAATGGTCTGCTTTACATACTGGAATAACATAGATCTATCTGCAATGTGAAAATGGCCCCTCTGCACTCTGCAGTCATCTGCTTTTTAAAACTCTACCTTTTTTTTCAAGCTTCAAGCCAGACTAAGGAGTCTAAGAGTTTTAGAAAAAAGAATGAGTAAATTATCAGTTTAGATACTGAGTTGCCTTATTTTTTCAGACCAGTTAAAGAATAATTAAATATTCAAAAGGACTTTATGCCTTTAATGAACTGAAGTGTTCTTTGTTTTACTTGGAACACTTTTTTTTTTTCACTTTAAGAGAATCTTTACTAGTTGAGTTATTCTGTTACCTAGATTTACATAATTCTAGTCAATTTTGCATATTATGATATTCAGCTTTTAAGATTTTCTCTATTCTTGCTCATTTTAGCTTGAGGCATTAGCATTGTCCTCTAAAAAAGAAAAAAAAGCAGAATTTGAGCATTAAACTTCACTGATCAAGGGATATCACAAAGTTATGACAAGCTTTCCTTTCATACAAGTGACTTTCAAATCCTTAAATAGATATATCATCAGGGAAAAAAGATCAATTATACTTTTACTACCCATCCAGTCATGAATAGGTTAGAAGCTTGCTTTGTTTTTCTGGTTCTCATTTTAACTGCATAGCTCCATTATTCTGTTTTAAATACATTTGTATGGGTTATGAAACATCAAAGACATCACCCTAAGTTTCACAAATATTTTAGATTCTTAGTCTTATCACATAGATTTCTGCTTTCAATGCTGAATGACGACCTATGAAAAAAGATGCACAAACCATATGTGATTTTCTCATATTAGGTATGGACTTTCATGGCATTAATTTCAATACATAAAATGTGGGGCGGAGGGGGGAAGGCTTTGTTTTAGACTGGAAAATCTAGGATACCACAATCATTTTAAGAATAAAACATTTATGTATTCTCTATGTTTATTTGAATTTCAAGTTCCTTTGAAAGTAAAAATTAATTGGTATTCACAGTCTCTTCTCCTTTTGTGTATCTTTGCCCTTTTTAAAATTTCTGGCACATGGTCATTACTAACAGGTGTTGTTGTTGTTGTTTAGTTGTTAAGTTGTGTTCAACTTTTGCCACCCCCGTTAACAGTAGCCTGCCAGGCTCCTCTTGTCCATGGAGTTTTCCAGGCAAGAATACTGGAGTGGGTTGCCATTTCCTTCTCCAGGGGATCTTCCTGACCCAGGGATTGAACCCACGTTTCCTGCCTTGCAGGTGGATTCTTCTACCACTGAGTCACCAGGGAAGCCCCCTTACTGACAGCAGTGCACTGCAAATGCACTAAATGCAACTTGAAACATAATTAGTGTGTCCTAAGATATTATATGCATATCTTAAAATGATATAGATATACACACAAATTAAAATTACACGTAATTTTTTAGGCCTTAACTGCAAGTTTAGAATTTACTTGCAGAGTATACTGTCATACTTTTATCAAAGTCTGCCCTGGCCTTCTAAAAGTTTGGACTGAGATTTTAAGGGGAAAGTCTTCTTAAATAGTTTGTATTTTTTACATGTAGAGATTGAGTTCTATTTAAAACAGATTTTTGGTGACCGTGTGTTGCGCCAGACTGTCCTTAATTTCCATTTTCATTAAAAATTTTCAATTCTTAAATCTGTTGTGCCTCATTAAGCTTTAGGGTTATTAATCGGGAAATGTCAAGACTTAAACCAACAGTTAATCTTGCTTTAAAATGCCTTTTAAAGAAATCCTAAGTAACTCAAATCCCCATTCTATTTTCAAAGGGATAGTCTCAAGTTAGAAGAGTGATTTTAAAGAAAAATCAGCTGTTATTTAAGAAATGTAGTGTTTGTATCTACTTTCTATGGCTTTGCCTAAGTTAACATTATTCAAATTTGCTCTTTTGGCTCAAATACAAGAATTAATCAAGTTTAAGCACTGCACAGACTTGTGGTGAATTTTGTCCATCCGATAGGATAGATTTGGAATTTAGATTTTGTTATTTGAGTAATTATTTCACATCTGCCACGAGTACACCTTCTAGAATCTGTTTTCAAGTTGGGTTTAGAACTGTAAGTTGAAACATAATTTGTACCAACAAATCATTACGCCTCCCATTTCTGTTTGTTTTCTTCTACAAACTTACTTTTGTTTGAATTTTTCAGTTAATTTGAGCGGATGCTAGTCTTTGTGTATTTAACTAAATGTAGATAAGTTTTAAATTAAACAAACCT
Source organism: Bos grunniens (assembly GCF_055505025.1). NCBI lineage: Eukaryota > Metazoa > Chordata > Mammalia > Artiodactyla > Bovidae > Bos > Bos grunniens. Next base: position 30,241,361 of record NC_141188.1, read on the forward strand.
ATTCATGCCAGGGAGGAAGAAGATACAGATAAATATTGTAGAAAAAGCTACATCTTCTACACATATAAAGTGATGAGTTTAAAGCAGGCAGAAGGTGAATTCAGGATCTAAATGGGACCTTTTGAAAAATGTGAACTTTATGGTTTTGTTACAATCAAGTTTTTAAGCTCTATTTTAGGTTGTGCATGAATAAAGCTCAGTTCCTCCTTGTTATTGTCTTTAGGACCCAGAGTACTTCTTCTCTGAGCTTGCAACTGTATTTTACAGCACCCAGGCTCTTGGGTTGCATATATACACACACAGTATACATGTTTAGAACTCCACATACATGTCCCCTGCAATGTTTACCAGTTTGGCATGAACTATCAACTGATAGTTAACTGATAACTTTGTGTGTGTCATCCAAGGTGATTTGAGCACTGAGAGTAAATAATACCTTTGTTCTGGGCAAGTGAGCTGCCCTGACATAGTGTGAAGGGCAAGAGCGAGGGTCAAGGGCAGGAAGCCTGAGGTTCTAATCTGGTCCAGATGTAGTTTAGTCTCTTAAACTCTGCTGACCTCATTTTCCTCAATAATAAAACCATAGGCCTGGTTGGATTAGTTGATCTCTAAGGCACTATCTAGTTCTGTGACTCTTGGGGCTGCTTAAAATATCCCAAAATGATTCTTTTCAAAGACTTTGGAATGACTTTAATTTTTAACCTGAAATGCAGGGATTTTCAGGTACTCAGAGGACTGAGTATGCTTTTTGAGTACTGTTGACAGTAGTTTATTATATATGATAATATGTCATTCAGCACTAAGAATATAGCCCTTTTGGATGAACCTAGAGATTATCATATTAAGTGAAGTAAATCAGAGAACAATGTCATATGAGACCTCTTATATGTGGAATCTAACAAAATAATACAGATGAACTTATTTACACAGCAGAAATAGATGCACTTAGAAAGTACACTTACAGTTTTGAAAGGGCAAAGGGTTGAGGGATAAATTAGGAGTGGGATTAAGAGATAACATACTACTATATATAAAACAGATAAACAACAAGGACCTATTAGTAGACCTATCTCTACTGATAGGCTTCTCTATATAGCATAGGGAACTATATTCAGTATCTTGTAATAACCTATTAGGGAAAAGAATCTGAAAAAGAACATATATAGATATATATATATGTACTTATGTTTAACTGAATCACTTTGCTGTACAGCTGAAACTAACACTTTGTAAATTAAAAAAAAAAAACAACTTTTTAAAAAAAGAATATGGCGCCTTGACCTAGCAAGTTCTTCTCTAGTCACTTTTACAGATATGTTTGTATTCGTGATATATATGTGATATTTACAAATATAGGTATATGCATTGAGGCACTGTTTATAATTGCAAAAGATCGGATTAGATGACCCTCTGAAAGTCCATCAGTAGAGACTGATTTAATAAATTATGGAGTAATATGCAGTCAGATTTGAGAACCTCTGGTTACAGTCAAGAAAATTATTGTTAAGCCACCTAATGTTTTTGGCATACTCAGGTACCTAGAAAAGATTCAGGTTAGGACCACTGAAATCATCAGTGGGATTTCAGGGCCTCTGAATGAAGAAGAGTTGGATGTAGACCACAGATAGAAGCTATTGCTGAATAGAAAATTAAGCACAGTAGAAATAAGATGAAGATGACCTATGAGAACATCCTAAAGTTGAGTTGAGAACAGCCTGTAGTAGGCTGAGCTTATAAGTAAATTCAAGAAAGATTGGCTAAATATAACGTGTAGTTATGTAATAGTTTCCATGTTGTATCATGAAGTGACCACACTATGCTGAGTTAACCACCTGAGAGATTATACTGGCTGGTTAACCCATCATGATATTTCTTCCATTCTCTTGACTGACTGAATATTTAATTTTTCATCTGTTCTGATAGTGAAAAAGTTATCTAAAGTAGACTTTACCTAAACCTAGAACTTGAGATTCAGAAAAACATTTAGTGTTAGAGTCGGATGTTTTGGTCTACACTCTCCAGTAAGGAAGCTATTGAACTTGGGTTTTTCCCAAGTAGCATTGGGAGAATTAGTGGGGTTTTAAAACAGCTTGAGTCATTTAAAAGGAGGTGCTATTATAAATACAATATGGCATTCATAATCGAGTGACTTGGAGAAGTGTTTGATCCATGATCCATTCTTAAATTTTCTTTTACAAAATATACCTGCCTATGCCACTTCAGTACTCTTGCTTGGAAAATCCCATGGACGGAGGAGCCTGGTGGGCTGCAGACCATGGGGTCGCTAAGAGTTGGACATGACTGAGCGACTTCACTTTCACTTTTCACTTTCATGCATTGGAGAAGGAAATGGCCACCCACTCCAGTGTACTTGCCTGGAGAATCCTGGGGACAGGGAAGCCTGATGGGCTGCCGTCTATGGGGTTGCACAGAGTCGGACACTGCTGAGGCGACTTAGCAGCAGCAGCAGCAGCAGCATACTACTATATATTATAATTTTAGTATTGTTTTTATGTTAATTTAAAAAATTAACTTGACCATAGCATGTTTATGTACAATCATATATTTTTATGGTTGTAGTTTTAATATTTGCTTTTGTGTTTTTAAAAAAAATTATACTTGATATTCATCATTTAAAACTTTTATATGGAGTTTCCATACCCCAATGCTGATATATAATTTAATGTTTTGTTGGATTAAAGAATTAGTAAAAAAGAAAAAAAAGAAAAAGTTAAAGGATCATAATTTGGAATCTTTGTTCCAGAAATTATTGGAACTGAAAATGTGACATGACTCTTTTATCCTTATTATTAAAATAAGTTTTGAGATTATTCAATGTTCTTCTGTTGCCTTAGTGTTGAAATTTGTAAAATTTTGGAAAAGGGAAATCTAAATTGTAGGGACAGGAAATAGTTTAATGGTTGTTTGGGGCTGGACATGGAGACAAAAGATTGGTTACAAAGGCGCAGGAGGTAATTTGGGGGGGTGACAGAAATGTTCTAGATCTTGATGGTAATGGGTTGATGAATGTATACTTTTTGAAACTCTTTGAACTGTACTCTTAAAATGGGTGCATTTTTATTGTATGTAAATTATACCACAGTAAAATTGGTTAAAAAATAAATGATTCACACATTAAAAAAAAAAAGTATCTAAATTCATATTATTACTTCCAGTAAGGATTCTAAGAAATGCCTTTTCAGTGTTTTGTTTTTTTTCCCCAATAGTCAATTCGAAGACTTTTAACAGTTTATTTTTAGTAATAGTCAGTAGGTCATTCATATAACTCAAAAAAGCACATAACACCAAATAAAACTACTTGAAACTTCAGATAATTTGCTGCCATCTCTTCAAATCTTTTTTTTAAAAAACAGTGTCTGGTATAATAATACAAAACCTTAAGGATAAAATATTTTTAATTTCAGGGAAGAAACTAGTAAATTACCTTACTTAATTATTTCCATATCCTTGTGACATAAATAAATAAATAAAACCTTGTGGTTTTATTCCATTTTATAGAGATGATGAAAGAGAAAGTCAGACAGTCTGAGTATTTATTGTGAGAATCCTGAGTGGAATGATATCTCTTTATAGCAGAGTTAAGCCTGACTGCAAAGCCCATGGTTTTCTCCTTCTACCAGGCTGGGATGCTTTTAATTTGATATTCAGGGAAAAATTCCACAGTAGAAGGAAATTGCAGTTCCTCACTACTGAGTTTATAAGATTTTTGTAAAGTAGTTAACTTTTGAGCTTCATTCTTTAATTTTGACCTTAAATATTTTATTTTGACATTTGAAACCAAAATTTAATACTTGGTTAAGATTTTCATTATATATATATTTCTTTTTTTCCTTAGAGAAGAAAAAATAATTCCAGGTAAATGATTTATAATCATTTTCATGATGTTCTTCAAATTGTCTTCATCAACAAATAATGTGTTGATAAGTACTCAAAAAATAATTTTTGAATGCATTTTGGAACTTAAAATACTTTGTAAGAGCCACAAAAACCTGACCCAACCCACATTTTTTGTGTTTGGGGTTTTTTGTGTGTGTTGTTTTTTTTGAAACTGTGTCTGTTTAGTGTTCTTTTCTTTATAAAAGTACATGCAAGAGATTCTATCATTAAGTAGTAAAATATTTTAATGTTTCATGGCAGGTTTTCCATGTTTGAATAGTTTGAATTACCTTTTCTCCCACAAATGAAATTAGTTGGCATCTTTTAAAAATATAGATGCCCACACCTACAACAAGTTTATGGGACTGTTTTGTGGGGTTACTGAGTACCCACTGATTTGTTTGCTGCCCAGAAAGCCTAGAACTGTTTTTTTTTGTTTTTTTGTAACTTGACCTATTGTTGGTGGGTGGATACACTTGGCTTGACTGTAATTGCAAACTAAATGTCTCTTAGTTGGGTCAGGGAGCTGTTAAAGCGAACTCTGAAATAAATGACTTAAAAAAACATTAAATTTATGAAGTTTGAAGAATATGATATAATCCCTTTGCTTAACACAAATCTTTAATAAACCAGAGACTGTGACCACTTTAATTTTTTTTTTTCTTTTGTTGTCTTAATTGGTTAACACAACAGTTCAAAGTCTGCAGTTCATTCTTTACGGCTTTCCGGTCCAGTAAGTAAAGAAAAGTGTGTTTTCTGCAACCAAAGTATTAGGCTTTCACAGCTCCTTTGGTACCAACAAGAGCATCTCCAAGATTAGGTTTTCATGTCTTCTCATATTTCAGGGAATTCAGAATTTAAATTTTACACACTCATACTCAGCCTTTATGGAAATAACAGATGTGTATAGGACCGTGCTGAGTGTTCATTAATTGATCATAGTATTGAATCAGTGCTCAGTCAAGACACAGCATTTCCAGCATCCCAGGGACACCCTCTTCAATTTTAACCATCCCTTCAGTGGCAACTATATGTTGTCCAGTGACTGAGTCGTGTCCGAATCTTTGTGACCCCAGGGACTGCAGCACACCAGGCTTCCCTGTCCTTCACTGTCTCCCAGAGTTTGTACAAATCCATGTCCATAGAGTCAGTGATGCCATCCAACTTGATTTCTAATAGCAGATATCAGTTTAGCTTATCCCCATATTTTATGAAGTCATCCACTATATACTGTTTTGTACTTTTCACTCAATTTGTAGAATTGTCTGTGTATGTGTGTCTTATGTCTTTTTTAATAGTCACAAGGTTAGGAAAGGCTTCTGGATGCTATGGAAGTATCTGGGAGGTTGAGGAAGGTGAAAACTGATTTAAAAGCAACAATAAAAACAGGCCATTTCATTGCATCTAAAGGTCACTTGAATGTTTACAGTGGTTTGTGGTGTCAAACCATGAAAAAACTTTTGTGGATTTTCCTATCTAGATATCTCCTCCTGCAGTTCTGGTAAATTGGCAGTGTTGCTTCAGCCAAAAGCTGAAGACGTTTGGAATTTAGTAAGTTACACCTTTTCTTGCCCTTCCCTTTTTATCAGAAGGAAGGTAGAGACAAAACACTCAGGATCTTTTGGATTTGACATCTTCATGCGGAAGATTTCGGTGTTAAGACTAATCTTTGCAGCAATGCTTCTTAATACTCTGAGCTTCCTAGTGACCCACTTCTCAAGGAGGCCCTACCCAGATTTATTTTTACCTAAAAAAGTTTCAGTTGGGGGTTACAATACCACGGACTCCTCGTTTTCCAGAAGGTTGGTGCATCTTTGGGGATAGTTGATCCTCTTCTGTGTCTGTGTAGCCTTTTTAAAGATCTTAGAGGTTGCCATGAAGGATACAGAGCTCCATACTTGTCCCAAGTTCTTCTTTCTGGAGGCCTTTTCTCTCCATGTATAATATTTGTTGAGTAGACCTAGAATCTAGGTGGAGGAGTCCATGCATAAGGATGAGGACTAAAGGATCCACGTCCTGAGGTAATGGCCCAGCAGGGTTTGTTTGCTTCAAGGAAGCTCTGATTTATTTATGTTTGTACACGAGTGGACTTTGGGCTTCCCGGGTGACACAGCGGTAAAGGATCCTTCTGCCAATACAGGAGATGCAAGCGATGCAGATTCAATCTCTGAGTCAGGAAGATCCTCGGGAGAAGGAAATGGAGACCCACTCCAGTAATCTAGCCTCGGAAATCCCATAGACAGAGGAGCCTGGTGGGCTACAGTCCATGGGATTGCAGAGTTGGACACAACTGAGCAACCAGGCACACACACACACACATAGGAGTGTGTGTTTATTTTTCAGTGTTTAAAAAGATTGTACCCTTTGTATGACTTTAGCTTATTGATACCTGTTTGGTATTTCACTTGTATTTAACCCTTGCAAACAGTTTTCTACCATAAAAGCAATTGTATACATATAGTGTTTATGTTTTCAGCATTAAATTTTACTTACAGTTCTTTTTTGTTTGACAGATAACTAAGAACATTTGGGGAGACTAGCATAGCCATTAATTTAATTTTCCAGTTGATTCGTAGCTGAGTACCTTGTAAATGAAACTGAATTAAATCTATGATTTGGTTTATGGTCTTCCCCTTTATTAGAGGCTATCTTGATGGAACTTTGTTTAAAAGGGGGATAGTGGTATATTTGAATGTAGATAACAATAGATTATAGATGGATGGCATATAACATTTTATGGCCTAGAGTAAAAGCATTTTGGAACACAGTGAGATAACTTTTTCTAGTGTTTTTGTGTATGTAATGGGTTTGTCAAGAATTGTTCACATTCTGATATCTTATTTACTGGTTCTTCATAATTAAAATAGGAGATGGCAACGGCAACCCACTCCAGTACTCTTGCCTGGAAAATCCCATGGGCAGAGGAGCCTGTTAGGCTGCAGTCCGTAGGATCTCGAAGACTTGGACATAACTGAGCGACTTCACTTTCACTTTTCACTTTCATGCATTGGAGAAGGAAATGGCAGCCCACTCCAGTGTTCTTGCCTGGAGAATCCCAGGGACGGGGGAGCCTGGTGGGCTGCCGTCTATGGTGTCACACAGAGTCGGACACGACTGAAGTGACTTAGTAGCAGTAGCAGAGGGCCTTGCTTTATTTTTCTCCCCAGAATTGATGCATATAACACACACAGAGTAACAGGTGGGTGGCTGTCTTTTATCAAATAAAATTTCTGTTTTTCTCAACAGAAATGCTTTCTTTACTAAGTGCGAGTTGCCGTAGAGTTTTGGGTGTCTGTTTTTCTCTCTCTGATTGTGCTAGGGAGGCAGTGTGTAGTGGTTAAGAATGTTGACTCGGGCTGGATGGCCTGTTTTGGGGTCCCTGGTTTTGACACCAGGTTGTGTGAGCCTGGACAGCACATGTGGCATTTCTATCTCGCCGTATGTCCGTTTGTAAAATGAGGATAATAAGTAGTATCTGTCATAAGGTTGTTAGGAAGAGTAAGTGGGCTGATATATCTACATCATTTAGAAAAGTGCTTTCATATGGTAAACAAGATGTAAGATCTTTAATTGAAGATTTGGGGGCATAGTCATTACCCTTGTTTTACACAAACATAATCAAGGAGTAGTTTAATTATTTGACTGAGTTTGAGTACTTGATATGTTCAAAGCTCTCTTCTGTGTTCCAGTGGGATAACTCATCATCTTCTGCATGGGAGGCTGCCAGTGCGCCTTAGACCACATGCAGAAGCCACAACTGAAGGACACATATTTTAACATTCCTCCTTCAGTTTTAACAGATGTTGCCTAAGCTGATACAATTAGGGAAAGGGATTAATCTATATAGAGTGTTATTCTGCCAGCAGTTTGATTTGGGAATTACAGGTAATAAAACAGGAGCTCTTCTGGTGTCTTCCAAGTCTGCCTCTTTGCTTCTGTGATGTAAGTTTTTTAAAAGATTAAAAAAAAAATTTTTTTTAACACCAAAACCATTTTGTGTTGAGGTATAGCCGATTAACACTGTTATGATAGTTTCGGGTGAACACTGAAGGGACTCAACCGTACATATATAGTTATCCATTCTCCCCCAGTACCCCTCCCACTCGGTCTTTTAATTCTTTAGTGTTCTGCTGTGGACACAAGTGTGTATTGGTGTATGTGTGTGTGTTAAGACTAGCCTGGAACCAGAGTAAGTTATTTAGTCTCTGAATGCTTTTAACATGATAACTCAGTGGAGACTAGAGAGTTGAGGGTATTCTTATCATATACTGTTGATGCAAGTACAGAATTTATGAAAACAGAGTAAAGATAGATTTATTGTTCTTGTAGATTCTGGTGATTTATTGATGATTAGATGCAGAAACTGTTGCATTTAGCTTAGTTTCATTCTGTCTTAATAATATTGCATCATTTTTGAGTAATTATTATGTGCCAGACACTGTTCTAAGTACTTACTTGTATTCACTCATTTAATTTGCAAGAAAGTTGTACCTATTTACAAAAGAAGAGAGCAAAGCACAGGTTAAACTGAGGCACCCAAAGATATTTTGTTAAGTGATGGAGTGAGTGAAAGTCATTCAGTTGTGTCCTACTCTTTGTGACCACATGGGCCCGACAGGCTCCTCTGTCCATGGAATTCTCCAGGCAGGAGTACTGGAGTGGGCAGCCATTCCCTACTCCAGGGGGATCTTCTGGACCCAGGGATCAAACCGGGGTCTCCTACATTGCAGGCAGATTCTTTAGCATCTGAGCTAAGTGATGGAGCTAGGATGCAAATGCCAGCAGCCTGATGTCTGAGCCTGTGTTCCTAGTTTTGGTGTTTATTTGAATGGAGGTAAAAATATGAAGGCAAGATTGACTTTTTAAAACAACTTCTTCTGTTGTAAAATGCGGTACATGTAGAGGAGTATATAAACCATATATGCAGTTTAAATAGTAATTAAAGTATACAAAATATGTCAATACAACTACTAGACAGGTTGAGAAATAGAATATTACTGGTGCCTTGGAAGTTTCCAGAGTACTGTTCCCATTTCCTTCCTTCCTCCCAGACATAACCGTTATCTTCATTTTTGTGGTAATTATTAATTGATTTTCTTTATAGTCATATCATCTGTGTATATATTCCATTTACATATTAAGTTTCATATATACTAATATATGTAAATACATAGAAGTGTGTTTACGTATAGAGACATGTTTATGTAAATGTGTATATCATGCATCTGTGGAAATGTACTGTGTATATGTGTGTATGTATGTATATGTATGTATGTATATGTGTATATATAAAAATATCTGGTCCACCAACACCACGTACATATTTTTCTTTTTCCATAACTTAGTATACATGTTCTTGTTAAGTTTTAACATTTTTTAACAATATGGTGGACTGCATAATGGTATCTCTTTTTGGGTTCAGTTTGCATTCTTTCGGTTACCAAGGAGATAGAGATTGTTTTTGTATGTCTTCTGGTCTTTCGTCCTCCTTGAGTTGTCTATATGAACCCTACCGCACGAAGTTTGTAACTCATCTGTACCTTGGCTTTGCGACTTGTTGCCCACTGTCTTTGCCTAACACTTTCAATCATGGCTTGTGTGGTATCTTTCCAAGCAGTGTGGTTTCTGGATAGCTAACTCATGTGATTAAATCTAATATTTGAGGAGTGCTAACTATGTGCCAGGCCAGGTAGTCTGCCTGCATTGTCTCATATAATCTTCTCTGAAGATTACTTATCTCATGTCCCTGAGATAAGTCGGCATTGTTATCATTATCCATTTTACAGCAGTCTGAATGCAGCCTGGCTTAACCCATTCACCCAAAGGCACACCTCCCAGGGCTTGTGCAGTATTCTCCCTGGTGACAGTCAGGTCCTCAGAATCTCTGAGACCTGACCCAGTGGGCGGAAGATATATCTTTCTATTCAAGATTTTATAGGATTGCAGCCTGGAGGAGAATTTGGACTTTAGAATGAAGGCTTCAAGGGGTCTCCATTCCTGGATCAACCTTTGGACTTATGAATGGGAAAATCTAACATTGAGCCAGAATTAGGATAGGCTACCAGTCGGAGAAGGCAGTGGCACCCCACTCCAGTACTCTTGTCTGGAAAATCCTGTGGACTGAGGAGCCTGGAAGGCTGCAGTCCATGGGGTCGCTGAGGGTCGGACAGGACTGGCAACTTCACTTTCACTTTTCACTTTTATGAATTGGAGAAGGAAATGGCACCCCACTCCAGTGTTCTTGCCTAGAGAATCCCAGGGACGGGGGAACCTGGTGGGCTGCCGTCTATGGGGTTGCACAGTGTCGGACATGACTGAAGTGACTTAGCAACCATGAAGTGGGCTTCCCCCTATGGCTCAGCGGTAAAGAATCTGCCTGCAGTGCAGAAGATGCAGGTTCCATCCTTGGGTTGGGAAGGTCCCCTGGAGGAAGAAATGGCAACCTGCTCCAGTATTGTTGCCTGAAAAATTCCATGGCTAGAGCAGCCAGACGGGCTACGGTCCATGGGAAGGCGATGAGTCAGATACTACTGAGCATTCACACACAGACCCTGTAAGTAGGTAATCCCATCTGTGGCCAAACACCCCCCTAGTGGTGATTTTAAGAAATACAAGTAATTGATGAGTGGTTGACAGTGCTGTGAATTGCAATTTTTCTTGACCTCAAGCTGGCTTGGCTTAGAACTGTAGACACCCAGTAAGGCAGAGACACATGTGATTCTGTTCCCAGGACTTGGGCTTCTCTGAGCACTTGTAGAGGCTTGGTGGTCTAATCTTGGACCCTCATCATCCAGCCATCCTGGTGGACTTGCTTGCGGCCCTGCTGGTGATACAAGGATGTTATTTGTCCTGGCTTCTTTTTGATCTTTAGCCTTGGCCATGACTGAGTATTCAGTAATGTTGAGATTTTGTAGGTTATTTTGGGGCCTGTAAAGAGACCCTAATAAATAATTCTTCTTATCCATCCAGGTTCTAAGACGAATCAGTAGGTGTGCTCAGTCGCTAAGTCGTGTCTGACTCTTGGTGACCCCATGGACTCTAGCCGCCCAGGCTCCTCTGTCCAAGGGATTCTCTAGGCAAAAATACTGTAGTGTGTAGCCATTTCCTTCTCCAGGGGATCTTCCCGACCCAAGGATTGAACCTGGGTCTCCCACCTTTTGGGCAGATTCTTTACCAATCTGAGCCACCAGAGGAGCCCAGAGGACCAAAGTGCAACCTTTATTAGTGACCAAGACAAGGATGGAGAATGTGGTTTAAATACTTTGGATTTCTGACTTAATACCCTGCCTGCTCCCAGCCTCCCATCTTTAACACTGCTAGATGAAGACTAGCCTCCCACCTGTGGAACCTGCTCTTGCAGTGCACCCACAGCCTAGCAACATCTGCACTATGGAGAGAGGCTGGGCTCCCAAAAGGAAAAAGAGGTGAAGAAGGGGCCAGGCTCTGTATGCCCAGTCATTTCATCTAAACTGGCCAGAAAGGTTGACAGAGATCAGGAGTGGTGTGGCTTGTGTAGCTCCTCTCCATGAAAGGTGGGGAGTCAGGGCTCCACTAAACCTTCTGCAGGGTTTGGATTAACCATGGAAGGTATGTTCTTTACTCATCAAGTGTGTGCTCATCCAGAAGAGGGGCAGTCATCCGCAGAGGGGGAGACGGACTCTCTCAGGACTGTCTTGCTCTCAGCCTCTTGAAGTTTTAAAAGATCAATAGCTTTACTATAGAGAGAGTACTATATCTTCACTTTATAGACAGTCCTTCTCCAGGGGCTCTTCCCAACCCAGGAGAGGAAATGGCAACTCACTCTAGGAAACCCCATGGACGGAGGAGCCTGGTGGGCTACAATCCATAGGGTCGTGAAGAGTCGACAGACACGACTGAGCACACGAGCACTTAATAGAAAGTCTTCAAACCTAACTGGGTGGTCACAGCAGCCTGAGCACACCTCGGAGATATTACGTGTTATATTCTAGAGCACTGCAATAAAGCAAATATATAGTCAATGGAATCACCAATTTTTCTTGAAAGAGTTTTCCTAGGTGACATTATGACCTTAGAGCCTATTCTTAAATGTCCCGAGATAGGAAGCAGGTGACATCTGAGGGAAGGACTCCCAGTGGGTGGTGAGAACCTTCCCTGGTTGAGTCTTTCCCTCTTGCTAATCGGGTTAAACCTCTTGTCTGTAAGTCGTGACCTTTGAGCTAAGCACTCAGTTCAAAGGGAAAATGAAGACTTAACAGAGATCAAATATGCTGGATGAGAAGGCAGGGAACCTCAAAATGGGATCACCACCAAGGGGTATTTCTGACCTTGCACATAGGTGGCAGCTCTCAAATGCCAGCTTTCTGAAAGAGAACCAAGAATACACAGGTGAATCTCCTCCCCACCCCCCCCCCAGGTAAATACAAAATGCTAAATTTAACCTCCCCCAGGGAGCCACTCCCAGATGAGCTTTGCAGCCAGTGCATTCAGACCTCCTACCTGGCCTCCAGCTGTGAGCCCCTCGAGACTCTCAGCCCAGTGCTGTCCCCCGTGTGGGTGCCATTGGGTGGGTGGCCGGGGGACACACTGTCTTGGGAGCATGTGTTTTCCATCTCTCACCACCTGCTGTGCAGTTGCTTTGGCCAAAAAAGGCCATCTGCAGGGGAAGATTTCTCCTTAGTTTGTAAAGACTGGTCCAGACCACTTGGTGGAGGCGGAGCCTTGAGCCTGTGCCCAAGGGCCAAGAAGTGGAGAAGCGCCTTCTTGGTCTCTGAGTGCAGGGCAGAATTAGAAGTGGACGATCCATGCTGCCCTCCTTGACCTGTCATTCATAATTTAAAGTGAGAACTTCCCTAGGGCTCTTGAATTCACTGCCATTTAAAAATAGCAAATAGTGTTCTGCTCACTCGTCTTTAGGCTGGAGATGGTGAAAGAATCCCCTTTTTCTGTGCTTCGGCGGTCTCTGCTCATTCATGGCCACCTCACTGTGTCCTGAGCTGTCTCAGGCCTTTCCCAAGGCTGTTCTGCTTCAGTCCTCACCCAAAGGCCTTTGCCCCTTGGCTGGGGTCACCCAGTGGCCCGTCTCCTTGGCCTTCCCTGAAGTCTACTGTCTTTGTTCTGGGTCCCAGCTCTGTAAACAGCCGCTTTCCTGGAGAATAACCACCATGAGTTGTGGTCACACATCAAGATCAAAATACCCTGTGGTTTAGGAATTAAAGCCTTTTGATGTTAAAAGCTACCTGCCCACCTATAAAAACCCACCACACAGCACAATCAAGGCTGTAAACCACCAAGTTAAAAAACAGACAGGGCCCTAGGAAAGCACCCTTTCTCCTCTGCCCAGAGCCCCAGAACCTCTGAGACTGTTTTCTTCTCCAACATTGGATTCTTTTTTCACTCTTTCTCAAGGTCTCCAATTCGTACACCAAGTCTCTGCAGGGGCGCAGTAAGTAAGACCTTTCTTCCCTGTACCAAGTTCTGAACTGAATGAAAGAGAAGCCAGAAGAGTCAACAATTCTGAAAGGGAAAATCTCCCCATGGTTTTGAAAGGATCTGGTTTGGAGGACATGGCCTTTATCCTTGGGCTTGTCTCTTGTCAATGTTGAACCCCAGAATTCCACAGCCAGGCTCACTCCGTTGCAGGTGATGCTGAACCCCCCTCCCCCACAAGTGCTGCCAGGGATCCATGAACTCCCAGCATGGAAAATGAGATCACCACGCTTGTTTTCTGTGGGCCTGCAACTCCCAGGTGGGAGGAGTAGGGGCCAGAGCTGGGCACCAGCTGCCCAGATTGTTCTTTCGAATTCAGCCTTCAGATAAGTTCAGTTTATCCCTCTCCTCTCTAGAGCAGCAATTCACACATTTCTTGGTCACAGGACCCTTTTCCACTTAAAAAAAAAATCATTAAGTGCCCTAATGAGTTTCTATAATGCGGGTAATATCTATCGTTGTTTAGCATATTAGAAATTAAACTGAGGAAATTGTATCGATTTAATTCATTTAAACGTATTAAACCCATTACCTATGTAACACAAAGACCAATTTATATGAAAAATATAACTATATTTTCCAAAACAGAGCAGCGAAATTAGTAGGAAGAGTAGCATTGTGCTTTTATATTTTTGCAGATCTCTAGTCTGGCTTAATAGAAGACAGTGGGTTTCCGGTACCTGCTTCTGCATTTACTCTGTGAAGGTATCTCACCCTTTAGAAACTCCACTTTACACTCATGAGAATATGCATGCAGGCATGCTAAGTCACTTCAGTCATCTGCGACCCTATGGACTGTAGCCTGACAGACTCTTCTGTCCATGGGATTCTCCAGGCAAGAATATTGGAGTGGGTTGCCATGCCCTCCCAACCCAAGAGTCAAACCCAGGTCTCTTACATCTTCTGCAATGGCAGGCAGGTTCTTGACCACTAGCGCCACCTGGGAAGCCTGGAAGAGGTGAGAGAATTAGAAAAGTAGAATTCTTCCCACATGGAAAGAAGCTTCGAGAAGGGAAGAAGCAGTCCCCATCTATGGGTTATACAGTGCGGTTGTTCAAAGACCAGACATAAACTACTCAAGATAACCTTAGGTGGAAAAAAGGCTAGTCTTCAGCCCCCGACATTGAACCTGGAGGTGTTTGCTAATAGCTCTGTAACCTGTGGGTTAGCAGGCAGGACTTGTGGGCTGGCTTCTTCGTGTCTTAACCTTGGAGAACAACCCTTGGGCAGGGTGCTGTTTTGGGAACATGTTCAGGAAGGACTTTGAACACTGACGTTATTGACAGAGCCTTCTTCACAGCAGCACATTTCTGGAAGCTGCACTGTGAATGCGATTTTCTCCCAACAATAATGGTATAATTGGGTTGAGCTTATCTTATCAAGGACTTGAAATTAGATAAATCATCACCATGGCCAGCCATTCAAATTAAATCAGAGTTTCAGGGACTGAAGTGTCGGTAACCATTTTAAAAAGTGAATTCATGCTCCGGGTTTTATGAAAGGGACTTAACTGTGTACATGGAGACCAAGGAGTGTTGGGGTACAGAAAGTGTATGAAGAGTCTATCACAGGCTGTAATTATGCCCTTGTCACTGGAAATGAATATACTCACCATAATGAGTATTTGCTGATAATTTTACACTTGTGCTTTTAGAAGAGTTTGGGGTTGGTTGTGGCAGTGGGGGCGTGGGGGGCATGGAGGGAATTTAGGTGACTTAAAAATAAGACATTTACAGAAGTTTGATGATGTCTTTTTCTCTCCATTTTTTTTGTCATGGTGAACAGAAACATTTGAAATTATTAACATATCACAATCATATTTGACAATCATAGTTTCAGAAAAAATTCACAGTGGTGGTGGGTAGATTTGTTACTTGGTCTTTATTTTTTATTTGGCTCTGTTTGGGTCTTAGTTGTGGCATGTGGGATCTTAGTTCCCTGACCTGGGTTCGAACACAGGCCTCCTGCATCTTAGCCAGGGAAGTCCCTGGTCTTAATTCATATATTTAAATAGGATGATTTCCAGCCATTAGCCAATGCCTGAGGATGCTTCCTGATGGGGTGTGTGTTAGGCCGGGAGGCAGTGGCTAGCAGGGTTCCTAAAGCCTTTGTTATAGGTTTGAATATCACCACTAATTTGACTAGCTAAAAGACCTATATCAGTTTCCTTTCAGTTTGCTTCCTTGCCTGCAAAATAGCACTAATAATAGTACTTTCTTTTTAGAGTTGTGAGGACTGTTAAGATACACGTGTGGAAAGCATTGTAGCACCCTTCCTAGGTAGTTGATAAATATTAACCATCAGCTATATTCAATGTATTTAGTTAAATGAATTCCCAAGTTGATTGTAACCACCGTATGATGCTACATGCTCTACTACTTGATGGCATTTTGAACCTTGTGTATAATAAGCATGCTGCAATCTCTGCTGAATGGGGCAGAATCAATCAAAGGCAAGATTGGCCACGTGAACTGGAATTGCTGTAGGCTTTTCTGGAACTTGGAGTGGCAGTTGAATTGCCTAACTGCCTGAGCCACACTGTCTCAAAATAGTGGTAGACTTCTATAAGCCAAGTCAAGCTGTAGGTGTAGCGTTGTTACCCCTGCCATTAACCATCCAGGAAGCTTACTGTAAACTCCTGCTTGTCTTTCGGGACTCCATTCCACAAAGCCTGGGTGCCTAGGAAGCCTCCCTTCACAGGGGCTGAATAGATCAGGGGACTGCACAGACTTATGTGGACTTGACTTGATCTTTCTATATATAGTCCTGAGATTTGATAGGTTCAGCTCTTGGAAAGTCCACACTCCAAACCACATCTCCGATGAGGCACTCTGATTTTTGTCTGTCAAGTCGTCATATTGCGGTGCTGTCTTCTAGCTCCTCATCAGCATCAGCATGGTTGTCAGGTTCCTGGACCAGACTATTTTCTTTGTCGTTACTTGATTAAAAGAAGTGGAAATCAAAAAAATAAAATAATCGTTACTAGAGATATTCAAGGACCCATACTAGTAGAAGAATTGAAGTAAAGATGGAAATCATCAGGTGGGTCACAGTGGGCAGTGTTTTGGCCTCGGTCAAGT
Organism: Bos grunniens; assembly: GCF_055505025.1. NCBI lineage: Eukaryota > Metazoa > Chordata > Mammalia > Artiodactyla > Bovidae > Bos > Bos grunniens. The sequence goes on from NC_141188.1 coordinate 30,257,806, forward strand.
ATTCTTTGCACCGAAGCTGGTCTAGATCGTATCATGGAGGCAAGAAGGAGTTGAAGAACCTGTCCAAAATACTGTGCTCTCCCTGCAGGATTGTACGGGACAAAATAAAAAATATTAGCGTCCAGGGTTAAATGTCTGCACATTTCAAGCATGTTTCCTGGGATCTGAAATTCAGCGTGTCATCAATGGCATGACTGACACAGAGAAAAATCTTTAAAGAATGGCACTATCTCTTGAATAATCTTAACATAGCCTTTCCCCATCATGGATGGAATCCTGTGAAATGTAGAGAATCTGGCCAATGTAACTGTATGGTGATAAAGTAGATTAAAAATTTTTCAAAAATCAGTTATGTGGAATTGATCTTGAAGAGTTCCATTATTCTGTTACCATGATGTCTTCACTTACTGTTTGTATTTGCTTATGTAGTTTGAAGGACATACAGGTATAATAAAAGTATTACTAAAGCTGCCCCCTCTTCCATCACTATGCACCTCCCTCCACACATCACCTATTTTGAAAGGATTTTACTCGTTTTCTTTTGTACCATGTTTGTAAATGAATTTTTATTCTGGCACCTTGATTTCTTTTCAGTATTCTTCCTTCTACAAAATTCTTTAAAAATATTTCCCAGCATTCGTATGGCAAAGAGATAAAAATTCTTTCAGATCAGTCGCTCAGTCATGTCCAACTCTTTGCGACCCCATGAACCGCAGCGCACCAGGCCTCCCTGTCCATCACCAACTCCCGGAGTTCACCCAGACTCACGTCCATCAAGTCAGTGATGCCATCCAGCCATCTCATCCTCTGTCATCCCCTTCTCCTCCTGCCCCCAATCCCTCCCAGCATCAGAGTCTTCTCCAATGAGTCAACTCTGTGCATGAGGTGGCCAAAGTACCGGAGTTTCAGCTTTAGCATCGTTCCTTCTAAAGAAATCCCAGGGCTGATCTCCTTCAGAATGGACTGGCTGGATCTCCTTGCAGTCCAAGGGACTCTCAAGAGTATTCTCCAACAACACAGTTCAAAAGCATCAATTCTTCGGCACTCAGCCTTCTTCACAGTCCAACTCTCACATCCATACATGACCACAGGAAAAACCATAGCCTTGACTAGACGAACCTTTGTTGGCAAAGTAATGTCTCTGCTTTTGAATATGCTATCTAGGTTGGTCATAACTTTCCTTCCAAGGAGTAAGCGTCTTTTAATTTCATGGCTGCAGTCACCATCTGTAGTGATTTTGGAGCCCAGAAAAATAAAGTCTGACACTGTTTCCACTGTTTCCCCATCTGTTTCCCATGAAGTGGTGGGACCGGATGCTGTGATCTTCGTTTTCTGAATGTTGAGCTTTAAGCCAACTTTTTCACTCTCCTCTTTCACTTTCATCAAGAGGCTTTTGAGTTCCTCTTCACTTTCTGCTATAAGGGTGGTGTCATCTGCATATCTGAGGTTATTGATATTTCTCCCGGCAATCTTGATTCCAGTTTGTGTTTCTTCCAGTCCAGCGTTTCTCATGATGTACTCTGCATATAAGTTAAATAAAGAGGGTGACAATATACAGCCTTGACAAACTCCTTTTCCTATTTGGAACCAGTCTGTTGTTTCATGTCCAGTTCTAACTGCTGCTTCCAGACCTGCATACAAATTTCTCAAGAGGCAGATCAGGTGGTCTGGTATTCCCATCTCTTTCAGAATTTTCCACAAAAAAAATTGTTTACACGCACAAAGCAACAGTAATATCATGACAGCTACTGTATGTGTGTATACCCTTGTATTATGGTGAATCAGGTGTTGTTTTTAAACCCTTGATATGCTTCCTAGCCATCCTTTGAGGCTGGTACTATTATTAAGGAAGAAGCTGAGGTGAAGATGGAAGTTATAAAGCATGTCAAGGTCACATTAGTAGCAGGAGGGGATCCAGGGTTTAAACTTAATTAAGCAGGTTTGTTCAGAGCCCCCAGTCTTAAGGTATTACACACAGTCCTGCCTTTGTTTCTATGAAGAATGAGGGGAGCAGACATATAAAGTGAAAACAGGTTTCCAGCTTTGTGGACTGCATTTTTTGTCTGTTCCTGACTGCACTGCAGGTCATGTGGAATCTTAGTTTCCTGATCAGGGATCGAACTCACACCCTCTGCAGTGGAAGCATGGATTCCTAACTACTGGACCGCCAGGGAAATCAGGTGGACTGCATTTGATCACCTACTTCTCAGTACTTTGTTACTGCATTCTGACCATAGAATGTCTGGAAGGGAACACCGGAAGACCTCGATGTTTAGAGGGGCAGGGGGACCCCAAACATCCAGTTGATTACATTTCAGAGTTTCTGATAATCAGCAAAGCCTAGGTTTTGCATAGGTGTCTTCAGAACCAGAAAGAAGAGAGAAAGCTTCCATTAGGCTTGCGCTGCTTCAGATGTGCAGTGTGGAGCCAGACACCATAAATGATCTTGATCAGAAAGAAGAGGGGGTGGGAGGATCCACCATGGCTTTGCTGGAGTGTTTTAAGAGCTTGGATTCAGGAGTGACTTGGAGGAAATTGGAAAATGGAGTCAGTGACCAAGGAAGACTATTAAAAAAAAAAGCCCCGATAATAGGAACCTCAAAGAGTCGTGGACTCAGCTTGAAAGCTCATGGTCCTGAGACTATGGGGAAAATACAATGAGAACGAAAGCGATGTCATCACAGGTTCAGAACCGGAACAGATAGACCGATCCTAACAGGCACGCAGAACTCCTCTCCTACCATTATGCTCCTTTCCTTTTAAGACAAGGAGGTTGATCTTCAGCCCAGGGAGAGTAGAATACTTGTAAGAGGAAATTGAAACACAAGATGGGGAGCTGATTGTGCAGACGCGCAGAGCAGCACTGAATGAGTTGAGAGCCTCTGGCCAGTGTGAATTTTGTGAATTTCCTCCCGGTGGGCCGGGAGGACTCGCCCACTGCTTTCATCTTTGAAGAATTATGGAGAACTAAGGAAATTACTAGTGAACTGGGGATGGGATAATGTCCCAATTAAAAGCCAAATTCAGAGGATGTGGTGGTCAGATAAAGGAAGAGAGGACCCCGTGCTGACCTGGGGCAGAATTCTCCAACCAGTAATGAGGACAGGTTGGTTGGCAAATTTCATTTTCGGATGTACACAGTGGCTAGGAGACAGCATGAAATTGTTCAGAACAGAAAAAAAATAATTGTTTCTTTATTCCCTTTTGTGACAAAGATATTCAACTTGGAGACTGGGGCAGAAAGTCAAGAATGCCCGTATGTGGAGTTCAGAAAGGATTGGGGAGACGGAGGTATTGGGTTGAATATGGGACCCTCTCCCATTGCTACATGGGCACTTGTTAAATATACCAGTTTATCCACCACATCTCTTGAGATTATGTTTTAGTGAATCTTGGGTCAGGGCCCAGGAATCAGAAATTTTGGCGACTGTCCCAGATGACTTGCTGTGCTGAGTAAGTTTAGGAATAACTGGACCTTAGGACAGGCATACCACGAGGTAGAGCCATGTTGTCATGATAGTATTAATACTGTTATTAGTAATGGCTAATGCGTCGAATAACCAGTTGCCAGACACTATTCTAAGCGCTTTACGCATTATCTCGTGTAATCCTCACACCCACCCTCTGAGTGGGTGCTGTCTCATTTTACAGGTTAGGGGAACTGGGACTTCTCAGGTGTGTGTGCTCAGCCATACCTCACTCTGTGACCCCATGGACTGTAGCCTGCCAGGCTCCTCTGTCCATGGGATTTTCCAGGCAAGGATACTGGAGTGGGTTTCCATTTCCTACTCCAGATGGGCAGGATTCAAACTCAGGCACTCTGGCATGTTGAAAACCTGAGCTGCCCCTCCGAGAGCCTGGAGGTATGGCTCTGGGTAGGTGGGAAGGGCCGTGTCTGGGCATGCATCACGCCCCGTCTTTAGAATCTGAGCAGCATCACTGTGAAGACGTTGGGCTGATGCAGACAGGAGTAATGACTAAATCTGGATGGAGTTATTAATTTCTCAAGATAAAATCTTGGAGGGTTAAATGTAATTGCTGCCCCTTGGGGCCCCGAATCAGAGCAAAGAAACTGGAAGCCACGAGTCAACAGTTGCCTGGTGGAAAAGCCCTGGGTTGTTTGGGTTGACTGCTCGCTCGTTATAAATCAACAGGGCCTTTGTCTCTGCTGCACCTTTTGCCTGGGATGCCCTTTCCCACTTCCTCCTCTTTTCTCCTGGCAAATTTTTAATCATCTTTAAAGACAGCGCCTAAATGTCACTGCAGCTATGCAGTCTTCTTTGATTTCCACAGGCAGATTTATCATCCTCTTCTGCTGCTGTAGCACTTTGTTCCTGACGTTATAATTTTGCGATTAGATTTCTTAGTTTGTGCCACTCATGTCCATGGTCAGCCAGCTGGAAACACAGAGGAGGGCAAAACCTCCTCCCTCCTTCCTTCCCTCCTTCCCACCCTCCCTTCCACTCTGAGCCCTGCCCTCACTGAGCCCGATGAATCATTTTTAACTGTCTGTATATTGATACAATCACCCCTTTTCTCAATCCTTCAGCCCCTGCCTGATTCACATCTATGCCCTAACTTGTCCCCAACCTGTCACTTGTTGTCCCCCCGATACACACACGTTTCCCACGAAGCATCAGAGAGTTCTCGAACACAGTCTGCCTGTGCTGAAAACGTATGCCTGGTTCTCCCCAGCCAACGGAATAACCCCAAGCCCCCAGCCATCTATGATCTAACCTCGTCTAACTCACCAGCCTCAACTTTTGACTCCCTGCCTTGCTTCTTAGACTCCAGTGACACAGAACTCATTGTAATTCCCCAGGCAGTGTGCTGTTTCTTGCTGCCTTGTTCTGGCTCGAGCACTGACCGCCTGGGATGGTTTCCCCGCACCCCATCCCCTTGCCTGGCCCCCCCTGGGATCTCTGGAGGCCCCCAGATCCCTGCCCTGGGCTCTCTTCACCCCCCTCTGTGTCCTGTTACCTCTGACTTGCCGCTTTCTACTGCAATCATCTCTCCTTTGCTCTCACTTGAAGCCTTGAACTTCTTAAGGGCAGGGCAATGTTTCCTTCTGTTTCTGGCAAGTGGACACTCAGTATATGTTTCTGCAAAGAATTGTAATTATTTGTCCTACTTGGCAAGCCTCCAGGGTTAGAATCTAGCCTCTTCCTCTTCCTGGAGGTGAGAGCATGGGTATTCACCTTTGAGTGAGCATCTCTTTGCTCATTTGTAAACTGCAGCTCTTTTCACTCTCCTCAGGGGGCTACTGTGAGAATTAAGGGAGATGGCCATGTTTTATAAAATTTAGCTTTCTGGTCTGCTGCTGCTGCTGCTAAGTCGCTTCAGTCCTGTCCGACTCTGTGCGACCCCATAGACGGCAGCCTACCAGGCTCCCCCATCCCTGGGATTCTCCAGGCAAGAACACTGGAGTGGGTTGTCATTTCCTTCTCCAGTGCATGAAAGTGAAAAGTGAAAGTGAAGTCCCTCAGTCGTGTCCGACTCTCAGCGACCCCATGGACTGCAGCCTACCAGGCTCCTCCATCCATGGGATTTTCCAGGCAAGAGTACTAGAGTGGGGTGCCATTGCCTTCTCCAAGCTTTCTGGTCTAGGGATCCATAAACTTGAGTCTCGATGCTGGATTTGGGGCCAAGAATCTTTTTCAAGTTTTAAAATGCTTTTTAAAAAATCGTGAAGAGAATACTACTTTTTGACACTTGAGAATTACATGAAATTTCAATATTGGTGTCCATGAATGAAGTTCTATTTAAATGACCAGAGCCACATTTATTCATTTACCCAGTTTTGCACTATGACAGCAGAGCCATAGAGACTCTGTAGCCTGAAAAGCCTCAAATATTTACTCTCCGGCCCTTTCCAGAAGCTTGGCGCTGGCTCAGCTGGTAAAGAACCCGCCTGCCAATGCAGGAGAGGCAAGAGATGAGGATTCAATCCCTGCGTCAGGAAGATCCCCTGACAAGGAAAGGGCAACCCACTCCATTTTTCTTGTTCCTCCCATGGGCAGAGGAACCTGCCAGGCTACAGTCTGTAGGGTTGCACAGAGTCAGACACACTGTAGCAACTTGGCACTCAGAGGGCTTCCCAAGTGGCTCAGTGGTAAAGAATCTGCCTGCCAATGCAGGAGAAATAGGAGAGGCAGGTTCAGTGCCTGGGTGGGGAAGATCTCCTGGAGGAGGAAATGGCAACCCACTCCATTATTCTTGCCTGGAAAATCCCGTGGACAGAGGAGCCTGGAGGGCTGCAGTTCCTGGGGTCACAGAGTCGGACACAACTGACTGAGCACACACGCACTTGGGGCAGGTCCATTGGAAAATAAGACACTCGGAGTGGAGTTAAATAAGAGATGACAGACTTCCTCTAGTCTGTAGATTTCATTGACCTCTGAGAGTTCGCCTAGAAAACCTCATGCTGCCCTGACCCGCCTCCCCCCCCAGGATGGAGTGTGACCCTTGTTTACTTCTGTCCTGTTCTCCCCTCTGTTATCATCCACCTCCTGGGGTTGGATTCCCGCCCTGGCCCCCCTCTGTAGCAGAAAGGCTGGAGATCAAGAGGTCCCTGGCCCCTAACCTATCACTGGGACACAGGCTTACAACACATTGGTCCAATTGCTGTGGTGAACTTGGGACTTCTCTTTATTTGTTATAGTTAGCCTAAAGAAAAGCTAACTAGTAGTGCTTACTCTGTGTCAGGCCCAGGATGAATGGTTGGATATCTGCAGCTGGCAAATAGCAAAATATCACCCAGTGTCCCAAACTTGATGGCTGTTGAAAGCCCAAGTTCTTACTGATCAGAGAGCCCTAGATACTATCTCTTCCTCATTCTGAAATACGCAGAGCAGGCAGGGTATATAGGAGGCGATGCATACGTATTATTCTGTGCCCGTGCGCACCTTCACGTTTCACCCTGTTTGCTTTAGATTCTGTTGGAAAGAAATGAATTACGACAAATAAAATCAAAGCTGCCTGTAGGATTCTTTCTGGTGCTTTTTCTCACTCGTTTTCCCTGGGATAGCCACTCTCCTAAATTTGGTGCTTATCAGTACCTTGTATATTTTTATATTCTTGCTACATATGTATTACATTACCTTTTGAATGTAAACCTTATATATAAAAACTGTCATCAATCATGCTTTGGATTTTTACTTTTAGTTTCTAAAGATTTAGACTGCAGTGTATCTTGGTACCAATCTGATTTTGGAAAGTTTTGTAAATAGATTTCTGAACTCACTAAAGATAATAGTCATTCCTAGGTTGATTTATAGTTAAATTTCTCTCTTAATCTTACATGAAAGTTAAAGTAACTGAGTATCTGTTTTGCAATGGAACCTTGTGGATAAATGTAGCTCCAGTTCTTACATTTTTAATGCTATTTCTGCCTTGACGAAGTGAAAATCTTTTGGCCCACTTCTCCTATTGATGGGCGTTGAGATAGTTTCTAGCTCTTGCAGTTACGACTGTGCTGAAGTGGACAATCCTACACATGTTGACTAGAGCACTCATGGAAGACTTTCCCAAGAATATACCTGCAGGATATGTCTACTATTATCTTTACTAGAATGTTCCATGGTGACTGTAGTCACATTCACTGATACCTCAGTGAAGGGTTTGATTGCTCTGTACCCTTGATTTGAGACAATCTTTTCTTGCCCATAACAGACTTAATAATTTTTGTTACTTTGGTGGGTCTGATCTAATATCTCACTGTTGCTCCTAATACAATTTTAAGTTAGATTCTGAGAGATTAGAAAAGCCCATGTTCTTTTTTTCTTGTTTTTCTCAGATCTGAAAAGAACTGTTTACATTTTAGATCAGTTTGGATTCTTGCAACTTTAGTGTCTGCGACACTTCCCATGCATCACCCAGGAAGTCCTTCCCTTGTGAATCTGCGCTGTATGGCTTCCTTCAAACAGTTGCTTTGAGGTCTATCTCTGGGGTCTCCCTTTCTCCTTCCTCCCAATTTCTGGTTCTTCTCCACAGTGCAGACTGTTCACAAGGCTGGCCCTGCCACTTTTGAAATTTACGCCCCCTCCTTAACTTTGAAATTAAGCTGCTCCCTCAGGCAGCTTCTGTCCTCTCTCTTCCTCCTGTATTTGGATTGCCATCAGGGCTGGGTGAAGGTTATTTTAAACAATTTATTTACTTTTAAATGAAGGATAATTGCTTTACAATATTGTGTTGACTTCTGCCATACATCAACATGAATCAGCCATAGGTATATATAGGCCCCCTCCCTCTTGAACCTCCCTCCCACCTCCCAAAGATTTTTGTAATTAATGTAAATGATGCCTGAGTTCTACTGAGGCTTAATCATCCTGTGATGATGTCAGTAGGAAGTAGGAAAGAAAGGGAAGTAGTGAGGAAATTAACTCAAAGGGGTAGGTGGATAGCACTTGGTATGATTGAGTTTTAAGCCCACTGAGTATGTGTGATGAGAAGGAAGATGGCAAGAGATAGCAACTTTCTAATTTTTAAGTATAAAAAGGAAGGAAACATAATTGTATTAATCTTTATTTACATTTTTAATGTGTCCTTGCCCTCAAATTAGAGAAAAATACACTTTCCTTTTTTAACTGAAGGTTAGTTGATTTACAATGTTGTGTTAGTTTCAGCTGTACAGCCAAGTGATTCAGTTTATATATTCTTTTTCAAATTCTGTTCAATTATAGGTTATTGAAATTGATAGTCACTCAGTCGTGCCCAACTCTTCATGACCCTTTGGACTGTAGCCTGCCAGGCTTCTCTGTCCATGAGGATACTCCAGGCAAGAATACTGAGTGGGTTGCCATTCCCTTCTCCAGGGGATCTTCCCAACCCAGAGACTGAACCTGGGTCTCCTGCATTTCAGGCAGATTCTTTACCATCTGAGCCACCAGGGAAGCCTATTGTAGGTTAATAGAAGATATTGAATATAGTTCCCTGTGTTTACAGTAGGTCCTTCATGTTTCTCTGTTTTATATATAATAGTGGGTATCTGTTAATCTCAAATTCCTAATTTATCCCTCCCCTGCCTTTCCCCTTTGGTAACCGTGTTTGTTTTCTTTCTATGTCTGTGAGTCTAGAGAAATATATACTTTCAATTGATTGCTTTTACGTGGTATAAAACACTCTGTACCCTGCAGTAAATATATCAGCATTTCAGTTTTTTAGTTCAGGAACATATTGAAACAAACTTCATAAAGAATTAGATGGGAATATACAAATCAATCGGAGAAGGCAATGGCACCCCACTCCGGTACTCTTGCCTGGAAAGTCCCATGGACGGAGGAGCCTGGTGGGCTGCAGTCCATGGGGTCGCTAAGAGTTGGGCATGACTGGGCGACTTCCCTTACTTTTCACTTTCATGCATTGGAGAAGGAAATGGCAACCCACTCCAGTGTTCTTGCCTGGAGAATCCCAGGGACGGGGGAGCCTGGTGGGCTGCCGTCTATGGGGTCGCACAGAGTTGGACACAACTGAAGCTACTTAGCAGCAGTAGCAGCATACAAATCAATATGCTGGAATGTGTACATTTTTCTTGAAAAGTTGAGTTAATGATGGTGATATATGGAGCCTCAAAACTCCTGGCTGTCTCCTCACCCCTACTTCTTCCCCCTCGGCCTCAGTTGAGAGTTTTTCATTCACAATGACCATTTTAATGGAAATGTTCAGTCCTGAGAAGATCCTGGAATGTGCATTATTTCGATTTTGCTGTTTAAGACAAGTGGGATTTGTTTCTTCTACTCCAGTTATCAAAAAGATTAACCCTTTGCCCTCTACATTCTAATTGTAACCACTCCGAAAACAAAGGGGTTATTTGTACAAAATAGTGGGAAAAGCGAGGCTTCATGCCAAGTGGGATGTTTCTCCGTTGAAGGAGGTGGCGATCACGGCACACATTTTTTTCCTTGTGTTGCAGGCTTCCGTGGAGGCTTCTGGGGAGATTTCGTTATGCAAGACTGGATTTCCTGAAGATGTGTACAGTGCAGTCTTGTCCCGGGATGTGCTGGAAGGACAGCCCCTTCTCAATGGTATGACCTCAAAAGATACATTTGTACACTCAGCTCCAATGCTCTTGAAATACCATTCACTGTTAAAAAGTTTCTAAATGATCTCCGCTGTACAAGTATGAATTTTTCACAGCCCCGATAATGAGACTGTAGGGACGTTATTTTAGGGTTACAGAAGAGCTCATAAATCCCTTATGTACACAACTAGAAGGCTCCTGATCGCCTGAAAACCTCTTCCATTTTTCATTTGTGGTGGAAACCATCACACAGTTAATTTTTACAATTTTCTGCCTACATTTTACTTCTGGTAGAAGATCGTATTTACCGAATATCTGATTCTGCTGATTTAAACATTATTTACAGCTATCGTCTGCTTAGTGTTTCGAATCAAAGAATTGCTAAGACATGTCAAAACTACCATTTAGCAAAATTATAATGAGCAGATTTAGCAGGTAAAATCTCAAGGCAAAAGCATGAAATTTGTATTTTTATTATACCATTGTTTATAGAAATTACTGGATAGCTAATTGAGTTGTAATACATGTGAATTTCCAATATAGACTCATCTCCTATCTAACTATGGATCAGATTCATTATATTGATGGATATCATATGAAAATTCTTGCCAATAAGTGTAGATAAAATCTAAGTAAAAGTTGAAATCAAAAACGAAATTGAAAGCCCCTTCTGTTACCTCTAATTGAAAGCAAATAAAATTTTGGTTAGCCATATTTTCATGGACTTATTTATCATTACACAAAATGTCATAGAAATGGGAAAGCAGGAAGAATTCATTAATAAGTTGTATTTAAATTCTAATTCCCCACAAATCGTGCATATATCTGAGGCTGTTTTAGATAGCCACTTTCAGAAAATCTGTGGAACCTCAACTAATTAATTGACACAGGCCTGTAGCACACAGCCTTAATTGAAGACTCTGTCGCTCTGACAGACCTTTGTGGTGTCATACCTAAGAATACCATAGACAGAGGACTTTGAAATGTAAATAGCCCCTTAGCTACTGAAGTTCCTTGTTGCCAGTTATCCTTTTATTTTCATTTCTGTTCTGATTGTGATTTGCTCACACATATGTGATCTTTCTGAAGTTATTTTTAAGACATCCTCCCGTCCCTTTCTCATCACATGATATTTTAATGAGTAAATATTAAATCAGTCTGTCTCAATGCTGAATTGCTATATCACCTAGTAGCTAATGGTTGATGCAATAGAGGTTTAATTCAAATCAAAGTGTGTAGATTTTTAAAAAAATTTAATACAAGTCTCAGAGTTCTGCACATTTGTCATCTTCAAATCTGTAAATTATTATGTGGCATCTTAGGACCTACCTATGTGATCTTAAGTAGTATTTGAATGCTGAAAAATATTTTGATAAAATCCTAGAGAGTAATTTCTCCAGATCAAAAATTTCACTGGAATTGTTTGCATTTTTACATTTTACTTTTGAGATTCATTCTTAATTGGATAGTTCCTTCTCCTAGTTCCTTCTTCTAAAAGTTCATTGAAATTTGCTGGTTAAGAATAAACATATGGTCTGTCTCTGGAAGCCATTGATTTAAGGTGAAATATGCTGTTATGCTGAATAATTTTGAAAATGAAAGCCTGTTTTTAAATTATTGGATCATGCTGGTGATGAAACTGGGCATAACTGATTACCAGTATCATTTTAGTATAACCTAGAAACTTGGGACTTTCTAGAGTTGTCAGTATAAAAGATTGAGAATACTTTTGACTCTGTGCCCTAGCAGCCGCTGGGGGAAGTCTATGACATGACAGTCTCTGGTAGAATTTCTCTGCGTTTGGTATACCTAGTAGTTACCATTTTGATCTTTTAGCCTTTCTAATAAAGCTGTTTCTCTTCTGACACATCATTACTTTTTTCCTTTATCATTCATAAAATATATTAACATCACCAGCATCTTAATACTTCAGACATAAGGTTCTGATATAATATTGGCTCATAGAAAAAACTATTCTTTTAGAAGGAAGATTTTTGTGAAACATCACCATTCCTTTCTACAAGAGTGTTGTCACCAGTTATATGTATTTGGGAGAATCATTACTGAGAATAATTCTCCTTTTTTTTTTAAAAAAAAAAAGTTTCTATTAATACCTTTTTGGAGTTTATAGTGACATGATAATCCAAAGGTGGCTGTGTACACTTAACCCAAGTAAATACCAAGTCATAATTACGTTCATGAATTCTATGTTCTGTGCTAAGTGCACTCACCATGTATATTATAAAGCTGAGAGTAATCTGTTGCTGGGCCAAGAGTGATGACTTTGGCCGTGGTTTAGTGATTTATAGTGTTCAAGGAAACAAGTAATTGTGCATAAGAAATACGAAACGGTTTTCCACGGCATTTGCCTTGTGGCGGGTTTCTCCCTTATTGAGGTTGTAGTCTAAAAGCCTGTTGAAATTGTAACTCCTAACCCTTGATGCTTCCTTTCATTTCCCCCTGATGACTTCTGGGGAGAGGAGGGCCGTTGTCCAAACATAGGTATAGAATGGTTTTGTAGAGTCGATTCCTGGTGCACTAGACCTTGTACAAAAGTTTAACTTTCAAGTGTGTAAGTGCCATGAATGCTGATTCTTCTTCAAACAGTGAAGTCACAATCTTTTTTGAAAGTGCTTGAAAAACATGAAGCATTAGAGGGAGAGAGAAGATGTTAGAGGCATGTTAGAAAAGCTGGACTCTTGTCTAAAGAGAATTCTTTTCTCCCCACCCTCCTCTTCTATTTTCTGCTGTTGTAATGAATTTCATAGAAAGAATGGACCCAGTGAGCTAGTTCCATGCCTCCAATTTCTCTTCTGGTTTTCATCAGTGAGTTTTTGGTAAGATCATAAAGAGGGCAGAGGTATTTTGTGATCAACCTTCACATTTCCTATTATATCATGTCAAATATTTCCACTCTTTTGAAAAAAAAAAGTTCAGTGCTTTAAAAAAAGTGGCTATCCAGGCCTCTGTTCCATTTCGTTAGCAAAACCAGGTTTTTCTTAACTGTGCCTCTATTTTTGCACTTACAGGTTGCTTCCAATTTTTCTCTTACACATATTGTGCTGCTATGGAGATTCGTTTTTAGCGAACTTTGATTTTTCTTTACGGATATTTTCTTTGGGATTTGTGTTCAAAAGTAAAATTCCTAGGCCAAAGGTAATGGACTTTTTTTTTTTTTTCACATTTTTGTAGAATTCTCTTCATGGCTAAAAGTATGTTTGTTCTTTACTCCATCCTCATAACCACTGAATTTTACAGTGTTTTTCATTTTCCTACTTCCCCTGAGATGAAACACATTCCTTTTTTTATCCTGTGGTATCCTCTGGGTTTGCCTTTTGTAAGTTAGGATCAATTTTAATACGTTTAGGTCATCATTTTTACTTTGCTATTTTTCTATTCTGTTTTAAAAGCATTTCTTGCCAATCCCCTCAGTTTACAGATAAGCAAATTGGAGCTCAGGCTTTTCCCATGATTATACGGTGCTTTAGATTGTTAGCTACAGATTTGGAATTAGAACTCATGTTTCTGATACTTAATTTAGTGATGATGCTAATGACGATGATTAAAGAAAAAAAAAAAACCATTATGGAGTAACACAGGGAAGAACATGAGTTAGCCTACCTGTCCATGTGTCTTGTGATAAGTCTGAGAACTGGTCTTTATTTCCCACTTGGCACCATGGCTTTTGTGTTATTAGACACATTTGGGAATTGGTGAGTCTAAGGCAGGGCTTCCCTGGTGGCTTCTGCAGTGCAGGAGACCTGGGTTCTATCCCTGAGTCGGAAAGATCCCCTGGAGAAGGGAATGGCTATCCACTCCAGTATTCTTGGCTAAAGAATTCCGTGGTCAGAGGAGCCTGGCAGGCTACAGTCCATGGGGTCCCCCTGTGATTAAAAAATATCTCCTGATGATTGTCACCATGAGTATTTTTTGTGCATACCTATTTACAAGCAGAAATTTAGGGCTTTTGAAAATAATATTTAGTCTCAAATATTTAGCTTACACTCCACTGAACTAGAAAGAATCTCTTGTGGTAGCACATTACTTGAAAATAAAATAACTGAAATCATAAATTTTCATTCTGTCACCAGCAGTGCATCTGACACTAGGAAATAACAACCACGCTGCAGTTTCACAGAGAGCGTCTAGGCTGTTTTTAGTGTGGACGTTATGAGTGATTTTCCTGTATGTTTTGCACTGGTGGTCTGTATGCTTAGACATCTCGCTTAAGTAAACTCCTCCAACTCTGGTCAACATAAATAGCAACCTGCAATTACCAAGAAGCTCTTCAGTAATGCATTCAGACTCACCAACTCTGGGCAGCCCATGATGACTATTTTCAACTAGATGGAATTTGATTTAGATTAGTTTACTTACTGATGGAGGCTCCTCTCTGCATTAACACTCTGGGAGAAAGCTGTCATATGGTATCTTCAGACAACAGTACAGAAATCATTTTTATTATTTAGTAGAACTATACACTATGCACTACTTTTTCTAAAAATAACCTGACTGCTCATGTATGATATGCATTACTGAATTTGGGAGCCATCTATATCTTAAGCAGGTCTTCTCTGTTCCAGGCTTGTACTAATATGTTAGGAAACCTTGGCTTTTGTTTTAATTCGCATTTTTTATTTTGATAGATCTTTTTTTTTTAATTGTTTTGTGTAAATGTCTTAAGATATTTAAAAGGTAGGGTTAGAAGCAACTTGTTTATACAGCCTTTTGCTAACTTTGTGTGTGTGTGTTAGTCACTCAGTTGTGTCCGACTCTTTGCGACACCATGGACTGTAGCCCACCAGGCTCCTCTGTCCCTGGGATTCTCCAGGCAAGAATATGAAGTGGGTTGTTATTCCCTTCTCCAGGGGACCTTCCAACCCAGGGACTGAACCCGGGTCTTCTGTATTGCAGGCCACTGATTTCTTTATCATTTGAGCCACTGATTTCCAATTGTGAGAAAAGGCATTAAGTTTCGAGATGGTTCTCTTGGATATTGATGATTGGCTCTTAGGAGTTACAAATGAAATACAGCCATGTAGATTCTCCGGGGTGGAGAGCTTGTATTTTTAATACCTTGTGTTAGTTATTTTTTAAGAGCCATTAGGTATATAGTAATATCAACATAAGAACTAGGAAATTTCATCCTTGTTTTCATCATAACCATTTAGACTTTAATACTTGGCATGCTTTTATATCCCTTTTGATGCAATGTGTTTTAGGTCTAGGTTTCTTAATGCAGTCCTATAAACCAAGATAAGCCAGTTTGGGTGGTCACTTCTTTATTTTAAGTCCTTTGCAGTTATTTATATCCTTCAGTAATTTGGAGTAGCCGAGGTCTGCTGTCTCACAAAATAGCAACCAGAACTGTGTTGAAGAAAGTCACACTTCACCTATGAAAACGTGTTAACAAGCAGGCACTGAATGGTTTAAAATCTGCCCTCCTAAGATCTGAGGGCCCCTTTCTGTCTGTCCTTTTAGGCTATATAGGAAGCCTCTGGTGGAGAGTAGAAAATAAACACAATAAATAAGATTTACTTTATGTTAGATGCTATGGAGAAGAATAAGACAGAGAAGGGAAATAGGAAGAATGTGTGGTTTTGCTGAAATAGGATGGTCAGGGGAGTATCATTGTATGGGAGACATTTGAGTAAGAATTGATACTGCATGTGGTGCAAGTGCTATAGATAACTGAGAGAGGAACATGCAGATTAACAGCGAACTGCACATGCAAAGGCTGTGTGACATCTGTGTATCTTCTTTGAAGAAATGTCTGTTCAGGTCCTTTGCCCATATTTTAATTGTTTGGTTTTCATTTTAAAAGTTTTTTTATATATATTCTGGATACTAGATCTTTATCAACTAGATGATTTGTAAATATTTCTCCCATTCTTTAGGCTGTCTTTTCAATTTCTTGATAATGTCCTTTTATGCACAAAAGTTTTTGACTTTAACGACATACAACTTACCTGTTTTTCCTCTTGTTGCTCTTGCTTTTGGTGTCACATCTAAGAAACTGTTGCAAAATTCAAGGACATAAAGATTTATTCCTATGTTTTCTTCTAAGATATTTTATGATTTTAGTTCTATTTAGGTCACTGACCCATTTTAATTTTTGTATGTAGCAGGAGATGGAAGCCCAACTTTATTCTCGGGATATATTTTGGCAGTCGAGCTGGCAGAGTTTGATGGATTGGATGGATGGTGTGAGAAAAGAGGGGTCAAGGATGACTCTGTGATATTTGGTCTAAATCCTGGGAAGGCTGTTAGTCACTGTGATGGGAATGATCAGGAGTTGGTTTGCGTGTGTGGAGATGAATGTCAAAGATGGATAAAGATATTTTGGTATAGGTTTGGGGTTTAGTGGAATGGTCTGGGCTGCAGTGTGGGTACTTCTAAGTGTATGAAGGACAGTCATGAGCCAGGGTGAAATCACTAAGAGGATTTTCACCCAGTGTGAGGAAGAGACCAAAGAAAGAAATGCTTTCCTATGGAGCCTTTGAGCACTCCGGAATTAGGAAGTCGGGATTAAGAGGCGGAATGGAGGTAAACGAGGTCCCACTGTGTAGCACAGGGAACTGTATTCAATATCCAGTGATAAACCATCATGGAAAAGAGCATGATTGAGTGTCTGTATAGATGTGTATATGTGTATAACTGAACACTTCACTGTAAAGTAGAAATTAACACAATGTTGTTAATCAACTCTACTTCAATAAAGGAAGCTTTTTAAAAACCCCAGAGGTTGGTTTTATGCCTTTATCAACATGATAGTGGGCATTTCCTGGAAAATATTTAGATAGTTTTTGATTAGGGTCTCAGATGTTGGGGATACATGGCTGTTAAAATTTTATACAGGAGCTTTTTCATCCCTTTACAGTTTTGATTTGTTACTTTAAAAAAAAAAGAAAATTTGGCTGTGCTGGGTCTTCATTGCGGCATATGGGCTCGGTTGCCTTGCAGCATGTGAGTGCTTAGTTCCCTGACTAGGAATCAAACCTGAGTCCCCTGCATTGGAAGGAGGATTCTTAACCCTGGACCACCAGGGAAGTCCCCTGTGATTTCTTATCTTAAAGATACGATTCAAAAGACAGAGAGGTAATGAAGACTGAGAAAGAGTGACCAGAGAGAGTTAGGAGAAAACTCAGTAGGATCTGGTACCTTCAAAGGCAAATTAAGTTGTATTTCAAAGGAGGGAGTGACCCTCTGTACCCAATGCTACTGAAGGGTCAGTTCAGATGAGGACTGAGAATTCACCATGGATTTCACAGCATAATGGTAACTGGGTGAGTTTGATTCTGGTGTGTTCTATAGTTATGTGGAGGTGGGAAGCTGGCCACAGATTGAGTTTTCCTTTCGAAAGACGAAAAAAAATTGAGTGGCAATTGAGAGGGAAGCAGATTCAACCGAGGATGGTGTTTTGTTTTTTTGTTTTTTTGTTAGGGCAGAAATGGAGAACAGACTTTTGGCCACAGTGGGGGAAGGAGAGGTTGGGACAAATTGAACAAGTAACATGAAAACATATAAATTACCATATATAAAATATATAGCTAACTTGACAGAAACCAACAAAATTCTATAAAGCAGTTATCCTTCAATTAAAAAATAAATAAATTAAAAAATTAAATAGCCAGTGGAAATTTACTTGTGTGACTCAGGGAGCTCAAATCAGGTGCTCTGTGACTACCTAGAGGGGTGGGACTGGGTAGGAGTTGGGAGGGAGGCTCACGAGGGAGAGGGCATATAGTCACCTATGGCTGACTCATGTTGATGTATGGCAGAAACCAACGCAATACTGTGGAGCAATTATTCTCCAATTAAAAATTTAAAATAAAAATGAGGATTATTTTTAAGGATGGGGGAGTAGCATCCCATGCAACATGGTTGCATGTTGATGGCAAAGACTCCAGTAGGGAAGGGAAAAGTGATGGTGCAGAAGAGAGGAGACAATTATTAGGACAATATCCTGGAGTGGACTAGAGAAATGAGATCACGTGGGACTCAGAAATCTGTCCTTAAGACGAGCCGCACAGATGTTCTTATGTACCTACATTTGGGAACCACTCTCGCACTTTTTGTTGAGTCACTCCTGAAAAGGTTTTAAAAATCCTTCCTTTCAGCTTGATGATTTTATGTCAGCAGAAGGTTTGCTCTTCAGAAATGGCAGCTAGGATAAAAATGAAACCCTTGTGGTGTTCGATGATGTAAACAGGGTTTTCATCACTGGAGCATCCTTGACAGATGGTTATCCAGTTTCTGCGAGAATACCACTGCTCGTCTCCTCCCCCCAGGAGGAGGAGACCATTCCTTTACAGAGTGTGCTCCGTCACCGAAGAGCTCTCACTGTTAAAAAGCGATTTCTGAAAAAGTTGAACCGAAGCATATGTTCCTAAAATCTTTACCCGCTGGTGCCTATTTCGTCATTTGGCACCGCACGGAGCAGCGAGTGCGTTCTCTTTTCCTCTGAGGTCATTCATTTCGTCATTTTTCATTCGACAAGTATTTTTGCTCGTTCATCACATGCCAGTCTTTTTCAAGGAACAGGGCAATGCTGGTCAGCAAGACTGGCAAACTCCTTGCAGTGGAAACTTACCTTGAGAGATCCTTCAAATACTTGAGCATCATCACCTCGGCTCCTGAAATCTCTGCCGCAGGCTGCACATCAGACCATTTCTTCAGTGGGGTTTGAACATTCTGGTTCACCCTTCCCTTTCAACCAGAGGAAAGTGAGCTTCCCTCCACAACCGAACGCACAGCCTCTGAGTCCTGCCTGTGCTGTCGAGCCATCCTTCTTGCCTTTGGCTGAGATGCTGCACTACTGCAGCCCAGGGTGGACTTGGCGTAGTGCACCACTCCATCATCCTGTTGGCTCTTGTTAATAGGGCTGTGGTTAACAAAAACTCGTGGGTGTTTTTCAGATGAACTGCTTACCATCTTGCACTTAAAAAAATGATTTTTGAACTCACACGTTAGACCTGTAAATAGATTTTTTTCTTTTCTTTTTTTTTTTTTTTTTTAGCAAAAAGGCCCTAACATCAATACCATCTGGAGACCCCAACTGGCAACCTAGACACATAGAAGCCCCAGGAATCAATGCCAGTATTTGTTATAACTCCTCATTTGAACAGAGGGGCATATGACAACATCTGTAAGTTGTAGATGACAATAGCTCCCAAATCAGTGGACTAAACAACACACACAAATGTGTAGACACACAGATGTACACACACACACACACACACACATTCTTTAAATTGTTAAATGATCAAAAAGTGGTTGATGAGTTTCAGCCTATAGCAACTTTGAGACAATGTTAAGATTTTAGTTCAATTCATGTTCTTTGGTTTTCTTAAAATAGGATTTCTCCATGTCAGGCAATGGAGAAAAGACCCATTGCAGACATTCAGTTCAGTTAAGTTCAGTCACTCAGTTGTGTCCGACTCTTCACAACCCCGTGGACTATAGCACGCCAGGCCTCCCTGTCCATCACCAACTCCCAGAGTTTACTCAAACTCATCTCCATTGAGTCAGTGATGCCATCCAACCATCTCATCCTCTGTCGTCCCCTTTTCCTCCTGCCTTCAGTCTTTCCCAGCATCAGGGTATTTTCAAATGAGTAAGCTTTTCGCATCAGGTGGCCCGAAGTATTGGAGTTTCAGCTTCAACATCAGTCCTTCCAATGAACACCCAGGACTGATCTCCTTAAGGATGGACTGGTTGGATCTCCTTGCAGTCCAAGGGACTCTCAAGTCTTCTCCAACACCACAGTTCAAATGCATCAATTCTTTTGCGCTCAGCTTTCTTTATGGTCCAACTCTCACATCCATACATGACTACTGGAAAAACCATAGTCTTGACTAGACGGAACTTTGTTGGCAAAGTAATGTCTCTGCTTTTTAATATGCTATCTAGGTTGGTCATAACTTTCCTTCCGAAGAGGAAGCGTCTTTTAATTTCATCTGCAGTGAATTTGGAGCCCAGAAAAATTAAGTCTGTCACTGTTTCCGCTGTTTCTCCATCTATTTGCCATGAAGTGATGGGACTGGATGCCATGATCTTATTTTTCTGAATGTTGGGCTTTAAGTGAACTTTTTCATTCTCCTCTTTCACTTTCATCAAGAGGCTCTTTAGTTCTTCTTCACTTTCTGCCATAAGGATGGTGTCATCTGCATATCTGAGGTTATTGATATTTCTCCTGGCAATCTTGATTCCAGCTTGTGCTTCATCCAGCCCAGCATTTCTCATGATGTACTCTGTGTAGAAGTTAAATAAGCAGGGTGACAATATACAGCCTTGACGTACTCCTTTTCCTATTTGGAACCAGTCTGTTGTTCCATGTCCAGTTCTAACTGTTGCTTCCTGACCTGCATACAGATTTCTCAAGAGGCAGGTCATGTGATCTGGCATTTCCATCTCTTTCAGAATTTTCCGCAGTTTATTGTGATCCCTTGCAGACATGTGTAGGTATAAATAACAGGGGATTTAGATTACCCCAATTATTACTGTTTGACATTCCTGCTGAAAAATGAATTTCATTCATTTTAACAGAAAATAGAAATCATCTATTTTTAAGAAGGCACATATCTTATTAAAGCACATCTATAGTTGTTATAGTAAGTCCTCATCTTGAGGACTTCAATCTGAGTAGATGATTATCCCCTAAATTGATAGAACAGAAATGAACCTTTTATTGCATTTGGAGATGTGAACACTGTTTTTTTGTTTATTAGTGTTTTTTGGACTTTGGTAACTCTGTGTTTTGAACCCTGTCTCTCAGGATTCTCAAGTTTGCTTGTTTTAATTATTCTTTGTTGAATCTTTTGTAGGGTTCCCTGGTGAGGGTTTGCTTAGGGCAAAGTCACTGACACCTCATTCTATTATTTTTCTTTCTTCAGTGTGGACTGTTTTTCTTTCTACAGTGTGGTTCCTTCTGTGGATGCTTTCGTTTGCTATAATTTGGGGGGTAACATGACTTTTACGCTTTTTTCTCCCAAATGGAAACATCATCATACCCTGTTGTTTTAAGAGTGGAATTGAGAATTCCAGCCACTTTTGAAGACGGGTGTCTGTACTGGGCCATGCCTCCTTTGTCCTTCATTGGAAGGACTGATGTTGAGCCTGAAACTCCAGTTCTTTGGCCACCTGATGCAAAGAGCTGACTCATTGGAAAAGACCCTGATGCTGGGAAAGATTGAGGGCAGGAGGAGAAGGGGACGACAGAGGATGAGATGGTTGGATGGCATCATCGACTCGATGGATGTGGGTTTGGGTGGACTCCAGAAGTTGGTGATGGACAGGGAGGGCGGTGTGCTGTGGTTCATGGGGTCGCAGAGTCAGACACGATTGAGCGACTGAACTGAACTGAACTGATGCCTCCTTTGGGTCTCACTCTAGGGGCCAGTCAGTCTTTGCGATGGAGGTGGTTTCTCCTCCCTGTAAGGTTCCCAGTCTACGAGGAAGTGTCCCTGTAACGTACGAATTCATCCGATTTTAATTGCACAACCTTCTAAGTTGACTGTTACATGGCTCTGCACTCTTCATATGCTCTTATTCTTTTGAGTGTAACTTTTGTTTCTGCTGCTCCTGCTGCTAAGTCGCTTCAGTCGTGTCCGACTCTGTGCCACCCCATAGATGGCAGCCCACCAGGCTCCTCTGTCCCTGGGATTCTCCAGAACACTGGAGTGGGTTGCCATTTCCTTCTCCAATGCATGAAAGTGAAAAATGAAAGTGAAGTCGCTCAGTCATGTCTGACCCTCAGCGATCCCATGGACTGCAGCCTTCCAGATTCCTCCGTCCATGGGATTTTCCAGACAAGGGTACTGGAGTGGGGTGCCATTGCCTTCTCCAAACTTTTGTTTCTAGTGTCTGTGTTAAAAAGTATAGGAGATTACTCTGCCAATGTTCTATTTCTTTAAAAAAAAACAATATGATTAGTTTTCAGACATTCAAGTTTTTACAGATGGACTCCAGGTGACTCCAATAAAGGTAGTCTCTGCCTGACTTCCACAGTCGGTCCTTAGTGTGTATTTACATGACAGAAACATAGATCAGATGGTTTTAGAGGTGTTATATTTTGGAGGTTGTACCTTGCCTCTTCTCTAGTGCTTTTTTTACATAGAAGCCCACTTTCTGTCTTTGGAACAGATTTGGATCAACTTCTAAAATAGATGTTGATGAAACCTTTGTTTGTGTTAACACTTGGAACATATCTGTATCCACTATCATTATATTCTTGTTAATTTTTGAACATCTGAATATTTAGTTTACCAGATGCTCAGATGAGGAGACTATTAAGTTCTAAAAAAGTGCTAATACTTGGAGAACAAGGCTCTTCACTTATCTGGTAGAATAAAAAAAAACAAAAAACTTCATCACAGGAAATGATCTGTAAGTTCTAATTCTAGGGTTGAAATCTCTTGTCCTGGCCCCTTCATTCACTGGCTAATGTTGTAGTCTAACCAAGGGTATTTCTGTCTGAGGGGAAGCACCCAGTAGGCTATGTTTGATCTTCCTCTGATATCAGTTGGCCTCCTCGAAGTTCTCCTTTCTCGTCTGCCCTTGACCTTATTGAGCTGTGCATTGAATGGTATTTTCAAGCCCAACAAATAAGGGCAAGTTCTTTTACTTTTGTCTTTTATTTCAGAATTTCTATGTGAATTAAATATTCTCAGATTAACAGGTATTACAAATTTAACAGAGTGTTGATGTGGAAATTTTCAGAGCTTGGGGAGTATTTGTGTTCCTAACATGTTTTCAGCAAATATTTGTTTTCTCTCCTGGCTAAGGAAGTCTGTCTGCATTACTTTGGAATATACCAGAGCCCAGCTCACACTTATTACTTATGGTAGTGGGGAAAACAGTCCCCATTTCTAGCAATTATTTAAATTGTAAATGTTTCTTTGGAGCATTTCTATGTAGTTTTAAAGGACAAAAATAAGGGGCCACCTTCATGGAATGACTGGAGCAGAAATTTGACAGAGCTGAATATTTGTTCTGCTGATTCCTTTGTGAAATTAAATCCTGCAGATTTTCACATTATGCATATATGTAATTATTCCTTCAGCTCAGTCACTTTGATTCGCTATGGTGTCTTTTGTTGACTTGTCATCTGTTCTGTCAATGTAGAAGACATTTATTAAAGCATCTTGTTGCATTTATATTGTAGGAAAATGTTCCCTTATGAAGTAATCTCACACTGACTACTCAAACTGATGAAGCCCCAGTATGGTATTGTCACTTTACTAGCGATTAGCAAATTAGTAGATGGCGTGAACTCTCAATCCCTATTAGTGCCACATTCTCAGAAGCTTAGTAATTTGATATTTAAATGTCCTAATGACTTAACCCATAAATCATAAGTATAATTTATTATTTTCCAGGCAACCATTTAAATAAGCTAAGCAGTTAAGAATAGGATACATCCTTTGTCTTGCTCATTATCGATATATAATGTCTGGTGGTTGCAATATGCACATTTGGGGGAGACTGTGTTGAAATGTATAAGAATCACTTTACCTTCGGTATTCAGATTGTTTATTTATAAGTGTTTTTTTGTTGTTCAGTTGCCAAGTCATGTCCGACTCTTCGAGACCCCATGGACTGTCTCTGTCCATTGAATTGGTGATGAAATCCAACCATCTCATCCTCTGTCACCTCCTTCTCTTCCTGCCCTCAATCCTTCCCAGCATCAAGGTCTTTTCCTTTGAGTCAGCTCTTCGCATCAGGTGGCGAGAGAATTGGAGCTTCATCGTCAGTCCTTCCAAAGAGTATTCAGGGTTGATTTCCTTTAAGATTTGTCTGGTTTAATTTCCTTGCTTTCCAAGGGACTCTCATGAGTCTTCTCCAGAACTGCAGTTCGAAAGCATCAATCCTTCAGCGCTCTGCTTTTTTATGGTCCAGCTCTCACATCCGTACACAACAACTGGAAAAACCATAGCCTTGACTATTATGGGCCTTTGTCAGCAGAGTGATGCCTTTGCTTTTTACATTTGCATAAAACATGTTATACTTGCTGAGAAATTTCATAAACATTATATTGATGGCCCAAAATTCCAAGGGACAGCTAAGATGGGGTGCATCTGGGGGTGCGGAAGGGAAGCGTTTCTATGTTCATGTAATGAAACTGAGTTCACAAAGCTGAGGTGACTCACTTGTAAGAGTAATGAGTGGCTGGAGGTAGTCTGCATACTGTCTTCTGATTTCTGTCCCTTGCACAGAGTCCTTCCTCTCCGGCTCATGAGAGCAGTGCTGCCCAGAAAGGCTGCTTCAGGTGGAACATTCCGTGCCCCTTCAGCTCTCTCACCTCCCCCTGCGTGTGCCAGAATACCTTACTTGCCTGGGGTTTTAAAGTCCTTGTTGGCAGTCAAGGTGCACAAGGTCCATTGTCTCAACCTTTCTTTTCCAAAATGACCACAGATCACTACCCAGCATACTGTATGCCCCGGAATGTTTTCTACTTAAGAAATAGAAATTCATTGTTGTGGAAGATGAGAGAAGATGTAGGTAGCCCACATAAAGCCCCATCTTGGTTTTGCCAGATGCAGCTCATTGGACAGAAATTGATGAATCTTTTGTTTTCCCAGAGTACTTGCTCTGAAGTGAAGATCTAATGTGTGAGAGCTCTAGACAGCATCAGAAGACTGTATAAAAGCAAAAGTTTCCAAGGTTCTATAATGATATGTGATGCTCAGTCATGTCCAATTCTTTGAGGCACTCTGAACTGCAGGCTCCTCTGCCCATGGCAATTTCAGGCAAGAATACTGAAGTGAGTTGCCGTTTCCTTCTCCAGGGGATCTTCCTGACCCAGGGATCGAACTCAGGTCTCCTGCATTGGCAGGTGGAATCCTTACCACTAGTGCCACTTGGGAAGTCCAATAATGATAATAGATTTTTTAAATTTATCAAATGACTGCATGTTCCAGGTGCTTAATAGACACTTTCATTTCTACTTGTGTTGCAGGCAAGGAAATTCAGATGCAAACAGTTTAAAGTGATTTCCCCAAGGTGTTCCATCAGCAAGTGGTGGCACCAGGGGTTGAGTCTGGGTCAGTAGGGTGTCCGCCCCCATGCTCTTCCTGATGGACTATGCTGCCTCCACAGGGTGTGCTGAAAAGTCAGGTCAGTCAGGGACCAGACCCTCTGGTCCCTCACAGGGATGAGGTATTGGAGGAGGCATCCTTTGAGAACTATACTTTGCAGAGTGGCATTTTGAATAGATAAGGAGGCAATAGTTAAGGGGTGTGTGTCTGAGATCAGATGGACATGGGAGGAAGATTTTTATTGGAAAAAACTTAGCAAAATGTAGACTGGTGGGACAAAAGTGAAAGTATTATTCACGTAGTGTTAGTCCGACTCCCTGTGACCCCCATATCCCATCCGGGCTTCCCCGGTAGCTCAGATGGTTAAGAATTTGCCTGCAATGTGGGAGACCCAGGTTCAGTTCCTGGGTTGGGAAGATCCCCTGGAGAAGGGAATGGCAACCCAATCCAGTATGCTTGCCTGGAGAATCCCCATGGACAGAGGAGCCTGGCTGGCTACAGTCCATAGGGTCGCAAAGAGTTGGACACGACTGAGCAACTAACACTAACACACTTATCCCATCCCAAAGATTCTTGAGTTCCAGAATGAGGAGCTGAGCTGGCTCTTGAGGTGGGAGTCAGCCAGTGATGGAAGGAGAATTAGGCAATTATGGGTTCTGGAGAGGACCATATGGATGAAGCAGACTTGAAAAGCTGTAAACAGTAGGTGAATAAAGCTGAGCAAATCAGTTGTGTAGTTGGCATCATGGCAGCCTTTCCTGAGATTCATTCCTTGATTACTGTACAGTTTATAGATTTAGAGGCTTGATTCACCTACAGTTCTAAGGACAAGACAGTTCAGTTTAGTTCAGTTCAGTCGCTCAGTCATGTCCGACTCTTTGCAACCCCATAAGGACAAGACATCATAGCTTTATTCCTATGACCACAGTGGAAACTTTTGGATCAGTGAGGTCAAGTTTAGAGAAATTTTGCTTCCTCTCAACCTTTCTCTCTAGGTCTTCGACCCCTCATCATTGTGCCCCACACCTCCTTCCCTTTGCCTCCATGGTTCTCTTTCTCTCTGGACGAAGACAAGGAATTAAATAACTCGACATTTCTTGCCAATCCATCACTTCCAAGCAGAGAGGAGAGATGGAGAGAAGCTTGGCCTCCGATGCGATTACCCAGCTGCTGAGTTAATATAATCTGGAGCTTTTTCCATCCCTGGGCTTCCTTTCATGTTAGCCGATAAGCCCCGATGACTGTGTCAGGCAGTGAGAGAGGCATTTCTGTTACTCTCAGCGAGTTGCATCCTGGTTGGTGAGGATGGTGGGAGCACAGGCTTCATGACTGCGGGGGCAGGAGAAGCTGGTTTACAAGGTTAGCTAGGAAGGGGACGTATCAAGACAGGGATGGAAAACGTGCTGCTTTGCTCAAGGGTCTCTGCTTTTCTGCCATGGGCATGAGGTGATGGTCACCTCTATGTGGTGGAACCAGGTCACTTATTTACCCAGTATCCCCAGGGCCTCATACAATGGCAGCCAGGTCCTGGCTGTAACCCTAGGTGATAGATTAAATGAGTCAATGATTCTGAACAGAAGTTTGGCGATTTACCGAGAAACAGGAAACGAGGTCAAGGACAGGAGCATCTGTTGCAGGGAACACTATGGAAATTAAAAGAAAAATGAAGTTCTTCAGTGATTTAGAAAGATGGAAGTGGGGTGCCAGCTTGTGAAATGATGGAAAGTATTTGAGCAAAAGGAAATTTTGACTAAGCTCTAGGGTCTTACTCCTTTAGTCTACAGAAAAACTGTTTTGGCCACAGTTTCTTCTCTATCCTTTCTTTTGTGTTTTCCTCTCTGTTTAAATGGACCATTTCTTTTTTTTTCTAAATCTCTTCCAAAATATTTTGATTTTTCTTATAAGACTATAAGATAGAGAAGTACAAGAAGAAAAATTAAGGGCTTTTTCTAGGTCAGATCTTAATAGAAACTCACCATGGCAGTGATTGATGTGCTAATTGAAGATTCTATCAAAGTGTTCCTGTGAGTTGCCTAGACGTGCAGTAAGGTGTTGTCACTAAAAACCCTCAGAGTGCTTGCATAGGGACCTTGCTGTGATTGTCTTCACACCTGTGGCCTCTTTTCTTACAAAGTAAGTATGCAGAAGTCATTCAGAGGGTTACGTTTTTAAAAACTGAAAGGAAATTCACTCTCAGAGAAAATTTTCCTTTCGTTTCTGTCTTAGAACTTTCAGGTTGCTGTAACAGAGTGCTGTAGACTTACACGGAGAAATTGATTTCTCACTTCTCTGGAGGCTGGGAAGTCCAAGATCAAGACTCTGGCTGATTCACTGATGGTCTTCTTCCTGCTTCACAGGCATGCCTTCTCATCGGGTGCTTACATGGTGAAAAGGGCAAGGGAGCTCATTGCTTTTTTGTTTTTCCCCCATAAGGACACTAATCCAATCGCAGGGGGTCCACCGTCACGACCCACCTCCTAAAGTTCCCACCTCCAAATCATATCAGGGGATAGTGTTCAACATATGAATTTTGGGGAGCTGCAAGTATTCAGTCTTTAACAAGTTCCTAACATAAAATTTATTGGAGAAGGAAATGGCAACCCACTCCAGTGTTCTTGCCTGGAGAATCCCAGGGACGGGGGAGCCTGGTGGGGTTGCACAGAGTCGGACACGACTGACGCGACTTAGCAGCAGCAGCAACATAAAATTTAGTATTTATTAAACATGAATTTTAGTATTGGGGGGAAGAAAAAGATATATAATTCTAGATTTGTAAAAAGGGCAGAAGAACCTTAAAAGGAAATTATCACTTTGCAGCACTATAGAACTTAGAATATCTTACTTGATCTTTTTTGTATGGGTCATTCTATCAGATTATCTGGTATTTAGGGGGTCCAAAATGACATTTGCTTTCTCAGATTTCTGGAAGTATTTTGTGGTTATATGTCCAGTTAGCTGAGAACATGGTGTAAAGAGTTGGTTTTAAAAATAAAGATTCCATTGAAGGAATGAGTATGTGTGCTCAGATATGTGCCTGATACTAAATTTTTAACTAACTCTTAAAGGGAGCTCATCAAAATTGAAGTCTCAGCCTCTCATGGAAATGTAATCCTTTTACTCTTCTCCACTGATTTCAAGAGGGCTTGTTGCCCTCACAGTGGAACTCCCCTTTGGAAAATCTTGGCAGCATTTCAACACTGCCCCAACGGAGGTAACATAATTTTAGATTTTAGTCTCTGGAGATGGAACCCAAATCGTCCCCTGCTAGAGGCCTGCTCAGCTGCTGTGATGCTGTGTTTTCTCAGGACTTTTGCCAGTTAATCCTGCCACATAGACCCCAGGGGCTTCCTAGGTGGCACTAGTGGTTAAAGAACCTGCCTGCCAATGCAGGAGATGTAAGAGACACAGGTTCGATCCCTGGGCCAGGAAGATCCCCTGGAGGAGGAAATGGCACCTCACTCCAGTATTCTTGCCTGATGGGCTACAGTCCATGGGGTCGTAGAGTCAGACACAACTGAGCACATACAGTATACACTTAGATCCCCCAGCTAGGCTTGATGTAATTACCTCATGGATGTCCTGTGTGAGGTAGGTGTATACCCCTGTCTTTTAGGATAGTAATTTTCAATTGTTATGACTGGGAGGCATTGTCAGAAGCACATTTTATGATGCTGTATGTATGTATTTCACAAGAGAGCCACTTACCCTTGACCGTGATGTGGGCTTTCCAGGTGGTGCTAGTGGTTAAGAAACCGGGGATGCAGGGGACATAAGAGATGGAGGTTAGATCCCTGGGTCAGGAAGATCCCCTGAAGGAGGGCATCACAACCCACTCCAGTATTCTTGCCTGGGAATCCAATAGACAGAGGAACCTGGTGGGCTACAGTCTATTAGGGTCGCAAAGAATCAAACACGACTGAAGCAGCTTAGCACATGATGTTCTCCATTTTCTGTTCCATTCCGAATTATACTAAGAATCTGTCGTTATCTGCAGTTTGAAAAGTATTGCGTTAGCCCTGCTTTCTAGGGTGGAGTACTCAGCCCCAGAGTCTTCAACAGCATTCCTGTCTGTTCTCCAGCAAAAGTGGCCCTCCGATGACGGCCATGACTTATCCATGCCCATGGTCATTCTGTTAGGGCTCATGCCATCCTAAAGGGGTCATAATGCTTCTGGAGAATATCTATTTATTGAACATTATGTACTGGATATGAAAGTATTCCGTGTTTGTGAATTACCACCTGTTTGCCTTAACTATGAGTGCTACAGAAGTTCATCATTCTACCAAGAATGTCGTAGAGAACGGACACTGTGTTTAGTGCTGAATTATTCCCCCAGTTCTATTTTTTTACCTAATAATAAATCTTTTATGTAACTCTAGATTTCTTAATGGAGGAGGAAATGGCAACCCACTCCAGTGTTCTTGCCTGGAGAATCCCAGGGACGGCGGAGCCTGGTGGGCTGCTGTCTATGGGGTAGCACAGAATTGGACACAACTGAAGTGACTTAGCAGCAGCAGCAGCAGCAGATTTCTTAAAAATATGTAATAAGAAAGGTATATGAGTTATGCTGTTGGCTCATAGAATAGAATAGAGTCATCATTCATTTTTTACAAGTTAATAATTTATATTTTCCAAGTTATGGAAAAGACTAAAGTCTCAGGTATATTCATCTGATTTGCAAATCATAAGCTGAACTTCCATTAAGAACAAGAAAGTTTTGGTAGTTGATCTTTGGTCTGTGTTTACCAGTGGCCTCAAGGCCATCTTCTTACAAATATTTTTTTTAATTACCACAATTAAAGCATACTTACTTATATCATAGACAGATTTTTATTCACCAGGCAGTTATGCTTCATTTGTGAGTTTAAAATGTTTATAGCTATAATTTTAAAGTATTAAACTGATGGAAGCACATCCATTTTCAGAGAAAAATAATTTAGCATTAGTAATATGTTAATTTTGGACTTGATATTTTGAAAGGCAAATTGCAATTTTCAGTGGAGTAGCTAATAACCAAATCACACAAAGGCAGTTCTAAGGTCCGTTTGCATATGGAAGGGACAGAAGTCACATAATTCAAGAAACAATTGATGCCTAATTGTTTCGAGTGGGCTAGGATACAGCTGAAACCTGCATATGAAAGTCTGGAGTTATTGGAGATGATGGGTGGCAGCATCTGCAATTATACTTCCAAATAGAAGCAAAATAGCAATTCAGATAGGCCATGTCTTGTACCACTGGTATATCTGCAGGAACCAAGTAAATAGGGTGTGTATTGAACATGCAGCAAAAGCTCATTCTATATATTGTGTCTTTGTGTCCTTCTTTGGGAGGTAAACTCACTAATAACAGGATTAATGCTAAACCCAGCAGTTTGGTTAGTTCCTTAATTCGTAAATGCCTTTGAAACATTATAATAAAACTTGGAATATTATAGTTTAGCCGTCAAAGTTCTTTGGAGGCTAGCTAAAAATCTGAGAAATTAATGTTTATACTTCTGATATTTTAGGTACACATGTAGTATTTTGTACACATACAGTTCTTGATGTGTAATCGAAGAAATTACATAAGTGATAAGATTATGAAAATCAGTTGCAATTTTAAAAGTTTTTCAGAACCTATTAATTTGTTTTAATTTTGCATTTGGTTCCAGAAAAACCAAATGAAAAGCTGACAGGGAATTTCATGATGCTATTAAAATATGTCAGAAGTATGGTAATGAGTTGCCATGAACTCCGTGCAGTTGTTCATGTCTTACTGACTGTATTGTTTGTACTATTCCTTTATTTTTTATTTTCTGACAATAGAACACCTTTATTATTTTCTTTTCCACACATACACAGTCACATGTCCTGGGAACATCATAAGTGTCCTAGAACAGCAGCCAACTCATCTTCGGTCATTTCTTTATCTTTTCATTCATTAACTCAAATATTTGCCACAGAGCATCTTTTGAGGGTTATAAGTTAATAGGTAATAGTTCAACTTTGCAAAATATTTGACCATCATCACCCTTGGCCAGCAACACCCATGTCCTTTGATGGCTGAGCACATAGAGCCTCGCAATATGTTAACCATACAATTCGATGAGTTCATGTGATTATATGAAGTGAGAGAGGAAATGGCACACATGTGTGTTTCTTTTGAAAAAGTTTTCTAATTAAGTTTATACTAAAATAGCCTTGAAGGTCTTGTATACATTAGGGCAACTCTGCTTCCAACCATAACAAACTCTGCTTTTTTCAGACCTAATTATATTTATATATGCTTGTAAGGGTTTTTTGTCATGGCTTAAATTACTGTATTGTAACAAG
Source organism: Bos grunniens (assembly GCF_055505025.1). Lineage (NCBI taxonomy): Eukaryota > Metazoa > Chordata > Mammalia > Artiodactyla > Bovidae > Bos > Bos grunniens. Next base: position 30,289,176 of record NC_141188.1, read on the forward strand.
CCTTAGTGCTCTGCTTCTTCAAAAGATTATTTTCCTTATTAAAAAATGGAATCAGCATTATTTTAATAACACCAAGTAGAATCTTATATGTATGACCATTGCTCACTAAAAAGTATTTTTCCTTCACTTCAGGGCCTTGTATTGATGGCTACTTCCCAAGTTTCAGATCAGACCTGGGCAACCTGTCATTCTGGCCACCAGAATTTTAATTTACTGTTATTAGGGGAAGCATATAAATTGCCAAACCACTAGGAAGTTGAGGCCATCAGCCAAATCTAAAACTGCTCCCCTAGAAATTAAGGGAAAAGTTCTGTAGATTTTAGTGTTGTTTCTTCTGTATCAAGTCGGTGGATTGGATAACGATGTTCATTCTTTTTCTACACAAAAGAAGATGATTTAGTAAGTAATACAGTGTTTATCTTTTCTTTATAGTAAAAATTCCTCTTCAAGCTGTATTCTGTACTGCTGCTGGAATTCGGTCTACAGAGCAGGTTTTGTGTCTGTCTCTTGCCTAAGGTGGAGAAGGCAATGGCACCCCACTCCAGTACTCTTGCCTGGAAAATCCCATGGATAGAGGAGCCTGGTAGGCCGCAGTCCATGAGGTCGCTAAGATTTGAACATGGCTGAGCGACTTCACTTTCACTTTTCACTTTCATGCATTGGAGAAGGAAAGAGCAACCCACTCCAGTGTTCTTGCCTGGAGAATCCCAGGGACGGCGGAGCCTGGTGGGCTGCCGTCTATGGGGTCGCACAGGGTCGGACACAACTGAAGGGACTTAGCAGCAGCGGCAGCTTGCCTAAGGACTCCCCATGGGGCTCCGTGGGTCAGCGGTGCCTTAGGGACAAAGTCTAGCTGCCTGAGGCCACCACACAAGGCCTTCAGCTGCAGGATCTGGCCCTAAAACTCACCCCGTAGCCTTTGGGGACATTCTTGGGCTCCTATTATTGATGGGTCCTGGCTGCAAATTGAATCATGTTGCCATATCTTTGGGGCTTCCCAGGTGGCGCAGTGGTAAAGAATCCACCTGCCAATGCAGGGCACACAGGAGACTCCTGTTTAATCTCTGGGCCGGGAAGATCCTCTAGAGTAGGAAATGGCAACCCACTCCAGTACTCTTGCCTGGAAAATTCCATGGACAGAACCTTGGTGGGTACAGTCCATGGGGTCGCAAAGAGTTGGACATGACCAGCATGCACACTGTATCATTGTGGGTGCTGATCTGTTGTTCCAGAACCTACTAGCCCTCTCTGCCCACCTTGCAGTTCTAGGAACTTGAAAGTCACTTTTCCATACTAGCATTGTAGTTTCGGCATGCTGGCCTGTGTCTTGTTTACATCTTTATCCCCTTTGCTGAGCATAGCACACTCAGTAATATTTGAAATCAATGATGGATTTCACTTACTTATTCTCTTTATCCAGGAGATTAGAAAATTGGAGAGATTTACCCAATATTAAGATTTTTTTCAAAGGTAATTACTGTTTGTCGATGAGAGATTAGAAGCCTCGTGGCTGTGTTTTATATTTATCTTATGTGTAGCAAATTTGCTTGATTTCCGGATACTAGGTTAGTGGCCTAGATGTTTAGCTTAATTATCATAACAAACAGTGGGGTAAGTTTTATATATACTTTAAAGGGATTGTGTAAACAAATTCAGAAAAGCTAAAGAATTTGCACAAGCACTCAGCCAGTAAAGGAAAGATACTGTATTTTATCAAAGGCCATGTGCCATCTCTCTAAGGCCAGAGTATACACTGTTCTGTATTTTAAAGAAATGATTCGTTTTGATTTTTTAAAGTTGATTATATACTCATATCACCTTCCCCAAATATTCTGTTTAGGTTTTATTTATTTATTTATTTTTTAATTTAATTTTATTTTATTTTTAAACTTTACATAATTGTATTAGTTTTGCCAAATATCAAAATGAATCCGCCACAGGTATACATGTGTTCCCCATCCTGAACCCTCCTCCCTCCTCCCTCCCCATACCATCCCTCTGGGTCGTCCCAGTGCACTAGCCCCAAGCATCCAGTATCGTGCATCGAACTAGTAGCAGCAGCTTAATTGCTCAGTCGTGTCTGACTCTTTGCAACCCCGGCACTGGAGCTTGCCAGGCTTCTCTGTCCATGGAATTTTCCAGGCAGGAATACTTTAGCAGGTTGCCAATTCCTAGTCTAGGAGACCTTCCTGACTCAGGGATCGAACCCATGTCTCTTGTGCCTCTTGCATTAACAGTGGATTCTTTACTACTGTGTCACCTGGGAAGCCCATATCCATTTGAGGACAGTGTATAATTAAGCAAACAATCACAGATGTCATGGTCCATTTTTCTCTGAATGATGGCAGTCTTCAAAATAAAAAATGTTTGTACAGTTTTAAGACCATTGCATCTGGATACTTCCTCTAGAATAACAATGTATGACCTTTGAACAGTCTCATTTTTATTAAAAGTTTCCCTGTTTTTCTTTAAACATGAACTCTTGTGCTGTTGATCTGAGAAGTTCTAAGTGTTTAAACAATACAGGTTTAACTATAGATTTCATCTCGTTTCCTGTAAAAATGCTCTACTTAAGTTTTCATTTTCCATACTATTTTCAGTTCATTTTAAGAATGATGACATCATTCTTAATTAATATGACATCAAATATTTCTTAAATGGTAAACATAAGTATTTTGTAAGTAGGAGCTCTGAGTTGTAAGTCATAAATAGTATCTGAGATTTAGCCCCTTCGTGCATGGTGTGCACGTGTGCTCAGTCATATCCGATTCTGCGATTCCATGGACTGTAGCCCGCCAGGCTCCTCTGTCCAGGGAATTCTCCAGGCAAGAATACTGGAGTCAGTTGCCATTTCCTCCTCTAGGGGATCTTTCCAATCCTGGGGATTAAACCCACATCTCCTGCATTGGTAGGCAGATTCTTTACCACGGGGAAGTTCCTTAGCCCCTTTGAAGTGAAGTGAAGTCGCTCAGTCGTGTCCAGCTCTTTGCGACCCCATGGACTGTAGCCTACCAGGCTCCTCAGCCCATGGAATTTTCCAGGCAAGAGTACTGGAGTGGGTTGCCATTTCCTTTAGTCTCCTTCAAATATTGAGGATAATGACAGCCCTATTTTGCAAACCTGTTAGGATGAGTTAACAAGTTAATATCTATAAAGTGTTTACAACAATGCCTGATCATATTATGCACGCACGCTCACTTCCTCAGTGGTGTCAGATTCTTTGCGACCCCACGGACTGTAGCCTAACCACCAGGCTCCTCTGTCCCTGGGATTTCCCAGGCAAGAATACAACTCTTTGCAACCCCATGGACTATACAGTCCCTGGAGTTCTCTTTACCACAGTGCCACCTGGGAAATGCTAAATAAATGTTTATTATGATGATTTAGGGGTTTTCTTCCACACCTTCCTTTTCCATCTTGATTTTCAGAAAGCAAGTTAATTTGCATTTAACTGTATTAGGGTAGATAAGTTCATTCTTATAAAACAAGTATTTGGGTTGAATTCCTCATTCCTCTCCCTCCTCGTTGTATGTCCCTTTAATCCTGGCCTCCTTTTTAAGAAGAAAATAAATTTTAAAGTATTTTCTTTGAGTCTTACTCTCTTCCACTTCCTGTCTTCTTTGAAATCACTACTCGACGATATTAGTTTTTGTATTCAGTGTATTAATTGAGCGGTGGCAGCTTCTTTATTCATTCTAAGTACTTTGTAAATATTGGTTAGATGAATCAATGACTGGGCAGTAATGTGCTGGGTTTCTGACTTCTTGACCTTCAGAGGAAGAAACTTAAAGAGTTTTCTCATACTTGATAGTCTGAAACATAAATATTAAAGTAGAAGTCTCTTCCTCCTCCTTCCCCAACTAATATCCAAGTCATAGTATGGCGTTCTCCCAAATGGACATAAAGCCATTACTTGGGGCTTCCCTGCTGGCTCAGTGGTAAAGAATCTGCCTGCCAATGTAGGAGAGGCAGGTTTGATTCCTTGGTCGGGAAGATCCCCTAGAGAAGGAAATGGTAACCTTCTCCAGTATTCTTGCCTGCAGAATTCAATGGACAGAGGAGCCTGGAGGGCTATAGTCCATGGGGTTGCAGAGTCGGACATGCCCAAACAGCAACAACAAAAGCTTTTACTATCTAAAACTCAGCCACTTTTTAAAATAACTCATATTTGTATCTAACACTCTTAAAATTTGTATTTGTATCTAACACTCTTAAATAACTCTTAAAATTTCAGAACAGTGAGTAGGCAGTGTGTACTCCATAATATAAAAGCGTAGCAACTGACCTGAGATACTGCGCTGCACAGCCCTTTAGTAGCCATCAAGATTGAATCTATATCCTGAGCTGGATTTCCCCTCCACTACCATCCCCCTCTGAACTACAGCCAATTATCTTATTTCTTTAAATGAGTCATCCTTTAATCATTATTAGTCAGTGAGGTTAAAAAGACATAAGAGATAAGGAGGAGGTGAATGCCCTCATTTAATGCTAAATCATTGTCTTCCTGTCTTTTAAATACAGTAATCCTAGAGGAGTAAATTTAGGTATTAATCGTGAGTAAATATGGTATTGGGCTTTCCTGGTTTCTCAGCTGGTAAAGAATCCACCTGCAATGCAGGAGACCCCGATTCCATCCCTGGGTTGGGAAGTTCCCCTGGAGAAGGGTAGCACTCCAGTATTCCTGGACTTTCCTGGTGGCTCAGACGGTAAAGAATCCGCCTGCAGTGAGTGAGACCTGGGTTTGATCCCTGAGTTGGGACAATCTCTCGGATGAGGGCATGGCAACCTTCTCCAGTATTCTTGCCTGGAGAATCCCACGGACACAGGAGCCTGGCAGGCTACAGTCAGTGGTGTTGCAGAGAGTCGGACACGACTGATCGACTAAGCACAGCTCACAGCACAGTAAATATAGTATTAGATCAGGATACTTAACCAATTGAATTTGGAAGAGAAGGTGAAAGAGCTTTTCAGAAATATTTCTTTGGCTGATGTTTAGAAAAACAGGTTTTTCTTTCATTTGTTTTAAAATCGAGAACTTGAAAACGTAAAGACAGACACTCATGAAATTGAGAAACGCGAGCTTGGTCTGGGTTCTGAAAACCAGGATAAAGGGGTATGGTTTCTCTTTTTCTGAGATTAAAGTCTGCTGAAAATTTTGGCAGCAACTATTTTTTATTGTAATAAGATCAGTCCACAGCATATTCAGGCATTTTGAATGAAAATTGAGTTTGACTGAAGAAAATCATGTCCTTCCAAATGAAAATGAGCAGATGTACAAAAAGAGCCTTAAAATTAATCTTGGATTTACCCTTCCTTGTAAGGCATGTGATAATGTGAATGCATCATTTCACCGGTGTATTGAAACTGACAAGGGCGGAGGGGAAGCTGCTGCAGATTTAGTTTTTAAAAAAATTACGTAATTTGGGGGTTTCCGGAGAACAACTGTATTGAGACGAAATTGCCTTTCTGCTTAGAAGTCTGGCAAGAAGACACTCTTTTAAAAATCATTTTACCTTTGACTTGTTGTGAGATCATTTTTAAAACTGGGAGAAATCTTTGAATTGAACATGTGTCGTATCTCCCGGCCTGTTCTCTAACTGAATGCTGTCTATTATTTTAATCATGTTAATCTACTACTTAGTGGAAAACGCTGCTCTGTGGCCACCCCAGAACAAAAGTGCTTTCTGTTCTTCCTTCTTCAGTGAACCGGCCTTCACATCACCCAGAGTCCAGCGAACATTCAGGGGTTTAATCCGAGCGGATCAATACATTCCAAACCCTTTATTTAGTGAGATCAATACAGTGTAATGAAGTCTGCATTCCAGCTCCTTTCCAGGCAGCCCAGCCAGACCAGAAAGGTGTCTGTTTTTCTGTTCTAAAGCACAATCAAAATTATGGTGAAGGACTTTTCTTATTACCCAGGGACAGAGCTACGCTTTTAAGTTCCCACTTAACAAATTCCACAGATCACTCTCCCTAGTCCACCCAAAGACAAGTCTCCCATAATAAATAAGGTGTGAAGAGAAATCATGTGATTCCAGAGGGAAAAATTAGTATCAGCAAAATACTGCTTCAATAATATCTATGACTTAATCATATAAGATGATTGCTGCTAAAGGGTTGGGAATAAATCCCTTCTTTGTATGAAAGTATGCCCACAGGTTAGCCGCGTGCTTGTGAAAAGTCTATAGATTATTGAAGAGGTGATCTGTCGACTGTAATTTTTTGTATAGATTCATTTGCAGCAGGAGGACTACAAATTGGAATGTATCATACTTCTGAGTTTTTAGTGGTTTGTTCAGGATTTGCTCTTAGTGAGACTTTTAAACAGTTTTCATCTTCACTTTGAAAATATTTATATATTTGGGACAGTGTTCTAGGGCATTTGGGGTATTGTTTTCTGACCTTTGCATCAAGATATGCAGGCAGAACTGAAACCTGAAAATTGATCCCTTATACAAAAGAGCTAAAACATAATGTGCCACCTTGTTGGCTTCATATACTTTTATAAACTTTCAGCATGACCTGAAAATGCCCTGGGATTGTTATTTCTTCCCATATTCTATCTCAGTAAAGGTGGTCCTATTTATTAGAAATCACTGTCTTTTCATGTGCCAGTAAATCATTAATATGAGACCCACTGGAGATTTTTCCATTTTCTAGTTTCTGCTTTAAGAAGTGTTGTAAGTTACTGTTTATATTCCTAGGCAAAAATGAAGTATATGACTACTAGTGTGCTAAAAGAGTTATGTGTAAGAAAGTTTGGAGGAATCACCTTCTAAGTTGTTGAATTAGAAATGTTCATTTCTCAGTGCTTTTGAAATTTCATTTCATTATTATTTTTGGCCACGCTGCTTGACTTATTACCTGGGATCTTAGTTCCCTGGGCCCTCAGCTGTGAAAGGGTGGAGTCTTAACCACTAGACCACCAGGGAATTTCCTCAGTGTTTTGTAATTAGGAATCTTCAGGACTTCCAGGTAGTCTGGTGGGCAAGACTCCACACTCCCAATGCAAGGGGCCCAGGTTCGATCCCTCATCAGGGAACTAGATCCCACATGCCTTGACTAAAGATTCTGCACACTGCAACTAAGACCTTGAGCAACCAAATAAATATATAAAGAGAAATCTTTAATACTGACAATTTCTATTTAACCATAGTTTATAAGACTGTAGAAAAGGACTAGAATTCTAGACTCCAAAAGAATTTTGCACATGGCATAGGCCAGCCCCTTCTTTCATAGAATCAATAAATTAAAAAAAAAAATAAGAACACAATTTAGCTAACTTAATTTATGTTGACATTGCTTGTAGAGTAAAATGAGGTTGTGAACATACTCTGTCTAGTAAGAGTCCCTGTGAGGATGAATAAGAAGTAAAACCTCAACTTGGAGAAAAAGCAGCACCTTTGAGCACCTGCTGTGTGCAAATACTTCAGCACATATAACAGTTTTTCTTTCTCTGAACTTTTCATCAAATAGTGAAGCTGAGCACAATGGCAGACAGTTGTTCTCGGGAATCCTTGAAGGAGTGATTGCTTCTGTCTGAGGTGGAGGTTGGGAAAGGCTTCCTGCAGACATGGCAGTGCTTGGCCTGAATTTGATGAAACCAACTGGGATTGACTGCCTGGCATTCTTTGGGTAGGGGGTATCATGGAGTCCAAGACTTTCAAGATATGAGTAACTAGAAGATTGCTGCTACCACCAACTGAAATGACCAAGACCAAATTTCAGGAGTGAGCAAGGAGGGCCACTCATCTTTTCTAGAACCTATGGCTCTGCAGAGAGAAGGATGTGTGGTTCTGTTGAATCCTTCATAGTTCATCACACCAGTGTGAGTGTGGTTTATTTTATGGCATGACAGTGACCTTGTTTTTCTTGGTAACACTAATCCTGAGTCAATACTGAGTATACAGTCAATACTGAGTAGATTTCTATTGGATTAATGAAAGAGAAGGAAGAATGCTGATCATTGGAAAGATAACTGATCCAGTAGTGTGACTTGGGTTTACTTGGAGTTGGGGAAGAGGTTTGAGATTCTTATCTATGTAGTTAGTTACAGTTGGTGCTTTAAAGTCTAGAATCTAGAGAAAAGTAAGTCTAGGCCTGCATCGCAGGACCCAGATGTGGAGCTGAAGGAGGTTAAGGGAGAAATCAGTACAACATAAGCAAAGGACAAAAAATTCAAGAATGAAAGAATGACTAAGGACTTAAAATACTGCAGGGAGGCCAAGAAAAATGAGACATAATGAAAAGGTTGCATTTGTTGAATGGGCAGCCTTTTGAGGCCCTTGGAGAGTAGTTTAAATTGAGCGGTTAAGATGAAAATACGTATTTCTTTAAGAAAACATTCCCATGCTTTCACGTGTCATTTGTAATGATGTGCTGGACAATTTAGTTTATTTAAGTGTTTTCTATTGACCCTTCACCCCTGGGTAACCAGCAGGCTGAGGATTTCTTGTGGTCGTTTTAGTTGATTGAAAGCTGGTTACTGAATCAAACATATTCTGGGTACTGGATACTTATGTGAAACTGTGCAGAAGAATAACATTAGTGTTTCACTGTGGTTTCCATGGATTTCTGTGTTTGTCCTTGACTTGTAATAAGCCTGTTAGCTGTAAGCTGTCCTAGTGCCTGTGGGTAGAGTCAAATTCCATGAGTAAGAGCTTACACCTGTGACCAAAGGGACTTTCTCTTGAGAAGGCCTGAAATCCTTGCCAAACAATTTAATTTTTGAATCAGGAAGTTGTTATCAAAGGAAGTAAAAACAAGACAGCTTTAGGTAGAATGGGTGATATCTCTGTTTAGGGATGGCCATTTCTTGTCGTGTCTGAGCATTTCCACAGGAATGTTTTTTCACTCTTAGGTTTACAATTTAGAGCAGGATAGATGTAGTCGATGGAGTACCATAGGTGTTCTGTCTGACTCGGGCATAAATCATGTCTTCCTTTTATATCTATCAGTTTTACATCACTGCTCATCTGTCTTCTTTCTTAGGGTCATATCTTGTCTTTTCAGTATACACAGGCCATTTAGCCATGTCCTATTGGGTGAAATATCAGTTCTGGTCATAGACAGATATATGATGTGTTTTGTATCTATGAGTAGGTAACAACAAAACTTTTTGGAGAAAACTAACTACTTATCAAAATCTGTATCTTTTCTATGATGGAATATCCTGTGATTTCTTGACTCAAGTTCTTGACTAGTCATATTTGAAAGCATCTAATCCAGACAGCAGTATTAGGGAGAGGAAGTTTAAGACTATGTCGTATCTGTCACCATCATTTTGCATCTGAAAATGACTAGGGGCTACACCCACACAACATACGTGGATGATACATGCATATATGTGTGTCTCCATGTATTGTTTCAGTCGTGCATGTGTGTTTGACATAACTTAGCCAGAATGCATAGGGATAGTTTAAAAGAGTGGTTTTTGTTCTCTTGGTTTATGAATTAGGTAAGATACAAAGTTGTGTGAAACAGGAACTATAAATAACATTCAGTTCAATTCAGTTCAGTCGCTCAGTCGTGTCCGACTCTTTGCAACCCCATGAATCGCAGCATGCCAGGCCTCCCTGCCCATCACCATCTCCCGGAGTTCACTCAAACTCGTGTCCATCGAGTCGGCGATGCCATGCAGCCATCTCATCCTCTGTCGTCCCCTTCTCCTCCTGCACCAAATCCCTCCTAGCATCAGAGTCTTTTCCAATGAGTCAACTCTTTGCATGAGGTGGCCAAAGTACTGGAGTTTCAGCTTTAGCATCATTCCTTCCAAAGAACACCCAGGGCTGATCTCCTTTAGAATGGACTAGTTGGATCTCCTTGCAGTCCAAGTGAATCTCAAGAGTCTTCTCCAACATCACAGTTCAAAAGCATCAATTCTTCAGCACTCAGCTTTCTTCACAGTCCAACTCTCATATCCACACATGACCACTGGAAAAACCATAGCCTTGACTAGACGGACCTTTGTTGGCAAAGTAATGTCTCTGCTTTTTACTGTGACTTAAACAGGAAAGATGTTTATTTCCTTCACATGTGACCATTTAGAAGTTGCCTTTGGACATTCAAGGAAGATAGAGTAGCTTTGCTTCATGAACACATCCAGAGATCTGGCTGCTTTGTTACCAGCTTGCCTTCCTAGAATGTTGCCTTCATTTGCACACTCCCAAGAGAGCTCATAGTGAAGTTCACAAGTCCAGTAATGGAAAGGTAAAAAATATTCCTTTTTAATTTATTTGCATTTTTTCCAAAGATTTTATGTGGACCACTTTTTTTAAGTCTTTACTGAATTTATTACAGTATTGCTTCTGTTTTATCTTTTGTCTTTTTGGCTCTGAGGCAAGAGGGGTCTTAGCTACTGGATCAGGGATTGAACTCAGACCTCCTGCCTTGGAAGGCAAAGTCTTAACCACTGGACCACCAGGGAAGTCCCCAAACCCTACTTTATAAAGGCATGATTTGGAAGTCACTCATATCACTAACCCTCTCATCTCACTGACCAGAGGTTTCATGGGAGACACAACCACCTGAAGGAAGGCAGGGAGGACTATTCTGAGCTGCTGTGTATCCAGCTAAAACGTCTGTTACTTTGCAAGAAAGTGAAATTAAATCCTGAGCTACAGTGTCTGTCCTAGGGCACAATAGAGTTTGTGTTTCTAAATAGCAGAAATGTCATTTTCTATATTCTCATTATTACAGGTCATTTATTGAATGTTTGCTCAATAATGGTCAGTGATTCAGTAAGGCATTATTGAGTGCTTTATGAATTCTGCATAAAACATCCTCTTCAACTGGAAAACATGATGGTCTCAAATTTCAGAACTTTGATCTCTGTGGAATTTGATTGTGTGGTAGATGGCACTGAATTACTGATGGAGGCCCATTTGTTTCCTCAGAGGTTAGGGGTGGGCATAAGTTTGATGACTTCTCGAATGCTGTTCTACTCATTCATTTATTTTGGTTCTTTATTAAACTCTCTTATGTGGTGGTCCTGTAGTAGGCACTGCCTGAGATAGGAAATGAATGGGAGACAGGCTTTCTCATTAAGGCATTTATACTTGTCTCTACATCCCTCTGAAAAACTGGCCTTGACAGTCAAGGCTCTAAATGGCAACCCACTCCAGTATTCTTGCCTAGGAAATCCCATGGACAGAGGAGCCTGGCGGGCTGCAGTCCATAGGGTCGCAAGAGTAGAACATGACTTAGTGACTAAACCACCACTACATCCCTGTGAAAAATTGACCTTGATGATGGTGGTTTTACCCTGTGAAAATCACAGGGAAAATTGACCAAAAGTGTCTTCCTTATTCCATTCACTCAGAGACTGCTGTGTACCAGATTCCCTGAACATGATCTACTTTTGACCTGGTTGTTATTGTGCAAAATAGTTTTCGAAGATTCAAATTTTTTGTTTCTTGCATTAGTTTTTGGTTTTGAATTTCCTAATGTATTTAGAAGTTGCCCCCACTGTATTCAGTTGGTCGTGTCAGGGAGCAAACAAAATAACTTTTATTTATGTCTATTTAATTACTGAATTTTCAAGATTCAGAAAGTTCTTTTTTTTAGCATAACAAAATGTACTTTTAGCTAGTAATTATGCAGATTCTTTCCTTTCTTAAGCAATTCAGATTTTAAAATTTCCCATTTAATCATACTACAATTTATGGATTTTTTAGAATGAACAATCTTAAGAAATAAAAGGCTAGGTTTAATTTTTTTTTTAAGATTTATTTATTTTTGGTTGTGCTAGGTCTTTGTTGCTGTGTGGGCTTTTTCTAGTTGCGGCGATCAGGCTTCTTGTTGCAGTGGCTTCTCTTGTTGCAGAGCGTGGGTTCCAGGTGCACAGGCTTCAGGACTTGAGGTGTGGGGGTTCAGTAGATGCGGCTTGCGGGCTCTAGAGCACTGGTGTGGTAGCTACTTCTCTGCCTGTGGGATCTTCTAGGACCGGGGATCAAACCTCTGTCTCCTGCATTGGCAGGTGAATTCTTTACCACTGAGCCACCAGGGAAGCTCCCAAGGCTAGTTTTAGTACAAATTAATGAAATCCATCAATAATCATTAAGGTATACTGGCTAAACCTCGCTTAGGTATACTTGGGTTTGATTCTTAAAATCCCGAACACAGCAAAACCCGGACTGACCTTCGTATGGCTTACATCCTGAAGTCAGCACACACACACCCCCCACTCTTTAAACCTTAGATGTATTATTGAACAATAACATAGCCATAAAAAGAGCAGAATAGTGCCATTTGCCGCAACGTGAACGGACCTCAAGATGATCATACTAAGTGAAGTAAGTCAGAGAAAGAGAAATATCATGTCACTTACATGTGGAATCTAAAAAACTGGTACAAATGAACATATATACAAAACAGAAATCAACTCACAGACATAGAAAGCAAACTTATGGTTACCAGGGAAGAGGCAGGCAGGGAGAGATAAGATAGGACTTTAGGATTAACAAAAAAGAAACAAAGAACTGGTCACTTCGTTTTATCTTTGTTTCTCTTTAATGAGAACTTTGAGTCTTGTTCTTTTTAGCAGTATTCTTTTGAAATAGTTTATTCTCTTTGATTACGTTAGAACAGAGGACCAAAACTGATGTTACTAAAGGTCATATTTAGTAAAAGTTGGAAGGCTTTGCTTGGCTATAAAACTGTATCAGTACATTTGTGGCAAAATCAGCATTTGTTTCTAATTCTTTTTTTTTCCAATTACACTTCTGTCCTTTCATTTCTGACTGTTGTTTTGACCTCTATCTACTCTGTCCTTTAACATATAAATATGTGGATATTAATTATCATTTAGACAAATCCTGAAAGATTCTGTTTTATGGTATGGATAGAATCATATCATAGGGAAAAAAAAAATCTCAGTTTTTTTTTTTTTCCAGAAAAGGAAACTATCTCTGTTGCCATACATGTGGCAGAAGAGAGATAAGATTTAAATGAAGATGAGAGGTATTACATCCCTAATCTTTGCTTTTATTTTGAATAAATTAAGTCAGATACATGCCTGTCTTGGGATATATGAAAACTCTTACTCTTTTTTCCCCTAGGATTGAACATATTATTAGATGACAGGCAGCCTAACCTGTCAGGAAGGAAACTTGAGTTTCAGGGTCAGCTCGGCTCCTAACTTCAGTGTAACCTTACTGTGCTTGCAACATCCTGGGTGCCTGTCTTCTGATTTGTAAACTGCAAGGCTTGAACTGTGTGATTACTAAGATTTCTCCCAAGTCTGTGATTATCATTTTACTGGCTACTTTTATCTTGCACTTTTACGAAGTAAAACAGAAAGTCAGCAGTTTTTAGAGCCACTTTCTACAAAGTAAATCTGTACAGTTCATCTTAATCTTAAAGATACACACTTCTTGATAGCTTAAATGCTTCATGAATAAAATTTGTGACCTAGTGATATTAAGCTTTCGTCCCTGGGTGATAGCTCTCTGCCTCCTCTGACTACGATCCAAGAGCACTTACATAAAGTCTCTTTGAACTAGTTCACAAGTGGAGCTGTGGGTGTGAGCCTCGTGTGGGCAGTCCTACCAATTGTGCCTCCTTTACATATGAGAGGATGTCCAAGCCAGGAAGAGATCTCTCCTGCCTGCTGGCTGTGAGCATCTGTACCTGTTGTATGTTTTTCCCGTATTTACATTCCCCTTGCATCACATCTGGCCATTATGGATTTAGTTCTCATAATTTGGTTGGTATTTCCAGTCTCAATCTTACTTAGAACAACTTGGTTTCCACAAGTAGGTGTATGGCTTTCTGTTCCTGCATCATTGCTTCCCCTTTGGGTAATAGCAGTCAGTTTTGAATTTGAAGAGAATATGCAATATCAGAATAAAGAAATGAGTGAAATGAACAAGCGACTCTTGAGACTTCAAAAGTTAGAAGTTTTGTTTCAAACACATTGTAACTTGTGAGGGAGTAAGAGTACAAAAAACTAGATTGCAGGTACAGTTGTGGGAGATGAAGTTGTTTAATGAGCCCTACAGATTCCGTGGAGTGGGAAATGGCAACCCACTCCAGTATTCTTGCCTGAAAAATCCCATGGACAGGAACCTAGTGGGCTACGGTCCATGGGGTTGTGAAGAGTCAGACACCACTGATCACGTGTGCCACACCCTGCCTAGAAAATTTAAATAATCTAGCTTTTAAACGATGAAATACTGATTCTTCTCTCTTCATTCCTAAGACAGATATTAATACTTATTGCATGAAACAAGTAGCTATTCCTTTGGAGCATGCCCATATGATTTTTTTCGGTTTATTTTAGTAAGGGCTGGTTAGGGTTTGGTTCAGGAAGTCAGGTGTTCAGACTTCCAGTGGTTCAAACATTGAGTGTCTATTGTGTCACCTCGACTCTGAGCTCAGATGCAAAGACCAACAGGGAAAGAGCTTGAAAACTGTTAATAAATGAAAGTGTTGTTTGGAAAAGTATGAAACACATATGTTTTGCTCTTGACTAGATTTATAGGGAAACCTTGAATGTCAACAGCCTTTAGTATCATTTTGTTTAATCCTCTGGCCTTTGGGAATTCTTTCTAAAACAGGCACATGCATGGTTAGGGTAAGTGTTCATTCACTCTCCATGTAAAATCTTAGGGTGATAAGGAACCCACTTCCTACTGAAATAGTTATTTCCATGAGAAACTTTGCTTTTGTACTAAGCTAAAATCCATGTGGTGTGATCTGAAATGGTTCCTAAAGGGCATTCAAAAAGCAACTAGTGTCCGATCAGAAAACAAAGCAGTTAGTAAAATTTAAAACATTATGCAAATATCTCTCTATTTTCATCTTTGTTCTTATAGATGCTCAGGCTTCAAAGTTATCTGAGTCTGAAACTTCTTTGAATATTACTCTGTCAATCAGTGATCTCTCCCTAACAAGTTGTCCTTCTTAGCCTAGCAATTTGAGGTCATTTGGATTGAAAAATGAATAAAATTTTCAAAAAAGAAAAAAAATTGCCTAGGGAAGACTTTAAATTATGGTACTAGAGAAGACTCTTGAGAGCCCCTTGGACTGCAAGGAGATCAAATCAGTCAATATTAAAGGAAATCAACCCTGAATATTCATTGGAAGGACTGATGCTGAAGCTGAAGCTCCATTTCTTTGGCCACCTGACGTGAAGAGCCGACTCATTGGAAAAGACCCTGATGCTGGGAAAGATTGAAGGCAGGAGGAGAAGGGGACAATAGAGGATGAGATGGTGGGGGGCATCACTGACTCAATGGACATGAGTTTAAGCAAACTGTAGGAAATGGTGAAAGACAGGGAAGCCTGGTGACTGAGTGGACTAAACAAACAGGGAAGACTTTAACTGCTGTTTCTCAGCCTCAGCACTGGTGACATTTTGGACCAGACGACTCTTTGATGTGTATGACTGCCTTGAGCAGTGTTCTGTGTTCTGTAGCATCTTTGACCTCTACCCATTAGATGCCCTAATATTTTGGTGACAACCAAAAATACCTTTAAAGCCAGCAGTGTTACCTGGAGAGCAGAATCACCCACAGTTACGAATCATTGCATTAAACAATTATTACTAGCATTTAACACCAGAGATGTCAGAATAAAGGACAAGTCTTTTCAAGGAAGGGTAGTGTGGGAAACTTAAGCTGACCTGATAAAAAGGCAGTATTAAAATTTTATGAGATTTATTGTATTTACTTGTTTTCTGAATATATGTTTGGCAGATCAGAATCAGATTGTACACAGTGAAGCAGAGTTCACATGTACCACTAATTCTGAAAAAAATCACTATAAAAATTCTAACTCACATGGGCATGTTTGTATAAATGGAGGTTGTGATTTTAACATCTGTTACTTGACTTTGGAATATTCTGGGCAAACTGGAAAGGGCCAGTACAGTGGTTGTGGTAGTTCTGATGTGGGTTCTTATGGGTTGAGTCATGCAATTTTTCTCTTCCCAGTCATTAATAGGTGCTGGAGTGTGGTCAGACCCCAAAGAACATGGTGATTCATGCTGGGGACATTCCTACATTCTCCAGTTGGCAAGGTCTGAAGAATGGGGCAGGAATGAAAGTGGTATGACTCATGGCCCCTTGCCACATGGCATTTCTTACAAAAGCCATCACCATGGCACCTGTGGGTTGCGGATTCATTGTTAGGAATATCCTCCATTAAATTTTTCAGCCATCACTCCCAGCCAGGATCCAACTTTCTAGGTAAATCCAGTTCATTCCAGGGTATCACTTTAGTTCCCAGGCTTCAAGTAAAGGCTGAAGGTGCCTGGCACTCCATGGTTCTTGACTCATTGAGTTTTAGTAGACAAGATACATCTTCCAAGAGTGAGACTGGTCCTCCTGCTTTGACATCACTGAGTCACCACTTAGGACTCCGTTTTATTCTTAGGGATTTGTCTTCCCCTTCTGGTGCCTCGGACAGGAAAATGATTGAAAGCTTGGAGTAGGGGGAGCGGAGCTATATGTTTTTGGCAAATGGAAGCTAAACCTTAATGCTGTTTCTTACAAAATGTTTTCCCAATACTTGTTTCCATTATGAAGGCAGCCTACAATTTAGAGAGTATTTTTTTTTAAGATGGACAGGCTGAGCCTAAATTTAGTGAACTCCGGGAGTTGGTGATGGACAGGGAGGCCTGGCGTGCTGCAATTCGTGGGGTTGCAAAGAGTTGAACACGACTGAGCGACTGAACTGAACTGAAGTGAAGTTTATAGCATATTAATGACTGATTCAAGGCCTCACAATTTTAGAGGGCTCATAACTAAAACCTCTCATGACATAATAACTTAAGGATTTTACCGACATCGGATCTAGATGGTGATAATGTTGAGCTGCACTTTAAATTAGAGTCATTATTCAAAAGCATCTTTGACAGCTACATGGCAGAGAAAGTAAAGGAAAAGAATACAATCCGAATGAAACTAAAGCTGAGTTTATTGCTCATCAGTTGTCAGTTAAATTTAGAAATAAATTCAAATAAAAACTTAAGTAATCCAGATATGATGTACTTAATCGCTTTTTTTTTTCTTATTCATCACATGTTTCTGTACTGATTGTATATTGGAGGATCAGTGCAAAAATAATTAGTAGTGTGTGCATATAGGCCTGCGATAAATTGGAAATATTTTAGGACTGGTTTCTTGTCCCACTTAACATCTTATTTGTTGGAGTAGAAGATGATGCCACCAAATGCCATGGAATCTGATTTCTTTCCAAATGACTGCTCCTGTTTCCTGTTGTACATACTCTTTTCTTCTTTGTCCTTTCAAGATACTGTCGTTTGTCCTTAATATTTTTAAAAGGAAAATGCATTATCTTCACCATGCCTCCTTAGAGTTTGTATACATCACTTAGTCTTTTGTGGAGGGTAACTTCATGCACACACTCTAGGAGTCATTGGGCAAAGCTCACTGACATGTATAGCAGTAGTATTCCATAGCCCCTGTCCTTTTTTTTCAGAACTGATTCTAAGTTATTTTTAAAAATCACACTAATTTTATACAATATTCTGAGGAAGAGGATCTGTGTAAATGCCTACAGTTGGGATGTTTCAGTTCCCGTTGCTCTGAAGTTCTCTCTGATGTCTAAATTTAAATCGTTCATATTTCATTTATGCCTAATCTTGCTCTATCTCGCCTTCCTTTCTCAGGCAGCAGAGAATTTTGTGCCACATCTTTGGTGAACATATGCCTTTATTTCATCTTGTGTTGTTGTTTTTTTTTCCTCCCCTTCTCCTGGCTTATCACAGTATTTTGATGCTTCCAATTTTCAGACAATTAACTGTGTATATTTAAATATTCCATTTAATACAGTGACGGGCAGCCATTGCAATTAATGTGGCTGCTTGTTTGAAGATGGACTACAAAGAAGAAAAAAAATATATAAGGTCTCCTTTTTTGATTACACATTAAAATGATAATATCTTGGATAGGTTCAGTTCAGTTCAGTCGCTCAGTCATGTCCGACTCTTTGCGACCCCATGAATCGCAGCACGCCAGGCCTCCCTGTCCATCACCAACTCCCGGAGTTCACCCAGACTCATGTCCATTGAGTCAGTGATGCCATCCAGCCATCTCATCCTCTGTCGTCCCCTTCTCCTCCTGCCCCCAATCCCTCCCAGCATCAGAGTCTTTTCCAATGGATAGGTTAGGTGAAATAAAATCTACTACTAAAATTAATTTCACCTTCTTTTTATCTTTTTTTTTAAACAAAACTGGCTGTTGGAAATTGTAAAATTACACATGCAGCTGACACAGTATTTCCATTGGACAGCACTGCTCCGAATCTATTTATTTGCTCTTAGCACCCAGACTCAGTATTTTAGTCAAGACTTGATACATGTAGATGGTGTGGAAGCAATATTTCCTGTCTTCATATTCTATGAATGCTTCCCTTTAGGTTTAGCCACTCCTCTAGTATTCTTAAATTTTAGCAAATAAGATATTTTTAAAAACTTTTTTTGTTCTACAAATGTGGCCTCTTTGATAGCCTTCCCTGTGTTGTCTCTATTCCAATGAGTTTCTTCCTTAAGAGAATGTGTAGACACCCTTTCAATGGCTGAGCCTTGTTTGCTTGCCAACCTGCAGAGATAAGAGTCTTAGCCTGTGGGCTTTGATCTGCTTGAGTTTGTAAACCCGCTACTTGAATGTGGGCGGAGATCCTCAGGAAGCTTTTTGTTCTTCTTTTTTTAAAGAAATTTTGAGTGACCAATTAGAGGACATTTGTAACAAGTCCCATACATGACTTTTTGGATATTAAAAGATGCCCAAGTAAGCACTACAATGTGGTCTTAAGAAATTTTGTTTTTTCAAGCCAGCCTGGTAATTTCTTTAGTGAAATTCTGCCTAAACTTCATAGCCTTTTGCTGAATCTGTCACCTCGGTGCCTCCTTAAAAGGAATTCGGGTCTGGCCTTTTCACTGGTCATTTGGTATCCTGTCTTCTTAGAGCAGCCCAGAATGTTCTTTTGCTCATTAAAAGCCCGATGTGGAATTCTGCGGGTGGAGGCATCACTAACATGTGAGCACAGGGAGTGCAGAAAGTCAGGAGGTTTTATTTTGGATCAGTGCATTTGTCTGTGGCTGTGGAGCTGAAACATGAAACAAACCAGCCATGGAGACATAGCATCTTGCATTCGTAGTGGAAGAGATTTGATGAGTGGTTCAGTAGTAACACAGACCTGATTCACACTCTATCTCCTGGTGATGAAAGGCTCCAAATAGTTCCAGTATACTGATAGTGCATTTCTTAGATGCTAAATATATCTAACTCTTATCAGCTAATTGTTTGTCAGGGTCGCTGTCTGCTACCCTTAAATGCTAAGGTCAAACTGAGCTTCTAGTTTTGTAGATGTGAGACTCTGACTGATGCTAGGAAAGAAAATATATTAAAAAATAAATGAATACCTGTATAACCTGATGAGCTGAAGATTTTGAAAGCAATCACTGTAAATGCACTTAAGCTATTTATTCTTGTTTTTGTTATTTACTTTATTCTTGTTATCTACTCTTCTTGAGTTTGGAATTGAATCGTAGAACTTTTTAGATCTGTTGGGTGGGGGGAACTTTAGAGATTGTCTGTTTCAAGCTCTTAATCTTCTCAGGTTGCATATTAGTAAACCAGGTTGAAGAAGGTAAGCCTTCTTTCAAGGCTCTGGGCTAATGGATAACATGGTGTTGGTGGTTTAGTCACTAAGTTGTGTCCAACTCTTGCGACGCCATGGTTGCAAGATGGATAGCCTGCCCAACTCTTGCGACGCCATGGTCGCAAGATGGGTAGCCTGCCCAACTCCTCTGTCCATGGGATTCTTCAGGCAAGAATACTGGAGCGGGTTGCCATTTCCTTCTCCAGGGGATCTTCCCAACCCAGGAATCAAACCTGGGTCTCCTGCATTGCAGACAGATCCTTTATACCGAGTGAGTTATTCAGTCGGTAAAGATTGAATAACATAGGTTAAATGAAAATTTGAATTTCTGACATTTCAGTTGAGTGTTCTTTCTGCTGGCATTTGACTCTTCTCGCTCAGAAAGTTTCAGGCACATCCAGACATCTGTGTTTTTAATTCCAAAGAAACAACACCTGCCTCTCTGATCCTCAATTATTTCGTTTTATAAAACGATAGGTCTTGGTTAGATGATTCCTAAGATTTTTTTTCGTCTTCACACAAATTATAGCACACAAGCTATTTCTTTTTTTTTTTTTATAATGTGGACAGTGTCATTACCTCAAATGCATATGTTTCCAATCTTTGAAAAAGCCACTTCTATTTCAAGGTTACGTTAAGTAACATTTCAAATTACAGATGAAACAGAACAGAGGAGAAGGAATGTGAGAGTCCGTCGCCTGGGTGGGGAGGAGGGACACGTGTACGTGACGTGGGTGCGCCTCACCAACTCGGAGCATCTTCATCTGGGTCAGCGGGAGGCTGAGTCCGAGGCCAGGTTGCTGAGCTTTGAGATTTGATGATAGAAGTCCCGCTCTGTAGTTTTTTTCCCTGGCTCTCTGTGTATTTGTCTTGCCTGTTTTCAAGGCTTGTAAGTCAGGCCAGGTGAGCCACTGAATTGAAGGTCAGCCTTGGGAGGTGATAGAACCAATAAGAACTCTTAGAATGCTCAGCAGGAAGGCCCACTTCCCTGATTCGGTGCTGTCAGATGGACGTGTTCTTTCTTCATCCTCTTCTTTAATTGCTCTGCCATGCCAACCCAGTTCAACTTGAGTTACCTTCCGTCCTGCTGCTCCTCTGAATTGGACCATGGAGGCAGGGTGGCCGGGTGAAGAGAGCCCAAGATTTGGAGAATGGAGATTTGGGTTCTACAGCCAGCAGAGTATCCTTGGTCAAGCCTGGCCTTCTCTCTCTGGCCTCAGTTGCAGCTGTAGCCTACAAAGGCTGGATATCTTTCTCTTTTGAACTCTTTTTTTTTAATGTGGACCATTTTTTGTGTTTATTGAATTTGTTACAACATTTCTGTTGTGTTCTGTTTTTTTTTTTTTTGGCCATGAGGCATGTGGGATATTAACTTCCCGAGCAGGGGTCAAACCCATACCCCCTACACTGGAAGGCAAATTCTTAACCACTAGACCACCAGGACGTCCTGTCTTTTAAACTCTTGGTGTAGTAATAACACGCTCACTTTAGCATTTACGTCCCGCACTACTTCATGGTCATCATTGCCTTATTTGGCAGCAAAAAGGCATCCTCTGCCTGCCTTTGGCTACTCCTCGATAGCATGTATGTGCACCATCTCTGGATAACCCCTACTATTGCTTACCTGGTCGGCCTGCTAGCTGGCAGTGCAGATTGGTTATTTCAGGATTGGCGAACAAAGGCAAAGGTTTATTCTCAAGAAACAATTGATGCAGTGAATATATAGCTGACCGAGGGTGCCATGTAAGGAGATGCTGTTTTCTGTTAGTTTTTGGCTGGAATTAAAACAAAGCAGGATTAACCAGAGGACAGTGTACTGCAGTGGCTGTAACAGCAGAGGTCCTGGGTGTAATTAGTCCAGCGTGAGAGTGTTCTCGTTTCAGAGGTTTGCAGGGGCAACACCAAGTTCACAAAATTCCGAAAGGCAGTCAGTTCCTAAGTGTATCGGGTTTATTGCCTTTCACATCTTATCTCAAGAAGGACAGCACATGGCCCTGTTTGTGTGTACGCCTGCCCTGACAGTTCCTTCTGTCAAAAATGATTTTTTCCAGGGTGGTATGTAAATTTTTGGCTGACCATTCAAAAAAGGAAGGGAAGATGTGTGTGTTAACTAGCATTTTTGAAAATACGGCTTTGACATCTGAAAGAGGAATTAACAACCTCCTGTAAGTGTTGACACGATTTATGTGCTTTTAATGATAATAAGAATACATCATTTTATAATCAGTGAAGAAAGTGTTCTTCCTGTTCTGCTTCTCTAAACATGAAAGCTTGTTTTTTGGTTTTTTTCTTTGAGAGTTTCATATTGCAAAGTAGTAGGGAAAAGTGTCAAAGAGAATTTGACACCAGTTATTTGTGAAATCACCATGAAGGGAAGACTTGGTTCTGTCTTGCTTGATATTGAAATTTGCAGTAAAATCATAAATCATTCCCCAGTTTGGGAGACTCATAGCGCAAAGTGTCTTATTTGTATTATTCCACGTTAGCTTCTCATATTGTTTGTTATGATAATACTTAGAAGGAGACATGGAAACTAACACAGCCTTGTAAATCAACTCGACTTTAATTAAAATAAATAAATAAAATCGGAGACACAGCCAGAGAGTTCCACTTTGAGTTTTCATTATGCTCAATAAACCTTTCTCCTTAAATCTTTCATAAGCTGTAAGGAGGAAGAAAGCATAATTCTTGTAAATATGTCTTTATCTTTAAAGGAATCCCCCCTAACTGGAGGGAGGGGGAGTTAGACGGCACTCCATTATTTATTTATTCGTTAGTTCTTTGTAAACTGCAAAAACGTCCTTCTGTCCTAATAGTGTTAAAACTGACACAAAAGGCAATTTAGGGTCACAGGCCTATCTACCAACATTCATTTGTTTTGCAGCCTGGGAGTCTTGTTTCTGTGGGAAGTTTTCTTAACTTGTATTGGGCATTTTCAAGAATGAACTTTCTCTTTTGCCCCTTGTTATCTCCAGTCATAGGAGTTTGTAGATACAGTGTTTATGGCATTAGCAGGGTAATTATTTTCCCATTCCACGATGGCCATGGTTCAGATGCTGGTTTAATAAGATTAGTCAGGCTGCTTTTAGTACTGGAGAAGGCTCTGTCGCTGTTGTCAAATTACTGTTTAATGCTCAACACGAAGGGGGCCTGTTGGGGAGGACTGGACTTGGGTTTCATCATTCTTCATTTCTTGACAGGTCATGTGTGCGTGCTAAGTTGATTCAGTCGTATCCGCCTCTTTGCAACCCTGTGGACTGTAGCCCTCCAGGCTCCTCTGTCTATGGGATTTCCCAGGCAAGAATACTGGAGTGGGCTGCCATGCCCTCCTCCAGGGGATCTTCCTGACTCAGGGATCGAACCCACAGTTCTTATGTCTCCTGCATTGGCAGATGGGTTCTTTATCACTGGTGCCACCTGGGAAGCCCTCTTGACAGGTCAGGTAAATGCAGTTTTATAGACTAGGAAGAGAAGGAAGCATTTAAACTTTGTTTAGACATTTCTCTTACTTCTAGTTTAGGTCAAGAAAATTTGGGAAAAGCTCTTCTTTTCTAACCATGACCTGGTTTTATTAAAAGTATCCCTTTTTGTTTTTGCAAAGCAGAGTTCACATCAATAGAAAATGGCTAGTTAAAAACTTTCTGGTAAGTCATCTGCCTAACACAAAATACTATCATGGGATAGACTAAAATTTGTAATTTTGTAGTTAAGTTTTGTGGATATCAGGCACACATAAGTGTATTTTTGAAGATGTAGAACGAACTTGATTTTTCTGAAATTCCTCCTTGGTTGGGGGTGTGTTTGACGAGTAAAGCTACACACATGTATCTTTGAGCAGCTGCTTGATTAAAAGCTGAACCCAGTCTCTCTGGGTGAATGAGAATTGGTCAGGACTCAAGGGTCTCTGAGAGCATTTAATCTATTTGCCATCTCAACAAATGGACCTATTAATATTTGAGTATTTGTAGTTTGTCCTTCAGCAGTGACTAGATACACCAATGACTTGTTGCCACTGACCAGAAAAAGTCAATGATGCTTTTCAGGACAATGTTATGTTCCCCATAGTACTTTTTAAATTTATGGATCAAATAAGCAACTGGGAGTTTTCAGCACTTTCTTTGGAAGTTATCGCAAAAACCTGATCCAAGGAAAATGAGGCCATTTATCTTTCCAGGCGCTTCCATGCCCTCTCAACACCTGTGTGTTAATGGGATAAGTAAGAATGGTTTTCACTTCTTGGAACCTGCAGGCTCTCAAATGGAGGAGGGAAAAAAAAAGAAATGTTTCCTCTGTCTACCAGGTTTTATTATGGAAACTGTTCACCAGATAATTGGGTTTAATTTGAAAGAGGGGAAATTTTATTTTGTAAACAAGAAAGTTTTTTGAAGATAAATCTTGTCAGGAGTTGTTGGAAGAATGTTGGAAGAAACCTTGAAAGAGAGATATATATATATTTTAAATGGCCTGTAGTGAGAGAGTGTTTTTCTTTCTTTCTTTTTTTTTTTTCACCCCCTTTCCTTCCTTTTTGCTAGATTTCAAAGTGTTAGTGGGGCTGGAAGGTGATAATTAGTACTCTTCACCTGATATGTTCTCCTTTTTTTTGCAAGCAGGCTAATTAAAATACATAAAATCTTTCACTTTTTTTTCCCCCAAAGGGAAACATACTTCTTTTGACAGCTGCCTTTCTGACCTTCTGCCCGCTTCTCTTCAGACTTCTTTGTTTTATTGACTGATTCTTAATACGATTGAGAGGAACTCTAATATGGTTATTTGTAACTCTTAAGTGTTAGGGAAATGAGATCCACTTGTAAATGCAAGGTCTGTAGCAATATTATATTCCTATGAAGCCATTTATTCAAATCTTTCCCTAGTTTTTTACACAGGGCTTTTTCTTACTTAGTCTAGTGTCATTTTAAGTGCCTTAGGAAATAGTATTCCTACAGTTTTCCATATTACAATATGTCTCTGATTCAGTGGTCTTTATAATAATATGCGTACCATCGTTCATTCTAGACTTTACTATCACACCAAGAACCAACTAACTTCTCAGCTTTTTAAACACAATATCTCTAGATAGTGGGTTGTAGCTATATGTCTAGTTTCATTTTTAAGTTTTAGGCATCTTGCTTCAAATAATATATTATTCCTGATGAGCTTTGATTTTATAGGTGCTACGTTTTTCTGGGACACTTACTCCAGCCAGTAAACTATAACAGAACATTTTAATTTGGTCTGCTTCTAACTGTCAAACTTGTGGGTTTTTTTTTTTTACCATTTTACCAATTTTACCATTTAAGTGTTTCACCATCTCAGAAAATATTTGGAAGGGAATTGGTAATAAGTGCTTAGTTTTATGTGTGTGTGTGTGTGTACACCTGCACACGTTTCTATTCACACCTCTTTGTGTGTAATTTTTATTTTTGTACTTATATACAAAATAATTTTCACTAAATATGTGTGTAGCTAAACTGTAAAAAAAATAATTATCTCATGTTAACTAGAATATAATTAATACAATTAGATGTGCTAAATCTAAATTGTAAATTATTTTAAGGACTTGAACCTGATTTTTTTTTTAGAGTTGATATATACTTAACCTCCTATAGAAAAATGGCCTTTAAAGAATAGTTAAGCCAGAAACAAGAGTCTATGAAATGAGATAGATGCTCTGAATCTCAGATGACTAGCTCTGTGGACTTCCTTACGGTTGAGTACTTAAAAGTTACATCATTTAAAAAAATGATATCTATAAATTTATAGCTGTCATGGATAATTTCTACAGATATATATATTTTTTCTTTCTCAGATGAAAAAATAGGTTCAGGCCACCTATCTGGGAAGAGGGGAAAACCCCGCAGGTTGACACTCATAAAATGCAGATGACACTTTCCAACCCCGCATTTGCTCATGATGACTGACTGCTGGCAGGAAATAAACATTTTCAAGAATCTCACATTCAGAATCTGAGAGCAGAGAACTTGTGAATAACCACTGCGAGTGAAATAATAATAGCATGAGGAAATTATTCAAAACAACGTATTCTACTGTTTTCCCATTTATTACAACATCCAATTATTGCTTTTATGGTAGATTCTCAATTAACTAATCCACACATTCTTTTTTTTTTTTTTTCT
The DNA here is from genome assembly GCF_055505025.1 of Bos grunniens. Classification (NCBI taxonomy): domain Eukaryota; kingdom Metazoa; phylum Chordata; class Mammalia; order Artiodactyla; family Bovidae; genus Bos; species Bos grunniens. The sequence continues at coordinate 30,314,942 of NC_141188.1, forward strand.
GGCTCATTATAGTCACGTAAGGGGTTAACCAGGAACCTATTTATATTCAAGCTTTATTTTAAAATATTTTTATAAAATCTATTAGGAGACTTTGGCTACTTACTATAACACCAATAGTAAATGTGATTATATTTTTAATTAAGGACTGTTCATTGACCTGAGTGAACATTTTTCTGAATTTGAATTTTCATTTTAGTGTTCCGTGTCACAGACCATACCCCAGAAGTTAGAGGAGAGCAGAAAAGTCTTATTGAATGACTGATAAGAATCTATTCTGATGTCAAATTGAACTTTTTCTCTAAGATGAGAGTTAAAAAAAATTAATTTTTAAATTTGAAATATATATAATTGGCAGTTTCCATTTAATTGAGGCTTGCTGCTGCTGCTAAGTCGCTTCAGTCGTGTCCAACTCTGTGCAACCCCATAGACGGCAGCCCACCAGGCTCCCCCGTCCCTGGGATTCTCCAGGCAAGAACACTGGAGTGGGTTGCCATTTCCTTCTCCAACGGATGAAAGTGAAAAGTGAAAGTGAAGTCACTCAGTCATGTCCAGCTCTTTTCGACCCCATGGACTGTGGCCCACCAGGCTCATCCATCCATGGGATTTTCCAGGCAAGAGTACTGGAGTGGGGTACCATTGGTGTCTCCGAATTGAGGCTTACTTTTTTTTTTTACTTTATTTATTTTTTTCTTTCAAAAATCTTGTTTTGAAAATGAATGAAGGAATCTGGAAGTGTTCCAGAACTCTGTAAAATTCATACTTCATAGTTTGCTTCATTCAGATTTAACTTGATTGGCATTCAGTCCCTATGTTGTGTTCTGAAATATCCGAAATCACAACATCTTGATAGAGTATGATAGAGTATGCTCTATTTTTGAATTGTTTTAAATAGTAACTTTAAAATTTGCATTAATTGAAAAGTACCTTGTCATAACATTTGCTTTGTGTCATGAAAGGTTATCTATATTTGGAAGTAACATTTTGGTAAAAGGAAGATTATGGAATATTTATGAACTTTCTCTCACACAGATTCATACGTTATTAGAACAGGATGGAACATTAGCGCTTTTCAACCACAACCTTCTCCATTTACAGTGGAAGGAAATGAGGTCCAGAGAGATTAAATGACTTGCCCAAGGACACACAGCTGAAGAACTATATAAAAAGGACTGTAACCCTGGACTCTTGGCTCCAGGTCAGGTATTTTTACCATGGAAAATTCTTTCCAATAAATGCACTATAACCTCAGAAATTGTGGTGTGAAGCTGGAGAGGGGTGAATTTTATTTTCAGTATATCTCATTATAGTGAAATAGTTTTTGAATCCACATATATGTTTCAGTTTGGAAAACTCAGCAGTGGCCACAGGACTGAAAAAGTTCAGTTTTTATTTCAATCCCAAAGAAGACCAGTGCCAAACAATGTTCCGACTACCGCACAGTTGCACTCAGCAGCAGCAACACATGTGAGCAAGGTAGTGCTCAAAATTCTCCAAGCCAGGCTTCAACAGTATGTGAACCAAGAACTTCCAGGTGTACAAGCTAGATTTGGAAAAGGCAGAGGAACCAGAGATCAAATTGCCAACATCTGCTGGATCATAGAAAAAGTAAGGGAATTCCAGAGAGGCATCTACTTCTGCTTCATTGACTATGCTAAAGCCTTTGACCATGTAGATCACAACAAACTGGAAAATTCATCAAGAGATGGGAATGCCAGACCACCTTACCTGCTTCCTGGGAAACCAGTATGCAGGTCAAGAAGCAACAGTTAAAACCGGACAGGGAACAACGGACTGGTTCCAAATTGAGAAAAGAGTACGTCAAGGCTGTATATTGTCATCCTGCTTATTTAACTTATATGTAGAGTACATCATGTGAAATGCCGGGCTGAATGAAGCACAGGTTGGAATCAAGATTGCTGGGAGAAATATCAATAACCTCAGATATGCAGATGATACCACTCTTATGGTAGAAAGTGAAGAGGAGCTAAAGAGTCTCTTGATAAAGCTGAAAAACAGGAGTGAAAAAGCTGGCTTAAAACTCAACATTCGAAAAACTAAGATCATGGCATCCAGTCCCATCACTTCATGGCAAATAGATGGGGAAACAATGGCAACAGTGGCAGACTTTGCTTTCTTGGAGTCCAAATCACTGAGGATGATGATTGACGCCATGAGATTAAAAGATGCTTGCTCCTTGGAAGAAAAGCTATGACCAACCTAGACAGCATATTAAAAAGCAGAGACATTGCTTTGCCGATAAAGGTCCGTCTAGTCAAAGCTATGGTTTTTCCAGTAGTCACGTATGGATGTGAGAGTTGGACTATAAAGAAAGCTGCTGCCACTGCTGCTAAGTCACTTCAGTTGTGTCCAGCTCTGTGTGACCCCACAGATGGCTGAGCACCGAAGAATTGATGCTTCTGAACTGTGGTGTTGGAGAAGACTCTTGAGAGTCCCTTGGACAACAAGGAGATGAAACTAGTCAATCCTAAAGGAAATCAACCTGAATATTCATTAGAAAGACTAAAGCTGAAGCGCCAATACTTTGGCCACCAAATGCCAAGACCAGCTCATTGGAAAAGACCCTGATGCTGAGAACGATTGAAGGCAGGAGGAGAAGGGAACGACAGAGGACAAGACGGTTGGATATCATCACCGATTCAATGGACATGAGTTTGAGCAACTCCGGGAGATAGTGAAGGACAGGGAAACCTGGCATGCTGCAGTCTGTGCAAAAAGTTGGACATGATTGAAAAACAACAAATATGTTTCAGGAGATAAATTATTTTTTATTAAAATATATTTAATTTGTAAATTAACTACAAGGATAAATTTACTTGGGTGAGAATAATTTTACTTATTCTCATGACCCAATTTTAGAACTTTAGCTCCTAAAACCTCTATAAGATAGTGGATAGGTATTAGGATACTAAATAAAGCAATTAGTTTAAATATTGGGGTTACTTCATGGGTTTTACAAAAATTTTTGAAGAAAGGTGAAAATTTATTATCATCTGTTGATGACTCAATTTCAAAATACTAAGTTATAGCTTCAACTTCCATGTAACTGAATTTTATGATACAGGACAAATACTTGTGCACTTTTAATTAATATTGTTTTAGTTCATTTCTTCAGAAGCAAATGTTTGGGGAACCTTTTAGTGTGCAGATATGTGATAAATATTTTCACAGTCGTCATATTTGGGACAGAACCAACAGAAACTGTTGATAACATTATTTATAGTATTCTTTCATTATAAATCTATTTAAATAACCAGAATCAATAATATAACCAACTGGAATTAACAATGATTGTTTTCTTGGAGAGGCAGACAGAAAATAGTCACAACCAGTTGGCATCAAAGTATAGTAAAAGCCTAGTGCTGCTGGCCACAGCAGGTGGAGCTTGCCAAAAAATGTCTTGCTGCAGCTTCTATCAGACCATTGATATTCACATGTGCAGCCTGTTTTTGTATTATAGCGTCAAAAACTTTTTTAAAATTGCATTTTCAAATCCTATTGAACATTTTTTTGGGCATATAGGAGCTTACCAGGTGGGCTCAAGAGCTGATTCATTGGAAAAGACCCTGATGATGGGAAAGACTAAGGGCAAGAGGAGAAGGGGGCGACAGAGGAAGGGATGGTTGGATGGCATCAGTGACTCAGTGGACATGAGTTTGAACAAACTCTGGGAGACAGGGAAGAACAAGGAAGCCTGCCATGCTGCAGTCCATGGGGTCACAAAGAGTCAGACACAACATAGCGACCGAACAACAACAAAGACCCTTCCTTATACCATTTATTTCTTAACTGGATCTTTATTGACTATCTACCTAGTACAAGTACCAATTAAGTAACTAATGAAAACAGGGTCCGCTTTCTAGGCAAATCATGTTTTGATGATTACAGTCAGCTCCGTTATGTACGTTTTTTTCCTGACTCTAAATTTACGCTCTAAATTTTTGTATACTCTTGAAAGCCAGTTTCAAATTGCAGTGTTAGGTAATTAGGGATTCTTAGGTAATTAGCATTGCTCAGGATTTATTAATAGCCTTTTTTTTTTTTTCCTACTTTACGGTTCCTTCTAATTTTGATTTCTCAGATAAGTAGTTTTGGGGCTGCAACCCCCACCCCTCACCACCTCTCCCACAAATAAGCCAAATAAATAAGGCCTCTAATGACAATAATTGGCTTCAAACCACAAGATAAGTTTTAGGATTTTCTATGTTAATTTACATTAAGTGCCTAAACTCTTGACTTAAAAAGGCTAGGGGGCGATTTGCATATTCATTAAAAAATAAATAATAATCTGCTCTGCTATTGCCCTTCCCCAAGGTACCAGCTACAGTCACTCACTAATGGATGCTCATTGTGCAAATGGGCCTCTTGTCCTGCATAAGGTTCCATAGCTTTGACTGCAGGGCTGGAAACAGAGAACCAGAAAGCAGAGATTTTGATCTCTGGTTAGTGTGCCTTGTATTTCTAATTCAAATAGAACAAAAGAAAACATTTAAAGAAATGATTCTGCAAAGATGGATCAGAGTACCCTGGCTGTGCTTGAAACTTTTCATGCCTTAATTCTTTAGGCATTTTGCAGTCAGTCAATTCCCAATGCTTGGGGTTTCATTTCTATGTTTTTAATAAAGTTTAAAAAAAGACTGTATTTTTTCTGCTATAGTTAACTCATGATTTTTTGATTTATGGAAAACATCACAGTTTCCCCCAAAGAGAGGGAGAACCTACTCACTTTTACTTTCTCTTCTAATGGGGAAACGAGGTCGCAGGCCAATTTCATGGTAGAAGTGGTTTCAGCCCCTCCCCTGGAGTGAGTTGCTAGGGTTGGGGGACATTTCTGCATAGATGGCCGAAGAAAGGAAATATCATCAGCTTCTCACACTGCACTTCCATCGCTGGCTCCCTCTTGGGCAGTTTGAGAAACAGGAGGAGATGTAGATGGAAGCAGAGAAGTCAGAGAAAACCGAAACAGGTGCCCGAATGGCTAATTTTGGCTTTGGTAGGCTATCCATTCGGAGAAGGCAATGGCACCCCACTCCAGTACTATTGCCTGGAAAATCCTATGGATGGAGGAGCCTGGTAGGCTGTAGTCCATGGGGTCGCTAAGAGTCGGACACGACTGAGCGACTTCACTTTGACTTTTCAGTTTCATGCATTGGAGAAGGAAATGGCAACCCACTCCAGTGTTCTTGCCTGGAGAATCCCAGGGACGGGGGAGCCTGGTGGGCTGCCGTCTATGGGGTTGCACAGAGTCGGACACGACTGAAGCGACTTAGCAGCAGCAGCAGCAGCAGCAGCAGGATATCCATTAAGACCAAAGTAGGGAGCCTTTGTAGGGTGAAGTAATTTTATTTTTTACTTTTACGTTTTTGGAATCCTTCTTAAGCAATCAAGGAAATTAGAAACCCTTTGATACTTAGACCAGACTTTTGTAATCTATTGTGTTTGGTTTCCTGGATTCCAGAGAAGTTTATTCCTGTCTTTTAATCAATTCTTTCTCTTTTTAAACCTCTTGAGTCCCCACAAACTGCTATTTCAGAACATAACATTTTCCTCCAATAAATTTGCAAGTAGGTACTAAATAAGCTGGGTGAGATTAAATTCCAAAATGTGTTGTGGCGTATTTGTTTATACATCACAGGTGTGGATACAGTCAAGTCTCCAGGTGGTTTTTGGAGAAATTTAAGTTAATAGGGTGCTGTTAAAGAAATGCATACAGGTGCAGATGGCTTCGAGAAGCAGGAAGATTCACAACTAACTTCATTATGGGAGATGAAAATAAGTTGTGTGTAGTCAGGAGGGTCATATAAATAGCTCTGGGGGTCACATGACTACCAGGGAGGTAGGGGCTGTATGTGCAGTTGAAAATTGTGGAACATGGGAAATTCTGGCCTGTTGTAGAACAGAAGTTTGGATATAAAAAAATATTAAGTGGGAAGCAACCTACTGAGGTTTTCTAGGTATAGTGTAACTGGAAAGTTATTTAAATCATTCACATGAATTTTAATCATTAGCAATAGCTGTGTTAGAGATAAAATATTATCTTTTACATTCCCAGATCACCATGGACGCCAGATGGTCTGTTCTCTACTGAGGGGAGGGTAACTAGCATCAGATATGAAGTGCTGCGAGTATTCATAATGGGATACTAATAATTGTTAACGAATTTTACAGAATTTCCCTTTTTTAAGACGTGTCAATGAATTCTGGAGAAGGCAATGGCACCCCACTCCAGTACTCTTGCCTGGAAAATCCCATGGACGGAGGAGCCTGGAAGGCTGTGGTCCATGGGGTCGCTGAGGGTCGGACACGACTGAGCGACACGAGCGACTTCACTTTGACTTTTCACTTTCCATGCATTGGAGAAGGAAATGGCAACCCACTCCAGAGTTCTTGCCTGGAGAGTCCCAGGGACAGGGGAGCCTGGTGGGCTGCCGTCTATGGCGTCACACAGAGCTGGACACGACTGAAGTGACTTAGCAGCTTAGCAGCAATGAATTCTGGTTTATCCCTCTTCGTGGAGTTAGTTTTACTCAACTGTGTTCAGACCTTCTTGCTCAGCAGGACAGATAGGGATAAAGTGTCATTTAGGGAATTAACACATGTCATTGCCATGTAGTGACCTGTGAGCTATCTTGTGAAATTTTCTATAATAATTAGAGATTCTAATAATTGTAGTCCTTTCAGTTTCAAAAAAAGGTTTTTAGGTTTTATTAAAATGTTTAAAATATGCATTCATGATGCATAAATCTTAAATATGAGTGACATTGGATTGTCTCTTGGTTGAAAAGTCTGCCAAGCTAGACTGAAGACCAGAGAAGTTGTGTCATATACCAGATTAGGGGAGACTCGGGCCCTCTGTCTTACTCATATGTACCATAGTTGTCTAAATTGTATTAGTAAGGTTCTCCAGAGAAACCCTCATGTATGTTTTATTATACAAACCTTTATATGTGACTTATTATAAGGAATTGGCTCAAGTGATTTGAAGCCTAATTCCAAAAATCTGCAAGCTGGAGACCCAGGAGAGCAGATGGGGTAGTTCTGGCCCAAAGGCCATAGATAGACTCAAGACCCAGGAAAAGTCAATGTTTCCGTTCAAGTCTGAAAGCTGGAAAAAGCTCATGTCCAAGTTCGAAGGCTGTGGGCAGGAGGGATTCTCTTTTACTTGAAGGGGAAGATTGGCTTTTTTGGTTCTATTCAGGCTTTTCAAATGATTAGATGAGGTCCACCCACATTAGGATCTGCTTTACTCAAATCTTGGAGAAGGCAATGGCACCCCACTCCAGTACTCTTGCCTGGAAAATCCCATGGACGGAGGAGCCTGGTAGGCTGCAGTCCATGGGGTCGCTAAGAGTCGGACACGACTGAGCGACTTCACTTTCACTTTTCACTTTCATGCATTGGAGAAGGAAATGGCAACCCACTCCAGTGTTCTTGCCTGGAGAATCCCAGGGGTGGGGGAGCCTGGTGGGCTGCTGTCTATGGGGTCGCACAGAGTCGGACACGGACGAAGTGGCTTAGCAGTAGCAGTTACTCAGTCTACCTATTTAAATGTCAAATTCTACCAAAAACACCCTCATAGAAGCACTCAGAGTAATTTTTTTTAATCTATTTTTTATTTGGGGTTTTAGTTTGGTTACATGGGATCTTAATCTTGGTTTTGCCATGCAGGGTTTTAGGTGTAGCATGCGAACACTTAGTTGTAGCTTGCGGAGTCTAGCTTCCTGACCAGGAATCCAGATTGGATCCTGGGCCTCTTGCAGTGGAATCAAGGAATCTTAGTCACGGGACCACCAGGGAAGTCCCTACACCAAAGTCATGTTTTACCAAATATCTGGGCACTCTGTGGCCCAGTCAAGGTGACACATAAAATTTTAACATCACACATGATATCTGTACATGACAATACTTTGCAAACATCAGTGCCCAATAAATATTGATGGATGCATGGATGGATGATGAATGGATAACTGAATGAATGTTCATTATACAAGTTAAAGAATCATAAGTTTCCATCTTGGGAATCTGGAAATACTTCTGTTTTTGCTGGTTGAAAAGCCATAATTTCACAGATGTTTGAAATATAATATTCTTTGAACTTTGTATTTAACATACGGGCCAAGGTGAAGGTTATTCCTACCTTTGAATGTACTCAAAAGTTTGTCTGTTCTCTGAAATTGTACACCGTTCATTTTACTTGCTATTTGCTTCCCTTTATATCACACTGCCTCTCAAATTTTCTTATATTTCTGTAGCCTTTTCCCCTTATCCTCGTGGTATTAATATTTGTATTTAATTTTATCTTTATTTATACTTAATATTTATCTTCTCTCCACTCTAAATCATTTTGGTTTTGGAGGTTTCTGCCCTTAATAAGCTTCTTTCTAGTGGATTCTTGCCAGTTGACTTTATTTTTACTGTGTTGATAAAAACTTTTCAGATTTTAATTGATGAAAAAGAGTTCAATGAAATCCTCCAACTGATAATAAACTTTTTAACAGGACTAAAAACATAAAAAATGAGATATGACATCAATATTTTGAAAATTATTTATTATATGAATAACTTGAGTTTATTTTCTCTTAATCAGAATGATAACATTTTCTTGACCTGCATCCCTTTTAATTCCTACAGAACAGACACAGTTAATATTTAGGGGATATTGTTTATGTTAAGTAACTCTCAATATCATAGAATGTTTACTGGTATAAAGGGAGTTCTGAAAATATGATGAAAGCATCATAATTTAAAGGATTTTGCTAGTGATCGTTTATATCTCTTAATCAAAAAGTTAACATTTGCTGTAGAAAATTTGAATTGATAATCATGTATTTTTCAAAAACAACTGAAATACGATAAGTTTGCCTTGAAACAGCAGATGAGCTGTTGAGCAGATGAATTCATCTCCTCCCTAGAATTTATTTGTGACCCCTTAATCAGTACTCCCAGCCCCTTCAAGGTCATCCACAGCCAAGTGCAGCGTGGCAAAAATTTGAGTCACCTAACGCCCACTGTCCTGCTGATACTGAGCAAAGCATCACGGCTTTGCTTCAGTCCTTGTCCTGTAAAAGGGTGTCCTTTCTACTGTCTGGCTGGTTGTGCTTCGTGTTGGTGATTTTGTTGTACTGCAGGCATGGGACTGAAGTGCTATCAACTGTTCCTAAGTGCAAGAAGGCTGTGGATGTGCCTTTTGGAGAAAATATGTGTGTCAGATAAGCTTTATTTAAGATTTAATAAAGGGTTTAATTTTGATTAGGGGCTTCCCTGGTACCCAGTTGGTACAGAATCTGCCTGCAATGCAGGAGACCCAGGTTTCATCCTTGGGTCAAGAAGATCCCCTGGAGAAAGGAATGACTGTCCACTCCAGTATTTTTGCGTGGAGAATTCCATGGACAGAGGAGCCTGGTGGGCTACAGTCTGTGGGGTCACAAAGAGTCAGACACGACTGAGCAACTAACACTTGCACTTTTTTCTTCCTATTTTAAGAACTTTCTGTATACCATTCATGCTGTTGGCTGTATGCTCAATGTTAATGAATTGGCAATATATATATTTAATAAGTGTCTTTACACATACAACACACATACAACAAAATTATGTATTGATTAATTGACAAAAATATGACCACAGACTTGTAGGACCCTCACTCCTAATTTCTCCTTGGAGGAATAATTAAATTTTCACTAACTCAGTGTTTGAAATGATTTTATAGAATATAACTACAGAGAATAACAAGAATCAACTTTACTTTTTTTTTTTTTTCAGGAATTGACTTCCACTCTACATTTGTGCATTTTTCCTTAATGGTGTATTTTGAATATTTTCCCATGTTATTAAATATTCTTCAATATCTTTTTAATGTCTGTGTAGCAATACAATATACAGATGGGCTGTCAGTTTATTTAATAAGTCTTTTTATAGAGCACTTACTAACCCTCCCCCAACTTTTTGCTAATGTATGCAATTCTGGAATAAACATCCTTGTAGCTTAATCTTTATCATGTACATGATTATTTTCTCAGGATAAATTTTCTGCAAATGAAATTTGGGAACACAGGATATGCACATTGAGAATTTTGCTGTTTGTAAGATTCCTTTGTGATCTTTCCTAATGTATTCTTTTCAAAATAAAAGGAAATTAACAAAAAAACTATCCATTTTTATCAAATTTTGAAAACCTTTATGGGATTTTGAAAAAAATTATAAAGGTTATTTTTATCTTTTATTTCAGTGGTCCTTTATAGCAACTGTTTTCTAATGTATTTAAGTAGCAATGCAGTGTACTTTAGATATGGAGAGAATTTCAGATTAGATAAGAATGCACTTGCAAGAGCCCTTAGGGTTTTTTAGTTTAACCATCACTTTGCATTGATAAAGTTGGAGACTGGTTTGAATATTTTAATGTGAATTCAAGATTTTAAAAAGAAGCAAATGGGGGATGAGAGAATGGATTGGGAATCTGGGATTAGCAGATGTAAACTGTCATATATAGAATGGATAAACAATGAGGTCCTACTATATAGCCCAGGGAATTATATTCAATATCCTGCCATAAACTGTAATGGAAAGATTATGAAAATGAATATATATAAGTATAACCGAATCACTCTGCTGTACACCAGAAACTAACACAAGATTGCAAATCAACTATACTTCAGTACAAAGAAATTAATTAATTACATAGTTCCTTTCCAAAAGAACAAAGGAGCCAAATTATAGCTTTGATTTCTTCTGAATGTTGTAGCCCATAGCTGAGGAGGAGAATTCAGACTGTTGACCTCCATTTACAACCCCTCTGGTTTCCTTCTTCTAACTCTGTTAGAGATATAAAAATTCAGGAAGCAAAAATCACACATCTGTTCTTTGTAGATGCAGGTGTGTAAGCTCAGAAAGGGTGTCACTCTTCCTGCCCCCACCTGCTTCCCTCCCCCTTTCTCTCCTCCCTCCTTCCCCAGCCCCCCACACCCCGCCCCGGAAGTCAGAATCTGTACACAGAGACCCTCTGCAGCAAGGGAGATCCTGATTTAATGCCTCGGGAGAAACCTAACAGAATGTACTGGAAATACTGAGGTCAGAGTAAATGTTACTTTCTGCTGTGAGAATTGGCGGCTGGAAGAGGTGACATGTGCTCTAGACTTTGAATGATGACTATGTTCATGGGGAAAATTATCTAATGCTATAAATTTCCATGCCTGTACTCCATTGGCAGATTTTTAATTTTGCATATGATCGGTCTTGAGTAGGGAGCGTGTCTAGCTTATCATTTATTTTAAGCTTTGCTGTTACAAGGGAACAAATGTTGATTTATGCTATTTACTTCTTACTTGGGCTTTGCCAATATCTCAGCCGGCAAAAATCTGCCTGTAGTGCAGGAATCATGGTTTTTGATCCCTGGGTTGGGAAGATCCCCTGGAGGAGGAAATGGCAACACACTCCAGTATTCTTGTCTGGAAAATCCCATGGACAGAGGAGCCTGATGGGCTACAGTCCATGGGATCCCAAAGAGTCAGATACGACTGAAGTGACACAGCATACATACAACTTATTTACAAAGTACATGGGCATTTCATAGTTTGTACATTTTCCTGGTGTCAGATTTTTTGGTTTCTATCTGCAGTGCCTTTAAGATCCTAAATTTTTGAATACATAATATTAAATTGTGTCACTCTATTTTAATTTGTTAGTGTTTTTCCCTAATTTGATCCTTTTGGATTTCGTTCCGCTTTTTATTACAGATAATGACAAATGAACAATTTAATGCTTGTATCTTTTTTGATTTCTTTTGGGGTATTTTTAGAGCTTGTATTCCTAGGAATGGAATTATTTGAAGCTATTTTATTGCTTTTGTCATTTATTCTCATACTGCTTTCCAAAAATGTGTTGTTAATTAATAGTATTTTTTGCAATAATTTCCCCATTGTGTATTATGTGTGTTATTTTTAAAAAAAAAGAATCTTGCTTCCTTAGCGGCCATAAAATGGCATCTCACGGTTACTTCATTTTTTTGATTACCAACAGGGACAGACCTAATCCTGTTGGGATTTTGGCTTGTGTAAAATCATTATTCATAATTTTTGCCCAAATAGTTGCCTAGTGGAGCCTTTTCTTTGCCACAGTGAAGGTCATTCCATTTTTTATGGGGTTATTCCATATGCTTTTTATGTATGTAAAATTTAAATTCTGTAACGTGTATCTTTACAGACCTAGTAATTCAGAGGGAATTGCACCTCATGTTATTGGCTTTTCATTTGGATCCAGACTACAGAATAAAAACATGTCTGAGCCACCCTCGTAATAACCAGTAAAAGAAGCATGGCTAGTACAAAGGGCTTAATTCCCCAAATAGTTCCTTTCTGACATTGGTATGCGTGCAGTTTATTCAGAGTGAGCACCTCTTAGGCCCCATACCAATTCGTTCATCCCTTCTCTGTGTTGTCATTATACATCCTGTACTCTCTCCATTGTGGAACTTAATCTCAGTACATTGTAATTCTTTTTTATGTGTCTGTGTTCCCTCTTCTGGATGCTTCTTGGGAGGCAGAAACCCATAGTCAGATTCTTTTGTTTAATTCCTCACGCCTAACACATAGCAATGCAGTACCTCCTAAGTCTGTTCATTAATTGGGCAAGTATTTATTGGATGTCTGAGTGCTGTCCTAGGATTTATTGGACACAGAGCATGTAATGATGAGAAAGCTGTGGTGCCTGAAGTCTGGCCAGACCTTTTACGGAGGGAAAACCTGGGTCTGTAGGTAATTGACAAGTCTGGTTTTAGAGCTTAAAAGGGTCTTTAAGCACTTAAAAATATGAGCTGAGACACTTTTGTAGAGCAGCAGTGATCAGGAATTATTGGAAAAATTATATAATAACATGTTACAAATTCATCAAAGCTTATTTTCCCCAACTTGATCAACTTTTAGTTAAATTGGCCTGGCCAGCTATAAATCCCCAACCTCATCCGTTAAAACCTCGAAGTCTTAGAAATGTAGCCCTTAGAGCGGGCAGAGATCTTACAAATCATCTATTTAAAACTCCTTTTTATATTTGGGGAAGCTGAACTCCAAAACGATTGTGACCGTCCCCAGGCTAGAGGGTTTTTTTTTTTTCCCTGAAAGGAAAATACTTCAAAAATATAGAATGTATTTCTTAAGAAATATAATGAACTTTAGGTGTCTCTTTGCATATTTGAGCCTAAGAGTTTTTAATCAGATTCAAGAATAACTTAGGTTTGCTCTTTGATGAGGTGTGACAGGGTGTCTAGTTGGCTCTAAGGACAGTCTGTGCTTATGTGCTGCCCATCCCTCATCATTCTATATGTTCCTCCAGAAATGTTTCCTGGATCTAAGAACCTGTATTTCTTATATTTGTATGCCCCTTGCTTTTTTTAAAAAGTGGGATTGAAGTTTACTCTGGGGGTTTAGTTACAGTTCTCTTTGTGACAAATACCTGTACAAATTGCTACTGAGTTTTGAGTTTTAGTTTTTCAATATATTAGATAATACATAAAGGAATGAAATAAAATATGTCAAGGAAATTGTATTAATCATGCATCTGGCTGACAATGTCAGTGCTTTTCACAATGTTTTGTCTGAACTTTGTCAAGTGTTTTATTGTTCTTGAGAACAATCGAATGTTTTGTCTTTAACTTTGCTTAGACTTTAAAAGATAAAGACATATTTTTTTTCTTAGTCACACCAGACACAGCCAACAGTAGCCTCCATATGGGATTAGAATGGAGTAGAGGGCAGAAAGAAACCTTTGAAACTCTGTGTTATCTATTCACTGAATTCCAAAAACTTAGAACTCTCAGCTTATTACATTATTACATAGAAACTCTTACCGTTAAGATAGGACTCGGGGGCAAAAAACTGCACTTAAAATCTTCTAACTTGGGCTTTGTTTCTGATCTGTCAGAGGTTTTACTTCTTGAATATTTTGTACGGGAGTATTTGATTTTTCCAAAATGCCAAATTGTGTATGTTCGTGTATTTTTTTTTTGGAGAAGGGGATCTGTAACATTATTAACCATATTTTCAAAGGTGAATGTGGTGACTTACGAAAAGGTGATCCGGTCCTTTTGTCACTGTCTTTCTGAACAACCCCTTCAGAATGACAGAGATGATGGTTTGGTACCACCTACATTTGTGGTCTGTTCCACAGCATGAAAAGCATTCAGATTCATTGGTGGTCTTTGGAAAGAGCATTCAACTTAGATGTAGGGTGGTGGCCTCAGCTTGAATATTGAATGCATCTGCCTGGTTGTCAAGAACGTATCTTTGTTTTTTTCTATTTATTTGTTTATTTGTCTGCATGAGGTCTTAGTTGCAGCATGTGGGATCTTTTGTTGTGGTGCATGGACCCTCCAGTTGTGGCATGCAGGCTTAGTTGCTCTGTGGCATGTAGGATCTTAGTTCTCCAACTGGGGATCGAACTCGTGTCCCTTGCGTTGCAAGGCAGATTCTTAACCACTGGACCACCAGGGAAGTTCCAGGTGGTCTTTTTAATGAACTTCATCCTTTACTGTTAAAATGAGGGGAAAGATGTGGAAATTTCTGTGATTCTTCCTCCTGTAATTTCATGCATTCTCTGGAATGTAAATAAAATTAGAAATAAATACTAGCAGTGTGATTTTGGTGCCACCCCTGGGTTATGATTTTTGTCTTCCTGTGGTTTTCCCTAAAAATATGGTCTCTGACAAAAATAATATTTATATATTAGGATTTTACAACTGCTCAGTTTTTGTGAGGCTTTATAGTTTTCATGCTTTGGGATTTTTGTGTTTTTTTCTCTTCTGATCAGCATTTTATTCCTATTTCTTGAGATACAGCTGTTTTGATCATTGGATTGAGTGCCTTACCCTGGGCTTCTGAGTGCTAACAAGTAAAATTTCTTTGTCCAAATGTTCCTCTGACATATTTATGTTTGTTTGATCATAATCATTCCAAGTTGATACACAAAAATAATCATTCCTTCAATTATGAAAAGGCTAAGGTTAGACCGCGACTAGCTCTGACGGTTGTTGGTTTGGCGTCAGGGTCAGTAATTTCTCTGACTTTCCCACAATCTTCTTTCATCGGTCTTGGAGATAAACAACACTGGGCTGAGAAAATTAGACAGTGTAGAGGCACTCAGAAAGGAAGGGTTAATTTTTGGCTAGTGGGGATGTTGTGGGCTGAATTTGTCCCTCCAAATACATATACTGAACCCAACAGTACATCAAAAAATGACTCTGTTTGAAAGTATGATCTTTCCAGAGGTAATAAAGGCAGAATGAGGCCACTGAGTCAACATGAGGTCACCAGTGGAAGTGTTAGTCCCTTAGTCGTGTCTGACTCCTGTAGCCCACCAAGCTCCTGTGTCCATGAGATTCTCCAGACAAGAATGCTGGAGTGGGTTGCCATTCGTTTCTCCAGGTCTTCCCAACCCAGGGATCGAATCCCGGTCTCCTGCATTGCAGGCAGACTCTTTACCATTTGAGCCACCAGGGAAACCCTGTGTTCATCAGGGTGAGCCCTAATCTGATGAGGTCTGAGTCCTTATAAGAGGAGATCCAGACCCGGTCGTACCCAGAGAGAAGACCACCTGAAGATACATATCGGTATTTTGTTAATTAATTTTCCAATGGCAGGTCCTTCAAAGAGCGGATCAGTAGGTTTTCTTTAAAGTATCTTTTTTTCTGTGAAGCTTGAGGAAACCTATACTTTGAAAAATAATTGGAGTTAATCATTAGGATTAATCGCTTCATTCCCATCAAAATATTATTTTATCTTTTTTAATGGTTTAGATTAATGAGTATTTTTTCCTTCAATACTTTACGAAAACACATTAGAAGGATTGTGAAATATTTGCTAGACAGACTGAAGGACAAAGTCTCTGGTTGACTGAACTAGAGGGAATTAAACCCACTTAGTTATAGACTAGGTGAAAGGCAGTTAAGTTTCAGGGGGAGTTTTCATTTTCCTTTTTCTCAAAGTAATTTAAGAATAGGGAGGGGGGTGGTGGTGAGGGAGAGGGAAGACGTACAATCTTAACACCTCTGCTCTCCATTTGGTTTATGATCCCTAGTGTCAATTTCTAGTATTGACAGGAAAAAAAAACAAGACAAAAATAAACCTCTTTGTAATCATCTAGGTATTACAGAAAATGGTATTCTTAAGTTTACCTTCTTCTTGTGTCTTCATATCAGAATATATCTAGATTCTAGCATTTTTACAACTTTGTCCTGGAAAAAAATGGGAAAGTTGACCTATGCAATTGAATGCAAAATCAATGTAAACTGCCCAAAGGACTAATGTATTGGATATTACCTTGTAGAGACAAATGCTTTTTCAGTCCTCTTGTGATTCTACTACTATTGGATGTAGAAATTTAAGGTTTAATCTCTATTATCTCAGTGTTCTACTTGTAGGCAGAGTGAAAAGGAATAAAAGGACTTTTTTTTTTTTCTTCCCTAAACCAGAAAGTTGCATTAGAAATATTATACTCATTTCAGGATATTTTTAGTCCATGATAGATGCAACATTCTACAGTGCAATAAGAGAAAATTTGTCTTTTGCCCTAAAGTTGTATTTTAACTTCCGTTAAGTTCTTATCTACCGCAAGATTGGAAGGAGAAAAGCTTTTAGAGCATTTCTAAGAGTGTACGGGAATGAAGTCAAATATATACGGAGTTGAGTTTTGAATTTTGTAGGTAAAGGAGAAATGTTCTCTTGGGAAAGAAGGCTGTGGGTGGCACCTAAACAGAGTTTATAGTTTATAGCTCTTACCTGGGTGAAAGCTAGTAGACCTCAGTGTCGTCCTGCTAGAGAGACCTTGGCGCCTGGTTCACCTTGGCAAACTGGTTCCGTCATTTCTGCCTCTCAAATTGTCCTTCAAGGGTGGCATTGAGAAGCTGGATGAGATTTTGGTTCTTTTCTTTTAGGGGCCTCAGAACTATTGCCTAATATATGAATCCATATTATTAATAGCACCACACATTTGTCACTGTTCTGGTTAATTTAGATATGATTGAGAGAATTGTTATATGCAGCATTTTAAAACAGACTGAATTCAGTATGTTCTTTCATTATCATTACTTAGTCCACACATGCAAAAAAGAGCTTACTAATACGCAAGAGGGAGTCAGGTGTTTTTTTTGTACTTAGGTTATAAGTGAAACATTAGAACTTATATTCAAAAAGGAAAGGAACAGCCTCGTTGAGCTCCAAGATGCTTGTATCTATGGCATTCAATAATTTTTTGAAAGTTGCTGTCTACACTTTAGCTTCTCATCACTGAAGACTTGAAGATTTAATGAAAGGGTGTAATCAAAAAGTTTATAAATGCACAATTTGCCATGGGTTTGAAGATTCTCTCTCTGCCAAACACGGATCTAAAGTGTGGGCCGCTCCAGGGCGACAGGCGTGAGCTCTGTCTTGCTTCCTGCTATATTCCTGGCACCTGTCATACAACGTTAGGTGTTACTTGCCAGCACAATATTTGTTGCTGACTGTATTTCTAGGAATAAGACCTGCTAAGAGTACTAATCATAATTTCAGCTAACTTGCTTCCGCCAATCTTTCTTTAAAAAAAAAAACGCAGCTATAGGTATAACTTGGTATAAATAGGAAGTTGATGAATTAGATATAACCATTTGCTTTAGAAAGATTATTAAACTTGAACCACATTGCAGTGAAAATTGTGAAAATTTCAGATTTTTAAATAATTTAACTTTATTCAATAATTAATTTAATAATTAAAGCGTGACTCTCTGTACAGACTATCATAAAGGCTTTTTGGGAACAAGATTGTGAAAAACTAGATACTCCTTTTTTAAAAATATATATGTATTTATTGATTTGGCTGTGTCAGGTCTTAGTTGCAGCAGGTGGGAGCTAGTTCCCTGACCAGGGATTGAACTGGGCCCTCTGCACTGGGAGCTCAGAGTCTTAGCCAGTGGACCATCAGGGAAATCACTAGATATTCTTGAATATAAGGAGACACAGTGATTTAAAATTTTTCTTAGAGCTGGTAAATGTGATTGATTATAATAATAATTATGATGCAAAGATTATATAATTATAACTTCTATATCTTCCATAATCTTTCTAAGTTGTGGCTGAATATTATTCTTTGGTTTTTCTGTGGTAATTGTTACATGGTTTCTGACTTGTTTGAAATCCCAAAATATTTTTTCAGAAAGTTAGTAGCTCACGGTGTCCTTATTTGCCTTCAAGTCAGAGAAGTTTGTTTGCTGTTCAGGTTTTCCTGAGGTTTGTTTCCAGCTGCTCTTTCTTGTGAAACGTCTTCTCAAAGTACATGGTTTTGAATGGCAAATAAAGGGAACTTACTTCTGATCTGTTGTCAAACTCAGCTTCCTTTTTCTATTCTATGTATATTCAGTTATGAGAAAGGAGAAATGAGTAAAACTAAGTCACATAAATAATAATGAATCAGTTCAGTTCAGTTCAGTTCAGTTGCTCAGTCATGTCTGACTCTTTGTGACCCCATGGACTACAGCACACCAGGCCTCCATGTCCATCACCAACTCCTGGAATTTACTCAAATTCGTGTCCATTGAGTCGGTGATGCCATCCAACCATCTCATCCTCTGTCATCCCCTTCTCCTCCCGCCTTCAATATTTCCCAGCATCAGGGTCTTTTCAAATGAGTCAGCTCTTCGCATCAGGTGGCCAAAGTATTGGAGTTTCAGCTTCAGCATATAAAACTAAGTATTTTTTTTGTTTATAAAGCTCTTTTAGAGTCACTCTTATAAATTAACACAGAAGTATAACAATCTGTGTATTAATTTTTTTTTAAGGCATCCTTGGTTTTCCTTTGAATTTGCCCATCGTCTTTACCTGACATCCAGCATGAAACTCGTGCTTTCTTTCACAATACACAGCCTCTGCTTCAGCTCAGTTTGCACTTACACTATTTGTATCCTGCTTATCTCTGGTATGTGCAGACAGCTCCCAGTTTAGAAACACTTGACTTGCTGGGAAGGTGGCTGTCATGGAAACCTCCCTCAACCTCTTAGGAGCCCTTCCCCACCACTGGGGGTGCTGTTGGAGCTGGGAATCTTTACTTCCTGTCTGCTACTTTAGCAAATCTGCCTGTAATACAGGAGACCTGAGTTCAATCCCTGGGTCAAGAAGGTCCTTTGAAGAAGAGAGTGGCAACCCACTCCAGTATTCTTGCCTGGAGAATTCCATGGACAGAAGAAGAGCCTGGAAGACTACAGTCCGTAGGATTGCAAAGAGTTGGATACGACTGAGTGGCTAACCCTTTACTTTTTTACTTTTACAGCTCACCAGACCCCTCTAGGGTAGACCTACACCCGAGGAGGACCTTTCCTCTGCCATTGTCAGGATCTGCCTGCCTTCAAGTACATAAGATTCCCTGTGCTATTAATTAGAAAGGGTTCTCTGAGCTGGCTTGGAGACATCTCCATGATTTCCAATTTAGTTTGAAATAAAAGCTATGGTTCACAAGTCAGATTTATAAATTAACTTCCAAACCCATTTGCATGTCCAGGGCTCTCATTCATATTTCTGATACTAGATCTTCAGACTCAGTGGGTAAAGGCAGTTGCTTAAAAATGCCTATAGTGATTTTTGTTTATATACTCAAAAATGTCATTCATTTTCTGAGTACCGGTCTGTCGCCACCCCACTCCCCAGAAAAGAAAAAAAATTATACTTTAATTTCGTATGAAACAGTCTTTTTTCTTTAACCTGTTTTTGTCAACTTAGCTGTGTAAGTTAGTTACTTCTCACCCATTAAGCCTAATTGATCAAGGTAGTTCATTTTCTCTGGCTTACTGTCTAGTTTAACATTTTCACCAGGGAACCTAGTTACCAAAAATCGTCTTTCCATTTTGTTAAATTAAATACATCTATTGAGAAGCTTGTGTTTGTCAATTTTGCATTCTACTCCCTCTGAGATGGGGGAAAAGATGAGGAGACAAACAATAAAAAATCACTAGTCTGCATTTGCCCTGTCCTTTTGTAAACCAGCTATAATTTCCATGCCCCGTGGCTCCCATGGTGAAAGTCTGGATTATTTTTGGAAGTCAGCATTATTTTTTGTTCTGTTTTCTTATTGGTTTTAAGATTGGAGCAGCAGAGAATATGTATTTCAGTAGAAGAGGATAATAGTTAAGTGGTCTTGCCACACTTTCTTTTAAATTGTTTTACTGTTTTTTCTAAGGCCACACCATGTGCCATGTGGGATCTTGATTCCTCACCCATGTCCCCTCCATTTGGGAACACAGAGTCTTAACCAGGGACATACCACACTTTTAAAAATATAACAGTCTTATATCCAAGGAATATATTTTAATATATTTTGGTATTGAGGTATTCGAAGTGTAGAAAGATTTATTTTTTTTGCTTTTTAATCCAACGTAATTAAAAAAAAAAAAAAAGGATGAAGCCAGTCCCAGGAATAAAAACTCATTGTGTCCAACATTGCTATATTTTAAATGCTTAACCTACTGTATAGCATATGGAACCCTATTCCATGTTACCTGGCCACCTGGATAGGAGGGGAGTTTGGGGGGAGAATGGATACATGCATATGTATGGCTGAGTCGCTTTGCTGTCCACCTGAAACTATCACAACATTGTTAATCAACTGTAGTCCAATAGAAAATAAAAATTTTAAAAAGCAAACAAAAAACAAAAGAAAAAAAAAAAAAACTAGCGAAACAAAAAACCAAACGAAACTCACTGTGTCCAAATGGTGTCATTACAGGAGGGCATGAGTTTGTGGTTTGTTTCTGTTGGCATGCGGGCACATATAGAGGGCAGTTTAAAATACCCTGGCATGTGAGAGAGCAAGAAAATGCTTTTAGTCCTTTAACCCGGTTACTGCTTCTGTTAGAACGTGTGCTCTGTTTTCTTCAACCAGGCTTGTGTTTATACCATTCCATCTTTGTCCCTCCTCATGGCGTGGGGAGAAAGGCTTTATGCTTCCCCACACCTCTCTTCACACAGATGCACAGCCCTTGTGTGCTTTTGCATCAGACTTCTCTTTAATCCTGTATTTTGTATCTTTCACAAGGAAATTGATCTCATAAAGAATGCTATCAAGTTCATCAACTGGCAAAAGCTGGCATTTAAAAGTCGAAGGAAGAAGCATGAAAAGGATGCCATCGTAAGCTTGACTGTTTCAACAGAGCTCCTCAGCAGAAAATATGAAATCGGCCTGCGTGCCGTGAAATCTCTCAGGGCATGGCTAGCCAAAGAATTTCACAATGTGGATAACCTCCAGCCCTCTGACTGTATGCAAAGCAGAAGGCCTGAATAAGAGCATTGTGTTAGAAAAACCTTAAGCTGGAGGGAGTCTCAAAAGCCCAATCTCGCTGGTTATTTTGGACATTCAAATGCTGTCTAAGAGAAGAGAAGAGAACTCATTATGACTCAGTTCCGTTAATTAGACGTAAATTACCATCTTTTGTCTGATACAAAAGAAGGTAAAGGGAACTCAGCGAGACCAGAGGATACAGAAATTCTAATGAGATGAGGGCATGGGCTGGGAAACTGGACTGAACACAAGGAGCCATTCAACTTGAGGCGAGCCCCTAGTAGGGCTTGTGTATGAGCGAAAAAGCAAAAACATACATTTGTAATTGTCCAGATTCATATACTATTTACAACCATGGTCAATGCCCCCACAGAACTCATAGGGTCCTGATTTTGACAGGATGTGAGGCTGATCAGGAGATTCACTCTTCTTTTCTGTTCCTGATTCCGCTCTGAAGATTTTTGTTGTGTACACAGTCTGTTCTCAGTGGGAGATGAAAGGCCTCAACCGTGATTGAATGATAAGTAAATGGACCCTTTAACTTAAGAACAATGAAGGCTTAATAAATCAGGAAATTAGTAAAGTTTGATCCGGAGACTTAAGGAGTTAAACAGAAGGAGAGAAATTGTTTAAGCTTAACAATAACTGGAGAAGTACAGAATTCTGCTGTTGGAAGGGACCTTAGGGTAATTCTGGAACTGAAAAGCTACTTCATTAGGCTAAGAAAATAGTAACCCCATTAATCCTTTCTTTAGAAATGTATAAACACATGTTCTTAATTGCATCAACTTCTCAATGGCAAACCAGGTTGTTCCAGAGTAAATTTAGCCTCACTGTTTCTGCCTGCTAGAAAGTTGAACTCTTCTCCCTTGTGTTAGGCAGAAATTAACGAGGTCTCAAAGGTCCTATAGTCTGGTCACTAAATATCATAAGTCTGTAGAACAAGTTTATAATACAGTGGGAAACATGCTTCCTGGTGGATAATATTTTCATTCCCCTTTGAGATATGGGTGCAGTAGAAGTTTACATCCTGTATCCTATGCCCTTAACTATAATGCTATGAGTTTACAACTCGAATGCTAATTTTATAGAAAATTATAATATTAGAAGTAATTGCTTAGTTCATTCATTCAGCCCATTAAGTACATATTAAGTCCCAAACACAGTGTTACGCAGGAGGGATTCAAGGATTACTGTGAGAAAAAGGATCGCAAGTACAGGAGCAAACTAGGGAGAAAGTTCGTCAGATAGAGGTGTCCACAAACATGGCAGTGTCCGTCAGTGCCGAGTACATCACTGAACATGGTTTTCTGAAGACAGAGGTTAAGTCTGGGCAAATAGGTCCAGATCTAGGAGCGCCCACCATCCTGTAATGGGTGGATTCATTCAGGATGGGCGGGGAGAGCCATGACTTGGGAATGATGGCCCCAGGGTATTACGATTCAGGGAACAGGGGGAAACTGAGGAGCCTGAAAAGGAAAATCAAGCCTGTTCAGAGAAGCAGGGTGAAACAGGTAGAGGCAAAGCTTTGATGACTGAGCAGCAGAGTATTTTCTGAGGATGTTTGAATTAAGGGGGGCATGTGTCTGGCTGTATGCATGAATTGTGGGAGGGGGTGTGCGAGAAGGGGTCTGCCAAAGTAGAGCCTACAAGTGTGGTAATTAGCCTGGAGAGAAAAACGGTCATTTTGGAGTAAGTTTATGGCCTGGGTACAGAAAAGTATAAAGAAAGAGTAGTTGAAAAAAAGGAAGGAAGGGTGACCTATGTCTCTAGGTAAAATTAGGGTCCGGGAAACAATTGGAAGGATAGACACCAATAGGGAGAGGACTTTCAACTGTAGTTCAAAACGGGTGTGAATGCTGATAACTTTAGAGGTAGTGAAAATAACAGTGTCAGTCGCTCAGTTGTGTCCAACTCTTGCAACGCCACGGACTGCATCCCACCAGGCTCCTCTGTCCATGGGATTTCCCAGGCAAGAGCGCTGGAGAGGGTAGCCATTCCCTTCTCCAGGGATGGCTAACCCTGGAGATCTTCTTCCTAACCCAGGGATCGAACCTGGGTCGATTACAGGCAGATTCTTTACTTTCTGAGCCACCAGGGAGCCCTGGTGGTAGAAGAAAGGTAGAAGGTAGAAGAGAGGGGAGTTGAATTTTAACCATGGCTGACGGCCTCCGACTTCCCAGGAGAGTAGGAGGTAAAGGCACCCACTGGTTGGGCGAGAGTCTAATGGAGGTTCAGTATGGTCCCTGAGGAGGGGGGAGAAATAAGTGTTAGCAAAAAATCCATGCCTACTGGTTACCCAGTTAGGACTTGAGGCGTGCATTGGCAGAGAAACATAGCTGCAAGATTTTTTCCAGGAACTCTCAGCTTCCTGAATCTGAGTGAGAAGTGGTGCTTTGCTATATTGATCCCAGATTTGAAGTTTTGCTGGGTGGATAAGGTTGAAGGGTTAGGGCAAAATGGAACAATTATTTAGCTGATCAATAACCTAGTAAGGGTGGCCTGTTGACCCTGATGGGGTGTGTGTGTGTGTGTATTCTATGGATTCTCACTACTTCTCTGTGACATGTGTTGATAGTGGCTTGGAGAAGCCAGATAAACAGGGAGATTCACTGGCCATTTCTCAGATTCTTGACAACAGATGAAGAAGCAAAAGCACATCTAAAGTGTTGGTGATTCTGTCATCATTTGGTACTTTCGAGTCTTCTATGAGAGCAAAATAACAAAGAAAGAGAAACAAAGGAAATATAAAATTCCTTTTGCTGGTGTGTTTGAGCTCAGTGACTTCTTTTGCTACAACCACCCCATGGATATCTGTAGAATTCTGAGTAACGTGTTGAATTCTGTCTTCAATATTGCTTGCTAGTTTTCAGGACTGCTTCTGAGTGATATTAGTAAAGGCTCAGGGGCTAATAGGTATACAGAGAATTAAATCTACAGTTTTCATTTATGCTAGCTGCTAGCATCAAGTCATGTACCGTTGGTATTTGGTAATTTAAATTTGTCAGACAAAAGTCTTCATGGCTGATTTGCTTACTGGCTACCCTGGACAGGCTGCAAATTATATGTGAACTCAGCTGGAGACAGCTCTCTAAATTCTGCAAAATTGTTCTCCTCCGAACTCAGCAAGGCAGCTGGGGAACTAACTAAAGCAAAATATGTACCTTCTCACCCCCCGGGTAAAAATCTGAATGTGGGGAGTTGGTCATAGCACCAACCTAGTGTGTCTTCCAAACACTGAATTTAGGTGATTATTGCTCACCCTGACTTTGTAATATCTATGCCTGTTCCATTTGCCTTAAAGAAAATCATGGTTGAACTCATTTGACAATAGTGTGTGTGTATATTTTCAGTCAGCCTTAAAATTGATCATACCTTTGAGGAATGAGAGAATATATTGAAATCAAGCTTCAGGAGGGTGGGGACTTTGTGAGTAAATCTTGGCCTGAAAGGAAGGAGATCTGGATTCTGCTTTTTGTTCAGCAGCTAACCAGCTTCGTGACCTTGAGTGAGTCACTTATCTCTGGGGTCTTAGTTTCCTCTGCCATAAAATGATCTTTAGGGTCTTTTCCAGCTCTCAATAATTCATGATCCTTTCAGCTGTGTTGTAAAAGTATTTTCTTGCTGTTTTCTGCTCAGATCAATGCGGTCCATCTTTTTTTCCTGGTACAGCAGGGTTTGTGCTTAACCTGTAGATTATCCAGGTTTCTGTTGGATCAAAGTCTTTCCTTTTCAGATTCTTAGTCTTCTATGTGTCGTGTGACTTTCGACAATTTGTCTGTGTATTAGCACCTGGGGCAGAGGTGGATACGGATGATAAATATGAGATCTGGTAGGCTGCAGTCCATGGGGTCACAAAGAGTCAGACACGACTGAGCGACTTCACTTTCACTTTTCACTTTCATGCATTGGAGAAGGAAATGGCAACCCACTCCAGTGTTCTTGCCTGGAGAATCCCAGGGACGGCAGAGCCTGGCGGGCTGCCGTCTATGGGGTCGCACAGAGTCGGACACGACTGAAGCGACTTAGCAGCAGCAGCAGCGGTGCTGTAGGCTTTGTCCTGATGTTGAACATGAGTTTCTTGGGGGATGTTATCTTTAGTTACTTAATTATACTTTCTATGTCTCCAGAAACTAATTGAAGAAATGGCTTTGCAAACAGATCAACAACACACGTGTTTTCTAGGACTTCTCCCCTAGGAAGTTCACTGGCAGGAAATTTCATATCAGCATTCTTTTCTGCTGGGGTTGGCATGAATTGTTACTTGCTTTTAGGCTGCTTCAAAGTATTTTTAGAGCCCTTTAGTTTAGTCCACTGTGAAGAACAACAAATGCTAATCCTGTGGTCGTAGACCAGGGTGGGAAAGAACTTTCTAGGTCGTACAGACCAGCCCTGCCTCCACCAGTGCTGAAATATTTCCCTTCGGAGAAGACTCTCATTCTCACCTATGGATATTGATAGTATTTTTCTTTTCCTTGGTTGCTTTTTAAAAACTTAACAACAACAACAACAAACCCTCAAGTAGCTATGTTCCTTATAATGATACATAGAAAATACTGGGATCAGTCCTTTGATTTTATAATAAGCTTGCAAATAGTTCACAGCAAGATTTTTTATACCAAGCTGTAAACTTAATTTTGAACTGGGTTATGTTATGTGAGGAGCTGATATAGAAAAAGGTGCTATTTAAAGAGATGGCAGTGAAAAAAACATGAACCTCTCACTGTCTGACCTGCATATGCTATGTATTTTGATCAGATGAAATACCCCAGTTCTGAAATGTTTCACCTTTGGCAAACTTTGTTCACATATATTTCATTCCCTTAATGTTAAATTATAGGTAAGGTTCCATAGCCACTAAGCTAACCATTTAACCATGCTGACTTGGGCTGATGATTGTAGCATAGAAAATAATTAATTTTACAAATGCAACGTAATCATTATTCAAGGGAAATCTTATGAACTATCCTGAAATTAGATGGTATTTTCCCCAGGAAGCATTATTACACATGGTAGGTGAAATAATACAATGAATGTCGTGCTTTACTCATAGAATGGAGAAAATCTGCTTCTGGAGAATAATCTAAGAAGTAAGATTTATAATATTGCAATTTGAAAAAAACATCTTAGCAACTAAAATATTACAACTGGTTTGTAAATAACTTTAAAAAATAGACCGTTCATGAGAGATTCCTTATAATATTAAAATGTTCCCTAAAAGAAAATTTTGATATCTAGGTATAAGCTGTTTGCTTAAAAGATATTTTAAATGGCTCCATTCTGGGCTTCAGTGAATATTCATCTTTACTAGGACTTTGTCAAATGCTTCAGGATATAAAATGGACCTATCCTAATGGAATAAAATATATCAAGGAGAATTACTAATTTAAGTAAATGATTTAAAACCAGTTACATGCTAAATTGTGAGAGTTAAAAGAATCTAGAAAAAGAGAGTTTATCTTGACCTGGGCTGGATCTGATGATGAGAGGAAGTGTAAGTGACTCCAGTGGTCTGTAAGAAGTCCTATCATCTCTTTGTGGATGCTAAGACTCAAAACAGCCTTTTCTCAACTAGGAGCCCAAGACTCTGAGCTCAGTCACTTCCCCTAATCACAAAACTGCTTAGTGAGCTGCTTGCTTGGGAGATAAGAAGAGATTCAAGGTGGAAGGAATATTTTAAAAAGGCACCGAAGTAGGCTTAGCTGTGCTTTTCAGAAGTCAGTGACTACTGCGCGTGTGCTCGCTCAGTCGGTCAGCTGTGTTCGACTCTTTGCGACTTCATGGACTGTAGCCCACCAGGCTTCTCTGCCCACGGAATTTTCCAGCAAGAGTACTGGAGTAGGTTGCCATTTCCTACACCATGGGATCTTCCTGTGGGTGCTGAGCTGATGGGAAATCTGTGCAGTACTGGAAATCTGATTTAGATATGAGGCACGACCCTTTTGAATATCGTTAAATACCTTTCTTGGTATTATAGTTTGTGGTATATCTTAGGTGCTTAATTATCTGATCTGATGGTGTGTAGGAGAAATGTACCTTTCTCAGTTTACTGTATAATACATAAATTATGTTGGTCATTGAGTTAAATGTTAATATGAGCATGATTTTACAGATAAGCTGTATTATGAACAGAATAACTTTTAAACACTATGAACAGAATAACTTTTTAAACTCTATGAACAGAATAACTTTTTAAACTCTATCGAAACTTTCGGTAATTTCTTACCCCATTCTTCAATAATCAAAGGTGTCGGACTATTTCTTTAAGTATTTCCTCTTCCTCTGTTGCCTTGTGCTGTTAATTTTTGAAAGACCTGATTATGACATTTATAAGGTACTGCCTGACAACTTGAAAATTTAGAAAGTGAGGCATCTTTAGAATCAAAACCAATTTGCATTGTAAACTTGTGTTTTAATGTAACTTCTGTGTAATTTTAATTTCTTTTTTAATAGGAATGGGATATTTCAAGTTGCCTTATTAAATAGGAAATGAAAAGATTTCTGTATTCCGGCGTTATTCGAGGTTTTCAGAATACCCTTTCAAAGCCTCTGGGCCTGTGTTAGATTTCAGGTAGTGACCTTCGAAATTCATGGCTCATTTCTCTTTGGCCTTAGAGCAAGTGTCTTTTGGGTTTTTTTCCTTTGCCTTCAGGGCCTTGTCTTTCTTCCACCTTCTGGTAAATTAATTACCAGCATATTCCTTCTCTTCTGAATATCAGCCCTGAGGATTCTCTCACTAGTCACTGAGAACTCCTCAGAGTCCCTCAATTAGATTCCAGGTAAATTCGTGCTAGAGAAATTCAGTGTATATGTTAAATGTAGGAAGATAGTTTTTTTGACCTCATGTTTCCCTTCGCTAAAAGTTTATTTTTTATTACGTCTAAACTATGAGCCAGTTTTTAAAGATCATTTAAATCTCTGTGATCATATGACACATTTACTCTGGAAAAACATAATTCACATTTTAAAAAGGTTATCTGCTGTGTCTGCAAGAGTTAAAGTCTTGATCTTAGGGCATTGCTAAACAGTGCAGGGCTGTGGTCTGGGGACATTATCTGGTTGACAGAGGTTTTCCTTAAGGATGCAACGTCTTGCCTCTGATTTAATAACAAAATTGGAATTAGGACTCTTTCCCACTTTAAGACATTAACGAGAACATCTTTTTTTTTCAAGTAAATTGATCCTACAAAGGGAAAAAAAGAAACATTTATTGGGAGTATGGGATTTAAAGCCATGATCTATTAAAAAGCAGGATAATTTGCATCAAGGGAAAACACACAGCTGTGTTATTGCTGCTGTTGGTCAGTTGCTCAGTCATATCTAACTCTTTGAGATCCCATGGACTGCAACACACCAGACTTCCCTGTACTTCACCATTTCCCAGAGTTTGCTTAAACTCACGTCTACTGAGTCAGTGATGCCATCCAGCCAATCTCGTTCTCTGTTATCCCCTTCTTCTCCTGCCTTCAATCTTTCACAGCATCAGGGTCTTTTCTAATGAGCTGGCTCTTCAAATCAAGTAGCCAAATTATTGCAGCTTCCATCTCAGCATCAGTCCCTCCAATGAATATTCAGAATTGATTTCCTTTAGGATTGACTGGTTTGTTCTGCTTGCAGTTCAAGGGACTCTCAAGAGTCTTCTCCAACACCAAAGTTCAAAAACATCAATTCTTCGGTGTTCAGCTTTCTTTATGGTCCAACTCTCACATCCATACATGACTACTGGAAAAACCATAGCTTTGCCTATAAGCACCTTTGTCGGCAAAGTAACATCTCTGCTTTTTAATACAGTGTCTCAGTTTTCTTCCAAGGAGCAAGCGTCTTTTATTTTTATTTTTATTTTTTTTCAGAGAAATAGATAAATCTACAATATAATCAGAGATCCCCAATATTCTCAATAATTGATAGAACAAATAGAAAACCAGTAAGGATATAGAAGATTGGAACAATATCAGTATCTACCTTCTCCTAGTGGGCTTCTTTTTTAAAGGATTTTAAGATTTTATTTATTTGACTGCATTGAATCTTCATTGCTGGGTGTGGGCTTTCTCTAGTTACAATGGATGGGGAGCTCCTCTCTAGTCAGCAGTGTGCAGGCTTCTCATTATGGTAACTTCTGTTGCTGCGGAGCACGGGCTCCAGGGCACATGGGCTTCGGTATTTGCGGCACGTGGGCTCAGCAGTTCGCAGTGTGTGGGCTCAGTAGTTGTGGCTCGCTTAGTTGCCCCTACAGCATGTGTAATTTTCCTGGTCCAGGGATGGAAGCCTTGTCCCCAGGCAAACCCTTAACCACTGGGCCACCAGGAAAGTCCTCTAAGTGACATTTATAGATGCTGCTGCTGCTGCTGCTAAGTCGCTTCAGTCATGTCCTACTCTGTGAGACCCCATAGACGGCAGCCCACCAGGCTCCCCCATCCCTGGGATTCTCCAGGCAAGAACACTGGAGTGGGTTGCCATTTCCTTCTCCAATGCATGAAAGTGAAAAGTGAAAGTGACGTCGCTCAGTCAAGCGACCCCATGGACTGCAGCGCACCAGGCTCCTCTGTCCATGGGATTTTCCAGGCAAGAGTACTGGAGTGGAGTGCCATTGCCTTCTCCATTTATAGAAGAGTACTCCATAAAACATGAAATAGTTGTACTCATTAAATTCCAAGATACCATAATGATAGAAAGCGTCTTTTAATTTCATGGC
This sequence comes from Bos grunniens, assembly GCF_055505025.1. Taxonomy (NCBI): domain Eukaryota; kingdom Metazoa; phylum Chordata; class Mammalia; order Artiodactyla; family Bovidae; genus Bos; species Bos grunniens. Next base: position 30,344,937 of record NC_141188.1, read on the forward strand.
TGCAGTCATCATCTGTGGTGATTTTGAAGCCCAAGAAAATAAAATCTGTCACTGTTTCCACTGTTTCTCCATCTATTTGCCATGAAGTGATGGGACCAGATGTCATGATCTTAGTTTTTTGAATGTTGAGCTTGAAGCCAGCTTTTTCACTCTCCTCTTTCACCTTCGTCAAGAGGCATTTTAGTTCCTCTTTGCTTTCTGCCATAAGGGTGGTGTCATCTGCATATCTGTGGCTATTGATATTTCTCCCTGCAATCTTGATTCCAGCTTGTGCTTCATCCAGCCCGGCATTTTGCATGATGTACTCTACATAGAAGTTAGATAAGCAGGATGACAGTATACAGCCTTGACATATTCCTTTTCCAGTGTGGAACCTGTCGTTGTTCCATGTCCAGTTCTAACTGCTGCTTCTGGACCTGCATACAGGTTTCTCAGGAGGCAGGTAAGGTGGACTGGTATTCCCATCTCTTGAAGAATTTTCCACAGTTTGTTGTGATCCACACAATCAAAGGCTTTAGCGTAGTCAATGAAGCAGACTTCAATTCCTTCAATTCAAGAAGGAATTATCAATTCCTTCTTACTTCTTAGAATTCTCTTGCTTTTTCTATCATTCAGCAGATGTTGGCAATTTGATCTCTGGTTCCTCTGCCTTTTCTAAATCCAGCTTGAACATCTGGAAGTTCTTGGTTCACATACTGTTAAAGCCTGGCTTGGAGAATTTTGAGCATTATTTGCTAGCATGTAAAATGAGTGCAATTGTGCAGTAGTTTGAACATTTTTTGGCATTTCCATTCTTTGGGATTGGAATGAAAACCAACCCTTTCCAGTCTTGTGGCCACTGCTGAGTTTTCCAAATTTGCTGGCATATTGAATGCAGCACTTGAACAGCATCATCTTTTAGGATTTGAAATAGCTCAACTGGAATTCCATCACCTCCACTAGCTTTGTTCATAGTGATAGAACAACAAATAATCATATTCAGCTAAATATGTATTTGATTTTATACAAGCAGGACTTTGACCCACACAAGATTGGAAATAATGTAAACCTTTTACTGTGCCTCTATTGTAAAAGTATTATCTTCAAAAGTATTATCTTCTGGCTATTTTGCCATATTTTAAGAATTAATGGAGAAGTTAAATAAAGGAATAGGAAGCGTGCTTGGAGAATAAGGGGTTTTATAATGTAGATGATAAATATGGCTCATCTGCACCTATGGAGGAGAAGGAAGAGGTGAATTATTTTTGAACTACATCTTTACTTTGAGAAACTACACCAAGTCTCAACTGAAAAAAATATACAACATAAAAGCTGAAAATTATGTGTAAGAAGGAATCTTAATAAATGTTAGACTGTTTTCTTTATTTATTTTACAAATAGTTGTTGAGCACTTACCGTGTTGCTAGATGCCAAGATAAATAAGAAATATTCTTATAGGCTTACGGAACTGAAAGTCCACTAGTAAAACCAGGTAAACAAATAATTACAGCTCAAAGTGGGCTTTATTCTGATTTGTATGTGGCAGACTGATGAATGAATGTCCGGAGGAAATGCCCCGTTCTAAGTTAACCCAGATTTGGTGCTCAGTCCTGTGTGAAGGAAGCATGCTCACAAGGCAAGAGTGAGCAGTGGGCTTTGGAGGCATTTTTATGGGATGAAAGCAGGGGGGAAGGGTGCAGAAAGCTGTGGATGTATGGGCATGTTCTCCTAGGGTCTGGAAAGATGAGTAGGGGTTTCTTCCACTGGAGAAAGGTATTTCGGGTAGAAAAACTGCATGTGCAAATGCATGAGTGCTTGAAAGAACACAGTACGGTCAGCTCCCTACATGCACACCTTCAAGTTGCGAACTTTCAAAGATGCAAACTTGTGTTCGTGTGTAATGTCCGATTACATATATTGGTTCACGTGTCTGGTGTGTGGTGTCATGTGCGTGCATCCTCTGCAAGTGGCTGTGTGTGTGTGTGTGCTTTGCTGCACCATGCTGGATAGAGTGCTGTAGTTCAGTATCTTTATTTCAAGCCCACGATGTCTAGAAGCAAGCATAAAGCAGGGATGATACAGCTGGTATTGCTAAGATGTGTCAGCTGTTGTACTGTACTACTATGCTTTTCAAGGTACTGCACTGTAAGATTAAAAATGTTTTCTTTATGTTTTTGTTTGTTGTTTATGTAATGTTTGTGTGAAAAGTATTAAAAACCTATCACAATATAGTACTATGTAGCCTATTGTGTTAGTTGAGTACCTGGGCTGACTTTGTTGGACTTATGAACAAATTGGATTTACAATTGCACTCTCAGAACAGAACATGTTCGCACGTAGGGACTTACTGTACTGGAAGGGAGAATTTTGTGTAGCTGAGGTATTAGATGTGAGGAAGGGCGGGGAGCTCAGAGGTGAGGCAGGCAGGTAAGATCAGGAAGCACTCTGACCTGAACCCAGCAGTAACATCATTCCACTCCCTTACCCCACTGACCCGGTCAGTCACCAGCGATGATCGCTACTACCTACACCTATCTTTCCTTAACTCCTTCCTCAATGCTCTTCCTTTCCCATTGCTGAAGTGTAGAAACTCCTCTTTTTTTCCAAGACATGAATGAATCAAGAAATCTGTTAATAATTCTCTGTCTCATTTGTACGTGAGCGTCGCTAATTTCCATGTACAAATTTTTTGGGGGGGGATCAAGCTTTATTTTTTCCTAAGTGGTTAGCTGGCTGACCCAATACTGTGTATTGGGCACACGTACATACATAGCAAAACCCCTCTTTACATTTATTCATTATGATGACACATGTGCTTCTCCAGTCCTACTGTAAATGGTATTAATTTAGAGGCAGTGATTTTCCATCACCCTTTATGAAGTCTTGGTGTGTTTGCCCCTTGTAGTCAGCGCCCTGCCGCGCTCTGCGTCTCCAGGACCCTTGGGAGCATTATCCATGTCTGAACTGAATAAGTGTAGTGTTCGCCCAAGTTAGGGAGCTTAAGATGACCCAGAAAGTTCCTTTAGCTCTGGAGAATCCTTTTAGTTAATCTGGAGAGTTCGGGAGCCCAGAGTGCGTCTTGGAAAGCATAAAGTGGGTCTTGGAAAGCACATCTTTTGAAAACCGTGTTTTCATGTCAAGGGGAAATGCAAAAGGAATGTAATGTATTCTGTGTGCAAGAACAGTTTGTGAGTAGTGAAGTATATAAGTCATGGCATGGATGTCTCCTGGTACAAAACTTATATCCAACTTTGGTGTTCTCTGAATGCAGCCTAATCTGTTTTAAACTTGATGACCAATGAGGATCTCCCTTACAGTGGCCACAGATTTGATTTAGTGTCTAGAATTGCAAAGCTTCTCCTCTATAGAAGGAGAATCAATATTAGGGATAACCAATGTTACTTTTCTTTTAAAACACAATTGACGTTTGCAATTTGTTCTAAATTTTTTTCTTTAGAGGAAGTTAAAAGATAATGATTTTTCCAGGTTTTCAGATGACACTCTGATGGAAGGCTTTAGTGTAATAGAAGCAGACATTTTTGGATGTCCTTATACTGATGATTTCCTTTACTAGAGGGACTTATTTCAATCTTGTTTTAATTTCTGGTTTGATTGCATCTTCCTTTACAAATTTCCATTTTGGTCAATTTGAAGATTCTGAAATCTCTGATTCATTCACTTAATATTTATTCTAAGATTATGACTCCACTATTAACAAGTAGAATAAAATGTTGTTACTCACTCGTTGGTTTTTCCCAGTTTGAACATACTTAGAACAGCAGTGTGGCCAATGTACCAGAAAACAATGATTATCTAAAATAAGAAAGATAAAATGAACATTTATTGCCAATTTGGCTACTTAATGCAAATAGCACCCAGGTTTCCTTCTTACAGTAGAAGATGAATAGATGTGTCTATAGGTAATGATGACTGGTGATTATACTAATGATCATAATACAATGATAATGACAAAAGTTTATTAAGAAGAGGAGACAGGTACCATATAGAGCATTTCTCATGCATCATCTCATTTAATTTTCCCAGTTCTTTGCTTTTTCATCTATCAGAGATTGGTAAAGATGTTTGGGTATAATTTTGTGAGTGATCTGATGAACTCATCGATGCATTTCCTAAAAACACCGTTACTCAAGCTTGAAACTTTAAAAGGGGCCTCTTTCACTGAAGATTTAAATTCTGTCTTTTTAGTTATAACATGTAAAATATGAAACTAGTTAAATCTTTCTTAAAATCCATGGCTCACAAAGGCAAAGTAATTTTAAACCCACATCAGCAAACTAAAAAGCCATTAAAGTTGAAACTGGAATGTGAATTCAGTATCATGGATGTTGCCATTTTGTTGGAACAAACATTACACAGAACGTGTCTAAGTAATGCTTGGGGATTCGGTGTTTTCACATATGCACATGTCATATATGACAACCAACTTTCCTCACTCAGACTATTTCAGAACTTCGTACAGCATGGCATAGGAACATTTGACTTTTGCTTGAGAAGAGAGTATCATATGCATATCAAGTCCACCTTTCCATGACTGCTTTGTATCTCTTTGTACATGTGGACACAGATGGGCATCAAATACTCTTGCTAACTTGGTGAATTTAAAACAAAATTTAATTTTAAAGTTCTTGTAGAGAGAGAATTTTTCAGTCAGTTCAGTTCAGTCGCTCAGTCGTGTCCGACTCTTTGTGACCCCATGAATCGCAGCACGCCAGGCCTCCCTGTCCATCACCAACTCCCGGAGTTCACAGAGACTCACGTCCATCAAGTCAGTGATACCATCCAGCCATCTCATCCTCTGTCGTCCCCTTCTCCTCTTGCCTCCAATCCGTCCCAGCATCAGAGACTTTTCTAGTGAGTCAACTCTTCGCATGAGGTGACCAAAGTACTGGAGTTTCAGCTTTAGCATCATTCCTTCCAAAGAAATCCCAGGGCTGATCTCCTTCAGAATGGACTGGTTGGATCTCCTTGCAGTCCAAGGGACTCTCAAGAGTCTTCTCCAACACCACAGTTCAAAAGCATCAGTTCTTCAGTGCTCAGCTTTCTTCACAGTCCAACTCTCACATCCATATATGAGCACTGGAAAAACCATAGCCTTGACTAGACGGAGAGAATTTTTAGTTTCCCAGAATTGTTTGGGCACATCTGACTGTCCCTCTATCACTCCCAATAGGCTAAAGAAATTAATACAGTAGAAATAATAAGAGGATGAATGGCTAAGTACTCTGCTAATATAGGCACTATCTCATGGAATCTTGCAACAACCCTGGGAGCCCGGTCGTCTTGTTTTATCCCTCTTTTGTAGATTACGACGCCGTATTTTGGACATATTGAGTAATACCTTCCAAGGTCACATGACTAGTGGCAAATGATTTTGAACTTGGGGACTTTCTTTTTTGTCCCCCCAAACTTTAAACATTTTATTTTGTATTGGGGTATACCTGAATGGCTCAGAGGGTAAAGTGTCTTGCTTACAATGTGGGAGACCTGGGTTCAGTCCCTGGGTTGGGAAGATCCTCCGGAGAAGGAAATGGCAACCCACTCCAGTACTCTTGCCTGGAAAATCCCATGGACAGAGGAGCGTTGTGGGCTACAGTCCATGGGGTCGCAAAGAGTCGGACACGACTGAGTGACTTCATTTTATTTATACCCAAATAACAATGTTGTAGTGGTTTCAGGTGAAGGGACTCAGCCATAGATATACATGTATCCATTCTCCCCCAGCCTCCCCTCCCATCCAGGCTGCCGCATAACATCGAATAGAGTTCCTTGTGCTATACAGTAGGTCCTTGTTGGTTATCTATTTTGATTATACAGTCTGTAATACCCCCACCAATAGCTTTATTTCTTTATTAATTCTATAAATACATACTATAAATACATAATCTTTATGATGCAGGAGGTACCATGTCAAATGCTTCCCATTTATTATAATCTTTACAACAGTCTCAGCAGAGTGGCACTGTCATCTGCCTTTGGTAAGCTAAGAAGGCTCAAGGTCAGCCCCCACCTTAAAAGATACAAAGATTTAAAGACTCATTTTCAGGGTAAGTTTTAAAAGCAGAATTTAAAGCAATATCTTCATTTTCTAGAGCTTCAGGAGCTTGATTTATGCTTTACAAAGAAAAACAATCAACCTAGAGATCCTATATTTATGCTGATTTTTTAAAAAATAAAACCTTAAAAGATGTCATTAGAAAACATGCCTATTAAACTATTTAAAGGCCACCATTGTATGTGAACCTTTACAAAAGATATGAAATAAAAGCCTTGTGAAATGAAGTTTTATACATTAGAAAAACGTTTTTGGTCAGAAAATTTTGTGGCAAATTTATCAATGTGGTAAATATTTCATTTACTAATAGGGCTATTTGGGAGAAGACTTGTTTACACTGGCGAACTGAAGGAAATGTAATCCAAATTGCAAATGGGCATAATTGATTCTCATTGATATTCTTATAGTACCCTCTGGCTTATATGCATCTCTAAAATGATTATTAAAAAAAATACTCTGTGTCACCATCTATACAATTTATGTAAGATTATTGACTTTTAATATACTGACAGCTCTGAAACTAATAGGAACTCTAGGTGAGTATGTGTGTGTGAGTATACATGTGTGTATATAAGTATATACACACATAACCCTGTGTATGACCCACGAATCCAACTAGAGTTCACTTGCTTTTGCACATTGAATTTTTATTTTGAATTACTGATACCACTCATGTTCAAATATGACTTTGCACAAAGCAAAAATTACTGCCTTGGGAACAAACAATTTTTTAAGGTCTTTTTGAGTTTTCTTTTTTTGAGTATAGTTAACTTATGTTGTTCCTGCCTAGCTCAGTTGGTAAAGAACCTGCCTGCGATGCTGGAGACCTGGGTTCAATTCATGGGTCAGGAAGATCCCCTGGAGAAGGAGATGGCAACCCACTCCGGTATTCTTGCTTAGAAAATCCCATGGACAGAGGAGCCTGGCGAGCTACAGTCCATAGATCTACAGTCCATCAGTCCATAGGTCAAGAATCGGACATGACTTAGCACTATCTTTCTTTTCTTTTCTAACTTATGTTAGTTTCTGATGTACAGCAAAGTGTATCAGTTATATATATATATATATATATATATATATATATATATATTCACTTTTTCCCATTATATGTTGTTACAATATACTGAATAGAGTTTGTGCTACACAGTAGGACCTTGTTGTTTATTTTCTATATAGTAATTTGTATCTGCTAATCCCAAACTCCTAATTTATCTTTCCCCTACCGTGTTTTCTTGGGTAACTGTAAGTTTGTTTTCTACGTCTGTGAGTCTCTTTCTACTTTGTAAGTAAGTTCATTTGTATCATATTTTAGATTCCACATATACATGATCATTTGATATGTCTTTTTCTGTTTCACTAACTTTACTTAGTATGATAATCTAGGTCCATCCATATGACTGCAAATTGCATTCTTTTTTATAGTTGAGTGGTATTCCATTGTAAACTCTTATTCAACAAGATACATGCACCTCAGTGTTCATAGCAGCACTATTTACAATAATCAAGACATGGAAGCATCCTAAATGTCTATCAGTACATGACTGGATAAAAATATAATATTTAAGGTCTTTTAATTGATTACTTCTCCTTGAAGGATGATACATTGTGATGGAAAATACAAAGTTCATTAAGGTTCTCCTCATGCTACATGTAAGTTTTATGGAAAATTATTGTTTTGGTTTGGTTTTAGTCTCTTTTATTTAGATATGACCTTCTCATCTTTTTAGAACTCTTTATTGGTTACTTGCTAAATTCCACAGGAGTCAGATGGTTACTAGATGGATGGAGTCTCTGACCTGGTGGAAATGGTGAGTTAGACAGACAGTTAACAAGTCATGATCCCAAATTGTGATGAGGGTGGAGGAGAAGACTTGTGACAGGTTGAGTCTCCAAGGTTGAGCAGGTCTTTGTCAGCTTGCAAAGGAAAGAGAGTCACGTGGATGCAGACTCTGCATAGAAACTGGAAGGTATGTAATATGGCGGTTACATAAGGCTAGCCCAGGGGTATGTAGGTCATTAGCTTGGACAGCCCAAAGGTCTCTTCTCATGTATGGATTTGAGAGTTGGCTGAGTGCCCAAGAATTGATGCTTTTGAACTGTGGTGCTGGAGAAGACTCTTGAGAGTCTGTTGGACAGCAAGGAGATCAAACTAGTCAATCCTAAAGGAAATCAACCCTGAATACTCATTGGGAGGACTGATGCTGAAGCTGAAGCTCTGATACTTTGTGAAGAGCTGACTCACTGAAAAAGACCCTAATGTTGGGAAAGATTGAGGGCAGGAGGAGAAGGGGACAACAAAGGACGAGATAGTTGGATGGCATCATCAACTTAACGGACTTGAGTCTGATCCAACTCCTGGAGATAGTGAAGGACAGGGAAGCCTAGCATGGTGCAGTTTATGGGATCTCAAAGAGTTGGACACGACTTAAGGACTGAGCAGCAACAAAGGAGATTCAGCCAGTGTGCCGGGGCACTCCTATATGAAAGAGAGAGAAGAAAGAGATAAGAAGGCAGAAAAGTGGGAGAGGAACTGGAGAAAATTATTAACCAACAGTAGGTTGTGGGTGGGTGAGTATGAGTTTAAATTAAGGTCAAGGGTATAAGGGATTCAAGGTATCATATGTGGCTGTGTGTTTCAAGACAAGCTCTCTGCAGAGTCATTGACTTCAGCAATTAAGTGGTCACTGGTGACTTTATCAAAAGCAGTATTGTAATCCCTATTGTCTAGTGAATTTCTAGAATCTTCAGTTCAGTCACGCAGTTCATGTTCAACTCTCTGTGACCCCATGGAATGCAGTACGCCAGGCTTCCCTGTCCATCACCAACTCCAAGAGCTTGCTAAAACTCATGTCCATTGAGTTGGTGGTGCCATCCAACCATCTCATCCTTTGTCGTCCCCTTCTCCTGCCTTCAGTCTTTCCCAGCATTAGGGTCTTTTCTAATGAGTCAGTTCTTCACATCAGGTGGCCAAACTGTCGGACCTTCAGCTTCAGCATCAGTCTTTCCCATGAATATTCAGGACTGAATCTAGAATCTTAGAAGGGGAATTGACTCATAAGCAAACTGAATAAAACTAGTCCGTTTTTCTAATGATGGTGGAACTACCATAGACATCTTTCTTACTACCTTTAGGGTTACTAGTGAAGTTTCTGAGATGAAAAGTCAGAACTAGGGGAGAAAGCCTTCTTCAAACTACTTCAAGGAAATGGATAGTGTACATAGGCTCATCTTGAATTTTTAAGTGGTAGGATTTATCTTAAGTAGCTTATAAACAAAATTACTCGGGTTGGTTGCTGATTAAGAAAATGCACACCGGCTTGTCAGAATGCCAGTGGTTTCTTAATTATTTAGCAGTAAAAGAGGTTTAATTCCTTGCCTGCTTTCAAGCTAATGGGAGCATAAAGGGAGGGTGAGTCAGGGTCCTGCAGTCCCAGGAAGGTGAGATGGCCTCCAGTCCCCAGTGTTCTGTTGTGAAGGCAATGATGATGGAGTGATGGTTACGGACAGATGTGTTTCTGTCCGTCTGTCCCTGTTTCTTTTGCTCGTTCACTTCCCCTTGTTAACTTTCTGCTTCATTCTCCCGGGAGCAGAGATGACCTTCCAGGTTGTACGCACCTGCTTTTTTGCTCACTAGCACATTTTTAGCCTGTTCCTTTAGGAACTGGGAAATGCATATTTTCCCCAAAAAGGGAGGAGAGGGGGAGGGAGCAAAAATTGGCAGAAAACCCTGCAAGAAAATGAGTTTGACAGATTTGTTCAGTTCTGGATTTCTGTCTTCCTGTTCCCTAAATCTGTCAGAAAAACCTCAAGCCCTGCCCCCACGATGAATAAAATCCCTAAGGCCACTGTCTGAAAAGAGGGGAGACACACATCATTTTTCTCTACAAATTATCAGAGGAAGATCCATGCAGACAGAACCAAGACACAAATCATTATCTTCAAATTATTGGCGGGAAATCAAATTAATGCTGGAGGCTTTAAGATGGGTGGGCTAATGTGGAGGAGGGAAAAAAAATAATTGGAAAACAGAATGTCTCATGAATAATAAATAACGTAAAATCTAGTTGTAATTTAATCCAAATCCTACCACTAATGGATTGCTCATGATTAGCGGCGTGGCATGCTTTTTGACCATTTCCTGAAATTTCACCTCTCTACCTATGCTGTCTTTCCTGAAACCTTTATCTTAGGGTGTTTAATTGCTTGTTTGCACTTAGTTGTCTCCAGTTAGGCCAGGAGCACTGTGAAAGCTGAGACCAGGTATACACCTACAGAAGATGTTCCAGAAGGTTCCTTTGCGCATCAGAAAAGTCAAGCCTTTTTAATTGTGCAGAGGTTGATCTAGTGAGGGATCCAGCTTTAGAACAGAGGCTGAACTAGTGGAGTTCTCTTCACAGATTCCCTGACTCCATGCTTTGCTCTCTGCATTTGGGCCATGGCTGCTACCAGGGCTGGTGGAGCTTATCTCTTGCTGCAGGATGGAATGACCCCTTGACTGGAGTGGGGGGTGGTGGTCAGTGAACCCCCACTGCAAAGCCCACCTCTGTGCCAACACACAGGGACCTTAGCAACTTTTATACACTTTTTCCAGCCTTAACAACTGAGTAGGGTCATTATACCTACCTCCCTTGCTGGTAATAAGACTCAAGATAATTACTATGAAACCACTTTATAAATGACGAAGGCAGCAGTTATAGTTGGAGTTGTAAGAGGGCAGAACAATAGCTGCAAATACTATACTTCGTGTGCAATGTGTACTCTTGGCAAGGGGCCTTATATAGAGAAGGTTATAGATAGATGAAAGATAGGTACAGAGAAAGTGAAAGTGAAAGCATGAGTTGCTCCCTTGTGTCTAACTCTTTGCAACTCCATGGACTGTAGCCCGACAGACTCCTCTGTCCATGGGATTTTTCAAGCAAGAATACTGGAGTAGGTTGCCATTTCCTTCTCCAGGGGATCTTTCCAACCCAGGCAGATTCTTTACCATCTGAGCCACCAGGGAAGATAAAGAGAAGGTTATAGATAAATAGATTATAGATAGATAGATATAGATAGATGTAGTGTAAATTTTCTTGATCTTCAGAGTTTCTGCCTAATTCAAAGCCATGTCCCCCACCCACACCCCAATTTTCCCATCTCGGATCCTGTGTTCATGAGATTAGCTGTGTGGCTGGTCACTATGTTTCTTATCCTCTGCTCCACCCCCACGCCCCGTTCCTTCACCCCAACCTTGCCTCCTGGCTTCCTGTGGTTGGGGATGCACTGGAGGCCTTAAACTAGACCTTCACTTTTTTGCACTGTTCCTTATTGGGACACTGCTTGTGTATCACATTTTTTAATAGAGCCTTTAGGGAAATGGAACCTTCAGGAGTTTTCAAGGTCAAATGGAGAGTGAGGTACCTCATTCTCCAGATGCATCCAGATAAGTTGGATGGTCAACACTGAACATAATTCAGGCTCTTTATGGGGGCAACTCCACCCCCACATGAAAGATGGTCGTTGCCTCCATGTATCTCACATTCTGGTGGAGCAGCTTATTCTTTACGTGTGTGCTGTGCTTAATCACTCAGTTGTGTCCAACACTTTGGGACCCCATGGACTGGGCAGGCTCCTCTGTCCATGGGGATCCTCCAGGCAAGAATAGTGGAGTGGGTTGCCATGCCCTCCTCCACGGGATCCTACCAACCTAGGGATTGAACCCAGGTCTACCACATTGTGGGCGGATTCTTTACCATCTGAGCCACCAGGGAAGCCCAAGAATACTAGAGTGGGTAGCCTATCCCTCTTCCAGGGAATCTTCGCAACCCAGGAATCCAGTTGGGGTCTCCTGCATTACAGGCGGATCCTTTACCAGCTGAGCTACCAGGGAATCCCCATGTACTGTACTAACAGATATCAAATAAGCTTATGGAAGCTCAGGGACTGAGAACCACTCATCTTCAGATAAGATATTGGATGTCTTTTATTCTTAGGATCTTAGGAGGAGTGCTTAAGGCTGTCCACCTGAAAGGTACCCTGGAAAGTAAGGTTAAAATGAATTGGTTGTCAATGGGTCTCTTGGTTTCGGACACTTGGAATGAAAAAATAGGATTACTATTACCCATGGAGGACAAAATGAGGAAGATAGTTCCTTTGGGAAGAATGAAGTTCAGTTTCCATTGTGTGGGAGTAATATTGGAGGTTCAGAAAAAAACTGACTCTTTTTTCCACTGAAAGAATAATCATATAAACCTTTTTTAAATTGTTGCCTTGAAAAAATTCTAAGGAGCATGTCAAATTCTACATTAAGAAGACAAGCAAAGGGTAGCATTACAGTGTCAGTGTTATCAAATTTCCAAAATTGAAAATACTTACTGTAAAGATATATAGAAAAATTTTTGCATAAATTCTGAAATAATGTGCATCTTCCCAAGTAAAAATATGTGTCAAGATTTCAAAATGATTGTTCTGAGTGAGCTTTCATGGTGGTTCTACTTCATATGGTAAACAGAAGTAATTCAATCATTTATCAGACTTAGTCTCAGAATTAAGGGAGTATCCAGGAATATGCCCCTTGAGTAATACATGACTGTTCTCCAAAAATAATAAGAGAGAGGAAGAATAAAGATGATTTATTATATGGTAGGGAATGACTTGTCATTTTCTAATTTAATGTAAGTTTTTTATTTTATTAAACAGGTTTCAGTTTGAATAGCCTTTCACTAACCTGGTGCCTATCAGATTGTGTCAAATTAGTCACTAGTTAATGGAACAACCTGGGATGTAGTTCACCATGATGAGTTAGTTCTTGGCTCTATAGCTCTTTAGCTAGAGGGCATTTCTTGTCAACCTTTTTAAGACCAAGTTTAGTCTTAAAGCTTCTGCTACTGATTGATAGTAGCTAATGTCATTGTCTTCATGTATGAACATTAGGTGTCATAACCTTGCCACAAGGCTTAATGAAGCTATTTTGGTCATGCTGTTAACACTTCTGCTTTTAATACCAAGTGTCTGCATTATCGGCTGTATGAGTAAAGTCGGTTTATTTTTAATTGTTGATAAGTTTTGTGCTGGTTGAGAACATTTATCTGAGTGTTCCTTCTCAGATTGTTCAAAGTGGTCATGACGGTTACATGACGAGTGTTTGTATGTGTGTACTTGTTAATTTCACTTACTTGGAGCCTCAGAAATGCACACTGACTACTTATCATTTGGACTCTCTGGAACATTCTTTGTGTTTATAAATAACCACCATCCTTGCTCATAATGTTGACAACTTACAACAAGCAACCCTGATATTTTTGTTTCCTCTTCTGCTCTTAGCTTTCAAAATTTGAAATGCTGTGTGAAGCGCTTGGGGACGAGGGATCTTCTCTTCACTCCTCCAGATCTATTCTAACCAAACCAATGGGGCTCCTTTGTCCTCTGTTTCTGGATGCATTTAGCCAATGAAATCCTTGGCAGAGAATCCATTTCTAGATTCCTATGAAATCCTTGGCAGAGAATCAATTTCTGGATTCCTAAAACTCGAAACTCAGAAGTAATTTTTATTTCACCATTACTAGATAATCCATCGTTTCATAAACGAGAAAACTGAGGCCAGCATAAGGTGGATCAGTCAGTCACTTCAGTCGCTCAGTCGTGCCCGACTCTTTGCAGCCCCATGGACTGCAGCACACCAGGCTTCCCTGTCCATCACCAACTCCTGGAGCTTATTCGAACCCATGTCCCTCAAGTCGGTGATGCCATCCAATCATCTCACCCTCTGTTGTCCCCTTCTCTTCCTCCCTTCAATCTTCCTCAGCATCAGGGTCTTTTCCAGTGAGTCCAATAAGGTGGATAGTCTTGCTTTTAACTATTACACCTAGATTCTCAGGGACATTTAGTACATTGACCATAATCGTGAACAGAAAGTAAATTATTTTACTTTGTGGACAGGATAATTTACAGAGCTTGATAGGATGAATATCATTAGTCAAGAAAGTAAAACAAGGTAAGAGTTACTATTTTAAAAAGTAGTCAGTTGGAAGTAGCCCAGATGTCTACCAGCTGATGAATGGGTCAGTAAAGTGTGGTATAAAGTGAAGTGAAGTCGCTCAGTCATGTCCGACTCTTTGCAACCCCGTGGACTGTAACCTACCAGGCTCCTCCGTCCATGGGATTCTCCAGGCAAGAATACTGGAGTGGGTTGCCATTTCCTTCTCCAGGGGATCTTCCCGACCCAGGGATTGAACCCCAGTCTCCCGCCTTGCAGGCAGACACCTTAACCTCTGAGCCACCAGGGAAGCGTGCTATAACTATCTAAAATAGTATCATTCAGCCACAAAAAGAAATGAAGTTCTGATAACTATACAGCCTGGATGAATCTTGAGAACATTATGCTGAGTAAAAGAAGCCAGTCACAAAGGACCTTATATTCCATTTATATGAAGGTTTCTGAGTGAGGTATACCTATAGAGGCAGAGAGCAGATCAGTAGATGGCCTAGGGTTGGGTGGTAGACTTGGGCTGAGGGTGATAAGGGAGGTGATGGCCAAGAGGTGCAGTTTCTTTTTGGATAATTTTTGTATTGATTGCGGTGGGACTTCCCTGGTGGTCCAGTGGTTGAGACTTCACCTTCCAGCGCATGGGGTGTGGGTTTGATCCCTGCTTGGGGAGCAGAGATCCCACATGCATTGCAGCCAAAAAACCAAGACAGAAAACAGAAGCAATATTGTAACAAACTCAATAAAGGCTTTAAAAATGGTCCATATCAAAAAAATCTTTAAAAAAGTAAAATTGATTGTGATAATGTAAGTACAACTCTGTGAATAAAACAAAGTCTGTTGAATTGTATACTTTAAATGGGTGAATTGTATAATGTGTGAATTATATCACAATTAAGGTATGAAAAAAATGTCAGTGTCACTAGAGATAAGGAACAAAGAAAACCAAAAATATAATCACAGAAATATATGCATTATGAGTTTACTAAGACTTGCTTTCAGAGTCTGTGAATTTTTAAAATAAATTTTTGATTATTATCATTACCAGGAAGTATATAAATCCATGAAGTCTCCTTTTTAGTACATTTATAGAATTTGTTTTCCCCTCCAGTTTATGAGGTTTTGTTTTTATAAGTTTGCTGGTTTATGAGAAGAAAGATCCAAGTAGAAAGCTAAATTTCTATAATGCTTTTATTTTAAGACTTTTATTTCAAGTGTTAGTTGAAATTTACTTCGTTTTTTTATATTTTGCGAGCTTTGGCAGTTCTTTTATATTGGAGGAGCATGTATGTAAATGCTGCAAGTTGAACCTTCTGAATGCTAAATTTGTTCATGTTGTGGATTTCAGATTCTGACAATAAACATTTTTGTAACTTACAAATTGTTTTTTTTTTTTTTTTCCATCTGATCCAGTGGTAAAACTTATCCCTTGTACCATTCGGATTCAAGTTGACTATAATAGAAATCATTATTCAAACAGTAGAGTAGCACCAGTCTTTCAGGGGCACCTAAACTGAAAAGAGAATTAATAAAATGGTTTTAATTACATGCTTGTCTGTTTGATAGGCAGTAAAAAAAAAAAGGAGAGTTTTGCCTTTGAAAAGTGAAAGGGGTCTATTTGGAAAAGGCGGTTGTCAATACAATTCCATGCATTGCGATCAGGAATTTTTCTGAAAACTGTTGATGCATTAAACATAAGAGCCTTTGTTTGAACTCTTGCTCTAAAGGTGGCAACCTTACAATCTAAAAATACTCTGATTAGGAATAAAAGTATTACTTTAAATCATGTAAAATCAGTGTTTCTCTTTATGACTATCTCATTTTGACATTCATTTGTAACTAGTTTTAAAGATAAAATTATTTTATATTTAGTATCTTTTTTGACTGTGTCTTTTCTTTTTCTGTGTGCTGCTAAAGTAGGTCATTCAGTTCAATTCAGTTGCGTTATGACTTTTCAGATGAACATTTTGAACTTAAGAATAATTCTTTTAAAGCCAGTGATTAAATACTTTCAAATGGTTATCATAGAGAGTTGTGGCAGAAATTGACATGTAAATCTTGAAACAGAGCAGACTCTCAAATATGTGATGAAGAAGTAGGGAAAGTGGAGGGGGGCTTTGTAGCTCCAAACCCTCCCACCACTACTTTAACCAGAAAGCCCCAGAATGCCCCCTTCCTGAGATTTACTGTGTGTCTGAAGGAATAATCATCAGAGCCTATGGACAGTGAAATTAAACTTTGTGATCTTTTTCAAACACCCAGACAGCATTCAAGTCTGGCATTGCCTATAGGAAATAAAGGGCTTCCCCGGTGGCTCAGCAGTGAAGAATCTGCCTGCGATGCAGGAGCCACAGGAGACAAAGGTTCAATCCCTGGGTCAGGAAGATCCCCTGGAGGAGAAAATGGCAACCCACTCCAGTATTCTTGCCAGGAGAATCCCATGGACAGTGGACCCTTGTGGGCTACAGTCCATGGGTCACAGAGTCAGACACGACTAAAGTGACTTGGCTTGCACACACACATAAGAAATAAATGCTCGTGATGGTCCTGTTCTGAGGTATTAATCACCTCATTACCCAGGGAACCGACTGAGGGCTCCCTATACCTCTAAGATGCTGTTGCTTATGATCTCCTGCAGAATTTGATATTGTAGAATTGGATGGGATGATGATGATGACGACGATGACTGCCAT
Source organism: Bos grunniens (assembly GCF_055505025.1). Classification (NCBI taxonomy): domain Eukaryota; kingdom Metazoa; phylum Chordata; class Mammalia; order Artiodactyla; family Bovidae; genus Bos; species Bos grunniens. Next base: position 30,361,645 of record NC_141188.1, read on the forward strand.
GGAGATATTGATGTAATATTTCTTATAATGTCAGCACTTTGGGGAAACAAGGAACCAATTCTGTAGTAAGTGACCATGGATTTCCTTGGAGGTTGACAATGACGGGATTATCAGTGTAGCCAGCATTCTTAGCACTTGAGCCAGTGTCTGAGAATGTAGAACAGTAATCCCTCTTCCATATTAGGAGAGGGAAGCATTTATATTTGAAAATAGCAGTCCTTTCAAAGGATTTCTCTACAACATTTGCTCTGGGATGGATTCTTTTTATCATATAACTCGAGTGCCTTTCTGGGTAACACATCTTCTGTTATTAAAACATTGTTTTGGATACCCTTTAATGAACATATTACCTGCATCATGATATCTGGATGTTATGTTGTATAGATTCTCAATTGTGATGCCTAATAGAGTTGAGACCCCGGTTTGGTCTTGGCTTAGATCTTATCATGTCTCTGAACAGTGAAGTGTCAACAGGAGATAAATCCCTTAGTGGCTGAGTGTCTGGCTCCCCTCCCAAGAACTCCCTTTCTGAGCGGGACTGAGCAGTGTTGAAATAAGCTACAAACGGAGGTCACTGTAATTTATAGTTTTTTACTAGCCACCAAGCATAGCACTTGAGTTGTAGCACACCATTTGTGACATTCGTGGGTCTGAAAAATCTGATGATGGTAGGCAGCTGCTAACCAAGAAGGGACCTGAAAATTCATGGTTCTTGAACAGAAGAAACCGAGGGAGTAGGAAACAGCAGAGGCAAGTTCATCACAAAACTAAGGAACTGAAAGTTCAAGGGCCCTCACTCTTAGACCCTGAGTGGAATTACTGGGAGTCATTCCAAAGTGTCCTCTGAGGGGATGAGAAGCTAGGTTGTAATCTGAATACATTTCTGGTAAATGGTTTGAAAAAAAGGAAACGAATAAACGAATACAGTAACCATGCCAGAAGTGTTCAGAAACCTGAAACCCTGTTTAACAAAAACACAAAGTATAAGATAAAGTGAATATTACTTAACATGAGAAAAATAAATCTCCAAAATTCCTGGAGCCTTGAGAGATTCAGGTCTCTTTCTTCTGAGATATCTCAGAACTAGGGGAAGTGGCCCTATTTATTCCTGTTTTTCTACTTTAGGCTTCCCTGGTGGCTCAGACAGTGAAGAATCAGCCTACAATGCAGGACACCTGGATTCAATCCCTGGGTATGGAAGATCCCCTAGAGAAGGGAATGACAACCCACTCCAGTATTCTTGCCTGGAGAATTCCATGGACAGAGGAGCCTGGCGGGCTACAGTCCAGGGGGATTGCAAAGAATCAGACCCAACTAAGCAACTAACACTTTCACTTTCTTTCTACTTTAGTTTCTATATGTTTTCTTCTTTAAGTTCTTTTCTTTCTTCCTTTGTTGCTTCCCCCCTCTTTTTTCCCCTTCCTTTCTTCTTTCATTCCTTCCTCTCTCTTCCTCTTTTTCACCCTTACTTCCTTATTTTCTTCTTCATTCAGTTCAGTTCAGTCGCTCAGTCGTGTCCGACTCTTTGCGACCCCATGAATCACAGCACACCAGGCCTCCCTGTCCATCACCAACTCCCGGAGTTCACTCAGACTCACGTCCATCGAGTCAGTGATGCCATCCAGCCATCTCATCCTCTGTCATCCCCTTCTCCTCCTGCCCCCAATCTCTCCCAGCATCAGAGTCTTTTCCAATGAGTCGACTCTTCACATGAGGTGGCCAAAGTACTGGAGTTTCAGCTTTAGCATCATTTCTTCCAAAGAAATCCCAGGGCTGATATCCCTGTAAGCTCTGGCTGGTATTTCATGGAAAAATTTCTCTCTTAGGAAACCAGTGAAAGGAAAAGAGTGGGGAAAACTATTCTAATTCCCAGGAATCACTTCCGTACAAACTCCAGATTCAGAAGCGAGTCTCCTATTGAGACTGGAGAGAAACAATCTCCCTCCCCCTCTTTACAGAATTCTTAGTTTTAAGAGATTTCCAGATGTTTCTCATCCAGACATGTCTAGAGAAATAAATGAAAGACAGCATATATTTTAACTTGTTTTGGCTGTTAACACCTCTCAGGCAGGCAATAAATATTATATTACTTTTTCCTTTGACCAAGTCCCTCTTAATGATAGCATACCTTGGGGCTGGTGGTAGGCAGTCTAATGTGTTGTTAGTGATTTTTGAAGATTGGAGAATATCAATGATTACCAATAATAATAGGAGGCTCCTTTAGGAAAAAAATGTAGAACAGCCTGTTAATGCTTTTTGAAGCATGAAACAGGATAGCTTTGTCTACAAATCCAGGGACGTGTAGCTTAAATGGTGTGAAGTTTTATACATAGACAGTTCCGCTGTCAGATCTGTCCTAGCCAAGGGGATTTGTCTCAGTAGACACCCTGCTGCAGATTGTTCCTGGGTTCAGGCTTCACTTTATGGCTTTCTGAAGCTATAGCCCTCCTGCTGGCTTCTAGTTTTGCATGTAGATGAGAAAGGAACCCTTGTGCAAAGTTTTTATTAGGATGTTTTAATGATGCTTTCCTGTTCCATCATGGGGGAGAGGATCTGCCAGAGTGTTGGGAGTGCGCCCCCATAAGTAACTTGCCGGAAGTTCCGATTTCTGTTTATTTCAGATGAGAAGGACTGCTTCTCCTTCCACCCACCCACCCCCCAAACAATGGGGTGTTCTTCTGCCCTTGGTCCACATACTCCCTCCCTAGTTGTTGGGTACCTGACTCCCTGCCCACTTTTATAAAAAAAAGTTTTTGACATCAAATAGTGACTGTGTTATATGTTAGTTGTTCAGTCATGTACAGCTCTTTGAGACCCCATGGCCTGTAGCCCTCCTGGCTCCTGTGTCCGTGGAATTCTCCAAGCAAAAAGACTGGCGTGGGTAGCCATTCCCTTCTTCAGGGGATCTTCCTGACCCAGGGGTTGAACCTGGGTCTCCTGCATTACAGGCAGATTCTTTACCATCTGAGCCACTTACAGTAGTAATGAAATATTCAGTAGAATCGTTGAGATTCAAAATGTAAGAAAGGTAGTATCAACATTGCTATCGCCCTATAACAGTTTGAGGGTGTGATTTTTGTCCAATCCTTTTTCATGAAACAAATGGAATTTTACAAAGCTATATGCTTTTATTTTGTAGAAAATCACCATTAAAATGACTGACTTAAAAGGGAATGGCTACTTTTTAAAGCACTGCATTTTTGTTTTTGTTTTTGTTTTTTCGATATTGTAATATAGTCTGAAAAATTTGTGAACCTGTTAGGCTTTTATGAAACATGCATTACAATTTGTGATGTTCCATTCTATTTTTTTTGCTTAATGTTTTATCATTAAAATTTGGAAAGTTTTCATATACGCAGTCACCTGATTTCATGTGAATGTGGTATCTGTTTGCATTGTTCACTGCCTGGTGTGGGTTACCTGATTGACAGTACTGAGGGCTGTTTTAAAAATAGTTTTATAATTTAAGGAAAGCCTCAGAATTATAAGAATTTTCATCTGTAGTCTGCTGTAAAAACAAAGAAGGCACACAAAACTGAGACTCCATTGTTGACTCAAGTTGAGTATATTAGATTATAAATTGTGGTCAATTAGTTGAATGTTCTGTAGTTTTTGTTGAAAACATCGCTAGATCCTTTCATTTAGTGGACAAGTGCGTGAAAAGTTGCCAGGAGCCTGCCCTATTCTATTCTCTTCCCTTCCTTTTGAAACAATGTTAGCCACTTTTTTAAAATTAAAAGAGAAATAAATGGCTAGAAAAAAAAGATTAAATATCTCACAAATCTATTGCAAGAAACAAAGCTGCTCATTGCAGCTGTCTGTAAAATTTAAAGACAGGAACAAACCAAATGACTATTAAGTTGGGGGCTGGTTGAGTAGATTATAGTATATGCATCTGAGCAAGTACTTTGTGGCTATAAAAGGGATGAGGGCTGTCTATAAATTTCTGTGGAGAGATCTCTTGAATAAAAGAACTGGAAACAGCACTGCCCAGGAAAGTATACTTTAATAAATAGTGCTACTGCTTATCTAGGAGGGGATGGGGGTGATTTGTGTATTTGACCCCAAAATGTGTCCATATTTTACATAAGTATAAAACAAAATTGATAAAATGAAAACAACTCTTATACAAGAAATAAATGAACTCATTGTATATCTAGTTGCTGGTCTAACTAGTCAGAGACGAATCATTTCAAATGATACAAAACCACAGAAGTTTGACTCTACCGCCTCAGCTGATTATACTCTAAGATCTTTAAAAAAACAAGACAGGGGGCAAAAGAAAATTTCAGTGTTCTCACAATTTATTTAGTAGCAGTGTGAGTTTGGGAGCTGTTGTGCATATCATTGTGGGTAGAGCAAATAAGCGACCATGTTTTTGATCAGGAGAAGAAAGATAGAGGTGTGAGATCAGTATGATTGTATAAAAAGTCCTGACACTCTGAATTGAATCAGAAATATCAAAATGAATTTATTTTTTTAAAGATTTTTAAATTTTAATATTTTAATTGAAGGATAATTGCTTTACAGAATTGTATTGGTTTCTGCCAAACAACAATAAATATCAGCCATAGGTATACATATGTTCCCTCCCCCTTGAACCTCCCTCCTATCTCCCTCCCCATCTCACCCCTCTAGGTTGTCACAGAGACCCTGTTTGAGTTCCCTGAGTCATACAGCAAATTTTCATTGGCTATATTTTTTATATATGGCCATGTAAGTTTCAGAGAAGGCAATATCAACCCACTCCAGTACTCTTGCCTGGAAAATCCCATGGACAGAGGAGTCTGGTGGGCTGCAGTCCATGGGGTGGTGAAGAGTCAGACACGACTGAGTGACTTCACTTTCACTTTTCACTTTCATGCACTGGAGAAGGAAATGGCAACCCACTCCAGTATTCTTGCCTGGAGAATCCCAGGGACAGCGGAGCCTGGTGGGCTGCCGTCTATGGGGTCGCACAGAGTTGGACAAGACTGAAGCGACTTAGCAGCAGCAGCAGCATATAAGTTTCCATGTTACTCTCTCCATACATCCCACCCTCTCCTTCCTCACCCGATCCTGTGTCCAGAAGTCTGTTCTCTATGTCTGTGTCTCCATTGCTGCACTGCTCATAATTTCATCAGTAATATCTTTCTAGATTCAATATATATGCATTAGTATATGATAATTATCTTGATGTGGACCATAAATTAAGTCTTTTTTGAATTTGTTACAATATTACTTCTGTTTTGTTTTGGTTTTTTGGCCATGGAGCATGTGGAGTCTGTCCCCAACTAGAAATTGAACCTGAACCCCCTGCATTGGAAGGCAAAATCTTAGCCACTGGACAGCCAAGGAAGTCCCCAAATGAATTTATTTTTAAAATGCTGATTTCTTAAATTCACCCTTTAAAAGTACCTAAAAACAATGATCATCCATCTAAGTAACCACGAGTACCCCTGGAGTCCATATTGAGGTTTACTGGGAGGAACCACTTTGAAGGAATGGCTGATTTCACATGTATGGCAAGAAGTGTGTTGACTGAAAAAATGCACAGCTTAATAGTTGAGAATTCTGTTTTGTCAGTGGATATACTAAGGACTTAAGCCATTGTCTAGTCAAAGCTATGGTTTTCCCAGTAGTATGTATAGATGTGAGAGTTGGACCATAAACAAGGCTGAGTGCCAAAGAATTGATGCTTTCAAAAGCTGTGGTGTTGGAGAAGACTCTTGAGAGTCCCTTGTACTACACGGAGATCAAACCAGTTAATCCTAAAAGAAATCAACCCTAAATATTCATTGGAAGGACTGATGCTGTAGCTGAAGCTCCAATACTTTGGCCACCTGATTCGAAGAACTGACTCATTGGAAAAGATCCTGATGCTGGGAAAGATTGAGGGCAGGAGAAGAAGAGGGTGACAGAGGATGAGATTGTTGGATGGCATCACCGACTCGATGGCCAGGAATTTGAGCGAACTCCAGGAGATTGTGTAGGACAGGGAAACCTGGCGTGCTGCAGTCCATGGGGTCCCAAAGAATCGGACACAACTGAGCAACTGAACTGAACTGATGAGCCTGAGAGACAGCCTTTTAGTTATTAACAGCTCTTAGGGGCAGTTGTGAAGAGGTAAGGGCGGAGCCAGGATAGTTTTTCCATCCAAAACCAGGTAGTTGAAACAACAAAAGATTACGTTAATTAAAGAAAACCAGGCATCTGAAGTTAATGAATTTAGCGCTTTTCTATGTATGGGAAGATGCAAGAGTCTGAGCTCATGGAAGTAATTCCTTGGCTATGCACCTTAGTTACCTAAGGCCAGTATCCTGGTTTCCTCCATCCTGATTGTCCTCCGGGTACACAGCTGGGGCTGCAGAGGTTGATGGCAGAAACAGCCTTTGTTTACTGACATGGTAGATGACATTCTTTGTCCATGGATATTTGAGATGACTTGGAATATCTTGTTGCCCTACCACACAGCAACATAACTATGAACAATTACTGGTCTTATCAGAAAGTCTGTCCAAGTTGGGTCAGCTTGAGCATGAACGAGGTTATGGATTGCAGTAGGGGGTGAGGGAGAACTAACCTGTTTTGGTCACTGATTTGAAAATGTTAAATAAAGGAAAAATAATAAAGAATTCATCTTATTTTTTTTCTGTAGGGCTTTATTTCATGGTAATTCTATATGAATAGGTGATGAGAGTAAGTTCCTTTTCATAGAAGTATGGCAGCTAATACATGAAGAAGGAATTATGGGAATCTTTTATCTCCATTTGCATCCTTATTGAAATAGTGTTTCTAAGGCAAGATCACCAATCGCTAAAAGAAAGAAAAATCTGTTATTTTTCTCATAGGAATACACAACATCATCTGTGAACTAAGCTCCCCTGACAAAAAAATAATTAATAAGCCTGGATTTGATCAAGCTTCCAGATCTGTCAGCTTGTAAGAAACAGGGGTCAGAGGATCATGTTACATGACGTTATAGAATTACTACCAGCAAGATCTAGATTGTGGGGAAGTGCTGTATGCCAGATGATCTGGTTTCATCAACAATAGCAAAAAAACTTAAAAGGAAAATGGGAATGGAGACCTTGTGAATTAGGGTAGTCCTTTCATCCAGCCTTACTGAAATCTGATTCAAATAAATGTGTTTGTATGTGTGCAGGCTTATAATAGACATACAAATACATATAAAATCTGTATGTGAAATACACATCTACATGCAAATGTTTATGTATATATAATGGCACTAGTGGTAAAGAGCCTGCCTGCCAGTTCAGGAGACATAAGAGACGTGGGTTCAGTTCCTGAGTTGGGAAGATTCCCTGGAGAAAGAAGTGGCAACCCACTCCAGTATTCTTCTTCTTTTTTTTTTAATGTATTTATTTATTTTAATTGGAGGTTAATTCAGTTCAGATCAGTTCAGTCGCTCAGTCGTGTCTGGCTCTTCACGACCCCATGGACTGTAGCACGCCAGGCCTCCCTGTCCATCACCAACTCCCGAAGTTTACTCAAGCTCAGGTCCATTGAGTCGGTGATGCCATCCAACCATCTCATCCTCTGTCGTCCCATTCTCCTCCCACCTTCAGTCTTTCTCAGCATTAAGGTCTTGTCAAATGAGTCAGTTCTTTGCATCAGGTGTCCAAAGTATTAAAGTTTCAGCTTCAACATCAGTCCTTCCAATGAATATTCAGGACTGATTTCCTTTAGGATGGACTGGTTGGATCTCCTTGCAGTCCAAGGGACTCTCAAGAGTCTTCTCCAACACCACAGTTCAAAAGCATCAGTTGTTCGGCACTCAGCTTTCTTTATAGTCCAACTCTCACATCCGTACATGACTACTGGAAAAACCATAGCCTTGATTAGACGGACCTTTGTTGGCAAAGTAATGTCTCTGCTTTTTAATATGCTGTCTAGGTTGGTCATAACTTTTCTTCCAAGGAGTAAGTGTCTTTTGATTTCATGGCTGCAGTCACCATCTGCAGTGATTTTGGAGCCCCCCAAAATAAAGTCTCATACCATTACCACTGTTTCCTCATCTATTTGCCATGAAGTGATGGGACCAGATGCCATGATCTTAGTTTTCTGAATGCTGAGCTTTAAGTCAACTTTTTCACTCTCCTCTTTGACTTTCATCAAAAGGCTAATTTCATCAAGTAGGCTAATTACTTTACAATACTGTAGTGGTTTTTGCCTTACACTGACATGAATCAGCCATGGGGGTGCATGTGTCCCCCATCCTGAACCCCCCTCCCTCTTCCCTCCTCACCCATCCCATCCCTCAGGGTCATCCCAGTGCACTGGCCCTGAGTGCCCTGTCTCATGCATCAAACCTGGACTGGCGATCTATTTCACATATGATAATATACATGTTTCAGTGCTATTCTCTCAAATCATCTGACCCTCGCCTTCTCCCACTCCAGTATTCTTGCCTTGAGAATCCCATGGACAGAGGAGCCTGGCGAGCTACAGTCCATAGTGTCGCAAAGAGTCAGACACAACTGAAGCAACTTAGTAGTACGTACACATAGGTATGTATGTATGTACGTGACAGGGAAATTTCCTTCCTGACTGAATATTTTTATATATGATGCATATTAATATCTTTACAAACTATTTAATAGTTATTGAAATATCAAAGTCATACTAACTTGATGATTATGAATGGAGTCGATGACTAAGTTTTAGAATTTTCGACATCATGTAGGATATTTTGTTTGGGCTGTCATAACAAAATACTACAGACTTGCGGGTTTCAGCAACAGAAACTTACTTTCTCATAGTTCTGTAGGCTGTAAGTCCAAGATCAAGGTCTTGGCAGGCTTAGTTTCTGCTGAGACTTTTCTCCCTGGCTTGCAGGTGGCTGTGTCCTTGCATGTCCTTTCTGCTGTGTACATGCCTGTCTGTATCCAAATTTCCTCTGATTATAAGGACTCCAGTCATACTAAATAAGTATGTCTTATCAGTTCGTTTTACCTTCATTACTTCTTTAAAGGTCTCATCTCCAGATACAGTCATTATTTCTATCAAAGGTACTGAGGATTAGAGCTTCAACTTAAGAATTTGGGGATTGAGGACAAAGTTCAACTCACCCTAGAATATGTCTTAATGGTCTGAGGTGAAAGATTTATATCTTTAACTTCAAAAAACAAGTTCGCTAGTTTCAGTGATCTAGTATATATGTGTGTGTGTGTATTCTTTTTCATAGTCTTTTATAGATTATTATAGGATATTGACTATAGTTCCCTGTTCTGTACAGTAGAACCTCATTGTTTATTTTAGATACGGTATTGCAGGGAAAAGCCCATCTTAACTCCATGTTGTAACTCTTTCTTTGACTTGCTGTTCATTCTTTTTGTTCTTATAACCATACAGAATGGTCTGCCTCAGAGAATCCTGCCCCTCTGCCAGACAGTTAAACTGAACTGCCTTTGTTCAAAACCCTGTCCACCTGTAGATGGCAGGAAGGATGAAATCAACACATCCCCTGCCTGAGGCTTGCCATTCTAAGAGATATTTGCAAGATTAATGGCCTTTTTGGGCTTCCTTCATACCTCAGTTGGTAGAGAATCCGCCTGTCATGCAGGAGTCTGCCTACAATGCAGGAGACCTGGATTCGATTCCTGGGTTGGGAAGATCCCCTGGAGAAGGAAATTGCAACCCACTCCAATATTCTTGCCTGGGACATCCCATGGACAGAGGAGCCTACAGTCCATGGGGTTGCAAGAGTGTAACACAACTCAGTGGCTAAACCACAGTGGTCTTTTTATTTTGTTTCCTTACCTACCCCAATCCCTATTCTATAAAAGAACCTGGCATCCAGACCTGGATAAGATAGTTATTTTGAGACATTAGTGTGCCAATTTTTGGTCATTTGGCATAAAGTTGTCTTCCTTGCCTCAACACCTCACCTCCAATTCACTGGTGAGCAGAGCAAGCTTGGACTTTGTACCAGTAGTAGCTTTTATCTACTAATCCCAAACCCTCCCCCTACTTTCCCCTTTGGTAATCATAAATTTGTTTTCTATATCTGTGCTGCTGCTGCTGCTAAATTGCTTCAGTCATGTCCGACTCTGTGTGACCCCATGGACAGCAGCCCTCCAGGCTCCTCTGTCCACGGGACTCTCCAGGCAAGAATACAGGAGTGGATTGCCATTTCTTTCTCCCATATCCTGTATCCTATATCTGTGAGTCTATTATATTTTGTAAATAAGCTCATTTGTATCATATTTTAGAGATCACATATAAGCGATATCGTATATTAGTCTTGCTCTGTCATACTGAGTATGACAATCTCTAGATCCATCCATGTTGCTCAAATGGCATTATTTCACTCTTTTTATGGCTGGGTAGTATTCCATTGTATATATGCCACATCTTTATCCACTCATCCATTGACGGACACTTAGGTTGCTTCCATGTCTTGGCTATTTTAAGTAATACTGTATTTAAATACTGTATTTAAGTAATACCAGTGTAAACATTGGTGTGCCTGTATCTTTTCGAATTAGAGTGTTCCCCAGATATATGCTCAGGAATGTGAATGCTGAATCATATGTCAACTCTGGTTTTTTTAAGGAACCTCCATGCTGTTTTCCATAGCGACTATACCAATTTACGTTCCCCCCAACAGTGTAGGGGCATTCCTTTTTCTTTACACCCTCTTTAGCATTTATTATTTCAATGACCTGTTTCTTGATGTCCAACAAGCAGAAGCCCATGGGAACACCTCGCCACTGAGTCATGGTACATAGTTTCACTTCCAGTCTTTTGACAGTTTCTGCTTTCTTCCCATGCTGGTTTCTTCTCTTTTGATACTTTTGCAACACTGAAGTTAGAGCCTCATCTAATCACATGAAAACAGTTCTCTACAGTTTTTGGAATTTTCTTCCCTTTGCCAACAATTATAAGTAAAACCCTGTAGAAAGAGGCAAACCATTAAATACGGTGTTAACTTTTTTCATTTAAATTAACTTGAGAAAAGATGTTCTTCATAGTTCATGTCTGTAGCCTTTTTTTTTTTAATTGGAAGATAATTGCTTTACAATGTTATGCTGGTTTCTTACTGTACAACAATGTGAATCAGCCATAACTTTATATATGTATATATATCCCCTGCCTCTTGAACCTCCCTCCCACCCACCCCAGATCCTGTAGGCTTTTTAATGACAGTGACCTCTGAGAAGTTTGAATACAATTTTTCACTCGCTATTGTTACAGCTTAAATATAAACTAACATTCAAGTAATGACTTCTCTCCCTTTATCCGTTTAATTACGAGTTTGATATACATATTGATACCATGTCTCTCTTAGTCATACATCCCTTACACAAATTACTTTCCATGTGTAATAAATTGAAAATGGAAATTATGACTCGTCTAATTACTTTTTCATTTCTTCATTGTTCCTTTTGGAAAAGTAGCACTGGGAAACAAAGATGATTTCCTTGTGAAATATTAAATTATGATGAGAAAAAAAAACTTGCTTTAAGCTTCATAAATTGTTTTTTCCGGAATGCCAAACAGTTATCACTGATTATATTAGGGCTATTATGGATGGCATTGTGATTCTTTAAGAAACTGTTCACGTTTTTTGAGACACGTACCAATGGTATCAGGATTTTCTTTAAAACACTTAAGGAGAGACAACAAGAGAGATCGAAGATACATATATGGCAAAATTCTGATAATTGTCCTCTGTGGATAACTGGTGTAAGTTCATTGTGCATTCTCTCTCTTTTTGTGTATTTTACAGCTCTTCCCAGCAAAAAGTTAGTGTCGTGACGTAATTAGCATTATTACATAGTGATTTCATAGACAAATATACACCAGTAAGTATTAATATTTGCCACATTGATTCCGACAGTTTGTTTTCCTAGAGATAGAGGCATTCCTAGCAGGCCTAATATACACAGTGTGCTGGGAAATGTACTCATCAAGAATCTGGTATCGAGGGAAGGGCAAAATTCTAGTTAGTAGGAAGCATTTTTTGAGTATGGCTCATTTGCAGCAAAGGATTAAATAATTTTGCTTTCTTTCAAAATCTTTAACACTAAAAATCATAATTTTTCAGACATTCCTACTAAGTGTTAGAATGATTCTGACTGAGAGTCTGTCACCTTTCATGCAATTCCATCTGTTTACCTTATAGACATCATTTCTTAGGCTGAGCAGACATTTTTAGTGGCAAGCATGATATTATTGACTATAGAGATGTCATCCTATTAGTTATGCAAGGGTTATATTTAGTGTATTTGGTATCTTCCCAAGGTCATTTTCAGAGAAGGCAATGGCATCCCACTCCACTACTCTTGCCTGAAAAATCCCACGGGTGGAGGAGCCTGGTAGGCTGCATTCAGTGGGGTCGCTAAGAGTCGGACACGACTGAAGTGACTTAACAGCAGCAGCAGCAAGTTCATTTTGATACTCCAAACATAATATCTAATTTTACCACGTCTTAAAGTTTTGAAAGATCCGTGCTCAGTGTCACGTTAGCTCTATTTGAGTTTCCATTACAATGAAACAGCCCAACTACCCTGACATATTAGGACATCTATCAGATAAAAGCTTATATGAGCTATAGAAGTTTAATGATAGTTTAGTATTATGCTTAGAAGGACTTAATCGCTGCATCAGAACCTTATAAAAGCTACCTTGAGAAAAAGCATTTATGGGATACTGTTCAGAGTTATCTATTTTTAAAAAATAATATGTGTAAGATGTAGAAGTGAGGAAGAAAAATTGAAAGAATTGTCTTTTCAGTTCATCATATCAGATCAGATCAGTCGCTCAGTCGTGTCCAACTCTTTGCTTCCCCATGAATCGCAGCACACCAGGCCTCCCTGTCCATCACCAACTCCCAGAGTTCACTGAGACTTTCAGTTCATAGCATGGATTAATTGGGCTTCCCAGGTTGCTCAGTGGGTAAAGAATCCACATGCAATGCAAGAGACACAGGATCCCTGGGTCGGGAAGATTCCCTGGGTCGGGAGATTCCCTGGAGGAGGGCATGGCAACCCACTCTAGTATTCTTGCCTAAAAAATCCCATGGACAGAGGAGCTTGGCAGGCTACAGTCCATAGAGTCGCAAAAAGTCTGTCACAACTGAAGTGACTGAGCACATGGATTAATTAGGAATACACCTGCATTGGGAGATGTATATTTAAATTAAAAAAAAAAAAAAAGATTTTTCCTTTGTAGTAGTCCTTATCAAGACTGAACTAACTTAATGACCATAGATGAAAGAAGTAAACTTAAGTATCCTCTTGAGCTAAAACTTACTGCTATCTTAGGAATTTTCTAGGCGGTACTTCTGCTTTGCAAGAAGAGAGCTTTCAGGCATCCCCAGGGGCCTCTCCTTGTCAAGTGGACCATCTGGGGGTGGGAATGGGAGAGCTATTTCAGGGCCAGATGAGTCCCTACAGAGCGACAAAAGTGAAAAAGACATTATATCTCCCCTGTGGAGTTGGCTTGTTCCTCTTTTAAACATTCTTAAATAGAAAAAAAAAAAGTTACTGAAATATGGTAAGTATTAAGGAAGCACCTAGTGAATAGAGCTGCAGCCTATTAGTCCTGTGGTCTGTTACTTAACCTCTGTGAGACTTGATTCCCTTATCAGGAACGGGATAAAGTTACATTGCTGGAGTTGTCCTACGAATCAGGCGAATAGAAAGTGACTGCTTTAGTGCCTGAGACCCTGAGGCTGCGATGTCATATTTAAGAAATGGCAGCAGCTACTTACATGACCAGGGCTTCCCTGGTGGCTCAGTCGGTAAAGAATTCACTTGCAATGCAGGAGAAAGAAGGGAAGCAGGTTTGATCCCTGGGTCGGGAAAGTCCCCTGGAGAAGGCAATGGCACCCCACTCCAGTACTCTAGCCTGGAAAATCCCATGGACGGGGGAGCCTGGTAGGCTGCAGTCCATGGGGTCGCTAGGAGTCGGACACGACTGAGCGACTTCACTTTCACTTTTCACTTTCATGCACTGGAGAAGGAAATGGCAACCCACTCCAGTGTTCTTGCCTGGAGAATCCCAGGGACGGGGGAGCCTGGTGTGCTGCCGTCTATGGGGTCTCAAAGAGTCGGACACGACTGAAGCGACTTAGCAGAGCAGTAGGATGGGGTAAAACTAAGATGGTTCACTCTGATTAAGGTTTTTAACTATGTTCTATCAGCAATAACGAAATCTCTATATTTTTATTTCACCCCATACCATGTATTTAATGGGCCTCCCTGGTGGCTCAAATGGTAAAAAAAATCCGCCTGCCAATGCAGGAAACTAAGGTTCGATCCCTGAATTGGGAAGATCCCCTGAAGAAAGAATGGCAACCCACTCCAGTATTCTTGCCTGGAGAATTTCATGGGCTGGGGAGCCTGACAGGCTACATACAGTTCATGGGGTCGCAGAGTCCAACACGACTGAGCGACTAACACTTCCACTTTCATGTACTTAACATCAGATCAGATCAGATCAGTCGCTCAGTCGTGTCCGACTCTTTTCGACCCCATGAATCGCAGCACGCCAGGCCTCCCTGTCCATCACCAACTCCCAGAGTTCACTCAGACTCACATCCATCGAGTCAGTGATGCCATCCAGCCATCTCATCCTCTGTCTTCCCCTTCTCCTCCTGCCGCCAATCCCTCCCAGCGTCAGAGTCTTTTCCAATGAGTCAACTCTTCGCATGAGGTGGCCAAAGTCATATTGTTATTAATACTATTATCTCTGTGAACTCTTGTCAAAATAATACTGCATAAATAACAGACCCCTATAAAACTCTGAAGCAGATGCAGCAATGATTATTCCTGTTCATGGATCTGTGGACTGGGCATGGCTCAGCTGCTCCAGGATGGTATTGGATACAAGCTGCAGGCTGAGTTTCCCTCTGCTCCACATTCCCATCCTCCTGTTGGTAGCCAGATCATGTTCCTTTGCAAAGTGATGGTGTCCACCGAGAAGGCAACCCCCACCGTGCAAGCATGTGTCAAGCATTGGCCTGGGTCAGGTCCACTCATGTGCAGTGGCCAAAGCAAGACACAGATTCAAGCCCAGCATCTGTGGAATGGGAAAATAATATTCTGCCTGTAACAGGGGGAAGAGCGAGGGAATGTTTCCTGTCTGATGATTCAAATGATTAAAATGATTATCATCATCATTATTATTAATTGCATCTGGTTACATTATTATACATTGACAGTTTCTAAGAGCGGCGAGCAGGTCTGCAGGATACAGCTGAGGTTTCTGGGTGGTGATTGCTTATTCTGGGTGCTTCCCAATGGCTCAGTGGTGAAGAATCCGCCTGCAGTGCAAGAGACACCAGAGACCTGGGTTCGATCCCTGGGTCAAAATGGCAACCCTCTCCAGTATTCTTGCCTGGGGAATCCCATGGACAGAGGAGCCTGGCAGGCTACAGTCCATAGGGTCGCAAAGAGCTGGACACAACTGAGCGACAGAACATTCAGCATGCTGTGATCAATATATGAAGCCCAACGAACAAATGCATATAAAAATTGTAAAGCACGCTGGTGCTTCTCTGGTGTCATTAATGATCACATCTAGCTGAGGATGTTTTCTCCTTGTTTTATCAGTCTTCATGATTCCATCTTATTGCCCTCTAGTCCTGCTGCAGCGTCTGTCTGTGCTGTTCTTTTCATTTCTTTGTGGAGAGTTTCCTCTCTCACCGAAGGCAGAGTTTCAGAAGCTTGTTCAGCATTGTAACAGGTGAATTGGAAACAGCTGTAAAGCAACTAGTGACTGTTGTTTTGGCATAGGTACCACTGCGTGCCCATCGCACGTTTATGCGTAGTCATCACAGAGGAGGCTTTTAAAAATGCATCCACCTTGCTGGTTGGACTTGCCACTCACCGCTTTTAAGTGCTTCTTTTTTTCAGACTTTTTCTTTTACCTCCACATGACCCCAAACAAATCAATCCGGAGCCCTCCGGTTGAAAACTCTTCCACCATATGATGTGACACCAGCAGAATGTCTTTAAAAAGAACCGTGTTTCCCTCTGAATGTACAATAACTCAGAGCATCAGACGCGTTCAGGGAGAGAAATCGAGCCTAAAGGGGTGTCGGAGGCTGCTGAGGGTTTTGTGCTGGAGGGAGCAAGTGGACGGGCAAGGTTTGTCTTCCTGCTTGCCTGCAGATGGTATTGTCTGTTTTCTTTTCTTTTTTTTTTTTTTTTTTTCTGTACCGGAGTGGGCGGAGAGGGCTGCTTTAGCTGCCATTGATGAAAATCAAACTCCCAATGTCTGATGGCTGGCTGCTATTTCACACTCTGCCGTTTTTTGTTTCAGCAGAAATTGAGTTTGTTGTTGTTTTTTTTGCTGGTGGTGTTTGCCTCTTCTGAAGTGGAGAGACGGCCGCATTTAGTTAAGGGTTCAGCATGCTTTGCTTCCATTCAGATTCACGTGCCTGGGTATCCTGCTTCTGATGTACTAAATAGGAACACCTCCATGCAGGCTGGAAAATAGCATCGTGAATAACATGGTAGTCTTGAAAAAATGCTAAAAGAATTTTAAGTCAGTCTCTAGATACCCACTTTGTATGCTCTGGGGACATTGGACCGATCTTACATATCAAATTCAGTTATTCTTTATAAAAGCCAAATTAATTATCACCACATGAGGCATATTTTGACAGAGTTGTTTCTATGTATACAGTTGTTTGTTTTGTTTTCTGGGTTTTTTTGGTGGGGGGGTTGTTTGTTTTTTGTGTATATGTTTAGCATGATAAAATCTTTGCCCATCATTTCAGGTAAGAAGCAGAGACATGGAAGAAAAATGTAAAGGGAAATTTTATTTCAGCGCCCCTCCCCTTTTACTTTTTGGCATTCAACACTAAATTAAGGTTAAAAAAAAATACCACATTTCAGACTCACCAAAGTATTATTCTGCATATGGAAATGAACTGTTTAGTCAATCTAAAATCTTTTGTGATGAGAACTTAAATAGTCAGATGAAAACTTGGTTTTACCTTTATTGATACTTATGGAACTGAAGTCTAGCCTGCCTTTAGAAGGCAAGTTCCTGTTTGTTCGGTTTTTAAATTATTATTGTTTTAAAAGGGTAATCATAAGTATTGCAGTCTATTGGCTGAGTGCTTCGGAGGACAGTCTTACTCTCTGGTCTTAAAACATCTTGGAAAGTAAAATGAAAAGTATTTTGACATGTTTTCTCACTCATCAGTGAGTATCATGGGTCAAGGCTTTCTGTGATAGATATTTAACTTTTATCAGCATCTCATTTCTTCTTGGCTCCTAGCAAGCTTCTAGGTATTTAAATCTCTTAGTGCCATTTTGTAGCTTAGTTGCCTCTCCTTCAGCTGAGAATCCACTTCCTCTGCAAGTGATGGTAATTTGTTTGTGAGCTGCCCGGAGCATGGCAGATCACAAGCCATAGAAGATCTGAAGTGTAAGGAATCCCTCTAGGAATTCCATCAAATACGATCATTTGGTTTCTCACACATCCCAGTAATGGCTGCTTCGTGAAATTCATCGTCTTCCTTTTCCAACCTCCCACTGAATTTCACGGAGGTGATATTGTATACCTGCCTTAAGGCAGCTTTAAAAGGAGAAATTTACTTTTACTTAGTCAGTCATGGCTCCTGACACTTTGATATCTTATTCCAGTTCAACAGAAGTAAAATCTTAAATGCAAAATTATGTTGTTTCTTTCCAGGGAAGTTCATTGGAAAGTCTAAACTTTTTTTTAACTGTTTATTAGAGTTAGAATGGATAGTGCATCTAAAAGTCTATTAACATGTCCATTCATTTCCTTTAGATTTTTTTTTATTGAATAGGTTGAAATTGATGGATAAATTATGTCAATTTTTTTCTGGTCTGTGACAGTATGTAGATCTGTTACCTAGCATGCATTCTGTAAATTTGCAGAGTGGTTTTCTCAGCACCAAGTCTCACATTACAACATAATTTGACTCAAGAATGTAAGATGTTCTTTGAAATTATGAGTTCTGTTTTACTTCCCTGCCTTTAATCATCCTTTGTCAAAAAATACTAATTTTTGTTTGGTTTCTGACCATATCTTTGCGTATTTTCTTCATGTGTTGCTATAGCATAGCTATCAGCATTTTTTTTTAGAGAAATAATTCTCTATTTTAATCAGCTGTCAAACAAGTTTCTCCCAGTGCATTTTTTATCTTCCAATTTTCTTCTAAAACTTTCATTACCCGTTAAGGACATTATGCGAATTTACACTAAAGTTGTCCAAATTTCCTAATAACATAGGTTGTTACTGTTATTACAACAATAAGAATAAACTTTCTTCTGATGTTGCTCAGTAATGCACCACATTGAAATTATTCAGACGAGAAAACATGTCTCTCAAATTGTCATTTGAAGGGACGATAGCCATCTTACAAAAATACATGCTTGACTCAACCCCTTTTGGAATGATATGTCAGCTTCATCACACATGTGATTATCTTTAATAGGGTATTCTGAGTAACTGTGATGGAATGAATGTCTTCTTAATTAGTAGCAATCATTCAGTTCAGTAATTATAAACAATTACCATATTCTGTATTATTGTGAGTCCTGTGAGATGCTGAATGTCTACATACTCCAAAACATACTCTGACCTTTACTTTTCATTCTTGAAATTCAGATTCGAACTTCCCTTAGCTGTCTCTGTTTGTTACCTTCATTCTGAGTTCCCTGATGTCAGCTCAGTCGTGTCCGACTGTTCATCGATCCCATGGACTGTAGCCCATCAGGCTCCTCTGTCCATGGAATTCACCAGGCAAGAATATGGGAGTGGGTTGCCATTTCCTTCTCCAGGGGATCTGCCTGCCCAGGGATCAAACCTATAGCTGTTGTATCTCCTGCATTGGCAGGCAGATTCTTTACCACTGTGCCACGTGGGAAGTCCTACCTTCATTCAGCAAGTATATATTAAGGGCCTGTTATGGGCCAGGCCTGAGCGAATGACCAGTGACCCTAAGGGAAAAAGACACAGCTCTGTGTTTCAGTTTGGAAAAGTAAATACACATTAAATACAAGTGTGAATGCTGAGATGGAGGTGTTTAAGGTGACAGTTACAACTGGTTATACAGTTGGAACACTAATGTGTGGAAGGGTTTAGTATCTTCCTGGGCTTCATAAATGAAATGACCCTCGAAAGATGCATAGCCACTTGCCAGGGTGCTGAGAGAAGGACGTTCCAGTCAGGTGGACCAATGGGAACAGTCTGATGTGGTTCAGAAACTGCAAGCAAGGAGATGTGATTGGAGCAGAGTTCACTAACAAGGCATGATGAGAGAATGAGAGAATTAACTCTAGGCTGCAGCCGGGTCGTCAAGGACGTGTGTAACAGTCCAAAGAGTACATCTTTATTCTCTAATCAATGGAGAGCTATTAATAGATTTAAACTTGATCCACTTTGAATTTTAGAAAGACGTCTTCATTAGCTGTTGGAAGGGTAAATTTGGTGAATGCTACAAAGGCAAAGTGCATCAGGTAGGAAGCTATCGTCAGAGGCGTAGAAGATCTGTGTGCTCTGAGATGGAGAGAGGACGGGTTCAACAGATGTTAAGGGGGTCAAGTTAACAGGGCGGGGAGACCAGCTGGATGAGGAAGGAGTTTAAGATGACCGTACTGTGGCTGGGTGACTGGTGGATGGTGATATCCTTCATTCTTCAAAGTGAGGGCTGTAGGAGAACACAGCTTGAAAGGAAGGCAGATATCAATTTTCCTTTTGGATAGATTGAATTTGAAATTTGAGGTCTCTCTACATGGAAGGATCATAAAGGCCCTTAAATCTGTGACTCTGAATCTCAAGAAAATGCTTGGGGTTAAAGATACAGATTTAAGTCATAATGAAATCAAATGGCTGTCATTTATGGAAAACATTCTTTATGCTAGACTCTGTGCCATTGTTGCTGATTAGTCGCTAAGTTGTGTCCCAATTCTTTTTTGACCTCATGGACTGTAGCCCACCAGGCTCCTCTATCCATGGGATTCTCCAGGCAAGAATAATGGAGTGGGTTGCCATTTCCTTCTCCAAGGGATCTTCCCGACCCAGGAATTGAACCTGAGTCTCCTGCATTGGCAGGCGATTTTTTTTCCTCTTCTTTTTTTTATTTTTTAATTAATGTATTTATTTTAATTGGAGGCCAATTACTTTGTAATATTGTGGTGGGTTTTGCCATACATTGACATGAATCAGCCATGGGTGCACATGTGTCCCCCATCCTGAACCCCCCTCCTTCTCCCTCCCCATCCCATCCCTCAGGGTCATCCCAGTGCACTAGCCCTGAGCCCCCTGTCTCATGTACTGAACTTGGACTGGTCGTCTGTTTCACATATGGTAATATACATGTTTCAATGCTATTCTCTCAAGTCATCACACCCTCGCCTTCTCCCACAGAGTCCAAAAGTCTGTTTGTTACATCTGTGTCTCTTTTGCTGTCTCACATATAGGGTCATCATTACCATCTTTCTAAATTCCATATATATGTGTTAATATACTGTATCGGTGTTCTTCTTTTTGATTTACTTCACTCTGTATAATAGGCTCAAGTTTCATCCACCTTATTAGATCTGATTCACATGCATTCTTTTTAATGGCTTAGTAATATTCCTTGGTGTATATGTACCACAGCTTTCTTATCCATTCATCTGGCATGCGATTTTTTACCACTGAGCCACCAGCAAAACTCCAGACCCTGTGCTAGATTTTGTGTGTGTGTGTGTATATATATAATATATTAAATATATATTATTTGTCATGTTAATATAACTCTAGAAACAATATATGATTACCCTCACTCTGTTGAACGATAACTACATCTTAAGAGTCATGAGAAAACTTGTGCAAGCTTCCACATCTAATCATTAGCAGGTCCAACATTGAAACCAAACATATATCATTAAAATCATGTCCACTGTCTTTTCCATTATTTTGTTTTAGGAAAATGGGTAGCAAGGGATAGAAGTGGTGACAGGCTATGTGTACACTTGGGAGTGGAGAGCCGTACGAAGAATATTGGAATGTTGGCAGATTGGATTTTATCTTATTGGCAGGAGGGAACAGTGAAAGTGTTTAGCAGGGTAATTAGAAAAAAAAGGAAGTGATTTCAAATGAAGTATACAGAATGGACACTGGAAAGGGATGTAATATTAATGTCCTTTTGGTTACAAGTAACAGAAACCAGCTTAAGCCAAAGGGATTGTTTATTGGAAGAATCCCAAGAAAGTCTCCCAGAAACAAAGTGAAAGGTTAACAGACAAGAAGTGGAGCAGTTTGTGGAATTTCTTCTCCAGGGTTCAGCCAAAAATTAACAGGCTATCGGCAGGTCCTTGGATTTGTGTATCTCTCTGCAAGATTCCAAGAAGCTGAGAAAGATGAACAGTCCAGCTGGGGGTGGTTCCTCACCGCTGACCCTGTCACTTGAGATTATTCACTTGGAAACCAAGCTCTCCAGCTCTTTCCGGTCTCTTGTCAAACTTTTGGCCTTAGGGAGATTACTTCTTCTGTCTTTACTTTATTCGTTAACTTGAAACAAAAATTTTATTTTTCCAAAGATGCAGACCATAAGAATAGTGGAATATTTATTTCATAAGGAAAAGCCATGAAGTTAGTAGTGAAATGAAATGTATTGAAAACTCAGTGCTAACAGCCACTAAAGAACTTATTTAAATGCCCTTAAAATTCACAAATCTCCACCAGCTTCTCCAGATCAAACCTGTGTTCCAGAGAGCCACGTTTTATCTCGGTAGGAAGGGACTTCATCCTTCTGTTGCTCTGCCAGGTTGAGATTCCCACTAGAATTTACTAGTTCTAGGTACTCTGCATTTTGTTCTTCTAGTTCTTTAATGGAAGAAGATGAAATCTCTTTATTTCATAGACTTTTTACAGAAATTAGGCTAAAATTATATTTTCAAAGCCTTACTTTCAAATCCATGCACACATTGCCTTCATTCATTTAAAAACATCCTGTGTTGTGGGAATGGGGGTGTTTTTTTTCACTGCTATATCCCTAAGGCTCATAACAGTGCCTGGCAAATGGTAGGTGTTCAGTAAGTAATTGCTAAATGAACAGATAATTTTATAACATGGTAGAGTGATACAATTTGTCTACTTACTTTCATCATAAGAAAACAACTGCTGCTGCTAAGTCGCTTCAGTCGTGTCCGACTCTGTGCAACTCCATAGACTGCAGCCCACCAGGCTCCCCCGTCCCTGGGATTCTCTAGGCAAGAACACTGGAGTGGGTTGCCATTTCCTTCTCCAATGCATGCAAGTGAAAAGTGAAAGTGAAGTCACTCAGTCGTGTCCGACTCTTCACGACCCAATGGACTGTAGCCCAGCAGGCTCCTCCGTCCATGGGATTTTCCAGGCAAGAGTACTGGAGTGGGGCGCCATCGCCTTCTCCTAAGAAAACAACAGAATTTATCAAAGTTTAAGGTATGTCAATGCTTTGGGAGTATAATGTCAGGCCATCAATAGAGGTACAGCAATTATGATATTATTTTGTAAAGAGTGGATCTTATTATCAAACAAATACTAATCACAGAATTACCAAAGAACATCTAACCCAGAATACTCTTGAAGTAAAAGGGACTTCTAAAGCATTATTCCAGTAATTCCAATGCTATATTATTGGGTATTATAAAAACAGAAAAGCTTGTTTGTGAATCAACAGAAAAAAAAATCAGTTGGTCTAAATATAGTGTTCACAATTTTGTTTCCTTTATACATATAGTCAAAAAATAACAATAAAATGTATTAGGAAACTATAAAAGTACATATGTTATTATTAAAAGGTGCTTATTAGCAATTTGGTGTTTCAAACATACCAGCTACAGCTTTCATATTTCCTATTTTTATCATGCTTGCCCTCCTAGTAGACAGCTATTTCTCAGTTGTAACTACAAAGGGTATAACAAAACCTAAGAACAGGATGTCCCCGGTGGCGTAGTGGCTAAGAATCCACCTGCTAATACAGGGACACGGGTTTGATCCTTGGTCTGGGAAGAATCCACATGCTGTTGAGCAGCTAAACCCGAGTGCTGCAACTACAGAAGCCCCATGCCTGTTCTCCACAAGAGAAGCCACCTCGATGAGAAGCCCACGCTCGAAGGAAGAGTAGCCCCTGCTCAAGAGTGGTCCCCACTCGCCACAACTAGAGAAAGCCTGATGCAACAACAAAGACCCAGAGCACAGCTAAAAATAAATAATTAAAAACTAAAAAAAAAAAAACCTAACAATGACTATTTAAAGATAAAAATATTCTTGGTATTAATTCATTTTTTTCAGTAGTAAAATTTTTGTTTTTACACTTTCAGCTATGAGATGAGTCAAGTCTGAGGATCTGCTTGCAATGCAGGAAACCTGGGTTCAATCCCTGGGTTCAGAAGATCTCCTGGAGAAGGGAATGGCAACCCACTCCAGTATTCTTGCCTGGAGAATCCCATGGCCAGATGAGCCAGGAAGGCTACAGCCCCTGGGGTCACAAAGAGTTGTACACCAACCGAGCGATTAGCAGTTTCCTTTTCTTTTATGGTGACTACAGTTGGTAACACTGTATCATCTAATTGAATTTCACTAAAACAGTAGAACTTAAAGGTCCTCACCACACTATGTGAGGTGACACGTGTTCATTGACTAGATGAGAGGAATCTTTTCACAATGTACGTGTATATCAAATCATCACAATGTATATTTTAAATATCTCACTATTTTATTCATCAGTTATACCTCCGTCAAGCTAATGAATGAAAAAAAAATGTATTTAAATGAAACCAAAGTTAAACAGTTAAGGTAATTAGAAACATTTTGATAAAGTGGTACATACCTCTGTGTCTAGTTTGTAGAAAATAAACACACGTTTTCATTTCATCCATGCTTACTGTGAGTGGGAACTTTATAACCTGCTTATGAATTGCAGGAGAATATGTAAAGGGGAGGATTGTTGAAAAGTGCCAGGGGGCAGCACTCTCACTCAAGGCCTCTATCAGTTCAAGAACAGGTATAGAAGTGATACGGAGGCAGGTCCTTGTTTCTGCAGTGCTTGTTAATTCTGCTGAAATGATTCAACTCTGAGAAGGAAGGGAAGGAGGTGGATTGATCTCTAGGCTAATTCTATTCCGAATCTCTTTGAGTCTGCTAACAGCGTTGCTTGCACTGCTGTGGCATTTTTTTCCTGTTGTCATGGACACTTATCCATTGAAAACACACAGATGCCTGCTGACTGTCCATTTTTTTTCTCTTTGTCTGGTGAGTCTTGGGTCTGATTCAGGCTTTGATTAAAGCAGAAAGTACTCAGTAAGTAGCAGTCCATTCTTCTTATTTTATATAAAGCTTGATGTGTGATTCTAGTGAGAAATTAAATGAATTGTTATGTTTTTAAAGAAAAGTAAAAAAATATATATGAAGCCCAGGTGCCTATGGATACTTTATTTTAACAGATTTTCACTGCAGGAAACCACTTTTACAAACTTGCCAACTAAAAGAGATCATCTCAAGAATGTATCAAATGATAAAGGTGTCATTATTTTATAAATGTATAATCTAGTGTGGTTTCTATGGGAAGTATATTTTTATTCATAAATATATTGATTCATGGCTTATGTATGTACTCTCCACTTGTGCTTACTATAGACTCCTCTTCCAAATCTGAAAGGCAGTGAGATATTTTTGAAAAATTGTACCAGGCCATGTTCAAATCACACAGCCCATGTTCAAATACTGGTTCCACCACTGTGTGACCTTGGACCTGGTACTTTATCTCCCTGTAACTTGTTTTCTTTCTTTTTCTTTCATCTCTAAAATACTATCTCCCTTTTGAATTATTCTTCGGATTAAATGACATAGTGTACACAGTGTGTCTGGCATAATCGCTGAATCAACGGGCCAAAGATCTTTCAATATGAGAATAATGAGCTAGAATCCCTGGTATTTATTTTTCTTTTACTATCCTGTGGGTCTCTGGGGCGGGGGGCAGGACTGGGGCTTCCCATTTTGGTGTCCTGTGTTTAATGCACGTAGTAGGGTGATATTCACTTTAGTGAGGTTTTGTAGAATTCCAGAGCTACAGAGCTCAGCTGGACTGTGTCCATTCAACTTCTGCTTTATACTGTTTCCTCTTCTTTCTGCATCTGATGTTTTTCAAGCAGTTATCTGTTTTGCGACTTGCGGATGCTCTTGTTTCTGACACTTGTGTTAACAGGAGGCAACACTAAGATTTTTTATGTTGAATGCAGATCTTAAGAACACAGTGTTTAGCAGGGCACTGACCTAAAAAAATCACCATGATCCGTGCCTCACGGAAATTTAGCTACTGGGAAACGAGTTAATTATTTTGTTGATGTGCTGATGTGGACCTCGCCCCACTGGCGTCAAGTTTTTGGAGGACTGCCCTGTCAGAAATCCTAATTTACCCTCTGCTTATGTGAAGGCAGTTTTGTAGCTGTTCATGCTCCATATCGTTATAGGACCGTGGTCCTGTGATTATCTTAATTAGACAGTACAGCTGATAAAGTGTGTTTTGCTAAAGAGCAGTGTCCAAACTGTAAAGCACAGAGCAAGTGGAAAGGACAACAGCGTGACATACGCTTGTATACTTAACCCCAAGGCCCCGGGCACAAATGCTTAGTCAACTTTCAATAACTATCACTGGCTCCAACTAAGAAAATAAACACTTATCCTTCAGTAGCACCAACGTAAGATGTTCTCAGGATAAAAACTATTTGCAACTTTTATTTGTGCTCACTTAGTCAAAAAGTATTTGCTTCTATTTGGAGCATTGTCCCAATCAGTCATGACAATCCTTAAGCATGCATCATCATCAGAGTATAGTTTAAAAGACATTGACTCATGGTTGGTTGCCTAATAATCTCCTTTTCTTGCACCAGGAATGTTGGCTTACTTTAATTTTGCTTCCTTTGTGTTTCCAGTATCACTGTAAAATTCCAGGACCAGTTTCATAGTCACACAAGACTCTAAATTTGGGAGAATTGCTTATCCCTACAACTAGTAGACTTGGAAGGAAATTATCCTCACAAATTACTGGCGAGAAGAAATTGAGTTGACAAAAAAGAAAAAAAAAAAAAAACCCATGATACAGGCTGTGAAGTCCTGACTTGGCACTGATAGAGCAGAAAATAAGTAATTATAACAAGGCATCGACTGAATGTGAGCTGGAAACCTATCATTATTTGTAGTTCATTTGGTCCCTAATAATGGCACCTTGTTCTCTTCGCCAGTTGTGGGACCTCTAGCAGGTTGTTTCATCTCCCTGAGCCATAACGTATTCATTTCTAAAGTGGAAATATGAGTTGCTGCCTGCTCAGGCCAGAGTGAGTCATCAGTTTCCAGTAGGGTCATGTCTGGGAATCACTGAAATATCAATGCCAGTCTCCACCATCCAAGAGCAGATAGAAAGGAGCACTAGAATAATGCAGCCAAGCGAAGGGGACCACTGTGTCGGTGTGCCCTGAGCTCAGACACCTGCCATCCAGTGCGTCATATGTCCCCACCCTCCCCTGAACCTCAGAATCCTCAGACGTCAGAACTGGATTCACACAAGAGGTTATGGCCCTACTGGAGGCCACTTTCAGTGGCTGTGGAAAGAAGAGAAATGAAGACACTCTTCTTGGTATTAGACCCAAGACATAAATCTGGTAGAGCAGTAAGCAGTGGACCAAGAACTTAAAGGATGACTCTCAGGGGCCACTGCTATCTTACATACGAGACCAGAGATGTTGTACATGACGGGGCATGCATGGCTCAATGATCGTTAATCCTTCCAAAGATTTTTAGGCTCACAAGAAATTGTCAAGTCTGCCGAAGAGTTATGAAAGTGGAAATTTTACATTTAGCAGGTCCTCTAATGTTGTTGGCGATAATTTACATCAGCATGGGAGTTCTTAAGGAATTTAATTTTGTAAGTTTTACATTTGGAAAAGGTAAGGGCATCCCCCTAAAGGAGGAAGTGGCAACCCACTCCAGGATTCTTGCCTGGAAAATCCCATGGACAGAGGAGCCTGGTGGGCTACAGCCCATGGGGTCACAAAGAGATGAACACGACCGAAGAGACTTAGCGTGATAACACAAGGCGTTCCCTGGTGTCTCTATGGTAAAGAATCTGTCTGCCAATGCAAGAGACAGAGGTTTGATTCCTTTGGGAAGATCTCCTGGAGAAGGAACTGGCAACCCACTCCAGTACTCTTGCCTGGAGAACCCTGTGGACAGAGGAGCCTGGTGGGCTACAGTCCATGGGATCACAAAGAGTAGGACACACCTGGGTGACTAAATAGCAGCAGCAGCAGTAGCAAGTTAGAATATGATGCCAAGGAGAAAATCACGCGTTACCAAAGGCCCAGGAGTAAAGAAGCGAATAGATTTCATAAAGAGGGGAAAAAAGACAAGGGTTTGACTCAGGAAGTTCTTATCTTTTTGGAGAAGTGCCTTTGGATGAGATGGCTATCAGATGTTTTCTGTCAATAAGACAAATAAAGAAGATCATCTCAGCAGGAAAATTGTAGATTAGACACGACTCTCCCTACAAGATGTTACCCCATCCCCATGACTTCAGCTGAGCACACGATTTGTGTGTCTGTCTCTATAATCAAACTAAGAGCCCCTTCAGATAAGGTCCGTATAACCTTATCTGTTTATGAATTCCTTCTCCGTAGCCCCACGTCAGGCATTTAGAAGATGCACAATTCATATATTTTTTAAATGCTAAATTCAATCAGCAGTTCTGAAAAGCAGTCTTTCTTGAAACTATTTCCTTCTTAGCCCATTTTGATTCATTTTTTTAGATTCAAAACGTTGAAATCTTTTTTGACTTTTTACGCGTCTTTCATGGCCATTCCTCCTCCTCACACCTAATTAGCTATCTGTTCTTATGAATTGCTTTTGAGCCACTTTTTTGAATACGTGTTCTTTGGGATTCCTGTTGCCATCACTGTGGCTTGGAGCCCTAGTTCATGCTCCAACACTGAGTCTTTGGCTTTCAGTCTAGTTCCAGCCTATGTGTTTGTTAGGTCATTTGTCCCAAAGCACTACTTGCTCTTCCTCAGCCCCCAAAATCTTCAACATCTGTCTCCCAAATCTTTAAAAGTGCTCTACAGTTTGTCCATTCTAAATCTGTAGATGTATCTTCTACCCTGTCCCTATATTTATTAAATCAATTAATTAATTTATTTTTGGCCACACCCCACAGCATGCAGAACATCTCTGACCGAGAATCAAACCCATGCCCCCTGCGTTGGAAGGGTAGAGTCTCAACCACTGGACCACCAGTGAAGTCTGTCTGTATATTATCACTACCCTGTCTATATATTAAGGCTTCCCTGGTGGCTCAGAGGTTAAAGCGTCTGCCTGCAATGCAGGAGACCTGGGTTCAATCCCTGGGTCGGGAAGATCCCCTGGAGAAGGAAATGGCAACCCACTCCAGTATTCTTGCCTGGAGAATCCCATGGATGGAGGAGCCTGGTGGGCTACAGTCCACCGGGTCGCAAAAGAGTCGGACACAACTGAGCGACTTCACTTTCTATATATTAACTTGATATTTCAAGCAATGGTTAGCTTTGGCTTTTTCTTGGGTATGTCATAAGTCTTCTTTGTTCTGGGTTATTCCAGAATTCCCTTTCTAACTAGTCTCACCTCCCCGAATCCTCCAAGGTTGAATTTTGTCCCAGAATACTTCTAGGGAGTTCCTCACTGGGTCCCATCGTAGTCTCATGCTGTAATCAACCGTTTAGCATATGGCATGAACTGGAAAGTTAATTGTGGAAAGGGGGACGTTTCAGAACAAGACAGAATCTAACAAGCTATTGTTAAAAGCAGTTCTGCCTTCATGTAAGAGCCCACCTGAAGACCTTGTAAAGTTTCTTGGTGTGCTGAACATTCATAGAAATCCGAGCAACAAAGCACTCAAGAGTGTTGTATCGAGACATTAGCAAAATTATTGGTAGGTATGTTTTACATTTCAAGCATCTTTCCTTTTAGATGCATTTAGAGTATGGAGGACATTTCTTTACAGCATTTTGTACTTTTAACAAGTGTTCTCCAACACACTCTTTTGGCATTTCATCTTAGATTCGTACCCAATTCCGGGTATAAAACCAACGAGTCCTTACTGGTCTTAATGATCTTAGAAGTACTTTGAGTGCTGCTGGGGACACAAAGCACCTTCATTATTGACTTTTCATCTGAGTTGCTTCTTTGGAGAAAGCTAGAAGAGCTACAGCTATTTTTAACTGAACGACTTAATAAGTAACAGGTGATGGAGAGTGACTAGCTCCCTAAACTAGGTAGAACAGGCATCTTAAGAGAACTGAAAGGAAGAGAAATGCCAATCAGAAATGCTGTTCCCCCCTCCACTGAAGAATTTATTCTTCTGTTGTATTTTGTTTTGCAAACAGACGAAAGGACCGGCAGAGCTCAGGAAGGTTTTGTGTTGCACAGAGGTTGGGGGCAAGAATTTGAAAGGGATCAGTGAATCAGATGTAATGTGGACTCTGTTGAGCCACCCAGTCTCTGTTTTGCTGACGGTCAGTATTCCAGTTATAAAAGGTTGCAGAGGCATTTCCGTCCGCTCCAAAGAACTTTATCCCTGTTTTTATTCTGACATACCTCTTAGGACTTTGTTCACTAAGCAGAAGGAATTATGGGAAATGGAAATTCAATGGCATGTTTTGATTAAAGAGCTACGTGTGTATCTTCATGGAGAAATGAAAGAGCTGAGCAGAATCCTATGTTTTCCTTTCAGGTAACCAAAATTGCCTGATTCATTCCCACTAGCAGTGATTTAGTTAAACCAGAAAACAAAGTAGCATAAAATGAGACCGCTTATGTACAAAGCAGATTTTATATTTAAAAAAAAAAGAAGTCAGTGAAGCTCTGAATTTCTGTTATTCTAAAATCAAACTAAAACATAATCACCAAGTAACTGTACAGATGTATTCTCTGGGGGTAAGGATGATGGTTTAAGGAAGGAATGCTTACAAGCCATATTTCTCCTTTGCTTTCCTTAGTGTGGTAAGTATAGAGAATTGCACATCTTCAAGCCCAGCTGCTAATGCTTTGCAACAGGCTCTGATGGTCCCTTTCTGTATATTGTGGATATTTTCCTACAAACTGCAAGTAAGTGGAAAGTTTACAAGCCAGGTGTTTTGTGACAAATTATAGCCTTTTTTGTGATACTCCATTTAATCGTGTTTTTAAATGTCAACTTCAATTTTTAAATTTTTGGCCTAATTACCTGTATCCCCACTATGTAGATCTTCATCTTAATTCACATAATTTGCTAGAGAAATTTTCACATAAAACTGTAGAATGCTTGCCATTGTTTATGATTAGATTTCAGCTTCTTCCTTGTAGGAAGACAGACACCTTCAGGCATGGAAGGGAGGAAGAAAACAATATCATGCAGCCATGAAAAGGAACTTTATAAATTGAAAAATATCATTAATGTCCTTTTACATTTTAGTTCAGGTATCTATATTTTATAAACCTAATGTATTTTCAGTGGGATTAACCTTTAATTGCCTAAATGTGTTTAAGATTAAGAATGTGTTGTGTAAGTCTCTCTTATTTAAGATCTACTTTGAGTTTAGTAGATTTTCCTAAAGTTAAAGTCAAATTTAAAAGTCCTTGACTATGAGTCATCTTTAAATAAGATGCTTCTGTTAACCTAAAGTAACTCTGCAAGTCTGAGAAATGAAGGTTAGCCTCATTAATTTTGTAAAAATTTGCCAAACATCAAGAGAGTTGAAACTGCCTAGAAGAACAATAAGATATTCAACAAAGTTGCTTGTTTAAAAGGCTAAACTGTAATTCATGAAATAATTATCAAAAGGTGGTGTATGCATATAAAACAGGCTATTTAAAGAAATTGACTTTGAACCTGAAAAGAAGAATGCTACTCATCAGAAACCAAAACTTCCAACAGAGTGTTTTTGTGTAGCCATTATGATAAGAGCTGAATAGAGATCGTCTCCTTTATAACGAATATTGAGTTTATTTTATTAGAAACTTTTCAAAGAAAAGAGGTCACAAAGAAGTTAAAGTAGCACCTTTTCTGCTATAACCTAATCCCTAAATAGTTGTTGGTTTTCTGGCCATGTGATCTCCCCAGGAACTTCATAGGTCATCAGTTTTGCTTTGGGCCGTCAAAATTGCAAACTTAGGAGAAACATGGATTGCATCTTTAGTTGTCTCAAATGCATATTTTTATTTTCCAGAGTGATAACAGTTTTGTATTCCTTACTAAATAATTCTAAAGAACCATTCTAAGGAAGTGTCTTCTAAAGAAGTTTTACCTTTCCTTGTTGACATTCATTATTTTTGAAAAGGATAAAGCATAGAATTTGGAACTTGAAATACTACTCATATTGTTTGATCTTCAAAGATTTATACTCACTGTGACACCTGCATGCAGAAAATGACTGAAATCTGTTTCATGCAAAGAAGGTGACTGGTTTATGGGAGGAAGAGCCGTGTTTCAAACAGAGTAACTTGAGCTTCTTTTACTTTTCTCGATGACATACAAATTCTAGCCAAAGGAAAGCAGCTAGTTTATGATGATGATTTGTTAAAAATGCCCATGTAATTTGTGAACCTCTCGAGAGGAAAAATGACCGTTGAATCGTTGTTGTGATTTTGATCACTCTAGCTGTTGCTCCCCTTTCATCCATTGTTATGTGGAATGTCAGACTTGGATTTTTACAATTATTTATTCATTGATTTGGCTGCAGTGGGTCTCAGTTGCAGCACGCAGGATCTTTGATCTTCATTGCAGCATGTGGGCTCTAGTTCCCTGACCAGGGATTGAACCTGGGCTCCCTACATAGGGAGCTCAGAATCAGAATAACTCCTGTAGGAGTTATCCTTTGCTTTTTGTCTCAGAGAAGCCATTGCCTTTTAAAACTTACTCAACAACATTAAAAAAAAAAAAAAACTAAAAAGAAAAACACTCGAGTATCACGTTCAGTGGTAATATCCACTCAGGAATTTGTCATAATATTGAATTTTAGACTTTAAGTATGCATATTTTTTTTGTGACAGCCACCATTTATTATTGACTGTTCACTGCATAAGAAACAGCACAAATCCAATGCTGTTTAGAGGATTATTGGGTATCAGTGGAACCACAGCCAGAACTGACTTTACTTACTTGTGGTCCCGTTGTCTCTCTTTCTTTTTTTTCTTGGCAAACAAGAAGAAAATGATAAGAAAAAAATGTCATCATCAATGCAGTTACTTCTTTTTCAGAGAACAGTACACTATGTCAGACTATTTGAGGGTATGGTTCAATTGAGTATAAAATGGTAGTGTTTTCTTGGAGATTACTTATAAAATATAGGAGATTAGAGCTGGCTTTTATAAAAGCAGTGGTTTTTTTTTTTAGTATCTTTTAGCTTTATTAATAATTCATCTCATTAGAAACTGAAGTTACTTCTGTACTGTACTCCAAATTAAAGTGCATATTTAGTGCCCCTGTTGGTTGGACTATAATTTATTCAAGGCGTGCTTGTTATGTAATGACTCTGATTTTTCAGTGTGACTTGCAGAATCAATCTTATTTCTTTATAATCACAGCTTGCATATTATTAATATACTGTGTATTTTTAAAAATAATCCCCATGTTAAAAAAATGCCACTCATGGTCTTCTTTATATTAAAAGGTCTCGCCCCAGGGGCTCCAGCAAAGGGGAAATGCCAAGTCTTTTTTAAAAACTAGAATGGCATTTAAATTTTAACACCCGAATCCTACTGCATACCAGCATGGTGTACACACATACTGTCCCTCAATTCTTCAATTTCATGTGTGTCAATGATCAGATCTTTCGTTCATGCCTCTGTTGACATTTCTCCGTTCAGCTGGATGGGTTTCAGTCTACCTGGAGATCACGTCTCTCAGTAAGAGACTTCAGTCCACGAAACTCCCTCCTTTATAAAGATAATATGTTCTAAAAACACCTTGCCAAACAAATTTGCCCTTAAAAAAGCTCCTTCACAAATATTCATCCTTAACAAAGGCAGTGAGTGAGGAACTGTTGAACTGATCCAGTCGTGGCTCTTTGCGTAAGCACTGCTGCCCCTGTGAAGGCACCGTCAGTGCCAAGCTGCCATGCCCCATTCATGCTGAAGCACCACCTCTCGCCTTTCCGCACACAGCCTGTCAGTGTCCTGTTCATCCTTCACTGCTCAGATCCCAGGCTGGCTGCTGTGAGGACTTCCCCGGAGGTCCAGTGGTTAGGACGTTGCGCTTCCAGTGCAGGGGGCGTGGGTGTTCAGTCCTTGGTTGGGGAACTGGGACCCTGCGTGCTGTGCGGGACAGCCGAAAAAGAAAAAAAAATAGCTAAATTAAATTTAATTTAAAATGATTTTGTAAAAAGAAAAAAACTGTATTCTAGGGTGAAGATTTAATAAAATTAAAAAGATGGCTGCCATTTCACTGCATCTTCAATGGTCCCCTTTCTCCCTTCAGATATAATTATTCAGAGCTTTGGTTTAGCCCATCTTGTTATACATTGTTTTAGTTGACTGTTGGTTACTGAAAGTCTTTCCTCCCAATTTTAAAATCCTGGAGATTGGGGATCTTGTTATTTTCATCTCTGTATTCACCTTAAATGGCAGACAAGGAATCATTTGGTTAATTTTTGTGGAGTATGGGCTGTTGGGGGAAACATGGAAATCTCTCTTCATCTTCAGATGTAATGGGTGCTTCTCAGGATGCCCCCACAAGAATGTCGGGCAACAGTGGTCTCACTGTCAATGTGACCGAGGAATTTACACTAGGTGGCCTTCTGTATCGCCACATATAACCGTAGGAAACTACAGAAAAAACATGAGAAAGTAAGTAGATGAAAGTATTTGGATCACTGGGGCTTCCCTGGTGGCTCAGACGGTAAAGAATCTACCTGCAGTGTGGGAGACTAGGTTTGATCCCTGGGTGGGGAGATCCCCTGGAGAAGAGAATGGCAACCCACTCCAGTGTTCTTGCCTGGAGAATCCCATGGACAGAGGAACCTGGCGGGCTACATACAGTCCATGGGGTCACAAAGAGTTGGATACGACTGAGCGACTAAGCACACAAGTGATAGCTGGGGCTTCCCAGGTGGCTCAGTGGTAAAGAATCTGACTGCCAATGCAGGCGATATGGGGTCGATCCCTGGGTCAGGAAGATCCCCTGGAGAAGGAAATGGTAACCCACTCCAGTTTTCTTGCCTGGGAAATCCCATGGATATAGGAGCCTGGCAGGCTACAGTTCATGAGGTTGCAGAGTCGGACATGACTTAGCCACTAAACAACAGCAGCAGATGATAGTTAACTAAGATGATATATCACAAACATTCTGAACTTGGACTTGGAAACAGTAGTAGTGAGAATATTAGTTGACTGCTTACTCTGTACGTACTGAGTTACTCTGTTAAGTAAGTTGACTACCTAATCTGTAGTTACTATTTATTCAGAATACAGCACCAAGCAGATAGACGGATTCACACACACACAAGACAAGTTCATGTGATACCATTAACTAGTACTGCTGGCCCTAAGGAAGAGGGTACAGTCCCCACCTTTGTCTTTTGTTTCTTCATATGAAGAGTCATGCAAAGAATATAAAAAAGAACTTATGTTTGTATGTATAACTGACTCACTTTGCTGTATATCAAAAATTAAAGCAACATCGTAAATCAACTATGTATCAATTAAAAAATATTTTTAAACAAAGTCATCCTATCCACCGTCTCATTGAAGCAGGTTATAGTTGGTTATTAGATGTTGAAACCAGGTTTCTTTAGGCTCATTCTTAGTGGTCCCCCAATTTGAGGAGACTTCATGCATACATGAACGAATACTAGCCCAGCACGAGACTGTTGGTGTTTGCCTTATTCCCTAATGTTGAGGAGCTGGGTGGGATTTGTCCATTCCTCCTGCAGCTTTTCACACCACTGGCGTGTGAGAAGTCACATCATGCAGCAGAGCCCACACTCTGGGTTGTCTGTGGCATCCTAGCCCTGGCTGCAGGTTTTACTCCCTAGACTGAGGACAAGGCTGCAAGCTTCAAGACACTTTTGTTTGCTGTCTCTCTGTTTGCTTAGCTCTTATTAAGATACATGACATGCTGTACCCCTTCCCTATGCATTCTATGACTCTAATCACTTGTCCCTAGTGAACCCAGCTAATAAATAAAAAGATGGTCTCACATTCCTTTTATTCATTATCTTCTTTGATTGGAAAAAGTCAATTCTAATCATCCATTGAAATCAGTGACATAGTTAAAAAAAAAAGAAAGGTAACGTTAACCATTAAGGCTTAAAAGACTAAATTTAACCTAATGGTCTTTTACCTGGATAGTTGACTCAGTCTCCTGCCTGCCTGGTTGTCCAAGTTTTCTTGCTTCCTGTCTTTCTCTCTCCTCCTCTCTCTGTTGCATTGCGTAATATTTCAAATACATGTAAAAGGGTCTGAGGCAGGATTCTGTGTGAATGGTTGGAGGAGTCACCAGACAACCTACGTGACTGTGGACACCCAAGGACCTCCAGGAGGAAGAGGTTGCAGAGCCAAGGGCTTTGTTAAGGGTTTCTTTCTACGTGTGATAGGAAGTCTTTGAGCATGGTCGAATTTATGTTTTTGAAAGGCCTCTCTGGGTGTCACAAAGAGTGGAAGTGACGGATGAGTTAGAGGCTCTGGCTGTAATTCAACCCGGATAATGGCTGGTGATAAGGTGTTTGCCATGGGTGTGATAAGAAATGGTCATATTGGAGATTTATTTTGAAAGTAGAGCTGACAAAACTTTCAGATAGTTTCCTTTTGGACTAAGACAAGGGTCAAGCTCAATGCCTAGACTTGTAGTCAGAGCATTTGGGTGGAGGGTGAAACTGTTCATCATGGCATTTGTCCTTGGTTGGGGCTGTGGGGCAGCTGTACATCAAGAGTTGGCTTTGGCATCTGTTCAGTTTGAGTTGCCCATTGGATGTCCAAATGGAGGTGTCACGTAGGCAATTGGATATAGGAGTTTAGATCTCCAGAGAACAGTTAAGGTTTATGTGTACTTTTTCAACATTCATCTTTGTGTAGGTGCTTTTTAAAACCTTGGAGATGGTTGAAATTACCTTAAGGTAAGAATGGAGAGAAGTAAAGATCTTGGTCAGAACCTCAATGCATCTTATAGAATTGGAGACAGAGTGGCCAGTGGGATAGAGTGAATCAGAGGACTGTTCCTTGTAATTAAATTCATTTGGAGTGTGTTAAGTTCTGATTGTAGATTTTCTTGGCTATACTTCATGTTAGATTTTTTTTGATGTGATAAATTGAGATTGTGGAATTTTTGTTTTCACCTCTCACTTTGCTCTTGCACAAACTCACCCTGAGTCCAGTCTCAGCTTATTCCATGGTGTCAAGTGGCAACCTGGATGCTGTGTCTACTTCCTCTGACTTTGAACAGAATTTGAACTTCGGATTGTCCCTGACAGCTTCCTGTCCAGATGGCAGATTACATTAAGGTAATTTCTGGCCCACAGAGATGTTTATCTTGTTTTTGAGTCTAATTTATTTTGGCTGTGCTGAGTACTTGTTGCTGTGTGTAGGCTTTCTCCAGTTGCAGTGGCTTCCCTCGTCGCAAAGCACTGGTTCTGGGCATACGAGCTTCGGTAGTTGTGGTTGTACAGACTTAGTTGCTCCTCGGCATGTAGAATCTTCCCGGACCAGGGATTGAACCCATGTTCCCTGACATTGGCAGGTGGATTCTTAATCACTGGACCACCAGAGGAGTCCCGTTTCTCTCTTTTTAAAAACTCTTTATACTTTATTATCCTTGCAGCCTATTTGAAGCAAGGTGGTCCCCCAAAAACATGACCTGGCTGTGCTATGCCGTGCTATCTAAGAGTCTCCTTCATACCTTGGGCTTCTCTTTGTTCTTGGTTTTTATATCTCTCTTCTTTAAAAAATTGGATTTTTTCTTAGATAAAAAATTCACATTTAATAGATTTTTCATCATTCTTGTTTAGGTATATGTTTTTCTGTCTTTGTCTCAATTACTTACATCTGTTGTTTTAATTCATTTTAATGACTCTGGAAGTCAGATGCCTAAGTTACTGTTTTTAAAATAGGGCTAATAGTGTATTAGGCCAAAACCTGAGTACTTCGGGGGCTTTTAGGCAAAAAGCCTAAAAGATGATTTTGACTAGTCTGCTTATTGTATATACTTATCAGGACAAGATAAGGATATGGTTTTAACCTAACTCAATTTATTGTAGCTAACACATGCAGACTGGGAATTAGTTAAGTTGGGAATAAATAGTGTGTACACTGGATACTTGCCTAGATATCATCTTGGTTAATGTAATGAAAATCCTTTAATACCTGCCTGTGTATTTATGAGGTAAATCAAATACACAAAACCTTTATCTCTGTAAAATTTAAAGGTATCCCGACCCTTTATAAGGATACATAAGAGCTGGACTAAATGTCTTCGTGTCATTTAGAAAAGTGGGGTTAAGGATAATGACCCCAGGCAGAAAACTCTTGCACCTAAAATTGTTTCAAATAAATCACAGTGTGGCACATCCATGAGATGGCCATAGTATTGCAGTGTGTGATCATTCAGCCCATGCACTTTGATGTAATTAATGAGAATGGTGAAATAGAAGTGTAATCATTTCTCCAAGAGGAAATGTCAACCCATTAATGAGGCTAAGGCTTAACATTGCCAGGTGAAGCAGCAGATTTCTCCCCAGCTCTTTAGATTGCTGATGTTGTGTGTTGACAGAGGTAGATGTTCATTTCCGACTATGATAGAGGGAAGGGAAATACTTCTGAAGAGGATTTTTTCTGCTTTTTTTTTTTTGTTGTTTGGTTCTTTTAAACCAATGACAGCAGTTTGA
Organism: Bos grunniens; assembly: GCF_055505025.1. Taxonomy (NCBI): domain Eukaryota; kingdom Metazoa; phylum Chordata; class Mammalia; order Artiodactyla; family Bovidae; genus Bos; species Bos grunniens. Next base: position 30,399,486 of record NC_141188.1, read on the forward strand.
AATGACTGCAGTTCTAGCCATTATAAAAAAAAGTAAGCATAAAATGTAATTTATAAATATAAATGAGTAATTGACATGTAAAACGGGATTTTCAGGTATTTATGCATTTGTGTAAAACCAAATAATCTAGAAATAGCCCTTTACTATTGTTATAATGATTCATTAAAATCATAGCCCACTTTTAAAATTATGTGTTACAGATTACTTGCCCTTGTTTTTCTTGTGACTATCTGTGGTAGATCAGAGTAAGTTGAATTAGAACTATCTGTTTATGTTGTTGGAAGGATGCTTTCATGCTACTAGAGCCGCTTTTTAAGTTTATACAATAATTCTTCAGAAAGTTGAAAACTGGTCTACTGAGACAATAAAAAGATGGAGGCCATATTTTCCCCAGGTTATATGGTGATGTTCACCAACTAATAACCCATTGACTGAATTTATATTAGAATTTCTTCATTGCTTTTACTACTTAACTTCCATTGGCAGCTTAGGGATTTTATGTAATTACTTTGAACAACTTCATTGGCTCTGTGAAGACATGGTAACGCTGATGACATTTTTATGGAATCTGCCGTATATTGAAGACAATACATACACGTCAATTTGTTCATGTTCAAAAAAACGTAGACAGCCTTTAGAAATAAAGCATGTGATGTTGTGGGTTTTGGTGTTGCTTTTGTTAAGATTTTTATAGTTTGCTTTCTGTAGAAAGTCCATCTTTGCTCTTCACAGAGTTCTTTCCAGGAGCTGGTGACCCAGTATATCTTTCGGGGGAATAGGACTTCCATGGTGGCTCAGACGGTAAAGTGTCTGCCAGCAATGCAGAAGACCTGGGTTCGATCCCTGGGTTGGGAAGACCCCGTGGAGAAGGAAACGGCAACCCACTCCAGTACTCTTGCCTGGAAAATTCCATGAACTGAGGAGCCTGATAGGCTACAGTCCATGGGGTCTCAAAGAGTCGGACATGACTGAGCGACTTCACTTTCACTTTCACTTAGCATTAATAACTAGGAATTTGGCTTTTAGGTTATGAGTTATATATTATGGAAGATTTCCAAGAACTATTTTAAATACATTGTCATTTGTTAACATATGACAGATATCTTTTCCTCCTAAAAGTGTGTAAAGGAATAAATATATTTTTAATTTAAGTGTTTAGGATAAAAATATTACCCTGTTTGTTTTGTAGCTTTACTATCAGCAAATACTTTAGGATTTAATAGTTTAATAGTTCCATGGACTTTAATTCCCATTAATGTAATATCATGTCATAACAGGAGAGCTGAGTTGCTTAATGAACATTATGTTCTGTGTGCCTCTTTCTTTTCTTCAGTTTTCATTTTGTTACTTGGTGTGCCCATGGCTTAGTAAGTTGGGCTTTCTGGGGACCTTTTTTCCATTTTGGCCTCCGTGGCCCATTTTGAGGCCACATTGTCGAAACTTACGTAGACAACAAGATTAATTTAGTTTTGTTTTTTCCTTTCTAGTGGTGCACTTGAAAACTCCAGGTGGCAAGAACTGCTTTTTTCAGTAAAGTTTATTAGGAGAACTCTGTTTTCTTTTAAAAATAACAAAAACCTGTCATTAAACTTAGGAATTAGGATTCCTTCTTTGTTGACATGAGTAGCCTGAAATATGAAGCTAACTAAATTGCATCAAATTTCGGAGACTAATAATCATACATTTGGGAAAAGAAGCTTCTACACGACCTGTGTTCTGTCAGAGTAATTTAATTAGAGGTAGTGATATTTCAATGTAATTTGTTAATGGGCACATTCTGGGGAAAAAAAAAAAGAGAGAGAGGGAGAGTAATTCTGCCTGAACATTGATCATTTTATATATTTTTAGCTGGATTCTGTCAAAAGAAAGGATTTTCATTGAATTTCATGGCACAGAGATGCCTGGAGGAAGAATATCAATGAAGTGAAGAACAGCTTAAAATTTTTGAGTTATTAGAATGCATATAAGGCAGAATGTAATAATCTTACTGCTTTTCCAAAAGTTTAATATATGAAATTGTATGCATGGACATTATTGGACAACTGAAAATCTAAATTTCGTATTTTGAATGTCATATCATCCCCACTGCTTGTTTTGATTTTTTTTCAATTTCATATCCAAGAAGAGTATCATAGTTCTTTATTTTTTATTTGTGACAACTTGTATACAGATGTTAGTTAAATATTACATGACTTACCCTGGAAAGGAAACAAAATAACACCTTCTCTAGATTTTATAATACTTTGGAGAACATTATAATAAAACCTCTTTTTTTGCTGGGGAAATCCGGAATAAGAAATACTTTAATTGTGTTAATTTGACCTAAAATAGCTTTTATTTTGATTTATTTCATTTCACAGACATTTCAACTTAGTTCTACTGCAATGAGAGGCTCTGAGTTCACTCAAGTTGATTCATTATCATGCAGGACAGGTTAGAATGTGCTGCAGTAACAATTACCCCCAGTCTTCTGTGCCTAACACAAGAAAATGTCAGTTTCTTCTTCCTGCAAAGAAGTCCACTGTGGTAGCAGGTGACTCCAGGGCACTTCTCCATAGATGGGCTCACGCATCCCCAGGGGTTCAATCCCGTTATCATCTGCATTCAACATATTCTTTCATAATCACCACTGCAGGGAAAGAGAGCCTTTGCTTTTTTTTTTTTTTAATTTCTGCTGTAAAGCAAAGTGACCAAGTTATACATATATATGTATTTTTCTTTACATTCTTTAACACCATAGTTTATCCCAGGATGTTGAATATAGTTCCCGTGTTATACAGTAGGACTTTGTTGCCCATCCATTCTATATGTAATAGGATGCAACTACCAGCCCCTACCTTCTAGCTTATCCCTCTGCAGTCTCCTTACCCCTTGACAGCCACAAGTCTGTTCTCTGTGTCTGAGAGTCTGTTTCTACTTTGTAGATAGGTTCATTTCTGTCATATATTAGATTGTACATATAAGTGATGTCATATGGTATTTGTCTTTCTCTTTCTGACTTAATTTACTTAGTATGATAATCTCTAGTTGTATTCATGTTGCTGCAGATGAAGTTGTTTCATTCTTTTTTATGGCTGAGTAATATTCCATTGTCTCTCTGTACCACATCTTTATCCACTCATCTGCTGATGGACATCTATGTTACTTTCATGTCTTGGCTATTGTGAATTGTGCTGCTATTGCTTATTCCTTGGAAGGAAAGTTATGACCAACCTAGACAGCATATAAGGTCCGTCTAGACAAGGCTATGGTTTTTCCAGTAGTCATGCATGGATGTGAGAGTTGGACTATAAAGAAAGCTGAGCACCAAAGATTGATGCTTTTGAATTTTGGTGTTGGAGAAGACTCTTGAGAGTCCCTTGGACTGCAGGGAGATCCAACCAGTCCATTCTAAAGGAGATCAGTCCTGGGTGTTCATTGGAAGGACTGATGTTGAAGCTGAAACTCCAATACTTTGGCCACCTAATGCAAAGAGCTGACTCATTGGAAAAGACCCTGATGCTGGGAAAGATTGAAGGTGGGAGGAGAAGGGGACGACAGAGGATGAGATGGTTGGATGGCATCACGGATTCAATGGGCATGAGTTTGGGTAAACTCTGGGAGTTGGTGATAGACAGGAAGGCCTGGCGTGCTGCGGTTCATGGGGTCGCAAAGAGTCAGACACAACTGAGCGACTGAACTGAACTGAAGCATAGCAGTTCATGTATCTTTTGAATTATACTTTTATGTGGGTATAGAGGGTATCAGTTTTTAAATACTGCTGCTGGGAAGTCATGTGTGTCACTTTAATCTACAGATTTTACTGACCAAAGTAAGCCATGTGGTCATGCCAAGGGTGAAGGGGATGAGAAGTGTTATCTTTCTGAATGTTTAGAAAGAGGAGAAAAACTGGAAATATTGGTCATCATTCACAATGCCAACCTAAACCTTTATATTATAGCAGTATGGCAGAATAGATCAGTATTTCCCAACCAGCTGTAAAGAATGAAATACAGATGTGCTGTAGATACTCATGGTTGAACTTTTTTTATTGTATTAAAAATGTGAAGGTATTTTTATGATGTGTTTGCATGCTGTCAGTTGCTTAGTCAGTTACTGAGCAACTCTTTGCAGCCCCATGGACTGTAGCCCACCCAGCTCTCAGCCCATGGGACTTCCCAGGCAAGACTATTGGATTGGGTTGCCATTTCCTACTGCAAGAAATCTTCCTGACCTAGGGATCAAACCCAAGTCTCCTGCATCTCTTACACTGGCAGGCAGATTCTTTACCACTGAACCATCTGGGAATAGTTCAAGAAACTAACTCATAACAGTGAAAATCACATTGGAATGCTCTGTTATTTTTTTTTCTTTTTTGTAAAAACTTACTGAAAATTTTTATTATTTTTCCACTTTGGTAAGACTTGTATAGACTCAAGTCTCTGCATAGCATCTCCCCAGATCTTTTCATTGATCAAGTACTCATCTGCAACTGGAGTGAACACCAGAATCTTTTTTCTTACTGAATCCCCTCTGTTATCTGATCACTGTTTTTATATCAGTGTCTTTATCCTAAGTGAAAATTTTATGCAGATGTTACTTTTATTATTCTTTCTATTTAATTTGCTTGCAAGTTTTGCTCTTACTTTTCTCTGTTTAATTCTAAAAGAGAGGACTTCCCTCATGGTACAGTGGTTAAGACGTCACCTTCCAGTGCAAGGGGTACAGGTTCGATCCCTGGCCAGGCAACTTAAATCCTACATGCCTCCTGGCCAAAAAAAATCAAAACAGAAAGCAGAAACAGTAGTGTAACAAATTCATTAAAGACTTTAAAGATCAGATCACATCAGATCAGTCGCTCAGTCGTGTCCGACTCTTTGCAACCCCATGAATCGCAGCACACCAGGCCTCCCTGTCCATCACCAACTCCCGGAGTTCACTCAGACTCACGTCCATCGAGTCAGTGATGCCATCCAGCCATCTCATCCTCTGTCGTCCCCTTCTCCTCCTGCCCCCAGTCCCTCCCAGCATCAGAGTCTTTTCCAATGAGTCAACTCTTCGCATGAGGTGGCCAAAGTACTGGAGTTTCAGCTTTAGCATCATTCCTTCCAAAGAAATCCCAGGGCTGATCTCCTTCAGAATGGACTGGTTGGATCTCCTTGCAGTCCAAGGGGTCCACATTAAAAAAAAAATCTTAAAAAATATTCATTCTAAAAGAAAAGATATGTATAAATTTTAATCATTTACCAGAGAATTATTAATTTTTTTAGTTTTCTCGGTTATTTCTTCTCACCTTATTTTTCCCTCCTTTTGGTTTTTTGTGTTGTTGTTTATTCCTATTGGATTTTGAAATTAACAGAAAATCTTTCTCAGTCAAAATCAATAGTTAATTTTGTGTGCTTTTTAAAAAAATAAAAGTGTCTCTATTATGTTAAATTTGCATAGGTTTTAAAAAACAGATTCCTTAGAAATAAATTGGTATTTCTGGACATAAAATTTACTAAATTACTAAAGGGGACTGTAAGTTGCAAAAATTGTTTTCAAAATACTTTTTGATTATTCAGAACTATAAATAGTGATTATATTTTGAGCATTTTAAAGCCTGTTAATTATTAAATTAGATGAAAAATAATATTCAGTGTTATCATGTAGATAATGTTATATTTAATTTTCCTAGCTTTTCATATGCTTTATTTTTAAATGTTTCAAAAATGCAGAAGACCTGAAATATATATTTTCTAGGTGTAATGTTTGTAATACTCATTTGTATTATATTACTGATAGTGATAGTGAAGTCACTCAGTCGTGTCCGACTCTTTGCAACTCCATGGACAGTAGCCAACCAAGCTCCACCATCCAGGGGATTTTCCAGGCAAGAATACTGGAGTGGGTTGCCATTTCTTTCTCCAGTTGTATTATATTAATTATACAATATTATTATATTATAACATATGTAATATTATTAGACAATGTTACTTAAAGTTAATTTTTATGTATTATTTACAGATAGAGTTTCTGAAGCTGTACCTGCCTGTATTTTCTGTTGTGTTTAGATTTCATTTTCAATTATGCTTACTGTCCCAGCCTAGTGCAAAATGAAAAGACTTCAGTCATCAGAAACCCCTCAAATGTTTTCCCTCAAATTGAAATCCATGTGTCCTTATAATTATTTTCACATTTGGTCTAAAGGTTTAATTTCATGCAAAAATGATCAAGTGAAGCTACATGCAGGACTCACTTTGAGGGCACTATACCCCGAAACACCTAATTTGAGCAGGAGAAATTTTGGATTCTCTTAAGCAGAAAGTAAAGAAATTCCTTTATGAGATTAAGTACAGCAAGCTAGCATCAAGCTCTAAAAGCCATTTATAAGATTTTACACATAGTGCTTTAAGCCAGAATGCCTCACACAAAGGGAGAATTTATGTTATCGGTCTGTCTATGCATCATCAGTGCTATACCGGAAACCAGGGAAGTGGAAGAAACAGAAAAGGAGCCATTTTTGAATAATACACTCAGGAGAGGTGGTGATGGCATGTCACACTTCATAGTGGCCGCACTCGTCAAAAAGATGGTTAGACCCAAAATTATCATTGCATGTTGGTGACTTGAAGGAATTAATAAGTATGTTGGTTCATAGTTGTTAATGAACTTTGGGCCTCCCTGGTGGCTTAGATGGTAAATAATCTATCTACCTGTAATGCAGGAGACCCAGGTTTGATCCCTAGGTTGGGAAGATCCCCTGGAGAAGGGAATGGCTATCCACTCCAGTATTCTCGCCTGGAGAATTCCATGGACAGAGGGACCTAGTGGGCTACAGTCCATGGGGTCTCAAACAGTTGGACACGACTGAGCGACTAATGCTAACACTGAAATATGTTGGTTCATAGCAGTCATTAGAATCCTTGAAGAGCATTATTTATTTTGGAAACAAAAAGCAAAACAAACTTTTATAAATCAAATATTTGAGGAGATGAAGGAACACTGTAAAGGAAAATTTTAGGCAAATGTTGCATAAGTCTGATGCTCTGGCCCTAAGGTGGGCTGTAAATTACATGAAGACATAAACATCAGGAGTTTAATCCGAGAGTCCCATGATCAGTATTAGTTTTACTCACGTAGAAGCTCTTGTATATAGAAGTTTGCTTATAAATCTTAACTCCACATAAATTGATATTATGAAAATAAATGACAACAGCTTTATGCAAAGATCAGGGATTAGAAAACCGTATTTGCTGATCTATACCAAAGTGCACAAGCTGTCCAAAGGACGCTTTTTTTTTTTGGCAAGAGTTTATTGGCTAATAGAAAAATGGATTGTGAGTGTGTTTGAAGTGTTGTTCACTCCATATTTGTTGAAGGAGAATAATTCGCTTGAAGAAAATAGCCCATTTAACTGACATTTTGGAGCACCTGAATGAACTTAATTGAAAATCACAAAGGCTGTGTAAATATTACACATAGTCACAGAGTTTATGGATTTGAAGCAAAGTTCAGCTTTGGAAAAAGGAAAAAATTATATATTTGTGATATTTAGTTGGTATTACATTTTAAATCCTAAGGAAAATTATTGACTGTTAGAGCAATACTTATCTATGCATGAAATTGAATTTTATCATTATTTTAAAATACTTATGATAAAGAATATGAAAAACTTTTGCATTTCCACAAGGAATTTCAACATTGTGTTTGTCAATTAAAGAAGGACCAGGAAATTTAATCAATGTATTCCTCATGGTTCATGACAAAAAAGATTTTTCTATCAATTGTAGAAAAACTAATGTACTCTATGCTACCCATTTGCTACCACTAACTTCTGTGAATAGTTTTCCTTAATGGAAATTATCAAGCATTTGATTTCTCAGTCTTAAAACGTTATATAAAGGCATTTCATGCAAATAAGCGGAAATTTCTTATTAAAATTTTTTTTTCAGTTTTGTATAGAAGTTCTATGTGTATTTTATAGTATGTTTCCTAACATTTTGTAGTATGTTTCGTATTTCATTTTTCTTATTATAATTGCTGCTGCTGCTAAATCGCTTCAGTCGTGTCCTACTCTGTGTGACCCCACAGACGGCAGCCCACTAGGCTCCGCCGTCCCTGGGATTCTCCAGGCAAGAACACTGGAGTGGGTTGCCATTTCCTTCTCCAAAGCATGAAAGTGAAAAGTGAAAGTGAAGTCGCTCAATCATGTCCGACTTCTAGCGACCCCATGGACTGCAGCCTACCAGGCTCCTCTGTCGGATTTTCCAGGCAAGAGTACTGGAGTGGGGTGCCATTGCCTTCTTCATCTTATTATAATTAGATGCTATGAAAAAAATGTGGGACTTTCCAGGTGGTCCAGCAGTAAAGCACCTTCCAATGCAGAGTATGGGTTTGCTCAGTGGTTGGGGAGCTAGGATCCCACATGCCTTGCAGCCAAAAAACCAAAGCATAAAACCGAAGTAATACTGTAACAAATTCAATAAAGACTTTTAAAATGATCCACATCAAAAAATATATATACATATATCTTAAAAAAGAAAGAGAAAGTGTACTGACTTTTTCTACCAAAGTCCATGTGGACATTTCCAGACTATCTCTAGTGTATCCCACTGTGCGTGTGTGAAAAGGATTGGTGGATTCTAAATGGCTCTAGGAATAATTGTTGCTGAAATTGAAACTCAGAAAGAGTCTAGAGTAAGCAAAGAATATCTAAGCCGATTTATGAGCAAACCTGCAGTTGATAACCATTCTTCATTGGGATCTATAAAAAAAAACCATGAAATCCTTAGTGTTAAGATAATTCTTCCCTACCTTTCTCCCTATAACTTCTTCATTGATAAAGATCTAGTTCCTTAATAAATATTGCCCTGTGCACATGGAAGGGGAACATCTGTCAACACTGAAACTCTTTCTGTTTTCCCAGTTTGCCTTCAGAAATAGCCGTTAATGTGGCAAAAAAAAAAAATACAGTAAAAGTCAAAGGGGTATTTAGGCACAAAATTCTTTTACAGTATTCTCTCATAATTGTTTCTAAATATGGTTGATGCTTTACTTAGGCAAGAATTCTAAACCATATGTGTATATGTTCACATTTTCATTCCTATGGTTAATGTGTGCTATTAAACTGCTAATACGTTTAATATAGAAGATCTGTGGTTTCCTATTAATATTTTATAAGGATATTATGTTTTTATGGTTAACATTAATTTGAGGTATAGTTTTAAGAGTCAAAATTACTTTAAAATAATTATTTCACTGGTGTTTAATTTTGTATTAATCATGTTAACAAAGTTCTATGTAGTCTAGAACACATTAACTACATATTACATATGGAAACTATGCAGTGGCTCTAATAATACATTTCTTATTTAATACTATGATGTTTTTAGGCACAAACATTTAATTGTGTGTAGAGTTGTTTTCGGAGAAGGCAATGGCACCCCACTCCAGTACTCTTGCCTGGAAAATTCCATGGACGGAGGAGCCTGGTAGGCTGCAGTCCATGGGGTCGCTAAGAGTCGGGCACGACTGAGCGACTTCACTTTCACTTTTCACTTTCATGCACTGGAGAAGGAAATGGCAACCCACTCCAGTGTTCTTGCCTGGAGAATCCCAGGGACGGGGGAGCCTGGTGGGCTGCCATCTATGGGGTCGCACAGAGTCGGACACGACTGAAGTGACTTAGCAGCAACAGAGTTGTTTTAAATTTGAATTATTCAGTGGATCAAGCTTGTTTTTTCAGTTGTCTAAAGCAGCTCATTTTCTTTTATCCTATGTTTTGAAATTCTGGAGTTTCTACTTTAAGTTATTTGAGCACTCAAGAAAAATTAATATTCTAATGTAAAGAAGATTGTCAGAAAAAATATTTTAAATTGAGTTCCTTTTTTTAAAATAACAGAATTTCATCTTTATTACATGTAATAAAATATTATGGCTTTCGTGAAACACCAATTCAGTATCTCCATACATAGGATGTTTATGTAAAATTATTGATTAAGTTATATTATCTGGCTCCTGCTAACATCATGTTGGAGTAATTCACTGGCACTCATGCTTGGCAGAGACTGAGGATATTCACAACTATCTACTCCTTTCAAATATCTGATAATACAGCTGGTTATACCATCCCCTTAGGGAAATATTTTTAAAATTATTAATATACTATTGTTTAGAAAAGTTCTAAGTTTACAGAAAAATTGAGTGCAAAATACAGAGTTCATATCCCCCCCCCTTGAAAGTTTTCCCTATTACTAACATCTTGCATTAATGTAGCACATTTGCTGCAACCAATAATGATACATTACTATAAAGTCCTTAATTTACTTTAGGATTCACCCTTAGTTGTGGCTTAGGCTATGGCTTTTGACAAATGCAATGTCATGTATCTGCCATAACAGTAACATAGAGAATGGTTTCACTGCTAAGGATGTATTTTATTTTAAAATAAACATATCATCACCTTTTATTTAAAATCTATATATTAAAAATGATCAAACTGCTTCCTGTTTTGGAAAATGAAAGTTGAAAATATTAAGTTACTGAGAATTCTTTGCCTAACATCCATTAGGAAAATGTGAGAATAACAGAAGCAGCTTCGTTTCAGTGAACCATGTATTTCTCCCCACAAGTCATATGACTGTGATGTTTGCTTTCCTCATTTTCAAAGTTAAATTTTAAATCTAATCTTACTAATTTTACCATGTCCCTTGGATATCTCTTTCTCCCTTTCACATGGCTTCTGTCTATTCTCCTTTTTATTTTTACCCAACTTTTTTGGTAAACATATTCTGTCGTAGTCCTTCTGAAAACCTGTTGAAAGTCTATAAATAGTAAATAAATACATAAATTATAAATATATATTGGTGCTGTGACTAAGGTTCTATAGCATAATGGTTTTCCACTTGTTATTTTTCTGTTAATGTCTATGTTTCTATAAAAATTTTCATGTAAGTAAGGCTCAGCATTTGGTGCTAGGGCAGAAGTGAATCTTGTCAAATTTGAGAAAATATTCATGGTGCAGCTAAGTCAAAAGTGAGCAAGACAACATTAAATAAACATTGACCCATTGTTAATAAATGGAATTCATGTGTTACCCACTTGTTAGACTACAGAGTGGGTGGTTTAAACGACAGAAATTTATTTCACAGTTTTGGAGACTGGAAGTCTGAGATCAAGGTGCCAACAGGTTTGGATTTTCTCGAGATCTTTCTCCTTGTCTTGCAGATGGCCATCTTTCCCTATGTCCATACAATGACCTTTCCTCTGTGTATATGTGCAGCTATGTCCAAGTTTCCTTTTCTTATAAGATGTCAGTAATACTGGATGAGGGTCTACTCATATGAGCTCATTTACCTTAATTACCTCTTTGAAAACCATATCTCCAAATACATTAAGTTCAGTCGCTCAGTCGTGTCCGATTCTTTGTGACCCCCAAATACATTGGGTTGGCCAAAATTTTGTTTGGGTTTTTCTGTAAGATGTTACAACCCAAACGAATATTTGGCCACCCCAATACTTATATTCTGAGGTATTAGGAATTAGAATTTCAGCCTGTGAATTTAAGGGAAGGCAACGTAGTCCGTAATACCATTGAAATTAGCAAGCTTTTTAATTTGCGTGACTTTGCAAGCAGTAAAACCTGGTAATTACTGATGAAGCATGTGAACGAGGTGCTGTCTGTGCATTAAATAATCACAACCACAGGATGAAGTCAGGACCAATATCTCACTAAGGAAAACTTTTTCAGTTGGCAATGGACTTATTTTCAGTTAAGGTATTGATTTCACTCGTTGAATGTACAAAAAGAATTAATATCAATACAACACATTTACAGTTAATACAACACATAATACATCACAGTCCTTTAAAATTGAGCGATGCTCAAAATGTTGCTTATTTTAATATCAGAGCAATGAAAATTAGCATTTGTTTAAAAATCTCAGAAAAGTTTGATGACAGAACTATTAAAGCAATGGGGACAAGGGTGCCAGAAAAGCTATAAGATTTTAAGTGACCACCTTTATGTGGTTTCCTCCAAAGTGATTTCTCAGAGCCAGGCTGTCTGGGGTCACACACTTCTCGTTCATAGGATCTGCAGTGACCCTTGGTAGGAAAAGGCACATTTTTTCAAAGGCCTCCATCTTTGCTGGCTTGTATCTTTTTGACACCTGAACTCAAATAGGTAGCTGAGTAGCAGATGAGCCAAAGTCCTTGACAGTAACAGTGAGTGTGAATTTTTTTCATCTGTAACACACACTCATGAGTCCCTAAGGGGCTCAGTTCCTCCCGTCTGTGGGACCCTTAGGTGGTACTCCAATCGAAGAACTCCTTTTTAATATGCTAGTTACTTTGATACTTTCAAAGATTTAAACGTGGCACTATTCTCTTCCCAAGCATCTATCAAGCCTCTTTATCATTTATTTACTTTTATTGTTTATTAAAGGTTTAAGATCTGAGTTGAGTTAGATCCTTTCGTGTTTTTGTAGGGCAAGCAAACACAAGGAGTCAAGCAGCATGGAGTGTAGATGGATTTCTGAATTTTCTGCCCTGTCCGTAGAACAGAGGAAACAATTCTCACTTTGGGTGGCTATTCTTTAGGTTAAAGTAGATAACCTAACCTTAAGTGTCTTTTTAAGTGCCTAGCATTCAACAAGTATTAAATCATTTTCTTTCATAACCCAACCACCTAAACAAAGTCAAATTACTGCAAGTCCCTGGGTTTTGTTGTTGTTGTTGAGTATTGCTATAATAGGCTGCTGCTGCTGCTGCTGCTGCTGCTGCTGCTAAGTCGCTTCCTGCTTTCTAGTTTTTTTTTTAATTTAGATATTAATCTATATAATTGGTCTGTAGTATTTAATGAATATTTATTCTGTCCTATCACTGTTAAGTGTCAAAGAAACAAAAGAACTCAGACTCACTGTCAGGAAGCCACAAAGAGTTTATGGTCCACTTACAGAGACAAGATCTAGTCACATGAAACCATTAATAAGTAGACATTACTTATTATAATTATTATTATAATAAACAAAGTGCTAATATGTATTTCTATGGACAGGAAACATAGGAACACATTTTTTAAAAAAAAATTCAGAGCGTTCCCAAATGAGGGCACAGGCTGCCATTTTCCTAAGGACATCCAAGAGGCCCCTTCCCCTGACTCTGAAGCTGTGGCTAGGAGAAGGGGGAGAGGATAGGAGAAGGGGGAGAGGATAGGAGAAGGGGGAGAGGATAGGAGAAGGGGGAGAGGCTAGGAAAAGGGGAAGAGGAGTGGTCCAGGTCCAGAAAAGGTGATAAATACGGGTGTAGGGGCTTCCCAGGTGGCTCAGTGGGTAAAGAACCCGCCTGCAATGCAGGAAATGCAAGAGATGCAGTTTCTGTCCCTGGGTTGGGATGATCCCCTGGAGGAGGACATGGCTACCCTTTCCAGTATTCTTGCCTGGAGAATCCCATGGACAGACAGAGGAGCCTGGCGGGGTAGTCCATAGGATCACAAAGATCAGACACTGCTGAAGTGACTGAGCACCCATGCGTAGAATGTGGGCCACAGCAATGTGGAAACTGGCTGAGAAATCTGTCTGACTGGGCAGAATAAATTGTAGAAGAGGATGTATTGCATTAGTGAAAAAGTTCGGTTGGGTTTTTCCATAAGATGGAAAAACAGGAAAAAACCTGTTCAACTTTTCGACCAACCCAATAGATAAAACCAAAAAGACCAAGTGACTAAGAATTAAGAGAGCATTGTATACTAGGTCAAAGAGTTGACATATAATATTGCAGGCAGGGAGGAGAAAATCACTGCAGATGTTTAGTCTAGAAGTGGACACGCAGTGACCTGGAGCAGGAGAAAGACCACCCACGCAGGCAGATGCAACAATCCAGGTGTGAATGGACAAGCAATACCAGACTGTAAAAGTCAACAAGAAAGTGCAGAAAAGTGTTTAACGTTTCTCATCCACATTGTATGTTTTTAAGTATGGTGAATACCTTTTGTGATATAAAAGGGACTTTTTATACAAGAAGATGCTAAAAGTCTTTCATTTTGATTTCTCAGCAGGGCTCCCCCAAACAATTTGACTTTTCATTTTGTTGTCTTAATAAAAGACAAGCAGTAGATGGCATTGTTCTATAGAAAAGATTCCCATGTTTCATTTTTAAATCTCACAGCATGTAAGATGGGGGTAATTAAGTTATCTTCTGGGATATTTCTACTTCAAAGACAAATATTTTGACTTATCATAATCTAGTGTGAGATACAACTTTTCATTTTGCAATGTTTGAAAGATAAAGGATGGTATATGTGGATTATGTGGGAAAATAATATATTCAGTAAAGTATTTTATGACTATTATCAAGGATTTTATGGTTACTTAGGGCAGTAAGCTTGCATGTTATTTGTGGTCTGGTGTGCATCTTGGTGAATTTATGCTGATGAAAACAAAAGAATTTAATTAATTCACATGTGAGTAGGAGTTCAAAAAATGAACGTGGGTCCTTGGAAAATGCAAAAAATATATATGATTTTACTTTGTAATGTGTGACTATTAATTGAATTCCAAAATGTATCCAGAGTAATTGTGGTCAGAACATAACCTCACATGTTTACAGAAGTGAAAAATTGTTTTTTTTTTTCCCTTTGATCCTTTTATGTTCTTCCCATAGAATTTTTCTTCAAAAAGAATAATTAAGAATTTCAAAGAAAATCATCTTCTGTGGAGAATATTTTTATTATAATTTTATTTTGGCTTGAATAGGTCTAGTTCTACATTTATAAGTACGTGGTTTAACCTTTGTTTTGTTTCCAATGAGACATAAGCTGATTGATGTTGCCTTTAAGAAAGCATTCATTTTTTTCAACTTTTAAGTCATTACATGTAAGATAGAGGTAATTAAGATATTGACTTTTTTTTTCATTTTTTTCTATTCTTAAGACATTTTCAGTTGTTTATTTTGAGATGTACCTTTATTTTCATTTGTTTGAAAACCTACAGAACTGTTAGTACTTCATAAAGCTATGATAAACACCACAAGAACTAGAAGTGGCCAACTAATCACCTTTTAAGTAGCATGAGGTTTTGTCATTCTGGAGCATAGTGGGCATTCAGTATTGATGAATATTATTGCTTTATTCCTTTCAGAATTTATTCCAAAATTATATATTAAGGCTGCATGCCAGGAAACATGCAGGGTATACAAGATAGCTAAGAAAATTTGCTCTGAAGTACTTGCACTGTGAGTGTCAGGTGTGGCTTTAGAACTATGGTGTTAAGAGTTCAGGTTGCTACACAAAGACTGAAAAGCAGTAATTTTTTCTGCCCTCAGTGACTCTGAAGCTGAGATGTATAGGATCAGTAGAAGTTTGTTAGGGAATGGAAGGCAGCATCGGTGAGACCTGGGAAGGAACAGGTATTCCTGAGGGTCCAGAATCCAGGAGCTTGTGTAAGAAAGAGGAAGACTTTGGAACAAGAAGATGCTGGGGAATAACTCAGAACATCTGACATTCTCTAGAAAGAAAATTCCTGAAACGGAACTACCGTATGATCCAGCAATTCCACTCCTGGATATAAATCTTTAAAAAAAAAAAAAAAGAAAGAAAGACTCTTTTGAAAAGAAAACATGCACTCAGGTGATCATTGCAGCATTATTTACAGTTGCCAAAATATGGATGCAACCTAAGTGTCCATCAACAGATGAATGGATAAAGAAGATGTGATGTGACATATATATAAAATGGAATACTACTCAGCCATACCTAGAGTGAAGTTTTGCCGCTTGTAGCAACGTGGATGGACTTGGAGGGGATTACACCGAGTGAAATAAGTTAGAAAAGACAGCTACTATATTATATCATTTATATGTGGAATCAAAAATTAAAATTAACTAGTGACTATAACAAAAAAAGAAGCAGACTCACAGATAAAGAGAACAATCTAGTGGTTACCAGTGGGGAGTGAAGTGAGGGGAAATTTAGGGATGGAGAAGTAGTAGGTACAAACTGTTGGGTGTAAGACAGGCTAAAGGGATATATTGCTTCGCTGGTGCCTCAGCCAGTAAAGAATCCGCCTGCAAGGCAGGAGACACGGGTTCGATCCCTGTGTCAGGAAGATCCCCTGGAGGGGAGGGCATACGAACCCACTCAGTATTCTTGCCTGGAGAATCCCATGGACAGAGGAGCCTCATGGGCTATATATAGTCCCTGGATCGCAAAGAGTCTGATACGACTGAAGCGATTTGGCACACACGGCACGTGAAACATGGGAAATGTAAATAATATTTTATAATAACTATAAACTGAGTGTAACCTTTAAAAGTTGTATAAAAATTTCAAGATAACAATTCTTTGACTAATGTAAAAATAAAATTTTTGCATTTCATGTTCAGTTCAGTCACGCAGTCGTGTCCCACTCTTTGTGACGCCATGGACTGTAGCACGCTAGGCTTCCTCATCCTTCACCATCTCCTGGACTTTGCTCAAACTCATGTCCATCGAGTTGGTGAGGCCATCCAACCATCTCATCCTCTGTCATCCGCTTCTCCTCCTGCCTTCATTCTTTCCCAGGATCAAGGTCTTTTCCAATGAGTAACATTTCGTGTTACTAAGTTTTATTCTACCCTAAGCTTATTTAACTTACATGCAGAGTACATCATGAGAAACACTGGGCTGGAAGAAGCACAAGCTGGAATCAAGATTGCCGGGAGAAATCTCAATAACCTCAGATATGCAGATGACACCACCCTTATGGCAGAAAGTGAAGAGGAACTAAAAAGCCTCTTGATGAAGGTGAAAGAGGAGAGTGAAAAAGTTGGCTTAAAGCTCAACATTCAGAAAACAAAGATCATGGCCTCTGGTCCCATCACTTCATGGGAAATAGATGGGGAAACAGTGGAAACAGTGTCAGACTTTATTTTTGGGGGCTCCAAAATCACTGCAGATGGTGACTGCAGCCATGAAATTAAAAGACATGTACTCCTTGGAAGGAAAGTTATGACCAACCTAGATAGCATATTCAAAAGCAGAGACATTACTTTGCCAATAAAGGTCCATCTAGTCAAGGCTATGGTTTTCCCAGTGGTCATGTATGGATGTGAGAGTTGGACTGTGAAGAAAGCTGAGCACTGAAGAATTGAGGCTTTTGAACTGTGGTGTTGGAGAAGACTCTTAAGAGTCCCTTGGACTGCAAGGAGATCCAACCAGTCCATTCTAAAGGAGATCAGTCCTGGGTGTTCTTTGGAAAGACTGATGCTAAAGCTGAAACTCCAATACTTTGGCCACCTCATGCGAAGAGTTGACTCATTGGAAAAGACTCTGATGCTGGGAGGGATTAGGGGCAGGAGGAGAAGGGGACGACAGAGGATGAGATGGCTGAATGGCATTACGGACTCGAAGGATATGAGTTTGGGTGAACTCCGGGAGTTGGTGATGGACAGGGAGGCCTGGCATGCTGCAATTCATGGGGTCGCAAAGAGTCGGACACGACTGAGCGACTGAACTGAACTGAAGCTGGATATAGATTTAGATGGATAATTGTTTTTGCCTTTGTAATATAATTAATTTTATTCATTTATTTTTACAGTGAAGTTTAGCAACTGCAATGGGAAAAGAAAAGTACAGTATGAGAGCAGCGAGCCAGCAGATTTTAAGGTGGATGAAGATGGCATGGTGTATGCCGTGAGAAGCTTCCCCCTCTCCTCTGAACACTCGAAGTTCCTGATATACGCTCAAGACAAAGAGACTCAGGAAAAGTGGCAAGTAGCAGTAAAACTGAGCCTCAAACCAGCCCTACCTGAGGATTCAGTGAAGGTAGAGTATCTAATTGTGGCTTTGGATGGACTTAATCAGGATTGTATAGTTTGAACTACGTGCATACTTTGCATCAGATCAATGAGTGGCCAGTACTGGAATTTTTATCAACTTCAGTTGCTGCAGTACTATTTTGTTTTTTTGTTTTTGTTTTTTTAATTTTACAGGATATTTTAGATTAAATGTTTTATCAGCAATCCTAAACTGTATTTGAAAGATTTGTTTATACTTTGAGATTTATAACTTAAATTTACTTAGAAATAGTTGTTTGTTTTAAATTACTTAGAAGCTTTACAAGCTGTTAAACTTAACCACAAGATAAACAGTTGTTTATAAGTTGTCATCAGACGAACTTATGGCAGGGGAAGTAGAGATTTACAGTAGTAACAGGAAAACATTTCTGCCAAGGAGTATTGGGTTTTTGTCTTGTCCCTCAATAATCAAATTGGGGAATTTGAATTATTTATGCTATGGATGTGACTTTTAGGAATAATACACTCCCTCTGGTGGAAATTGCTGTAAGACAAGATAAAACAAATAAAATACACTTTTTTTTTTATTTTATTTTATTTAACTTTACAATATTGTATTGGTTTTGCCATATATCAAAATGAATCTGCCACAGGTATACATGTGTTCCCCATCCTGAACCCTCCTCCCTCCCCATACCATCCCTCTGGGTCATCCCAGTGCACCAGCCCCAAGCATCCAGTATCGTGCATCGCAACACTTTTAACAGAAAATTTATTTCAACTGAACATTTGCTAAGTACTTCTTTTGTGTAAGCCACTATTTTAAGAATTTTAAATAAGATACAATAACTTCTTCAGTAAAGTTATGATAACACTATTAGTTTCTGAATATTATAGTTCTTTGAGTTAATTGGAAATAAATATGGGGGCGATGCCATATTCATATAATTGGTCTGTGATTTTATGAACTATAACTGTTACATTAAAACATAAGGATACACATATTCATTGTTGGTATTGTAAATGTGAGAGCCACAGCAATAATCAAATGTGAATAAATATTAGAGAAAAAGATATCATTTTTTCTCTTATACCAATGTTAGACTTTCATTATGTGAAATGTAATTTGTTAATCTATTAACTGTGAAGGGAAATCATGTCATTTGGGTAATATAAAATAAGGATCTGGTAACTAATTGAATGAAAAGATGCTTTTGTTGTTGTTGAGGATTCACTGTGTTCCAGCAAACCAGCTTGGATGTTTGCATTGAAGCAGCGTGGGCTAATGGCTAAAATGTCCACAGATACAGGGAAAAACAGAAGAAAATGTTGACATCTAGCAGAGATTAATACCCCATGTGCAAAGTGGGTCATCTATAGCATCCATCATAGCTGACATAGGTTTAGAATAATTACAGCATTAATTCTGTGGGATTTAATAGGGTCATAAATATTTGAGACGTTCCTTAGCAGTATGTATTAAACTTCTCTTGGAATTCAAATTATATTTTAGCACATCAAGATCTAAATTTAATGTACAGTAGCACATTACCTGAACTGTGGTTTAAACTAATGAGAAATGTATAAAGGGTACTATTAAATTTTCTCAATGTTAACTACTATCTAAGATGGTTTATAGAAACTGCAAATAGTTTACACAGCTGAGCCACCTAATACATTGTTTGGTATTTCATTTTTCAATAAACAGTGTCACCCACAATTTTATGGTGAAATTGGGAAAAATCGCTCAGTTGTGTCCAGCTCTTTGTGACCCCATGGACTATACAGTCCATGGAATTCTCCAGGCCAGAATACTGGAGTGGATAGCTGTTCCCTTCTCCAGGGGATCTTCCCAACCCAGGGATCTAACCCAGGTGGATTAGATTGCAGGTGGATTCTTTACCAGCTGAGGCACCAGGGAAGCCCACAATTTTATGGTGCTTTCTATTATTTTAATAGGGGGATGAGAACAGGGCCTCCAGACTTATTTTCTTGCCTATAATAAAGTGTGATTCTATACTTACGGGTATCCATTGATATTGATGTACTTTCAGAAAGTGTTTTTCTAGTACTCAGGAATGTCTTCTTGTATTTTCATGTGAAGGAATCACGAGAAATAGAAGAAATAGTGTTTCCAAGACAAGTGACTAAGCACAATGGCTACCTGCAGAGGCAGAAGAGAGACTGGGTTATCCCTCCCATCAACTTGCCAGAAAACTCCAGAGGGCCTTTTCCTCAAGAGCTCGTCAGGGTAGGGTGACACAATTTCACTGATCTCTGTGGCATGTGTTCAGTGTATGTTAGAAGTGCTTTTGTCTCTTTTTTCCACAAAGTAGAGTTTAAGACATGTGTGTACTATTTTGTATTGATGAAATGTCTCTAGGGTTGCAAAGAGTCTCTTTTTCATTACCTTGGGTTATTTACAGGCAGAGCTTTCTGTGGGTCCATCCAGTGTGCCATGGATGCTGAAGTTTGTTCGGTGTCTGAATATATACACCCTAGTTGCACAGAGTTGGACACGACTGAAGTGACTTAGCAGCAGCAGCTCCCTCATGCATTCACACCCACACCGTACCCTTCCCCTTCCACCTTATCTTCCCTGTCTGAAAGCTGCATTCCCCATGATGATCTTTGCCCTCTACAGATAGCTTCTGGGCCAAAGAAAAAATAAAGGGGCAATCATTGCTAAAAATGCCGGTACTGAGTGCATTTGAGAGATTTTTAAAGAAATAAAAAAATGACCTCTGATACCATTAACGGACTCCCTGGGGCTGCGCAAAAAACACAGGCTTTCAGATTTGAAGAGCAAGGTTTTTTTTTTTCCCAGTTACTCTGAATGCATGCTATCAGACCCAGGGAGGGAAAAAATGACAGACATTTCTATATGCTTAGTAAAATTAGCAACTTGTTATTTATTACAAAAAGAAAATGAGACAACTAGCTGTATTCTCAAATTTAGTAGAAAGTAATGTTTCTGTATATGATTAATTTAGCATTTCAATACATACTTAGTGAAGGCTGTATTTTTTAATGTCATTTATTTGTGTTGTCCAGTCTATGGTAATATGTATTATAATTAAGTTTAACAGTGAAATATGTAACCTCCAAATCAAGGTGTTTTCTATGTTTCTACTTTAATAGAGAATGAGAAAATTAAAGAATTTTGCCTTAACTAAAAAAACAAGACAAAAACTGGATTCTGTTACTGGATTAAAAGTATTTGTCTAATATAGAGATATTTCTTATTACCACCTCCAAACAGTATTGCTCAAATGCCCTTTTTTCTGTCCTATTCTTCCTCCTTTTCTTCAGCCTGTTTCTATGATGTTAGGAACATCAAAGGACATATATGTTCCACTCATCTGTAAGCTTATTTTTCCAGGAAATGTTGTATTTGGAGGAGAAAGCAGTGAGCCTGTAACAGATATAATTTTTATGCATAGGAGATATCTATTATAAAATCATTTCTTGCATGTTTTGTTATTAATAAAGAATGTGGGGTATTGGGTGCCAATTTAATATGGGAAGCTTTGGTTGCAATGAAAAACATCAGCACAATGCAAGTACAGAAATCTGACTCCCAGGCTCAACCATAGTCTTAGAGTTCCCACCTGAGGCTCTTTCACACTATGAATAGACAGTTATTTCTTGTCCTAACTGATGCAAACAAGTAAATAGTTTTTTCTTCATTAAATTGGACACCTGTTACTGGGTTAAATATTCTAACCTCCAAATTTCCAAGAGAGACTTGGATTCTGTTTAAAAATGGACACTCCTTAAGTTTGACTTTTGTGCTGCTCCTAGTGACTGTTCTTTAGATGTTAACATTGGCCTAGTCCTTCTAGTGACAGGTGACATCTCTTTTGAAGCCCATCACCAGGAAGCAAGAACAAGGAATAAGACTGGGAGAGCTTCAGGAATTTTCTGGGAAGAAATGGTGTATGTTTGGAAGAGGCCATGAGGTGTAGCATGCTCTGTCTCTGATAATGAGCTCATTTAGTCCCTTGTTTAATGTGACTATCTTCTTGACCCTCAGATCAGATCCGATAGAGATAAAAACCTTTCTCTGCGGTACAGCGTAACTGGGCCAGGAGCTGACCAGCCTCCAACTGGTATCTTCATTATCAACCCCATCTCAGGTCAGCTGTCAGTAACCAAGCCTCTGGATCGTGAGCTGATAGCCCGGTTTCATGTAAGATCTCAACAGCTGTTAATTCTTTGTATTCACACTCTTCCAAATACATGCAAGGTTTAACATTTGTCTCTCATATTAGTCTTAAAACTTTGATCCTGAATGTTTTAATGCTAGAAATGTATCTGTAGCCTTTTCAATTTAATATTTTTTTTATTTTTATGAAACAATTGTTTTTATAAAATTGATGAATGCTCATGATAAACAAACAATGCGAAGGAAAAACTAAAAATTGCCTTAAGTCATATTACTATTTGCATGCTGATACTTGCCTTCAGATATGTGGTTAAGAACTTACAAGAACAAATTGCCATGAAGGGATCAAAGCTATTTCATGTAAATTACATACTGATCATTACATTTTTAATAGCTGTATAGTATTCCACTGAATGTATATAAACTATAATTTTAACAGCAGTTTCTTATAAAAATATTGGTTTGGCCCAAAAGTTCATTTGGGTTTGTTGTAAGACTTCATAGCAAAACCCTGATGAACATTTTGGCCAACCAAGTACATTTATGTTTTTCAGTTTATCTCCTGATACTATGATTACTATTAATTAGCATCATACCAAATGGATAGCATATTTTCATTTTGTTATTTGTTGATCATATTATCTCCAGAAAGATGTGCCATTTTTATCTACCTACTGAGAATTAAGATTTCTCTTTTCCGATTAACCCTGCCAATACTTGGTTTCATTAACCTGCCAATCTGAGCAATCATTTCTTAGATATACTATCCAGTTATATTTCTTATGCTAATTTTATGTTACTTTTCTATTTTATTCATTTCTTGATTGAGTTATAACAGCTTTTGTATGTAGTTGTGCTGTGTGTGCTTAGTCACTCAGTCGTGTCTGACTCTTTGCAGCCCCATGGACTTTAACCCAACAGGCTCCTTTGTCCATGGGGATTCTCCAGGCAAGAACACTGGAGTGGGTTGCCATGCCCTGCTCAAGTGGATCTTCCCAACCCAGGGATCAAATCCAGGTGTCCCACATTGCAGCCTCCTGCAGTTCTTTACCATCTGAGCCACCAGAGAAACGCTTATATATAGTTATATGTTCCTGTTTTTAAATATATGTATGTATTTAAATGGAGAAGGCAATTGCACCCCACTCGAGTACTCTTGCCTGGAAAATCCCATGGATGCAGGAGCCTGGTGGGCTGCAGTCCATGAGGTCGCTAAAAGTCAGACATGACTGAGCGACTTCCTTTCACTTTTCACTGTCATGCATTGGAGAAGGAAATGGCAACCCACTCCAGTATTCTTGCCTGGAGAATCCCAGGGATGGGGGAGCCTGGTGGGCTGCGTCTATGGGGTCACACAGAGTCGGACACGACTGAAGCGACTTAGTAGTAGTAGTAGTAGTAGTATGTATTTAGAACTGATTTTCCCAATTAAAAATTGTATTGAGTAATTAAAAAATCAAGAATTAATATTAAAATATAAATTCAAGAAAGCATTTTTCTTTCCTTTTTTTCTAGCCATGCTTGCCCATTTTTCTGGAAGAGGATTTCAACAATTTTTTTTTCATGTGTTTAATAGAGAAACCTAAATTGATCTTTATTCCTACTCCAATTTCTATATGAATAGCTAATAAAACTTTTAATGAAAGTATCATTTTCTCTTAGAAAAGAATATAGGTACAATGTAAAAACTTTTCAAGTAATACAGTGTTAATAATTAAGTAAGAAGAATTTGCAATCCCAGTACATAAAGTAGTCACTTTTCTTTAAGTTTGGTAATATTCTGTAAGATGTTTCTTTGTGTATAGATTCATAAATATATTTTTTTGAAATTGGGATTATTCTCTGAAACCAACTTTTGTCACTTAGCAATCATAAGATTTAGCATCTTTCCACATCTGGAATCATTATTTGTTTCTATTATTATTTTTGATTGCTTGCTTTAACATAATTGTAACTAATTACCTACTGGCAGATACTTGGATGATTTAGTTCTTTCTACTTTATTTTACAACTATAAATCATCCAGCAATGAACAGCTTTCTGTACATTTCCCCATTATGTCCTCAGAAAAAATTCCTAAAATTGGAATTATTTGATAAATATAGTGAAATTGTTCTCTTGAAGAGTTGTATTGTGTTCCAGTACCTCCCCACTATAAAATAGATACTTGTCATTCCATATCAATTCCGGGCATTATTTATTTATTGCCAGTGCTATTTCTGAAAATTTATCTTGATGCTTTAAGTTGCATGTGTTGAATATCCAATTAAAGTAAATTCCCTATTCCCGTCTTACGTTGAATTTGGGGTGGGAAAGTTGTTACCTTTTCCTCCATCCACTTATAATAACCTTTTATCTACTAGAGATGTTGATACATGATTTTCATATATTTCCTTTGTTGTTATTTGTTTTCGAACTTTGTTTATCATTTTTCCCTCACTATAACTTACAGTTGTTACGTTATGATATTTGTCATTGTTTTGATTTTATCGTGCATTCTGGCTTTCTTTTTATTAATTGTTGGCTGTGCTGGGTCTTTGTTGCTGTGTGGGCTTTTCTCTAGTTGTGGCACTCAGGCTTCTCATTGCAGTGGCTTCTTTTCTTGCAAAGCACAGTCTCTAGGGCGCGAGAGCTTCAGTAGTTGTGGCTCCCAGGCTCTAGAGCACAAGCTAAATAGTTGTGGCACATGTGCTTTAGCTGCTCTGCAACATGTGGCATCTTAGTTCGCAGACCAGAGATCAAACCAGCATCTCCTGAATTGGCAGGTGAATTCTTTACCACTGAGCCACCAGGGAAGCCCCCCATTCTGGCTTTCTGGAATTGTTTAAAAAGATCTTTCCTACTCCAAGATGCTAATCTCCTGCATTTTATCTGTTTTATTTATTTATTTATATTTGCATCTAAATGTTTAACCTCTGTGGAGTTTATTTTAGTAAAAGAAGGAAGGTATATAGATCGCCTTTGCTTTTCCTTTATGGCCAGCCCAGTTGTCCCAACACTATATATTGATTTAGTATTCTGATTCATTTAGCATCAGTGTCACGATCATACTTAGTTGTCCCATACTTTTTATGTCACTTATGCTAATGTGTTTTTTAGACTGTTTTTCACATTAATATATTTTTTGAGTTTTTGCACTTGTACAAACTTTTAAAATTATTTAAGTTTTGAAAATTATTATACAGATAGATATAGACATAAGGTAGAGCAAGACACCATGGACATAAACTGGCAAATAAGCATATGAAAAACTAAACATGTGTTTTAAAGCCTAAGTATCACTCAATTCTCTCCTCCCAAGGGCCTTGATTGTTTTACTAACCAGTTCTCTTAAAAGCCTTAATGAACAGGTAATTCTAATGCTTTTTATTAATACATTGTTCTAAAATATAAAGAAGTTTTCAAGCCTTTTACAAAACAGCATCACGTTAATAGGGCAACTTAGTAAAGGTGGCAGGGCTTCCCAGGTGACGCAGTGGTTAAGAATCCACCTGCCAATGCATGAGATTCAAAAGACGTGAATTGGATCCCTGGGTTGGGAAGATCCCCTAGCATAAGAAATACCTACCCACTCCAGTATTTCTGGTTGGCACATTCCATGGACAGAGGCGCCTGGAGGGCTACACTCCATGGGGTTGCACAAAACAGGACATGACTGAGCACACACACGGATGGAGTGAAGTAGCATGCAGTAGACCAGTCTCTAATTAAACTATCCTGTAATTTATGAGTACAAAAAATACCAACCCCAAAATTCGAAATATTTCTTCTGTATGAATTCTTACTGGCTGAAGTCATGTGGTTAAATCTCAAAAAAAAAATATTTTCAGGTCAGTGTTGGGGTAAATTCTTGCTCTCCAGATTCTCACTACTTGCACATAAATGAGCAATATTGATAGCAAAATAGAATTTATTATAGAATGGCAGGGACAGTTCAGTATTAAAATCTCTTAATGTAATATATTACATAAGTCAAGGGACAAAGAGACTCTATAAGTGTTGAAAAGGCTTGTCTAATAAAATTTACAGTTTCCTGTGCTTAGTTCAGTCGCTCAGTTGTGTCCGACTCTGCGACCCCATGAATCGCAGCTCACCAGGCCTCCCTGTCCATCACCAACTCCCGGAGTTCACTCAGACTCATGTCCATCGAGTCAGTAATGCCATCCAGCCATCTCATCCTCTGTTGTCCCCTTCTCCTCCTGCCCCCAATCCCTCCCAGCATCAGAGTCTTTTCCAATGAGTCAACTCGTCACATGAGGTGGCCAAAGTACTGGAGTTTCAGCTTTAGCATCATTCCTTCCAAAGAAATCCCAGGGCTGATCTCCTTCAGAATGGACTGGTTGGATCTCCTTGCAGTCCAAGGGACTCTCAAGAGTCTTCTCCAACACCACAGTTCAAAAGCATCAATTCTTCGGCGCTCAGCCTTCTTCACAGTCCAACTCTCACATCCATACATGACCACTGGGAAAACCATAGCCTTGACTAGATGGACCTTTATTGGCAAAGTAATGTCTCTGCTTTTGAATATGCTATCTAGGTTGGTCATAACTTTCCTTCCAAGGAGTAAGCGTCTTTTAATTCCATGGCTGCAGTCACCATCTGCAGTGATTTTGGAGCCCCCAAAAATAAAGTCTGACACTGTTTCCACTGTTTCCCCATCTATTTCCCATGAAGTGATGGGACCAGATGCCATGATCCTCATTTTCTGAATGTTGAGCTTTAAGCCAACTTTTTCACTCTCCACTTTCATTTTAATCAAGAGGCTTTTTAGTTCCTCTTCACTTTCTGCCATAAGGGTGGTGTCATCTGCATATCTGAGGTTATTG
The DNA here is from genome assembly GCF_055505025.1 of Bos grunniens. Classification (NCBI taxonomy): domain Eukaryota; kingdom Metazoa; phylum Chordata; class Mammalia; order Artiodactyla; family Bovidae; genus Bos; species Bos grunniens. The sequence continues at coordinate 30,426,213 of NC_141188.1, forward strand.
ATATTTCTCCCGGCAGTCTTGATTCCAGCTTGTGCTTCTTCCAGTCCAGCGTTTCTCATGATGTATTCTGCATATAAGTTAAATAAGCAGGTTGACAATATACAGCCTTGACGTACTCCTTTTCCTATTTGGAACCAGTCTGTTGTTCCATGTCCAGTTCTAACTGTTGCTTCCTAACCTGCATACAGAGTTCTCAAGAGGCAGATCAGGTGGTCTGGTATTCCCATCTCTTTCAGAATTTTCCACAGTTTATTGTGATCCACACAGTCAAAGGCTTTGGCATAGTCAATAAGCAGAAATAGATGATTTCTGGAACTCTCTTGCTTTTTTGACCATCCAGCGGATGTTGGCAATTTGATCTCTGGTTCCTCTGCCTTTTCTAAAACCAGCTTGAACATCAGGAAGTTCACGGTTCACGTATTGCTGAAGCCTGGCTTGGAGAATTTTGAGCATTACTTTACTAGCGTGTGAGATGAGTGCAATTGTGCAGTAGTTTGAGCATTCTTTGGCATTGCCTTTCTTTGGGATTGGAATGAAAACTGACCTTTTCCAGTCCTGTGGCCACTGCTGAGTTTTCCAAATTTGCTGGCATATTGAGTGCAGCACTTTCACAGCATCATCTTTCAGGATTTGAAATAGCTCAACTGGAATTCCATCACCTCCACTAGCTTTGTTCGTAGTGGTGCTTTCTAAGGCCCACTTGACTTCACATTCCAGGATGTCTGGCTCTAGGTCAGTGATCACATCATCATGATTATCTGGGTCATGAAAATCTTTTTTGTACAGTTCTTCTGTGTATTCTTGCCACCTCTTCTTAATATCTTCTGCTTCTGTTAGGTCCATACCATTTCTGTCCTTTATCGAGCCCATCTTTGCATGAAATGTCCCCTTGGTATCTCTAATTTTCTTGAAGAGATCTCTAGTCTTTCCCATTCTGTTGTTTTACTCTATTTCTTTGCACTGATTGCTGAGGAAGGCTTTCTTATCTCTTCTTGCTATTCTTTGGAACTCTGCATTCAGATGCTTATATCTTTCCTTTTCTCCTTTGCTTTTTGCTTCTCTTCTATTCATTTCATGTGCTAAATAACCTCAAAATTGAAAAAAAAAGATATGTTAATGCTTCTTTAAGTTGATAAAGCATATCCAGCAGAAACCAGTAGCCAGCATCATACTTAACAGGAAAATCATAGAAGCATCGCCTTTAAGAAGAAACAATTCAATGGAACACTACACAGCCTTTAAAAAGATTGAAATGGTTTTCTATGTGCTGGATGAAAAGATTTTGAAGATATATTGCCATGAGTAACTGAGTGATTATATTTGTTTACAAAGGAAGAAAAAAGATAAAATTTCTAGAAGAATACCTGTAATACTGAGAACTCAACCTTGGGAGAGGAATAAACTGTCTTATGTACTTTTACTGTTTATGAATGAATGACTTTTACAATAAAAAGAGTCAAAATTCCGTGTGCACACTTCATTCTTTCCGAATTCTCATCTTTTCTCTTGTTCTCTGTGACTTCTTTAGGCCAGTTCCACATTTTTAATTATCCTGACTCTTTTGTATGGATTTAGCGAAAGGATTTGGAAGCTGGACAGAACTGGCTTAGGACAGGGGCTCTGTCAATAAACTGAGTAAAGTGACTTAGCTTTTCTGAAGCTCAATTTCTTTGCCTTCAAAGGTGGATCGTTTCTGCTTCACTCTTTTGTATACAGATTAGAGTCATAGAGCTCTGAGCCAGATGCCTATCAGCTATATCTCCCTTAAGAATATTGTTTGGCTAACTTGAATTTTGATGGGAAGAATAGCTTTTGGTTTTCATCCATCTGTGCTGTTTATGGCTATGGTTATGGTATCTTTTATCTTCTCACAGGAGACCTAAATCCATTAAATCATTTCATTTTCTAATTACTCTTGCAGTTGAGGGCACATGCAGTGGATATTAATGGAAACCAAGTGGAGAACCCCATCGACATTGTCATCAACGTTATTGACATGAATGATAACAGACCTGAGTTCTTACACCAGGTTTGGAATGGGACAGTTCCTGAGGGATCAAAGCCGGGTAAGTTGGAAGATCATAATTTGGAGGTTCCTTGAGGAAATACAATGTTATCCAGCCCTCATATATAAGCTAGATGAGAAATCACGTGAGCCTTTAGTGTCATTTTCTTTCATTCATGCTGCTTTTAGGCAAGACTTAATTCATTATATTTAATTTTTTAAATTTAATTTTGAATTTAAGAAAGCCTCGACATTTAAACTTAACTATATATTTCCTTCACCATCTATACTGGTTTGTACATAAGCCAATTTATAGATATAACTGTGTCTTAAACTGGCACTTTTCCTGGTTCAGATACACTTGTCTGTATCTCAGAAGAGTAGAGGGGTGGGGGCAGCTGGGGTGGGAAGGCAGGGCTGTGCGGGAAGTTCAACCATCTGTAGCTCTGTCTGAGTCACATTTTAGAGTCGAGTTCGTCAGTATTTTAAAATACAGGAAAAAAAAAATCAAAGCATGTTAAACATATCTTTACTAAAACACAAGGCTTATACATATATTCTAAGGATAAATAAACGTTGTGCTTTTTTGCCTGGGAAAGGCTCTTGGTTTTTTAAAATCATTCATTGGTCCTTTTTCCTCTATTATTTCCAATTTTATAGAATTATCATTTCATAAAAATTACCAAAAATAAATCATTACAGGTATATTTACTATGCATATGCACATGCATTTCCATAAAGCCTTCCCGTAAATAAATGACTCTGAATGATCAGGAAATGTAAAGACATTTCATGAGTCGATTTCCTGCACTTGTTCTGTAAGTTTGAAAACATCCTTCTAGGCAAGATTTGATAGAGTCATGAATCTTAAGTTAAACTAAAATGCAATGTTGTAAGCAATATTTTGGTTCAAGATTCCAAAACACATTTTTTGTTTTGTTTTGTTTTAACCATTCATTCAGCAGATGTTTATTTTTTTTTATTTTTAAACTTTACATAATTGTATTAGTTTTGCCAAATATCAAAATGAATCCATCACAGGTATACATGTGCTCCCCATCCTGAACCCTCCTCCCTCCTCCCTCCCCATACCATCCCTCTGGGTCGTCCCAGTGCACTAGCCCCAAGCATCCAGTATCGTGCATTGAACCTGGACTGGCATCTCGTTTCATACATGATATTTTACATGTTTCAATGCCATTCTCCCAAATCTTCCCACCCTCTCCCTCTCCCACAGAGTCCATAAGACTGTTCCATACATCAGCGTCAGCAGATGTTTATAGAGCACATACTGTATGCCAGACGTTGCTCCAGCACTGTAGATGCAGCCGTGATAAGTTAGTTGTGCCCTGTTGGAGCTTAAAATCTAGTAGAGGAGAACAGTAAAAGGCAAACAAGCAAGCAAATGTTTTAGGGAAAAAAATAAAGTTTTGGAAAAAAAAAAATCAAACTTGGTACATAGTCAAATAGGATGCCTTGTTCAGAAGGACAAGCTCTGAAAAGAGATTTGAAGTATGTGAACAAGCCTTAGTTAATTCTGGGGCGAAAAAAAAAAATGTACCCTGTAGAGGGAACACTAGCTGTAAAGGCACTAAATCAAACTGATCTTAAGAGTACTAAAGAAGAAGGTAGCCTGGAGATGTAACATTTTATAATCCAAGTCTTAAAAAAATTGCATGGGGCAAACCATCTTAAATAATAACATTTTCTCTCTACTTCTCAATTTCAGTTTGTCTAACTAGTTTGAATGCATTTGATCGTAATGGTTTGTAGACTTCCTTTCCACGATATCTAATAAATTTGAGTCCCTGAGTTTGTTACAATGTTCTTTTAATCTCCTCGGAAATAATGAACCCCAGTGCAAAACCCCCTATTCAGTGTACCAAAACAGTCATGCATGGAATGATTCCTCATGACCTCAGTAAATGGAGTATGTGTTGTTACGTAAGCCAAGTAAGCATACTTGGCTTACTTTCACAAAGTGACTTAGGCTTTGTGGAGAATCATACCCCACATGACATTTTAGATTCTACTGCACAACGGGAAAAAAAACGGCAGAGGGAAGGAATTGGTGGCCATAAAAGATGTTTCAAATGACATCTATGTTACTTATTATTTGCATTTTATATAGACAAAGGGATATATAAGATATATATCTGAAGGGATCCTTTCTTTGAATCATATAGTGAATTTGTCTTTTAAGTATATGGAAACATTTAGTCTTTATACATCTGTAAAAAAATTTTTTTTAACCATTTTCCTTTCAAGCAACTCAACTATAGTTTATATTTTTTGAAGTGAGTTCTGTTCTTATCAATAGTGTTTTAATCAAGGCTAAATGATTAAATGTTGGTCTGAAAAAATGGAAAGGGACTTCCTTGGTGATCCAGTGGTTAAGATTTCACATGCCAATGCAGGTTTGATCCCTAGTCAGGGAGCCAAGATCCTACCTGCCTCTTGGTCAAAACACCAAAACAAAATGAGAGCAACACTGTAACAAATTTGCTAAAGACTTTAAAAATGGTCCACATTTTTAAAAACAGAAGTTATTTTGTAAAAGAGAAAAAGTGGAATGAAGATTGATGAAGAAGGTAAATATCCCTTCTGTTTGGGAGACCCTGACATGAAAGGCAACCATTCATTTTCCATGTCTGCTGTCTAGGAACATATGTGATGACGGTCACTGCGATTGATGCTGACGATCCAAATGCCCTCAATGGGATGTTGAGGTACAGAATCCTGTCCCAGGCGCCAAGCACCCCTTCGCCCAACATGTTTACAATCAACAATGAGACTGGGGACATTATCACGGTGGCAGCTGGACTTGACAGAGAAGTAAGCCAACTGAAATCTGTATTGAATTTGCTTGTAATCTTAAAAGTGCACTGGCTCACATCTATCTTGTCTCCAGGCTCAGTGGAGACAAAAGAGTCCCCCTGCCAATGCAGGAGACGTGGGTTCGATCCCTGGGTCGAAAAGATCCCTTGGAGAAAGAAATGACTCCAATATTCTTGCCTGGGAAGTCCCATGGACAGAGGAGCCTGGTGGGCTACGATCTACGGGGTCACAAAGAGTCAGACACGACTGAGCAACTAAGCGCACACTCAATAACATCTCCACGAGATTATTCATGTGTTCATGGTCATGAAGAAATCAACTGTACTCTTTTACAGAATTTCAAGTTGGTTAAATGATGTATGTAAACTGGATAAATCATTGCTGGTCCATGTAATATTTAGGGTGGTCATTGACTAAGTTAAGCCAGTAACCTTCTGGTATCTACTTTTTAAACTTCTTTGCATTTTCTGTTTTCCCTCATACTCAAAAGATTTGATGAGGAATTAAATAAAAAATCGTGCCCAAATAAAGTGTACATACATTTAGGGTAATTTTTAACATTCGTATTTTGAAGAGGGTACAAATGACACGTGTGATGAGGTTTTTTGTTTTTTTTTTTTTGATCCTTGATTTAGTACAGAAGAGATGATCACTCTCTCTTTAACTCTAAGATGAACTTAAGAGGTTTGAACACCAAGAACTGCCTGCAGTCCACTGACAGGGCTTTAAAGCTATAAACACAGAGAAACACACTTCGGGCGTGTATTTTGTTGTAAAGGCATACAGTGTTGACAGTATTGAAATATTATGTCAGATCACAGCCTGAGAAGGAGTGGGTGTTTCATTCCTGCTAGAAGGGTCGTCTCGCTCTGACAGAGCTGAGTCCACCGTCCTGTGGCACCCTGCTGTGTTCTGTTCACATGATTCCTTCTGCCAGGAACGTCTTGCCCCTTTTTCTTGATTTTGAACCCTCCAGTTCTTCACGTTGCCTTTCAAGCCCTACTTATATCCTTTCCTGAAAACTCCAGCCCTACTGAATTTTCCTATACCCTCTCTCCATTCTGTTCTAACCATTTTCTTAGCGATTCTCAAGGTCATTATTGATTGTCAGTAATCATTGTGTGAGTGAATTGTCAAAGTGCCGACTCATAGAGATCTGTGCTTGTAGGTTTCTGGCTGAGCCAGCTTCTATCGTAATGAGACCTCGTGTTATGTGTGTCAAAAGGAAACATTAGACCTACCATCGTAAATATTATTGACAAGGATTTTAGGGCTTGGTTTTTATGACGTTTTATTTGTCTTAGTAAGTAGCATCCACTTGAATTGGATCGAAGAAAACATTACTATTTCAATTCATTATGTACGCAAGATAGAGGTGGCAACACTTTAATAAAGTGATATGAGCCAATCAAGATTACTTAATTCACGATTGAGCCCAGAGCCTTCCTTAGGAGTCAGATGGATGGCTAGTATGGTACTCCTGTTGCTCTAGGAATGGATTGCACCAGAGATGGCTGAAATTTAGCTTTGCAGTAGTACCTTTAGTTCAGTGATACCTGGAACATGTGTATCTTTTCACCTCTTCCATTACTGTATAAAATACTACTCTTAAATGTCAATAAATTCAGCATGAATACTGTATTTTATAGGAAAATATAGCATATTTTTTTAATATTCTCAGAAGTGCCAGGCTGCTCACATCCTAAGGAGGTATATAGCTCATCTCCCAAACCTAATATTTCTCTTTCATTTCACACTCTCATTGTGAGATACAGAAATGTGACTTCATCTTGTTTTCATATAGTAATATTCCTATCACATTTAGCCTGGATGTTTTATGAAAAGCAAGAGGCATAGAGAATGAAAGATAGTTTTGCCAAAGCAAACCAACCGTATTTGAAAATCAAAGAGACTGTATTTAGTTTAGGGGGTGAAAGTCGCAAGTCAGGCTATACTTTGGTTAAGTATATCTTGCGGTGGCCGGAAGCAGCTATGCACAACCCGATGAAATGAAAGTGGACATGAATTCAAAGCTATAGAATCACAAGTTAGATACAGCATGAGAAATTGCTTCTTGACAGTGACGCTATTAAACACAACAATGAGTTACTAGGGAAAATTATGGAAAACCTTCCTTTTCTGAAAGTCATTTAACATGGCAAAATATATCTATGTCAGATGGTTTATGGTAATTCTGCCTGAGGCCAGGGATAAATTATGCTGACTTCTCCAGGCCTCATGTAAGCTGGAGATGCTTTTATTTCTATTAGATTTCACAGTTTTCTTTCTGTCCAAAGTCATTTCCGTTGTCATCCTCCCAGGATGGACGACACCTTTAAGTGATTGAACGCCTAATCATTGAAATGCTTACCGTGATTTAGCTTTTTCTTTTCCTTTCATCTCCAGGTTTTAAAAAATTCCAATTTGGGGGGTTCTGCAGACCTAAAGCTTCATGCACGACACTCGCCAGTCTTCAGTTTTTTAATCTCCATCTGATTTCTTTACTTTTTATCTTTTAGTTTTCTAAATATATTTTTTAAATTTATTTTATTAAAGTATAGTTGTTTTACAATGTGTTAATTTCTGCTGTACAACAAAGTGATTCAGTTATATGTTTGTGTGTGTGTGTATATATATATATATATATATATATATACATATATATAATGTGCCGTGTTGTGCTTAGTCGCTCAGTCATGTCTGATTCTTTGCGACCCCATGGACTGTAGCCTGCCAAGCTCCTCTGTCCATGGGGTTCTCTAGGCAAGAATACTGGAGTGGGTTGTCATCTCCTCCTCCAGGGGATCTTCCCAACCAGGGATCGTACCAAGGTCTCCCCCATTGCAGGCGTATTCTTTACCAACTGAGCCACCAAAGAAGCCCATATATATATTTATCTATCTATCTATTATATATATATATAGTTTGGGATTCTCAGGTGACTCAGTGGGTAGAATCTGCCTGCCACTGCAGGAGCTGCTGGAGACACAGGTTCTCTCCCTGGGTGGGGAAGATCCCCTGGAGGAGGAAATGGCAACCCACTACAGTATTCTTGCCTGGAAAATCCCGTGGTGGGCTACAGTCCATAGGGCTGCAAAGAGTGAGACACGGCTGAGCGGCTGAGCACACACACACACATGTATATGGTTCATTGCTGGATAGTGAGTCTAGTTCCTTGTGCTTTATAGTAGGGCCTTGTTGTGCTGCGATTCATGGGATCGCGAAGAGTCGGACACAACTGAGTGACTGAACTGAACTGAACTTGTTGTTTATCAATCTGACTTCTTGTTGCTTGAGTTGGTGGTAACCATTCCTGGCATTTTCTTCTTTACTCCAGCTTTTATATGTCCATCTCCTGCCCTTTTTGGTCAGGACTACTGATGAGTTACCCTCTGCTTTGAATAATTCTGGCTTTACCTGGTATGGGCTATTTGACCTTTAGTGTCTTAACCTGAAACCTCAGCTCCCCCATCTGTAAATGGAGGTAATAATATTACATCTACTTCATGGGACAATTGGAAGGATTACATAACACGAAGCATATAGCATTCAGCACAGTGTCCAACGCATGTTAGTTTTCCTTTTCCCATGGCCGTCATAGATCTAGCCTCAACATCCAGTGAGTGATCACCATTACTTTGACTTCTCATAATTTTTCTCATGGCAAGGAAAGAATTACACTTCCTGTTTTCCAAGCCAAGTAATACTTTCACTTGGGCTCTCAATTCTGAGTTCTTTCCTAAAGGAATGTTCTCTTATCTTCTGTGGTCTTGGTCTTCCCTCCTCTGAAGGGTCTTTCCTAGAAACCCGACTGGTTCCTTCATAATCCTCGACCAGCTGAGTCTCCCCTCTGGTTGAAGGGCTCTACAAGACCCACAGCCTGAAGTCAGAGCTCTTCAACGTGGTGCCCCAGACCCTCTAGGATGCTGGTCCCAAAGCCTTCCTTAGTCTGAGCTCCTAGAATTCTTTACTTCCTGCTAGGAAGCCAGTGATGGCCTCCGCCCATACCACCACATGCCCGTCCTTGTACAGATCTGAGCTTCTCTGTTCTTCTCTGTCTGTTGTTTCTTCTGCCTGAAGATTCCTTTGCCATCTTCCTCTAGAACAGGCTAATACCTGGTCTCTGAGAGCTGCCCTCAGCCCCTCCCTGGGCTACCTACCCATAATGGCCTGTGTTCCTCCAGATATATAGACTGTGTTCCATGAACATCTTACCTGCCTTCCAGCTCCTGATATTCAGTGAGGTCCCTGTGTTCCTCTTCTTTTCACCCTGAACTGGAACCTGGAAGAAAAGTTCAAGTTATTAGATTTTCCTCTTCGTGTCAACACCACACTCCCAGGGGCAGCCATACTTGCCCTTCACTCCACCCATTCTTGGCCTCCTTGGAATCTGGCTTTCCACCTGCTCCCCCGTCTCAGGACACACTCACGCTGTGCATTTATTGGAGAGCCCTCACACAGCGCAGCAGTTACTGGTACAGACTCTGGATCCAGAGAGAGCTGGATTCAAGTCTTTTTTCTGCTATTTACAGCTCATGTCAGTGGGTGCTTCCCTGCTCCCCTAAGCCTTGGTTTCCTCCTCTGTAAAATGAGGATAAAAATAGTTCACCTGCCTTATCAGTTTATTTTGAGACACAACATAAAGTGTGGCTCATACTTAGTGCTCGTTCTCAATAGATGTCAGTTTTTATTATCAAGGCCCATAGAACAATGCTGGCATACAGTAACCATTCAAAAAATGTTTAGCCTACAAATGTATAAGGAAGATAGTACTGTCAGCCCTACCTCACAGATGAGGGAACTGGGGACTTTGCATGTAAGAATTTGAACAGGGTCACAAACCTGCACTTCCCTCCTAGGATCTCATGATATTACTTACTTGTCCATCCCCTAACCCAATGCATCCAAAAGCAAACCTGTCATCTCCCTAAACCTGTGCTTCCTGAGGAATTTCCAATGTGACCAGCGCCCCCTCCCCAGTTTCCCAAGATTACGATCAACTTCATTGTGCCCTGCTCTCCATCCACTGATTGATTTCATCAAGTTCTTCTCAGTTTACCCACCAAGTTCATCTTGCATTTATTCTTCCCTCTAGGCTTGGAGGACTGGTTGAGATGCACCTCTTAAAGACTGCTCCCATCACTTCCTCCTGCTCTTACTATGGTTGCATTGCAGATTTAGCCACGTGATCCATTCATATTTGTCACTTTCATTGGTCTCTTGCTCTTAACAGCAGCAAGGCTGTCTCTGGTTTTGTTTATTATTTTATTCAGGTAAATGCTACAATGTCTGGCATCCAGTAGACATTCATTAAATGTGTGCCAAGTGGATGATGGAATGTTCTCACCTCTTCATTCACTTAGAGCACTCTAGTTCAGTGCTGTAGTTTCAAAATATGTCGCATAAGTATAGTGATTTTAATTGATACATCTAGAGAAAGCCAGAGAACCCCAAGTCTTTTAGATGCTTACTCCATCAAGTAGAGACTGCCAGAGCACAAACATTGTATTGGCTTTATTTTTAGTTATATTTATGGTCAGTGGTGCTAGTTTTCTATTTACAGTACTTTTATAATAAATTGTTTCTTAAAAGAGAGTTCCTGTCAAGATAAATAGTAAGTGACTCACGCTGTAGAAAGATGAGGATATAGCAGAATTGAGAAGATGGCATATGAATCAGTTTTGTAGTTTTGGAGACAATGAGCTAGCTTATGCTCCCAGTATATATTTTAATGAATAAGTGATAGCTAACCATGTATGGTTTTTTCCAAACTTGAAATTATTTTTATAGTATCACACAAGGTTCAAGGCTTCTCATACATTCATCCATCCAGCCACAAATTCAAAAGCATTTGTTCCTTGCTTATACTGTGGCAAGCATTATGTTATATACCAGGGACATACACATCGGCAACGCAGTGGCCCTGAGGAGGGATTTGTGTGCGTGTATGTAGCTGGGAAGACAGACAGATGGACTGATAACAGCCTCATAACGGAAGCGGTGATAGAGGTGTGTCCTGAGTTGGAAAACAACTCTTCCTCAAGGACTTTCAGAAATCATCTCTGGGGTGACTTTAAGCTTCGTGCTTGCCAGACTCAGAAAAAGGGGAGAAGGGTGTTCGGGGCCAGGGTTTCCCACCCTTGGCGCTGTTGACATTTTGGACAGGATAAGCCTCTGTTGTGGGGGCCTGTCCTGTGCGTTGTAGGTGTTTAGTAGTATCTATGGTCCCTACACATTAGATGTCAGTAGCACCACCCAGCTGTTACAACCAGACATGTCTCAGGATATTGACAGGTGTCCTTGGGGGTGATGAGGGTGGGGGGCAAAATCACCCCAGTTTAAAAGCAGTGGTTTAGGCTGAGGAAAAGGCAAATGCGTTTGAAGATAGATATTGGGTTGGCCAAACATTTGTGTGTTTCAGTGCATCTTATGGCCAAACCCAAATGACCCTTGTGGCCCACCCAATACAAACAGCTCAAGATATGGGGTGAAAAATGGAAAGTGAGAGCTTTGGTGGGAAAGGGGAGTCAGAGGATGGAAGAACTGACAACAAGGAGAGGAGGTGAGATTTTATCCTTTCTAGAACAGAAAGCAAGGAAATGTTTTTAAGCAAAGTTCCCTTGATCAGACACAGGACTATGAGGGTGGGAAGTCAACTTCTTATGAAATCTAAATGTCAGTCATTCAGAACTAGATGCCCAGTGACTAAATTAGGCAAGAAGCTCTAAATAGTTTGGTAGTCTAAAACATAGACTGTTGTGTCTTCCTTACTAAATGTAAAATTGTTTTACCAATCAGGCAGTTAAATTCAGACTATGTTATTTAACAAGTTGGCATTTTTCTTTACTTGAGGAAACACTGTATTTTAGAAATAACAATGTTCTTTTGTAACTTAGAATTCTCAAGACTAGCTTGCAGCAATAGGAAATTTCAAGTATTAGCTATTGATCCCAATATTTCAGCTCAGTGGAAAATTGGGCCTATTATACTTATATAATTCTAAAGATCTTTGTAAAATAGATATTAACAAAAACCCATTATCTCCACATAATGCCAATATATGTTTTTTTTTTATCTTCTGTAAACATATTTATATTTTTTGATAATGCTCATCTGTTTCTGAAAATAACAGCCAAGAAAAATGGCATTTCAAAGTCATAACAAATTTTTTTTATTTTTCATGATTTTCAGCTGGGAGGATGAACAGAATACCCTACAAAATTCTCTTGATAACCACGAGAGCATTAAGCTGAAATGACACTCTTGATTGGGAATGGAAATTATTGAGAAATATTTTAGTCTATGTAAGCAGTATGGTGAGGGGTTATGGGTTAAGAAAAATTAAAATGGCTCAACCAGCCCTATTCCTTTGTTTCTTTTTTTCCATTCAAAAAAGTGGGGTATTTTTTTTAAGACAAATGAAAAGGAATGGAAATAAATAACTGCTAAGAGATTGGCATAGTGGTGGGCATGGCATAGTGGTGGCAGGCTAAAAATTGAATGTGTGAGGTTTGACTTTCACTCTTACCCCTTCTTTGCCTTGCCCACAAACATCTAAAGCAAAAGCTACAATTTGTGTCTGTTCTGTCACAGCTCCCCAAATCCCTCAAGAGTGGTCATTCATAATGTCAGCTATATTTAGAATTAAGGGAAACGGTCTTTGCAGTGACCATTTATCTTTTTGTATGAAGAAGTGAGTAATTGTTCAGGATGTTTTAGCGTTTTTTAATGATCTCTGTATTTTTTACCTGTGCCAATTTCCATGGAGATTTCAAATGATTTTAGGTATTTATTTGGTTTGGTTTGGTTTAGTTGCTAAGTCGTGTCCGACTCTTGTGATCCCATGAACCGTAGCCTGCCAGTCTCCTCTGTCTATGGGATTCTCCAGGCAAGAATACTGGAGTGGGTTGCCATTACCTTCTCCAGTTTATTTTGTTTAGGTTTTCCTAGTATAAAACTAAGTCAGCCAGTGCTGTAGACTGTCTCAGACACTCTCAGGATTTTTCTGTTAGATACATTACAACTGGCCTTGACTCCCCTTTAAAAAGTTCAATCTGGTATTTGAAAGCAGTGATGCAAATTTGATATTAACCATCTATGTGAAAATATATCCATATTCATCATAGGTCTGTGGACTCAGTGAGTGTTGCACTCAGAGGGCCACTGAGAGGGCAACTATAAAAAAGCCTACTAGGTTCCAAGATGAAGAATATAAACAGAAACTCTTTGTTTTGGTCTTCACTTCATTGAACAATATATGTCTCCTCTATAGTTGTAAATAGTGTGCACCGAAGAAAATACTGCATCAACTTTGCTATAATAGAAGGAACATATGTAAAGATGTATAAAAGGAAAGCATATATACTTTATGAATTATATATGCTTTCTTCTCCCTCTCAAGTTTCTTGATTGTTTTTAGTAGCCTAAACTGGGTAGAAATTAACATCTGAGAAAGTAAACACAAACCACATGACTGAAATGCTTGATGACAGTGTTGTGAAGTTTGGAAGAAAAAGAAAAGCTGAAACCAGATGGAAGTTTCAGCTTAGCAGCGAATTTCACACATCTGCCACGCGTTCCTTTCCGCCAGTCGAGGTGAAAACATCCAGTTAAATCTCTCTAGACAAGGACCAGACCTGTGCTTCACAAGTTAAAGTAAACTCCACTTGGGAAATTTCAAGTCCTGTTAATCAGAGTGAATAATGCCGTGCTTTTCTGGGTGTAATCAAGAGCCACTTACAGAACAACTGTGATGTCTTCTTGAGGAATTTGTTTCATTTAAGTTGTTATCTTTATGTCTTTTTAGAAAGTACAACAGTATACGTTAATAATTCAAGCTACAGACATGGAAGGCAATCCCACATATGGCCTTTCCAACACAGCCACGGCTGTCATCACGGTGACAGATGTCAACGACAATCCTCCGGAGTTTACTGCCATGACGGTAAGTACAGGCTGTCACTCACAGAACTCGAGGGCTGTGGTCCATTACCGCGAAGTTTCGTCATGAATAACAGATGCGTTAAATAGAGCCAGAACTTGCTTCATTCACCTCATTGTAGAATGGCTGCTGACTCCCATGTTTTCTGTCACTTACACCAGAGTTTTAAATGAAGCACCAAACTAATTTGTTCTTTTGTCCTCTCCAAATCCACTGATAAAGTTATTAAAACATCCTGCCTGGAAGAAATGACCTAAATAGACTTTAGGCTGTTTTAACAAAATATACATAAATATCTTAAGGTCCACAAACCATGTGACTGATTGATGCTACTTTGTCAGCAGATAATTATGATCTCTTGGCTAAAATGATTTCCTTGACAAGTCCTTTCCTCTGACCCCCACTCATGAATCATCCAGATACCCACAGAATTTACTATTACTGAAATTAATTTTAAGTTTTAATTTTAATGAAACTATAACATAATTTGGAAAAAAATAATTTGAGGGCCACATAGAGTTATAGTATTTTTAATGTCAAACATAAATGCTGTGATTACCTGCATTACTAATCTCCTCGCTTAGTGTGGATAATAAAGATTTAATGGGGCAGTAAAATCAGGGCAATGTGATCATCGAGACACGCCGTCCTTCAGGGGTGCCCGTCGCTGCTCTGAATCGGCTTTGTCTTTTCTTGCAGTTCTATGGTGAAGTCCCTGAAAACAGGGTAGATGTCATCGTCGCTAATCTAACAGTGACAGATAAGGATCAGCCCCACACACCGGCCTGGAACGCCATCTACAGAATCAGCGGTGGAGACCCCGCCGGCCGCTTTGCCATTCAAACTGACCCCAACAGCAACGACGGTTTAGTCACCGTAGTAAAAGTAAGTGCCATGGTCTCTCTGGTGGCCACTCGGCCACAACCGTATGTGCCACCCACTGCTTAGTTTGTTATTGACTCAGGACATTTTCTTTCAACCGTCTCTATGCTGTGCTGAGTCGCTCAGTCACATCCGACTGTTTGCTACCACGTGGACTGCAGCCTGCTAGGCTTCTCTGTCCATGGGGATTCTCTAGGCAAGAATACTGGAGTGGGTTGCCATGCCCTTCTCCAAAGGATCTTCTCAACCCACAGACTGAACCCAGGTCTCCCACATTGCAGGCAGATTCTTTACCATCTGAGCCACCAGGGAAGCCCCTCTCTAAATCAGAGTTAATGTATTTGGGGGAGTCACATTTGTTATTTTTTACTTATGTTGATGCCAAGGCCAACATAGTCTCACTGTCTCCCTGGAATATGATTGATTTTCAATCATCCGGGTGTTTTAACAGTGAATATACAACAGTCCTCAGCAGTGTTAACAGTCAGTGCAGTCAATGTGTTAGTGTTATGTTGTGGAATTTTGTATGTGTATATATATATATACACACACACATATGTAACATCTCTTTATTTTATGTATTTTGACTGGGTCATGCTGGCATGTGGGATCTTAGTCTGCTGACTAGGTATTGAATTGGAGCCCCATGCACTGAGAGTCTTAAGCACTGGACTACTGGGGAAGTCCCACCTCAGAGAGTTTTGGTGGCCAACTGATACCTATTAGGAAGGATTCCCCACACCTACTATTCTTATGTCTACAGGCTGCTTTTAGAATATTGGCTCAGGGAACAAACCAGAAAATGCCACCAATGTATAACTAGATGAGTGTAGGCGATGAGAGGGCCTACGCTCTTAAAAGGTTTTGAATTTACTTTGCCGTTTTTAAATGCCATTTTTAAGAAATTGGTTCTTCTAATTTTTCATTGTCAAAAAGTAAAACAAAGCTGAGTTCTGGAAGTAAAAGGGATGTTAACTTCACGTGCAACAAATAGACAGTGCTAATGGAAAACCTCTGTGAAGTGAGCATCACTCGCAAGCCACCCAGGCAAGAGTTTGCTTCTTTGCCTCCCATTCCAACACTCTTGGGCTTCCCCGGTGGCCCTAGTGGTGAACAATCTGCCTGCCAATGCAAGAGACGCAGGTTCGATCCCTGGGCTGGGAAGATTTGCTAGAGGAGGAAATGGCAACCCCTTCCAGTATTCTTGCCTGGAAAACCCATGGACAGAGGAACCTGGTGGGCTACAGTCCTTGGGTCTCAAAGAGTCAGACATGACTGAGTGACTAACACTTTCATTTTTTTCCAAAGATCTTAGATAAGTAAACATTGTCAGCGATGTTTCATGGGTCTAGTACCCTCACTCAAAAGAATTCTGTAGTATTTCCTGGCTTCTTTGTTGTCTTATTTAAAATAGTTCAGAAAGGGAAGTTGAACTGGGGATTTTAGAATGAGAATAAAAAAATTTCTCAATTAGAGTTGAGGAGGTGGTCTAGGTGAAGAAACTAGTGTGGTCTGTGCCAATTTCAATTTTTTTCAGTAGCTTCTGCCCTTGGTCTTTCTTAGACTCTCCAGGATGGCAGGAGAGCTCTTCTTCTCATACTATTAGTATTTCATACAGTAATGCTTATGGGTATCTTAACTGGAAGATCATCAATGAAATTAAGAGGGAAAGTCCAGTCTGGTCACTTGACTCTGGTTAACTTTTCTACTGACAATGAGATTCAGTGAAACTTTATGAGCTAATGTTTACATTACCTGTGCATTGCCTTTGTTTCTAGTGGCATGCTTAGATTTGGCATTTGTACAGACCAGTAAAATCCTCAAAATTACTTTGGAAAACAGCCATAGATTTAGTTTGCTAACTAAGGAAAAAATAAAAAGTCCTTCTACCTGTGAACACTATTTTTTAATTGTATATATGTGAATACTCTAAAATGTATACTTGAAATTATGAATGAACTTTTAATAGGAAAAGTTTAGCTTTGTGAAAAAAAAAAATCACATTTTCTAGTTTTTGTTTTGTCCACTTCATCACAGACTGTTTAAAAGCTTTCCTGGGTGAAGAATGGTCTTTGTACCAATGTTTGAGAATACAATCTAGACCATCATGTTCTCACTGAATCCCAGATTATTTAGTAGTTTTTTGTTATTTTTTGGTAAACAACGCTGCTCTTAAGAATATGTAAGTTCTTAGATGTAGCTAAATAAATGCAGTGTGCAGTAGTAATAAGCATTATTTTGTGAACATAAGTCTTTGAAATGCACAAGGTACATAAATATCTTGTAGAAGTAGGTTACGTTGTGATAAATATTTCAATCATTGGCCATGCTAATGCATGCTTTCCAGAAATTTGAGAGGAACCTATGGTGTAGTGAATAAAAAATTAATGTTTTAGAAATGGAGTTACTAGAAGGATCAACTTCAAAATGCAAATATTCTTATTTCCTGCAAAAATATGGTTTCTCCTTTAAAAAAAATTTTTTTTTGGTTCTTCCAGCCAATCGACTTTGAAACAAATAGGATGTATGTCCTTACTGTCGCTGCAGAAAATCAAGTGCCATTAGCCAAGGGTATTCAGCATCCACCTCAGTCAACTGCGACTGTGTCTGTCACAGTTATCGATGTGAATGAAAATCCTTATTTTGCCCCAAATCCAAAGATCATTCGCCAAGAAGAAGGCCTTCACGCCGGTACCGTGTTAACAACGTTTACTGCTCAGGACCCAGATCGATATATGCAGCAAAATATCAGGTATCAGGTGCCATAGATGCTGTTTTTGTCATTTTCATTATGTTCTATGCCGTGCATAAAATTTTTCACCATTTGGGTGAGAAATTTTCATTAGCACCTGTACTCCTTATTACAAGATTATTTTTAATTATTTGATGTAATTTTTTCAGTGGATCAATGAGTATATTAGACAGGAGATATATAAATGGATCTACTCTTTTATCATTTAAAGAAACAGAAGTTTTCAGCCTCTTTTTTCTGTCCTTGCTCCTTTTAAAACATCTTTAGTAATAATTTAGCCTGTGTTTTATGCCAACCATCACAAAAAGCTTCTACCGTGAGTAAATAGGAGAGTCTCAGAAAGCTTATAACATTTATCTCTTTTCCACACATCAGGAAGAAAAGAAAACTCATGCCAGTACCAAGATATAAGAGCTAATTATTTTCATCCCTCACCTGTACAATGGTTAGAGGACTTATAAAATATATCTGTAAAGATTTCCAGCCTCAGCAAAATCTAATTTATCCTTCCTGATGAGGGTTGGCAGAGCATACCCCACATGACTATTATCCATCGCTGTTGATGGTAATTTTAAAAATTAGCTCATATTTTATTTAACTCCTTTCAGTACTGTTGATAACAGATAACTGTGTATCTTCTTCTTCATTTCTCTGTACACTGGAATCAAGACAGATGAATAGCTAGTGAACAGGTGTATTGAAGTCATGTAACTTTTTACCTCTCCAAATGGGATATGTTTTCCAATTTGTATATTGGTTATCTAAGCTTGAAAAGCTCATCCCCACCCCAAATAAAAAAGCAAATACAGATAAATCTACTCAGACCAGAGGATTCCCCTTGAAGGGTGTAGTTCTGAGGTTTGGCCCAGGTGGGCGATCCTAGGAGAAATGGGATTATGGGAGTGAGGAGAGGACGGTGATCTCCTCATTGTGACCGAATCCCCACCATGATAAGGTAGTAAATGTTTAAGGAGTGTTCTGTGATAGAAAATTCAACTTCTATTATAATTTCTCTTAAGCCTTATACATTAGGGCTACTGCTCACTTAGAAGATATATTAGAACTATTTTATATGGACCATTGCTCTCTTATGAACTAGATAAGAGCTTATAATGAGACCTGTCAAATCTGCCCTAGCCCCAACCCACAGTACAAAAACTGAGTTCCTCATCTTTCCCCTCTACCACCTATGTAACGTTTACTTCACGCCTGGCCACTCAACACACAAACCATATTGCCTCCCAAACCACTGCCACAGAAATACTCACAGTACAGCTGTTTGTCCCAACCATCACCTACAGAAATGCAAGTTAACGTGCTGTTTGTGTCTGGGACTAAACCAGAAAAATCAGCTTCCTGTTTTAAATTTCATGTCAAAAGAAATAAACTTACTGCATTTTCATTTTGTAGATACACCAAATTATCTGATCCTGCAAACTGGCTAAAAATAGACTCTGTGAATGGGCAGATAACTACCATTGCTGTTTTGGACAGAGAATCACCGAATGTGAAAAACAATATATACAATGCTACTTTCCTTGCTTCTGACAATGGTGCGTAATTAAATATAGTCACTGTATTTGTCCTGGATGTTGTTAAAGGGAGTAGAGCCTCATCACAAATGCATCATCAGGAAATGAGGTTTTCTAGGAAACCCAGTTGTCTAGAAAAATTTCATTCCATCCAAGGCGCCAATGACCTTCCCTCCTCTGAGGCCCAGCTTCTATTTTCCATTTCCTTTGGGCGTTCTGTATTTGCTGCCTTCTGCAATGAACGCCCCCAGGGTCCTTACACCCTCCATGGTCACCTAGCATTGTGATCACAAGGCTTTGTGATTGTTCTGCTCTGCTGTACCTTGATGGCACAGTAGCCCCACACACTGTGTTTTTCGAGGTGGCCATTTTTGATTTCTTCTAATCAGCATGTTTGCTACCATCAGTCTGTCTATCTTTCAGCATTTTTCCTCTAAGTCTCTAACTCTAGTCTGCCATGTCTAGGAAACTCTTAATTTCTTGAATAAGTTAAAATAATTGAATATTTGAGAATGTTGGTTTTGAAAAACATAAACATATAGTTTAGCATCTTTTTTTTTTCTTTCTTGGTTCTTCTGGATTCTAAATGGCCGAGGTTAATAGATAGCACTTTTTTCTTTATATCTAGAACGTAAAAATGACTTACTTTAAACTGGAATTGGACTTGTTTTAGGTCTCAACATGATATGGTTTACGAGTG
This sequence comes from Bos grunniens, assembly GCF_055505025.1. Taxonomy (NCBI): domain Eukaryota; kingdom Metazoa; phylum Chordata; class Mammalia; order Artiodactyla; family Bovidae; genus Bos; species Bos grunniens. The sequence continues at coordinate 30,445,863 of NC_141188.1, forward strand.
GAGCTTTGAAATTCCACCTGACCTCCCCTCCCCCCTGGATCCAGACTCCATTTATACTATTCTTCTAACTGCAGGATTAGCAGTGTGGTTTTAAATCTGTCCATTTCCTTTTTCTGTTGAATACGGATAATGGTAGCAGTGTGTAACTCGTGTACAGGGGAAGATAACAAGGCTTGTATACATAAAACTTTTAAAACGGTGCCTGGCACAAACTATACACTCAAGTAATTATTTCTATGCTGTGTAAATAGTTTTAAAACTAAATCACAGCCACCTTTTAAAATAGTTTTAATGTTGGACTGTGAATGTGAGCATCTAATAAAAATAGTAGGCTTTTTCTATTTGGTGGCCAAGATGTGCAGTTTGAAAAACATTGCCTGTCAACATTTTTGATAAGAACAGTTTCAAAGAACCATTCCTAATCCTGTATAAGATGATTCAGTGAGATCATTATCTGTTATAAATCTACGAGGTGACAAGACCAAAGCAATATTTCTTATCCTTTTTAATGTGAGACCTACTGTTCACAAATTTAGAGTTGAAACTTGGTGGGAAGCATGTCTGCCATTTCACATGAAAGCAGAGCATTTGCGTCTGTTTTACATTTTCTGTAAGTGGTAGCTTTCTCCACCCTGAAACTTACAGTAATATATCTTGCACCATTATGCTGAGATTTAAAGAGCTATAAAATTATATGTATATGTGTGAGTTGTGAGTTACAACCAGATTTTTCATTCACCAAGGTGGATTGTTTCCTAATTGAAAGGGTGTTTGATATGAGAGAAGTGAGCAGTTAAATCTGTGTAGCTGTGATGTTTTGCAAATGCACTCGACGTTAAATCACAAGGCTGGATTTAGAGCCCCAGTTCTGCTCCTTAATGTCTGGACAAGCTATTATAATCTCTATGCCTTCATTTCATTATTGATCATTGTTTTTGCTGCTTGCTATTCTGTGAAGTCGTTATGAGAGTCAAATAATATGAAATGTGATAATAAATATGAAAGTAATTCAAACTATAAGGAAACATAGTGGCCCTCGTGGTTAGACCACAGTATTAGAATATTGTAAACAGCCATGCTGCCCCTCCATCTTAACCTCCCTGCTCTCAGAACCGTCCATATTCCTTAGAGAGGCCCACAGAGATTTCTCCTTGTCCTGTCCTGAAGAGTGTATGTGTGAATCTTCCTAGTTTCATGACCTTGGGCAGGTCACTTAACCCTCTGGGTCTCAGTACGCAGCCTTATTTAGAAAATTCCTGTATTTCTATTCTCTTAAGTGCATACAATATATATATTATATAGTTAAATATAATTGTATTATATATTGTATATTCAAATAATATAATTATGTTTACATATAATAACATTTCCATTACATTTTATATATTTGTTATATATTTATTCATAAATATTTGTAACATAGTAGAGTCCAACTCAAAGATGAGATAAGTGTAGAGATAACATGTTATGGTGGATGAATTTGGGGTCAGGCAGACCCATCTCCACTAGCAACCCCAATACTTCTAAGAGGATGCAACCATAACCAGTTTATAGAGACACTTAGGTTCCTGTCTGTTTAAACCAGCTTCATAGGATGACAATGAAATGATGTATAGAGTGCAACCTAATACTCTCAAGCAAGTGATCCAGCTCCTCCCCAAGATAAGGTCTGTGGGTCTGTAGACTGTTTCAATATTTCAGAGTTATGTCTGGGCTTGAAAAGCACTCTGGGGTTCTTTCATGCACACGTCTTGTTCTCCATCAATGAGTTGGGTCCATCAGATCATGAGCCCGGGTTTCTGCTTGCTTACATCCTCCAGTGCCGAGAGGAGCTCACTGCACATGGGGCACAGAGTAAGTTCAGCAAGGGCACAGGACCACATGTGGTGGGGATGGGGGCTTGTGCGTGTGCGTTGTTACCGCCCTCTGTGCCGGAACCTCCAGTGGGAGGAGTGCAGGGTCATCCTAGAAGAGACACCAGAAGTGGCTTTGTACCAAAACAGCAGAGATGCTGTGGCAACGAGATTTTTCCAAGGTTATACAGTGATAAGGGCTAGAAAGCTAGAAACTTTGAGAGTTTCACTGTAACTGAGAGTCAAGGGAGAGAGTTGTTGAGCATTGGTTTGTGATTTTTCTCCCTTTTTAGGAATCCCTCCTATGAGTGGAACAGGAACACTGCAGATCTATTTACTTGATATTAATGACAATGCCCCTCAAGTGTTACCTCAAGAGGCAGAGATTTGTGAAACTCCGGACCCCAATTCAATTAACATCACAGCACTTGATTATGACATTGATCCAAATGCTGGACCATTTGCTTTTGATCTTCCTTTGTCTCCAGTGACTATTAAGAGAAATTGGACCATCACTCGGCTTAATGGTAAGGACAGATTAATTATTTGAATATATGTGCATCTGAGAGGCTTTGAAGCCTGGTATGTAAAGTCCATTTATCATCTTTCTCCTTAAATATATTTTAAAAGCTACTTAAAGTTTAACTAAGATATGAAAAGCCCTTAAAGCCAAAAAAATAAAAATAAACTTTACAAAAAGGTTACAGTGAAACCTGCTTTATATGTACCCTTCGGTACATGATGCAGTCTAGAAAATGCTGTGTGTTTTTCAATCTTATGATGTATAAACTCTCCGACTGTGTTTTTCCCCTTTATCGTATAGGTGATTTTGCTCAGCTTAACTTAAAGATAAAATTTCTTGAGGCCGGGATCTACGAAGTTCCAATCATAATCACAGATTCGGGTAATCCTCCCAAATCGAATATCTCCATCCTTCGGGTGAAGGTTTGCCAGTGTGATTCCAACGGGGACTGCACAGATGTGGATCGAATTGTGGGAGCAGGGCTGGGCACCGGCGCCATCATCGCCATCCTGCTTTGCATCATCATCCTGCTCAGTGAGTACTTCCCGGTGTCTCAGCTTGAATTCCTTTTGCTTCCAGGATGTTAAGCAAAGTAACTTTTTTCTTTACAGTCGGAAAATACAAAGCAACTTTTTGCTTTTATTTGTTGAAATAGTCACATAACATATAGATGACATGATTTGACCGCAGTGCATTCACTGATTGTGGCTCTTGCCATCTTGTGGCATCCAGGATCCTGGCTGAAAGCTTTTGCCAGTGCTGCTGGGAGCCACGAAGCGTTCCTGTTTCCCAAAGAATGGAGTGGAGGCATGTGCTTTCACCTGAGTTTGAACTGGTGGAGCCAAGAGTTGCCTGTTGCTCTCTTCTCTAAGGAGTTTTTCTTTGCCATAAAAATCTTCGTTTTTCCTTTTAGTTTCTCCCCTACATTTTTCATTCTTCATTTCTTTCATTACTTCCTCCATAGTGGGCAGTGATCCAAGCTTCTCATTCTGTCGGGATATCCCCTATTTCATAGTCTATTTCTCTTTCATTTGCTACTTCTAGATAATTCTTGTCTCTAGAATAGTTTGTCTTCTCCAGTTCTTGTACTCAGGGATATAGTACTGTTTGTTCCCAAACTGGTCAGTGCCCACTTGCTCCTTCACTTCCTTTGACAGTGCTCTCTGCAAGAGACAACAAATCCCGAGACCCTCCTTGTGCCCCCTCCTTGTGCCCCCTCCCTGTGCCGTCCCACCAGCTGTGCTCAATAAAAAGTAATTTTTATTGTTGCCTTTCAGTGGAATCTAACAACTCTCTTCCATCTCTGAGCAGTTTCTCACAGCCAAGCCCACTTTAGAATGAGGAAAACCTTGAGCATCCTTGCATGCACTTACCTGTTTGCAGCAAACCCAGCCAGCCCACCTCTTCCACGCCCGTTGCCGTTTTCTGATGCTGATCACTTGCAGAGCTGCAGCAAACTTCATAGAAAAATATTAGGCAGTCCTAAGTTGAAGCACTTCTCTTAGGATTTGTGTCTGAATTTATGGCACATAGTTGATGATTTAGGAAAATAAGTATATTGCTTTCCTTTGCTTTCCTTTATAGAAAGCGCAGTCAGCAACCTGCTCCAGTCATGCAGGGATCAAGGTATTTGTTTCTGATAGGCTGTATAAAATAGCAAGAGATTGTATTTCATACAGCACATCAGATAATAGAAATGATTACACAGCTCAATAAATTGTCTGTCTTTAGAGCCAGTCTAGATTAAGGAATTGCTCCTTTTTAATGTACTTTGCAGTCTTTGGTTCAGTGGAATGCAAGAAATTAACCACTGGAAAGTACTTTAGGAACCACTTCTAAGTATGCAGGTTAAAAGAACAAATTGCCTGGCCCCTGTGCTGTATTGTTGAGTAGCAGCAGGACTTAGTTTATTGTGCAATCATGCTATGCACCAATCACTTTCTTCAAAATGTTGGCCATTTCTTTTATGTTTTCTCCATTTACAAGTGTTCTGGTAATTTAGAATCCCGTCCTTTTTTTTTCTAAGCAATTACTGTAGAAGCCTGAGCATTTTTTACTTCCTATGTGGAGACTACTTTGACTATAATTTGAAACCTACATGCTATACTAATAATCCACTTGCTAGATTTAGCCCTGGAACAATGGCAAATGAGATCATGTATCTGGCTTTAAAAGGAGGATATTTACTTTTATGGCCAATAATAAAAATGTGCTCAAATAAGAGTCATTAAATCTTTTTGCTTCAGGATGTAAACTGATAGCTCCAGATTTTAGAGGGAATGCATTCCTAGATGTGCACTTAGGGATATGTTTCAGTTTCAACTAACAAGAGGCATACATGCCAACCTTATCAAGAAAAACTTAGAGCTGATGGATTGTGGTATGAAGAAGGACTCTAGCCATTCTGAAGGAAAATGAATCGGTGCTGATTTTAACATCAACCAGCTGGAAAATTTATGATTCTAATCCTGGTGCAGAAATGTAGAGCAGGAAGTGTTAGTGTTAGTCACTCACTCATGTCTGAGTCTTTTCAACCCCATGGACTGTAGCCCACCAGGCTCCTCTGTCCATGGGATTCTGCAGGCACAAATACTGGAGCGGGTTGCCATTTACTTCTCCAGGGGATCTTCCCGACCCAGGGATCGAACCCAGGTCTCCCACATTGCAGGCAGACTCTTTTACCATCCAAGCCACCAGGGATGTTATTTCAGTTCTCAGACTAATCCCCTGGCCTTCTTACCTGAGGCATGCTATTGAACAGGAAAGAGAAAAGCACAATGGCACGATAGAAAGACCCAGGCCCTTGGGAGTCAAAAATCCTCAAGGTCAAGTCTCTGATCCAGGTCTAGTTTGCTGCAAAGGCATCTTGGCAAGCACTCCCCCTCCTTCATAAGTGTGCTTCTCTCTGATTTGGGGAGGAGAATGATGACTGATCAACCGGAATGGAACGGCAATTAAGTAATAAGTGGCAATTTCACCTACTGTATTTTGTTGTTTTTAGAATTTCCAGTCCATTATATGGCAAAGCAAAAGATAGACAGAGTTATTGTCCCCATTTGCAGATAGTAAAACTGAGGACAGACATCCATTCAGTGAAGTCATAGGGTACTAGTGTCTAGAACAACCTAAACCTGGTTCTCAGGGTGTCTGTCCTATCTTGTTTCTTGTCATGTGAGGCTAGGATTAGGTAACAGAGTAGAAGATGCATTGCAAGTTTTCCAGCCCATATGAATATAAATTATAAGTCTTGAAGACTGTGATGAGATAAAGTCAAGTTTTTAAAATTACGTATCATGTGTCTTTACTCTCTTTCTGCCTAGTTCTCGTTCTGATGTTCGTGGTATGGATGAAACGCCGGGATAAAGAACGCCAGGCCAAACAACTTTTAATTGATCCAGAAGACGATGTAAGAGATAATATTTTAAAATATGATGAAGAAGGTGGAGGAGAAGAAGACCAGGTAAGCAGTGTTTTTAAATCTCTAAGTGAAATCTTACCATCTCACGTTTTAAATGGTGGGGAAAATACTAATACATAGAGTAAAAGAATAGTATCAAATGTCTTTTCCTTGATCACACTATCAAAGGCTTGGTGAATTCTTGCCAACCTGCGCTGCCCATTGAATTTTTTTCTAAAGTGCTAAATGTCATTGTATTTATTATGAGAGGATCGTTAACATTGTTTTGAGGAGCCTAGGATTTACACCTAATGCCAGTTATAGCTGTACTGATAAAGATGTTTTCTATCGCAGTTTTTCTTCACTGAATATCCAAAATAAAAGTACAAGTAGTTTCTGCATTGAGATTTGGATATTTCTGTGGCAGAAAAAGCACAGACTGTTTACTTCATAAACATTTACCAAGCACACTCAATAGTCTAGGCACTATTTTAATCACTGGGGATACAGTGGTGGGCAGAGCCAACAATGATTGCACTGAAGAGTCTTACATTTTTTGGCCACTCTGCACGTGGCTTGTGAGATCTTAGTTCCCCAGCCAAAGTTGAACCCAGGCCACAGCAGTGAACGCTCAGAGTCCCAACCACTGGACCACCAGGGGAATTCCCACAAGTCTTATATTATTGAGAAATATTCGCAGTTAGAGACAACATCTAGTTCACATCTGTGTCCGTGATGTCTGTCATGGGGTCTGGCTTATTGTAGTTGCTTAATAAATGTTGGGGCTTCCTTGGTGGCTCATCAGTAAAGAATTTGCCTGCAGGAGATCCAGGTTCAATCCCTGGGTCAGAAAAATCCCTAAAGGAGGGCATGGCAACCCGCTCTAGTATTCTTTCCTGGAAAATCCCATGGACAGAGGAGCCTGGTGGGTTACAGTCCATGGGGTCGCAAAGACTTGGACATGACGGAAGTGACTGAGCACAGTAAACGTTGAGCTCATGACTGGCTGTAAAAGACCGTGAGTTTCTGTGTGTATATAAGGAACTGCATCCCTGTTCAAGGATGGGAGTGACCAGTAGGTGGAAAGTGAAAAATTTTATCTCCTGGGAAGCAACATTTCAGATACCAAAGATCTGTACTATTAATGCACACCAGGCATTCTGCTAAGTGCATTAAATGCTGTTATCTCTTAAATCTTTGAAACCTGTCATACCGTACTGTGACCATCTCCACTTTTGTGTTAGAAAACAGAGCCTAGGGATGGTGTTCAGTCTCTCACTTGTGTCTGAATCTTTGCAACCCTATGAGCTATAGGCTCCATAGGAGCCCATCAGGCTCCTCTGTCCAGGGGATTCTACAGGCAAGAATACTGGAGTGAATTGCCATGCCCTCCTCCAGGGGATCTTCCTGACCTACAAATTAAACCCAAGTCTCTTAAGTCTTCTGCATTGACAGGCGAGTTCTTTACAACTAGCCCTACCTGGGAAGTCCGAGTGGGATTATCTAAACTCATAAAACTAGGAAGTGATAGAGGTAGGATTTGAATTCAGGTCTGTTTGATGTTACTGTCTAAACTGCTCTGGTCTAGTTCCTTTTGAAATTATCTGAGAGATACGAGTATAAACCATGAGCGATCACTGTGACTGGTATTTCTTAGGTACATTTGATACCTCTCATGTCCATTTCGGAGAAGGCAATGGCACCCCACTCCAGTACTCTTGCCTGGAAAATCCCATGGACGGAGAAGCCTGGTAGGCTGCAGTCCATGGGGTTGCTAGGAGTCGGACACGACTGAGCGACTACACTTTCACTTTCACTTTTCACTTTCATGCATTGGAGAAGGAAATGGCAACCCACTCCAGTGTTCTTGCCTGGAGAATCCCAGGGACGGGGAAGTCTGGTGGACTACCGTCTATGGGGTTGCACAGAGTCAGACATGACTGAAGTGACTTAGCAGCAGCAGCAGCATGTCCATTTGCTAATACAAGTGTTGGGGTAGCAGTTAGGTGAAGAACCCAGAGCCCTTGGATCTTGAATCATTATCAGTAAATTCAAGGTACCCTGTCTAGATATTAGTGGTAGGACTGTTAACTTGAAAAAGAGCAAATTTCATGAGCATGAGTTCTCTTTCTCTTCTTTACTCCCTTGAGGAAATAATATATCGCTCTCTGTTTTACAAAGCACATTCACTCCCATTGTTGTGTTTCATCTGGGTGGTGGGCCCATCAGAGTTTTCCATTTTCCATTTGAACAGGTTTTGCAATTTACTCTCCAAGTCTGTAACTGGCAGAGTCAGAAGTCAAGCCCGCAATCTTCTGATATCCGATTCCGTGCTTGGTTTACAATACCTCGACTCTCTCATTTAGGAAAGCTGCATATTTCAAATCTGTTGAAAACTTGACTCGTGTGTAAAGCTGTTTTGAATACTGACTAATTAAAGTGGCTCTATAAATATGCCCCAGGGTTTCTTGCTTATGAATGTCTTTGGATATTAAAATTCATGTTTGGCTTAATCCCTCATTAATCTGTCCTTTCACTTTCCTGAGCTATGTTCAAGAACAGCAAACGTTATCTGATCACATTATCTCGTAAATCTTCTTCTTGCAGCATTTTATTTTTCATGTCACTGTACATAATTTTGTAGGCATAAACCTAAACCCAACTCCATGGAGTTTCGGTAGAAATAGCAATAAGTAGAAGGACACTAGTCATGACTGGATGCTGCATAGAATCAAGAAGCAAGATGTTTCTCAGCATCTAAACGTCTGGATCAGGGCACTTGATGTCCCTGAGTTGGCTTTTTCTCCCCGCTTCCTCCCCACCAATTACTTTAAGAAATTGTTTAATAAAGTTTTTTTGTCGTAGTTATTCTAGAAAAGACTTACTTCCATTACTGGGACTTCGTTGGCATTCCAGTGGTTAAGACTCCAAGATTCCGGTGCAGACAACGTGGGTTTGATCCCTGCTCAGGAACTGAGATCCCATGTACCCTGGGACATGGCCTTTCCTCACTTTATCCACTTAGATTGACGCTTGATATCAAATAGTAAAACTTACCTATTGCCAGATTTATTAGAACTCATCATAAATCTTGAACCTCTTCTTTACGTGACCCTGAAAGTTTTCTTTGCTCCCAGATCAAGTCTTAGACACGAATGTGTTTCTTCCTATATACTTTCTTAATAGACCAAAGACTTTTCTGGAACTCTGTCTGTACTGACCTCAGTGGCTCATGTTCTTTTTTTGTAATTGTTTATTTATTTTATCTTTGGCTGTGCTGGGTGTTTGTTGCTGTCGCCCAGGCTTTGTCTAGTTGCAGCGAGCAGAGGCTACTCTCTAGTTGAGGTGTAAGGACGTCTCTTACGGAGCACAGATTCTAGGGTGCATGGGCTTCAGTAGTTACAGCTCAAAGGCTAGTTGCTCCAAGGATCTTAGTTCCCAGAACAGGGATCGAACCCGTGTCCCCTGCCTTGGCAGGCAGATTCTTAACCATTGGACCACCAGGGAGGTTCCTTGTTTAATGTTTTTAAAAATCATTTCTTTATTGAAATAGTCCTGGACATCTTGTCGCATTTTTTATTGTTGCTGCCTCTTGGTTCCTTGATGGCATTTTAGTCCAGATTGAGATCTTCCGCCCAATTCTGATCCTGTTACGTTTCCCATTTGCAGTTCTCATTATAGAAGATTGTGACACAATTGGTAATGGATTCTTAATTCAGTCTAATTTTTCCCTCATAATAGTGGAATAAAATATGCAGCATTGGAAGGCTACACCAAAGGTTCTGTCTCCTCTGCCTCTAAAGTGATTCATGAAATCCATTCACTTTCACCATCCTCAAGGCCACTGCCTTCACTTAGGTCATAGTCATCACTCGCCTTCTCATAAGTGTCCTGTCTCTAGACGCACACTCCATCTGCTTTGTTGTTGTTGCTCAGTCAGTCATTCAGTCATGACCGGCGCTTTATGACCCCTTGGACTGCAGCATGCCAGACTTCCCTGTCCTTCACTATTTCCCGGAGTTTGCTCAAACTCATGTTCATTGAGTCGTGATGCCATCCAACCGTCTCATCCTCTGTCTCCCTCTCCGGCTCCTGCCCTCAACCTTTCCCAGCGTCAGGGTCTTTACCGGTGAGTCAGATCTTCACATCAGGTAGCCATAGTATTGGAGCTTCAGTCCTTCCAATGCATATTCAGGGTTGATTTCCTGGGCTTCCCTGGTGGCTCAGCTGGTAAAGAATCCACCTGCAGTATGGGAGACCTGGGTTTGATCCCTGGGTTGGGAAGATCCTGTGGAGAAGGGAAAGGCTACCCACTCCAGTATTCTGGCCTGGAGAATTCCAAAGACTATATATAGTCCATGGGGTTGCAAAGAGTCGGACACGAATGAGCGATTTTCACTTTCACTTTCCTGCTCTTTGGAAATTATCAGATCCCTCTTTAGTATGACAGATCTATGGCCCTGCACCCATCTTTTAGTGGACTCGCTCATGCCTGTGGGATAAAGGCCTGTGGGAAGGATTGGTGGGGGGTAAAGCTTCCCCAAGGATGTGACTCCATCATGCCTGTGCACTCATGACCACTAAAGCTTCCTTCAAAGTCAAGGTGATTTTTCTTTCCATCATTTAATGATACTTCTTCTCACTCCTCCTCCAGGGATAAAAGCAACTATGGGTCTTCTTTCTTCTAGAAAGGGCTTATTAGTTTCCTTATTTTCATTCGGTTAGATCTCATTATGCTCTCAGCGATCTTAAAGTCTCAGAAATCTGTGATTTAATAACATATTGGGCTCATTCTTAGCATTAGAGTATGAATGATAATCTCATGATTTTTTTTTTCATCCCAACCAGAAGCAGAAGGCTTCCTCCAGGTTTAAGAGTAGAACCATCACTCATGTCAACAAAACATGTTTCTAGGACTTCCCTGGCAGTCCAGTGGTTAAGACTTCGCCTTCCAATGCAGGGGGTGTGTGTTCAGTCCTTGGTACAGGAAGATAAAACCCCACATTCCTCATGGCCAAACAACCAAAACATAAAAGAGAAACAATATAGTAACAAATTCAGTAAAGACTTGAAAAATGGTGCACATCAAAAAAATCTTTAAAAAGGAGCATATTTCCCTCAGCCCAGAAACTTATTGTGTACCCGACTTCCAGGCAATATGCTCTCAGTCAAAAGTAACCAGTAGTTTTTATTTCTGTCGCATAGATCAGCATTACCTGGTTTTGGATTTTATTGTAAAAATGAATGTCGTATACAGTAGGTACTCTCTTGTCTGGATTCTTTTACTCAGTTTTATCTGTATGACTCATCCATGCTACATTTGGAAGTAATTCATTTTTTTGTCGTTGCCAAATACTATTCTGTTGTGATAATTAACCATGTTTATCATTTCTACTAAGATTGGACATTTGAGTGGATTTAGTTTTGAGTTATGAATAAAACTGCCGTGAATGTTCTTAGGCATGTGTTTTGGTGCATTTCTGTTGGTATGTGCTCAGGGGTTGGATTTCTAGGTCCTGGAATGTGCATATATGTGCAGGCTTAGTACAGTCTTGCCAGTTTTCCAAAGGAATTTTACAGTGCACGCCTCCCCCGGCCACAGTGTTGCATGAGCATTCCAGTTGCCCAGCATCCTCACTAGCACTTGGGTTTTTCTCAGTCTTTCAAAATTTTAGCCACTCTGATGGTGTGTGCCTCACTGTGATGTAACTGGGATGTTCCTACCAACTTACTTGCCATTTTTATATCTTCTTTGTGAAGTTTCTGTTCAGCTTATTTATTGACTTTTCTATTGGGTTGTCTTCTTATTGATTTGTAGGAGGTCCTTATATATTATGGATATCAGTTCTTTGTCAGATAAATGTATTATAAATATCTTCTGATCTGTAGCTTTTTTATTCTCTTACTGGTACCTTATGATGAAAAGAAGTTTTTAATTTTAATAAAGTCTAATCTGTCCATTTTTCCCATTATAGTTAGTGCATTTATACCTATTTAAGAAAACTTTATCTCCCTGAGTTAATGAATCCCTCCCTCAAAAAAAAAAAAAAAAATCTTGTTGAATTATTGTTTAACCTATCATATTAAATCTGCGACCCGTTTATAGTGGACTATTCATGTGGTATAAGTTATGGATCAGGGTGTCTTATCTTCTTAGAGGGCTATCCAAGCACTGTTTATTAAACAGATAACCCATCTCTACTGCATGGGAGGGGTTCATTTGTCATAAAGCAGGCAGTTTTATACATGTGGGTCTGTGTGGAAGATTCCATATCTATTTGTGTATTCTTAGTCTATTTGTCCTCTTTGTCTACTCTTGGGCCAGTACCATGCTATTTTCATTACTATAGCTTTCTAATATATCTTTCTATCTGTTAGGATGATTTCTCCAACTGAATTCATCAAGATTTGTCTTTTAAAGTTTTGGGTGGATTTTATCATTTACTTCTTTTTTCCTTAAGGAAAAAACACCCTTTATTTAGTACTCTCTCTCAGTGAATTTATGCCAAATGCTTCTCCAAGTTCTAAATAAGACACCATTGCTTTTAAATCTGAAAATTGTTGTCGGTTCCTGAGAAATTCAGTTTTGTGAAATATATTGTATGCGATTGTCCGTAATTCACAAGTGGCTTCCTGTTAGAAATTCTATTTCTCTGAAGCATGCATTAAGCCTTCTTGGCAACAGACTTTGGCTCAAACTTTTATGTTAGTTGTTTTTTTTTTTTTTTTTTAAAGACATTATTTCTTTACAAGAGTGAGCCTTGAAAATGGAAATGGTGCCATGTTACATTCTAGACAAGTTTTGGTTGATTTTTACTACACATAACTGGTATTTTATGGAGCGTGGGTGTTATCTTGTGATGTGACTGGAGACTGTGCTGTAGGAAGCAGACAGCTTGTCATGATCAGGCTAAGGTCTCCTGGACGTCTCAGCCAGACAGTCTTACAAAATCATCAGCATCCAAAGATGGGAAGATCTCAGAGGTCAGTGGAGGTGGTCGATGGAGGCTTGAGGCTACAGAGGAAGGCAGGTCTGCAGCAGCTGTCGCCAGGAGGGTGGGATGCCTAGCTTAAAGCTGGCTTAGCCAAGATCCTTATTCTTGCTGCCAAGAGGAAGTATCCCAAAGGAGCTAACTGCTTAGAAAGAACACAAAGCAAAACAGTCCTTTACAAGGGAGCCTTTATCTTCCCTGCTGTTGATTACCATCTCTGTTTAATTTCTGTGCCCAAACACAGGTTGCTAGTTTCTCTAACAAAAATACTGAAAATATAGAGCCCAAGAAAAGAGAAATGAAACAGACAAATAAACAAAGCCCTCTATATTTTTCTTCCTTGTCTTATGTTCGGTGTACTTTTAGTGTGTGGATATTCCCCTCTGGTTTCCATAGTCAGGAGACTAGGTCGGGCCCATCTTTGAGACTGGCATTGGAAGGGCTCTGAACACAACCATTATTTCCTCACAGTGCTATTGGCAGTTGGACAGACTCAGTATAATGCCCAGTCTCTTTTCAGAGGGTGAGGTCCCTGCTTTATCTGCTTCACTGCTGGAACCAGCAGGACTTTGGGTGGTTATCAAGTCATGCTTAATTATCCTCATTAGTAAATGTCCTTCAGTGCCCTTTTGGCCTGTGGGACTGGTTGCAGACACTGTATCCTCTTTAATGATCTTCATATCTAGTTCCTTCCCTATCAGCATCACTAATAAAATCAGTGTGAATGTACAGTATAACCAACTGGTAACTCACAGTGCTTCTGGAACCATCCCCTTTTAGCCCCAGGATGGGAAACAGTAAGTGGTAATTTCCTGCTCTTTAAAGCTTGGACTTAAAGCTTGTTGTTCTTATATTAAAGAACATAGTTGTTCTTATATTAAACATATACTGAATGGTATTATAATACTCACAGTTGTGTTTAGTCGCTCAGTCGTGTCTGACTCTTGCGACCCCGTGGACTGTTAGCCCACCAAGCTCCTCTGTCCGTGGGTTTTCCCAGGCAAGAATACTGGAGTTGGTTGCCATGCCCTCCTCCAGGGGATCTTTCCAACCCAGGGATCAAACCTATGTCTCTCACATTGCAGGCGGATTCTTTACCCACTGAGCCACCTGGGAAGTCCATGAATAACTTAAGTACTTTTTAAAAAGAATAAATGGGTTTGATGACCTACTGGAAAGCACTGCCCACCCTGATTGGATTCCTGAGGTTTGAGAATCTCTTCTGAGGTTCTCTGAGAGTAGTGTTTCTCACAGTAAGTACGCAGCAGGTTCTAGATCCATAGGTTCCATCTGACTCATCCAGATGTGTCAGGAAGAAGGGGGTCTCTGGACACAGAGGAGATGCAGGAGGTCCAGCAGCTAAGGAAAATGGGACAGGGTGTTTCAGGCTCAGCCAAATCCAGGGAGAGCGGCTCTTGCCTACCTGGCGTCCATACACCATGGGGATACTAAAGTCTCCTTGATTGAGATCCAGACGTGCACGTGTGAGGAATCACATTTCAGGATAAGAGGGCACCGTGACAGGAGCTCTTTTTAGTGGCCCAGGATTCCGAAACCCAAGAGACTCAGTTGTGACTGCTGGGACTGCTGTGACATCGCCTTCCAATGTAGGGGAGGGTGCAGGTTCAATCCCTGGTCAGGGAGCTAAGATCCGCATGTCTTACGGCCAAAAAACCAAAACTTAAAACAGAAACAATTTTGCAACGAGTTCAATAAAGGCTTTTAAGATGGTCCATATCAAAAAAAAGGGGGGGGGTCCTTAAAAAAAAGAAGATATGATTGCCATGTGAGTGTCAATTGAACTTTTTTCCCAGTGAAATTAGTATCTTTCGTGATCTCAGAATTAGGCTCAGTACATCACTAGATCAGATCCCCAGCATCTGCATAACACTGAAAGCACTTTCAACAGAGCTGAAGCTCCTGAGATGGAGAAAGAACCCACAGTTCCTGTGACTCCGGGTTTGGGAAGAGGGACTCTTTGGGGTGATGACTTAGTTTCTCTTCTCATTGATCCTCCACCTTGCCTTTTAAACTGCAATAGAGTTGAACTTCTGTACATCTAACCTGTGTTATGTTATTTCCCACTTTCGTGGCTCAGTTCAAGGTCTTTCCCAGCCTGGCCAAGCCACCAAGATTCCATCTCAGGACATCTTCTCTTGGGGGTCCCAGGTTAAATCAAGTGGGTCTGCTCTGCACTCTAGCAACATGCTCTGTCTGCCTCTATTTTGAGATCTTATGTGCAGCCCTGGTCCTGACCTTAAACCCCATGAGAGCAGGAAATTGTCACATTCATTTTTTATTCCACTCTCTAGGACAGTTGGCACCTGGCAGGCACTGATGCATAGAATGTTGGTGCATTGGGCCCTCTTCTGGAATCTCTTAGTTTGCAAGTCTTTCTACAGGGTTCATTGAACCATTGCAGCCTGATAACTTTGCTCTCATTTTTTTGAAATGTCTGATGGCTTCAGGAAATGATGATCATGTTCATAAACACTTGTGATTCATTACATACTTGTTTATTACATGTTCTGTGTCAGGCACTGGGCTCTGCTCTCAGTTGATGTGTCTTTTATAATCTTCCCAACAAACCTGTGCATTAGTCCAGTTTTCACACCCAGGTCCATGTGACTAGAGGGGCCCAGCTCTTGTGTGGGCTGGTATAGGGGTCAGATGAATGATGTTTTATTTACTTTTACTGGTCTATTCCAGGAAGATACTACTAGATAAAACCAATGAGGCTGAACACTTAGCTTCAGCTTGTTAGATGACTACTGCTAATCTTGCCTTAGAACAGGCAAAGAGTAAGACCTAATTAATTTAAGCATGGCTTACAAAATGGAGCACATTTTGACATTGACAAACATAGAATCTGGAGAAACAATATGAGCAAGTTGTTAAGAGATCTGAGGTATAGTCTGGGCAACAGGTACTAAAATCTAAAATCCAGGCTGGATGCCTAGACAGAAGAATGAGGCAGAGGTACAAGAGAGCACCTGGAGACCAAACCAGCCAGTTGCCCGAGACCAGAGATCTCTGCTCAAGCCAAGATGGTCTCTAAAGATTACCCGCCAGTCTCAGGAACTACCCCCAGTGTGGGCAACCAAGCCCAACCCTCTGACTCAAGCAGAGAATAGAACTGCTATATTTGATCCTTCTGAATAACTGCTTTACAAAATCTTTCTGCTTTATAAGCAAAGTAACTAACAGATGGCTGACTCTGGACATACCTATGGAGACCACTTTCAGCATTTTCATTGTTGGCTGAAGCACACTCTGTTAAATGTGTTCCCAAGTTATTCATCCATTCATACCCACCTGCAAACACCAGAATATATTAGTTATTGAAAAAGTGACACTGATTTCACCAGAGGAAAGTTTCACCAGGAATTTGGGTTAGCACACTGCCATCCCTTTTCCATGCTGTTTTCAAAAACCTTCCTGGCCAGATGCCTCACAGTGGTAAGCTACAGACAACGTATGTTCTGAACTGGCCGATATCCATTCCCTACTGGGCACTCAGTATTTTTAATATGGACTTGATTTGCATGTGAATTTTTATTTGCTACCCTGATCACTTCACATAAATGAACATCATATTTTATGTAATTCGGCTTAATATTCATTCTTCCTGACTAGTTACGTTTATCACATTTGGTTTAAGAGGTATGGAAAGCTACCCAATGATGAAGTAGCAAAGATTTGTATACCAAGTACGTGTTACTGGTGTACAAAAGCAAACAAACAAACAAAAAACAGAAACCAAAACCTAAGATACTAAGTGGTGAATATGCCAGAGTTCTACCAACTGGCCCAATCTACGAGTATCTGTTTTTGTAAGTAAAGTTATATTGGAACACGGCTTTGCACCATGTCCATAGTTTACATACTGTCTATGGCTACTAATACACAGTAGCAGCAGAGTTGAAGGACTGGGTTAGCAGAAAAGTTCACTCTGGGTTTTCCCATAAGATAGTACTGAAAAATCTGAACAAACTTTTTGGCCAACCCAATATTTTGACAGACACTCTATGGCCCCCAAAGCCTCAGATACTTACTGTTAAGTCCTTACAGAAAAAGCTGATCTCTGCTATAGACTTTTTCCATTAATAAAGTTTTCATTCACTTTTTTTGTCCAAAGCTTGACTACTGTGTAAGTTAGCACAGGAAATGTATATAATCCACCTAAGTCACTCAGATCCGAGAGAGCCAGGATTTGAATCTAGATTCTCTGGTTTTAGAATCCATTTTTTCATCCATACATTTCTGTCCAAATTTTCCCTCAGAAAGTTGTTGAGATTTGATTATGGAAACATAATTTGATTATGGAACCACATTGTTCATACTGCTTTTCAGTATGTATGGATGAAATGTATGGATGAAACCTACCTAATGTTTTAGTATTCACGTTCAATTTATTTTCAGGGAGGCCATATATTTTTGGGAAAAAAATACTGATATGTTGGCCAGATTCACTGTTGAATGAGTTATAAGTGTGTGAAAGGGGTAAGAATAAGAGAGAAACTTTCTGTACAAATAAATTAGATTTAACCTCAAAAAAAAAAAAGAATCCATTTTTTTAAAGTCACAACATGAAGCTCCCTTTTCTGTATTGATTTTATGTTTACATTTATCTTAAAGGAAATTCCAAACCGACGTGACATAAACAAGTGAAGGACTTGGTTGCTCTGTCACCATATTCCCAACCAAATATTGCCATTACTTCATTACCTATTTTTAGATTTCCTCCAAGCTAGAATAATAGGTCCTGCTAAGGTAGAATGACTTTGACCTTATCAGAGTGATGGCATTTTTGTTTTTTGTAAAGTTGGGACTTGGGGTAAAAATATTACTGAAGATGCATTTGGAGGTTACACTTTTTGTCTCCCAAGATACATGGTGCTTGAAAGGGTTAAGAAAATATGTCCATGTATTTAGGGCTGTCACTGAATGACATGGAAACAATGGGAAATTATAGAATAAAAATTAATCTCAAATTTCTGAAGAAGCATCATCTTTCTGAAGCCCCTTTTGACAGTGAAAATGAAAGTTGTTCCGTCGTGTCTGACTCTTTGCGACCCCATGGAATTCTCCAGGCCAGAATACTGGAGTGGGTAGCCTTCCCTTCTCCAGGGGATCTTCCCAACCCAAGGATCGAACCCAGGTCTCCCACATTGCAGGCAGATTCTTCACCAGCTGAGCTACAAGGGAAGCCCAAGAATAGTGGAGTGGGTAGCCTTTCCCTTCTCCAGGGGATCTTCCCAACCCAGGAATCAGACTGGGGTCTCCTGCATTGCAGAAGGATTCTTTACCAACTGAGCTCTGAGGGAAGCCCTCAACTCTGCTGGAAATGCTCTGGGTAGCCATATCCTCGTTTTTTTCAGCAGCACTTCTTTCACAGCTTCACTTTCCATATTTTTGTAACAGTTTTACCCATAGAGTTTATATATATATATATAATTTTGGCTGTGTCCCTCAACGGGTGGGATCTTTATTCCCCAAAACGCACCCCCTGCGTTGGAAATGCAGTCTTAACCACTGGACCACCAGGCAGAGTAGTATGAACAGTAAACCAAGGAAGCAGAAGCAATGAATGTGTTTAATGGAGGCTCACCTCCCTCCATTGTGGGGAGTGGAAAATTGGTTCTCCAGTGAGACAAACGTGGATGAAAACTGAGAATGGAGAACCTTCATCTGTATATTAAGTCTCCAAGTTATTTTATTTCTGTTAGGTTTATCAGGTAAACCAGAAAAGATATTAGCAATTTTTTTGGTTTTGGGGACTTTCATAATCCATAGAATCAACTTAGTTTTCCACAGCAGTTCACCTGTGTAGATAGTTACCATCATAACCATATCTCACTGGGGAAGAAAATCAGGTTGTAATGTAATTTACATAAAGTTGCAAGGGCATTTGACTTACCTCTCAGCAGCTGTATGGTAATGTGTTGACGCCTTATTGCTATTTTATTCAGTTATTTTTAATGCCAGGAGCTATATAGGGTAAGGTGGTAATGTTCTCCTTTGCTGTCTCCCATTCCTTTTTGAGAGTTTCTTGCCTGTGCCATGGTCAGCTCTTTCCCGGGTAACTTTTTTTTTCCCTTGAGAATTTTGTTCATTTACTTTCATGTTAGTATTTTTATTTCTCTGTCTTGAAACATTCAAAATGTTTACCTTACGAGTTATCCATTTCAAATATAGCAAACCAACAAGGACCTACTGTATAGCGCAGCAAACTCTGCTCAACATTATGTGGCAGCCTGGATGGGAGCGGAGAATGGATACATATCTGTGTATTGAGTCCCTTTGCTGTCCACTTGAGATACTCGCAACGTTGTTAATCACCTATATACTCCAGTACAAAATGAAAAGTTTAATTAAAAAAAATGTTTATATATTTAGGAATTTGAAAATTTCCTTGCTCTTACTACTGTAAAAGGAATATTTCCACTTGAACTGCCCCTTGCCTGGAATATAGCAAAACTGGCTCTTGTGTTCCACCCCCGGTTCTCACCCATGGAGGCTGAGAACGGACCGGAAACTTTGAGCCCTCTCCCCGTGCCTCACGTGCCAGACTGTTGGAGACAAGTGAAGACACAGTTCTGACTAAAAGTCAGTGAGGCTTCAGCCAGCTATGCACAGACCAGAGTCCTAGGTCCCCATGCCTTCTTAGCATGATTACCTTGAACTTCCCTTCTGGCTCTTAAAGCGCCTCGTGTCCCCCTGCTCAGCAGACTCTTCTATTCATTTCCTCACTGGCCCAGACGACAAGATACAGCTTTTTATTTTTTTGTAGTCTAGTTGATTTACAATGTTGTGTTTAATTTCTCCTATATAGTAAAGTGACTCACGTATATGTTCTTTTTCATATTCTTTTCCATGGTGGTTTATTGTGGGATATTGAATATGGTTGCCTGTCTACACAGTAGGACCTTGTGGTTTATCTGTCCTGTAGAGAGTGGTTTGCATCTGCTAATCCTGAACTCCTCGCCCCTTCCTCCCCCACCCTGCCCCCTTGGCCACCACAAGTCTCTTCTCTGTATCTGAAGATACAGCTTTTGTATTTGTTACTTTGATTGTTCTGCTGGTCTCTGTTTGCCTCTTCCACACTGTCTGAGTCTGTGACCTTGGGCAAATCATTAACCTCTCCAAGTTACGGAAATCAATGGGATAGAAGGGCAGGGTTTTGCTTGGAGTGTCTGAGGAATCCCATGAGGAGGCACCTAAGGTAACTCCTGACCGATGATGGGCACCAACAAAAGCTGATTTCCTTCTTTCACACTCTCAGAGCTGAAAATGGCATCAGGTACCCAGTAGGCTCCCTTAAGATACTTGTGAAACGGTAAAGGAGTATTTCCATCACTCTTTAAAACACGTAATTGCACAAGTCTGTAGTTTTTGCCAGTCATGGGACTTTCTGAAATTTCTGCCTGGGACTCCAGAATTTCTTATCCTAAAACACCATTTTATTCTATTTAAACATAACCAAATGCCTTAAGGTTGATTCCTGGTATTCTTTTCTGAACCAATTATAAATCATTTCAAGTCAGGGGAATTTAATAAGAAAAGGCAGAACCAGAGTTTAAGCTGCTAACTTCTTACTGACTCTCCCAGAATTGTATCACCTTTAAGATATTTTAAATCTTAGACCCAAACAAAATCTTTCAGTTACTTGCAATGTTAATATTTAAAAACCCTAATTCCATGCCTACTTTTCATGGGTGTAGGTGCTTAGTTGCCCAGTTGTGTCCATCTCTTTGTGACCCCATGGACTGTTGCCCACCAGGCTCCTCTGTCCATGGGGATTCTCCAGGCCAGAATACTGGAATGGGTTGCCATGCCCTCCTCCAATGTATCTTTCCAGCCCAGGAATCAAACCCAGGTCTCTCAATATTGCAAGTGGATTCTTTACCATCTGAGCCACCAGGGAAGCCCATGAATACTGGAGTGGGTAGCCTGTTCCTTCTCCAGGGAATCTTCCCAACCCAGGAATCAAACCAGGGTCTCCTGCATTTGCAGGCAGATTCTTTACCAGCTGAGCTACCAGGGAAGCCCCTACTTCTCATGATCATTGACAAATAACACATTCCAAACATTATTTAAGATTTTCTGTGGCCTTCTTTTGAAAGTTGGATTTATCAGGGAAAGTTGATGTTAAAAAGGTTGACAATCATCAGAGAATTTTCAGACTCACTTTTTCTCTAGAGAATCGTAGGAACCAAACAAAGATTTCTGGGGCTGTGTCTTTATAATCTTCAGAAGTCCGTGAACCCAATGACCTTGAGAGTGTTTCCAGTCTCCACAATTCTCTTTATAATTTTCATCCTTCATGTTGTAATTTGTGTGTGTAAGTAAAGCATCATGAGACTATGCAGATGTATAATTTAAGAGGCTCACATAGACTGACCCCTTGTCAAAAGGCTTAAAATTGTCAGGTCAGGACTCTGCCATATAGCACAGATGGATATGGACAGAAAATCACATCCCTGTGTCCTGAGGACACTTCTGCCCACTTCATACCACCGTCAGATTTTTATATCCTGTATTTGAAATTGACAAGGCAAACCATCACAAAGAAAAGTCAAGCTGCATGTTCTAAACCAGATTCTAGTTTCCTGTAAATCAGTGGTTTTGTGCCTCTTTTTTTGATGTCAGTGTATCTGAGGAACAATGCACGTTTGCATCATGGGGGATGGTACTCACCGTGGCAATAAGTCCCAGCAGTGGGCCCCCGGGTCTTTCTCTTCCTTCCCCTGATAAATTACTGCCATGGCATGTCATGCGATCCAAAGCACCTTTCTTGAATTGGTTGCTCTTGTGCACACTCAGCTTGAATATCATCCCTGAGACTTTCATTCAACACTTATTTATTTATTTATTAATTTTTGGCTGCACTGAGTCTTTGTTGCTGTACATGGGCTTTCTCTAGTTGGGGAGACCAGGGGCTGTTCTTCCTTGCAGTGGCGTCTCTTGATACAGACCACAGGCTCTAGGCCCTCGGACTTCAGTAGTTGTAATTTGTGGGCTCAGAAGTTGTGGCACATGGGCTTAGTTGCTCCGCGGCATGTGGGGTCTTCCTGGACCGGGGATTGAACCTGTGTCCCCTGCATTGGCAGGAGGGTTCTTATCTGCTGAAATTCTCAACATGTTTTTAATAAGCACTTTCTGTGGGCCTGACACATTAACCACAGACATCTTGAAACTACCTGCTCTGGTTCTTAGGAGAGTAAGAAAGGGCTGTCGAAAGATAACAATCTATAAATGAACATGCTGTTGTATGTATACACTAATAAGTGAAACAGACCAGGTAGACAGGCTGTCCTTGTCCAAAGAAGCTAGATGCTCTCAGCTGTAACAAATAGCTGTGTCAGAAGTAAAGCCTGATTTTATGCCAGATCTTCCTGTTTTCAGGTGAAATATCCCAACATCTATAGGTTGACAACTTATTAGAAAACTTTTTCTGCACTGTCGACCAAACATAATGGATTTCTGTTCGTCACTTTGGTATGGTGGGAGCTACATAAGAAATGAGGGTGGACAAGTTCTTTCCACATAAGAAATAGCACAGGCAAATCTCACTGCCTCTCATGTCTTCAGTTATGCCCCAGAAATCACTCTGTATTCTTACATGGAATGTTCATGATATACTGAGGACTGTCAAGAAATATGTCACCAGGTTAATGGCAACCCACTCCTGTATTCTTGCCTAGAGAATTCCGTGGACAGAGGAGCTTGGTGGGCTACAGTCCATGGAGTCACAGAGAGTCAGACATGATTGAGTGACTAACTCTAAAGACGGTCCTTAAGCATAAGATTCAATCACTTAATTTCATGTAATTGAGACCTCTAATAAAGCATTTTACACTCTCAGTGTAAAAATATTTATTAACTGTCATCATCCATATACTTATAGTCTGTTTTCCCCTTTCTACAAAAAGCTTCCATCAGAAGACACGCTTACTCACAGTTACCCCCTCTATTAAGCTTGGTAGTTATGTAATTAAACATGGCATGGAAAACCATGCCTCTTCACATGCAAGCATTCAGAATTCTCTAAATGAATCCCTCTTTCTATTTTGTGAAAAGCATTTTAACATTTCAAAGGTTTTCGCATCTGTCGTATCATTGTCTGCCTCTGCTTTCAGATAGTCTATAAATAACTCATACGTTCTATAAAATTTTAAATGGAGGCACATGTGTGCAAGATCAAGGTGCGTTTTCACTCAAGGTTTGTATGGATGCTTTGAAATATGCTCCCCTGACAGGACACTGCATCCGCACGCCTTTGCTCACAATGTGGATTCCCCCAGAACAGTCTTTTCTCCTGAACCCACATGTCATTCAAGGTGCAAATCTGATGTGTTCTTTCCTTGTCTGAGCATTTTATATTTGGCACTGTACCGAGTTTACATCCCACGCTGACTTGTCCTACTCCGTATACCTGCCTCCCATGTCACCTTGTCCATCCCTCAGAGAGGAGCTTTTTCTGAGTGCCTTCACTCATTAGCTTAGCTGAAGCCCTTGGTAAGGAGTTGTTTAGGGGCGGGTAGTCTAGAATGAAGGCATCTCAACAGAGTTCAGTTTTATTTTTTTTTAATATATTTTTTAGATTATTTTTATGTGGACCATTTTTAAAGTCTTTAGTGAATTTGTTACAGTATTGCTTCTGCTTTATGTTTTGGGTTTTTGGGGCCCTGAGGCATGTGGGATGTTAGCTTTCCGACCAGGAATTGAACCCGCACCCCCTTCATTGAAAGGCAGAGTCTTAAGTACTGGACCATGAGGGAAGTTCCTAGTGTTTGGTTTTAGAGCAACATTTTGAAATCAGACACACCTAGTTTTGATGCTCATGTCAAATAGGATAGCGGCTGTGTGACCTTGTACATATTACTCAACATTCCTGAGTCTGTTTCTTTATCTCAAATTATGATAATGAAAAGACACTTATAGGAGGCTGGTGTAGTGCCTGGTACAGAGTGAGATGAATATCAGTGACCCTTCCCCTCTTATCTCCTCTGTTGTTTTAATCATTCCTCATATCCCTGCCCCTCCTCCCTCATCCATCCCAACCTTGTAGCTGGGACAAGAGCTAGGCTTTGGAGTCTAATCTATTTGAAGTCCTAGCATATCTCTGTGTCTTATTAGATCTGGAGCCTTTGACAAATGACTTGAGTGATTTAGACTCAGTTTCCTCAATTCTTAAAAGAGGATAATAAAACTCAGCGTCACGCAGTGTTGTTCAGAGTATGAATGAGCGAACATATGTAAAGGATCCTGAGCATTGCCAGAGCATGGTAAATATTCAAGCGTTGAATGAATCAAAACCACTACCAGATCAGATCAGATCAGATCAGTCGCTCAGTCGTGTCCGACTCTTTGCAACCCCTATAGAGATACTATAAACAGTTTTGAGGTGGTTTTAGACAGAGATGAAGCCTGAACTAAAAAGAGGACCATAAAATCTGTACTTTCTGTAAATATCAACAGTGAATTAGATAATTTTGGTTAAGCTAGGGATGTGATGTTTCTTATTAGCAGAATTTAGAGGTTTGAAAAATATAAAGTATTTGCCCAAACCTAAAATTTTGATGCATTTCCACATTATACTTAGTGTCTTTGTACATTGCTGTTCAGCTGGCTGATGCTAAAGCTAAAAATAGTTAAAGATCCAACCAGTGCCCAGGGCATCCTTCTTCCCAAGTTCTTCTCTGCCTCTTGAAGTGGACAGGCTGTATTTCAAAGACATGCCCCCAGAACTGCTCTGGAAGAGAATACACACTCCCTAGCCTCATACCTCTGAGCCAGAGGTTGACAAACTTTTTCTGTAAAGGGCTGAATGTAAGTCTTCAGGGCCTATATATAGTCTCAGTAGGATATTCTTCTTGTTCATTGTTACCACTGTTTTAAATAATCCTTTAAAAATGTCAAAGCCATTCTTTAAGAAAAAAGGGCGCAGATCAGACTGGCCCCACCGATAATAGTGTGCAGACTCTAGGCACTGAGGGGGCTTCCCAGGTGGCGCTAGTAGTAAAGAACCTGCCTGCCAGTGCAGGAGACACAGGAGACGTGGGTTAATCCTTGGGTTGGGAAGAGCCCCTGGAGGAGGAAATGGCAACCTACTCCAGTATTCTTGCCTGAAGAATTCCATGGACAGAGGAGCCCTGCAGACTATAGTCCCCCAGGTCGCAATGAGTCAGATGCGACTGAGCATGCGCACACTTCCTACAGATGTTTGAAGAGAAGCGTGGTCTTGAAACCTTGATGAACTAACTGCTGCTGCTAAGTCGCTTCAGTCGTGTCCAACTCTGTGCGACCCCATAGACGGAGGCCCATCAGGCTCCCCCGTCCCTGGGATTCTCCAGGCAAGAACACTGGAGTGGGTTGCCATTTCTTTCTCCAATGCATGAAAGGGAAAAGTGAAAGTGAAGTCGCTCAGTCGTGTCCAACTCTTAGCGACCCCATGGACTGCAGCCCACCAGACTCCTCCATCCATGGAATTTTAAAGCTTTCCTTTAAGTAAAGGAAAATACAGTTACAACAATTTTTTTTTTTTTTTTTAGTATTAAATCAATATAATATTGTAGTGGAGGGAAAAGTTTTCTCTACCCTCCTAGTGTCCCTGGCTGGGTCTGAAAATTAAACCAACAAAGACAGATTAACAGGAGAAGAACAGACACATTTGATGGAACTTTTGCCTTCACATGAGAATCTCCACAGAGAATGCAGGCCCTGGAAGAAGCGACCAGAGCTGGGAGTGTTTATACCCTGTAGACAAAGAAACAGTAACTTTGTAGACAATTGATAAGACAAAGGTCTTGGGCTTAGAGTAGTAAATGGTGAAGAAGTAACTAGGAAAATAGGGTTAGTTTGAGAAAGTTTGCCATTTAAAAAATATTAATAATGTCATTTGCAGCAGCATGGATTGCCGTATTGAGTGAAGTAAGTCAGAGAAAGACAAATGTGGTTATATCGCGCTTATATGGAACATTAAAAAAGAGCACAAATGAACTTGTCAGCAAGACAGATATAGAGTTACAAATGCAGAAAACAAACCTGTGACCCTCAGCCGGTAAGAGTAGGGAGGGATAAATTAGGAGATTGGAGTTTACATATACACACTACTATATATAAAGTAGATAACTAATAAGGACCTACTCTATAGCACAGGGGAGTCTGCTCAACACTCTCTAATGACCTATGTGAGAAAATAATCTAAAAGAGTGGATATATGTATATGTATAACTGATTCATTTTGCTGTACAGCATAAACCAATACAACATTGTGAATGAACTATACTCCAATAAAATTTTTTTTAAAAATAATAGCATTTTTTATAACCAAATACACCCAAATATGACTGTTACATTATAAAATTATAAATGAGATCATTTTCTGTTTATAATTTTTAATTTTCTGAGTTTTATATCATAAACACATAATTTTACTATCATAAAAAAGGAAGTTTCTTTGTACAGAGTTCTCGGTCCCAAATGCTAATCTCTGGTGGTGAGTAGGGTTTCCCTCCTCCTGGTTCAAGGAGAGGGGAGCCTTTCACATCAGAATTTTGTGACCTGTTTCAGAGAAGAAGGGTGAGATGGGGAGAGTCAGAGTGACTTTCCTGTTTTGGCTGTTTTTTAAAAGAGTGCTTGAGCTTCAGATATTTAATATGCCACGTTGCCATACCTGAGGGCAGCCTGTTCTGAACCCCATCAACATTTAATGAGCACTTTTGCTTCTGTGGTACTACCGTATTTTCTAGTCGATTTTTTAGTCATTTTGTAGCGGGACCTCCTCTCACTGCTGTTTCCCATTGGAAGCTGATGAGGAACATAGGAAAGCAGATGGCGCACAGACTGTCGAAATGAAAAACACAGAAGAAAGAGCTGCGTGAAAGCAATATTTAATCATAACATGAAAAGCTCGTGGTGGCAACTTTTCCATTATGTAAAATTTCATTCATTTCTGTGCATTCTGGGTATGCGTTTAAAAACAGAGGTTGTAAGTTTCCATCCTCATGCCCATCTCCTATGGGGTTTTGGCCTTGTCTCTTGCAGGACTACGATTTGAGCCAGCTCCAGCAGCCTGATACGGTAGAGCCAGATGCCATCAAGCCAGTTGGAATCCGACGGTTGGATGAGAGGCCCATCCATGCGGAGCCCCAGTACCCGGTTCGATCTGCAGCCCCACACCCAGGGGACATCGGGGACTTCATTAATGAGGTGCCGAGAGAGATTCGATTTCTTTAAAAGGGTGTTTATTGGATGCTAACGGTACTATTGAGGCTTCCCAGGTGGCTCAGTGGTAAAGAATTCAGCTGCCAGTGCGGGAGATGCAGGTTCAGTCCTGGATCGGGAAGATCCCCTGGAGGAGGAAATGGCAACCCACTCCAGTATCCTTGCCTGGAAAATCCCATGGACAGAAGAGACTGATGGGCTACAGTCCATGGGTTCGCAAAGAATTGGACACAACTGCACAACTAAACAACAGAAGTACTATGGAGATGACAATTTGATGAGAATATAGCTATGTAGTTCATTAAAATACAGCTCTTTTTTTTAATGTTATTTTTGTGCAAAAGCCAATGTGACTTCAGTAACAGAGAACAGATGAGATGGCTCTGATCAGCCCTAAAGAGATCTGTCAACTAATATTCTGTTTTTGTAAATCACAGCCTTATATGTTACCAGTATTAGTCACACTCTCTCCCAAGGATTTTTCCCATGATTACAAGTAATCAATAGGCTAAAGATATTATGTTCTGTGTTTAAGTCGCTCAGTCGTGTCCAACTCTTTGTAATTCCATGGACTGTAGGCTGCCAGGCTCCTCGGTCCTTGGGGATTCTTCAGGCAAGAATACTGGAGTGGGTTGCTATGCCCTCCTCCAGGGGATCTTCCAAACCCAGTGATCGAACCCAAGTCTCTCGCATTGCAGGCAGATTCTTTACCGACTGAGCTACCAGGGAGGCTCAAGAATACTGGAGTGGGTAGCCTATCCTTTCTCCAGGGGATCTTCCTGACTCAGGAATTGAACTGAGGTCTCCTGCATTGCAGGTGGATTCTTTACCAGATGAGCTACCAGGAAAGCCCCAATGATATTATAGTGTATTCTAATTTCATTTATTAGCACTAATACTTGCAATAATAGTTCACTTTCATTTCCCTCACACTGTACCCTTTGAATCCCACAAATGAAGAGAATTCAGTGACTACCTAGGTGACTCAGTGGTAAAGAACCCACCTGCCAAGTGAGAAGACATAAGAGACACGGATTTGATCCCTGGGTTGGGAAGAACCCCTGGAGGAGGGCATGGCAACCCACTCCAGTGTTCTTGCCTGGAGAATCCCATGGACAGAGGAGCTATATTTCTTAAGGTCACTAAGAGTAAGACACAACTGAAGCAACTTAGCATACATGCACCCAACGACTAGAGAGTTCCATCAAATAAGATTAGCAGGAAGAACAGCTAAATTAAATATTATGTAAGTGATTTAAATACTTGTCTAGTTGAGGAGTTTTAAGAGCTTCTGCAAGAGGCACGCTAATTCTCTGTTGAATATAACAGATAATGATTTCCACTGTCAAAATTATTATGGCATTCTTTTATTTCATTACTGACCAAGAGTTCTGCTACATTTAATCCTGAAGTTTTGAAGTCAAATGATTTAATACTGCTTCTTTTGATCATGTCTACAGTTTTACTGCAATTCTTCTTTGGAATTTTTATTGTTAGTTTAAGAGAATGATACATATTGATATTGATTGTGACTATATGACAAGACTCATGTTCTCTGGCCGTGTCCTGGCATTCAGAAACAGCAAGACCAGGATTGGTCCCAGTGCCTTTCACAGTGGAAAGCATCTGTTGTATATTACTGCCTTCAGTCCTGTGCTGATAAGATTCATTTCCTGAAAATGAAAGGGTTAGTCACTCAGTCATGTCCAACTCTTTGCAACCCTATGGGCTGTAGCCCACCAGGCTCCTCTGTCCATGGGAGTCTCCAGGCCAGAATACTGGAGTGGGTTGCCATTCCCTCCTCCAGGGGATCTTCCTGACTCAGGGATCAAACTCAGGTCTCCATATTGCAGGCAGATTTTTTTTTTTTTTTTTTTTTACCATCTTAGCCACCAGGGAAGCCTCATTTCCTAGGCTTCCATGAAACAGTCATATATTACATCTACATAATCAATCTACCTTAGGTTTTTAGATCCTCTTATAGTTTGTAGGAAAAGTTTTGAAACACAATTAGCTAATCTGTCTTTACAAATATTCATTACTATCTATTCCTAAAGTACATATGCTTCCTAAAAAATATGCTTTTTGAACATATCTATTCAATTCTGTTAAATAGCTAATAGGTTAATTTGTAGTAGACATGATTTAAAAGCTGACAGAAGGCAAAAACAAAGTCTAGGTAACTCCTTTATGTGTAAAAATATGTCCTGACTTTTCCAGATTATTTATACAATAGGCTTGGTTAGGGGAATTAGCAGGAGTATACATACACACACACACACACATATATAACTAGATATTTTTGAATATGTAAGCATGCTTGATGAGTTTACTTCTAATTTAGCTTTCATCCTTATTATTAATTCCTGTGGTTGTTGGACTTTCATAAAGCAAGAATTCTGGCTTCAGTGAAATTCAACTAATACTCACCTGAGGGTTCCCTGAAGTATCACTGTTCTGTGGGACTCTTCCATTCTGTCGGGACACTCCTCTTTTCTCAAGAGAAAGTTCAAGCACTAAGGGTCATTTCTAAGGCTGTTTGTAATCTGTCCTGCCCTCCTTTCCATCCATATTCCCTTCTTGTGCTGTAGCCCCACCAAACTATTTGTAATCCCTCACAAGCATCACAGACTTAACTATAAATTAACTTTTCCGACTGAGCGACTGAACAACAACTTCTACAACAGCAACAGCTTTTGCAAAGCCCTTCCTTCTTAACTGTCAGGAAATACCCATTTAGCCTTCAGATGCAGCTCAAATATCCTCTTCTCTGTGAAGCTGTTATGATACCTCTGTGAAGGGTTATTATTAATACCAGGACACTCCCTGGGTCACAGCCCTCATGTGGGGTATAGCTGTGTCAGCATGTCCACTCTCTGGGATGAGGGTTATTTCCTGACCTTCTTTTTGTAACCTGAGCATCTGCTGTGTTTAGCAGCTCCTAGATTCCGTCGTTTCAAGGAGTTCAAGGACTGGGACAGGGGTGGGGCATGCGTCATTTATTTATTTACTTTTGGCTCTGCTGGTTCTTCGTTGCCGTGCGGCTTTTCTTCAGTTGCAGCGAGTAGGGGCTGCTCTAGTGCGGAGCGAGAGCTGCTCATTTCAGTGGCTTCTCTGGTTGTGGAGCGCGGGCTCTAGGGCACTTGGGCTTCAGTAGCTGCAGCGCATGGGCTTAGTTGCCCCACAGCACGTGGAAATCTTCCCAGACCAGGGATCAAACCTGTATCCCCTGCATTGGCCGGCGGATTCTTAGCCACTGAACCCCCAGGGAAGTCCCCGTTTTTGAAAAAATATGACTGGACTTCCTTCAGTAAAGAGAGGAGAGTATTTAGGTTATAAGGTTCAGTTACCCAACCGTTCTAATGGCACAGTAGGAAGAGGTACACAGTAGGAATTTCAATGTGGAAATCTCCTTTCTCAGGTACACAGTTTCAAAAGCGGCTGGAGATTATAACAAACGTGTGAATACCTAAATGAAAAAGTTTGTTCCGAACAACTGACTTTGCACATCAACTTCTGAAATACAGCCCATTCATAATTTGAAAGTTGTCTGCCTTTGTTAGAAATGGCTCATTTGGCAGTCGTCTTGAGCTTGGTTGAGGATCATTCATTCAGCAGATAACTGCCATATAGCTACTGTGTACATCCACTGCCCGTGGTACATGGATAAGACAATAGAGGGCGAGGCTCTCGGTGTGAGTTCCCCAGGTTGCTCCTAGCATGATCTCCATACCAAGCAAACATTCCAGTATCTGAACTCTCCCCGTTGGATGCCCCCGTTGGATCTGGTTCTTAACTCGGGGATCCAGCTTCCTCTCAGGCCCCTCCCCCACCTGCATTCTACAGGCAGGCAACAGAGACCTCTACTTGTAGTTCCTTATCTCAGCTTGTAATTCCTGCCAGCGCCAGGCCCCACACTGTTTTTCCTGCCTGGAACACCCTTTCCTCTTTTTCTAGATATTAGTTGCCCGTGAAGGGTCAGGCACACAGAGTAAGGATGGGCGCCGTCCAGCGGCATCCGCTTGTACCTGCAACTCACCTCCCTCCATTACTCCTATCCAAGCATCCCTTCTCATAACCTCAGGGCCCTCCGGTGGTCCAGAGGAGGGAATGTGCATCCCTGGGGGACCTTTGTGGGCAGACTGGTTTGGTGAGTACACGAATGGACAAGAGGACCGCGTTTGGAAATCATTCCCCAAATGACTGCTAAATCCTCAAAACTGGATGTAAGACACAGAAATGTGGAGGAAAGGAGAAAGGGGAACCCTGAGTCTGTACCTAGAAATGCCCTACTTTTGGACACAGAAAGAAGAAAGTCTAAGGCGTTTAAGGGCTCACAGAAAACAACTACAAAGTGGGTCCAGGGATGTGACAATCAGTTCTGTGAGAAAGTTCAGTGGGATCAAACTGTTAAAAGACCCAAATCAGAGATAAGATTCAAACTCACTGTGTAGACTTGTTTGGTATCTTTCTATAACTAGACTGATAAAAATAAATACAGGTAAAGTTTTGAGTTGAAGGCACCTATAACTACATTTAAAATGCAAACAGATTTCTTTATATCTAGGTTTTATTTGATTTAGCATAGTACTGAATGTTCCAAAGGAAGAAGAATATAGTGGAGATTATAATTGGAGTGTTTTTATAGATGTAAAGAATAGGTAAGCTCATGAGAACAGTTTCTACTTTGTTTATTTAAATAATGAATCTCAAAAATGATAACATTTCTAGACTAGTAGATAACGTAAAATAAATCACACATTTTGAATTTCAAGCACAGAATTTCATCCTGTTTTGAGACTTCTAAATAAGATCTTCGGAGGGTGAAAAGTTGAAACTAAAAGTAATTTAATCTCAGGCCAACAGTAGATATTAGCATACCTCCAATAACTATATTAATCCTGTGTATTTCTTTATCTCAGAAATATAAAAACCAAGGGCATATTTCTGTTAAAAGACCAACTTTCAGTCAATATTATTTTAAAATGTATGGAAGGCACTCCTGGAATAATGTATTTAAAACTACCAAAGTTTAAAATATTTGCCTTTTTTCTCCAGTAATTAAATTTAATATATTCTTTTGTGTTGAAGTTCAAATCCAGGTGCCTCATTTAACAGCTCTGTTACCTTGTACAAGGTTAGGGTCCTTGGATGCAATCACTTAGATTTCTAGTTTCCTTATTTATGAAACAGGGATCATAATAGACCCTTCTTTTAAGATTGAAATAATACAGTCCACATAAAGTGCTTAGTTTAGTGACTGTAAAATCTCTTAATTACTGTCAGTATCATATTATCATTACAGCTGCTATTCAGGAGTAAAAACTTTGTACTGCCCTTTAATTGTAAATAAAACAAGTAAAATACTCTAGTTCCAAAAAAAAAAAAGCTGAAGTAAAGTGAATTCTGCAGAAAAGGATATAGTAATGTTGGCACTCATAAGTCACAGAATTTCACTTTCACGTGATCATGATATACTTTTATATTTGCAGATATTTTAAAACTAAATCCTGGCTTCTTCTGAAAGGTATAAATATAAACATGAGCAAGGTGCCAATGTGAGCAAACTAAGCCCAGGACAGTAGTACAAATTACCATCTAGAATAGCTGTTGGATGTCAAGCAGCATGTGCAGCATCTGAAATGAGTACAGAACCACCTCAGCAGAAAGGGATGTCATGATCCAGTACAACCAAAGTATGGTGATAGAAATAAAGAGGACCAGAGAGACTACAGGAACTACTCTCAGTCACGGTTTGGGGAAGAATTCCAGGAAACAGAAGTGACATTTTTAATGGCCTTTAAACAGATGGATAGATGGATGGAAATTAATCAAATGAAAAAAAATATGACATAGGACATTTTAAACAAAGGGAATCACGTTTCAGCTAGCAGGAAATGAATATGTAAATAACATGGAGATACTCCAAAAGTAAGATGTTTTTAGGTTTGAGGGGATTTTGCTGAATAATTTAGTGAATAATTCAGTTATGGTTGCTGGAATTGAGAAGAGTTGCAAGGGAAAGGTGAAATGACTGCTTCTTGAAGGGTTTTGACTGTATCCTATAGGTTACCCTAACATCCAGCTTCAGGCATTTAAGTAACACCTCCTAGTCTTTTCCATGTCTGCAAACAGCTTTTATGATGCATTTAAATATTTTATCAATTTTAACTTCTTTTAAATAAAAATAATTGTTTTAAAATGCCTGTGCACCGTTTAAGGAAATGGCAACCCACTCCAGTATTCTTGCCTGGAGAATCCCATGGGCAGAGGAGCCTGGAGGGTTATAGTCCTTGGGGTCGCAAAGAGTCTGACACGACTGAGCAACTAACACACACACACGCACCATTTAAAAATCATCTTGCATACCCCCAGGGGGACTCCTCCCTTATTTTGGAAGCATTGCTACAGGGGATAGCAGTCAGAAAGTTTTACTTGGGGTTGGGGGTGTGACATCAAATAACGTCTGAGAGAGGAACCAACAGTAGTTGGCAAGATAGAAGCAGATAGAGTCCTGGGGACATGGAAACCCGCTAAAGAAGCTTTTGCCATGGTCCAGGCAGGATGTTCCCTGGAGATCTTCTGTGGTGGCTCAGACAGTAAAGAATTTGCCTGCAGTGCAGAAGACCCGGGTTCCATCCCTGGGTCAGGAAGATCCCCTGCAGAAGGAAATGGCAACCCACTTCAGTATTCTTGCCTGGAGAACTCCATGGACAGAGGAGCCTGGTGGGCTACAGTCCATGGAGTTGCAAAGAGTTGGACACGACTGAACAACTAACACTTTGAAGCAGGGTGTAATGATGACCTGAACTGAGGCAGTAGATTTGAGACAGTAGGGGGACTGACTGTTAGGGACTGACTCTTGGGTTTTATATTCCTAATGTGTTCCTTCACACAAGAATGTGAATGTTTATGGTCCCTATAAAGCATGCCTCCACCATAAAACATGGGATCAGAAGTCTATAAATAGAAGCTCAGCAAGAATTCAGCCAGAGCTGCAGCTTTGATATGACAGAGGTAGCTGACTGCAGAAACTAGTTCAGATTTATCCAGAGTTCAAGATCTGCCTCTCCAGGAAAGGTGGAACAAACACATCCTCTTATAGATGTAGTCAGACCCAATAGGGAGAGAGAAACACACACAGTTTTTTTGTAAATTTGGCAAAAGTGTGTCAGACATGTGAAATGGTGTCCACACCAACAAATAAAGGAATCCCAGGGACTTCCCTGGTGGTACAGTAGATAAGAATCCGCCTGCCAACGCAAGGGACTTGGGTTTCATTCCTGCCCTCGGAAGATTCTATGTCCTGTGGAGCAACTAAGCCTGTGTGTCACAGCTACTGAACCCAAGCGCCTGTGCTCTGCAGCAAGAGAAGCCTCCACAATGAGAAGCCTGTGCCCTGCAGCAAAGAGTAGCCCCTACTCAGCACAACTAGAGAAAACCCACACAGCAACAAAGACCCAGCACAGCCAAAAATAAATTAAAAAAAAAAGGAATTCCTTAAGGAAAAACCAGAGCTTCTGTGCCCCCACCACTCCGGATTTATCTGTGTGTTCGCTTTGGTTGCCTGCCTGTCAAGATCAGTTTCTAGGGACTTGACTATGATCTTTTTAGAATTACCAAAATAGTACCCGGAATTTATATAATGCCTTACCCAGAAAAGTCATGTTTTATTCTCGGATAAAAATCAGTGCTCACCAAGTGGCAGGGACTTAAAGTACTTAACCTTCAGCTCAGAAAGATGGCTTGCCTAAGAATTCTTGAAAAGTTCAGTGGGATTTGCCCTTTTGTAATCAGAAGAACCTGAGACAGCGTTTGATGTTTTGGCTAGTAGTGACCTCTCATGGGTTTTATAGCCTTAACCTCTTTTTTTAATGTAGAAATAAAACATAGATTCAGCAACTATCAGAATGATCAGAAAGCCACGGTAGGAGTTAAAAAATTTTAAGAAATATTTTTGATGAATCTAAAAACTGTCATAGATAGTGAAGTAAGTCAGAAAGAGAAAAACAAATCCCATATATTAATGCATATATGTGAAATATAGAAAAGTGATGATGAACCTGTTTGCAAAGCAGAAAATAGAGACACAGACATAGAGAACAAACATGCATACCAAGCGGGAAATGGGGTGGGATGGACTGGGAGTTTAGGATTGACACATATACACTGCTGTGCTGTGCTCAGTCACGTCTGACTCTTTTCGACCCCATGGACTGTAGCCTGCCAAGCTCCTCTGTTCATCGAATTTTCCAGGCAAGAATACTGGAGTGGGTTGCCATTTCCTACTTAAAGGGATCTTCCTGACCCAGGGATCGAACCTGCGTCTCTTGCATCGGCAGGCAGCTTCTTTACTGCTGGTGCCACCTTCGTAAGCATGAAACAGATAACTGATGAGAATTGACTGTATAGCACAGGGAACTCTAGTTAGTGTTCTGTGGTGATCTAGATGAGAAGAAGATCCAAAACAGAGGGGATATATGTATACTTAGAGCTGATTCGCTTTGCTGTACAGCAGAAACTAATACAACATTGTAGAGCTCCAATAGAAAAAAAGGGGAAATACTTTTGAAACTCTTGATGGTGAGTATAGGACTAGATTATCACCAGTGTTATATCTGTTTTGATATAACAAATTAAAGAGCCTCTTGATGAAAGAGAAAGAGGAGAGTGAAACAGTTGGCTTAAAGCTCAACATTCAGAAAACTAAGATCATGGCATCTGGTCCCAACACTTCATGGAAAATAGATGGGGAAACAGTGGAAACAGTGGCAGACTTTATTTTTGGGGGGTCCAAAATCACTGCAGATGGTGACTGCAGTCATAAAATTAAAAGATACTTGCTCCTTGGATGAAAAGCTATGACCAACCTACTATAAAGCATATTAAAAAGTAGAGACATTACTTTGCCAACAAAGGTCCGCCTAGTAAGCTATGGTTTCTCCAGTAGTCATGTATTGATGGGAGAGTTGGACCATAAAGAAAACTGAATGCTAAAGAATTGATGATTTTGAACTGTGGTTTTGGAAAATACTCTTGAGAGTCTCTGGGACTGCAAGGAGATCAAACTAGTCAATCCTAAAGTAAATCTACCATGAATATTCATTGGAAGGATTGATGCTGAAGCTGAAACTCCAGTACTTTGGCCACCTGATGAGAACTGATTCATTGGAGAAAACCCTGATGCTGGGAAAGCTTGAGGGCAGGAGAATAAGGGTTACGACAGAGGATGAGATGGTTGGACAGCATCACCGACTCTATGGACATGAGTTTGTGCTATCTCTGGGAGTTGGTGATGGACTGGGAAGCCTGGCGTGCTGCAGTCCATGGGGTTGCAAAGAGTCAGACACGACTGAGGAACTGAACTAAACTATTTTGAGGCTATCAATTAGGTGTTGTTGACATTTAATGAAAGTCTCAGGCCTTTTAACACCCCAGTGAAAACCAGGCAGCTTCCAGTAATTATTCTAAGTCACAAGAACATAGGCCATGGCTTTCATCCGGAATCCAGGCACACGTGACGCCACACCATTGTCGCTTTCCAGTTCATCTTAGGCTTCACCTTTCTGTATTTCCAGTTTTGTGTTGATACCATGATCCACATGTCTTCTGTGTTTCAGGATCCAGGCAGAAGGAAAACTCGCCTCTGGTGCAGACCCTTCTTCTGGCAGGCAGAGGGAAAAGATGAGGGACTGATGGAGCATTAGGCTCTTCTGGTCTCCACGCTTCTGTTTCTGTTCATTGGCCAGGGCCAGTCGGGTGGCCAAGCCTGACCGTGGGTTGGGGAAGTCAGCTGGCTCCAGGGTGGCCCTTGTGGTGCTGTGGACATGTGATCCACCCATGGGGAGAGGATGGTGAATCACTGAGGACGGTAACACAATCTGCCACAAAAAAAAAGATCAAGAATTTTGAGAAATTGGAGTTTGCCCATCTCAGGCTTAACAGAATTGTCCTTTAGCTTATTCTGTAAATATAGTCAAGAAAATCCTATCTAAATTATTTATGTATTATATATGGATGTAGTTGGAGGAAGACTTACTTTATTTTACACAGGCATGTCTGGGTTATAGTGTACTTGAGAAGATGAAAAGTGGTATTTAACTAAAGGTTAGGATTGTTGGGGAGACAGACTCGGGCGTGAGGAAGTGTTAGTATGTACTTTTTTCAAGTTTTTGGTTGAAGTCAAGCAGCTGCCATTTTGTTTCTTAAAACCCTTGTTGTTTTTGTTTAATCTCTAAGTCTTGTCCAACTCTGCAACCCCATGGACTGCAACATGCCAGGCTCCCCTCTTCTTCACTGTCTCCTGGAGTTTGCTCAAATTCTTGTCCATTGAGTTGGTGATACTATCTAACCATCTCAATCTCTGCTGTCCCCTTCTCCTTTTGCCTTCGATCATTCCCTTAAAGCATGTCTCCACATTTATTTTTCTTTTTTCAAATTCCAAAGCAAGAATTTTTTTTAATCTAAACTTAAATTAAAAAAAAATTCACTAATATTCCTGAGCTGTAACAAGTGCCAGATCCTGTGGGGAGATACCCTTGGGTCACCTTTATTTTATTTGCACTTCATAATGATTGTATTACTGTGATTACAGTTGCAGATTAGGAAATAGGGCTGGTGCAACTGAGCCAAAACTTGTACTGTGCAGAGCTGAGGTGTCACCCCAGTGTCTGACCTCTTAACACTACACATACTGACCATAATTTTCATGCTCTTTTTCCTCTTCCTCCTATTAAAAAACAAAAAAAAAAACATATTAGGTATTTATGAAACATAAGTAGATTGGAAGGATTGATCTAAAGATAAGACAGTTCATCACATCTTGGACAAGAGGAGCCACAATGAGCCCACCAAAATTTAAAAAAGCAGAGTTGTGGGGAGAGAGAGTGACTGTTTAGAGACTAACTGTGGTTTATCTTGGACTGCTAGAATGGAAATGGGAAAAAAGTAAATAAATACTTCAGTACAGTTCAGTCGCTCAGTCGTGTCCAACTCTTTGCGATCTCATGAATCTCAGCACGCCAGGCCTCCCTGTCCAGCACCAACTCCTGGAGTTCACTCAGACTCATGTCCATTAGTATGTGGCAAATAGACATACATTAAATTCTTAAGGTTTTATATAGTAATTATGAATTAGCTGAAGATACATGCTGCTGCTGCTAAGTCACTTCAGTCGTGCCCAACTCTGTGCAGCCCCATAAATGGCACCCCACCAGGGTCCTCCGTCCATGGGATTTTCCAGGCAAGAGTACTGGAATGGGGTGCCATTGCCTTCTCCATACAGATACATGAGTTATATATAAAAAAGCATCTTTGTGCAAGAGTTAAGTTTATTGATAGTCATTTCACTCGTTCTTATTTTTTCAGTTAATTTTAAGAGCCCTGTATGTGTGTGTGTGTATTTATATATATATATATAATTTTAGATTTTTGGGTTCCACTTCCCCAATATTTATACTGTGTATTGATATTGGATCATGACTTTTCTAGAGTCTGTGGATGGTAGAAGTCACTCTGTTCTTTATTAACTTAGTGACTAACTTTCCTTGTATATAATCACATCTGGCCTGTCTGTTCTTCCTTTGATACCTTCCAAATTTATGTCAGACAGAATGCCACTTCTTCCTTGAACACCCAGCTCTCCGAGCCAATCAGTATTTGTTTTTAGCATCCTGATGATTTTTGCCTAAATTTCATAGTCTTGTTACTTATTTATCATTTGTGTCATACTATAGTAATGCCTGTTACTAGGTTGTAAATTATAGAGGGCAGGGATGCCATGGCACTCATTTCTATGTCTCTTTTTGCCCTGCATATAATTTCCACTAAACCAGTTCGTTGTCAAAATCTTATGACTCTGACTCTACACAGATCAGGGTCCACATATCACATGATTTCATAACCTTCCATATTGTTTCAT
This sequence comes from Bos grunniens, assembly GCF_055505025.1. NCBI lineage: Eukaryota > Metazoa > Chordata > Mammalia > Artiodactyla > Bovidae > Bos > Bos grunniens. The sequence goes on from NC_141188.1 coordinate 30,484,780, forward strand.
GTAACTCACTCCACGCGTGATAATTCAAAACTAGTCCTATCCAATGCAGGGTTATACTCATGTATTACCAAACTTCGTTTAAGATCCTCCCTTTCTAGCTTCAGGCCGTTGGTGGTTCATTTCTGTGACCTGTGAACTGCCTTCTCCAGTTAACCCCGTCCCATGGTATGTCTCAGCCTCACTGAGCTAGATTCCTTACAGTTCTTTCTTTGCAGAGGAAACACATCCATTGATTTTTGTCTAACTTTCAAGCATGGTGATAACCCCAGTTTCTCTGGGTTGTGCATGTGGTGGAATGCAGGTGGAAACTTAAAAACAGGTGTTTGATGCCGCGGGACCACTAGCGTCTGCTTGTGGATTCGCTCACTGTAACCCTCTTTTCATCCTTTCCGTGTCTTCCAACTGCAGGGCCTTAAAGCTGCTGACAACGATCCCACCGCTCCGCCCTACGACTCCCTCTTAGTCTTTGACTATGAAGGCAGTGGCTCCACGGCCGGGTCCTTGAGCTCCCTTAACTCCTCCAGTAGTGAAGGTGAGCAGGACTATGACTATCTGAACGACTGGGGGCCCCGCTTCAAGAAACTCGCTGACATGTACGGTGGAGGTGATGACTGAACTTCAGGGTGAACTTGGTTTTTGGACAAGTACAAACAATTGCAACTGATATTCCCAAAAAGCATTCAGAAGCTAGGCTTTAACTTTGTAGTCTACTAGCACAGTGCTTGCTGGAGGCTTTGGCAGAGGCTGCAAACCAATTTGGGCTCAGAGGGAATATCGGTGATCCAATACTGTTTGGAAAACACTGAGCTCAGTTACACTTGAATTTTACAGTACAGAAGCACTGGGATTTTATGTGCCTTTTTGTACCTTTTTCAGATTGGAATTAGTTTTATGTTTAAGGCTTTAATGGTACTGATTTCTGAAATGATAAGTAAAAGACAAAATATTTTGTGGTGGGAGCAGTAAGTTAAACCATGATATGCTTCGACACGCTTTTGTTACATCGCATTTGCTTTTATTAAAAATATGGAATTAAACAGACAAACCAACCACTCATGGAGCAATTTTATTACCTTGGGGGCTGAGACCATGAGATTGGAAAATGTACATTATTTCTAGTTTTAGACTTTAGTTTCTTGTTTTTTTTTTTTTTCCACTAAAATCTTAAAACTTACGCAGCTGGTTGCAAATAAAGGGAGTTTTCATATCACCAATTTGTAGCAAAATTGAATTTTTTCATAAACTAGAATGTTAGACACATTTTGGTCTTAATCCATGTACACTTTTTTATTTACTGTATTTTTTCCACTTCACTGTAAAAATGGTATGTGTACATAATGTTTTATTGGCATAGTCTATGGAGAAGTGCAGAAACTTCAGAACATGTGTATGTATTATTTGGACTATGGATTCAGGTTTTTTGCATGTTTATATCTTTCGTTATGGATAAAGTATTTACAAAACAAAGTGACATTTGATTCAATTGTTGAGCTGTAGTTAGAATACTCAATTTTTAATTTTTTAATTTTTTTTTATTTTTTATTTTCTCTTTTTGTTTGGGGAGGGAGAAAAGTTCTTAGCACAAATGTTTTACATAATTTGTACCAAAAAAAAACAAAAAAAAAAGGAAAGACAAGAAATGAAAGGGGTGACCTGACACTGGTGGTACTACTGCAGTGTGTGTTTTTAAAAAAAAATGAAAAAAAAAAAGCTTTTAAACTGGAGAGACTTCTGACAACAGCTTTGCCTCTGTATTGTGTACCAGAATATAAATGATACACCTCTGACCCCAGCGTTCTGAATAAAATGCTAATTTTGGATCTGGTGACTGGTTTGAACTTTTTTCTTTTCTACTTGAGATGCTTTGAATGTTGCAAAAATCCCAGGTCCTGGAGTTGCATTGAGAACTGCAGTACAAAAGTATGAATTGGTTATTGCGCTGTTCACCATCAAAAAGCCCTTAGCATGGCAGCCAGCCGTGTCCGGTGAGCAGTGGAGAAAACCTGATCATAGAAGGAAAACGTCAAGCCACCCAGGAATCGACTGCACTGAAGATGGTATATGCAAATCACATCAGTGAACTCTGTGTAATTCTTAACAGCATTTGAGCTTTTATTCCCTTCTGCTCCTGTCTGTAGTTGTGCTGACTCTAACAGGCTCTTCCCACTAGAACAGGGGTCCCCAACCTCCAGGCCACAGACCTATATCTGTATTTACAGCCACTCCCTATCACTCACATTACTGTCTGACCTCCCTCCTGTCAGATTACAGTAGCATCATAGATATTATGTGTGTGAATCATTCCGAAACTATCTAGTTCCATTCTGTGAAAAAATTGTCTTTGATAAAATCGATCCCTGGTATCAAAAAGGTTGGGGACCACTGCACTAGAGCACCCACAGCAGGAAAACCTCACCAAAAAGGGATAGACTTGGCCCTGGAAAGTGCAGTGCATGCTGGGAATTCCCAGGCAATCCATCAAAGCCATTGTTTGATGTATCTAGTGAAATACACGTGGGCTTGACTTCTGTTCATTAACTGGACCAATTTTTTCCCTAACTTTCTTAAAGAGGTATAATGGACAAATAAAATTTTGTATATTTGAAGCATACGATGTGATGACTTGTATGTATACGTTATGAAATGATTTCCACAGTCATGCCATTTACCACGTGTATCACCTCACATAGTTACACTTTGTGTCTGCATGTATGTGGTGAGAACACTTAAAATCTACTCCACGAAGTTCAGGCACACGGTACAGCGTTAGCTGATGTGGTCACAGAGGACAGAAAAGCAAAATCACCTTATTCAATTTTGTAAAACAGTGCACACTGTGGTTCATAAATGAATTTTAAGAATCTTGGAAAATCCTCACTGCTTTTTCCTATATCCCTTATGATCATTATCACATTACATTTACTTACATTGTACACTTTGGAAAAAACTTAATACAGTATACGTCTTCTAACTCCACGTGGTATTTCGCTTTAATTTCATACTAGAGAGTGAAATTTACTTTTCTATCGATTTGCTCTGTAAGCAATATTTTCTTCTCACTTTTCTAATCTTTAAATGCCAGAGCTTATCTCTGGAATTTCATAATGAAACTTAGTGAATTTGCTGATTGGAATAGTCTTTTTAAAATGGGTCTTAAGACTGCACCTCTGTACTACTGTATATTCAAGTAAAAACTGTCTTTTTAAATTCAAATATCTCAACATTTAAAATTCATAGCACTCAGGTAACAAACACTTCCAATTATTGTCTTAGGATCGAAGTTCAGTGGCAGACTATTTCTAACACAGGAGCTTCCCTGACGATTCAGTGATAACCCATTTGCCAATTCAGGAGACTCGGGTTTGATTCCTGGATCAGAAAGATCCCCTGGAGAAGGAAATGGCAACCCACTCCAGTATTCTTGCCTGGGAAATCCCATGGACAGAGGCGCCTGGGGGGCCACAGTGCATGGGGTCACAAAGAGTCGGACACAACTGATCGACTGAACGTGCACATACATCTCTAACACAGGGAAACCTCGTTTTATGCCTTTTATGCCCTTTTATGCCTTATTGGGCTTCACAGGTGCTGCCTTTTTTTAGCAAATTGAACATTTGTGGCAACCCTGCATGAAGCACATCTCTCGTGCCATTTTTACACCATTTGTTCAGTCTTGTTTCTTTTTTTTTAATCTCTTTTTTAAATTTTTTTTTATTTTTTAACTTTACAATATTGTATTGGTTTTGCCATATATCAAAATGAATCCGCCACAGATATACATGTGTTCCCCATCCTGAACCCTCCTCCATCCTCCCTCCCCATACCATCCCTCTGGGTCATCCCAGTGCACCAGCCCCAAGCATCCAATCAGGTTTTGGTGGTGATTCAGTCGCTCAGTCATGTCCAACTCTGCGACCCCATGGACTGCAGCATGCCAGGCTTCACTGTCCTTCACCATCTCCTGGAGTTTGCTTAAACTGATGTCCACTGAGTCAAGTTTACACATTTTGGTAATTTCTGCAACATTTTAAACTGCACCAGCAAAAATGATTATCACTCACTGAAGGCTAGATGATGGTTAGCAATTTTTAACAATAAAGTACTTTTTAATTAAAGTATGTGCACATTTTAGACATAATGCTATTGCATACTTAATACAGTATAGTATAACCATAACTATATGTCTCAAAATTTTGTGACTGACTATTGTGATATTCACTTTATTGTAGTGGTCTGTAACCAAATTTGCAATGTACTAATTTTTAGCACTAATAGTAAGCATTTTATATATTCACAATGAGTCAATGTAAACACAGTTGTTTTCAAAACTTCTGTATTTTGCTGGAGTGAAATGCATGACTAGGTTTCCTTTGTGGGGAAAAAAAAATGGGAACCAGAAATTAGAAGCCCCCTGCTCTGATACAGGAGTAACTTCTGTTTAGCTGTTTATTAATGATATGTAATTTATAGTCTTTTCCAAAAAAGCATTTTTACACACAGATTTCCATAAAGAATTTATTTTGTTTTGTTTTCATGAAAGTGGGGTGATACATTATGTATTTTCTGTAACTTGTCTTTTTCACTAGGAGTGAATCTTGGAAGTTTTTTCATATTAGTGTATATATCTACCTCATCCTTTTTAATTGCTATGTAGTATTCCTTAATATGGCCATAGAGTGTAACCATTTCCTAAGGAACTGGTTGTTTCCGATTTTTTCGCTACGGTAGAAAATGCTACAATCGGTTAATAGCCTTGTGCATGTTTCTCTGCCTGGGAGTATTCTCTAAATGAGATGTTTGGAGATGGAATTGCTAGATTAAAGAACATGGAGAGTAGTTAATTAAATATGGCTAAAATTATAAGTGTTTTAATGTTACTCTAAAGTGCCTTTTAGCTAAAAGATGATAAGGCTTTCTAAAAGCCAGCAACTTCCTTCTTTAGCAAAATGATTTTATGCTGCTCAAAATAGTAACCACAGAATGTAAGACAATCTAGCCAAGGATTTTTTTCTTTTTTCTTTGGAAGGTAGCCTTTAAGTTAGGCCACATACTAGTTTCAAATACTCTGTAAAGTGATTGTAACCATGTGATGTAATAAAACCTTGAAAACTATATTTATAAACGTGGTTAATGGAACCCATCCAGAAGCATGTTTTTCTAGGTCGTTTCTAGTGATTTGAGTCACTTCTGCAACATTGCCAATAATAAACTTGCATACAAAGTGCTAGAATCTCTGTGAAATGGGTTATTTTTCATGATAAAAATGTGTGCATTTTAAATTTTAATGAGACATGGCCAAATTGCCCTAACTCCAATTGACTCTCCCAACAACACTGTTATAGAAGTGTATGCATCCTCATCTTCAACAAGCTGAAACATTACACGTGTTTAAAATCTTGCCATTATGATAGACAACATAAAATAATCTCATGTAATTAAGACTTTTCTGGTCACTAATGAGATTAGTTGGTGATTTTTTTTTTCTTATGTTTATTAGCCATTTGTGTTTCTTTGAATTGCCTATGTTTGTTTCCCTATTAAATTAGTTGGCTTTCTCCAGTTGATTAGTAAGGACTTACATGCCTTTTTTTTTCTGGTCTTTTGCCAAACTTGTAAATTTGCCTATGATGTTTTACTGATAAACATTTGTTTTTTGTGATCTACTCTCAGTATTTTCAACTGTAGGTTTTTCAGAGGGTCTTCTCACCTCCAAATTATACAATTACTATCCTCTGTTGTTGTCTTTTTTTTTTTTTTTTTTTTTGCTTTGCACTTATTTAGCTCTTTAATTCACCTGGAAATTATTTTGTATGAGGTAGAAATATAACTTTTAAAATACTTATAGATACGTGGTCTATTTTCTAAGCACCACTCATTAACCCAATCATAACCAACCTTTGTCTTAAACACAATTCCCATAGAAATGTATGATTGTTTCTAGATTATTTATTCTGTTCCATTGGTCATTTACTTAATTCCTGCACATTACGAGATCTTTATACTAGAATATCATTTCTGACAAGCCATTTCTCCCACTGTTCTTTACTTCTAATAAAAATTTTGTATGTTTGTATTTTGTGCATTAATTTTAGAAAGCTTTGTCAAGTTCTGTAACAATTTTTCTTGGAAATTTTACACAGCTGTGAAGAGTTAATAGCTTCATCTATTATCCCATCTAATATTATAATCTCTTTCACTTTTCAATCATATATACACTTTCATAAAGTTTCATTAGACATTTTATTATAATTTTAATTTCATTAAAACAATCTACTTTTGCAGCATTTATTTCAAGTGATTCTTTTACCACTGTATTGGAAATTTATTCATGTTTATTCATCTATCTTGTTTCTAACCCTCATTTTACTCTTGTATGATTTTCAATAGCTTTTAAATGATTTTCTCAGATTTTTCTGATAATCATTTTTGTATATAATGAGTTTTTTCCTTATTCCAAAATCAATACTTAGTTTATTTCCTGTGTAGTTAGTAGTAATGTAAATTGTATGCTTTAATCATTTTTATAATAGGATGGTTTTGTGTATTTCACCATTATGTATAACAATAAGTATAGATATAGCTTTTACTTAGAGATTTTATGAGTGTTCGTGTTGAATTTTATAAAATGCATTTCCTTCATCCATAGAGATAATAAAATATTAATCCATTAATATAGAGAAATATGCCATTAGGTTTTCCAATATTGACTCAAACTTTTGGAATAAACCCTCCTTGATCACTGGTGGCTCAGTGGTAAAGAATCTGCCTGCAATGCAGGAGACACGGGTTTGATCCCTGCGTGAGGAAAATCCCCTGGAGAAGGGAATGGCTACCCACTCCAGTATTGTTGCCTGGAGAATCCCGTGAACATAGGCGCCTGACGGGCTACAATCCACTGGGTCGCAAAGAGTAGGACACGACTGAAGCAACTTGGTCATAATGGTATTCTTTTAGTGGACTGATGTATTTGATTTGCTGTGATTTTTACTTAAGACTTTACATGAAAATTTTTTATACTTTTGTATTTTTCCATTATTCTTGTTCAGTATTAGTCCTAAATTTATTCTGGCTGCAAATAAAGAATTAGGAAGACTGCCATTGTTTTGTGCTTTGGAATAATTTATATAAACTTGGGATTATCAACTCACAAAAATTTGTTATATTTCTACAATTTTACCATTGTAAGGACAGGCTTTCCCCAGTAGGACTTGGTGTATTTAGACCTTGTCCTTCTTTTTGACCAATTTTCACAATTCACATCTTCCTGAAGAAGTATCTAACATTTAAAAAATTTATTGATAGAAAGTTCCATATAACATTTTAAAAATCTATTTCATATCTGAAGTTATGTGTCCTTTTCTTTCTTTTACTTTTTTTCTTTTTTTCTTCAGCAGAGTAGTTAAAAGTCTATTTTTCTGTTCAGAGACCTAACTTTTTGATTTATTGTTATAGACTATTTATTCACTTCATTATAGCATACACTTTTTTTAAATCCTGTTAAGCTTTATTCTTCAAATACCTAGTGTTTTACTATGTTTAGTATTTGTCAGTTTCTGTAGCATTTTGGATTTCTGTATTTCAGGCCATATTGATGTCTGCTTAAAACTGCTCTATTCTCTAGTTTGGGTTTTAGTTTTTATAAGAAATAAAAACTTGCTTGATGACTTTTAGTGCTTTGGGCCCTAAATTCCATTTTGTCTGTCCTTTATATAGCCATACCTGTCTTCTTTTTTCTGCTTTGTTTTTGCATTTGTCTGATTATCACTCGGTCCATCTCTTTACTGCTAAGAATTTTTGAATAATTTTGCCTTTTATATCTTTAAAACAACATATAAATTTAGATTTGTTTTACTGCCTTTTTCAAACAGGCATTATAAACAAGGATTGGCCAAAATATTAGTCTTAATAATGATTTGGTTGTTGCAGTTCTCCATCTTTGGAACCAGTAATCTCCAATCATGTATTTTGGGAGGTAACCTCAGTGAACTTGGCAAGTGAGATGATGCTCCCACTGATAGTTCGCTACTCTTCACAGTGTCTCCAGACTAATAGCATGTGAACTGGTTGACCTCTATGGCATAAAAGCAGTAAAGGCATTAAAAATATAGGTCCATTTCTACTTTTGTTTTTACCTTGCAGTTTTACAGTTGTTGTTTAAATAGTTTTTCATCACTGAGAGAAAAAAATGTATAATTTTTTTATTCAAAGGAAAAAACTGGAAAACTGGAAAAGAAAGCCATACTAACCTGAAGTGTCACTGTCATAGGGAATGCTGGTGAGATAATCAGTTCAGTTCAGTCGTGTCCGACTCTGTTCAACCCCATGGACTGCAGCACGCCAGGCTTCCCTGTCCATCACCATCTTCCGGAGTTTACTCAAACTCATGTCCATTGAGTCAGTGATGCCAGACGAATATAAAATACCTGATGGGTGTATTTCTACCATGTGCCCAACAACAGACAAAATCTCTTCTTGGAAAGTATCAGTTGATTGACCCCCTTTATGACTGCAGCCATGAAATTAAAAGACACTCCTTGAAAGGAAAGTTATGACCAACCTAGATAGCATATTCAAAAACAGAGACATTACTTTGCCAACAAAGGTCCATATAGTCAAGGCTATGGTTTTTCCAGTGGTCATGTATGGATGTGAGAGTTGGACTGTGAAGAAAGCTGAGTGCCGAAGAATTGATGCTTTTGAACTGTGGTGTTGGAGAAGACTCTTGAGAGTCCCTTGGACTGCAAGGAGATCCAACCAGTCCATTCTAAAGGAAATCAGTCCTGGGTGTTCATTGGAAGGACTGATGCTGAGGCTGAAACTCCAATACTTTGGCCACCTCATGCGAAGAGTTGACTCTGGGAAAGACTGATGCTGGGAGGGATTGGGGGCAGGAGGAGAAGGGGACAACAGAGGATGAGATGGCTGGATGGCATCACCAACTCGATGGACGTGAGTTTGAGTGAACTCCGGGAGATGGTGATGGACAGGGAGGCCTGACGTGCTGCGATTCATGGGGTCGCAAAGAGTCTGACACGACTGAGCGACTGAACTGAACTGAACTGATGAAGGTATTTGGAGAAAGAAAGCAACAAAACTGTTTCTCTTTTTCTTGATGCAGCAAATTCAGTCTTTTATAGTTGCTACTTAGTGATTGATCATGAGCTTTTCTATAAGGTTGGTAATGGAAGTTCATTTATCACCAATTTTCTCTGTTAGCTGGTCTAATTAAAAGCTCTGGGTGGAAGAAGAGATGTTGCTACAGCAGCTGAAATAAATTTGGGGAAGATTATCTGTAGATTTAAAGTAATTCACATCCCTTATTTTCTCTTAATAACAAATGACTGTGTTAACTACAGGTGCAATTTAAAAGTATGAGAATATATTTACTCTTCATAATTTGCTTTAACAAAATACAAGTCCACATAAGGATTGTGATACTGATTATTTTAAGTGCCTACTCATAGATAGGGAATGAACTGGGGTGAAGTGGGTCTCTTGACTAGAAACATGCTTATGAATCAGAAACATTAAAGGTTACAGATATTTTTGAGATAGTCTAATACCCAATCAATATATATTTTAATATATTGGATTAATTTATTCAATTTTTAAAAGTTTGAACATGACGTTAAGGATAATTCTTAGAAATATTTATGTGTTCAGCAATGCTTTATAAACTTAATTACCAAATGGACACTACTCAGCTTCTACAGTAATTTTTTTTAACATTTTTTCTGAAACTAATGTACTTTGAATAAGAACCTTCAAGTTTAAGAATGTTACCTTTATCTTTTTTTATTATTTACTTATTTATTTTTGGCTCTCCTGGGTCTTTGTGGCTATACTTAGGCTTTCTCTAATTGCAAAGAGCAGAGGCTACTCTGGTTGCAGTGCATGGGCTTCTCATCATAGTGCTTCTTTTTTTTTATTTTAATTGGAGGCTAATTACTTTACAATATTGTAGTGTTTTTTTTTTTACCATACATTGACATGAATCAACCACGGGTGTACATGTGTCCCCCATCCTGAACCCCCCTCCCACCTCCTTCCCCATCCCATCCCTCAGGGTCATCCCAGTGCACTGGCCCTGAGCACCCTGTCTCATGCATCAAACCTGGACTGGTGATCTATTTCACGTATGATAATGTACATGTTTCAGTGCTATTCTCAAATCATCCCACCCTGGCCTTCTCCCACCGAGTCCAAAAGACTCTCTTTTGCTGTCTTGCATATCGGGTCATCGTTACCATCTTTGTAAATTCCATATATATGTGTTCAGTTCAGTTCAGTCGCTCAGTCGTGTCTGACTCTTTGCGACCCCATGAATTGCAGCACGCCATTAGTATACTGTATTGGTGTTTTTCTTTCTGATTTACTTCACTCTGTATAATAGGCTCCAGTTTCATCCACCTCATTAGAACTGATTCAAATGTATTTTTAACTATCTTTCCCACAAAGTAGAAACTGAAAAAATAAACTATCACATATATATTAACATACAAGATAAAGGTATATGTATAAGTGATAGTTTATTTTTTCAGTTTCTACTTTGTGGGATAGATAGTTGACATAGTACAATTTTAGAGTTTGCTACTTTTTTCCAATAGGGTTTTTGATCATGCGTGGTAAAGACATTTATCATAGTGACATCTGAGTCAGAAGAGATATTGACTGGTTTGAAAGAGAATATCTTCTAGTTTATTTTCATTGTAAATGGCTTCTATATTTGGAGGGCTACTTGAGACTCCATTTTAATAATGTTTTCTTGTTTCATAGGATTATTTTTTACCTTCCTGTTTTAACTCCATCTTGATTGTTAGTATCAATAAAGGCATAAATAACCAGAGACTGAAAGAAACTTCTTCCTTTGCCCCAGGGTTTCTTCATCTTCCAAACTTACTTAATGCTTCCCACCTGGCACAGTGGTAAAGCCTCCACCTGTCAATGCAGGAGACACAGGTTTAAGCCCTGTGTTGGGAAAATCCCCTGGAGTAAGAAATGGCAACCCACTCCAGTATAATTGCCTGGAGAATTCCATGAACAGAAGAGCTTGGTGGGTTGTAGTCCGTGGGGTTGCAAAGAGTCAGACATGACTGAGTATGCACATTTTTCACCTGTTTTACTTACTTAGTTCATATCCCTGCCTTGGATCTCTGTGACCTTGAAGTAAGTCAAACTGAATCAATGCCATACCTTCCGAAATCCCCTGTGAACTTTATAAATTACAGTTTACTTCTGTTTGTTTGGAGAAAATACGGCCTCATAGATTCTATTGAACTAAACCTGTTGCTCAGTTGTACCCATAAAAATATCCACACTCAGCTACATGGATAAACTTTAATCATGCTGAGTTCTTTTTATGTGCAAATATACCACTGTAGTCACTTGCCATATTGGTTCATTTAATCTTTGCAGTGATTACCCTATTTCATTGCTTCTAATAGACTTATCATTTTCCCCCACAATGTAACAATTCTAAGATCAGAAGTATCATGCTGCTGCTACTGCTAAGTCGCTTCAGTCATGTCCAACTCTGTGCGACCCCATAGACGGCAGCCCACCAGGCTCCCCCGTCCCTGAGATTCTCCAGGCAAGAACACTGGAGTGGGTTGCCATTTCCTTCTCCAATGCATGAAAGTGAAAAGTGAAAGTGAAGTCGCTCAGTCGTGTCCGACTCCTAGCGACCCCATGGACTGCAGCCTACCAGGCCCCTCCATCCATGGCATCTTACAGGCATCATAGACACTTAGTAAATCCCAACCTGGTGGAGCAATGTTGTATTCGTGCTACAGAACTCAGGTTCAGCTGCTCATCACTCAAGAATTTGATACCAAAATACAGGTGTTGGATAAAAGGACAGATAGCTTTATTGAGGAAGCCAGAAACCCTGGGGAGAAGGTGGTCTCATGTTCCAAAGGGCCAACTCATCACTCCCCAGGTTTGCTTGGAGATTATACAGGGAAAAGCAGAAAGGGCTACATGCTGGGGCTACATACATCTCTCCTATTTTCGGAGATAATCATCTCGATAACTCAGTTTCAAGTAGCTGTCATGTCTCGCTTGTGGTTGGAACTTTATCTGAGTCATAAATCTCTAGTCAGCTAGTCCTTCTGGTTCTAACTGGCCTAGGGTCTACATGCTTGTGGTCAGCACACAGTTAAATTATTTCACCTGGTAGGGGGTTTCAGTATCTGCAAAACAGCTTAGCACATAAGGCTCAGAATATTATGTGTGTGGACCTTGAAGAGGAGCCATTGTTCAACAGCTAAATTATTATTTTGTCTTGCTTGACTATTTTCCTTTGTTTCTGCATTTTCTCATATCTCTGATTAAATTTATTCCTTGGAACTCAGGGAAGGCCTAGGAGGTAGAGTTTTTGTTATTTTTAAACAAACAAGAGACAGGCAGAGGACATGAGAGGCAGGGGGCGGGGGTGATGAGAGGTAGGATGGGGGTGGAGGGGTAATCTGTCTCAAGAAGGCACCACAGAGTCCTACTCTGTTACAGTTGTATGAAAACACCCAGTGACACCTTTTGGTAACAATAAGACACTAGCATCAGAATGTCTTGGAGTCTGTAATACACATATTAAGGTATATAAAGATTGAAGGCAGGAGGAGAAGGGGACAGGGGATGACAAAGGATGAAATGGTTGAATGGCATCGCCGACTCGATGGACATGAGTCCATCTCATTGACCAAATGAGATGGTGAAGGACAGGGAAGCCTGGCGTGCCGCAGTCCATGAGGTCGCAAAGAGTCGGACACAACTTAGCAACTGAAAAACAAGTTCACTTCTATTTTCCCCAGGTTCTTTAGATAAAGAGGCCAAAGCAGAAGTTACATGGTTTGTCCACTAACACTCAGCTAGTAAGCGACAGAGCCAAGATTTAAGCCCAACTGTCTGGCTCCTGAGTTGACACTATCTCTATCACTCGGTGGCAGCAGGCAAGAGTGAAAAACCACAGGACTCAGTGAACAAAGGAACAGTAACTCTTGCACACATTTCCTTATATGCTCAGTTCAGTTCAGATCAGTCGCTCAGTCGTGTCCGACTCTTTGTGACCCCATGATTTGCAGCACGCCAGGCCTCCCTGTCCATCACCAACTCCCGGAGTTCACTCAGACTCACGTCCATTGAGTCAGTGATGCCATCCAGCCATCTCATCCTCTGTCGTCCCCTTCTCCTCCTGCCCCCAATCCCTCCCAGCATCAGAGTCTTTTCCAATGAGTCAACTCTTCACATGACACAGCCAAAGTACTGGAGTTTCAGCTTTAGCATAATTCCTTCCAAAGAAATCCCAGGGCTGATCTCCTTAGGATGACCATTTGAGGATATCAAGACAGTCTAATATATTTAATTTACATATACCTCAGTTAAACTTTTTAATTAGTTCAACCTAAATTTTAAAAATAAATAAAATATTTTACAGGGAAACATACATATCCTATGAAACACTGAGAACATAGGATGTATGTGGGAGGGAGGGGAATCGAAGATTCCAAGATGAGAGGGGAATTTTTTCATTTCATCATTCCTTATACTCACTAGGGGCTTCCCTGGTGGCTCAGATGGTAAAGAATCTGCCTACAATGCAGGAGACCTGGGTTAGATTCCTGGGCCAGGAAGATCCTCTAGAGAAGGGAATACCCACTCCAGTATTCTTGCCTGGAGAATTCCATTAACAGAGGAGGCTGGTGGGCCACAGTCTTCAGGGTCGCAAAGAGTGGGACTGAGTGAGTAATACTCACTTTTCACTATAATTACTAAGTCCATTTCCCAGACTGTTTACACCAAGACTAGTACACTCCTCGGAGAAGGCAATGGCACCCCACTCCAGTACTCTTGCTTGGAAAATCCCATGGACGGAGGAGCCTGGTGGGCTGCAGTCCATGGGATCTCAAAGAGTCGGACACAACTGAGAGACTTCACCTTCACTTTTCACTCTTATGCACTGGAGAAGGAAATGGCAACCCACTCCAGTGTTTTGCCTGGAGAATCCCACGGACAGAAGAGCCTGGTAGGCTGCCATCTCTGGGGTCGCACAGAGTCGGACCCGACTGAAGCGACTTAGCAGCAGCAGCAGTACACTCCTAGCGTTCTTACTCATTGATCCCTTCCCCAGTCCTAGGCAGATGGCCCTGTTAACCTAGGACTTGCCAAGCTGCTCCACGCATCCTTTCACTCACAGCTTTATGAATGGTCTCACTCATTCATTCATAGGAGACCCGCCTGCCATCTCTGGTCCAAACGTTTCATTTTCTGGTGTAAGCTGAACAATTTTGGAAATCAAAGTAACATTTCCAAAGCTCTGGGGGAACATTTAGTCTGCCAGCAGAAACTCATTTTCTGCTCGACTAAGATGAATCTTTTATTCTGTTCCTTTACCCAACATAGCTGGTTTGTTTTTCCAGTAGACTTAAGGGTCTGGTCTCCAGGACACTGCAACAACCTCAGGTGCCTTAGGGGGAAACTAAGCTTTCTCAGAAGGCACAGGTCAACATGATCCTCCCTGAGTTCAGAGCCTGCCTCTGTTCTTTAATGACTGCATATCCTCTGATAGTTTGCTTGGTCACTCAGTGTCCTTGTCTATAAAATAGAGGTACATCACAGGGCTGTTGGGAAAACAATGCCTGTGAGCTGGATCATAGAAGTGCTCCATAGAAGTTAGCTGTTGTTATCTGCTGTCATTAAGACACGGTCATCTTTATCTCCGGGCTTCCCTTGTAGTTCAGTCGGTAAAGAATGTGCCTGCAGTGCAGGAGACCCGGGTTCGATCCCTGAGTTGGGAAAATCCCCTGGAGAAGAAAATGGCAACCCACTCCAGTATTCTTGCCTGGAGAATCCCATGAACAGAGGAGTCTGGCAGGCTACAGTCTTGTGGTCGCAAGAGTCCGACACGACACAGCAACTAAAGAGAGAGAAAGAGATCTTTATCTACATACCCATATGTTCTCTTGTAATTTACAAAAGAAGAAATGCTTTCACTCTCAGAAAGCTTTTTCCTTTAAATTTCAATGGCATCTCTTATTTTTTCCCAAAGATTATTACCCAGGTTCAGTCGGAGCTTTCATAAGAAAGTTTCAGATTCTATAACACATGTTCTTTTCACCTTTTCATTGTGTGCTTACCTTGATGAAAGATTTAATTTTACCTCTTTAAATTGAAGAAAATCTCAGTGTTAGCTTTCTACAGTTTATGTTTAAACTCTGTTATCTTTATTAAGAGCAGCATTAAATATGTTTTATATAATGTATTTGGGTCTAATAGTCAAGTTTATTGAAGCAAAATAGTCCATGATTCCAGGTCCCAGTGACCAGACTGCTTCAACACCTGTCAACACCGTTTCCTTAATCACCAAGACTAAGAACATCCAAGTACACCCAGGAAACTTGGAACTACAGAAATTCTAAAAATTGATTAAATTGCCTGGAAATGATAGATCCTAAAGAGATCAAACTTTATTACTTTGGAGATTTTCCTTGTGGACTTCAGCATAAAAAATTCAGATTTAATAACTCAGCTATGTGAGCAGAATCATCTGTTTTAGCTTGGCTCACCTAATTCTAAATCCACTTTCTAATATTTTCGTTCTTAATAGTACCATTCCTCTTAAGCCCTTTGACTGCATATATAGAAATCTTTCAAAAATTAGGTCATCATGCAACATTAAACCTTAATAACTGGATGTACAGGGCATAGAAGCAAATACATCAAATTGCTTTTTGTTAATCGTGATTACATTCTATACAAGAACTTAATGCCAGTATCACCCAGTTTATTAAATCATTCGGCACAACTGGAGAATGTCAAATGAGATAATTGATGGGAAGATATTTTATAAACTGTAAAGGGCAGTATAAATGTTAGGTCTCAAATATTAAATTCATAACTTGGAAAAGTGAACAACACATGTATCTTCAAAAAGACACCACTTAAATCGAAGTCTTAAAAATATGTCTCTCATGTAACAAAAGCTAATATCTGGTTATCCTAGAATTTACTGATGTCACAACCCAGAGAGGACAGAGATAAAGCTATTAGCTTTTTTCTTTTGTTTCAGCATTTGTTTGCTCTATAATTTTTATTTTTCTTAAATAATTTGTTGTAACTACAAACTTATTAATGGTGGGATAAAATAATTAAATGGTGTGACAAAATAATCCCTTGTCTTTTGATGCATGGTATCTTCTACTATTTTTTGCCTGTTAAGTTGATTTTTCTGTTGTCAAATCATAATTCTAACATGTCTACACTAATTCTTTACCTGAGCCAAAGAGACTGAAATCACTCATGGGTCT
Organism: Bos grunniens; assembly: GCF_055505025.1. Classification (NCBI taxonomy): domain Eukaryota; kingdom Metazoa; phylum Chordata; class Mammalia; order Artiodactyla; family Bovidae; genus Bos; species Bos grunniens. The sequence goes on from NC_141188.1 coordinate 30,501,081, forward strand.
CAGGGTGAAAAAAGCGTGATTCCTCAAATGAGCATTAAATAAAACTATTCCCCAAATCAAATACAAGAACTCCAAAGAGATAGTAAGTATTGCTTTAATAAGGAAGGGCAGCCAGGAAGACAGACTTGATGGAGACTGATGGAGTCATTGGCCAGGAGTTCCTGAACTGACCTACACACCAGAATCACTGGAAATATTTTCAAAATACTAATGCCTGGCTCCCATCACAGAGTACCCAAGGCCGCAGTCTGAGCAAATAAACCTACCCTGCAGAGTCACTCAAGCAAAGAACCAGTCCGGGTTTGCCTAAATGTATTGCTGGGGTCCCTTCTGACTTGACAGAGTTGATAACTACTTAGAGAAATGATTAATTAAGAACACGTCCCAGGATGAGTTCCAAAGAAAGAGGATTCTGAGATGATTGGCATGCTGAAAGTTTATCAGGGAAGGCTTTGGGGATTGATGTGTGTGAAAAAGAAGTGAAAGAAACAGATGAGGCATAAAGAGATGATGAGCTGCCATGTATACTCAAGGAAGACCTCAGCTGAAGTGTCAGGCTGTTATAAAGGTACAGCATTTCTTCAGAGCTGTTCCAAAATGAGGCAAGGACACTGGATCTCTGCAGTCCTAAGTTGACCAATCAGAGGATACATGGCCCCCTGGAGGGTTTTTGACCTAGAGTAATTGGGCACTCTTTGGTGGAGGCAGTCTTGAAAGAAGGCTGTCAGTAAGACTGTCTGCCAGCAGTTTTCTCAGCTACTGGAGAAGGACATTCTTCGATTGTCTAGAAAGTTCTGGGAGGCACATCATAATGAATGCTTATTAATTTTTTTTTAACTTCAGTACCTTTGCCATTTTATTATATGGTCTAGTAAAAATAAAATTAAGCCACTTGGTATAAAAATTCCTCTTACAGGAAATGAGGCTTTGTGTAGGAACATAACTTCTTGAGGTTGAGACTGAGTACAAAAGAGATGAATAAAGAAAATCACATTTGAAACCCAAAGGAAGGAGACTGGTGGTGGAGGGGGTGAAAGTGAAAGTGGAAGTTGCTTGGTTGTGTCCTTCTCTTTGCGACCCCACAGACTACTCGTCCATGGAATTCTCCAGGCCAGAATACTGGAGTGGGTAGCCTTTCCCTTCTGCCGGGGATCATCCTAACCCAGGTATCAAACCCAGGTCTCCCGAATTACACGTGGATTCTTTACCAGCTGAGGGTGGAGGGGGTAGGAAGAGCATAAGGGTAAAGATTAGAGAATATATATGATTAAATAGCACTGGTAAAAAAGATTATCAAGGATATTTGATATTCAATTTGTTATTTTGTGTAAACCACTCCCTCCATTTCCACCATAAAACACATGTAGGAGACTTTGAGGGGTTTACTTTTTTTTTTTTTTTGGGCTCCTTGTGTGTTTCCGGTGTTTTGTGGAAATCAGTTATAGATACAACAGAAATGTTGATACAGTGGGAGGGTGACATCTTGACACAGAAGTAATGGAGCTGTTGCACGTGTGCTAAGTCGCTTCAATCGTGTCCGACTCTTTGTGCCCCCATAGACTGTAGGCTCCTCTGTCCTTGGGATTCTCCAGGCAAAAATACAAGAGTGGGTTGCCAAGCCCTCCTCCAGGGGATCTTCTGGATCCAGGGATCAAACACACGTCTCTTGTCTCTTACGTCTCCTGCATTGCAGTCGGGTTCTTTACCACTACCTCTGCCTGAGAAGCCCTTAAAGATACTGAAACACCAGGAGACATCTTAAATGGCTATTATTTTGATTACTTCCAGCATTTGTCCATGGCAAGTAGTACATAGATGCAAGGGCTTAGGTAGTTGCTTTGGTGGCTGCAAGAAACAGGAAATTCACTAGGTCCTACTGTGTGCATGCTCAGTTGTGTCCAACTCTTTGCAACCCCATGGACTATAGCTTGCCAGGCTCTACATCCATAGAATTTTCCAGGCAAGAATACTGGGGTGGGTTGCCATTTCCTCCTCCAGGGGATCTTCTTGACCCAGGGATTGAATCCTAACTTGTTGTTGTTCAGCCACCTAGTCATGTCTGACTCATTGTGACCTCATGGACTGTAGCTCACCAGGCCTCTCGGTCCCTCACCACCTCCCAAAGTATGCCCAAGTTCATGTCCACTGCATCAGTGATGCCATCCAGCTATCTCATCCTCCGATGCCCTCTTCTCCTTCTGCCCTCTATCATCTGATGCAAACAATTGACTCATAGGAAAAGATCTTGATGCTTGGAAAGATTGAGGGGAAAGATTGAACCCTACTGTACAGTCAAATTGGGAGGAGAGAGTGTCTAAGAAAAAAAAGTGGTGGGAAATGCAGGATTCATTCAGAAATACACACTGAAAGGGTCATCTGATCCAGAAGGCCCACAAACATCCTCCTAACAAAGAGGTAAGTTCTTTGTGTAAACCTCTAGGGATGTATTTCTATGATTTAAAGGAGTTCCTTCTATCCAGATTGTAAATACTATGCCCCCTGAATTTTTTAATTCCTTGTTAAAAATGGTTTTGCTTTCCTTCAAATATCCTAATTTAGCTGATAAAATATGCACATACCTGCATGTTAGCAGGGGCTTCCCAGGTGGCACTAGTGGTAAAAGACCCACCTGCCAATGCAGGAGACATAAGAGACACGGGTTCATTCCTTGGGTGGGGAAGATCCCCTGGAGGAGGACAAGGCAATCCACTCCAGCATTCCTGCCTGGAGAATCCCATGGACAGAGGAGCCTGGCAGGCTACAGTCCACCGGGTCACAAAGAGTCGGACACAACTGAAGCAACTTAGCATGCACATACATGTTAGTAGACCAATTGATTGGTAAGCATGCCTTCAATTCTGTTAGATTATACATACAGAAGTTTAGATATGATATTGTACCATACTGTTCAATGCTGCATAGGGAGCTAATTAAAAACAAATTCTTAGAGGTTTGGTTCCTCAAGATAAAAGAAATATTCAGACAGTAATAGAGTACAGTTTGTTAGAGTAAAGAAGTATAGTAGATAATTAATTCTTACTAGACATTAGTCTCATCTTCCAGAGCAAATCTGAAACTGACATTAATCTCAGAGATTTGAAAAAAAATGTTTGCAGTTAGAAAAAATAACCCAAGTTTTATTCATCTTATTTTTCTCTTCCAACTTTGTTATCACCTTAGAAACATAGGTGTCGGATGTAAGAATTATCCATTATAAAATTTATTAAGATATGTGAGAACAGTCATGATCAACAACTGTTGACTGTATAGGTGAATTGCCTAGCCAATTTATGTACCACATGTGTGGTATTCAAAATGTTTGCCTATATTTTTAAAGAAAGTAAAACTAATTTACTTTAAAAATATTTTAAAGAAAGTAAAAAACAACTTTCAAAATTAATTTGCTAGCTGCAATTCATTTACAGCAGGTGCTTTTTTGGCTTGATTATCTGGATTATATGTATTTTTTGATTACCTTAAGTACCGAGCTATTTAATTTAGATCAAGAAAGCTTAAAATGTAGTTTCACATCTTTGACTCCTTCTAATCCTACCATTGTGTTATGCACACTATAGGTTTTCTAACAATTAGTGAATGGAATTTTGAGAAAAAAAGTTAGACCAAGTGACTGAGAATGTAGGCTATTTTCATGTCATCCAGTGGTACATATCAATGATTTATTGAATAAAACACTAAAAAGGCATATTAAAAATAAAAAAAATATCAAAATGAATCTGCCACAGGTATACATGTGTTCCCCATCCCGAACCCTCCTCCCTCCTCCCTCCCCATACCATCCCTCTGGGCCGTCCACATGTATACCTGTGGCGGATTCATTTTGATATTTGGCAAAACTAATACAATTATGTAAAGTTTAAAAATAAAATAAAATTAGAAAAAAGAAAAAATAAATAAAAAATAAAAAGAATTTGCCCACAAAAAAATAAAATAAAATAAAATAAATAAATTAGCCTAATGTTATAGTAGCAATAACATAGTCATTTGTGTCACACATATCCTACACTTATTGATGTGCTTGAAATACATTATTTTCCTTTAAAAGTACCCAAACATTAATCCTTCTTACAGCTGAGTAAACTTACTGTTCAAAAAAAATAAATAAACAAGTTATCTAAAATCACATTGTGGATTACATAATTTGGAGGAAAATTCATGCATGTTTAATTCTAAAATCCAATCCTTTTAACTACCACACATTCTTTTAAATAAATTTTCATTTTCATTGTAATAAATATTCATAAAACTGGTTTTATCTCCAATAAAGCAAAATTTCAGGCTTCACTTGTAAATTGTACATGTTCTGGTAAGAAGTCAACCTTTTAATATATTTGAAAGTTGACCTTATAATTGTAATGCCGCTCATGTTCCCAGCAAATAACAGAAGTAATTCAATAGGGGAAAAGAAATAAGAAAGAAAAATATATAATCTGAGAAAGAATGAGTGAGGAATAGATTAGTCTGTTTCTAGAAGGAGTTTGTAAGTAGCCAGAATCATGGAATCAGGGATGTTACAAAGTTTAGTGGAAAGAGAAGGATTTTAGGGCTAAAAGTCCTGAATTATCACTACAGAATTGTCAGTTACTAATGTCATGACCACATATGACCATACAAACCCTGTTGGCGTTGGCATCCTTTTCGCTATTATGGGCATAATAACAATGTCTGTTATATTCTTAATTTAAAATATTATTATGAGTGGCTAGAGAAGGAAATGGTAACCCACTCCAGTATTCTTGCCTGAGAAATCCCATGGGCAGAGAAGCCTGGGGAACTACAGTCCATGGGTTTGCAAAAGAATCAGACATGACTGAGCACACATACCACACCATTAAGAGAGGCAAAAAGAATAGGCATATGAAAACTCATTGTAAAATGTAAATGTATATAAATATTAATTTTGATCTTTTAACCTGACTAGTGATTATCACAGCAGTTGTTCATTATGAATAAGCCTACAAACTGAGTCTATAACTTTGGCTTAGTTTTCCATAGTCAAGCAAAAGGAAAACTGAAAACATTAAACTAAAAGTATCTGACCTTCCCTAGATGATCTATTTTCTGTCAATATTATAGCTGTGTTTATAGTACAGCAGAATAATAAAGTCATTCACATAAATCAAAGAGTTTGGGTTTCAGTGAAGCATTCTTAAAAGGGTTTTGTTAAAATTAACACTTTATAGATAGGAATAGAAAATATTTTTTAATCCTTAAGAGACAAATCTTGTGGTGCAAGAAACCATAAAGCATTAAGGAAACATATTCTGCTTTGTACTTTAACCTGGAAAGATACTTAGTTGTTGAACAACCAATAGATTGAGCCTCTCTGCTGTACAAGCAGGATGCCATTTGTGAAATCTACAAAGTAATTAAGACTTGGGATCTACCCTCCAGCAGTTTCTGTCTCTATAGAGAGAAAAGTCATTTGACTAGCTACTACATGAGGTGGTAAGTGAACAGCAGAAATGGACCTGATTTCCCTTGGAACTATGAAAAAGAATATGTGACTCTGTTTTGGCTTATCTCTTCATCATGGCAATACTTTACCATGAGTGTAGAAGGATAAGTTTCTCAAACCCCAAAGGGAGAAAAAGAATATTCTAGAAGGAAACAACATAATCAAAAACATCAAGGTGAGATTGCAATACGTATTTCAGAATGGTCTTGTCATTTGACGGGACTGAGGAATAGAATGGAGTGGCAAGGGAATAGATTTGCTTAAAGTGAGGTCTTGTTCAGATAATGCTCAACCCTGCACAGCATCCTAAAAAATTTTAGATTTTTATGCCTTAAGTTATGGAAAGTTGTGATAAAGGGTTAATATCCAAATGCATAAAGAACTCATAAAACTCAATAGCAAAATGCCAAATAATGTGACTACTAAGTGGGCAAAGAAATCAAATAGACATTTTTCCATAGAGCATAGTAAAATGGCCAACAGGAACATGAAAAGGTGTTCAGCATCAGTAATCATCACAGAAATGAAATGTTAGAATGGCTATTATCAAAAAGGCAAAATAATAAGTGTTAGTGAGTATATGGTGAAAGGAGAATCCTGTGCACTGTTATTGGGAATGTAAATTGGTACAACCACTGTGGGAAATGGGCTTCCCTGATAGCTCAGTTGGTAAAGAATCTGCCTGCAATGCAGGAGACCCCAGTTCGATTCCTGGGTTGGGAACATCTGCTGGAGGAGGCATAGGTTACCCACTCCAGTATTCTTGGGCTTCCCTTGTGGCTCAGCTAGTAAATAATCTGCCTGCAGTGCGGGAGACCTGGGTTTGATCCCTGGGTTGCAAAGATCCCCTGGAGAAGGGAAAGGCTACCCACTCCAGTATTCTGGCCTGGAGAATTCCATGAACTGTATAATCCATGGGGTCATAAAGAGCTGGACACGACTAAGCAACTATCACTTTCACTTCACTTTCTGTGGAAAACAGTGTATATGTCCAAAGGAAATGAAAACAGAATCTTGAGGAAATAATCTGCACTTGCTTGTTTATTGTAGCATTATACACAATAGTCAAGATATGGAATCAACTTGTGTTCATCAGCAGATGCATGGATAACAAACATGTAGTGGACTATGATTCAGTCCTGAGAAAGAAGGAAGTTCTGACATTCACAACAACAATGGATGGACCTTGAGGGTGTTATGTGAAGTGAAATGTCAGACAAAGTACAATTTCATGTAGTTGTAGAATCTCAAAAAAAAAAGAATTTGTCAAAAGAATAAAGTGAATGGTAGTTAACAGATGCTGAAGGGCTGGGGAAATAGGAAATGTTGGTCAAAATGTACAAACTTCCACTTATAAGGTGAATAAATCTGGGGCATTTAAAGTACATCATTGTAATTATGATGCCGCAAATTTGGAAAACTCAGCAGTGGCCTCAGGAGTGGAAACAGTCAGTTTTCATTCCAATCCCAAAGAAGGATAATGCCAAAGAAAGTTCAAACTATCACACAACTGCACTCATCTCACATGCTAGCAAAGTAATGCTCAAAATTCTCCAAGCCAGGCTTCAACAGTACATGAACTGTGAACTTCCAGATGTTTAAGCTGGATCTAGAAAAGGCAGAAGTACCAGAGATCAAATTACCAACATTCACTGGATTTTCAAAAAAGCAAGAGAATTCCAGAAAAACATCTACTTCTCCTTTATTGATTATGCCAAAGCCTTTTACTGTGTAGATCACAAAAAAAAAACTGTGGAAAATGCTTCAAGAGATGGGAATACCAGACCACTTTTCCTGCCTCCTGAGAAATCTGTATGCAGGTCAAGAAGCAACAGTTAGAAGCAGACTTGGAACAACAGATGTGTGCCAAATTGGGAAAGGAGTATGTCAAGTCTGTATATTGTCACCATGCTTATTTAACTCATATGCAGAGTACATCATGTGAAATGCCAGGCTGGATGAAGCAGAAGCTGGAATCAAGATTGCCAGGAGAAATACCAATAACCTCAGATACACAGATGACACCACCCTTATGGCAGAAAGTGAAGAAGAACTAAACAACCTCTTGATGAAAGTAAAAGAGGAGAGTGAAAAGGCTGGCTTAAAACTTAACATTCAAAAAATGAAGATCATGGCATCTGGTCCCATCACTTCATGGCAAATAGATGGGAAAACAATGGAAAGAGTAACAGACTTTACTTTGTGGGGCTCCAAAATCACTGCAGATGGTGACTACAGCTATGAAATTAAAAGATGCTTGCTCCTTGAAAGAAAAGCTATGACCAACCTTGACAGTATACGAAAAAGCGGAGACATTACTTTGCCAACAAAGGTCTGTCTGGTCGAAGCTATGGTTTTTCCAATAGTCATGTATGGATGTAAGAGTTGGACTATAAAGAAAGCTGAGTGCCGAAGAATTGATGCTTTTGAACTGCAGTGTTGAAGAAGACTCTTGAGAGTCCCTTGGACTGAAAGGAGACCCAACCAATCCATCCTAAAGGAGATCAGTCTTGAGTGTTCACTGGAAGGACTGATGTTGAAGCTGAAACTCCAATACTTTGGCCACCTGATGTGAACAGCTGACTCATTGGAAAAGACCCTGATGCTGGGAAAGGTTGAAGGCGGGAGGAGAAGGAAGTGACAGAGGATGAGATGGTTGGATGGTGTCACCGACCCAATAAACATGAGTTTGAATAATCTCTGGGAGTTGGTGATAAACAGGAAAGCCTGGTGTGCTGCAGTCCATGGGGTTGCAAAGAGTTGGATACGACTAAGCGACTGAACTGAACTGATTGAACTGATGGTAATTATAGTTAATGTATTATATACTAGAAAGTTGCTGAGAGGGTGAATTGTAAGTGTTCTCACTGAAAAAAGGACATGGTAATTATAAGACTTGATGAAGGTATCAGCTAATGCTAACGTGGTAATCATTTTTCAATGTATTAATACAAGTGTATCAAATCAACATATTATATCAACATATTATACAGCTTAAATTTATACAGTGTTACATGTCAGTTATATCTTGAAATCTGGAAAATGTTAGATTAAAATAAAATGATTCTCCTAAAGTTCTGTGGCCAATGACCAAATAAAGCACATGTATATAACTATTTCACTGTATTTTCATGTTATTGGATGGTTCAGTCCTTAATATGATTGCTTAATTTAATAATCAATCTATTATGAATATTGTTATATGACCTTTGAAGGGAGATTTTGATTTAGAAAATAACTGATCTTTAGCGCAGGAAGGAGATATGCTAAAATTGGAAAGGGTCCCTGAAGGAAAATCCAATAGTATCAAAGAGACAAGAGACCACTCTGATTCTGGTAGAAAAAGAAATCTACTCCTCCTAGTTGCAGTAATGGAACCTTCTCTAGCTTGAAAGGAAATCTATACATCAAAACATGAATGGTACTCAGATTGCTCTCAGAATCACGTCCGAAGGCAATGGGGAGTTAACTGACGCAACTTACTGGCAAGACACGGACAACAGCATAATCAGACCTAAAACGGAAAGAGGCAGAACCAGGAAAAGAAACAGTCTTTACGATATATATCTGTGTGCGTGTGAGAGCATTAGCATACTTGAAATCATGAACGAAAAATAGAGCAATCACAATTTTGGAGTATATTTTATCCATTATGTGAAAGTCGCTCAGTCATGTCTGACTCTTTGCAACCCCATGGACTGTAGCCTGCCAGGTTCCTTCGTCCATGGTATTCTCCAGGCCAGAATACTGGAGTGGGTAGCTGTTCCCTTCTCCAGGGGATCTTCCCAACCCAGACATCGAACCCAGGTCTCCCACGTTGAAGGCAGAGTCTTCCCTATCTTAGCCACCAGGGAAGCACGTTCATATAAATGAAGAGGATGTAGGCAGGTCTTTCATCTTTCACACTTTCACAATTGTGAGAAAGACTTAGTGTGTGCTAGCTGACAGTATCTTCTCTGATTTTCACTTACATTATCTCAATGAAATTATTCACATGGAACCCAAATAGGTCAAGCTCTTCAATCAAAGCTACCTAAAATTATTGGCACTTGCTAGTGAATTGTGGCATCAAAGTCAACAAATTCTAGTAAATTCTTACCCAGGTTTGGAAAGACTTAGTTAAAAATAATTTCAAATATCCAAGAAAATGTACACTGTTTTTGTTGTTTAAATGCCATTGTTGTTTAAATCCCAAACACCTCTAGCTTGCTTCTCCTAAAACATCCCATGACTCAGTCAGTTTCAAAACTCACTGACTTTGGGCCTCCAGGATGGATTAGAGTTACACAATGTTTAACACCTCAAAGTAGTGTGTTGGGTCTGAAGACAAAACTTTTCTGCTAAGGTAATAAATATCTCTCTCACTCTCTTTACTTCTCTTGCTTCTTTTTCCAGCCTAAGAAATGGAATTACACAAATTCAAATAGATCACTAGTTATGGCAGAAAAATCATAATATTATGATTGATTTAGGTCATGGGAATGGCTAAACAATTATCAGTTGACAATATTCTTTACATTTTTTAGATTTATAGTTGAAAGTGAAAAGGAGCCATTTCCATAAAGACCAGAATGTATGGATTAGCTTTTTTCTAAATTGTTTCTTTTAATTAATTGATTTGGTTGCACAGGTCTTAGCTGCAGTATGCTGGCTCTTAGACCTGGAGTTGTAGCCTGTGGTATCTTTTAGTCACGGCCTGCAAACTCTTAGTTGCAGCATGCAGGATCTAGTTCCCTGACAAGGGATTGAACCCAGGCCCCCTGCATTGGAAGCACTGAGTCTTAGCCACTGAACAACCAGGGAAGTCTTTGGATTTACTCTTGAACAAGGCATTCTTTAATTAAAGGGAAAATTTCCCTTTATCTATCAAGTTGACATTAGGTACAGAGAAAGACGTACATTTTTGTGTAAGCAGTCTCTTAATTAACATTATCACAGTTTTCCTTCCTGTTTGATGGTGTATGTTAATAAGAATAGATGAGATTGGAGATTCAGGCTCTCCATTTTCTCTCTAAAAATATCCTGGCCCATGCAGAGCTTTCACCTTTGACCTTGGCTTCATCAACACCATGATCTCAGCAATCCATCTATCATCTCTGCCTTTTGACCTAAGGAATCTGACCACATTACATCAGAGAAGAGTGTCACAGTTGACAATTAATATTTTAGAGTTATAACTACGTATGAACCTGTGTGCTTGCATTTTCAGCAATATCGTTGTCTAGTGTTATTTTTAAAATTAATTAACTTTTTTATTGAAGGATAATTGCTTTACAGATTTTTGCTGTTTTCTGTCAAACCTCAACATGAATCAGCCGTAGGTATACATATATCCCCTCCCTTTTGAACCTCCCTCCCATCTCCCTCCCACTCCACCCCTCTAGGTTGATACAGAGACCCTGTTTGAGTTTCCTAAGCCATACAGAAAATTCCCATTGGCTATCTATTTTACACATGGTAATGTAAGTTTCCATGTTACTCTTTCCATACATCTCATCCTCTCCTCCCCTCTCTCCATGTCCATAAGTCTATTCTCTATGTCTGTTTCTCCATTGCTGCTCTGTAAATAGATTTTTCAGAACCATGTCTAGTGCTATTTATTTCTAAAATAAAAAGGGGCAAACATATTATGTGATCTGCTACCAAATATGATTTCAAATGGCAAATGTTAATAATATCTCTGGACAAGAGTAGTAGGATTCAGTAGGCCTGGTTACAAATCAAAGCTAAGTCTAGCTTTCTCTTAAATAAAGCTCTGTATTTATTTGAATGGTATCTGGTTGGTCATTCATAAATACTAAAAATCAGTGAAGAGAACTGCTGCTACTGCTGCTGCTAAGTCACTTCAGTCGTGTCCGACTCTGTGCGACCCCATAGACGGCAGCCCACCAGGCTTCCCCGTCCCTGGGATTCTCCAGGCAAGAACACTGGAGTGGGTTGCCATTTCCTTCTCCAATGCATGAAGTGAAAAGTCAAAGTGAAGTCGCTCAGCCGTGTCCGACTCTTATCGACCCCATGGACTGCAGCCCACCAGGCTCCTCTGTCCGTGGGGTTTTCCAGGCAAGAGTACTGGAGTGGGGTGCCATTGCCTTCTCCAGAAGAGAGAACTGATTGACCTAATATTCCACTTACCTATGTCTTCTGTGAGTTAAAACCCCATGTAAGTAATTTAAGAGTTAAAATCAAGGCATCTTGTGTTGGTGTCAACTTTCTCCATCATTTACATGTTTTCTAACTGGAGCAGCTATGTCTGTACAAGACAATTCAGTCTTCAAGCCAGAATGAATGAGGCTAATACCTGTTTTCTTCTGAAAACTTGCCATTCATTGCAAGTGAGACTTCAGCTCCATCTTGTTCATCTGTCAGTGGGGCCAATGTATGCTTGAAGTTATTAAAGAGCCACTTTCTATCATATGGGTTGAAAAGCAGAGGGAACTGGCCTTCACTTGGGACTAACCCAGAAACTGTGCAGAGTCAGAAATCAGAGGGGATAGGAAACTCCTTGAAAGAGGAGTCCTTTGCCTCCTTGTCAGACATTCTTTATCACCAGCCCCATTGCCCTCTGTAGGTTCCAAAAGACACTCCTGAATCCTGGTTCTAAATTTGGTAGGTGGGTGGGTGAGTGAGTGCTCAATCATATCCAGCTCTTTACAACCCCATGGACTGTAGACTGCCAACTTTCTCGTCCATGGGATTCTCCAGGCAAGAGAATGGAGTGGGTTGCCAGTTACTCCTCCAGGGGATCTTCCCCAACCCAGCGACTGAATGTGTGTCTTCTGCATTGCAGGCAGATTCTTTACCACTGGACCATTAAATTTGATTCATTGCTTAAAACAATTTTGTTTAACCTAAAACCAAAGAAGCCCTAAGAAATATAACTGGTAACCAGGAAGTCTCAAAGGGAAATCAAGGGAGGTTAATTGATTCATAATCTTCAAAGAGTCTAGCTGAAAATGTTCTTGCAAAAGCAAAGTAAACTTCATTTAAATATTTTTCAACATATAATATGTGATATCAATCAACTGTCTTAAAGACATAAGAGAAAAAAAATCTCTAATAAACTTGGTCTGTCTACACAATGAGCCCCCCAAATAAATATGCCATTCAAAAAGGGTAAAGCCATATATTATGCTAACAGTTCACCCGGAGACGTGTCATTCTGCATGTGGAATGGTGGCATTTATTACTTAGAATAAGCAGATTAACATGAAATATGAATTTGATTCTGGTTCATTTGGGGAAGACAAGATCCCATTGAACTTGAGACAGAGGTACCATATGGAGACAAGCATGGGTAATGAGAAGAAAACACTGGAAGAAGGCACATTGCCAAATATCGTGAGTGTAAATCTGTTTAGCAATGGTGTCCTATACACCTCAAAAGACCTTTACTATTACCCCTGAGTAATAGTTTTCAGGCTACAGCAAGAGTATGAATATATATTAAGAGGGACAAATGATTCAACTAAGATTTATTCTGTTAACTAAGAGAGCCAGAGGCAATTTCATATTTGCATTTTTATTATCACCTCTTAAAATAAGATTACATAAATTCTAAATTATCCAGTTGTTTTTAAAACTTTTTTTTTGCATTAAACTTTGAGTTAAAATTTATATTTGAAATAAAATCTATTTGGGGAGAAAAATTATTCTCTCCTATGAGACTTGGTGGAAACTTTATATTTCTGTTTTTTATAATACTTCTCTAAAGACTATTGACCATGTCATGAACATTTCATTCTCTAAATTCAACACTGGTGTTTTGTTAATGTCTATGTTTTAAAAAATATGAAGTGACTCCATGAGATAAGGTGAGTGAACTGGCTCACACGTCTAGCACAAATGGATCAAAACTCACCTACCAGAAAATTCAAAGGCATAGACTGTCTTGTCCCTTAAACTATACTAACAGAAGGGTGTTTATATTTTAATATTTTTACATATTCATTAAATGTTATTCATGAAAGAGATGTGTAATTTTCAATCAGTGCTAATTCCATTACTTTATGGGGCAACATAGTTTAGAAATTGCACAAACAGAAATCTTGATCTTTTGAACTGGGGTTTGAATATGATAGAAAGAGAGTTTTAAAAAGATACTATCAATTCTTAGATCTCTGCTCCAGGAAATTACATTTCAGCTGCTCACTCACTGTTATTTTTATAAACAAAAAGAAATGGTTATTGCTGGTATAATGATGGGATGCACTTCAGAGACTGATATTATTACACAGTGAATAAGGCACTACATAAATCAGAACTTTAAAAACAGGCAAATTTGACATGTGGCTTCAAGGGCACTTAGGGATGTAGTGCCCTCTCAGTGTGAACGCCTAACTTCCATTACTGTTAGTAATATTTTCTCACGTAAGTATCTCAGGGAAAGAAGCCATTTCCCTTTTATTGGTTGCCATCTCCATGTTTCTGAGTGTGTTGCCAGCTCTTTGCAGGTTGAACTAAATATACTGATTTAAATGTATATTAAATCTCCTCCTAACAAGATGGTGAGCTACTTAAGACTATTATTGGTTTTTAATATTAGAACAAAGATGATGTCAGATATTGAAACATCAGTAAGCTATCATTATTTAACTGTTCTTTGTGTACAGCATAATACTGCTTTCCTGAGTTTTGGTAAAGAATATCTTATGAGGTTGCAAAAATTTTTTACTGTACTTCTTATAAAAAGTAAACTTCAAACTCTAAGTGCCTGATGACAGAATAAACCAAAATGGAAAGAACCTATCATTGCCACTTGCAAGGTGTTAGGACCTAAGGACTCAGTAAAAATGAGATTGGTAGTGCCAGGTCGATCCTTACTGGGTAGCAACTCACATCAATTTCCCTGTTACAGGTTACTAAACATGGAGGACAACCTACTAAAAACAGTAGACTGTTGTAAAGACTGTTGTTCTGTGAACATAAACTGCTTATCACTTCTTATGTGTGAAAATGATTATCTGTTCTAGTCAAAATTAGTATTAGTGACAGGCAGGTATGACAGTTAAAAAGACAAAACGGAAGCTCACTGCAAGGAGATAAGAGCATATTTGTCAAGACTGGACAGTATTTTTAAACATAAAGAAAAATTAAATTTCAGGTAACTTATCATTACTAAAATTATATTCAGTAAAATGTGTAAAAGGCAAACACAGAGTAGAAAAGAAGCAAAGGGTGGGTAAAATAAAGGTACAAGAAATGAGTATAGGGATAGAGATTATACTCTGTATTCACAGAGCAAGTTTTTGGTTACAAGAACAAAGGTTATAAAATATCTTCAGCTTATTCTGTTTCAATTTCCTCAACCAGAAAATAGAGATATTAACAATTATACATATTTCATGGCATTGTTCTGTACATTAAATGAGTTAATATGTATGAAGTACTTTGAACAGTACCTTGAGTATAACAGGGACAGCTCAAGGGATGTTACCTTCTACCCTTTTAATTATTATTACACTATTTCTTGATGAAAAAGAGAGCACTTGGAGAGTGATCACTTTCCAAATGATTTATGCTTTATCTTTACATTAGAAAGAGATAATGTATTATAGACTATCCTAAGGAACATTAAAAAAGTCTATTAAATTGAACAAGTAAATTTAGTGGGTCATAAGATACAGAAGCAATATAAAAAACTCATTGTTATTTTTTATAAGCTAGCAACAAGCAATTGGGAAGTAAAAGTAAAATATAATTATATTTATACTGGTGAGAAAAATGTGAAAGATTTAGATATAAATTTAACACAAGATATTTATGACCTCTATATATAAAAATCTAAAACATAATGAAAATGAAGAGCTACCTACATAGGGAGATATACTATGCTCATGGATTGTAAAATAATATTGTTATGATGCCAGTTTTTAATCAGTTGACCAATAATTATATCAGCAAACTTGGGAGGTCTTAAATACTTGACTTCAAAACTTAATATAAAAATATAATAATCAAGTCAGTGTAGTATTGTTATAGAATAGACCAAAGGGATCAGTGAAACAAAATAGTCCTACAATAATCAACTGATATTCAACAAATTTGCCAAAGCAGTTCCTAATGTGGAAAGGAAAATCTTTTAACTAAGGCGCTAGATCTGGATACCCATATGCAAAAATGTGAACCTTGGCTCCTAGCTCACACTATACACAAAAGTTGACTTGAGTTGGATCAAAGACGAAAACATAAATGGTAAAACTATACAGATTCTAAAGGAAAATAGAAGAAAATATTTCTACAACAAGCAGGCATTGACTCCTTCGACACAGAAAGCAACAATCACAAAAGAAAAAACTGATAAATTAGGCTTCATCAAAACCAAAACTTTCTGCTCATCAAAAGACATTATAAAGAAAATAAATAGGCACATTTCAGCCTTGAAAAAAATATTTTCAAAATATTTTGACACAGAAGTTGTACACAAAATATATAACTCTTCAGTCACTTCAGTTCAGTTGCTCAGTTGTGTCCGACTCTTTGGGACCCCATGAATCGCAGCATGCCAGGCTTCCCTGTCCATCAATCGCAGCATGCCAGGCTTCCCTGTCCATCACCAACTCCCGGAGTTCACTCAAACTCATGTCCATCGAGTCAGTGATGCCATCCAACAATCTCATCCTCTGTCATCCCCTTCTCCTCCTGCCCCCAATCCTTCCCAGCATCAGAGTCTTTTCCAATGAGTCAGCTCTTCATATGAGGTGGCCAAAGTACTGGAGTTTCAGCGTTAGCATTAGTCCTTCCAATGAACACCCAGGACTGATCTCCTCTAGAATGGACTGGTTGGATCTCCTTGCAGACCAAGGGATTCTCAAGAGTCTTCTTCAACACCACAGTTCAAAAGCATCAATTCTTCGGCACTCAGCTTTCTTCACAGTCCCACTCTCACATCCATACATGACTACTGGAAAAACCATAGCCTTGACTAGACGGACCTTTGTTGGCAAAGTAATGTCTCTGCTTTTTAATATGCTATCTAGGTTGGTCATAACTTTCCTTCCAAGGAGTAAGTGTCTTTTAATTTCATGGCTGCAATCACCATCTGCAGTAAATGACTCCCAAATCAAAATATCTTGCAGGAAGATCCTCTTTAACAAATCTGAGAAAGCATTAATGACAAGGTAGCTTTCTATTGCTGAACAGTTATAATAGACAATGTCTCATTTTATTCAGTTGTACCTCTATTCAACGAAAATTAAGTTAGGCTCTTGGGAATACAAAAGGGAACAATCCCAATTGCTTCCTAGTGAAGTGAGTGAAAGGAGTGAATGAAATTGAATGAGTCAGACCAGAAAATAGGCAATGACAAAGCACTTTTATAAGCACCAGTATAAAGAGATGTGGAAAATACTGCAGCAACAAATAGGAGGATGAGCACACTCCAGGCTTCAGCAATGGTTAACCCAAGGGAGAAACATCAAAGCTAAGCCTGAAATTCAACAGAAGTTGATAGCGGAAGCATGCATATGTGGCAGAGTGAGGAGGAGACAAGAAATTTCAGATAGATGGAACAAAATGAGGAAAGGTGAGGGGAAAAAAAGACAGAACAGTGGGCAAATTGGAAATAGTTCAGCTTGGAAATTCACACAAGACCTGTTTGCAAGCCTGGTTCTGGGAACACCTAGGTTATTGGATTATGCCAATGTCGGGAGAAGAGGGCGACAGGAGGATGAAATGGTTGGATGGCATCACTGATTCAATGGACATGAACTTGGGCAAAATCCAGGAGATGGTGAGAGACAGGGAAGCCTCGTGAGCTGCAGTCCGTGGGGTTGCAAAGAGTCGGACACAACTTGGTGACTGCTGCTGCTAAGTCGCATCAGTCGTATCCAACTCTGTGCGACCCCATAGATGGCAGCCCACCAGGTTCCCCTGTCCCTGGGATTCTCCAGGCGAGAACACTGGAGTGGGTTGACTAAACAACAGCAGAAGGTCGGGGTTGTGTTTGTCCTTGCTTGGCTGAGGGAATAAAAGCAGTTCTTGGCTTCCTGGGTGGCTCAGTGGTAAAGAATCCACCTGCCAATTTAGGAGATGCAGGAGACTCGGGTTTGATCCATGAGTCAGGAAGATCTCCTAGAGGAGGAAATGGAAACCCACTCCAGTATCTTGCCTGGAAAATTCCATGGACAGAGGAGCCTGGAGGGCTACAGTCCATGGGGTCGCAAAGAATAGGACACGACTGAGCACAAATGCTTGTGAGGTGTATGAGTGCCACCAGGATCTAGGCAGAGGCTATTTCCTCTAATGTCATCTGCTAGCCATCCTTTAAAAATGCAGTTCAAAATTCATTTCTATGAAGTCTTCTTTCCTTCTCTTCTCTGATAGTGAATTACAATACAGCTACCTTTACAGAGACATCACATTGTATTTTAAGTGTGTTTCCTCACCAAATGAAAAGTGTCAAAGGCAGGAGTGACAGTTCACTCACCTATATTAACAGCTCATAGTAGGAAACCTTGAACACAGTAGGCATTTAGTAATCAAAAGCCGTCCACTCCTGGTTCCAGATACAATGTGTAAGTTACCTATACAGCAACCATGTTCCTCTGACCATTAAGAACAGGCTGACTTTCATGTCTGTGTCTTGTTTCCTCTCAATAAACCATCAAAATCTCCCAGAAACTCCAAATGACATCTTTTACTGCCCTTTCAATGCCTTCATGCCTTTTGCAATTTGAATGAACACAACAATTCTTTGTCTGACCATGGGTACCAATTTTTTCATTCAGAGAATGAGTTCATGAAAGTATATGTCATGTTGTCTGCAAGCATCAGTGCCTAAGAGGCAGAAATTAATTGTGAGAATGTTCTGCTCAATTGATGGCGTGCTGGGGTTGCTCAATACTTATTTAAAATACCAACAAAACTTGTTTCTTTGCTTTGACATTTGAACCAGCTATAGAATGTGGGGCAAGGATTTTGATTCCCATACATCTACATGCCAAAGTTGAAAAATAAGGGACCTCTTTTTCCTTCAGAATTGTTTCATGCCTGTATCAAAATACCAAGTTACCATGGTGATAGCTACTCCTGTAAATAGGGCAACTCTACCCCCCTATAGAAGCAAATGTAACACAAAGGGGAGGAAAAATAAAGCTCTGAAATAGAGGACAAAAGAGCCTGGGGAAAATCCCCACAGTGAAAGAGATAAAGGCTGTTGCAGATAAAAGTCTTGGAAGGTGACAGGCATTCCTTTTCCCTCCTCCTCCTCACAGGCCTGAGGCGAAGGGGTGGGACCTTGAACCCCTGAGTGCATGTTAATGTGTCTACAGTGGTGGCCCACGGAGGTTGTGTTTGTTGAGCACAGGGAAAATAAAGTGTTCATAAAAATAATAACTAACATTCACTGGGGGCCTAATCTGGACCACACTTTAGTGCACAGTCTCATTCAATCCTCATAACAGCTCTGTGAGGTAGATCAAAAGGTTATTTAAGTTCTTAGGCTGGGATTCAAGCTCTCGCACTTAACCTCTTTCCTTACTGCCTGAAAAGTAACGACGAAGAAATATGAAAATTGAAAGAGACTCTGGCCTGATATTTTAGAAAAGAGTGCAGGAGAGAGGAAGCAGAAAAATCAGGATATGACCAAATAACCCAAGCAATCAGCTGCCCTGAGCTCCATGGACCATTCGTCCACCCCAGCTCGGGGATGACAGCCAGATTGGATTGTGACAATTTGGGTGGAATGGAAGTCAGGAGGAGGTGAGTAGCAAGTTACGGAGGAAAGTTGCAGTCAGGGTAGGAGAGGAAAACTTTCTGCCAACTGACTGAATAGAAACTGAGGTTTATGTGCGTGTGATTAGCTTTTTTGGGTGAAAATATCCCTTCGTCCATCCTAACACATCTCTCAGCTGTATGTCTTCCTTCAGTGAACATGTTTTCCATCTCATTTGAATCAAATTTCAACAAGTTGGTAAGTTAGGGGGAACTGGTGACCTGTGGTTTTCATTGTCATCACTCCAACTGCAAACATTCTTGATTTCTGGCTTCCTTTAGTTTAGGTTGAGGGCTTGGTAAAGAAAGAAAAGGTAGCTTCAGTCTTCTGTGCTTCAATCTGGTCTAGAAGAAGAAATGGAAACCCCGAGCTGCTCCATGGAGGTTGCAGTATCCGTGGAGGTGGCAGTGCTCCACAGGTGTGATAGTGCTGAAGTGGCTTCTAGGGAAGAGCCCTAGCCTTGCAGAAACAGAATAGTTTGGTCAGAGATGTCGGAAAGTCTCCTTCAACATCAGAGCGCAAACTTTAACTGGCCCCCCATGTCATACCAAATTTGTTGAAATGTTAATACCATAATGAATGCAACAAAAAATGAATATTGGTCTGCGAAATAGACTTGCTGGAAGCTTATATATGTTCATTTTAATGAAGGTGCCATTTGTGCAAAATTCACTATCATGCATCACTATGTCTCTCATTTTCCTCCCTGAATCCTACTAACCAGAGTCATCTCCTATTTTATGAACCATTCTGAACTCCACGTAACTTTCTTTGCAAAAATCGAATCCACTGTCAAAGGATTAAGCTTCTCCACTGAGGATTCCCCTGAATGGCTTGTGTGCTCTGGGAGAAATTCCGAGAGGAACTGCAAAGTGTTTTGGCCAGTGCTCAGCATCGTGGTAAATGTGATCTCCAAAGGTAGTGCTTTCTGCTCTGTACTCATACCAACGTGTAAAATTTGGTAGACTTGAAATAAATCAGCCACTTTCCTCATCAGACATACCTATTAGATTGTATGGTCAACAAATTGGAATAATGACATAAACAATGAAGCCAGTATTAAGCAAACTCAGGACTACTGTCTGTATCTTTTTTTTTTTTTGCCACACCCCATGGCATGCAGGATCTTAGTTCCCCAACCAGGGATCAAACTGGGCCCCCTGCATTGGGAGCTCAGATCTTAATCACTGGATCTCCAGGGAAGTCCCCCTGTACCTTTCCTATGAAAGATTTTTATTTTGAGTTTGTTCTATTGCAAAATTATAATGCAAATTTTTGCTTTGGGAAGTTATATCCTTAAGGAGAAAAATTTTATGAAGGAAATTCACACTCACACTTGTTCAAACGCATTTGGGGAAATAAATACATATTTTCCCACTGCAGTTGGACCCAAAGAGTGATTTTAATCAATGATGAAAGTATAAACAATTACTTTGATCAACGATCACTGAGATGTTTCTAAGGACACACAGCACACACACCACTGTAGTTCTCATTGATACTCTGCTGCCTATTTTGTGTGCAAACTACCTAAACTGTGTATATCTTATTCAAACAAAATTGCCAGTTCCTTGAGGGTAAAGCATTACTTACGATAGTGCTAAGCACTTGGGGAAGAGTGACGTTTTACATGGAACCAGTCATAATAAGCAAAACTACAAGTCAACAACCAATGCAACTCATAAATGTGAAATGAATTGTTTTTCTTCATGATTATTTTTCTGCTGATTTAAAAAATATATAAAACATTTTTGGCCTTTTTTTTTTTTTTACAGTTCTTTGCCATTTGGTATAAAGAAATTTGACTGATAGTAAGACTCACCCCTGGAAAATTTAGCTAGATCAATATTTGTATGAGTTAATTTTATCTTAATTAGGTATCTTGAGACTGACTTCAGGGGGACTTTTTCCAGGATGTGCCAGTAAGTGGTGTCTTCCATTTGCTCTTCTCAAAATTGAATCCAAAGGCAAGTATTCAACTGCTTCCCTTTCTCCACTGATACCATGCTCAGAACTAAACTACGATACTGCCAAGATTTTATTATAGTCAAATGCAAGCCAGCTCACATTAGGGACCTACAGATGGAGGAATAAGCAATCCTAATGCTTTAAGTTGTAATGTTGAAAGGTCTTTTTAGGAGTCTTCTAATTTAATGTGATTCAGCTTCAAGTTGCTACAAAAAGTCTGTTTCTAATGTAAACACTGTTTCTGCTAGTATCTCACATAGTCACTTTTATTGAATATATTTCAGTAATTCAAAACAACTATCAACCAAATAAAAGGTATAATCTTGTTATAATAAACACTCATGTATTCATGCCCATTCAAGGAACAATAATATTAAAATTATCACTAAACTCCCCTGAGTGTCCCTCACTAATTCATTTCCCATCTGTCACCTGCAGGTGTTACCACCAGCCTATATTTTATACTCATCATTCATTCATGATTTTTAACAGTGTTCCCCAAATGATGTGACCCTAAATATACAGTTAAAAAAAAAAAAAAAACCTTTTTAGAATTGATTTTAGACTCACTGAAATGTTACAAAAATACGACAGTGTTTTCCTGTGTAGTGTAATCTTCGTGAAGCTTCCCCTAAAGTTATCATCTTGCATAGTTCAATTACCAAAACCAGTAAACTAACATTGGAAAAATACTATGAACTACAGACCTTTTCAAATCTCACCATTTTTTCTAGCAATGCTCTTTTCCATTCCATATTGCAATGCAGGATCTTACGTTGCATTTACTGTTTTAATTCGCATATCTCACTGACTGAATTTAAATATTTCCCTATATGTTTTGGGACTATTTTATCTCCTTTTTTGTTTGAATTGTTTGTTTACGTCTTTTCAGAATTTTCTATGAACATTTGACTCTTTGTTCCTCAACGTTTGAGTTCTTTATAAATTAGGAATTTAGTCCTCTATTACATATGTTGCAAATATTTTCTCTCCTTTTGACTTTATTTTTGGTATTTTGTGCCACATGAAATTTCAATTTTTATGTGGTCCAACTTAATCTTTTATTGCATCTGTATTTTGAGTCATAGTTAGAAAGATTTCATCTACCCTAAAGTTAAAGATTCATTTATCTGTGATTTATTCTTGTGTTTGCATGGTTTAATTTTTTACATATAAGTAAGTACCTCCACCATTTGGAGTATATTTTTGTGTATGGGGTGAGATGTAGATCTACTTGTATCTTTTTCCAAGTTGCTAAACAGTTATCTTGGCACCATTTATTTTTAAGTCAATCTTGTCCCAGTGATTTGAAATGCCACCTTTATCACATATTGAATGTGTATATGTATTTGGGTTTATTTTAGGAGTGTCTATTTTACTTCACTGTTCTATCTAATCATGCACCAGTACCACAGCAGTTTACTTATATAGACACGTTAGCAGAGAACAGAGTGTTACAGTGGAAGTGTACTGAACGCGTGATTCTACAATCTTTATGTTTCAATACCTGGTGGTCGTGGTTTCCCTTTTAGTTTTCCTCTCTTAGTGTTTTCCCACATCGGCTTTAGTATCCTAACAACTTTATTAATTTTGGGGTCTTTCTGCAAAAGTATCATTCAGTTGCTTATCACTATTGTGCAATATTCCATTATAGAATATACCACAATTTATCCATTCTACAGTTGATGGTCATTTGGATTTTCTTACTTTTTTATTATCAGAATTTCTGCTGTCTTAAACAATCTAGAGTATGCCCTTAATTATACAAGGGGAAGATTTCCCTAGGGCGTATACTTCTAAATGGGATTTGGGAACCATAGAATATAAACATTTTCAACCTAACTGGATAATGCCAACTTTCTTTCCAAAGAAGCTATTTCAATTCATAGTTCCAGTAGTTCTAAAAAAGACTGCTTGTTAATTTTTAATCACATGGAGTTTTCTAGTTGATTTTTTCTTCTTTATTATTTTTTATTGTGGTAAAATAACATAAAATTTGCCATCCTAAGTATTTTTAAGTGTATAGTTCAGTGGTATTAAATATATTCATAACATTGTACAACCATTACCATCATCCTTGTAGAGAACATTCTGTGAAATCGAAAACTCCGCATTGGTTAAAAAATAACTGCTCATTCCTCACTCTGAAAATGACCATTTCCAGACCCTGGAAAACACCATTATACTTTCTGTCTATGATTTTTGACTACTCTATGTATCTCATATAAGTGAAATTACAAACTATTTGTCGTTTTGTGACTGTCTTATCTGACATAGCCTAATGCCCTGAAGTTTGCATCCATGTTGTAGCATACGCCAAATTTTTCTTTCTCTTTAAGATTGAATAATATTCTGTTGTATTAATTACTACATTCTGTTTATACAGTTCATCTGTCAATGGACACCTGGGTTGTGTTCATGTTTTAGCTACTGTGAATAATGTGGTTTTGAAAATGGCTGTAACAATATCTCCTTGAGATCCCGCTTTCAATTTCTTCGGGTGGACACCTATAAAAGGGATTATTGGATGACGTAGTAGTTCTACGTTTAATTTTTTGAGAAACAGCCACATCCAAAGCGGCTGTACCATTTTACATTCCCATCAATGGTGCACAGAGTTTCCAATTATTCCACATCCTCACCAACACTTACTGTTTTTTGTTTTTACGATTGTTGTTGTTCAGTTGCTAAGTCATGTCTGATTCTTTGCTACTCATGAACTGCAGCACACCAGGCTTCCCTGTCCTTCACTATCTCCTTCTTCCTGGGAAGCCTGAAAGAACCATGAGCAATTGTAAAAGGAGTACCGTACACTACACATAACTGGAATTATCATAGGAAGGAGAAAATGGAGATATAGTTGAAATAAAAATGGCACCAACAACTTCTCAAAATTAATGGCAGACAGGAAACCCTAGATCCAGAAGTGTTGGAGAACATCTAGGACACTACATACCAAATAAAACACACCTGTGCGTGTGTGCGTGTTACATTGCTTCAGTTGTGTCTGACTCTTTGCAACCCTATGGACTGTAGCCTGGGCTTCCCAGGTAGCAAAGAACCCACCTGCCAGTGCAGGAGACATAAGAGAAGCGGATTAGATCCCTGGGTGGGGAAGATCCCCTGGAGGAGGGCATGGCAAACCACTCCAGTATTCTTGCCTGGAGAATCCCATGGACAGAGAAGCCTGGAGGCTACAGTCCATGGGGTCACAAAGAGTCAGACATGACTGAAGTGAATTAGCATGCATGCATGGATTGTAGCCCACCAGGCTCCTCTGTCCGTGGGATTCTCCAGCCAAGAATACTGGAGTGAGTAGCCATGCCCACCTCCAGGGGATACCTAGGCAGGTTATATTCAAACTGCAGAAAGCCATAGATAAAGAGAAAATACTGTGGTGATGCCTACACAACTCTATTAATTTATAAGACATCAGTGAATTGTCCAATTAAAGTGAGTAAATGTTATGATATGTAATTATACCTTAATAAACCTGTTAAAGAAATGAGTCAGACATTCAGGGCAGTATCAAATGCAAGTGTTGATGTTGAGGCAGATATAACATGTATCTACATCAGGGAATCATGTCAGATTTTTCCTCAGCAATCAAGATTCTGAGGAGGTAAATTAAAGAGAAGCCCTGCCAGATCTTTGACCTGGGTGAAGCAATGTTAAATAAATCAGCACTTTATCTGTTGCCGTTTGACAACCCAACTTTGAATCTGAGTGTGTTTCAGCCACACCACTTCCCTCATTTTAAATTTGCTAACGTGTTTAACGTCTACTTTTCTACCTGACTGACATGTATTTTCTGGGCCCAACTTTTAAAAAAAGATATGAGGAAGTTGCCATGGTGTAATGAAGCAAAAGTGTTAAGTCGCTTCAGTCATGTCTGACTTTTTGCGACACCATGGACTGCAGCCCACCAGGCTCCTCTGTCCTTGAGATTGTCCAGGCAAGAATACTGGAGTGGGTAGCCATTCTCTTCTCCAGGGGATCTTCCCGACTCAGGGATCAAACCCGAATCTCCTGCATTGCAGGCAGATTCTTTACTGCCTGAGCCACCAGGGAAACCCTCTATCGTGGCACAAAGTTGCTCAGTCGTGTCCCACTCTTTGAACCCCATGGACTATAGAGTCAATGGAATTCTGCAGGCCAGAATACTGGAGTGGGTAGCCATTCCCTTCTCCAGGGGATATTCCTAACCCAGGGATCAAACCTAGGTCTCCCGCATTGCAGGCAGATTCTTTACCAGCTGAACCACCAGGGAAGCCCATGGCACAAGGATAGATGGAAAAGGAACCCCAAACTCTCGGGGGCAATAGTCTACCAGGCACATATGTCTTCTATGGACTTATCTTTTTGTTTAAAATGCATGTGGATTTTCTGTTTCTAATCAATGCTTCCTTCTCTTTTGAAGAGGGAAAAAACACAAAATTTCAGAGCAGAATAGCTTCACTGACATTTTGCCTCTGATGCAATGCTTATCTACTTCCCTCTGAAGGTTTCTCATTGGGTTTTATCTGTCCCATGCTTTTAACAGTTTCTGATCTGATTACTGTTATTTGTACGGCCTTGCAGCCTTTTAATTTCTATGGGTGGAGTCCCATTATGAGGGCTGGTTGCTAGAGAAGAACTCAACCTTCAAGAAGACTTTTGTCCTTCAATAGTAATCAGCACACAAATGCACCCTGCTTCTTCCCGTTTTAACCTCTGTGGCCATCGGAGATGTTTATTCAGTTTTAGGCTCACTAATCCAGTAATTAGCTAGATAAATTTTATTAATTAAAAAAACCAAACCAAAACAACAACAAAAGAAAAAACAAGGCAGTGAGAGAGGTTAGAATTTTGGTCTTGGGATGAGGAAATACTTTTCAAGTTTAGCCTCGGACTTTGTGTAACCCTGACTGGGAAAATCATTTCCATAAGCTTCATCAGTCTAAGCACCTCTGAAGCATTTGGGGGTTGACCTGGTAAGATTGACATCCATGTAACAAAACAAGTGATGCAGGAAAGATTAACTGAAATTATTTCATAAAAATTTATTAACTCCAGCCACACAAAAGGGACAAAAGGCAAATGATTCCTAGGAAATTGCTTTGGTAAATTCCTCCTTGGGGGCAGTGAGTCATTATCCAAATGTCTGATCAGGATAGACCCAACTCTATTACCATGATCTAGAGGATGTGAATAGAAGACTTTTTTCTTTCTTGTTTTAACAGAGCAGGAAGAGAAATGGGCTGGGTTCAGTCAAGGTCCACCACTCAAGAGAGAAGTCCCTCTACCTAGGGCCGATTCATGTTGATAAATGGCAGAAACCCACACAATATTGAAAGTAATTCTTCTTCAACTAAAAGTAAATAAATTATTTTTAAAAGAGAGAGAAGTTCCTAGAAGGAGGACATGGAAGCTTCCTCAAGGGATTCAGTAGCATTGAATAAACATGTCTGAATAAATAAACTGTATCCCCAGGCTCTGAGCAGCTTTGTGTCATTCAGTTTTATCTCTCTCTTTGGATCCACTCTTCTGTATCTCTTACCAATGGTGCAGGCTTTAAAACCTAAGATTTGTAAGACCTTAGAAATGTCCATGAACCTACAAATGTGATGTCAAAATATTGGGCTTGTTCCAGAAAGTACACGTCTGTTGCATTTTTTGTAAAATAAATTTATTCATCATCTATTCCTTAGATGGCTTTCATGGGGTGTTAGACTATTTGAGTGAAATGTACTTAAAAATGTAATGCAGGCATAAAGTAGATGCCAAACAAAACAAATACTAACAAAACAATATTGTGTCCAAGTTACAATCTGAATTAGAATCGCATAGAGTAATTTTATTTGTGCCATGATTTTTAATAATTTCAAATAGCAGGGTGGATGGAGGCTCAAGAGGGAGAGGATATATGTGTACTTATGGCTGATTCACATTGCTGTACTGCAGAAACTAACACAACATCGTAAAGCAATTATGCTCCAATTAAAAGTAAATTTAAAAAAAAAGCAATTTCTATTACTTGGGGATAGCTATATGGTCTTTTTGGGGGACTGAGTTTCTTCACCTTGAAATTGGGTATAATAATTTCTAACCTTCCTAACTGCTGTGAATATTAAATTATAAAAATATATTTAAATGTCAAGCTTTGTGTTGGCAAATAAATTATAGTCAACATTTCTATTGTCTGTACCTCAGTTTATTACATCACAAACTGGAATTGCTTTTATAACCTGTTTTAAAATTATTGTGAGATAAGGGCATAATAAATAACAGGAAAATATTGATAAAATCATTACAGGACACATTGAGCATTAATAATTGCCTGCATACTTTGAATTCTAGTAAAGTTTGAGCCCGGGGAATACTCAAGAGTTCTGCCACGTGCAGATAGATGCATGAATGGATGAGGAGACATTTGGCAAGGTCATTTCACTGGTCTGTAGGTCAGAAAGTCACAAAAAATGGTGACAGTAGTATTTCTTGTTCCATGTGATTCCACTCTAGTGACAAGCTGTGACAATTCAAGCTGACCACATTTTACAATCCTGATGTAATTGGTTCACCAAGTGGTCCAAAGGCATGATTTCCCTGGTGATCCAGTGGCTATGACTCTGCACTCCCAAAGCAGGAAACCCATGTTCGATCTCTGGTCAGGGACCTAGAATCCACATGCCGCAACTATGAGTTCACATGCCACAACTCAAGACCCTGTATGCCGCAACTAAGATCTGGTGGAGCCAAATAAATAAATACATATTTTTTTAAAAAAGGTTCAAAGTCACAGCCCCTTAAATGTAAGAATATAGAAATCTTTGAAAAGAGACAGCAGTACCTACCAAAGGTGACAATGTTTGTAAACATCCTTGGGAGGGTCCATGCAACATTTCCAGGCTGATAAGATGGCCAAGTCAGGTGGTCTGGTATTCCCATCTCTTTCAGAATTTTCCACAGTTTATTGTGATCCACACAGTCAAAGGCTTTGGCATAGGCAATAAAGCAGACATGGATGTTTTTCTGGAACTCTCTTGTTTTTTCCATGATCCAGCAGATGTTGGCAACTTGACCAACATCCAGACCACCTGACCTGCCTCTTGAGAAATCTGTATGCAGGTCAAGAAGCAACAGTTAGAACTGGACATGGAACAACAGACTGGTTCCAAATAGGAAAAGGAATATGTCAAGGCTGTATATCGTCACCCTGCTTATTTAACTTATATGCAGAGTACATCATGAGAAACGCTGGACTGGAAGAAACACAAGCTGGAATCCAGATTGCCGGGAGAAATATCAATAACCTCAGATATGCAGATGACACCACCCTTCTTCATTTTTACCTGTTTTTCCTAGAGTCTATTCAAAGTATTAGTGTGTATTCAAAGTATTAGAGTCTATTCAAAGTATTGTGATACACACTAAGACTGTGTGGATCACAATAAACTGGAAAATTCTGAAAGAGATGGGAATACCAGACCACCTGACCTGCCACTTGAGAAACCTGTATACAGGTCAGAAAGCTGAGCACTTTTGAACTGTGGTGTTGGAGAAGACTCTTCAGAGTCCTTTGGACTGAAAGGAGATCCAACCAATTTAAAGGAAATCAGTCATGAATATTCATTGGAAGGATTGATGCTGAAGCTGAAACTCCAATACTTTGGCCACCTGATGGGAAGAGTGGAGCCATTTGAAATGATCCTGATGCTGTGAAAGACTGAGGGCAGGAGGAGAACGGGATGATAGAGAATGAGATGGTTGGATGACATCCCTGACTCAATGGGCATGAATCTGAGAAAACTCTGGGAGATAGTGAAGCACAGGGAAGCCTAGCATTCTGCAGTTTATAGGGCTGCAAATAGTCAGACACGACTTAGTTACTGAACAACTGAATACTGAATACTGAAGTGGTTTGCCATTCCCTTCTTCAGTGGACCACGTTTTGGACTGCAAGGAGATCTAACCAGTCCATCCTAAAGGAAATCAGTCCTGAATATTCACTGGAAGAACTGATGCTGAAGCTGAAACTCCGATACTTTGGCCACCTCATGCGAAGAGCTGATTCATTTGAAAAGATCCTGATGCTGGGAAAGATTGAGGGCAGGAGGAGAAGGGGATGTCAGAGGATGAGATGGTTGGATGGCATAACCGATTTAATGGATATGGGTTTGGGTGGACTCCAGGAGTTGGTAATGGACAGAGAGGCCTGGCGTGCTGCAGTTCATGGGATCGCAAAGAGTCAGACACGACTGAGCAACTGAACTGAACTGAACTCCTTGGAAGGAAAGTTATGACCAATATAGACGGCATATTAAAAAGCAGAGACATTACTTCACCAACAAAGGTCCATCTCGTCAAGATTATGGTTTTTCCAGTAGTCATGTACGGATGTGAGAAATGGACTATAAAGAAAGCCGAGCACCAAAGAATTGATGCTTTTGAACGGTGGTGTTGGAGAAGACTCTTGAGAGTCCCTTGGACTGCAAGGAGATCCAACCAATCCATCCTAAAGGAAATCAGTCCTGAATAGTCATTGGAAGGATTGATGTTGAAGCCGAAACTCCAATACTTTGGCCACCTGGTGCGAAGAACTGACTCATTGGAAAAGACCTTGATGCTGGGAAATATTGAAGGTGGGAGGAGAAGGGGACGACAGAGGATGAGATGATTAGATGGCATCACCAACTCAATAGACATGAGTTTGAGTAAACTCTGGGAGTTGGTGATGGACAGGGAGGCCTGGCATGCTGCAGTCCATGGGGTTGCAAAGAGTCAGACAGGACTGAGTGACTAAACTGAAGATGGGCAAATGATGTCAGAAAATGGGAGTATAGGACCCAGTATGCAGGCTTAGGACAACACCAGAAAATGGTTCTGTGCCCTTGGGTAGGTGTTTCCTTTACTCCTGAAGCCAAGTGAGTACAGATCTCCTAATTCCCAGTTGGTACAGAGGATCTGGGAAGCAGCCTGCAGACAAATTTGAACACATCTATCTCAACTTTTTCATCAAGTTGCATTTTTGCTTCTCAAACACTGAGATGTATTCATGAACTCTTCTTGTGCAATGACACTGTTCATTCTGTTTATTGTTCTTTTCCCACATACCAAGTACTGCATGGTGCTAGATCTGGTTTCTGACCGTGGGCTGTAATATCCCTCACTATATATCAGATCATTACCTCGGGGCTTACTTCCTCTGAGAATATTTCAAATACTTCTTGTGCTCCATGAAAAGCAATTGTTAGAAGCTTTTGTTCTTTAATTAATCAAAGATGTTCCAGGCAATCAAATATTATTTAGTATTCCTAGTATGATATTGCACATATGTGCCATAAATTGGAAAATAAATCTGTGTTACAGACCTTTAAATATTCTGTTATTGCTTTCTGGGAAACTAATTACTGGGTTATATTTTTAAGATTATTTCTCTCCTCTGTTTCTCTTTAATAGTGCAGTCTAGCTTTTGTTTTTAATGTAAAGTTGTTAATGAGGCTATTTTTTACAAAGCATGACTATTCCCTTCTTTCCAACAAATGATTTGAAATCACATACTTTCTATTTGTTAACGTTGTCAGTCTATCCTGTGATGACCAAGCCTTACAGGATTATTTGACAGCAGAGAAGTCAAAATACTCAGATACCTCTCTATGACTCAGGTCTGTGTGAGATGCAGTAATAATTAAGTAAAGCTTCCTGGCTAAATTCATACCAAACTCCCATAACAGACAGTGGTCACTAGGCCAGACGTCTGCTCAAGTCTAACAGAAGCCAGGGAGAAAACAAATCACATCTTCTCCCAAATGAGCTGCTAAAGCATATTTGTTTCACACAATCAAAGAATAAATGTTCTATTAAAGAATGTGTGAGATAAAGAGAAGAGGATTGAAAAATAAGCAGTAGATAGGCTAATCTTTTTTCTCTTTACTTTAGCTTTCATTAAACTGTGAGATTCTCTGTGTATCCCCAGTGCCTAACAGAGCCTGGTATATCATTGAGGACCCATCAAAGACTACTGAGTGAATGAGGGACAGCACAGTTTTAATTTTTTCCCCTCCAGGTGGCTCAGTGGTAAAGAATCACCTGAAGCGTAGGAGATACAGGAGACACGGGTTTAATCCGTGGGTCAGGAAGATGCCCTGGAGAAGGAAATGAGGGCTCTCTCCAGTATTCTTGCCTAGGAAATCCCAGGGACAGAGGAGCCTGGAAGGGTCCATAGAGTCACAAAGAGTCGGACACAACTTAGTGACTAGACAACAATATAGATGCTTTACAATGGTGCGTCAGTTTCTGCTGCACGGCAAAGTGAATCTGCCATATGTATACATGCACATGGGTTACCTATATCCCCCTTTTGGGGGATTTCCTTCCCATTTAGATCACCTTAGAGCACTGGGTAGATCTCCCCCTGCTATACAGCAAGTTTTCATTAATTATCTATTTTATACACAGTAGTATAAATACATCAACTTCAATCTCCCAATTCATCCTACCCCCAACCTGCAACTTCCTTCCTTGGTGTCCATACATTTGTTCTTTATATCTTTGTCTCTATTTCTACTCTGCAAATAGGTTCTTGAATTTTTCTAGATTCCTCGTCTTTGCATTAATATATGATATTTGTTTTTTTGACTTACTTCACTCTGTATTACAGTCTCTGGATTCACCCACGTCTCTACAAATGGCCCCATTTCATTCCTTTTTATGGCTGAGTAATATTCCATTGTATATATATATGCCACATCTTCTTTATCTACTCCTCTATTAAAAGAATATAATGCTGAACTTTCTCCTCCTTGTTATACTCAGGTGTCTCCTGGCCTTTCTCTTACTTTGTTATACTCGGGTGTCAATCTTTAGCTACCAAATAGGGGGCGTTGACTTATAAATGTATGAAAATTTCAAATGTAGAAGTTCCTTTGGATATATACAGACTATCTATGTTAACTGTTTGGAATACAAAAATAACTATGGCAGGATAGTCAGCCTTTAAGGAATCGGGAAATGATTTCTTTCTTTTCATGTCTGGGAAGATAGCAAAAGGAAATTGATTTCATGGTTGAAATTTTTTTAAAGTGGGTCCAAAAGATATGGGTATAACAAAAGTCTCAGTGAAAGTCATCATCATGAATTCATAAAATTCCATAAATAAGATCAAGTGCCAGATTCTGCTAACTCAGTGATCACCTTTGAGTTCAGACATGAATTTCAGGACTAGTCATTTTCTAGGTCCTTCTCTATTTTAGTCAATAGTCTGTCAAATGCACTAGAATAGTTTCATAGTTGCTCACTTCTCCCCCTTTTCAAGCAGAAAAGAAGCCACTAGTATAATAGCATAAAGCAAGAATTCGTCAATAACAATATGTATGGTGCTATTTTTTCTTGAATGTGGTTTCAGAGAATAATCAAGATTGATATATTGGGCCAAAAAGTTCACTTGGGTTTTTCCATAATATGGAAAATTCCAAACAGGCTTTATGGTCAACCTCATCTACAGGAAGAGAATGATACCTTCACCCTAGAAAGCACCATCTGTTTATAGACTGATTTTAGGGATGAGGATTCTGCTATGGACAGCAGTGACTCCTGGCTGTTGGGACACAAGCAATCCTGACTCTTATTGTCTCATATCCCTTTGATCTTCTCCTCTATGTGCTGCATGCTAAGTCACTTCAGTCGTGTCCAACTCTTTGTGACCCCGTGGATTATAGCTCGCCAGGTGACTCTGTCCATGGGATACCCCAGGCAAGAATACTGGAGTGGTTGCCATGCTTTCCTCCAGCGATAATATTCCCAACCCAGGGACTGAACCAGCATCTCTTGCTTCTCCTGCATTGGCAGGTGGGTTCTTACCTTTAGTGTCATCTACCAGTTCAGTTCAATTGCTCAGTTGTGTCTGACTCTTTTCGACCCCATGGACTACAGCATGCCAGTCCTCCCTGTCCATTGCCAATTCCCACACTTTACTCAAACTCATGTCCATTGAGTCCGTGATGCCATCCGGCCATCTCATCCTCTGTTGTCCCCTTCTCCTCCTACCTTCAATCTTTCCCAGCATCAGGGTCTTTTCAAATGAGTCATTTCTTTGCATCAGGTGGCCAAAGTATTGGAGTTTCAGCTTCAACATCAGTCCTTCCAATGAATATTCAGGACTGATTTCCTTTAGGATGGACTGGTTGGATCTCCTTGCAGTCCAAGGGACTCTCAAGAGTCTTCTCCAACAACACTGTTCAAAAGCATTAATTTTTCAGTGCTCAGCTTTCTATCTCACATCCATACATGACTACTGGAAAAACCATAGCTTTGACTAGATGGACCTTTGTTGGCAGAGTAACGTCTCTGCTTTTTAATGTGCTGTCTAGGTTGATCATACTTTTCTTCCAAGGGTCAAGCAAGTGTCACCTATAGTCGGGGGCAAAAAGATTTCCCTTTTTTATTATTTTTGCTGAGTGAGAAATGCCATGCTAGTTCAGATCCAAGTTCGGCAACATAAACCCCAGGCTGGCAAACTCTGTAATTTGTGATATTAGAAGTTGCCAGGTATCCAAAATATCCGATCACATTTTTTCCACCTTATAGACATTTGGGGTGAAGAAAGTTAGAGAATTGGGATGGAAGTTGAATCAGGTGTATGAGTATTTATATGCTTTCAAAACTCCCTAGGTGATTCTTTCTTATTATTTTTGTTAGAACTCAGATTTTTTAAAATATAATTTTTAAAGTTAACTAATAAAGTTGTGGCGTGCTCTGTCTTTTGTTGTTGTACTCAGCCTTTCTCTAGTTGTGGCGAGCAGAGGCTACTTTGTAGTTATGGTGGATGCAGTTCTCATTGTGGTGACTCCTGTCGTTGCAGAGCATGGGCTCTAGAGCACAGGCTCAGTAGTGGTAGCACATGGGTTTAGTTGCCTAGCTGCATGTGAAATCTTCCCAGACCAGGGATCGAACCTGTGTTCCCTGCATTGTGGGTGGTTTCTTAACCACTGGAACACCAGGGAAGGCCTTCACAGGTAATTCTTATTTGACCCAATTGCCAGTCTCCCAAGAACCATTCTCTGGATCCACTAAGACCTCAATATTAAAATGAAATACAGTACATTAAAGAAATCAGATGTAGAATCAGCTTATGACCTTTATGATCTACTGTTTAATATTGTTTGTAGTCCAACCACAACAAATATAGCACAGAGTCACACACTCACCTGAGCTGATCTAATTGCTTGTTGTGATGTCTGCAGTTCCATGGCACACCATGTACCAAGGCCAAGGCCAGAATAGCAGTAGCAGATCTCGATGAAAATCTAATTTAAGGGACAACAGTAGTGATGCTGAGGCCCTGGCAAGCTCACTTCTATTTTTTATTCTCTAATAATTTTCTCAGAAAAACACCTTTGGGTATATAATTTATCTTCTGTATTTTGGGTTCAAAAGTGAATTTGAGAAAGGCTTCAGTGAAATTCAGTAGGTTTTAAAGTTATACTGCTGCGATCAGCTGAATTTGCTTTGTTTAGAATGTACCACTGGACGGATATGGTTTGATTTCAGCCCAGAATGGTTTATTTTGACATACAACTTATGTGGATATTCTAATGTCCATTATCTAATGGATGATAATGAATGATTAATGAAATTGTAACAAAATATTTCTTGTCTACTGAATTGCTCAAAGGATAATATAGATATGGGCTAATGAATCATTCCCTTCACACTGAAAAACAGGTGAATTGGTGAATGTTTCCTCCTTAATTTAATCATGCTGTCTTCAATACAGAAACCACAAGTAATTTGTTGAAAATCACCGTATAATCATTGCAAAGCCCAGTAGTTTAGCCAGAAATTTTTCCAAATAGGAAAGAAGATAGAGTTTTAAAAAGTGTATTTTTTGTCACTGAATAAGAACTTGACTTTTGTGAGCTACTCAGGGGAAAGACAAGTCTTTGTACCCAAGTACCTGTTATATTGTCAGATACTAGATCAAACCAGATACACAAATAAAAATCAATCAACCAGACAAGCAAATAACAAAAACAAGGTAGCCCCTTGGCTTGCTATTATCAAGTCTGCTTCAAAAAGGAAGGCCTGGATATTCTTCATCATTCCTAGGTTTGACAATCACCCAAAAGCCAAGGTAAGAATTTGGAGGCAGGGATATTCTTGAGTGCTTACCAATCAGCAGAGTTTCAAAGATTTGATGTCAATTAAGTGATAGATAAAAACCACCTTTCAAAAAAACCTACCACTAAAAGCTAACTAAGTACATTTTGTATGTTTGTTTGATTTAAAATAAAATATGGAAAGTGAGAGGTAACCTTCTAATGTTTCTGTTCACTGTTTCCCCTTAGATGTCTATAAATTTTGTAGTAAGTGGGGTGATAGATATAGAGGCAGCCAGGGGCAGAAAATATGCAGCAACTTCTTCAAAGCAAAAGCTATTTTCTGTAACAAAGAATAAAAGTAGCATATTTCTTTGCCTCTCTGGCTCCCAATTTGCCTTGCTCTTCTCCATCTTCCTGGCCGCCTCCCTACCTCCTGTCACTTCAGTCTGCTCCTCCCTGCTCTCTTATTTTTGGCGTTCACATCCACTTCCCTTTATCCAAGACCAGGGAAGACTCTGGCTCTGTTAGTGGCCTACATCAGGGATTGTTGGTTGTTTAGTCGCTAAATCATGACCCACTCTT
Source organism: Bos grunniens (assembly GCF_055505025.1). NCBI lineage: Eukaryota > Metazoa > Chordata > Mammalia > Artiodactyla > Bovidae > Bos > Bos grunniens. The sequence goes on from NC_141188.1 coordinate 30,536,896, forward strand.
TTGAGACCCCATGGACTGCAGCCTGCCGGTCTCCTCTGTCCATGGGATTTCCCAGGTAAGGATACTGGACTGAGTCCCCATTTCTTTTTCCAGGGGATCTTCCCAAGCCAGGGACTGAACCCGAACCTCCTGCATTGCAGGTGAATTCTTTATTGCTGAGCCACTGGGGAAGCCCCATGTCAAGTATTAAATGAAATTAGATTAGAATTAGCTTTGATTAGATTTGAGCTTTTTGTGCTGGAATATTTTGTTTTCTCATTTCACTTTATGAAACTCTTGAAAATTAGATTAAATGTATTTACTTCTGGCATAACTTACATTTTATGTTTAAAAAAGATTTTTAATATAACATACATTTTAAACTATATTTCTAGTATAACTTACACCTTCATGAGATGAGGATGCTGGACTGCAGGGAGGAATCAGGGGACGGTGTTTTTTCACCACTATTTATGCCTGAAATTTTCTTGGTGATAAGTTGGTGACTTACAAACAACAAGTTTGTTAAGTTCTACAAGGTATAATCCTGATGAGTGCATTCCTGAGAAAATCCTTGGTTAAGAGCTGCCTTTTCTAACACTTGTTATATATCCTTGTTTTATTATTTGAGCCTCTAAATACTTGACTATTTTAACTTTTGCTGCTTTTCTCACTAGGGTAGATTTTAATGATCCTGAATATAATATTTTACATTTCATGGCATCCAATATAGGGTCTGAAGTTTTGGGAGCCCCTCAAAAATGGCAATTGGGAGAAATAATTAAGATGCCATCAGTTGAGATTTCTGGCCAAGGTGTTTGATCAGCCTAGTCTGTTGCTGCTGTTTAGTCGCTAAGTTATGTCCGACTCTTTTGTGACCCCATAGACCGTAGCCGGCAAAGCTCCTTTGTACATGGTATTCCCCAGGCAAGACTCCTTATCATCAATTCAGTTAATATATTTGACACCAGTAGGAGGTTGAGCACTGTGCAAGGAGCTGGTGAAAGAAGAAAAAAGGCATCAATTTTGTCCTCTACAGTTTACATGATAAAGAGAAGGAAAAATAAAAGGGTAGAAAGGATAAAATAATGTGCAAGCACTGAACAGAGCAATGATTTTTACTTGCAAGATCTCGTGGAGAATAAATCAATTAACTCAGCTTAATTTCATAAATCTTTATGGACAGCAATTAAATGCCTTTTTCTGAGGCAGGGTGCTGGGGTTAGGAGAATCTATTAAGCCACCCTGCAAGGCTCTCGTAGTCAAACCAGGGAACAGACACATAAACAAATAACCAGTCAGTCATGAATGGAGGCATAAAAGAACAATGTCCATCTTTAGAAATTACAGAGGATGAGATGGTTGGATGGCATCATCAACTCGATGGACATGAGTCTGAGCAAGCTCAGGGAGCTGTCGTGCTGCAGTCCATGGGGTCGCAGAGTCATACAAGACTGAGCGACTGAACTGAACTGAGCCAATATTCTTGTGTTATAAATATAAACAAGAGTAAGTGATTGGAAATGTCAGTATGGACCAGATGAGCGAGAACCTTGTATATCATGTGAAGGATCTGAATTTATACTGAATATAAAGTATTATATTTTATGTTTAAGATTGACCAGTTCTATGATTAGAGTGACTCCAAAATGTTTGTGCATAGTCTTATCATAAGACCTATGTTATGTGAGATATTTTCCATTTTAACTTAGTTTCTGTTGCTATATTCTATATTCTTTTAAGGTAATAAAAATATCTTGATTATCATACCACATCCATAGTAGCTGTAATGTAAATATTGTTTTAACTTAATTGATTATCAACACACATTGTTTTAAAGGAAAAATATTTAATATAGATCAATTACACTACTTTCTAAACAGTTGTTTACAAAATAAGCAGTTATTTGCCAAGTTCAAACATGCTTTTTATTTCTCTAAGCAGATCTTTGCTACAGATACAGCCTCAATTGCAAGCATAATTGTTCCTATAATCCTAGAACTAGCAATGAATAAAAATGTGAAGAAGTAATAAACAAGGAATAGTTTGCTATTAATAAATAGACTGTTTTGATGGAAGATTTGGTGGAATGTTTATGTATCATCCAGGTGAGAAATTAAACTCTTTTATCCACTGCAGACATTTTTTTTAAGGAATTCTAATATCTGAATAACATGAGGAAATTCAAATGATACCTTACCTTTCTCATGATTTTAAAAATCTTACTTTTAGCCAGTCACAATTCTGGCAGTTAAAAAACCAGGACCATCTAATAGTCCATTTTTGGTCATCTTTCTTAGGTCATCTAAAATGCTCAATCCTTGACTCAGACACTAGTTTAGCTGTTGATGGGCTCCTTAGGTTCCCATAGGATACATGCAGAAAATGTACACCAGGCAGATGCACAGTCTTTATATTTGCCTGGGTTTCATCTCTGAGTCCCTGATTGGGCTTCTACACTGCTGAGCTGCGTCATTTCATTATTCCGTGGGTGCAGTACAATGGTCCATTTGGCTAAGAGCAGACAGGAGAACGGAGAAGTCAATGGCACCCTACTCCAGTACTCTTGCCTGGAAAATCCCGTGGATGGAGGAGCCTGGTAGGCTGCAGTCCATGGGGTAGCTAGAGTTGGACACGACTGAGCGACTTTACTTTCACTTTTTGGTTTCATGCATTGGAGGAGGAAATGGCAACCCACTCCAGTGTTCTTGCTTGGAGAACCCCAGGGACGGGTAAGCCTGGTGGGCTGCTGTCTATGGGGTTGCACAGAGTTGGACATGACTGAAGCAACTTAGCAGCAGCAGCAGCAGACAGGAGAAGGCTTGATCCTGCCTTCATTTTTCTGAACCCTCCCCTCGCCCCAGTCATTTTCTTTTCATATATTTATTTATATATGTATTTATTTTCATAGAAGTATAATTGCTGTGTTAATTTCAGGTGTTCAGCAAAGTGATTCAGTTATCACCATACATATATCTCTATTTTTTTTTCAGATTCTTTTCTTATAGGTTATTATGAAATATTTGAGTATACAAAATATTGAGTATTCCTAGTGCTATCCAGTAGGTCCTTGTTGATTAGCTATTAATATTTTATATATAGTAGTTATATATGTTAATCCCAGATGCCTAATTTATCCCTCCCCTCTCCCTTTCCCCTTTGATAACCATAAGCTTGTTTTCTACACTCTATTTTCAAAAAGAAGAGAGGACTCTTACGATACTGGCCATGTAGGAGAGAAGGAGGGGGAGAGCAGAGAACTATGTGAAGAAACTAAGTTTTAAAGGACTTGTCCCAGTCCTATACTCTTTATAATTCATTTCCCCTTTAAAGCTACACGCCTTAGTGTGAGCGTGCATGCTCAGCTGCTCAGTCATGTTAGACTCTTTGTGACCCCATGGCCTGTAGCCCGCCAAGCTCCTCTGTCCATGGGATTTCCCAGGCAAGAATACTGGGGAGGGTTGGGATCTTCCCAACCCAGGGATTGAACCTTTGTCTCCTGTATTGGCATTCAGACTCTTTACCACTGCACCACAGTGGGAAGCCACATGCCTTAGAGCAGTAGCCTAATTATGTGTCCTTGGAGTATATTCCTCTCTTGGAGTAAGAGGACTCCTTGATTTAGCTTAAGAGATGAAAGAATGTGACCAGCTCAAAGACACATAGAATTGGTTTCAAAAGACGTTCGAGGTGGTTCCCAAGCTTGACTTTGCCCCCATACCCCTAAAGAAAACAGCATATCCCATCAGTAACATCGAGTGTGGAGTCTGGTGAAGGGCTTCTCCAGGTGAGAGCACGGAGAGGGGCCTTACAGGACTTTGAGGGGGTAATAAAGCACCTGCAGCATTTAAAATGCCAGTGCCAGGCAGGACATTCTGATTCACCACCTGGCACAGAACTGGCTGGGGCAGAGAGCAAGGGGGACATCCGTGGACTGTTGTTTTAAAGAATCCACCAGAGGGGAGAACACAGGCTCAGAGAGCTGGTTAGTGGCCGACGAAGATGTAGAAACTGTAAGTCTCACCTTTTTAAATGATTTTGGTTGCATTCTACCGTGTCCTCATTAAAATCAGATTTTCTATAGCATTTTCCTGTGTCCAGTTAAAAAGAAGGATGAAGGAAGGAAAGAAGGGAGGGCGCAAACAACAGTACAATACAAAGGAACAAACACAGAGGGCATGACCCAGAGTCACTGGGTAACAAACTTCAGGTGAAATATTGTATTCGAGTGCTGTCATATGGTGATTGGACTCTGAAAAGGAAAACTGGAGGGGCTGATAGATGAACCATTCAGAATGACTTGGGAAGATTTTCATCTCATACTGACTTTGTGGGCAAGAAGAACGACTTGTATTAGGGCAGGCTCTTGCTTATTTCAGTGTTTTTCCCCTGAGAAGACCTCCGTTTCTAAAACATGGACAACCTATCAAATCTTGTCCATTCTGAAGGGGTTGGAATTCTAAGGTTAGTGTTTTCTTCTTTTTCCTTTAAGTGTCTTATTTCTGTTTAAATGTAAACAGTCCAGAGGAAGCACTCAAGAGGAGTTTTGACAAGGGTTGGATGATAAGGGTAGGAAGATATTGACCATGTGGGTAAACTGATTAAAAAGAGCTCCTTCTGGGACTTCCCTAGTGGTCTAGTGGCTAAGACTCCACACTTCCAGTGCTGGGGGCATGGGTTCGATTCTTGGTCAGGGAACAAAGATCCCACATGCCGCAGTGAAAGTGAAAGTTGCTTAGTCATGTCCGATTCTTTGGGACCATGGACTGAATTTCCATGGAATTCTCCAGGCCAGAATGCTGGAGTGGGTAGACTTTCCCTTCTCCAGCAAATCTTCCCAACCCAAGGACTGAACCTCAGAGGTTAAAGCATCTGCCTCCAGTGCAGGAGACCCGCGTTCAAAGGAAATGGTGACCCACTCCAGTATTCTTGCCTGGAGAATCCTATGGACAGAGGAGCCTGGTAGGCCACAGTACACGGGGTCGCAAAGAGTCAGACACAACTGAGTGACTTCACTTTCTCCTGCGTTGCAGGAGGATTCTTGTACCAGCTGAGCCACCAGGGAAGCCCCACATGCTGCAGGGTATGGTTAAAAAAAAAAAAAAAAAAAAGGTTCCATCTGATAGTGGAGCAATTCCAGAATCCTAGGGAAACTGAAAATTAATAAAGGTTGGAAATGTTTAAAAAGACTATTTGCGGCCACAAAAAAGACATACTCTGCATTCCTGAGTTTGTTTAGTTTATTCTAGGCCTCCTGATAATCCTGAATATGTCCAAAAATGTCATTCAGTTCAGTTCAGTTCAGTCGCTCAGTCATGTCTGACTCTTTGCGACCCCATGAATCACAGCACGCCAGGCCTCCCTGTCCATCATCAACTCCCAGAGTTCACTCAGACTCACGTCCATCAAGTCAGTGATGCCATCCAGCCATCTCATCCTCTTCTGTCCCCTTTTCCTCCTGCCCCCAATCCCTCCCAGCATCAGAGTCTTTTCCAATGAGTTAACTGTTCACATGAGGTGGCCAAAGTACTGGAGTTTCAGCTTTAGCATCATTCCTTCCAAAGAAATCCCAGGGCTAATCTCCTTCAGAATGGAGTGCTTGGATCTTCTTGCAGTCCAAGGTACTCTCAAGAGTCTTCTCCAACACCACAGTTCAAAAGCATCAATTCTTCGGTGCTCAGCTTTCTTCACAGTCCAACTCTCACATCCATAGATGACCACTGGAAAAACCATAGCCTTGACTAGACGGACCTTTGTTGGCAAAGTAATGTCTCTGCTTTTCAATATGCTATCTAGGTTGGTCATAACTTTCCTTCCAAGGAGTAAGCGTCTTTTAATTTCATGGCTGCAGTCACCATCTGCAGTGATTTTGGAGCCCAGAAAAAAAAGTCTGACACTGTTTCCACTGTTTCCCCATCTATTTCCCATGAAGTGATGGGACCAGATGTCATGATCTTCATTTTCGAATGTTGAGTTTTAAGCCAACCTTTTCAGTCTCCTCTCTCACTTTCATCAAGAGGCTTTTTAGTTTCTCTTCACTTTCTGCCATAAGGGTGGTGTCATCTGCATATCTGAGGTTACTGATATTTCTTCCGGCAATCTTGATTCCAGCGTGTGCTTCTTCCAGCCCAGCATTTCTCATGATGTACTCTGTATATAAGTTAAATAAGCATGGTGACAATATACAGCCTTGACATACTCCTTTTCCTATTTGGAACCAGTCTGTTGTTCCATGTCCAGTTCTAACTGTTGCTTCCTGACCTGCATACAAATTTCTCAAGAGGCAGGTCAGGTGGTCTGGTATTCTCATCTCTCTCAGAATTTTCCACAGTTTCTTGTGATCCACATAGTCAAAGGCTTTGGCATAGTCAATAAAGCAGAAATAGATGTTTTTCTCGAACTCTCTTGCTTTTTTGATGATCCAGCGGGTGTTAGCAATTTGGTCTCTGGTTCCTCTGCCTTTTTTAAAACCAGCTTAAACATCTGGAAGTTCATGATTCATGTATTGCTGCAGCCTGGCTTGGAGAATTTTGAGCATTACTTTACTAGGGTGTGAGATGAGTGCAATTGTGTGGTAGTTTGAGCATTCTTTGGCATTGCCTTTCTTTGGGATTGGAATGAAAACTGACCTTTTCCAGTCCTGTGGCCACTGCTGAGTTTTCCACATTTGCTGGCATATTGAGTGAAGCACTTTCACAGCATCATCTTTCAGGATTTGAAATAGCTCAACTGGGATTCCATCACCTCCACTAGCTTTGTTCATAGTGATGCTTTCTAAGGCCCACTTGACTTCACATTCCAGAATGTCTGGCTCTAGGTCAGTGATCACACCATCGTGATTATCTGGGTCATGAAGATCTTTTTTGTACAGTTCTTCTGTGTATTCTTGCCACCTCTTCTTAATATCTTCTGCTTCTGTTAGGTCCATACCATTTCTGTCCTTTATCGAGCCCATCTTTGCATGAAATGTCCCCTTGGTATCTCTAATTTTCTTGAAGAGATCTCTAGTCTTTCCCATTCTGTTGTTTTCCTCTGTTTCTTTGCATTGATCACTGAGGAAGGCTTTCTTATCTCTTCTTGCTATTCTTTGGAACTCTGCATTCAGATGGTTATATCTTTCCTTTTCTCCTTTGCTTTTTGCTTCTCTTCTTTTCACAGCTATTTGTAAGGCCTCCCCAGACAGCCATTTTGCTTTTTTGCATTTCTTTTCCATGGGGATGGTCTTGATCCCTGTCTCCTGTACAATGTCACAAACCTCATTCCATAGTTCATCAGGCACCCCATCTATAAGATCTAGGCCCTTAAATCTATTTCTCACTTACACTGTATAATCATAAGGGATTTGATTGAGGTCATACCTGAATGGTCTAGTGGTTTTCCCTACTTTCTTCAATTTAAGTCTGAGTTTGGCAATAAGGAGTTCATGGTCTGAGCCACAGTCAGCTCCTGGTCTTGTTTTTGCTGACTGTATAGAGCTTCTCCATCTTTGGCTGCAAAGAATATAATCAATCTGATTTCCATGTTGACCATCTGGTGATGTCCATGTGTAGAGTCTTCTCTTGTGTTGTTGGAGAGGGTGTTTGTTATGACCAGTGCATTTTCTTGGCAAAACTCTATTAGTCTTTGCCCTGCTTCATTCCGTATTCCAAGGCCAAATTTCCCTGTTACCCTGGGTGTTTCTTGACTTCCTACTTTTGCATTCCAGTCCCCTATAATGAAAAGGACATCTTTTTGGGGTGTTAGTTCTAAAAGGTCTTGTAGGTCTTCATAGAACCGTTCAACTTCAGCTTCTTCAGTGTTATTGGTTGGGGTATAGACTTGGATTACTGTAATATTGAGTGGTTTGCCTTGGAAATGAACAGAGATCATTCTGTCATTTTTGAGATTGCATCCAAGTACTGCATTTCAAACTCTTTTGTTGACCATGATGGCCACTCCATTTCTTCTGAGGGATTCCTGCCCACGGTAGTAGATATAATGGTCATCTGAGTTAAATTCACCCATTCCCGTCCATTTCAGTTCGCTGATTCCTAGAATGTCAATGTTCACTCTTGCCATCTCTTATTTGACCACTTCCAATTTGCCTTGATTCATGGACCTGACATTCCAGGTTCCTATGCAATATTGCTCTTTACAGCATCAGACCTTTCTTCTATCACCAGTCACATCCTCAACTGGGTATTGTTTTTGCTTTGGCTCCATCCCTTCATTCTTTCTGGAGTTATTTCTCCACTGATCTCCAGTAGCATATTGGGCACCTACTGACCTGGGGAGTTCCTCTTTCAGTATCCTATTATTTTGCCTTTTCATACTGTTCATGGGGCTCTCAAGGCAAGAATACTGAAGTGGTTTGCCATTTCCTTCTCCAGTGGACCACATTCTGTCAGACCTCTCCACCGTGACCTGCCCATCTTGGGTGGCCCCATGGGCATGGCTTAGTTTCATTGAGTTAGACAAGGCTGTGGTTCTAGTGTGATTAGACTGACTAGTTTTCTGTGAGTATGGTTTCAGTGTGTCTGCCCTCTGATGCCCTCTTGCAACACCTACCATCTTACTTGGGTTTCTCTTACCTTGGACGTGGGGTATCTCTTCACGGCTGCTCCAGCAAAGCACAGCCGCTCATTAGGTTTAATGTTTGCCTAGTCACTCAGTTGTGTCTGACTCTTTGCAACCCCAGGGGCTATAGCCCGCCAGGCTCCTCTGTCCATGGGATTCTTCAGGCAAGAATCCTGGAGTGGGTTGCCATTCCCTTCTCCAGGGGATCTTCCCAACCCAGGGATTGAATCTATGTTTCCTGCATTGCAGGCAGATTCTTTACTGTCTGAGCCACCAGTGAAGCCCATCAGAAACTAACTGTGCTCTTATCACTTACATTTTCCTTCTTTCTGATGGGGACCAGGGTCCATCCAATGTCTCTATCCCTTGTCTAGAGAAAGCCTTCCCTTTTCATTGGAGAAGGAGTAGCTCTGCCTCCTTCCATGGGATTTGGTGTGCATGCCTCACTGGCATCCTATACTTCCCTATAATTTTCCCCTCTGCTCTCTTCTCTATTCCTGCTCCCGTGCCTTACCCCCCTAGCTTACCACAGGGATATACTCACCTCTTAAGCAAGGGCTGTGGATTTTATCTCAATAATGTGAATTTGAACAAGGATACCCAAGGGCACAAGAGGCTGAAGTTGAATATTCTCATGCTAGGAGGCTAACAAGGTGGTCTGTGGTCCCTCTTGTTGACATCATCAAAGCTATCCCAGCACCTGGCTTTCCCAAGGTCTGACTCCTTTTTTTTTTTTTTTTGACTCTTTGATCCCCTGTAGGTTGCAATGTCCCCTTCTCCTTTGTGGCTGAAATTAATCAGATTTTACCCTTTTAGTTAAAAAAAAATTTTTTTTTTCAACTTTTAATTTTGTACTGGGGTTTGGCAGAGTAACAAACAATCTTGTGATAATTTCAGGTGAAGAGCAAAGGGATTCAGCCACACATATACATGTACCCAATCTCCCCCAAACTTGCCTCCCATCTAGGCTGCCATATAACATTGAGCAGAGTTCCATAAGCTATACAGTAGATCCTTTTAAATATAGCAGTGTGTACATGTCCATTCCAAACTCCCTAACTACATATCCCTTCCCCCCATCCTTCCCCCTGGCAACCATACAGAAGAATCATTTTGTATACACATTTACAGGAATAGAGAGGTTAAATAAAATCATACAACCCAAGATTTTTCTGGAAAGCTACATTTTCAAGAGACAATTCTGTTGTTTATCGATGTGTTGGATTATTTGCCTTTCATATTTGTTGTGGTCATCTTATTCTTTTATTCCTTCAGTTAAACCAATTCCAGTGACAGAAATAGAAGGATTTCCTTTGGCTACATTGACGAAACACTCTAACAGTCATATTAAGTGTATATACTGAAATTCACTATAAAATTCTTATTACCCTTTCTAGTGAACTTTGGAGTGGCAAGCATCTCTAAACTGTGATTGTTAGCATTTGAAAGGATTTTGTTCCACTTCTTTGGCCTCCTCAAAACACCATTTCTTCTTTACCACTCTGCATTAAAAACTCAAGACAACTTTTTCACTCCCCAAAGATTTTCTGAATAACGTACTTGGTTTGAAATAGGCCCTTAGAGTTGGACAATGATTGGCCATAGATACTGGAGAGTGTCGGCTAATTCGTCCACTTTTCTTCTTGTGAATCAGCAAATGCATTTCTGTGTATGACCCTTAAATCAAAAGTGAATGTTGGAGAAATTAAACACCATTAATAATTCAGCAAGTGGGATGCATAATTTTATCCTTCTTTACAAGATAACATGCTGATATTGCTATATTCAGTAAGGCTGATTTAAATAGATATGATTACAGAGTCTGAATTTAAGGAAATATTAATACTTCTCTTTACCTTCAGAAAAGAAACACTGAATTCTTTTTCTCCCTCATTAAAAAAAAAAAAAAAAGTATTTCCAATAATGGAAACACCCAAGGATTCTGCTAGAGATGAAAATTTAACATTTAATTTTGGAGTTATCTTCTTCATTGCATGCTCCTTGCCTTATTCTTAGAATCCTAAGGATGAAAGCAATAGATGCACTTTTATGACAAATCTCTGCTAAATGCCAAACATAGTTGAGAAGAAATTCATAGAAAACTTCCTGGATAACCGTTCTAATTCCTCTCATTTGTCTAGAAAATTTTTAGTAAAAGGAATTGTTAACTGAATAAATAAGACATGATTGTTCAATACCTCCTGCCTAATTTTTCTTTACTAGGTTCACAGCTATTTCATTCAATCCGCAAAGTCTCTACTATTAAGAAAGATGAGTGAACTGCATATTGAAGCTTATTAGAGGTGTCTAAGCACACAGAAAAAGAATCATTTCACATTTCTGAGCATTATTGTATTGCCTCTAGAGTGAGTTTTACTTTAACATGAATATCATTCCAATTCAATGGAAGTTAGGTAAAAGCAAATGTTTACTGTGTTCCAAAATCTAGAGGCAAATAAAATACCCCAAATATAATATTTAGATGCAATTCTCCCCTTTCAAGGGTAAATAAGCTAACTTGTGCTTTCATTACAATCACACAGAAATATTATTTCTTTTTGTTCCTTTCTATTATAAAATAAAATAAAGGTATTCCAAGATACTTTTAAAATAAAATATGTAATATTTGGAAAGTTATGTTATCTAGGTAATTTGCTTTGATCATGCATACTGTCATCAAGCAGAACTTATAATGTTATATATTTTCTCACTAGATACAACATTTCAAAAACAAAATAAAAGTTTTTCTGCTAATATGTGGACTTATTTGGGCACTTTTTAAGGGACCAATTAATTATTTTGTGAGTGAATCAGATCAACTAAATTTTTTGTGAGGTTACTTCCTGGACTTGGAGAAATTGTGTGCAGAATGTAAGAAATAGCCTGCAAAGCTTAAGAACTGAGACTTAAGTGTAAGAACTCTTTACAAACAGTATATTCATAGCCATCACTCCTTTTCCTAAGTGAAAAGGATATATTTCTTTGGCTTATCATTTTTAATGACAATAATATAGTGTTTGGTTTGATAAATATTCAAATTCACTTCTTTGGATACAAAGAAGTTAAGTGGAATACAAGGAACTCTTTATTAGTCTGGAGACAGTTTAACAATAATAGCCACTGGTTATCCAGCACCCAGGTGGGCCAAGAACATCCCCAGTCATCTCCTCTCTTTATCTCCTTTAATCTTTTCAACAACTTGATGAGGAACATGGATTTATAAGCAACCTAAAATGTATAGCCTTTTCATACCATCCATGGGATTCACCACACAAGAATATTGCCTTCCTTGCACCATGGAAGGAAAGCTACGATAAACCTAGACAGTGTATTAAAAAGCAGAGACGTCATTTTGCCAACAAAAGTCTGTACAGTCAAAGCTATGTTTTTCTAGTAGTCATGTACAGATGTGAGAGTTGGACCATAAAGAAATCTGAGTGAGGAAGAATTGATTCTTTTGAACTGTGGTGTTGGAGGAGACTCTTGAGAGTCCCTTGGACTGCAAGGAGATCCAACAGTGCATCCTAAAGGAAATCAACCCTGAATATTCATTGGAAGGACTGATGCTGCAGCTGAAGGTCCAATTCTTTGGCCACCTGATGCAAAGAGTCAGTTCGTTAGAAAAGACCCTGATGCTGGGAAAGATTGAAGGCCAAAGAATAAACGGGCAGCAGAAGATGAGATGGTAAGATAGCATCACTGACTCAATGGATATGAATTTGAACAAACTCCGGGAGATAGTGAAGGACAGGGAAGCCTGGTGTGCTGCAGTCCATGGGGTCATAAAGAGTCGGACATGACTTAGCGACTGAACAACAACAACCACGATAGGATATGCTAACACTTACTGAGTCTTCATGGTTTATGGTACTTCCAGCATTATTCTAACTGCTTCATTATCCTTATTTTAAAGACAGAGAACAGAGCATGTGTGTAAGAAGGTTAAGGAAGAAGACTAAGAAGGAAGTTGTGAAGTACGATGCTGTGGCCCTTCTAAAATGAAAGTGAAATTCACATCCAACTCTTTGTGACCCCATGGACTATATACAGTCTGTGGAATTCTCTAGGTCAGAATACTGTAGTGGGTAGCCTTTTCCTTCTCCAGGGGTTCTTCCCGACCCAAGGATCAAAACCAGGTCTCCGGCACTGCAGGCAGATTCTTTACCAGCTGAGCCACAAGGGAAGCCCAAGAATAACGGCATGGGTGCTGCTGCTGCTGCTGCTAAGTCGCTTCAGTCGTGTCCGACTCTGTGCGACCCCATAGACGGCAGCCCACCAGGCTCCCCTGTCCCTGGGATTCTCCAGGCAAGAACACTAGAGTGGGTTACCATTTCCTTCTCCAATGCATGAAAGTGAAAAGTGAAAGTCAAGTCGCTCAGTCGTGTCCAACTCTTAGCGATCCCATGGACTGCAGCCCACCAGGCTCCTCCGTCCATGGGATTTTCCAGGCAAGAGTACTGGAGTGGGTGCCATTGCCTTCTCCGATGGCATGGGTAGCCTATCCCTTCTCCAGGGGATCTTCCCGACCCAGGAATCAAACCAGGTCTCCTGCACTGCAGGCTGATTCTTTACCAACTGAGCTATCAGGGAGCCCAGTGGCCCTTCTAAATCTGTATGTAAAAGTCCTAACTACCATTTTGTCAAATGAGATTTTATTTGGAGATAGGGCCTTTATAGGTATAATTAAAGTAAGCTCTAATCCATTATGACCTGTTGAGGTCCTTTAATGGACCAGAACCTGGTGGTCTGGAGTCGATGATAAGAAAGTAAAGGAGAGAAAGAGGCTGATATTCTTTGGTTTACACAGAAAGCCAATAAAGCCCCTGCATGGGGCTTGCTCTGTTCAGGAAGGCCTCAGGCGCCCTCTCGATGGGGTGAAGGCACAGAGCACCTTCTCGAGAGGGTCTTAGAAGCCCGGCAGGAAAGTGAACTCAGAGAGCCTCTGCACTCCAGGGCATCAGTCTGAAAAAGATAGGGAGCCAGCAAGCGAGCGAGCCAGTGAGCGAGAGAGAGAGAGACAGAGAGACAGAGAGACAGAGAGAGAGACAGAGAGAAAGACACGGGGACCAGAGCTCTGATGGAGCAAAGGTGTTTTATTCAACATTGTGTAGGTGTTTATACTGTCTTACAAGATAGCTATTTTCAGCAGCATCCATGTGAAAGAGAGAGTTGTAAATAACCACTTTTACCATATGGTTCATAAAAAGGAAGAGGGTACTTATCACCGTATAGAAAAACTAATGAAGGAATTGCCTGGATTCCTCAGTCCCGGGAGAGGCTTTCCTGTCCTCTTAATTCCTGAATATTCAGGAATTAATAAGGAACAGAGAATTCCTGACAGATCCAAAACAACATACAGGAAGCCTCCTGTTAAATGCTTCCTGACAATGACCAGTGTCCTTATAAGAAGAAGAAATTTATACACAGACAAGTATGTGGGGAAGACCATATGAAAACATGGGTAAAGATACACCACAGAGAAAGTAAACTTACCAATGGCTTGAGCTCAGACTTTTCCCTCCAGAATTATGAGAAAATAAATTTCTATTGTTTGAGTCACTGTCTATAGTACTTCTTTTTTCATTAGGGCAGTCCTAGTGCCTGGAAAATCCCATGGACGGAGGAGCCTGGAGGGCTGCAGTCCACGGTGTCGCTGAGGGTCGGACATGACTGAGCGACTTCACTTTTACTTTTCACTTTAATGCATTGGAGAAGGAAATGGTAACCCACTCCAGTGTTCTTGCTTGGAGAATCCCAGGGATGGGGGAGCCTGGTGGGCTGCTGTCTATGGGGTCGCACAGAGTCAGACATGACTGAAGTGACTTAGCAGCAGCAGCAGCAGTAAACTAATATAAGCCTAAGATAAGGGCTTAGGGTAATATGTAGAATAAATTGATTTCACAATCCCTATGACTAGTATTAATTGGAGATGCTATCTAAATAAATAGAATTGTTACTATTCAGGTGTATTAAGTCAACTGCGTTCCAAGCTCTTAGGCAGGAGAAACAGATAAATTAGATCTAGGACATTTCTTCTGTCTGTTGACCAGTGAAGACGGCCAAGTGTTTTGGTGCTTAGATCAAAGAAGAAAGTGGCTATAAGATAAAAATTAATGGATTAATAATAATTAATTACCAAGTAAAAAGGCAGAAGAAACATAAACATTGAATAACCAATGAGAATCAATGCCAAAAAGGAAGAATTCAATAAATGAGAAATGCTTAATGAGAAGACACAAGATGCAAACTATGGTTGTTATTTCTTTCAGCAAAGGTCATTGTTTTTACAGATCGAGTTGAACTCTGAGAAAGTACCCTCCTTTTCTTTGCCCTGTTTGTTATTGTAATGCATGGCCACTAGCATTCATCAGAGCTGAATTTTCAAGGGGACTTTCCAGAGTTACTTAAAAGTTTGCTTATTGGTTCTTTTTTTTTTTTTTTTTTGGTGGGAAGTGAAGATGATTAAGTTTATCTGCCTTTCACTTACGCAGTTTTTTAAAAGATCAGAGACTATTTACCTGTGACATTTTCCATTTAGTCATCATCACCTCAGAGAAGTGAATTCCAAAGAGTGTCACCAAATTTCAGGTTCATAATCTATTCATAGAAATTGTATTTATTTACTTAGAACTCTCTTTTGAGAAATGTGTGTTATATAACTAACTCCCACTGGCATACCAATATAAGTTCATTTCTTTCTTTTAACATCTAAAATGACAAAATCATTTAGTATATAAGATAATTTTATGAAATTATTGTTTAGTCTATATTAAGACAAAAAGTCAACTGACTGGAAGAATCTGAGTGGTAAATCAATTAACTCAATTAACTATGAAGTTTCAAGGGTCTGAACTGACTTATTTAATTTGTAGCCAGCAAATAATAAGGATGTTGATTACTGATGATGTTGTGAGTATGTGAGCATTTGTTGAGTGTTTCCTAGGCTTTAGGCCATGAACTAAAACATAAAGAGGTTTTTTTGTGCTAATGTACATTGTGAAGCTCCAATAACACACTGTAATATGTATCCTTTCTTAAAATTATTTCACCAGGGAGAACCCTCTTATGATGAACACGTGATAAGACTAACGCATGGAAGAGAACAGTTTGGGGAAGAATGACTTAAACTCACATTTCACCTTATAATTAACATCAGATTTAAGTGGACCAACTGCATGTTAATAATTACAGAGTTAAATCTTTCTCAGGACTGGAGAGGATGCTATGTAAGCATCTTCTATCTTCTCACCAACATATGGAAATACTCATAACAAGTGTTTGAGTTAGCTATGTTTGTATAACAAGCCCACCAGACTTTAGGGGCTTAAACCAGTAACAATCATTTATTTAACTCATGGGTTAATGACTCAGACTGGACTCAGCTGGGTGGTTATTCTGGTCTTTGCTGGGCTCATTCACATGGCTGCAGGCAAATGTGGCTGCAGAGTGGAGTGTCTCTCACATGACTTGGTCATGATGCCTAAGGTCAACTGGACTCTCCACCATATGGCCTCTCATCCTCCAGGAGGCTAACCCAGGGTTGCTCACACGATGGTTGAGACAGCATAGAAACCTGCGAGAACTCTTGAGGCCTATGATTAAAACTGGCACACCGTCACATTTTACAAGTCACAAATGCAGGCCAGCTGATGCAGAATTAGTTTAGGTTGGTCTTTTAACCTTACTTATAGTATCCTTTTGCCATGTATAAATATTTAAGTAGTAAAATTTGTCAATTAATAATTTATGAATCCTGGGCTTGGTGTCTTAGTTAGACTTGTTTATTTGATTATTTTTCTCTTAAAAATAAAAGTTAAACTGTATAATAGATAGCCAGTGGGAATTTGCAGTATGACACAGGGAGCTCAACCTGGTGCTCTGTGACAACCTAGAGGGGTGGGATGGGGTTGGAGGTGGGAGGGAGGTTCAAGAAGGACGGGACATATGTATATCTATGGCTGATTCATGTTGATGTATGGCAGAAACCAACACAATATTGTAAAGCAATTATCCTCCAATTAAAAATTAAAAGTAAAACTTATACATTAAAAATCTTAATATGAGAAATTTAAAACACTGACCTCAATGTGAAAGAGGACTCCTAAACTGACAAGCAATGGAAAAAAAAAAAAACACCAAACCCCACCCCCCCAAAACTCAACAGATTTGCCCTTATAAAAATATAAATGTGTCACTCTCAGCTGATCAACTTGCCTTCTGTTTTACTATGAAAATAAAGTCCAATTAGATGAAACTTTCAAGTTTCCACTACCGTATCTACCCATATACCAGCACCTATGTCCATATCTATCCCCCTCCCCTATGTCACTATGAATAAAATGTCCATATCTCTATCTAAAGTCTTTCATTTATCTAGCAGATCCTTGGGTCTCTTTCCAAGTAAATATAGTGCTCCATTAAATCTTCTTTATTCTGAATCTTTTTTACCTCTCTCAACCTTTCTCATCAAAATAAAAACCAGTCACATTAGTCTCATCTCAAATAAAACTCTCATCCAGTTTCCCCTCTAGCTACTGCTGCTCCTCTTTGCAGCAAAACTCAACCTAAGTGTTGTCTTTACTTACTATTTCCAACTTCTTTCCTCCTATTTTCCTCTCAAACCCATTCCAAGAGGCTTTCACTAAAATTCTTCCTTCGAGGGTGATTGACAACTTTCATGTCATTATTTTTATGGCATGTCTGAATCTCAGTTACTGCTTTGTCCGATCAGTCACCAGCATTTGCCCAGCTGATTATTCTCTCTTCTTCAAACTATTTCTTTCCTTATATTTCAGGAATCTTCCAACTTTCCTCCTCCCAGATGGCCACTTCTCAGACTCTTCTGCTGGTTGACATTCCCCAGAGTTCAGACTTCTTTCCTCTTCTCTTTTATGTCTACAATCATTCCCTGAGTCATCTCAGCTCACTGCATAGCCTTTTTTCTTTCACTTGACTATCTTTATGACCATTCCATCCTTCTAGTCACTCAGGCCAAAAATCCTTTTTTTTTTTTTGGTCTTCATTGACTTGTTTCACCTTCTAAAACCTTGCCTTGAGTAAATCCTGCCAACTCTTTCTCAATGTATATCTAGTGTCTGACCATTCCAAATTACTATCACCCTATTCTATCTCCTGTTTGGATTATTGCAATAGCTTTCCTATTGGTACCTGCTTCCACCTTTTAAAATATGGCACCCAGAATGAGCCTGTAAGTCAAGTCATTGCACTTATGTATGTAAAATTTTGCAATGATCCATTTTTCATTCAAAAAAAGTGCATGCCACAGGCTAACAATGGTGCACTAGGTTTTTTGCCATCTGGATCCCTGTAACCTCTAATGGCATCTCAACCTTGATTGAGTCCAGCTGCATGAGTAGCTTTTTACCCTTCCTTAAACATAACTGTGGGAGAAGGCAATGGCAACCCACTCCAGTACTCTTGCCTGGAAAATCCCATGGACAGAGGAGACTGGTAGGCTGCAGTCCATGCGGTAGCTAAGAGTTGGACACGAATGAGCGAGTTCACTTTCACTTTTCACTTTCATGCATTGGGAGAAGGAAATGGCAACCCACTCCAGTGCTCTTGCCTGGAGAATCCCAGGGACGGGGGAGCCTGGTGGGCTGCCGTCTTTGGGGTCACACAGAGTCGGACACGACTGAAGCGACTTAGCAGCAGTAGCAGCAAACATAACTGTCTTGTCTCATCTGTTGATTCTGTACTCACTGTTTCTTCTGCCTGGCTAGCCCCACCTCTCCTTCAAGTTTTTGCCCAGGTGTCATCCCTCTGACCACCCCACTAAAAGCTGCAGTCACCATCACTAGCATCTTTATCTCCTCTGTATTTTTTTTTATTCGTAGCATTACTATCTTCTAACATAAAATCTGTTACTTTTTAAAAATCCTGTTGTCTTTCTCCCTCAACTGGAATACAAACTTCATGAACTCCAGGATTTGTGACTATTTTTTTTTTAGCTTCAGAAAGGCCAGATTTTTTTTTTTTTCCCACTGTTTTTCATTTCTGTGTCACAGGGCTTAGACAGTGTGAAATCCAGAGCAAGATTTCAACAATTATTTCATGAATGTATGTCAAATGGTACTCTGAATAAAATTAAGACAGAAATAAAAATTGGGGAAATGGTTTAAAATGTATTAGTTTATTATTATATTTGAGATGTATTTGTTTAAAGAGCAATAAAAATACCAACATCTCTATTTTAAAAATAAAATCATATTTTAAATAATTTACAAAAATAAATTATATGTACAAAACGATAGAACCTCAGTGTATAAAAAATTCAATTACAATAATCAAATTGTATATATTTTTATTAATTTTGCAGAGACATAAAATTTGTGATATTCAAGTACATCAAGTTTGTGAAGAAATGGATCCTTTGATATATTTCTTATGGGCATCACAAATCTTTTAATCAATTTTGTAATACATGTTAAAAAGCCTATACATGATATTTAAAGATTTAGATCACAAAAGTCTACTTTTAGAGACACCTAGGACATGGAACAACAGACTGGTTCCAAATAGGAAAAGGAGTATGTCAAGGCTGCATATTGTCACCATGCTTATTTAACTTATATGCAGAGTACATCATCAGAAACGCTGGACTGGAAGAAACACAAGCTGGAATCAAGGTTGCCGGGAGAAATATCAATAACCTCGGATATGCAGATGACACCACCCTTATGGCAGAAAGTGAAGAGGAACTAAAAAGCCTCTTGATGAAAGTGAAAGTGGAGAGTGAAAAAGTTGGCTTAAAGCTCAACATTCAGAAAACTAAGATCATGGCATCCGGTCCCACCACTTCATGGGAAATAGATGGGGAAACAGTGGAAACAGTGTCAGACTTTATTTTTCTGGGCTCCAAAATCACTGCAGATGGTGACTGCAGCCATGAAATTAAAAGACGCTTACTCCTTGGAAGGAAAGTAATGTCCAACCTAGACAGCATATTCAAAAGCAGAGACATTCCTTTGCCAAAAAAGGTTCATCTAGTCAAGGCTATGGTTTTTCCTGTGGTCATCTATGGATGTGAGAGTTGGACTGTGAAGAAGGCTGAGTGCCGAAGAATTGATGCTTTTGAACTGTGGTGTTGGAGAAGACTCTTGAGAGTCCCTTGGACTGCAAGGAGATCCAACCAATCTGTTCTGAAGGAGATCAGCCTTGGGATTTCTTTGGAAAGAATGATACTAAAGCTGAAACTCCAGTACTTTGGCCACCTCATGCAAAGACTTGACTCATTTGAAAAGACCCTGATGCTGGGAGGGATTGGGGGCAGGAGGAGAAGGGGACAACAGAGGATGAGATGGCTGGATGGCATCACTGACTTGATGGACGTGAGTCTGAGTGAACTCTGGGAGTTGGTGATGGACAGGGAGGCCTGGCATGCTGTGATTCATGGGTTCGCAGAGTTGGACACAACTGAGCGACTGAACTGACTGAACTGAGCAATGTATAAGAGAAATAAACAAACATATTAACCCTCCATATATCTACAGTAGGAAATGGATTAAAACATAGTATCACTATATAATTAAATATTATATAGTTATTAAAAACAAACCTTATAAGAAAATTTACTACAATAAGATAGTTTTTATAGCAATGATCTTGACCTTCTCTATCTGTAAACTCAATCTTAAATTTAACCCTTACAATCTAAATATATAATCATAGTCACAATTTTGCAAGAAAAATTAAATGTCTATATGCATATAAAAAATTGGAAGGGAAACAATAGCATTTTAACAGTGGTTTATAGTACTGTCGTAGCTCTAGGAATTGATCTTATTTCCTATTGTTATTCTTGTTAAGTTGCTATGTCGTGTATGACTCCTTTGCAGCCCCATGGATTATAGCTCACCAGGCTCCTCTGTCCAAGAGATTTCTCAGGCAAGAACACTGGAGTGGATTACCAGTTCCTTTTCTGGGAGATCTTCCTCATCTAGGGATTGAACCTCCAGCTCTTGCATTGGCAGGTTGATTCTTTACTACTGAGCCTCCAGGGAAGCCTGCCTTATTTCCTATACACTTCCCAATCCTCTGAATATGAAAATTAGCACATATTTCTGATCATTATTCAAAACAAACACAATTTAAATAGTCTTAATAAAAATATTTATAGTTTTCCATCTGTTTCCTAGTCAGCTATAGATGGTCTTCTGTCTCCCTGCAGAGTATCTGCTTACAACACTCTTCCCTTATTGATGTACTGATTCTACTAAGTGGAATTTAAATTTCCCTCAGTGGGTAGGACAGGTACCTTGTGAAACCAAAACTGCCAGTATCTACATCTAATTTTTAATTAAGTACAGTAATTCCTAGCCAGTACCAGCTGTTATCATGTTTCTTCAATTCTGTGCCTTGATAAATAGCTTAAGGAATGTTATGTAAAAAACATAATCATGCAAAAATCTTCTCACTTTCAAAATAAGCTTTGGAAATAAAATCTCTCTGAATTCCCACTTTCTTGAAAAGCTGTGACTGGATGCTTGTTGAGAAGAACCAACACTCTCCCACACACCACACACACACACCCCACACCCCAAACATATTTTTCTTTCATAACACCTTTGTAACATCGGATTATAGCACTTTTCAAATATTAATGAAAACTCCTGTTCAGTTCAGTTCAGTTCAGTCACTAAGTCATGTCCAACTCTTTATGACCCCAAGGATTTCAGAATGCCAGGCTTCCCTGGCCATCACCAACTCCCGGAGCTTACTCAAACTCACATCCATCAAGGCGGTGATGCCATCCAACCATCTCATCCTCTGTCATCCCCTTTTCCTCCTGCCTCCAATCTTTCCCAGCATCAGGGTCTTTCCCAATGAGTCAATTCTTCGCATCAGGTGACCAAAGTATTGGAGCTTCAGCTTCAGCATCAGTCCTTCCAATGAATATTGAGGACTGATTTCCTTTAGGATCGACTGGTTGGATCTCCTTGCAGTCCAAGGGACTCTCAGGAGTCTTCTCCAACACTACAGTTCAAAAGCATCAATTCTTTGATGTTCAGCTTTCTTTATACTCCAACTCTAACATCCATACATGACTACCGGAAAAACCATAGCTTTGACTAGATGGACCTTTGTTAGCAAAGTAATGTCTCTGCTTTTGAATATGCTGTCTAGGTTGGTCATAGCTTTTCTTCCAAGGAGCAAGAATCTTTTAATTTTATGGCTGCAGTCACCATCTGCAGTGATTTTGGAGCCCAAGAAAATAAAGTCTCTCACTGTTTCCATTGTTTCCCCATCTATTTGCCATGAAGTGATGGGACCAGATGACATGATCTTAGTTTTCTGAAGGTTAAGTTCACTTTCATCAAGAGGCTCTTTAGTGCCTCTTCACTTTCTGCCATTCAGATCAGATCAGATCAGTCACTCAGTCGTGTCCGACTCTTTGCCACCCCATGAATCGCAGCACGCCAGGCCTCCCTGTCCATCACCAACTCCCGGAGTTCACTCAGACTCACGTCCATCAAGTCAGTGATGCCATCCAGCCATCTCATCCTCTGTTGTCCCCTTCTCCTCCTGCCCCCAATCCCTCCCAGCATCAGAGTCTTTTCCAAGGAGTCAACTCTTCGCATGAAGTGGCCAAAGTACTGGAGTTTGAGCTTTAGCATCATTCCTTTCAAAGAAATCCTAGGGCTGATCTCCTTCAGAACAGACTGGTTGGATCTCCTTGCAGTCCAAGGGACTCTCAAGAGTCTTCTCCAACACCACAGTTCAAAAGCATCAATACTTCGGCCTTTAGGGTGGTGTTATCTGCATATCTGAGGTTATTGATATTTTCTCCCAGTAATCTTGATTCCAGCTTGTGCTTCATCAAGCCTGGAATTTCTCATGATATTCTGCATAAAAGTTAAATAAGCAGGATGACAATATACAGCCTTGAGATACTCCTACACATTTTGAAACCAGTCTGTTGTTCCATGTCCAGTTCTAACTGTTGCTTCTTGACCTGCATACAGATTTCTCAGGAGGCAAGTCAGGTGGTCTGGTATTCCCATCTCTTGAAGCATTTTCCACAGTTTTTTGTGATCCACACAGTCAAAGGATTAGGCGTAGTCAATAAAGCAGATGCTTTTCTGGAACTTTCTTGCTTTTTTGATGAACCAACGGATGTCGGCAGTTTGATCTCTGGTCCTCTGCCTTTTTAAAATCCAGCTTGAACATCAGGAAGTTCATGCTTTATGTACTGTTGAAGCCTGGCTTGGAGGATTTTGAGCATTACTCTACTAGCGTGTCAGATGAGTGCAATCATGTGGTAGTTTGAACATTCTTTGGCATTGCCGTTTTTGGGGATTGGAATGGAAACTGACCTTTTCCAGTCCTGTGGCCACTGCTGAGCTTTCCAGATTTGCTGGCATATTGAGTGCAGCACTTTCACAGCATCATCTTTTAGGATTTGAAATAGTTCAACTGGAATTCCATCACCTCCACTAGCTTTGTTCATAGTGATGCTTCCTAAGGCCCACTTGACTTCACGTTCCAGGATGTCCGGCTCTAGGTGAGTGATCAAACCATTGGGGTTATCTGAGATCTTTCTTGTATAGTTTTTCTGTGTGTTCTTGCCTCCTCTTCCTAATATCTCCTGCTTCTGTTATGTCCATACTATTTCTGTTCTTTATTGTGCTGTCTTTGCATGAAATGTTCCCTTAGTATCTCTAATTTTCTTGAAGAAATCTCTAGTCTTTCCCATTCTATTGTTTTCCTCTATTTCTTTGCATTGATCGCTGAGGAAGTGTTTCTTATCTCTCCTTGCTATTCTTTGGAACTCTGCATTCAAATGGATATATCTTTCCTTTTCTCCTTTGCCTTTTGCTTCTCTTCTTGTTTGTCAGCTATTTGTAAGGCCTCCCCAGGCAACCATTTTGCCTTTTTGCATTTATTTTTCTTGGGGATGGTCTTGATCACTGCCTCTTGTACAAGGTCATGAACCTCCATCCATAGTTCTTCAGGCAAATCCCTTGAATATATTTGTCACTTCCAGTGTATAATCATAAGGGATTTGACTTAAGTCATATCTGAATGTTCTAGTGGCTTTCCCTACTTTCTTCAATTTAAGTCTGAATTTGGCAATAAGGAGTTCATAAATCTGAGCCACAGATTGTTTTTGCTGAATGTATAGAGCTTCTCCATTTTTGGCTGCAAAGAATATAATCAATCTGATTTCGGTAAGTCCATGTGTAGAGTCTTCTCTTGTGTTGTTGGAATAGTGTGTTTACTATGACCAGTGCGTTCTCTTGGCAGAACTCTATTAGCCTTTGCCCTGCTTCATTCTGTACTCCAAGGCCAAATTTGCCTGTTACTCCAGGTATCTATTGACTTCTTACTTTTGCATTCCAATCCCCTATAATGAAAAGGACATCTTTTTTGGGTTTAGTTCTAAAAGGTCTTGTAGGTCTTCATAGAATTGTTCAACTTCAGCTTCTTCAGCATTACTAATCAGGGCATAGACTTAGATTACTGTGATATTGAATGGTTTGCCTTGGAAATTAACAGAGATCATTCTGTCATTTTGAGACTGCACACAAGTATTGCATTTTGGACTCTTTTGTTGACTATGAGGGCCACCCCATTTCTCCTAAGGGATTCTTGCCCACAGTGGTAGATACAGTGGTCATCTGAGTCAAATTCACCCATTCCAGTCCATTTCAGTTCACTGATTCCTAAAATGTCGATGTTCACTCTTGTCATCTCCTGTTTGACCACTTCCAATTTACCTTGAGTCATGGACCTAACATTCCAGGTTCCCATGCAATATTGTTTTTTATGGCATCAGACTTTACTTCCATCACCATTCACATCCACAGCTGGGTGTTGTTTTTGCTTTGGCTCTGTCTCTTCATTCTTTCTGGGGTTATTTCTCCACTGATCTCCAGTAGCATATTGGGCACCTAACAACCTGGGAAGTTCATCTTTCAGTGTCCTATCTTTTTGCCTTTTCATACTGTTCATGGGGTTCTCAAGGCAAGAATACTGAAGTGGTTTGCCATTCCCTTCTCCAGTGGACCATGTTTTGTCAGAAGTCTCCAGCATGACCCATTTGTCTTTGATGGTCCTACATGGCATGGTTAATGGTTTCATTGAATTAGACAAGGCTGTGGTCCATGTTGGAGAAGGCAATGGCACCCCACTCCAGTACTCTTGCCTGGAAAATCCCGTGGATGGAGGAGCCTGGTGGGCTGCAGTCGATGGGGTCACTACAAGTCAGACACAACTGAGCAACTTCACTTTCATTTTTCACTTTCATGCATTGGAGAAGGAAATGGCACCCCACTCCAGTGTTCTTGTCTGGAGAATTCCAGGGATGGTGGAGCCTGGTGGGCTGCCGTCTGTGGGATAGCATAGAGTTGGACATGACTGAAGCGACTTGGCAGCATCAGCAGCAGTGGTCCATGTGATCAGTTTGATTAGTGTTCTGTGATTGTGGTTTTCATTCTGTCTTCCCTCTGATGGGTAAGAGTAAGAGGCTTATGGAATCTTCCTGATGGGAGAGACTGACTGAGGGGGAAACTGGGTCTTGTTCTGATGGCTGGGGGCATGCTCAGTAAATCTTTAACCCAATTTTCTGTTGATGGGCAGGGCTGTGTTCCCTTCCTGTTGTTTGACCTAAGACCAAACTATGGTGGAGGTAATGAAGATAATGGTGATCTCCTTCAAAAGGTCCCGTGCATGCACTGCCACACTCAGTGCCCCCGACCCTGCACCAGGCCACTGCCAACCCACGCCTCTGCCAGAGACTCCTGGACACTCATGGGCAAGTCTGGGTCAGTCTCTTGTGGGGTCACTGCTCCTTTCTCCTGGGTCCTGGTGCGCACAGGGTTTTGTCTGTACCCTCCAAGAGTCTGTCTCCCTAGTCCTGTGTAAGTTCTGATGGCTCTATGGTGGGGTTAATGGCGACCTCCTCCAAGAGGGCTTATGCCATACCCAGGTCTGCTGCGCCCAGGGCCCCTGCCCCTGTAGCTGACCCATACTCCACAGGAGACACTCAAACACAGTTCTGGCTCAGTTTCTGTGGAGCCTCTGGGTCCTGGTGCACACAGGGAGCAAACCCAGGCCTTCTCAAAAACACTTGAAGAAAGTACAATTATTATTACCCCTGTTTTACTGCTGAAGATACATCTGTCTCAGCAGAGTTGCTCATTATTGGGCTTTTAAAATTATTTTCTTTAGTTTTTACTATTTATTTATTTATTTTTGGGCCACGCCACATGTCATGCTGGATTTTAGTTCCCTGACCAGGGATTGAACCTGTGCCCCCTGCATTGGAAGTGCAGAGTCCTAACTACTGGACTGCCCAGGAAATCCGTAGACTTTTACATCCTTGATGTAGTTCATGTCTGACTTGCTGACTTGGACTCCTGCTGTTATTTGCTTCTAATCAGAAGTTGCCATCTCATTCCTGTTATTTCAAGGTATCTTGAGATTTCTGAAGGTTATATAGTGAATTGGGAATAGGGGTTTGCAACTAAAATGTTCTGATCTGGCCTATATGTTTCTCATATCCATAAGTGTACCCAAGCACAGTTATGAGTTACCTGTTTTCCACTACAACTGCATGCTACTAGCATCTTGAAGAAACTTCAGATAAAGCCTCAGTTCAGTTCAGTTCAGTTCAGTCGCTCAGTTGTGTCTGACTCTTTGCGACCCCATGCATTGCAGCAACCAGGCCTCCCTGTCCATCACCAACTCCCGGAGTTCACTCAGACTCACGTCCATCGAGTAGGTGATGCCATCCAGCCATCTCATCTTCTGCCGTCCCCTTTTCCTCCTGCCCCCAATCCCTCCCAATGAGTCAACTCCAGGTGAAAAAAAACTGTTAGTAAAATTTTGTTTTAAAATTGCTATAAAACTGATAGATAGATGGATAGATAGGCAGTTTTGTCCATTCAACCAAAATTTATTGAATAATTAAGGATATTTTGTTTTAACTCTTCTCATTATGGAAACAGAGGTCATCAGTCTATTTGTAAAACTGGAAAACATTTAAGTTAGTGTATATATATATATATATATATATATACACACACATATACACACACACACCAGGGAAAGAACTTCAGATTTAAAATTTTGGATTGTAAGACTACAAATATTAGAAGATCTATCCAGAGCAAGAACCATGTGAGACCAGGGTTCCTTGAGAACTGGGGTTGTATTTATTTCACCCATGTGTCCAAGCCATACAGTGTCTGAGACCAACACTCTGTCCACAGGATATTTGAAAAATAAGAAGCAAAAGGGCTATTTCTGGTTTTTAGACTTCTACCCATCACATAGCTGAAATATAATAACTGGAGACATTGACATTTAACCCCTGCTCTTATTTGATTGTTGGCCAGATGTATACAGATATTTCTGTTTCTCATCAAAGTTTTTCTGAGGGCCTACCATACGTACATCAAGAATTTTGTGTTAGCAAGTAATATCAATATCTATCACTTAAAGTAACATTGGGGCAATCTGCATTAGGTTAATAACAAGAACACCATTTTGGCTTTTAGGGGAAAAAACTCAGAAACATAAAGAAACAGAGAAAATATAATCTATTCTTGGCTTTCATTCATTCATTTATCAAGTTCTCACTTAATGAGCAGAACTCTGCTGAATGCTGACAATATAATAATAAGAAAATCTAATGTGGTCTCTGCTTTACTGGGGCTTAAAAGATAGATACACTACTACATATAAAATAGGCAACTAATGAGAACTGACTGTAGAGCACAGGGAACTCTACTCAATGCTCCATGGTGATGTAAAAGGGAAGGAAATCCAAGGAAAAAGGGGATATATGTATATGTGTGATTGATTCACTTTTCTGTACAACAGAAACTAAGACAATGTTGTAAACTGACTACAATTAAAAAATTATAAATTGTAGATACAGGTTTTGTGTTCACTATGAAATTCTTTCAACTTTTTTGCATGGTTGAAAATTTCTTAATAAAATGTTGGAAGAAACAAATAAACCAACAGAAGATAGTGAAGAATAAGACATTAATCAAACAAGTACACAAGTATATAAACTGGTGATAAGCATCAGGAAGAAGTTAAGGGTGCAAACAGTAAGTACGGTGGTTGATCTGAACTGTGCCGGAGAGTCAGGCAAGCCTTCCTTTAACTGAGATCTGAATGGTCAGTAGAGTTTACTCAGTGAGGGATCAAGGAATATTCAGGCAAAGAAAGAGCAGAGCTAAAGCTCTGGTTTTGAGTGGGTTGGTGGGATGGGGAGGGGAACCTAATAACAGTGAGGAAAATGGGGGAAGGCCAATGGGAATGAAGCAGCAAGAAGAGTGAAAGTTTGGTATGAGATGGAGCTAGAGGCTTAGGTTGGAGCAAGATCAGGAAAGGAATGGGAGACTATATTAATAGGAGGCAATTGGGGTGTCTCAGCAGTAGAGAATCTGCCTTCCAAGAAGGAGACACAGGTTCTATCCCTGGGTTGGGAAGGTCCCCTGGAGAAGGAAATAGTAACCCACTCCAGTATTCTTGCCTGGAGAATCCCATGGACAGAGGAGGCTGGAGGGGGGCGGTGGGGCAGTGGCCAAAAGTCAGACACAACTTAGGGACTAAACAACAAACAAGATTAGATACGAAAAGGATTAGATTAGACAAGAAAAGATGAGACAGATTGATAGTACTGTATAGTGAAAGTTGCTTAGTTGTGTCCAACTCTTTGGGACTCCGTGGACTATGCAGTCCATGGAATTCTCCAGGGCAGAATACTGGACTGGGTAACCTTTCCCTCCTCCAACGGATCTTCCCAACCCAGGAATCGAACCAGCGTCTCCTGAAGTGCAGGCAGATTCTTTACCAACTGAGCTATCAGGGAAGCCCAGTACTGTATAGAGGTTGAATAATTAAACATTAAAATTAGAATTAGAATTCTATAAATTAGAAAAATATGATTAGATAAATACCAAAAGGAGTTGACATAAAACCTATCAGAGCAAGAAAGGAAAAAAATATGAAAAGAAAAGCAAGTAAAATCATCTTTGAGACTTCCTTGATGGTCCAGTGGTTAAGAATCTGCCTTGCAATGCAGGGGATGTGGGTTAGATCCCTGTGGCTCAGATGATGAAGTATCCACTTGCAATGTGGGAGACCTGGGTTTGATCCCTGGGTTGGGAAGATCCCCCAGAGGAGGGCATGGCAACCCACTCCAGGATTCTTGCCTGGAGAATCCTATGGACAGAGGAGCCTGGCGGGCTACAGTCCATGGGGTTGCAAAGATTCAGACAGGACTGAAGTGACTTAGCGCGCGCACACACACGGAAAAATAAGAGGCTAGAGGGTGAGGTTGGTGATTTTGTAAAATGATTCAAATTGTGTTTTGAAAATATCACTCTGACTCCAGAGTGAGGACTTACTGAAGTCAGAAGGCGAGATGCGAGATGATCCATTAAGAGGCTCTTTGAAATTCAGGGTAAGATGTGATGGTGGCTGGAGTTGGGTGGTGGTAGAGATAAAATGACTCTTTTGAGACCTACTGGTGGTTTCAAAATGACACCTTCAAAATAAAAATTTCAAAATTTATGTAAACAGTGAAATTCTAAGAGAGAAAATGTCATGTTTATGTGACCAACTGTAGCACTTTACTTACACAATGAAGTAATTCTTGTCATCTTTTGGAAAGATGGATTATTAGGAAAGAAACTCAACTGCTTATAAAATGTGACAAATTCAATAAGACAATGGAGCCAGATGGGCTTTCAGCTTAATTTTGACAAAGTTATACCTGACGTGCATAGTTTTTTTTTTTTTTTTTTTCTTACAGTTTTTAACGATACTTCAGAATCTGGGAAGTTGCCAGAGTAAATAAGAAAGGCCATAGTGAAGCTACCTAAGAAGCTAAGCCAAATTGAGTTTTAAATCATGCCTATTGCTTGAGTTATTTTATTTCAGTTTAACTACCACAGATAACATTCTAACATGAAATTATTACTGAAATCATGGATACTAGGAAAAGCAGCTTTCCTTAAAAAACAGCATTCCTTAAAAAACAGTATTCCTTATTATATGTGCTGTTTTGGTTACACTTGAATTTTGGTGACAATCAGGAAGATTTTGACTGAACGAATTGTTAAAGGTTAGACTACGGCTTTGAGAGACAAATATATTAGCATCATAAACTTTAAAACTGTGTACTGCAGTCCATGAGGTTGCAAAGAGTCGGAACAACTTAGCAAGTGAACAATAACAAAACTTTAAAATATTGTCACATTATAAAAAAAGGAAATAAAAAAGAACAAATATCTATAATCATATTTTTCTAATACCCAAATTGTTTTCATTTACTTATGTCTATTTCATAGCACTGATGTAATCACAGTAAAGAGATAATTTGTATTAAGTAACACTGTATAATAAATGCATTTCCATATTGCTATATTATGTTAAAGAACTATTTTAACGGCATTGTATCCTATAAAGTTGGTGATCTGCAACTATGGACTTGACTATTGTCTTATTGAACTTTTAAGTTTCTATTTTTCCAATTTATTTTAATATAATAACTGCCCTGAATATCATGATGTATGTTGGTATCATTCTGTCTTTTGTAGCTTTTAAAAAATGATACATTCCAACAATTTGGAAATCTTGGCAAAATGATAGAAGTATTATCAAAAATGTTGAGATAGAGTTTCGACTTTCTAACTTAAAACTGCTATTACAGGACATGAGTATATAACAGAGTTGGGTATGATTATTTTTAAGTTTCAGTAATTTAATAGAAGAGATAATGATACAGCATTTTAATTTTCATACCTTTGAAAAAGATGTTGAGTTGCTAAGTTGTGTCTGACTCTTAGTGACCCCATGGACTACAGTAGGCCAGGCTTCCCTGTCCATCACTTCACCTGCAGTTTGCTCAAAGTCATGGTCATTGAGCTGATGATGCCATCCAACCATCTCATCCTCTGTTGCCCGCTTCTTCTCCTGCCCTCAATCTTTCCCAGCATTGGGGTCTCTTCAGTGAGTTGGCCCTTGGTATCAGGTGACCAGAGTATTGAAGTTTCAGGTTCAGCATCAATGCTTCCAATGAATATTCAGGATTGACTTCCTTTAGGATTGACTGGTTTGATCTCCTTGCCTTCCAAAGGACTCTCAAGAATCTTCTCCCGCACCACAGTTCAAAAGCATCAGTCTTTCAGTGCTCAGCCTTCTTTATGGTTCAACTCTCACATCCATAAATGACTACTGGAAAAATCATAGCTTTGGCTATATGCACCTTTGTTGGCAAAGTTATATGTCTGCTTTTAATATGCTGCCTAGGTTTGTCATAACTTTTCTTCCAAGGAGCAAGCATCTTTTCATTTCATGACTGCAGTCACTGTCGGCAGTGATTTTGGAGTCCAAGAAAATAAAATGAGATTGCTATGCTATGCTAAGTCACTTCAGTTGTGTCCGACTCTGTGCGACCCCATAGACATCAGCCCACGGGCTTCCCCGTCCCTGGGATTCTCCAGGCAAGAACACTGGAGTGGGTTGCCATTTCCTTCTCCAGTGCATTAAAGTGAAAAGTGAAAGTGAAGTCACTCAGTCGTGTCCGACTCTTAGCAACCCCATGGACCGCAGCCTACCAGGCTCCTCCTCCGCCCATGGGATTTTCCAGGCAAGAGTACTGGAGTGGGGTGCCATCACCTTCTTGTTTTCAAAAGCTTGCCTACAGTGTATTATCTCCTCTGTGGGATGACCATAGCCATAGCCTTCTTCAGTTTATCTGTTGGAAATACTATTAATTTGAATGAACTCAGCTTGTAGGATAAGTACTGAGAAGAAAAACAATAGATGATAATTTTTTTCTTTAATATTTTTCCCTTTAAAATTTCTCCCGTATCTCTCTCAGTTCTGTGATGAACTGGTGGAAATTTCTCCATTCCCACTCCAGCTTGCCCTGTCCCCTTTCAGTCATCCCCACCTGCTAGCTCTCTCTAAAACAGAAAAAAACAGATGTTATCAATACAAAATGATGGAGAAATAGTTGTCTGTAAGTTTGGATGCAAAAGAGAAATGTAGTGTGTGTGGAATATAAATGGAGCTTGTGAAGCACCTGGTGCTTTGCTCCCCAGAAAGGGTGCTGCATGCAGGGAACTGAGACCTTCCCTCATGCAGAGCCATTCGAGCCATCTGCTCTCTGCAGGTGCACCTGGGAACTTTTCTTCTGCCAAGATTATGTTAAGAGCATCACAAAATAAAATTATGACCATCCCAAAGAGAGGTCGTGGCATTTACAATGCATGTGAAAAATACCAAGATTTCTAGAGCATCTTCTTGGTAGAGAAAAATAATACATAAAATGATCATTTGGAAACATTCTCAATTTTTTGGGAATGTTACAGTGACTGGCCCTGACTGTATCCTTTTAAGAAGACTGAATTGCTAATTTTTCAAAGGAAGATACACATGCACATTATTTGATGTCCGATTTTGATATATCAGTCAATAATTAGCCAGTTAACATAGATAGGTTTTCATTATAATCATGTGTGAATTTAAAAGCCTCTAAAATTTAGAGGTTCTTATCACATTAAAAGGGCTTCCCTGGTGGCTAAGATGGTAAAGAATATGCCTGCAATGCACAAGATCCAGGTTTGATCCTTGGGTCCAGAAGATCCCCTAGAGAAGGGAATGACAACCCACTCCAGTATTCTTGCCTGGAGAATACCATGGACAGAGGAGCCTGGCTGGCTACAGTCCATGGGGTCTCAAAGATTTGGACACGATTGAGCAACTGACACACATACGTCACATTAAAAATTATTTGCTGATTCATGCAAAATCACAGATTGTGTTGCATTTTTAGTCCTCTCCCCAAATCTCAATCCTTTTTTAGGCATTCTAACATTCCCTACTAGGATCACAGACTTCAAGCTACATACTTACGTCAAGAATATGGTAAAAGACCATTTTGGCTAGAGGTGTAATAGTTTTCAAGGGTCATGAGAATAGTGAAACATATTTAGCCTATGAATTTATATGGTTAGGATCACTATCTTTGTCAGCTATAGCCTCTTGAAATGTATTTCTTAAATAATAACATTTGAGAGTTAAAATGTCTCCTTGATCCGTGGGCTCCAAAATCACTGCAGACAGTGACTGCAGCCATGAAACTAAAAGATGTTCCTTGGAAGGAAAGCTATGACAAACCTAGACAGAGTGTTAAAACAGAAACACCACTTTCCAACAAAGGTCCATAGAGTCAAACCTACGGTTTTTCCAGTAGTCCTGTATGGATGTGAGAGTTGGACCGTAAAGAAGGCTGAGTGCAGAAGAATTGCTGCTTTTGAATTGTGATCCTGGAGAAGAATCTTGAGAGTCCCTTGGTCTGCAAGGAGATCAATCAATCTTATAGGAAATTAACTCTGAATGTTCATTGGAAAGACTGGTGCTGAAGCTGAAGCTCCAATGTAGTATGGTAGCCGGCATGAAAATATGAATCTTATTTTGTATCCATTAGAGTTTTTGGGTGATCAGGTGCATTGTCAACAAGCAATGTATGTTGATTCGTTTCCCTGAGCAGTTGGTCACAACAGTTGGCTCAAAATATTCAGTAAAGCATGTTGTTAACAGACATGGTGTCATCCAAGCTTTGTTGTTCCATAGAGCACAGGCAGAGTAGATAATTCTTAAGTCCTGTAGGATTTTTGGAATGGTAAATGACCATTGGCTCCAACTTCAAGTCACCAGCAGCATTAGCCCCTAACAAGAGAGTCAGCTTATCTTTTGAAGCTTTGAAACAAATCATTGACTTTTCGTCTCTAGCTATGAAAGTCCTAGATGGTATCATCTTCCAATAGAAGGCTGGTTTGCCTGCACTGGAAATCTGTTGTTTAGTGTAGCCACCTTCATTCATTATCTTAGCTAGATCTTCTGTATAACTTGCTGCAACTTCTGCATCAGCACTTGCTTCTTCACCTTGCACTTTGATGTTATGGAGAGGGCTATCTTCCTCTCCATAACCTCTCCTTTCAACCTCTGCTAGCTTCAAGCTCTCCTTCTGCAGCTTTCTCACCTCTCTCAGACTTCATAGGACTGAGAAGATTTAGGACCTCACTCTGGATTAGGCTTTGGCTGAAGGGAGTGGGGCTGGTTTGATCTTCTATCCAGATCACTCAAAATTTCTCCATATCAGCAATAAGGCTGTTTTGCTTTCTTATTATTTGTGTTTACTGGAGAGGCTCTTTGAATTTCTTTCAAGAACTTTCCCTTTGCATTCACAACTTGAATAACTGGTGCAAGAGGCCTAGCTTTTGGCCTCTCTTGCTTTATGAGACATGCCTTCCCCATTCAACTTAATCATTTCTAGCATTTGATTTAAAGTGAGAGATGAGTGACTCTTCCTTTTACTTGAACACTTGGAGGCCATTTCAGGGTTGTCAATTGCCCTAATTTCAATATTGTTGTTTCTCAGGAAACAGAGAGGACTTAGGAGAGGGAGAGATGGGGGAATGGCTAGTTGGTAGAAGTTAGAACACATACAATATTTATCAGTTATGTTCAATGTCTTATACAGGCATGGCTAGTGGTGCCCCAAAATGATTGCAATGGTAACATCAAAGATCACTGACCACATATCACCATAACAAGTATAATACCAGTGAAACAGTGAAAATTGTAACACAGAGACAAGAAGTGAATAGATGCTGTTGGAAAAATGATACCAATAGACTTGTTTGATACACGGTTGCCATGAGCCTTCAATTCATAAAAAAACATAGCATCTTTGAAGTGCAACAAAGCCGAGCATGATAAAATGAGGTATTTCTGTAACAGAAGAGGATTAGGTGACCACTAATGTCAGATATTGGAGAAGGCAATGGCACCCCACTCCAGTACTCCTGCCTGAAAAATCCCATGGATGGAGGAGCCTGGAAGGCTGCAGTCCATGGGGTCGCTGAGGGTCGGACACGACTGAGCGACTGCACTTTCACGCATTGGAGAAGGAAATGGCAACCCACTCCAGTGTTCTTGCCTGGAGAATCCCAGGGACGGGGGAACCTGGTGGGCTGCTGTCTATGGGATCGCACAGAGTCGGACACGACTGAAGTGACTTGGCAGTAGCAGTAGTAGCAATGTCAGATATGCAAATGATACCACCCTTACGGCAGAAAGCGAAGAAGAACTAAAGAACCTCTTGATGAAAGTGAAAGAGGAGAGTGAAAAATTTGGCTTAAAACTCAACATTCAGAAAACCAAGATCATGGCATCTGGTCGCATCACTTCATGACAAATAGATGAGTAAACAATGGAAACAGTGAGAGACTTTATTTTTTTGGGCTCCAAAATCACTGCAGATGGTAACTGCGGTCATGAAATTAAAAGATGCTTGCTCTTTGGAAGAAAAGCTATGACTAACCTAGATAGCATATTTAATAAGCAGAGATATTATTTTGCCAACAAAGGTCCATCTAATCAAAGCTATGGCTTTTCTAGTGGTCATGTATGGATGTGAGAGCTAGACTATAAAGAAAACTGAGTGCTGAAGAATTGATGCTTTGAACTGTGGTCTTGGAGAAGACTCTTCAATCCTAAAGGAGATCAGTCCTGAATATTTATTGGAAGGACTGATGTTGAAGCTGAAACTCCATACTTTGGCCACCTGATGCAAAGAACTGACTCATTTGAAAAGACCCTAATGCTGGGAAAGATTGAAGGCAGGAGGAGAAGGGGATGACTGAGGATGAAATGGTTGGATGGCATCACTGACTCAATGGATGTGAGTTTGAGTTGGTGATGGATAGGGAAGCCTGGCATGCTGCAGTCCATGGAGTTGCAAAGAGTCGAACATGACTGAGTGACTGAACTGAACTGAACTGAGTGTCTTTTTTAAGCATAAAAGTCAATGCTTCTATCATGTATTTATTAAATTATGAAACTGTGTAAATGCTTTATAAACAAAAGTGACAAGTAAGGTATTTTTTTAATAGTAATTATTTTATGTTTTGAAGAATGCTTGGAAGATCATGTTTCCTAAGCTTCCGGTGGGCTAAATAAAAAATAGATTTACCTACATTCAGAGATGATGTCATAAATGACTGGATTATATATTGATACATCACTTATTTTCTTTACACTTCTAACCCACTCATCTTCAGCATTCATAGGCTTTAACACTAAGCATACTAAGTGTAAATCCAATCCATATACTCTTTTAAAGAAGATCCTACATACAATATTCACATATTATAACTTATTAATAGTTATAAGTCTTATCTGTGGGGGGAACATAATATAATCATCTCTCACCCTATACTTTAGTTACAGGATTTACTTATTAAAAATCTCTTGGGCCCTACTCCAAAACTGCAATATATGTAGATTCGAAAGTTACTCTCTAATTTATTAGGAATTCAATTTGCTTCTTTTTAAAAAAATTTTATTTTACTTATTTATTTATTTTTGGCTGTGCTGGGTCTTCGTTGCTGCCTGTGAGCTTTTTCTGTTGTGGTGTGCAGGCTTCTCATTGTGGTATCTTCTCTTGTTTCTGAACACAGGCTCTAAGGCCCACCAGTTTCAGTAGTTGGGGCTCAGAAGTTGTAGCTCACAGGCTTATCTGCCCTGAGGCATGATATCCTCCTGGACCAGGGTTTAAATCCATGCATCTTCACTGACAGGCAGATTCTTAACCATTGAACCACCAGGGAAACCCATGAGAACTTCTTAACGCTGATAATCCAAAAAATCAGTTCCAAGGCACGGTTCTTCTCCTCAGTAGACAAAAGGTGTCCACATGTGGAGAAGGCTTATACTGTTTTGTTTCTTTATCACATACTTTCAAGACATGGCTCAGCAACAGCCATCTTCAGACCAGGAGTCACTGAAGACACTTAGAGGAATCTTCTCTGGGTGGGAACAGTGCCCATTCATCAGATGTGTACAGAGAAGGGCACCGGGGCCGTGTGCTCATAAAGAAACCAATCAAAGAGTTCATGCTCAGAATGAATCTAGAGCCCGTGGCTATAATGAAATGTCCTGGTACTTCATTTCTCATTCAAAAATCAAGTAA
Organism: Bos grunniens; assembly: GCF_055505025.1. Classification (NCBI taxonomy): domain Eukaryota; kingdom Metazoa; phylum Chordata; class Mammalia; order Artiodactyla; family Bovidae; genus Bos; species Bos grunniens. The sequence continues at coordinate 30,573,461 of NC_141188.1, forward strand.
TATCCAATTCTTTATGGGTCACTGCAACTTTTCTATCAGATTGAGTAAAAACTATTTCCAAATGTTAAGGAAATATGAACACTCAAAATCCTTCCAGGCTGTGTACATCTTTTCCCTACTTGAATTGTCTTTGTGATGGACTCTGTAAAGAATGAAGATACATTGAAGGTTTTGAGCCTTGAGTTCAGACTGTGTAAAGAAACCTTAATCTTCTCTTTGAGTGACTTGGGTATACTATCAAATTCCATTTAAAGATATATTCTTTTAATAACACCTAAAGCCTCTCTTAAAATAACATGCTTCAACACTTCTGCAGCAGATATATTTTGAAAAGAGATGAACCAAAGATCATTTCTAATTCCTCACCAGTGCCTCTACCCAGCTAGGAAAGCATCTCAACTCCTCCCCATCTGATCACATCAACTGTTAGATCACCTAGAGGACTTCTCTGGTAATCCAGTGGTTGAGAATCTGCCTGCCAATGCAGTGGACAGGGGTTTGATTCCTGGTCTGGGAACTAAGATCCCATACACCACAGGGCAAGTGAGCGCATGCATCACAGCTACTGAAGCCAGTGAGTCCTTAGAGCCCCTACTCTGCATCAAGAGAAGCTAGCGCAGTGAGAAGCCTGGGCAACAGAACTAGAGAGTTGCCCCTGCTTGCCGCAACTAGAGAAAGCCCGTGTACAGCAACAAAGAGCCAGCACAGACAAAAATAAGTAATAAATATACAAAAATTAAAAACAAAGAACATGTAGCATTTATACGTATTTTTTGGATACACAGTACTTTGCACACATTCAGTGTAATACACGGAAGTTACAAAAGCTTCTACCGTACTCAGGCCCCAGATAAAGCTGTTAGTTGCACAATGGAAAGCTTCATGTCACCACTGAACAGTGTTGGAGCACCTACCACTGTGTGCTTTACAAGCTGCTCCGATTTCTGGAGCTCAAGAAAAAAAATGCACACACAGTAAACAAACACATCTAGGAATGTGATTCAGTTAGTAAAAAATAAATTAAATAAAATAAAGTCTCTGGTCATTCAGAGCAGCAGAGACAGGTTCTGACCTGAGGCATAGGGCAGCAGAGGAAGGCAGGATTTTCACAACTGTGGCTGCACCACCAAAAAGACAGCTGGGACCCAGACCTGTGAGTGAACCTGCTGGCGAGTCTCTGTACTCTAAAGAGAGCGGCAAAGAGAAGAGGCAGGACCTGGTAACTTTATTATTGCAAGTAACTAATTAATACAATTTAGCTTACCTACTCCTCATTTTTGGCTTCCAAAAACAATTATGGTTTGTTTTTCTGGATTATTAAGAAAAACTTGTACAATTCGGAACTTGAGCCGGAATTTAGAGATTTTTAACAATCTGTTATGCACTGAAATCCAGCCCTCCAGATTTTATATATTGAAGTTCTAGTCCCCACCCCATGCCCCACCCCCCAACTCCCCACCCAAGACTTCAGAATGTGACCTTACTGCAAAATAGGGTCATTACAGGTGTAATTGAGTTTCCCTGTAACTCAGACGGTAAAGAATCAGCTTGCAATTCAGGAGACCAGGATTTGATCCCTGGGTCAGGAAGATCCCTTGGAGAAGGGAATGGCTACCCACACCAGTATTCTTTCCTGGAGAATCCCAAGGACAGAGGAGCCTGGCGGGTTACAGTCCATGAGGTTGCAAAGAGTCGGATATGAATGAGCACACATTATTGTATTATTATCCTTACAAACAACCCCCTCCTTGTGTGACTCAAGCCCTATCCAAACATGCATGTAACAATATTCCCTAGTAGAATATAGCAACAGAAGTGGTCTGCACTGAAAATTGGAGGATTATTTGGAGACAACTTATGTCACTGTTCGTGCCTTTTTCTCTCCTTTTCAAAAACACATGCTTCTTATAGACCATTATTTAGTATTCATATTTTTCTAGTGCTTTGTCAAAGTACTCTTTTCTCTGGTTGAGCAATAAAAAAACTGTGTTCATCATGCACTTAGCTATATAGCAAAGTTTAAATTTGTATCTCGAGAAATTATAATCATTTGCACTTGTTATCTAGTTGAAGGAGCCAGACTGCACTCCACTCCTGCGGAGATAAGAATAGCTATTCCCTCTGCCAATAGGACACAAACCTTAAGAACTGGGACTGAAGGCAGGAGCAGTAATTGAAAGAACAGTGGCAGGCTGGCAGAAATGGAAACACACTTTGATCCCTGACCCACTCAGCAATATTTCACATTAGTGCATTTGGGTGTTTATAGAAAACCCAGAGGCTATTCACTTTAAAAAGCTCTTGATGAAAATCAGACTCACCAGTGTGATAACACTGATGAGCACCAATGTTCTCTCAGCGGAAACTTTACTGATAAAGATTAACCTTCTTTCAGAAGAGAAATACCAAGAAAAATGGTTCATGGAAGACGACTAGGGAATTATTGGTATCCAGGAAAGTCTCAGTGAGCCTTGCTGTTGTCTTTTAGTTGCTAAGGCGTCTCCAACTCTTTGCGACCCCTTGAACTGTAGCTCCACGGGCTCCTCTGTCCATGGGATTTCCCAGGCAAGAATACTGGAGTGAGTTGCCATTTCCTCCTCCAGGGGATCAGAAGCCTTATCATTACTTAATGAGGAATTACCTGGAGGAAAAGATATCATTTCTATAATTGAATCAACATGGCTGTTTGGCCCGTGTATTTTCTTTATAGTAAAAATGATCACCAATCTGAAAACTAATTGCCCTCCGTGAATAAGTCCTGATGGATCCCGAGAGGGGAGGGGCTGGCGCATTGGTAAAAGGAGTAGGAGAGTCATCAGAAGAAAGGAATGGACATGCCTCACTGAGCAAATTACATTTTCTAGCCAGTGCTGGGGCCTATCAAATATCTCCGTGTGAAAGAACATGCTCTTCGTGTGAGCTGACCATCCTGGCAAAAAGCAGGACACTCCCTCCAGGATTTATTTATGACTAAATCAATCACAACTTAAAGGGATAGTTTTTCAAACAGTTTTGCTCATGCAGGAGGGTTTGCACAGCAGTGACCATCCTGAAATCAGAAGCAATGTGGTTTAAGGTCCTTCAAATCCAGATCATGGATAATGTTTTTCTCCTTTCTCCCATTTCCCCAGGCTGTGCAGTTTATACGGCTCGGGATTTCTAGTTATCGAGGATCCAGTCCTATGTGGATGAGGTCCTTAACTGAGCCCCTGGAATTATTCTTGCTTCAGGTGACTAAGGTCATCATCTGATCTTTTACTATAGGCCTCGGGGGAATGAATACAATTACACACTATTGTTTCCTTTGTTGTTGTCTTAAGATTTTTACTGAGTCAAGGGAGGTAACTTGGGAAACAGAAACTGTATGTATTCCAGAAAGGTGCTTACAAAACTCACGTTTCTACCTATACCTGTTTAACCCATCCCTAGAGTGTTATGCCTATGATTTAGCTGGTAAAAGATCCACCTGCAATGCAGGAGACACAGGAGACATGGGTTCAAACCCTGCATTGGGAAGACCCCCTGGAGCTTGCAGGCAACCCGGTATTCTTGCCTGGAGAATGCCATGGACAGAGGAGCCTGGTGGGCTATAGTCCAAGGGATCACAGAGAGTCAGACATGACCAAAGCAGCTTAGCACAGAGGGATAGAAAAGCAAGAAAGCAAAAGAGCTGTGGCTGCTCCCTGACTCTTGCAGTGAATTGCTGCAAAGCTGCCACAAGCAGTAGAGACAGATGAATCCTGGGCAGACCCAGGGCAGTCCCGCTCCACGGGGAGTTGTGGGCAGCTGGGAGACCAGAGGGACTGCTGGGACAGCCCAGCACAGCTTCTCTAGAGTGAAAGTTCTGGGCTTACTAGGAATTCCTCAGTCAGAGCCAACTCTAGAAATAGCAGCCGCAGCTGCAGATCAAAGGAGTTTTACACGTGTGCAGCACAGAAGGCAGTGCTGGTTAGATGCTGGGGTTTCTGCTATCTTGTCATCATCTTCTGACAAGGAGCATATACAAAGTAAAGGGAAAGATGTGTGGTTTTGGTTTTATTTTGTTCAGTTTTGTTTTGTGGGAAAGTGAAATGGGATGATGGTTGCTGTTAGTACCTGTCTGGGAATTACAAGGAGTTGTTTAGTTCTTAAGATTAAAAAAAAAAAAAAAAAAGAAAAAAGTTAGGTAACTTAAATAGCTCTACGCCGGGGGAGTTTTCTGGAGCCCCACAGACAATGATATTAGCCAGACACTTACCTGTACCTATACACTTGTCTGCTTACCTCCCACGTCCCATCCCCAGGCCCCCAGCCCCCAGCATACCCTATAAAGCAAATAGCAGCAGGAAGACTCAAACAGAGGGATTGAAGAGATGGAGAAAGCTTGTGTGTGTGTGCGTGTGTGTGTGTGTGTGTGTGTGTGTGCATGCGCGCTCAGTCATGTGCAGCTCTGCAGTTCCCATGGACTGTAGCCCACCAGTCTCCTCTGTCCATGGGATTTTCTAGGCAAGAATACTGGGATGGGTTGGCATTTCCTACTCCAGGAGATCTTCCAAATCCAGGGATCGAACCCAGGCCTCCCACATTGCAGGCAGATTCTTTACCACCTGAGCCACAGGGAAGCCCAAGAATACTGGAGTGGGTAGCCTATCCCTTCTCCAGTGGATCTTCCTGACCTATCCCCAGGGTAAACAACCATAAATGATTTGAATCTAACAGGATGAAAGGAACTGGACTTCTCAAGTAGAAGCACAGGAAAGAAGTGACTGGAGACACGCCTGAATACACTTGGGACTCAGCCTTCATATCTGTCCATGTCAAGATATGTCCATGACGGGAATGATCTCCCTAGATGTCACACTTTTGTGCAGTGTACAACCACAGCATCCTTCCATGGTGGGCCTGAAAATGGTCCTCATGAATCTCTCAGCTATGATTCATGATAGACATTTTATGGAAGAAATGCCTTAAGATGAATGTAGAACCAGGGAAAGGCATGAGAAATTCTTTTTTTCATGCTGCTGCTGTGCTATTATCATCTATAAGGTTATTTTCTTTCTTCTCCACTAGAGAATGATATACTCTTGTTTCCACTTACTCTCTTTTATCTCCCCGAGACCGAGGGCCTGGAGCTGTGCCAGCTCATAAATCCACTGAATGAAAGAAATTCATGAATCATGATAGAAAAAATCAGGTTAAAATAGTTACTTTGAATGAATACCAGGTGCGCTTTCTGACAAAAGTATATTTCCATAGCTCCTACTCCACCTCTGTCCTAACCAGCAAAACACTAAAGCCTTGGTCAGTCTTTCAAGAGAACCTTAAGAAGGTAGGAATCACAGAGTTGTCTCTGTAAGAGGAAATGCCCTCTTCTTAAGTGACCACTTTAGAGGATCCTTAAGTGGTTTCCAGTAATAGAAGACAACGTTCACAGTTAAATACAAGTCTCCAAAATTGATGGGTTGCTTCCGGGTATATTTGTTCACCTGGAAGCAGTTTCACCATAGTGGTTTGCATTTCTAATTGTTTAATGGGGACTGTGTCCTTTAGATCCAAATGAAAAACTAGAAAATATCCAGGTCATGTTGTTGGGCTTAGTGAATGCATAATTAGGATGTAAATCAGCATTTTAGAGCTGATGACAGGTTTTTCTAGACAGGCATGATTAGAAGGCATGAGGAATTTGGAATGCTTCCTTTTTGGCAATACGATTATTTTTCTTTGGTTTGCCCTGCTCCCTGCCTACATCCAAATGTACAACTTCATATAGTCAATAAATAAATATTATTTATCTTACCTGCTTTCTGAAAAGTTCCACAATAAGCCCTAGGTGCTGTGTTGGTTTTACTTGAGAGACAGTGTCTCTGATTATCATTGTGCTTTAAGTATTTATAAGGGCACTCTTGTCTATTTTTGATTGTGGCTTTTGTGTTTTCTTTAGAAGCTAACCCCATAGTAAAATTGTACTCCTCCATAAGAGAGTTTTATCTTAGAGCTGTATCAAGATTCCTGAGTGGTGATGTCTGGTTGACTACATTTGGGTCTGATGCTCAGAGGAAAGTTTGGAAATAAAATATGGATAGAAACCTATTATATTTTGCTTTTATTGTATTTTTTCCAACAAATATATATTTAGTATTCATCATGCATATTAAGTTTTGAACAAAAATAATCATGGTCTTTGCCTTCATTGAGTTTACAGTATGACAGGGAAGATGGACATGGCATAAATAATATCATGTTTGAGGAATGTTACAACAGGGTAAGAGGAAGATTCCCATCAGCAAATTATAAGGGAACCTAATTTAGTGCTCTGAAGAGAAAATGCCGCAGGAGATCTGGCATATTTGGGGTAGCAACAATTTAGCAAAGGCCTCAATAAGCTTCCAGGGTGACAATGACACTGTTCCCTGATCAACCTGTGTGTGTGTTAAGTCACTTCAGTTCAGTTCAGTCGCTCAGTCGTGTCTGACTCTGCGATCCCATGAATTAGAGCACATCAGGCCTCCCTGTCCATCACCAACTCCCGGAGTTTACCCAAACTCATGTCCATCAAGTTGGTGATGCCATCCAACCATCTCATCCTCTGTCGTCCCCTTCTCCTCTTGCCCCCAGTCCCTCCCAGCATCAGAGTCTTTTCCAATGAGTCAACTCTTTGCATGAGGCGGCCAAAGTATTGGAGTTTCAACTTTAGCATCATTCCTTCCAAAGAACACCCAGGACTGATCTCCTTTAGGATGGACTGGTTAGATCTCCTTGCAGTCCAAGGGACTCTTAAGAGTCTTCTCCAACACCACAGTTCAAAAGCATCAATTCTTCGGCACTCAGCCTTCTTCACAGTCCAATTCTCACATCCATACATGACCACTGGAAAAACCATAGCCTTGACTAGATGGACCTTTGTTGGCAAAATAATGTCTCTGCTTTTTAATATGCTATCTAGGTTGGTCATAACTTTCCTTCCAAGGAGTAAGCGTCTTTTAATTTCATGGCTGTAGTCACCATCTGCAGTGATTTTGGAGCCCAGAAAAATAAAGTCTGCCACTGTTTCCTCATCTATTTGCCATGAAGTGAAGGGACTGGATGCCATGATCTTAGTTTTCTGAATGTTGAGCTTTAAGCTAACTTTTTTACTCTCCTCTTTCACTTTCATCAAGAGGCTCTTTAGTTCCTCTTCACTTTCTGCCATAAGGGTGGTGTCATCTTCATATCTGAGTTTATTTGATATTTCTCCCAGAAATCTGGATTCCAGACTGTGCCTCCTCCAGCCCAGCATTTCTCATGATGTACTCTGCATATAAGTTAAATAAGCAGGGTGACAATATACAGCCTTGACATACTACTTTTCCTATTTGGAACCAGTCTGTTGTTCCATGTCCAGTTCTAATCGTTGCTTCCTGACCTGCATACAAATTTCTCAAGAGGCAGATCAGGTGGTCTGGTATTCCCATCTCTTTCAGAATTTTCCACAGTTTATTGTGATCCACACAGTCAAAGGCTTTGGCATAGTCAATAAAGCAGAAATAGATGTTTTTCTGGAACTCTCTTGCTTTTTCCATGATCCAGCGTATGTTGGCAACTTGATCTCTGGTTCGTCTGCCTTTTCTGAAACCAGCTTGAACATCTGGAAGTTCACGGTTCACATATTGCTGAAGCCTGGCTTGGAGAATTTTGAGCATTACTCTACTAGCGTGTGAGATGAGTGCAATTGTGCAGTAGTTTGAGCATTCTTTGGCTTTGCCTTTCTTTGGGATTGGAATGAAACTGACCTTTTCCAGTCCTATGGCCACTGCTGCAGTCGTGTCCAACTCTATGTGACCCTATGGACTCTAGCCTGCTAGGCTCCTCTGTCCATTCTGTGATTCTCCAGGCAAGAATACTGGAGTGGGTTGCCATACCTTCCTCCAGGGGATCTTCCCTACCCAGGGATTAAATCCGTATCTCTTATGTCTCCTGCCTTAGCAGGTGGGTCCTTTACCATAGCACCACCTGGAAAGCCCCAGAAACTCTTGAGTGGGTTGTAATTGTGTTATATCCACATTTCCAGGTTCTCTGATGCTGTTTCAATGGGAGAATCACTGTTCCTGAGGCAGTTTATGAGGCAGAAGAGAAAGATCTCTGAGGGGAGGTCTGAGACTAAACTGGAACTCAAGCAAATCATTTGGTAAACTTTAGGTTAACTTAAACTAATACTGGGGGCTTCCTGGGCTGCTCAGCTGGTAAAGAATCATACAGTGCAGGAGACCCTGGTTCGATTCTTGGGTTGGGAAGTTCCCCTGGAGAAGGGATAGGCTACCCACTCCAGTATTCTTGGGCATCCCTGGTGGCTCAGACAGTAAAGAAATTGCCCACAATGTGGGAGACCTAGGTTCGATCCCTGGGTTGGGAAGGTCGTCTGGAGGAGGGCATGGCAACCCACTCCAGTATTCTTGCCTGGAGAATCCCCATGGACAGAGGAGCCTCATGGGCTACAGTCCATGGGGTCACACAGAGCCGGACACAACTAAGCACAGCACAGCAAACCAATATTGACTGAATAAAGCAATAATAATATCAAATTTGGGGATAAAAATAAGATAGAATCGAAGTATTGAACAACACAAAAATTAAGATAGGATCACAATGACTGTAATTAAAATGGTCCTTTCTTTCAAAAGGGCAGAAATTGGATACAACTTTTCTGATTGATATATTATGACAAGAATAATTATTGAATGAAGTGATCTAGATGTCAGGAGTATTAATGATGTCTGTGTGTTTTGTTTAAAAATATTATAAATTACCCTTTACTAATGCTTTCTGATAAGTTATTTTATTCAATCTTTCAGTTCAGTTCAGTCGCTCAGTTGTGTCCGACTCTTTGCGACCCCATGAATCACAGCACACCAGGCCTCCCTGTCCATCGCCAACTAACCACACAAATGATCACATACATTAGATCAAATACATTTTCCTTTAAAATTGATGAGGAAACTAAGGGATGTTATAACTTGATAAAAATCATATGTTTTAGTGGGATAGGAGTCACAGAGATGGAATTTAAATGTTTTGATTCCATGCCTTCATTCTGAATTTTCATATTATTAACCCACTGCCATTTATCATTAATATAAATTTGATGCAAGCATGGTTTTTGTAGAAAAACATATTTTTAAAAAATACTCAAAAACAATTTTTTGTATCTTCTTCTATATAATACAACAGAAGGGAAACTAAAGAAAAAGTCTTATCTTGAAATGTAATAAAATTATATTCTCCTCTGTACGTATGCTTAAATGATTTATGACCTTGTTCTTTTCAGAGAATTAGACTCAGAAGGAAAGGACAGAATGACAGCATTTTTTTTCCTGATGTGAAGTCTAAAAAGACTTGAAAAAACTTTCTCATAACAATCATCTTTTAGAGATAAGATTGGTTTCCGTCAGTCATATAGAGTGGAGAGTATAAATGACGGAGTTTATCCACTCTGTCCACAAGGGCATCCCCTTCGGAGTTTTCCTTGCAGTGTCTTTCCTGGGTCTGTAGGATGGTTGGTGATATTTATGCTGTAATGTAAGCATCGGTCCTTTGCTTGAAAACCGCAGCAAAGAATAAAGAGGTGATCCCCCTTCAGCCATTGTTGTCGTTCACTCAGTCATGTCCGATTTTTTTGACCCCATGGACTGCAGCATGCCAGGCCTCCCTGTCCTCCACCATCTCCCAGAATTTGCTCAAATTCACGTCCATTGAGTTGGTGATTTCATCTAACCATCTCATACTCTGTAGCCCTTTCTCCTCCTGCCCTCAGTCTTTCCCAGCATCAGGTTTTTTTCCAATGAGTCAACTCTTCACATCAGGTGGTCAGAGTATTGGAGCTTCAGCTCCAGCATCAGTCCTTCCAATGAATATTCACAGCCATTAGAGACAATATATGCCCGTGTTTCAGGCTGGCCATTACCAGAGCCCTTGGCCTTATACAGTGCTGCAGAATTTCCTATAACCTTTATCTATAATTAGATTTACATTGTAAAGCTAAAAGATCTTTTGATTTTAAAATTTACAAAGGGTCAAAACCTAGTGAGTCATATGTGGAATTTTTTTCCTATAATAATTGAAGGAATTTTCCAATGGAAACAAATGCCAAGATGAATTTCTTGGCCTTCTGGAACACCTTTTATGTAAAGGTCTTCATGTGCTTTGCAGACACGAGCTCATCCACTTCCTGACAGCCCTGGGAGACAGGTAAGTGCTATCAGATGTGGAATCTGAGGTTTGAGGAGATTAACACGCAGTGAATGCTGGCCCATCTTGGATCTGAATCAGAAGCCCAGCATCTTTCTTTGGAACCCAGAGTTTTATTTCTACAGGACTTTATAATTGCGTGGTTTAGATTACTCGGTATAGTTTGAAGTGACTCCAAGATGGAAACATTCATTATATCCTTTGGGAGGTAATTTTGATCTTGTGGAAGGCTTTTTCTGTCTAACTGGTTATATATATTTTGATTCAGTAAATTTCATTCCATCCAAGAGAGTTATTTTTCCCCTATAGGGAGGGACTTGTTTTTCCCTTTTAGTCTCTCTCTTTTAGCTTAATAGAGGCTTGCCTGGTGGCTCAGACAGTAAAGAATATGCCTGCAGTGTGGGAGATGCAGATTTGATCCCTGGATCAGTGAGATCCCCTGGAGAAGGGAACGGCTACCCACTTCAGTTTTCTTGCCTGGAGAATTCCAGGGACAGAGGGGCCCAGTGGGCTATATAGTCCAGGGGGTTGCACATAGTCGGACATGACTGAGAGACTAGCACTTTAGCTTAATACTTTTTTGAACTATGTTTAGTTGTTTTAAAAAATATTGTGGAATACTTACTATATGCTCATTCCTATGGTGTGTGTGGGTATAGAAAGATGAGTAAGACATAGTCTTTTCTGCATGGAAAAGAGGCATGAAGTTAAACCCGCAGATGGGTTAAGAATTAAGGAACTGGCAGGTAAGTAACTTGCACTTGAAGTAGGCTATGTAAGGGTTTTTTGCAGGAGAGAGGGACAGGTAGAGTGAATTTCTCTATGCCTTTGCACAAGGAAAGGGAAAACTATCTCAGTGCTCTGAATCTTCAAATGTTGTTTACAGTAACAACAAGAACAAATGGCTTCAAGGCTGTAACACAATGGAGTGCAGACAGGAACCCAAGACTTGAGTTATAGCCTTTTATTGCTGGTTAAAGAAATGAAAAACTAACTTCCCTGGTGATGCAGTGGTTAAGAAACCACCTGCCAGTGCAGGGGACATGGGTTTGATCCCTGGTTGGGGAAGATCCCATATGCCACAGAGCAACTAAGCTTGTGCATCACAACCAATGAAGCCCGCTTGCCCTAGAGTCCATGCTCCTCAACAAGAGAAGCCACTGCGACGAGAAGTCCACACACAGCAGCTAGAGAAACCCTGCTCACAGCAATGAAGACCCAGCACAGCCAAATAAATGAATGAATGAATGAAAAGGATTGAACCCCTGCCTGCTTCCTCCTTCCAAAAATATAAAGAAAAGAAAAAAACAGAGAAACCTTAGGAAGAAGATGTAGGTGAATATCTCTGTGGCTCAGTCCTGGTTGCTGGCACACTGTTTGTCTAAGTCCACAAGATGTGTGCACAGCAGAGTTAGTGGAGCCAAGCACTTGTTTATTCATTAAATGTTTATTGTGGACCAATTCTGTCTTATGAAGCTTATGTTTTCCTAAGGGTATAGGAAATAAATAATAAAGAGGCAAGATAAATTCAGATAGTGATAATTGCTGCTATGGACTGATTATTTGCTCCCTTCAACATTCATATGCATAATATAATGCTGTATATTTTGCTATATATAATGGAATTTAATAGCATCTCGGACTCAGTGAACATGAATTTGAGAAAACCGGAAAATATTGAAGGACAGGGAAGCCTGGAGTGCTGCAGTCCATGGGGTCTCAAAGAGCTGGACAGGACTTAGTGACTAAATGACAATGTAATGCGTGGTGTGATGGTATTAGGAGGTGGGGCCTTTGGGACGTGTTTGGTAATGTGGGTGGAGCCCTCATGAGTAGGATCAGTGCCCTCGAGTGCTCCTGTGCTTAAGTCACTTCAGTCCAACTCTTTGGGACCCCATGAACTATAGTCCACCAGGCTCCTCTGCTCATGGGATTTCCTAGGCAAGAATACTGGAGTGGGTTCCTGGGCCCTCCATCCAGAGGATTTTCCCAACTCAGGGATAGACGGCATGTCTCTTTTGTCTCCTGCTAAGGGAACCCTAGAGAGCCCCCCCTGCCCTCTCCTGCCATGTGAGATTACAGTGACCATACAGCTGTCAATGAGCAAGCAGGTTTCATCAGATATGGAATCTGCTGGCACAGTGATCCTGGACTTCTCAGCCTCCAGCACTGTAAGAATTAAATGTTTGTTGTTTATAGGCTGCTTAAAGTCTGGTATTTTGTTATAGCAGCCTGGACTGAGATAACTGATATAAAGAAAAGAAAATATGATAATGTGATAATGGTTTGAGGTGGAGGCTGTTTTAGATAGGATGGGAGGTGTTTTTTTAGTTTGTTTGTATGTTTTCAGTCTGAGACCTAAATAATAAGCAGCTAGCTATACAAGGTCAGAAGGAGGCAGATACAAGGTCAGAAAGAGGCGGTATTCCAGAAGAGACAACAGGGGAACAAACTCAGTGTGTTTAAGGCACAGGAAGAAGTTGCTCTACAGCCAGCGTGGTGTGACAGAGGGAATAGTATACAGTTATAGCGGGGCTCGGGGCAGGGCAACCCACTCCAGTGTTCTTGCCTGGAGAATCTCACGGACAGAGGAGCCTGGTGGGCCACAGTCCATAGGGTCACAAAGAGTCGGACATGACTGAAGTGACTAAGCACGGCACGGCACACAGTGGGGTTCAGACAGTGGGCTTCTCGGGCAGCACTAATGGTAAAGAACCCAACTGCCAATTCAGAAGACATAAGAGACAGGGGTTCGATTCTTGGGTTGGGAAGATCCCCTGGAGGAAGGCATAGCAACCCACGCTAGTATTCTTGCCTGGGAAATCCCATGGACAGAAGAGCCTGACGGGCTATAGTCCATGGGGTCTCAGAAGAGTTGGACATAACTTAGTGAGTAAACAACAAAAAGAATTATTATACAAACAGAAGCACTCTGGGGGCCACCTGGGATCCAGGTTAACTTTTTAATTCTCCAGTGGGCATCAGTGCAGGGCTGGAATGTTCCCAAACCCACACACATACACTCCCATGGATACCAGCCACTTTCATCCCACATACACCCCAGACCCCAAGTCGGCAGTCATCAAGATTTACATTGTGTGTGTGTGTGTGTGTGTGTGTGTAGGATAGAGTGGAAATTAAACTTTGAAGAATTCTATCAGGATTGCATTTATGGCTCAAACCATAAAGAATCTGCCTCTAATGCAGGAGACCTGAGTTTGATCCCTGAGCCAGGAAGATCCCTTGGAGAAGGTCGTGGCAACCCACTCTAGTATTTTTGCCTGGAGAATCCCAAGGGCAGAGGAGCCTGGTGGGCTACAGTCCATGGGGTTTCAAAGGGTCAGACACAACTGAATGACTAACATTTTCACTTTCAAACACATGTGTGTACAAGATGCTAGGTGCCCACATGTGATTATGGAGGAGGAAGCTTGCCTTTCTTGCTCTAGGACTTGGCCAGCAGACCACAAAGCACAGTAAAGTGTTACTGTGAGAGCTTATTTAGAGAAGGAATGCTGCTCTGAGGAAAAGATATTTGAGTTGAGATTCGAAGGATAAATAGGGTGTAGGTATCTGTAATGAGTATGGAGCCCCCAAGGATACATCTGAGTGTATAGAATATATCAGGAAGGTTAACGGGCATTCATTTCATGTTGGAGACCTATCTATAGTTTCATTAGATTCTTCCCATGGTTTATGAAAATAATATTAAAATTCCCATTTACAGGTGAGCAAATTGGAAGTTTGAAAAAAAATCATATACTGTCCACCCTGTGTGAGTCTTGATACTATGTTTCTTAAATTCTAGATTGCTTGGTTATACCCACAGATGGAAACTTG